>NC_134832.1:129129848-130409848 GCF_004210375.1 Tachypleus tridentatus | reverse complement strand
GAAACTTTTAAATACGGAACTTCGTCTTTATGTACAGGAAATTACCAGAGAGGAAAAACAAAAATACGTTCTACTGGACTTGTATATTGCGAAAATTTAATAAATGTATATATTAAAAAATCTTCGTGTTTCAGTGCCTTCTCAACATGTTATATTTTAAAATAATTTAAATATAAATGTTTATCATCATATGAAGGAAAATTTAAATGACAAATGTACCATTACTATCCGTATATTTTGTTTTGTAAAACTTTTAAATATAAAACTTGTTATTCGGGAAAATTGGTTGATAACATTAGTGTTATAACTACATTTTTATTTCGTGTAAACCTTAAATTGTTATTCATAAGCAATAAATTGCCAACAAATTAAAATACTCCCACGTTACATTTTTAAAATGTAGTCAAGAAATGAAGAAATTAAAAGATAAAATATAAAAGTCAGCGTCATCTCTGCACTAAGATTCTTGAACCCTTTAAATATAAAATTTCATATTCATATTTAAAAAAATCTGTAACATTTTTATATAAGCAGTATCAACAACCATGGACATTTTGATGGTGGTGTGGTCAAATATAAATCGATAATTTTTTGTCTGATTCGAAAACTGAGATGTAGTCTTCATGTCTTCCAGGGAGAGTTCCTTGATCTCCGTATCCAGATATTTACTGAAAATCTGCTGTGGCATTACAAATTGTATATCTTATGAAACTTTTAAATATGACCTTCATAAATAATAATTTTAAAAATAAATCTTGGCTTGAATTTTGCGCCTACTAGAGGGTTATCGGTACTAGCTGTTTATATTTTGTGCCTACTAGAGGGTTATCGGTACTAGTTGTTTATAATTTAGCAGTGATAGACGAGAGGAAAAGCAGTTTGTCAACATCACCTACCACCAACTCTTGGGCTACTCTTTTACTTACGAATAATGGGATTGACCATCACATTATAATGTTCCCACAACTGAAAGTGACCGTGTTCGGTAACTGGATTCGAACACGCGACCCACAGATTAAATCTATACATTTTTGTTTTATTAAACTTATTAAATATAACGTGCAATTGATATATAAGAAATTTTTCATAAATAGAAAAAAAATCTAATGACATTTCAACAGCTTATATTTTATAAAACAATTAAGTATAAAACTTTGTAGGTTAGAATTCTCCAATAGGTCAGGGATAATATTACAAATTTGCTAAGCTAGAATCAGGGATTCAGTTTCTTGTCATGAACAGAACGTAAACAGTGTGATGTGCAGGTGTAATACTAAAACAACATCGTATGCAAGAAATTTTGAAAAATCTTCAGACTTCAACTGCAAATATATAAAATGTTCTAAAACTTTTCAATAAATTTGAAGCTTTGCTTTCCCGTGAAAGAAATGTGAAAATCAAAATAAATTAAAAATATTCTATTTCTATCTGCGCAGTTTGTAGTAAAACCTGTGAATATAAAACTTTATATGTAAAATCCCATCTTTGCAAAGCGGTTGGTCTGGAGAATTACGACCCTAAAAATAGGATTTCGATTCTTGTGAAGGTCAGAGGAGAGATATTCTGTTAAATAACTTTCTGCTTGAGAAGAACCAATCCAATCATATGCAAAAAAATTTAAAACTTTCCAGTACCATCTTTCTATTTCATACCTTGTTAGAATACAATCACTATGTACAGTTAATTACACACAAAACACTCTAAGAAACTCAGTGTAATATACACTATGCATTTTATATATTGTAAATCGATTAAGTTTTGATCTTAAAATTTGATCTTCCACATTCTAGAAATTTCCATCAAAAACGAAAACATACGTATTTCAGCGCCACCTTTATTTTTTATATCTTATAAAATCTTTACATGCAATGGTTTTATTAATGTAAATAATAATATTAATGATCATAACTTATTTCGCTGTTACAGTTTCATCAGGAACCACCGATATCTCATAAGTTCGTTAATCCACATTTATACAAATTTGTATACATACATAGCTCCTGACAAAGGTTCACGAAATATTTGTTATCTTTTTTTACACGAATAATGTTGTAATGCTGTTTTCTTATTGGCAAGATCGTTTCAAACTATCTGTTAAAAATGACTCTTATAAGTCCAGTCCACTTGATACAAAGAAATCAGTTTATTTATCTTTTACGTTTTCGCAAATATCCTTGTAGGCCGATCTTACAAATGACGTTGAATCCTTTCTAAAAATAGTAACACCAACGAAAAACAATAAACTTACTCTAACAACTACATGGTTGAAATGAAAATAAAGTGACCGATTAATACACTCTCTTTAATAATTCTTGTTTTCACAACTGTTGTATTTATAATCTAACTTCAATTTTGTTAAACAAAAATTGATGCAAAATATTTGAACTTTCCAAGGTCGTAATCTGACGTCACCATTATATAACCAATGATTTACAGTTCTAATTAACAAATACATCATAAAGGTAAACATGTAATTTACAACTCTGTTCCATTCCTGGATTATGAAATCCTTGAACAACCCTACTTCAATAATATAACACTACATTAAACTGCCTATTCGTCAAGTCTTGGTGTTTTTCTGTTCCGAGACTATGATATAAAGATTGGATCACATATTCTAGGTGGTCAAGTGAAGGTGTTGACTATCACAATCTTGATAATCTCCTGAAAATAGTCTCGGGAAAAATTCTAGGCTTTTTACTAAGTTGAGATTTTGCTGACAAGTTTTCTCCGGAGTTATCCAGTTAGCCATTCTCTCACCATCATACTTCTAAAGCCCATCACAATGGATGAATTTTGACTTGAACTACCCATCCTTCTGTATTCTGAAAAACGTCATTAATTATTTTGATTACAGCATATTATCTTTTCCAGCATCTGCTTAATGGTGGAGTTTGTCTTTTCCTGTGATGATGACTGTACAGTCATTACAATGTTATCTCATTGGATTCCAGTTTTATCAACATTATCATTATAACGGCTTTTCCTTTTATTATCAGTTAATTTAAGTCTTTCTTTGGTAAAGTAAGTTTAGGTTATGACATTGCGTGAGGCTCTTTTAAATGGCTATTCCCGGATGAGAGTATAAAAGGTTCATTGGCACTTTTAGCTTACTTACAATCATCAGTGATGATGATGTGTTGCAGATAGATTCATGTATATCCTTATATTAACTTGTTAGTAGCAGTGGAATATCTTGTTCCTATAATTTCTGATTTGCATCCACATATGTAGCTAAGTGATTTAACAGTATGCAGTACCATATCTCTATCATGCCATCAGAAGATGGATGAAGGGCTATTGTCCTGGTTTTTCTAACCCTGAGGATTCAACACTTCTGAAACCAAATCTGGTTCAAAATTCCATACGCAAACCAAGTGAAGCTAATACACAGTCACGCCAGACCTTGAGACCAGTTTCTATGTAATAATTCTGGTTTCTTTGTTAGGAACACCATATGCTTTTGTTCATTTATAAAAGTAATCAACAGAACCATGAGATATCTAATCCAACCCTTACTTTGTGGAATAGGACCAAACAAGTCAACAGCAACTACCTCCATTGTGCTTCAACACAATTCTACTGTTACTGCCCATACTGTTACTTTTATGGACCTTTCTTCTCCAAACAGAGTTCACACATTTTACACAAATTAATCACAGATTCCCAGCAGCCAAGTTAGTGGAAGCATTACCACACTTTCTCCAATATCCTTTTAATATTCAATTGTTCAGTCATTGTAAAGTTGTCGAGATGACAATGTGCTTCAGAATGTACAGACTGAAGAAGTAGCAACTTTAGTCATTGTTTATACCCTCTGATATCTTCCCATTTCCAACATATTAAGCCTCTCTCAGTGTTAAAGAATTCCATTGTGTCAAGTATAATTTTGTTTTCGGGTTCTGTGATCATGGGAGTTCTTGTGCATTATGTTTGAGCCACTTAGTAATTGGTTTCAAACTGATATCTTTTGTCTGAGTAGCTTCAAATTGGATGTTACATTAATCAGTTCTTTATTATCATTTTGGATACCACATCTTGCTGTTTTTATGTTGGTTGTATTTTTTATCCTGTGTTTCTCTCTTTTTTAGTGTTTACGTTCCTCATCAACACATGGCATCTTAGGACAATGCATTAGCATTTCTTTGGCTCCATCCGTGATAATATATGTTGTTAAAGTTGTTTGAGTCGTTTGGACTTCTGGGTTGCAAAAATTTACCAATCATTTGATCTAGAGTGTATACTTTCCCATATATTAATTTGTTATAACCAAAAATAAGCCGAAACGATGGACGTGATTAGGGTTATATCAAAATAATACCTATGTTGTAGTTTTCATTGCTTTTACATATTCTTTTACGTTGTTCTTATGACAAAACTTCTCATACTGCAAAATCACTTGTATCTGTACCTGAAATGAGGGATCTACTAGATTTGGATATTCAAGCACCAGCGCAGTCAATTTCTTTTTCAGTTTATTAAATCTCTTTCCATAATTCCCAGTCCAACGAAACGTATTTGGCTTCTCAAGTAATTTGTGCAGAGAATACACCATGCCAGAAAAATGTTTTACAACATTATGAAAGTAAGAGCACAGTACAAAGAATCCTCTTATCTCATGGCAGTTCTTTAGTATTAGCCAATTCTAGACAAAGTCAATCTTTGATGGATCTTGAAATACTACTTTTCTAATGACTTAATGACGAGTGTTACATTAAATTCTCATGTTGTTGGAATAATTCCTACTTCGTGGACTTCAGCTTTAGGTTTTCTTTCCTCAACTATTCTAGAACCTCTTTAATTATTTGTAAGCATTATCCATATGGATGAGTATGACATTCCAGGGTAGTTCAGAGAGAGGGCACATTTCATTAACTGCTGAAATAAAGTAAGCACATTACATAATTCAAACAGTAACACAACGAATTTCCAAAATCTGTTTTCTACTGCAAAGGCTGTCTTCTCTCTACTTTTTCGCCAACCTGTACATGCCAACACTGACTTTTAAGAATCCTTGTTAAAAATCCATTGATAGAGGTCTAATGGGAAGAAAATAGTTTATTTCTGCCTTAATGTTTCTACTAATTTTAATACCTATGCTCCGTCTTAAATTGTTGTAGCCTTATGCTACAATCGATATCCACATCTATAATAATTATATAAGTACCTAAAATAACTAACTTGTTGGTACAATTCCATGACTGCAACAAAATCGCACTGACTGATTTACACACTATTTATGATATTTCTCTTAGTCTTCACAGGAAACTTTTACTTGCGATATAGCTTTTTCGATCATTATAGGCAGGTTAGTTAACATCGTCAACGACCCACATCTCCCTCTAACTAATAAACAATTACAAAATCAAAAACATAACTTATGACACTGACTCCTTCCTGGATTGGAAATTCTCCTAAACAATCCTAGAACAAAGAATAAAACACTACACTAATCTGTCTATTCATTGAGTTATTACTTAGTTAATCTCTGTTAAAGTTGAATAGAAATGAAAACCCTATCAGTGAATGTTAGCTTACATAGTTGGCCCGGCATGACCAGGTGGTTAAGGCACTCGACTCGTAATCCGTAGGTCGCTGGTTCAAGTTCCCGTTATACCAAATATGCTTGCCCTTTCAGCCGTGGAGGCGTTATAAAGTGATGGGCAATCCCAATATTTGTTGGTAAAAGAATAACCCAGGAATTGGCGGTGGGTGGTGATGACTAGCTGCCTTCCCTCTAGTCTTACGCTGCTAAATTAGGGACGGCTAGGCCCCCCGCTAGTACAGCGGTATGTATCCGGATTTACAACGCTAAAATCAGGGGTTCGATTCCCCTCGGTGGGCTTAGCAGATAGCCCGATGTGGCTTTGCTATCAAAACTGAGACTGAGACTAGGGACGGCTAGCGCGGATATCCCTCGTGTAGCACTGCGCGAAATTCAAACCAAACCAACAAACTAAATTTTGTACAAGTGATAGTAACTTGTAGCCTGGTGGGTTAAGGCGTTAGACTCGTAATATGAGGGCCGTTGGTTCGAATCCTGGTCGCACCAAGCATTCTCGCCATTTCAGTCGTGGGGGCGTTGTATTGTGGTAGTCAATCCCACTATTCGTTGGTAAAAGAGTAGCCCAAGAGTGGCGGTGAGTAGTGATAACCAGCTGCCTTCCCTCTAGTCTTATACTGCTAAATTAGGGAGGGCTAGCGCAGATAGCCCTCGTGTAGCTTTGCGCGAAATTCAAAAAATAAACAAACAGTAACTTGTAACCTATAAGCTTATGAATTAATTTGTTAACATTACGTTCACTAGACTTAACCTTATTTTTCACCAAATAATTTAAAAGAATCCGCTCAACGAAATAATAATATTACAACAATAAACTGTAAAACCTTTAAAGTACTTAATTTTCATTGGCGAGAAGTATTTAAAAATATTACTCTTTTTACACCTATGCGATTCCAACTTTGTACATTTGTAGGAAAACTTTCATTTATAATATTCCATATCCACGTTATATTGTAGAACATTTAAATATAAAACATATTTTTAAACGTTTGTTAAGTATAAACGCCTCTTGGCACAATGATACGTCTAGGGATTTATAACGTTATAAACTAGATTTTCATACCTCTGATGGACACAGATTGGTTTGATCCCAGTGGCATAGCGGTATGTCTGCGGATTCACACCGCTAAAATTCGTGTTTCGATACCTGTGGTGAGCAAAGCACAGATAGCTCATTGCGTAGCTTTTTGCTTAATTCTAAACAAACAAACACATTGATTTATTTGGTTTGTTTTGAAATTCGCGCAAATCTACACGAGGGCTATCGGAGCTAGCTGTTTCTAATTAAGCAGTGTAAGACTAGAAGGAAGGCGGCTAGTCATCACCACCTACCCCTAACTCTTGGGCTACTTTTTCACAAACGAATATTGGGATTGACCGTAACATTATAACGCTGTACTATAGTACTTCCAATTACCAGTATGACATACACACGAGGTACATTGTTAATTTTACACCAAGAATTTTCTACAAATTTTGAGAACAGGCAAGCCTTATGCAATACCCAGCCAACGATATAAATCACAGGCAAACAAGAAAACAATTTTGAAACAAATGTAGGCACTAAAATAATGTACACCAATAAATATGTTACAATATATGTAATGTGTATTAAATATGTTTTCACACCTGAAGAAAGCACATAAATGTTCAATCGAAACATATAGTATGTTTTACAAATTAAAATCACTTCATTATATTTATAAATCGTTGTTTGCCAGCTTATTACTATTTTTTTGAGTTAGTTTAATCCTTGCTGTGGTCCCGAAATGGTAAATAAGGCCGTGCTTTCGAACTAAGTTTTTAATGGTAGAAACAGATGAGGATGGTAACCCACTCTCCTAGGACGGGATGGCAGGCATCGCAGTTTACCAACCAACTAGAACTGCTACCCACCACACAGCTGGGTAGACTGAATTCACTGGAACAAGTTAAATAAAGTGTATTTTGGACTTTTAATGCACTTGCTATGCAGGAAAGTTTGTATAGATTACAAAATATCCAATTCCATATGTGCAATGTATACTTTTAAAATGGCTAAATATAGAACTAGACCTAGCTACGCTAATCGTATTACTGGTTTTAGCCAATCAAAACCTTTTTATTCCACATTTCATGAGCTGTCAGCCAGGCTCCTACCTGGCGGTTTGTGACCGACATGCAATTTTTATCATATGATCAAGCAGTAAGCCTAGAATATGACAAGATCTAAGTTACTACACTAAATTAATATCTTAATCTTTCGATTCTTCTGTCTCCATAGCTTCGGATTTCACTCAAGAAAAACAGTTCAATGATTGCTAATAAGGAAAGTAAAGGTATTTTAATTTTTGGTATATATTGTACCAATTAACATAATATTTAGGAACAAGGGATCCATTGGTCCATCGTAGCTGTCCCATTCTATAAGCCAAGCTAAAACTATTAAATAGATAAATAAAACTGATTAAGCCAGCTTTTGTCATTTATATACCAATAAAGCTTTCTTTTAAACTCACTCAAATTTACCGCCTCCTCAACATTCGAAGTCGACCCATTTCATAGGCCAACACCGTTATTTGATAGATAAAATTATCTTAGTTGAAGATGCCTTCTACCTTGCCCAAATCTATATTTGTGTACCCTAGTTCTATAATTCTCGCTGTTAAATGTGAAAAATGTTGATGCATCAACATTATCAATTTTTCTTACAATCTTAAACACTTCAAACGGATCCCCTATAAATCTTTTTTCAAGAGAAAATTTTAAGTATCTTTATCTCTTCTCACATGACAACTCCTCTTTTGTAGGTACAACTTTAGTAGTCCTCCTCTAAACCATATACAACAATTAAATGTCTTTCCTAAGGTATGGAGCCCAATGTGGCCTAACCAGTGACCTGAACTATAAAATTATGACCTCCTTATACTTGTATTCATTATTTCTCTAGATAAAATCTAAAATCCTATCTTCCCTACCAGTAGCAACAGCATACTGTTTGGACGGCTTAAGAGACTCATCAACCATTACCCCAAGATCCCTTTCTTTTATGACAAAGTTAAGGTTGTTCTCATCCAAATTATACTTATAATTCAAATTATGGTAACCAATACGCATTATCACGCATTTATAATAATTAGAAGCCATATTCCATTTATTTTTCCAGCTTAATAAATTATTTAAATCCTTTTGTAAACCAGTTGCATCCTCTTCACAGGCAGTAATACTACAGATCTTAATATTATCATCAAATGTAAGTAATTTATTGACCATTTCTTTTCCTGTGTGTACGAACTCTTGGGGCATGGCATAGTCAGATGTTTATAGTATTCAGCTCGCAATCTGAGGGTCGCAGGTTCGAATCCCTTTCTTACCAAACATGCTCGCCCTTTCAGCTGTGGGGTGTTATAATGTTATAATCAGTCTCACTATTCTTTGGTAAAAGAGTAGCCCAAGATTTGGCAGTGGGTGGTGATTACTAGCTGCCTTCTCTCTAGGTTTCACTGTTAAATTATGAACCACTAGTATAGCTAGCCCTCATATAGCTTTATGCAAAATTCATAACAAGCCAAGTCGAATCCTAGCAATAACAGCACCGCAGAAAAGGGGTTTGTGTGGATCTATCTGTTTCAACAGGATACTGAATATACCAAAGACTGATTTTACTTTTGATAAATTTGACTTATCCTTTTTCAGTTCTGGTTAATTTCACGCATTTGACCTCAGATGCTTTGACTTGTGAGTTCTTGGAGAACTTTCTCAAGTTAAACACTTATGACGATGATATTAAAGGACACAGGTTGACTGTCAACGCCAGTGACATTAATGCATAGCTTCGTTATTTGGAAAACAGTGCTGTTCCATGGTTTGAGTAGTTTTGCACACTTTCGAAGGGCATTGGTTTTTGACTACGACGCCTCTCTTAAGTAACACAGGCTTGTGATGGAATTATTTTCTTGATATATTTACATGTTCTACAAAACTTCCTGTATACTGAATACTAAAATAATATCATTTTTTTCCATCACGTACAAATTTATCACAAAATTTTATATGTATTTTCATATAAGTGAATCATTTTTATTGAAACTGGGTTACACTTTATTATGCTTAACATGTTGAGAACCATAGTGGCTATAGATTTCGTTTTAATCGTAATCTGAGAGTCTTATAAACCATTCTAGATCCAAAACATATAATAAAAAGTGTTCATTGTGATAAACAAATAATGGTTGTGTTTTTCTTATAGCAAAGCCACATAGGGCTATCTACAGAGCCCACTTAGGGAAATCGAACTTCTGATTTTAACATTGTAAATCCGTAGACTTACCGCTGTACTAGCGGGGGAGGGAGCAAACGAAATAATAATTTAATCTAAGTAAGAGTTTTCTCCTGATTTAATAGAGAAAAAAAAGAATGTTATTTTCGAAATCTGTGTAATTGAATTGTGGAGAATCCATTATTAAACCAGAACAACTTTGATGAATATTAAATCAGCAGGCCTACGTAATAGGCTTACTTTTGTGAATATGATTTTCGGAAATAATCATTTAAGTTCTGCTGCGATTTCTGGCAGTCTGTAGGTTGCTGGAATTCCTTGAACAACTATTACTGGAGGAGAACGAGATTGTTGACTAGATAACTTGTTCGGAGACATTCTTGGCTGCTTATGGTTGCCGATGTTTTATGAGTTGGTACTTGGATTAATGGCGACTGCGGATGAAGAGTAGACTTTGTGGCTTTGGGTGGTGAAGCATTTAGTGTTGAGTAAGGTGAGGAAGACAATGGCTCTTCTATGGTTGAAGCTGGACTTGACAGGCTCAAGACTTGGCAAGAACTACTCAGGAGCATGACAAGCTGTCCTTCTTTAGTTAATGTCTTGCTTATTGATCGTATTCCTATTCTCGTGGGTTTGAGTGATAGTTGTTCCACGGAAGTTTGTTTGTCAGTGTCTGCTTATGAATAGGAAGTGGCTGTTATCTATGGTTGGCAAAGAAAAATAAAATGCATGGTTGTTCTGTAGATATCCTTTGTAATATGGTAGAGAAAATAACGTCTGATCAGTCTGAAGTCTTTATCAACTCTCGAATCTACTAACCCCCCTAAAAAAAAATCTATTTATTTCGACTTGTTAGTAGGTCCTTCGAGGCTTGTTTGACAACCAGGAGCACTCGGAAACAATTAATTCTCTTCAGCCTCAGATGACAAATTAAAGTTTTAGTCATACGGTGGGATGGTAGATAGTTAAGAGCTGCGAAGCAGATGTGATGCATACTGATTAGTCTTAAGATTATTTTAAAGCATGTATTTAAAATGTTTAATTCTTATGCAGCATCCAGATAGTTTAGTACAACATTTTATTTTTGTTTTAGGACAGGCCCGGCATGGCCAAGCGTGTTAAGGCGGGCGACTCGTAATCTGAGGGTCGCGGGTTCGCATACCCGTCGCGCCAAACATGCTCGCCCTTTCAGCCGTGGGGGCGTTATAATGTGACAATCAATCCCACTCTTCGTTGGTAAAAGAGTAGCCCAAGAGTTGGCGGTGGGTGGTGATGACTAGCTGCCTTCCCTCTAGTCTTAAACTGCTAAATTAGGGACGGCTAGCACAGATAGCACTCGAGTAGTTTTGTGCGAAATTCAAAAACAAACAAAACAAACTGTTTTAGGACAATTTAAAGAACTTTTCATTCCAGTAAAGGGATAGCATTGTAATCTATATTTTAAATATTCTAATTTACTTATTTGCTTGAGGTCGTTTGATACAAACAAAGTTTGTGAAATTTTTACCAATATTTAGGTGTAAGTGTATAACTTAATTAGTTGTATATGAGACGAAGCACAAAATGAATGGTTTCTGCAAAAGTGAAGTATTCAGTGTTTGAATGGTAGATAGAAGATTGATCAAGTAAATTTAATAAAAACAATTAGATATATATTAATCTATGAAATTTATATTAAATGATATTAGTAAATTAACCTTACAATATTTTACGTTGGAAAGTTTCTTAGAATATAGCTTTGTAACGTGTTTATTTTTTATTATACATAGCTGTTTACGTTGTATACAAGACTGTTTATCACCTACTGGAGGTGAAATGAATTTTCGATAAACTGGAACCGCAAAATGGTTTCTCCATAGGAGAATGTTGTTAGTGGTTGTAACGCCATTGGATATCTATTTTTGTACGTCATATAGTTTCACCTTTGCATTTTCAGTTGTAATATTTTATGTACTGTTTTTAGTATTAATGAAATATGAAGAAATTAGTGAAGTTCAGTTGCAACAAACACAATCATAAACTTATGAAGTTAGTAATGATAATCATTAATGTTTTCTCCACATGTGAAAAAACACGTTCATTTGAGATTAAAAGTTATTTACATCATGCCAAACAAAACATTTCTTGTACATGTATGATGTTATGTTAATTATGTAACCGTATGACATGGTTAATATTCCTAATATCTACTTACCTTTCCTGTCGATTAATGTTATCTTAGAAAAAACTATGGTTTTTGCCATTTAGATATAATAGTTTTTATTAAAATATGACAAGTTTTCTTGGTTTATGCCAAAGATTGAAAATTACAGAAGTGTGTGTAGTATTTCTTTTAAACAATGCTTTTTTAAACATTTTGCAATCAACTAAATTGTTTGTGAGTTTATGATTGCATGATAGCATATCAATTGTGAATTAATTAAAGACTCAAAATTATCAATAATGTTTAGAAAAAGTGGTGTGAAGATACAGTGTTTGGGACTTCAGTAGTTGTGTGATATTGTGTTTATATATGAGATATAATTCTCAGTGTTGTAACATACTCCTAAGTCATTACAGGATAATGTGAATTTTATAATTAGTATTTGTTGGAAACATTGGAACCTCTGTGAATAATGCAAGTTGTAATTCGTTATCTTATCTGTGATCTAACTATAAGTTTTGATTTGAATATGAAGGTGAAGCTCTGATGTAACTATGGAAATATTAAAGATGAAGGTTGAACCTTTTTCTGATGAGAAGCAGGATGCTTTGTTGGACATTAAATTGGAGAAAGAAGAAGAAAATGTGATAACAACTAGTAGTAAGCATAGATATGTATATATGTATTTATGATTTTACTGTTTTGTGTTATACTCAAATAGTGTACATTTTGTGTTCTGCTTTAACAGTGTGAATTTTCCATATTAGATTGGAAACATCTTATCTAGAACTGTTATTAGATTTCATGTGCTACAGATGTATACTAGTAAATTTATATAGCATTATCTTTCTTATTTTTGGGTAGGATGGGTAGGGACTTACAGGCCACCCTGTAGAGTTTACAATTAATCTCATGTTATCACTTTTGCTAATTTTATATATATATATATATATATATTCCCTTTAACTGGGGTATTGTGTTGTATCTGACTATGGGGGTACTAGGTAATTTCATAGATTGCTTTGTTGACCGTGATTGATCAGTGTATTTGTTTCATACATACTGAACTACCTGCAGTTCTCATGATGTAATTTTCTGCTCAAATCAATATCAGATTCATGGAACAATGCTCTTATCTGTTTGTGAACTAGCCAGTCTTTTATTCAGATATCTTCACTGTCTGTTTCTGAAGAGCAGAACTTATCAATTGGCTCTCTTTCTGATGACATATCAGCATGTTATTATGTTATGTGTCAATTTAAATATTGGTCCTATTCCTGTAATAGCTGAGGTTACTTGGCTCACATTAGATTGTTTTGTTTAAAATATTTCTTTTCCTCATTTTCCTGATAGGAGAAATATTGTTAATTCTTTCACAAATTAACATTAATTATTTGCACATTATTTCTGTTTATAATCATGCTGTGGGTACTTTAATGATTTTTTTTAAAATTTAGTTCATTGGACTACAACTTATTCCTCAAATTTCCTCTTGAGGAAACATTCATATGGATTTTTTTTCTTGGTCTTTTTGCAATTTTCCTCATTTCAATCCATGAAGATTCAGATTTCAAGACTGGATTGTTCAACATGACTTTTAGCTGTAGCTGTTCTCTATCTCCAGACTCTTTTCCTTTTTTTCCTTTTAGTTTGACAATCATTTTTGTCGTCTTTAAGGGACTTGATATTAATGGCATCCTGACTGCCCAAGGTAAGTCAAACCAGAATGCAAACAGTAGGTTTTCACTACATACTTAACCAATTAGGTGAGTGAAAATTATTCCAGTTAACTCATTTCTTGCACATTTCTTTTGATAGCTGTTGTTTTTATGTGTTAATTATCTGCACAAAGTTGTTTAACTTAAGTGATTTCCACATTCTATTTCCTGTTTTATCCTAATCATCTTGTTAAGTATCGTAAAAATGTGATTCTTCGGTCACACAAATTTCTTGAAACAAATTTATTTGAGATAAGTTTCATGAAGTACCAGATTCTCTTCATCATTCTCCTTTGGCCAATGCTGTTATGGGTTTTTCTGTTAATTTCTTTTATTCACAGCAAACTGATCCCATTACCATAATTAAAATATCTACTTTAACAATCTTGAATATTTCATGTTGCTGTTTGTCAGTTTCATTGCATTCATGCTCCTTTATTCATAGATCTGTTCCTAGCTATTCGTATATAATGTTTCTGAGTTCCTTGATGTTGTCCAAAGTGGTACTTAGATTTACAGCACTTAACTTCTGCTTCTGAGTGTTTTGCCAGATTTCTTTATCATTGTTTTCTCATTATATATTTTGTACTTGTAACAAGTAGAACATGTTCAGGAAAATATAGCCATATTGAATCATCTGCCATATATTCTCATCAGATTTTATACTTGTATCGTGATAGAACCTTCATACCTAAAACATGAGCTGTAGAGAAGGTGACCATTGTTTCTCACCTATTCTGCCACTTATCCTGACTGACCCAGATTTTCATTCAAAGGATTTCATTTTATGGCCCTTTAAGTGCTTGTTATTTTCTTACATGCACCAAACAACTTAGGAAGTCTTTAAACTGGTTGTTTATGAATCACACACTTTTGATCTTGCTCTGATAACATTATAAAAATTGGCCATCTCAGCTGATTCATTTTGTTTATCTTGATATACCCATCATTATAATAGTAAATTTCAGTTTCTACTTTACCTAATTGGATATTCTAAATGACATCTAGTACAGAGTACACTTTGGTGAACATTGTGCTGGATAGTATATATGGACAAATCAAAATACATTTTAAACTATTTCTTACATTATATACTTGTCATTGCCTCTCAATTTTTGGGATTTAATATGACTCTTATGGTGATTCTTTATTAGAGGTCAAATTCCTAAGAGTTAAGTTCACTTATACTTCTTGTAACATGACACATCATATAGAGGCAGATTTGTTTATTTTGGACTTTTCTAGATTTACAGTTATTTACTTAAACAATTTTTGTAGACATTATTTCATCCTGTGTGCTGGTGTTCCATAAGTGGGTGACATCTTCTAAAAGTGAACAGAGGATGTTCTTAAATGATGGAAATCTCTTCCCATCTCAGGTTGAATGTCCTTGCAAAGCATCATCTTGTAGCCAAAGTAACAACAGGGAAAACCATTTTGCTTTATTTTCACTTTCACTGTTTTCATTAATTTGTGTTCCCATTGAACTGTTTCCAAGATGTTAAAACAACTCTTTTTGAATCTCCATGAGTGCTTTTTGACTAAGCTGATTGCATTACTTTTGTGTCCTTTTCTTTTACAGATGATGGGTATTTTAGCCCTAGGAGTATGCCCAGAATCTATGTAATTACTGTTTTTCTCCACTGAGAATCTTTCACTAAGAGGTACAGAAATATGTTTTCTCTCTGACCATGGCTATCTCTTTAACTAATATTTTAGAACCACATTTGAAAATGTGTATAACAATCTAAATATATCCTGGGTTTCCCCTCTTTATATTCTTAAATGAAGACTGCATAAGTGAAAAAAAAAGCTTTTCCTTCAAGTGATTATATTTCTACAATTTTCACTTCTGTCTCTATAGAAGATAGTCTTTTTTCACCCAATTCTTACCAAGGTCGCTTATCCAGTGTCTTTTTTTTTCCTCTGTATTTTGCTCAGTTGGTTTGATTACAACCCTCGAGGTTGTTGTAGTTTAGGTATGTTACTTTTGCAGTCCTGATGCTCAACATTTGATATATATTTATATGTCAGTATGACTTTTCAGTTTCATTCCTTCATCTCAGTATGTTTGTATTTTTGCTTACGGTATTTAGAGGTACATCTACTTTATTTGAATTTAACAGGTTTAGGATTAAAGTAAGTTTTAACCAGGTACTTTACCAGTAAAATACTCTTCCACCCACCTTCCCACAATTGGTAACAATATATATGCCTTCAAAGCTGCAAACAAAAAATCTGAATTGAAGTCAAAACTATGTAGTTTCCTGTAGTGCTTTCAAAGCAAGCCATCTAAAAACTGGGACAATGGAAAATTTTGGGTGATGTAGTACACATAATGTACTGTACAAAGAATTTTCAAACCAAAAGTCCTTTGATTATTGACAAACAATGGCTCAGCATGAATGGGCTTACATTATTCCAGAGGCAAATAGAAGTTGAAATTTGTTTTAATTCTAAAGATCTAATATTTTATTTCTGCTGTGTGCTGTATGGAAATTATTTTATCCTGCTTTCTGTCCCAATTAAAGCTTTAAGTTCCACTGTCATTTGTTGTGTTTCTTGTTTTTATTTTGATCTTCATACATGAAATTACTATCTGTATAACATATTCAGAACCTGTGGTCAGTATTTTGACTGGTGTAGCACAAAGGAGATTATGATTTTGTGGAGCAAGTCATACATTCAGTCTTGTTGTAGACAAATACACATTATTTATATTTTTAGCAACAGGAAAAGGTGATTTCTCAGAAGGAAGATCTTCAGGCGTCACTTTGAAGTTTGTTGTAGCCAAAGAAGAACCAGAAAAGAACTGTGATGGAGGAACAGAGGAAACTAAGGTAATTTGTAGTTTAAAACATATACAGCTTTCATGTTGAAGTTATGTGGCTATAATAGTGTCTTTAAGGACTTCATTTGCTTGGTCTCTTAAACAGTGATTAAATGTTTGTTGTGGAAAGCTGAAGAAATTTACTGCAACTGTAATAAAGTAAATTGCTCTCTACAGCTGTTATACTGTTCTTATTACTGCATTAATGTCTGAAGTTCACAGATATCATGGTATTATTATTATAGCACTAATGTTAATGGCCCATATATGTTACATTATTTTTCTTGTGGAATTAACGGTGGTAGTTCACAGATGATTAAACTGCTTTTATTATAGTATTAACATCAGCACTACTCAGATTCTTCAATATTCTTATGTTATCAGTAATGCTTCCAATCCAGAGATATTATAGTGTTAGAAATCTTATGATTTTACTCTGTTATTGTAGCATTAATGTTAGCAAGTCACAGATATTTATTTGCTAAATTAATAATAATTGTAATTTCTGATCAGAATAGGCTGTGTATAATTAGAATGAAATGTAAAAAATAAATTAAGCCATTATTATAGGCAATTAAATGTACTTTTCTTACATTCGTACCTTTACAGATTAGAATTCATCATTTTAGTATCTTTGCATTTAACAATATTTTTTACTGTAATCTTGATAACATCTTACAAAAATATTGTCTTCCTCATGCAGTGATTCTACACATACATTTGTATTTGGGTTGGTTAAGCCTCATTACTTCCTTTGTTTTCTTTTCAGCTTCACTAATATATCACTGGAATGATAATGTATTCCAGTTCAGGGCACTGTTGTTTGATCTCTTGTTGGATCCTTATGTGTTTTGTTGAGTTGTTTGCATATTTACTTGTCATCTTCACTTATTGGATTTTTAAACTTACCATTATGTAGATGACTGACTTCTACTCATCTTTTCCCATTTTCAGTCAGAACATCACACACATTTACTTCTCCAGCAAGCAGCACAGGTGAGTATTCTGATCAAGTTGGAGAAGTCTCTTCTTACTCTTTCACAATTTTTGGTTTATTTGGTTTTCTTCAATTTACATTTCATTTTTGTTTAACCTTCATTTCAGGGATATAGAGCAAGCAGGCACAAAAGCCCTTACCTCTCATTCTCTTATAGCTTTAGAGATTTTATCTCTTCTAGGGATGTAGGCTTCCTTGAAAGCTCTCATTTCCATGAGTCAAGTTTATATGCATTAACTTCAGTGAACATGTCTTGATCAGTGGATCTTCTCTCTATATTTCTTGGAGCATTCTGTTACCTTTTCTTTCATCATCGGGGCTATTCTTTGTTGATGGTATGACAGAGACTAGACTATGGTGTAGTTTTCCATTTCTCCACCTCATCCAGTATTACAGTTGTTCACAGGTGCATCTTTGATATGTTGTGAGGACTTCCATCAGATATCAAGAGATTTCTGGTCTATGGTTAATAAGGAAGTCTGGATTTTATATCAACATTCTTGAACTCGTAACAGTTCATTGGGTTTTGACTTGTTTCCTTCTAATCCTGAGGGGTACAGATGGTTATGGTAATCCCACACAATTCCACTGTCACCAGTTATATTACCAAGTAATGTGGAATCAAATTTATGTTTCTGTGTTTCTGGACTCAAGATCTTCTTTTCTGGGCCCACAATCACCACATGGTGGTATTAAGTTGCCATATGCCTAGCAGTATGGATTTGATTTCCAATTATTTATCTTGTGCTGACCAGATTCTCCACATGGATTTGCCCCTTCATTTACAGGCTTTTTAGTGAGTGTGCTTTCAGCTGGGAACATCTCTTGTCGATGTTTTTGCCAGTCACTGGAATGTAAAACCTTCCTTTGGCTTCCTATTTCACACCCATCAGCTGTAGGAGTATGTGCATTCAGCCAGGATTGAAGAGGACATCATATTTGTGCTTACTCTCTGATCTTACTCCTATCCAGTGTTCTATCCCATAACCAGACCACTTCTTATCTAATCCTGTTTGTTGATTTATATTGGCCTGCTTGGCCATGGTTCCCTCTGTTTAGGCTGCTATTTGTTCAACATCCCTTGCCTTTACCTCTATCTCAGTTTCTTTTCTGTCAACCCTGATTGGACATTGTTCTTCCCAACTTCACCAAACACCATTATCACACTTGGTTTTTGTCAGGTCCATTGCCTCAACTCAGGGTCTGGCCCCTCAGGTCATGTCTTTCCTGGACCACTAGGCCTTCATCTTTGACCATTTACCAAAGGCATTGGTCTATCTTCTGACTTTGGTCTGTTTGCCATAGCTTCATTGTTTCAGCTTCTCAGCTTTCCCAATTCTTCAGCATTTAGACTGTGTTTAGTTATCAGGCCATCCTTTTGAACACCTTCCATTTCTTTCAGTTCCATAAAGTTCCTCCCTTTCATTTCCTTCCTTTTCCATTCATTTAACATTGTTCATCCTCCATATTCCTTTCTTGTGCTTGATTGGGATCTTAATGTGGTCCTTTATGTCTTTTATCATTTTGAACCTCTTGCTATCTGTTCCTTGTACAATCTTTTATTAAGTTCTGTTTTTTCTCCTCCTTGCTTATGGTTATCATTGGATATTTGTGCCATTAATGTTTCTTGCACCTTTTACCATTCCTCTTATTATATACTCTATCTTAACCAGTCCTTCCTCACCTATGACCTCTGCTGCTCAAGAATGCAGTTTGGCTTTCTTACCCATTCACTTACTTTCAATTTTCTCACCTGTAGTCCCATTCAACTCCATATAGGCTTTTTTGTTTAGTTTGCTCCTTCAAGTTTTTATGTGGCTCATACTAACTCCTTTCAGGATTCACATTCTCAACTTTTTATTCCCTGGAACCTTTCTTTTTTCTGTAATCTTTCACCTGTTCCCATATTCTTCTCATTGGTTGGATTTGTCAACTCATAAAGCTGACATATTCGGACTTGTCCATGGAAGATTGCCTTCTTCACAGTATCTCACCACATTAAATTTACCACATCATTACGGTTGCTTCCCTTTGCCCTCCTTTGGAGCAGATCATTCACACTGGGATGTGGGCTACTCACAATACATTCATTGCTCATTATCTGCAAGACCTGGATGTGTTTTTCTCTGGCAGATATTGTCTTCCTGCAGTGATTCTAATACATACATTTGCATTTGACTAGGTTAGGTCTAATTACTTCCTTTATTTTATGGTTTTTTTCAGCTTTACAAATCTTCATATCAACTTTACAGATCACACCTTATGGTGGGTGTTGCTTTGTCAGATACACTTTGCCTCAAACCCACACCAGTTTTGAATAACTATATAAAGCTTACTGTAGAGATCAAGTGTTTCTGTAAGACAACTAGATGCTTACCCAGTGATGGGTATGTGTGTTTGTTTATAATGAAAAAAATAGCTTAAAAACTATTGTCATAGTACTTACATTAATTGTTCATAGGCAGTTAAAATCAACACTGTGAAACATTAATGAACATAAATCTTAAAATTATTTTATGAAGTCCATTGTCAATTACATTCACATCATTGAAGTCATAATGAAAATTGTCTGTACTGATAGCACCCCAAAATGTTGGGAGATATCCCATATATCAAAGAAAATCCAAAACAGATGAAGAGCTAGTTAGTAATTATGGAAATTCAGTTAAGGGTATGGAGTTGAGTGCTTATACACAAACCATTTCACTGTCTAGAAATATATATGTAAAAACAGCTGGTTTGGGTTGAGAAAATTTTTTATGTAGAGGAGCGAACAACATTTTGACCTTCTTCGGTCATCGTCAGGTTCACAAAGAAAGAAAGAAGTAACTTACTGATAGCTGACCACATATTTGAAGGGGTTGTGTAACTGAGTGTAGGAATGTTGAGGGTATGCTTAGATGTTTGAATATATTTATTAATATAGGTATAAAGGTGTTCCTTTGTATTGGTTCATTTTGGGCTTGAGTTGTTGTATAAGTAAGGCTTCTTTAATTTTGCCTTTGTTTATGTTTGTTCCTTTATTTAGTATTTGGGTGTTTTCTGTGGTTATGTTCTATTTATTTGATTTGCAGTGTCCAAAAACGTGTTAAGGAGACGTTTGTGTTCTTTGAATCTGGTTTTCATTTTTCTACTTGTTTCTCCAATATAGAAGTTGTGGCAGTTATCACATTGTATTTTATAAATAATGTTGGTGTGGTGTTTGTTAATGTAATTTTTACACAGCATAGACCTTAGTTTTGTGCCTGGTTTTTGAATAAATTTGGTATTAACTGGAATATCATATTTTGTTACTAGTTTTTGCCAAATGTTGGTTATTTTTCTGCTGATGTTGGGAATATATGGTATGCAGCAGTATATGTTTTTGTGATTTCTTTTCATGGGATATATTTACTTTTGTTAGTTGATTTTGCTTTTTGTCTAGGTGTGTGTGTATAATGTTTTCTAGGGTTTGTAGAGGAAACTTATTGATGTTGATGAAGTAGTGTTTTATTTTGTCTAATTCATCTTTAATTTTATCTGGTGAGCATAGTTTTATGGCTTTGTTTATATGGTTTCTTAGTATGTTGAATTTTTGTTTTGCTTCATGTGCTGAGTCCCAAGGAATGTATAGTCTGGTATGGGTGATTTTTCGGTGGATTTCTGTTTTAAATTGTGTATCGGTTCTTGTAATTTTGAGGTTAAGAAATGATATTTGATTGCTTTCTTCCTGTTCACATGTGAAGTTAATGTTGGGATGCATAGTGTTAATGTGATTGAAAACAATTAAGTGTATGTTCTGTAGATGTGAATCCCGCAATCGTGTCATCTACATATCTGTACCAGTATAGTGGTGGATGTAATGCTGTGTTAATTGCTTGTGTTTCATCTTGGGTCATAAAAAAATTGGCTAGAGCTGGTGATACTGGGTTGCCCATGCTTAGGCCATTTGTTTGTGTATAGTTGTGGTTGTTGAACATGAAGTTTGTCTTCATTGTGGTGAATTTTATGAGAGTTGCTAATTGGTTGCTGGGAATGTCTATTGATGGGTTAGGGTCTCGGATGTAGAGTTCCAAGGCTATCTTGCAGGCTTCAGCAGTTGGGACTTCTGTAAGAGGAATATAACATCAAAACTGGCCATTAAGGCTTTATGATTAAGTTGATTAAGGTTAGATTTGAAATTAAAGGAGTCTTTGATGAATGAGCTGGCTGTTGTTACATATTTGGAGAATGCCCATGCTATGTATGTACCAATATTGTAATTAAACAATTCATGTGTGGACATTATTGGTTGTAATGGACAATCTGGTTTAGGAGGTTTGGGGACACCATATATTTGTGGTGTGCGTGAGTTTCTCTTGCATAGGTAGGAATAAAGTGTTTTTGAAATTGTGTTGGCTTTTTTCATTTTTAATAGTATTTTGTTTAGTTGCATTTCCTGTGTCTTTGTTGGATTTTTGTGTATTGGTTTACATTTGTTTGTGTTTGATAGGATGTTCTTCATTTTTTGGATTATTCATTTGTGTTCATTATGACTATAGCATTTCCTTTATCTGCTTTTAGAATTTTTGTTTTGTCTTGTTTTAGGTTTTTAATGGAATTAATGTCTCTTTTTGTAAGATTGTTTTTTTAGCTTTCTGTTTTGTGAAATTATGTTGATGGTTTTGTGAGAAAATTCTTTGAAAAAATTGTTTAAAATGTTGTTTTTAGGTGTTTCTGGAAAATATAAATTTTTAATTTTTTCTGAGAAGTTTAGCTGCTGGATATCAATAAAATTGTCAAAGTTGTCTTCTTTCTGTTGGTTGTTTTTGGTTGTTTTCTTGTTTTTGTTTTCTGTGGAAAGTATCACAAGTCTCCTGGCTAGGTCTTCTAAACATGTTTTAATTTTTAAAGTTGGAATGTACCTTGGTGGTATTTCACTGTCTGTACTTCTAATAATATCAAAAGTAGAAATAAACTGATGCCACCATAAAAATATTTCTACAAAAAATTTCTCTCAACCTCTGCCCTTAAAAGTTTTAATAGTTCTTAATAGTAGAAGAAATAGTAATAAACTCACCCTAGTAATTGTACTATAAGTTACTCCTAAACTTCACTCTTTTTGAAAATGAAGACTAAAATATCTTTTTTCTAAATGATCTTAAAATGAACTGTAAACCCTACCTCAAAAATTTTATTGTATTTCAGAATTTTTTCTTTTTTCAAGTATAACACACATAATACAAGTATAATAGCTAATCAGCATTTTTCAACTAATAATTATATTTCCTTTCTTACTAGGTCCTTTGTTGCTTGAAATGGTTGATTTGTTAAAATTGATAATCAATTGATTGTCATTCTTATTAATTGATCAGGTTTCTCATGTGAGACTATGATAGTTGGAATGATCAACACTTAATTTTGAATAGTTGTTTTTTATTCATGTCATTGATTAAGGATAGTTAGAATAATCAAGAACAGTAATATCTGTAAACACCAGTTGCAAGCAGTTTATTATATTTATATATCACACTATTCAATGTGATCTATAATACTAGGATAATCAGCACTTGTTTACTTAAAATTACAGTCTTTATTGAAGTATCACTAAAAAAATTATCCAGTGTAATCTAAATCAAGCTTGTCTGTATGTAAGTATTTGGTTTTTTACATTTTCTCTGCAGGTCTAAAGTGAAACATATTCTCAACATAAATTATTGTGAAATAATCATGAAGTTAATGTCCAATTTACAGGAAGCTTTTTAGAATGTTGAAATGTTCACCTTTAAACAAATAAAAAAGATATCTGCTAATTTAGACATGATTTTCCAAAATTTTTTTATATTTAAAGTGAAATAATTCATTCTAAAATTGTAAAATTCAAAAATTGGTTGTTTCATTAGTACTTATGTGTGATATCTGGAAATGTGGATAAAGTACTATTTTATTGAGGAGAAAAAAAATAAGAGTACAACTTGTATACCTGGAACATTAGGAATTTGAAGTACAGATAGTTCCAATAAAGTTAGTTACTTGATTTAACTGTCCTTCAATATGCAGATTTTTGCTCACCAATAGCTTTTAACTTCTGCTTAGTTCCTTATGTATGTCACATGGTTCAGCTGCATTTAAGCATTTACATTAGCATGCAACAACCACCAATAGGAGTGCGATATTCCCTCTATGCAGTTGAATACAATCTTCTTTTCTGATTATGGCATAAGTGTGCTAACACTTAGAGCTGAATTTTTCTTTAGTATGTTTTTGACACTGCATTTTACTTGAAAATATTGTTGTTTTTTTTAATCCACATTTGTGTTGGGTTTCATTTTTATTAATTCAGTGGAACCCCTTTAAGTGACCACCCCTCAGATTCAGTCACCCCTTGAAAGCTGTCATTCAATCACATTCCCTTTTTCGTTTACATAATCCCTAATTATGTACAGTGGAACCCCTCTAATCAGACCAGTTTGTCTCAGTCCTAAAGATGGCCACTTTAGAGGGGTTCCACTGTAATTCTTTTACCCACTCAATTTCAGTAGTCTCTCATTATTTTGTGTATTCACAAATTATTATCATGATTTTTTGATGTTTGCAGTTATGCACAAAGCTCCACAATGGGCTGTCTGTGCTCTGCCCACAACAGGTATTAAAACCTGATTTCTAATATGGTAAATCCACAGACATACTGCTGTACCACTAGGGGCTATTATCGTGATGGTGATGACTGCTGCTGAATACCAATCCATGAAGACTGGAGAAGTGCTATTGTTGGTAGAGGGGATCATGGTGATTAATTGTTGAGAGATGGTTTCTTTCATGTAAGCTAAGAGATCTCCTATTCAACAAGAGCTTATGCCATTGCTTTAGTATTTTGATTAGATGACATGGTTTTGGACAGCCTCAACCACTTTCTTTACTGTGTTAGCACTTTTTAACTTGTGTAAACAACTAGGCATCCATTTTCCTTTGTAGGTGTATTCTGTTTTGAATTTGTCTGTGGTTCCCACTAGAGGATGCAGTAAACTCGTATGTAAACATGATAACCCCTTCATATTTCTAATGCCTGTGTCTTTGTATGTCAGCCAATGTTGTTTTCTGTGATTTGTTTGAATGATAAGATTTATAGACTTTAATCTGTAGTCTGTAATGCAATCATTTGTTTTTGTTTAAATTGTCTCTTATTGTTATTTTGCTTATATGTTGTTCCTGTGTGGTTAATTAATTTGAAGAATGTTTTCCATTTTCTGGAGTTTATGGTATTTGTAGTTTTATTGCACATGCATTTTTAGTGCATGAATGTTTGGTTTTATTTTTCAAATAGGGCTGCTGCTTAACCTATACTCCTTGTACATTGCCTAACCTAAATTCAAGTTCAGTGTATTAACACTTGTACTTTTGGAAGGCAGGGCATATATAATTTCTGTTGTGGGTAAGACACCTTTCAAAAACAGCTTTTTAGTTTTTATATTTATGTGGGATGCTTATGAGATTTGTACTGCATATGTTTTTGTTTGTATAGTTTTTGATAATCTACATTTTTGTTCTATCACCCTTCACTTGATATTGGGCTCAAGCTGTTGAGTGTCCAGAGATTTTACATGCAGAAGTTGCCATTCCACATCATAAAGCAGCTGGTGCACTTGCTTTTCATCATATTGCAGTTAGTTTTGATAACCTACATTAGGTTTATGTTCATCCCTTTTGGGGTTCAGACCTTGATCCTTTTAGTATGTTCTTCCCAAGTACTGTTTGCCCAACTATGTTTATCCCTTGTACCACTTCATCTTTTATAGTATATCCACCTGTTGTCCAACATGTTCCATAATTTTCTTGTGAGTTTTTCAGCAGAATCCTACACACTTCTACTATTGATATTGCTCAGTGTGTCTTCTTCTGCCCTGTCTCTTCACACTTGGCTCTTATTTTGCTGGTAGTTTTTGCTGTTTCAGGACACATTACCACATGTGAATCTTTCCCCTCATCTCTGTTGATTCTACAGTCAGCCTCTTTTCTTTAATCTATGACATTTGGTAGCTGTTGTACTTTGGTGTCTTGTGTGGAATCTTCCAGATTGCATTTTTCTCTGTCTTTCTACTTGTCCCAGTTTCCATTTTATAGTTTTCATTTTTCATGATCTTCTTTCCTTTACCAGTTCCTTTTTTCTGAACCATGTCATGAGAGTGTTCATTAAAATCCTGCTAGGAGTTAGCAGTACCAATGACTATGCTGTGGAAGTCAGTTTATCTTGTTTTTCCAAAGTAGAATCTTGCTGCATGTCCTTGAGACCTTCATGTTTTTGTCAGATGGACTCTCTTTTCATCTCACCTCCTCTCTTATTCTTATACTGGTTCCTTTACTCTTCAAGGTTCTGTCTCCCACTAGTATCTCTCAACAATGATTCAGCAACTTTTCTTTGAGGGTGTCATTGAACGGGTTTCTCCTGTTCTACTAGGATTTTACTCCCAACTTTTTGTTGTGCACAAGAAAAGGAGGGATTGAAACCCTGTTTTTGATTTCCTCAGACTGTATTGCTTACTTGATATGCATCATTTTGTCATGGAATTATACCTGTCTCTCAGATGTTTTTCCTTTTTCTGGTATTTTTTTTATTATCTCCACCTCCCTATTGCATAGGCTTCACATTTTTCTCTGCATTTTATCCACAGTTTCATGTTCTTCCTTTGAGGTTGGAATAAATATCTTACTTTTACTGTCAGATGGTTTAGTCATAAACCCTTTCTTACATTCTCATAGTCTCACTTTTTGTTAGTTTATGGATGGATGGCTTCTTTTACAGAATCCTTCACCCACACCTACTTTCTGTTCAGGAAAGCTACTTGTGTGGGTTGGATTATCCAGATGGAAAATTCCATTGTCACTCCTACTCCATATCTGGTTTACCATGGTCTGTTTTCATCTCACACCTCAGTCAAGCCCAACCTTCTTTTCCTGCTTGAATGTTTCTCTGTCTTTGGAGGACTTGGGCATTGCTGGAGTCTCCTCCCCATTCATGTTTTCACAGATGCTTCAATGCTAAGATGAGGAAACTTCTGTCAAACCCTGAGGTTCTCAGGCCTTTGGTCTCATGGGGATTTGGGTTTTCAAATCATCCTTTTATACCTGCTTGCTGTTCATTGAGTGTTGACTCAATTTCTGTCATATCTCTGAGGCATGTCAAATATGATTCACAGACAACTCAAAGGTTGTTACTTATATTATCAGACAAAGAAGTGAGCACTCATTCGTGGACCCTATGTTCCCATAATCTTAATCTCCTTTTGTGGGATTCACTGCCATCATATTCATTTGGTTGCTTGGTGCATACTAAGTGCTCTCATTCTTGTTGTGAATCATTTGTCATGTTGTGATAAGTTTCTACCTATGGAGTAGTCTCTGTCTTCAGGTATTTGAATGATTGTTCTCTGTTGGCTACTCCTCATCTTGTTGAATTTGCAATCCTTTTGGATACAACAATTCCCCTTTTGAAGTCCCCAGTTCCACGTTATTTGGCTTTGCCTGTGAGGTGTTTTGCCAAGATTAGATAGTTCTTTTCCCACTTGCTTTTCCTCTTATCTGTTTTGTGTTTTCCTCTCTTTCTCCTGTACTTGTTTTTTGTCTCATCTCATAAGATTTATCATCTCACAAGAACCTTGACTGCTCATTTATATTGTCCTCTGGAGGAGATTATCACTGGTTATCATCTTCTTTTTCCCTTTGCTATTCCACACATAATAAGACAACTATGAGTAGCTAAGTTTTTTATTTCATTTACCTGACTAATCCATTTCAGTGGTCTTCTTCACATGCTACAAATTCTTCTCTGTACCTGTCCAGGTATACTGATTTTCAAATTCCACATCCTGTAATGTATAAGATCTATTATGCTCACTGTTGAGATGGGTTGTTCCACAAGACCACTCCAATGTTTTCTTTTTTATCTTATGAATCAAACAATGTTTTGAGTGTTCATATAGTTTTAGAAATGTTTATTACAAATCTGTACTGGATTTATATTGTCATGCTTTAAATTAATAAATTATGGAGAAAATATATATTTATCTACTTTAGTATGCCTCGAGTTGTTTTTTGTTCAA
This sequence comes from Tachypleus tridentatus, assembly GCF_004210375.1. NCBI lineage: Eukaryota > Metazoa > Arthropoda > Merostomata > Xiphosura > Limulidae > Tachypleus > Tachypleus tridentatus. The sequence continues at coordinate 130,382,284 of NC_134832.1, read as the reverse complement.
TTTTTGAATGTGTTTTTTGATTTTAGAATTTGTTTGTCAGCATACAAACAGAGCAGTCTAGTGATCTTTTACAGGATAATGTTATTTCAAGGTTCAGTGACAGCAGTGATGATGATCTGGATTGTTCAAAATATAGTGTTATGAATTTGAAAACAGAAACTGAATTTCAAGAACATTTTAAGAAAAGTGAATTTAGGTTGGAAAATGCATCTGGTAAGGGCAAAACTTTCTTAAAAACTAAATTTATTGATGCTAGCTGAAAAGGAATTGTTCATTTTTTTGATAATTTCTTAAAATATATTAAACCAGTTGTGATAACATTAATTAGAGGTTATAGATTAAGATCTTTTTTATGTATTTACTTTGGACTTATCTTGTCAAAGGTTTGAATATTAAAATAATAACAGAGTAATTGAAAAAGAGGATTAGATTAAGTTTGCCTGTAAATGGATGGAGAGAATGGCCATTGTTTGTATGAAATGAAACAGGAAGAAATTTTCTAACAGAGCAGACTTTTTTGTGAGAAAAACTACATGTGTGCAGTGATTCATATATGCAAATGAACTTGTGTGTGTGAATAATGCAAATGTTTGAAGTGATACATAGTAACAGAAAAATAGCAAGAAAACCTCTGCCTTTTAATATTACAAAAATTACCATTATATTAGGAGAGTTAACAATTTTTTTCAAAACTATATCTAATAATATCCAATTTCTTGCATTTTGAAACATTTTCTGTCCAGTTTTACTGCCTACTTCCATTTTCTCTTTTTCCTTCATTAATAATCACAACCAATTACCGTGCTGCTCAATGCATTTTCACAGATAAAATGTTTTTTGTTTCCTTAGGAATATTTAAGTACTAATGTGGCTGAATATGACATTTCTTGCATGTGACAAATAGCATACTTAATTTGTGTAGCACGTTTAATTATGTATGCAAGTGTGGTTGCATGCATCAGATGAAAATGACTTACTGAGCAGTGTTTCTTGTCTTTTTATTTCTCTTCATATAAGTCTAGAGAGTAATAGTTGGAATAAGTTTCTGCAGGTTAATGTTTCAACATGTACAGAGAATGTGCTGCTGTGATATATTCATGTGAACTGAATTAACTTGAAAGCTATATCAGATGTCTGTGTAACATGAAATTTGCTCAGAATTGGTACTGTGAAACAATGCAAAAATGTTGACAGATTGACATTAAAATTAGGATAAAACATATTGCACATGATGTATGCCAAAATGTTAAAATCATTTATTTATTGACAAAGACAAAAACAATCTGTGTGTGACTTTAGATCAGGACGATTTAACATAAAGTTTCTTAGCTTCAAAGAAATATTGCATTTACCTAGTGCCACATCTGCTACCATGTGACCAGTCATTTCCATTATGCACAGTCATTGAAGGACGTTGCTTTCAGTTTTGTGATACAATGTTAGATTAACTCTCTTATGATGGGTACTGTTTAATTTGACCTAAAAATTGATTCCAAATTGACTTTTACAGTTTACATACTCTAACTTCTAATGTATTTTGTGTATCTTCATGAAATTTTGAAAACATCACTAAACATTAAGAGCTATTTGTAGATAAAAAGATGATGGTTCAAAAAAACAAACCATGCATACATGTAGTCTAAGTGTTGACTGGTTCAAGTGAAAATTGATTTTCATGTTAAAATTAAAAATACTTTATCTGAAAATTCTCAAATTTTATGTACATAATCTCTACAACCTCGTAACCAAGTTCTGACACAGTACCTTACTTCTACTTACATACATACATTGCTGGCCAAAATCTTAAGGCCAATGAACATGAAGAAAAAATATGCATTTTGCATTGTTAGACTCAACCACTTATTTGAGTAGAGCTTCAAAAGATGAAAATAAGAAAAGGGAAAATTAAAAATAAAAAACCTTTTTAGCATTTAATAGGGAAAATGTGAACACTATGAAATTAGCCTAAATACTAGCTGGTCAAAAGTTTAAGACCATACTGAAACGAAGCATTAATCGGTAAACATGTAATGAAATTTAGTCATTTGTGTTCAAGCATTAGCATTGTCAACATCTCCCACTGACATCTCCTGTGTTACATTGGGTGAAAACATGGCAAAGACTAAAAAGTTGACAAAGTTTGAATGTGGCAGAATTGTCGAGCTGCAAAAGCAAGGTCTCTCTCAACGTGCCATCGCTGGTGAGATTGGGCATAGTAAAACTGCTGTTGCAAATTTCTTAACAAATCCTGAGGATACAGAATGAGAATTTCGAGTGGTCGGCCCAAGAAAATTTCACTGGCATTGAGCAGGAGGATTCGACGAGTTGTTTGGCAAGACACCAGCCTGTCATCAAACTAGATTAAGGCCCTTACGGACACAGAATGCAGCTCAAGAACAATAAGATGGCATCTACTAGAGAAAAGGCTTTAAAAACCGTAAACGTTTTCAAAGGTCATGCCTCCTTCCACACCACAAAACAGCTCGGTTAAACTTTGCTGAGAAGCATTAAACATGGGATGTAGAAAAGTGGAAGATGGTTTTGTTCTTTGATGAGAAAAAATTTAAGCTGAATGGTCCAGATGGCTTCCAATGTTACTGGCACGATAAGGATATCCCACGGGAGACATTTTCTAAATGACACAGTGGAGGAGGTTCCATCATGATCTGAGGTGCTTTCTCCTTCCATGGAACAATGGAGCTTCAGGTTATACAGGGGTGTCAAACAGCAGCTGGCTGCATTGGCAGGTTGGAGAGAGCATCCTTATTGACTGAAGGCCCTCGCTTGTGTGGAAATGACTGGATCTTTCAGCAGGACAATGCTGCAATCCACAATGCTCACAGGACAAAAGACTTTTTCATGGCAAATAACGTGATTCTTTTGGACCATCCAGAGTGTTTGCCTGAACTAAACCCTATTGAAAATGTTTGGGGGTGGATGACAAGGGAAGTCTATAGAAATGGATGTCAATTCCAAACAGTGCATGATCTTCGTGAAACTATCTTCATCACTTGGAATAACATTCCAGCCAGCCTTGTTCAAACGTTTATATCGACCATGCCAAAGCGAATGTTTGCAGTTATTTGCAATGACGGCCATGCAACTCACTACTGAGACCTTTTGTTGGGCATTTCCTACCCTGTTTTGGACTTGTTTTTGGTATGGTCTTCAATTTTTGACCAGCTAGTATTTAGGCTACTTTCATAGTGTTCACATTTCCCCTATTAAGTGCTAAAAATGTTTTTTTTATTTTTATTTTCCCTTTTCTTATTTTCATCTTTCAAAGCTCAAGTCAAATAAGTGGTCGAGTCTAACAATGCAAAATGCGTATTTTTTCTTTATGTTCATTGGTCTGAAGATTTTGGCCAACAGTGTATGTATTCTTAAGTGCTACTATATGTTTACAAAAAATTTTCAATGCCATAAGCTTTTCTCTCCCATGCACCCTTTGATTCACATGGTTTAACTGATTTTTGCATGAAAGTTATCATGTGACAAACCTCTACCAATAATATTGCCACACACCCATGTGACTTCCCACTCGTGACTTTGTCACTTCTTGTTTGGCAGCAGTTGTATTCAGACATTTAACATGTGCTCTCTCCAAGCTTTTTCTGTATCTTCATATCAATTTCTCTTACTATGTTTGCCATTTATTTTACAATAGTAATATTTATAACTTATTCCAAAGTGGAATTATTTTATATTTCTGTCCAATTACAGAACTAAATACTTCATAACAAGTCATTTTGAATATGAATTTTAAATTCTAAGTTACCATTTAGAATGTTATATCTTCTGTGAGAGCATTTTCACAGGCTTCAGATGGTGGTTTGTGACTCTGGAATTATCATCTTTACTTCAGTGGTAGGTTGCTTGTCAAATGGGCTGAATTTTATTTGGCCTTGACTTGAATTTGGGGACCCACACATTTTGAGATATAGTCCACTGACTTTGGAAAAATAAGGTATTATGCTGTTATGGATTTTGATTATTTTTACTGCTAACAATACTATTTGTAGTTATTAGGGTTCAATAACATAAGTAGATTTGTCAATACTCATAGTTATGTTCAGGTTTGTAATTAAAGCTTAGTTATGTCCTATAACTGGAATTAGATTAGGCTTAATATCATAAGTTAGGTTAATCATATAGTTTTTTCTTCAAAATATCGTATCTCATACATGTGTTATCAATACACATTTAATTTTAATGTATAAAATATATTTCTTTCTCATTGTTATTTATCTACCATACTTCTTCATATCAACTTTGTTTGTGTGGATCTCTGGAGCTGTTGTTTGCACAAACTTTTCCTGATATTGTACATATTATTGTTAGGTAAGGGTTTTTAAATCAGAACTTAGTGATATACTTTGTTCTGCTCAGTTCACTTAGGCTTAACAAGTATCTGGTTTACCTGCAGTTCATCTTATGGATAATCTGATAAATAGGTTAAATATCTTCTGTTTTTTAACACACATATGACATATACATATGGTTATTTCACTATACATTATATCAGCTATTTCATTTTCTTACAGTTAATTTAGTTTGTGGGAATCCTTGTAGACTGAATTTGCCTTATCTTCTCCTGATTTTGTCAGTTTTCCTCCACCTTATTATAGCTTTCCTTCTCAGACCTCTACTGTAGAATCTGCTTGGCCTGCCTGCCTTTTTTAAGACAAAAAAGTTTCAAATTATACTTTCATTATGGGTTGGGTGATATCCACCCAGCTCATAACCACAAAGATATCTATAAATGTAATTATACTATGATTTTTGAAAATGTATGAATATGTTTACAAACTTTTGCAGATTATTAGTAGACATTACAAGGCTTTTGTCAAAAAAATCAGTTTTTTTAAATTATGTAGCAAAATATTTTAATTGAAGATTTTCTTGTAAATTTATTTTTCAGAATATTCACAGGCAACATGCAGAATAATTTTCATTTTAAGATTAAAATACTTTTATGTATGAGAAAATTGTCAAATTTCACATGTGAAATATTTATAATCTCCAAATAATTATCAATTATTTTTTAAGAAAAACTTTATATTTTATCTGTTAATTTTTCTATCAAATTGAAATCTCTGTATGTTTCATAGATTTGACTGATTTGGTAACCACTATAAAATTAGGAAGTAAATATAAATTGTTTTTCTTTCCAGAATGTCTGCAAATTATAACTTGAAAACATAAACCTTTAATTTAAATAGCTTGAATATTATAGCATTATACATTTATATATTTTTATTATTTTTCTTTTATTGATTTTTCAGCCATTGCTGGCTAAGATAGAAATTACAAATATGTGGTACATATACATTGATGATCCTATATCCAAGAATAAAAAACTGGCCTTTACAAAGTTACCTGTCTTACTATGTTTTAGTGGACTTGTATTTTGTAAAATACAATCTTATTTCAATTAAATTATGTTTATGTTAACTAAAATAATTATTACTATTTACAAATAAGATTTTAAACTTATTTTTCATAAAATGTAGAACAGCAAATAAAGAAGTAAAATAAACAATTAGCTTTTCTAGTTACAAACTTTGTACTTGGTTATTGCTTGTTGAAGTTGCTAAGTGTTAAGAAATTTTGCACTTGGAGGATGTCAAATGAAATACTTTTTTTTAGGTTTTATATACATATATATACATTTGAATAAACAAAAAAATCATAACTTACTGTATTGATACCATAGAAATCCTTTAGAATTTATTTAGTGTGGTAATGGAGCTGTATGTTGATTTAAAAAGAAAAAATTAACAGGCTAAAAGACACAACTTGCCAGCATGATGGTTTACCTCGAAAGAAAGAAATGACGTTGTTGTATTTGAAATAGTTGAAAAAAACAATTGTGGGACATTCTGAGCTTTCAATTGGTTATTCACATATAGATAGAATTTAGTGAATATAAGGGACTGTTCCCCAAAATTGTAAGAGGTGAGGAGGTATGTTACTGTGATTGATTCAGTAAATAGTGATATCTCATAATATAGAAAAGTTAGGAGATTTTATTTTATATCCTAGCTTTTCAATATCAGTAATTCGAGTTTCTAATTTGTATAAAACTATAACAGACTTTGTATTTTGACATCACAAACATCTAATTTGAACCAGTGCTGCATTCAACATACCATATAACACACAAAAATCAGTGTGTTGGTGTGCTTTATTATATATTTACTTTTGAATTAATAAATTAAATAGTCCATAATATGAAAATTTGAATTATAATTACAGTGTGAAACCAATCTTAATGAAATAAATTTAAAAAATGATAGTTAAATAAAATTTTTAATATGAGTCAACAAACAAGATGGCATGGCTTTTGACCAATGAACCTGTCATGACAGGGTTTAACCATGTGAATGGAAGTAAACTGCTTGTGGCATGTAATTTTTTTTTTTTTTAAATAGAAGGCAGAACTGAACAAGAATAGCTATGTTTCTGAGAGGAAGTTAAGTACCTGTGAGAACTACATTTTAATTGTAAGAAAATTGTAACTTTCAAACGTTTTTTTCAGTAAAACTTAATATTTTTACCTCTTAGTTTCTCTATCAGAACTCTAAATAAAGTACCTTTTTTTCATCTTTCTAGAATGACTTCAACTCACAACATAAAACTATATTCATTTATCCTTAATAACTTTAAACTTGAAATGGGATATATGTTGTTTTTTTTTAAATTTTATAGTTTATTGCCCTTTGAACTGAGGCTAACTAATACTTCCACTACAGAAATTGTAAATCACGTTTGTAAGCATGTAGCTTATGTTAATCTATCAAATTACTTAACACATGGACTACTCGCATGTTCCTTACAAGCATACCTCATGTAAAGTTTTTCTTATTTTTGCTCTTTATTTTAACCTAAAAAATTTGTAATTTTAACATGTCAGTTACTTTTACAATAACAAATAAAGAACATATATGAAAAACTGTAAATACTTACCTGAGTTTTTATTTTTTATGCTGTGAACTGTTGAAGCAACCTAATTTTTCATATTAATTTTATAATTGTGCTGAGTAATTTTTTATTTAATTAAATAATGCACCAAAAAAAAAAAAGATAAAATGCATAAAGCAGACAATTTCCTGTAACTGTCATAACATTCTGGCTTTCTAACATGCAACAAGAACTGTTAAAATTTTAGCTGAGCTATTGAATGTGTTTTCCATGGGAATAAAGTTTGAAATGAAAGCAAAATAGACAAATCACTGTACAAAAAAACAATTTAATATATTAGTTATAAATTATAAAGTATTAAATATCAGAATGAAATATTGGTAATTCCTGAAAGAGTGAAAAAAAGGAAGAGACAGGTAAGCATGGCAAGAGAGGTCTGATCTTCTTATGGCTCTCTAATCAAAATATTGAAGGCTCTAAAAATAATATTTTGCCTGAGTGATAACAACATTGTAATGAGTAATATATATTAAATCTTATACTTCTAGGAGTGGTAAATAATCTAGAGCAGATGGGATACTTAGAGAACAAATGTCACAATTCTCACATTAAGGGAAATTCAGGATTAAAAAAAATATATATCTCATAAAATGAACAGCTTAAAAACGTATGTAATATTAAAATTGGATTGTAGGCTATGTTTCTATGTCAAGTATATTTGTATATCATGATAATTAAATTTTTAATGTAGCTCACTAAAACCTTATGATGTGTTCACAATAGGATGTTCATTACAAGAGGGTTAGGCAGTGCTCTCTATGGGTGGTGACAAGTATTTCTAACATCAAAAATTACAAGGGAACAAAAATAATAAAACAAGATCAGCTTAATAGTTATCTTGACCATACCCTTATCATTAATTTCCATGAATGTGAGTTCTCACAACTTATATCACTCTGGATTATACGACTCAGGTGATCCCAAACCCCAATTCCTTTAGCATGCTGAAGGAAGTATTCACATTGTTTGTCATTTCTGTCCTGTACTTGATAAAAAAAGTAAATAATATATTAGTAAACAATTTCATTTTGTGAAAATATTTATATTTATAGAAATTTATTTCATATATGTAACAGGAAGTACTGATATTAGTCATCAGGTTAAGAGGATAAAGCAGTAAGAGATTTCATTATCAACTACTTAAATAAAGCACATATCTTTTAAAACTAATCCAGACAATTAGTGCCAGAAAGTAACTTGATTCTTATACACTGTATGGTATTTCCACAGTTGGTTTTAGACTTTATCTTGAAATAGCCTCTGTTAGCTGCATTTTATGTTTTCATTGTTATTTTAACCCATAGGAAAAAGTTTTTGTAAGATTTTAAACGGTGAAAATGGCATTATGATTATTAATTACTTTTAAACGTTTGATATTGATATATGTGTTGATCTTAATAAACTGTTAAAATGAATTAGATAATGTGTGATGTATTTATTATGAACTGTGTTTATTGCATTATATATTTTGATTTTAGATATAAAGACTGGTGTGAACATCTTTTGTGAAAATCAGTTTCCTGGTCATCAAATTTTAAGACAAGAAGATCCCTTTTCAGAAGTAATTGATTCTCCAAAACCATACAATGTGGCTGAGAAAACAAGTGACCTAAGACAATATAATATAACTCAGGGTGGTGACAAACCACACAGTTGTGTAATATGTGGAAAAGAATTTGCAACAGTGTATAATATTAAACAACATAAGAGGATACACACTGGGGAGAGACCTTACAGTTGTGCAGTTTGTGGAAAACAATTTGGAACAAATAGTAACTTAAAAATACATCAAAGAATACACACTGGGGAAAAACCTTACAGTTGTACAGTTTGTGGAAAACAATTTGTAACAAATCGTAAATTAAGAATACACAAAATAATACATACTGGAGAGAAACATTACAACTGTGCTGTTTGTGGAAAAAACTTTGGAACAAATAGTGACCTAAAAGTACATCAAAGAATACACACTGGAGAGAAACCTTACAGTTGTGCAATTTGTGGAAAAAACTTTGGAAGAAATAGTTCCTTGAAAAGACATCAAAGTATACATACTGGGGAAAAACCTTACAGCTGTTTAGTATGTGGAAAAAACTTTGGAACAAATAGTGTATTAAAAAAACATCTCAGAATACATACTGATGAGAAACCTTACAGTTGTGTAGTATGTGGAAAACACTTTCGAACAAATAATGAATTAACAAAACATCAAAGAACACACACTAGGAAGAAACCTTACAGTTGTTCTGTGTGTTACAAAGAATTTGGAAGCATCAGTAACCTAAAACAGCATCAAAAGACACATACTTTGGAGAAACCATATAGTTGTGTAGTGTGTAAAAAAGAATTCAGAACAATAAATAATATTAGAAAACATCAAAGAATACACACTGGGAAGAAACCATACAGTTGTGCTGCTTGTGAAAAACAGTTTTGGACAAACTATGATTTAAAAATACATCAAAGGATACACACTGGGGAGAATCCTTACTGTTGTGCAGTTTGTGGAAAACAGTTTTGTAGAAATTATGAATTAAAAATACATCAGAGAATTCACACTGGGGAGAAACCTTATAACTGTGCAGTTTGTGGAAAACAATTTGTTACCAATAGTCAATTGAAAATACATGAAAGAGTACATACTGGAGAGAGACCTTATGGTTGTCCAACTTGTGGAAAACACTTTGGAAGAAATAGTTCCTTAAAAATACATCAAAGAATACATACTGGGGAGAAGCCATACTGTTGTGTACATTGTGGAAAACACTTTGCAAGAAATAGTGAATTAAAAATACATCAAATAATACATACTGGAGAGATACCTTACAGTTGTACAGTTTGTGGAAAACAGTTTAGAACAAACAGTGACTTAAAAGTACATCAGAGAGTACATACTGGAGAGAAACCTTACAGCTGCTTAGTTTGTGGAAGACACTTTAGAAGAAATAATTCTTTAAAAAATCATCAATTAATACATACTGGAGAGAAACCTTACAGTTGTACAGTTTGTGGAAAACAGTTTGTTAATAAATCTAACTTAAAAATACATCAGACAGTACATCTTGAAGTGAAACCTTACAATTGTGTAGTTTGTAGAAAACAATTTGGAACAAATAGTAAACTGAAAATACATCAGAGAATTCACACTGGTGAAAAACTTTACAGTTGTGAAATTTGTGACAAACAATTTCGAAGTAATTCTTACATAAAAATACATCAGAGAATACACACTAAGGAAATACCTAGAGCTTTGCAGTTTGTGGAAAATACTTTGGAAAAACTGGTGAATTAAACATATATCAGAAAATATTTGAAGAAATCATATTGTTCTTAACTTTGTGTTAATGAATTGCAAAAAACGACAAATTAAAAAGCAATGAGATGAAATGCACCAATGAGAAACATTACTGATGTGTAGTGTGTGTAGCTTAAAACTTGTACTCTTTAGGTCTTGACTGAACTATTACTGAATGTGGGGAGACTATGGGTCTTGTTTCAGCTACAACTGGACAAAAATATCCAACTAATGAAATAATGCATTCTTGTCCTTTTTTTTTCTTTTTTGTAAGAAATGTTAGAAAACTATAGTAATTCAGCTTTACTGATTACCAGGTTTGTTTTTAGTTTTGCTCTGAGTTCAAGGCTTGATCTGATAGGAAGTTGATAATGGTTACATTTTGCTACTTACTTTTCTTGGGTTTCTTTCTATCTCCAGTTTTCTTTAACTGGGGTGGTACAAATCATAAATAAATGTAAAACTTAGTTGAATGGATCACAAAAAGTTGGAGGGACCTATGACATTTTGGGGGCTAGCCTCAACCCTCTTTAGATCTTGATTAATGTTGAATATGATTACACTGGATTGACTACACTTCTTTGGTCTTGATTTAAATAGAAGGATACATAATAGTAATGTACATATGAGGTCGTGTGTTTATATCTATTAAGCTGTTATACTTTATGTGTTGCCCTATAGCTTTCTATGGTTGCATGCACATAAGGAGTTAACCATGGCAAATCTTTTGAGGTAAAGCGTAACCTCAAAGTATGTTTCATCCAGAATTCTAACTTACTGTTTGATGGCTAATTCCTTGAGTACATTATTGGTTGATATTTCTTTCCTGTAAATCATCAGGGAAAGTGCTCATCCAGTTTTCTTCTTTCGTGTCTTTAGCATGTTGTTAACATGGGACCAAGTTGCATTACTGCCTTGAATGTCAAATCTCTGTGAAGATTTTTACTACAAATCTTCATTAATTGGTTATCCTCTTGACCTATCAGCTCTCTCTCATTCCAGTTCATTAATGCTTACTGTCAAGAAGGTCCATCTGAGATCTGCTGTACCATTGTAATTGTACCATATTTATGCTTTATTTTCACAAATTATGTCTTATAGATTTGTATATTTATGATACTGGGTTTTATAAGTTTCACATATACCTTAGACAAAAAACTTTATTAGTGAAAGAATATAAATTAGAAGTGTCAAAGTTGTGATCTAAAACTGTAATCCTGATGATGTGTTCATATCATAAATGACTCTAACTTTAGTAATTGCTGCTTAAACATACTTCTATATCTGCTCTTTTTTTTAATTTAACTTTAAGAACATTGTATAAAGTCAGGGCCTAGCATGGCCAGGTGGTTAGGGCACTCAAATTGTAATCCAAGGGTTGTGGGTTCAAATCCCTGTCACATCAAACATGCTTGACCTTTTAGCCATGGGGGTGTTATAATGTGACAGTCAATCTCACCGTACATTAAAGATTATCCCAAGAGTTGGTGGTGAGTGGTGATGACTAGTGGTCTGTTCTCTAGTCTTATGCTGTAAAATTAGGGACAGCCAGCATAGATAGTCCTCGTGTAGCTTTTCTGAAATTCAAAAACAAAGAAGTATAAAGCTGGGGTTACTTCTGACTCTTAGTTAATAGCTGTTACTTAAAGTAGTGAAATAACTTTAGCTTTTTTTTAAAGATATAACAATTCCTTTCAATAACCAACATAGCAAAGAGTCTTGTTTTTTTTTTTAACTTCCCCTTTCTTTGGGGTGTAAACCAACATTCACCCAAACTTAAACAATATTTTTTGTTTTCTCTTTTGTAGAATTGATATTGAATCAAATGTAAAACTTAGTCATGTTAATAAGCAGTCATTCTGTTTTCATTTATACTTGTTATAAGAGGCACATAGCGTGGATAGTGCACGATATTAAATCTATCTCTTGGAATACTCTGTGACTTATCATCTCATAACACTGTTAACACAAATTTTGTTCCTGGATAGTATGTGTTATTTCTTAATTGCTTGTGTTGTAAAAGTACAGAAAATGGCCATTATTCCCTTCAAATTTTGCTTTTGTGACCTGGATAATGTCTGGATATTTTCTATGTAAAAACTGGCAAATTTGTACATTTTCATTTACATAAGGTCTGAATAAAACAACATATGAATCAAGACTTACATGCATTTATACTAAAGTTATACAAAAATGTTTATAAGTAAGTAGTTTTTTTGAGATTTGCAACTGTAATGTAAATCACTTTCATGTATTAGCCCCCAAATATAGTCTCCCATCATGTTTTCATTATATGCTCCCAGGTTACAAAAGCAAAGTTTGATGAGAAAAATAGGTCTTTTCCATTTACTTTAGACATAAACAATTGGGAAATAACACTTTCCGTCCAGGAACAAGAAAAAGTAAAAATTTTGTTACATAGTGTAATGCAGTTTAGCCAATAGAATAGTCTATTTTGAAGTTCTTTTTCAAATGAATACATTTGAATAACCAGTTTTACAGTTGTTTTGTTTAGTACATTCATCAATATTCACATCTCCCTCTGTAATCTAGTTGGGTATAGGAGTGTTTTTGATAGAAGCTGATGGATGTAAAATTGGGCCATCTACCATGCTTATTAAATACTCTATTTAATGCTGCTTGTATTTCTCTTGTCATATCTTTCATGGATTTTTATAGCTCCTTCAACTTTCGTTGATGATAGAATCTCGCAAATGTCAGTCTTGTCCATTTATTTCATTTCTGTCCAAGTTCCCAATAGTGTCTGTATGTTCTGTCCTACCTAATTGTAATGATTCTATGTGTATCTAAAGCATGTTAATGCATTCTGTTGATAATTGTAGTTTATCTTTAATTTCAATAAGGCATTACAAGACTAGTACTTTCAGTAAAGATATAGTTTTATGGACTTCTTTTCCATGGCACATGAGTCATTTGTCTTCCCAATTATAATTTTGTTAAACAACTCTTGGTATAAAATTTTTATCATAACTGGTGTATTACAAGAAAATTTGAAAGTACGGTTGGTTCCTTACATAGGATGTGTCAGTTATAAACACCTGATAGGTATCTAGAATACAGTATCACCCAGAAATCATGATAAATTCTCTTTCTACATGTATTGAGCCCAAAAATGGATATTTTAGAATTTTAATGTTGAGTTACCAGTTGAAATGATAAGTGATCATGTCTTTGGGTTTTTTTCCAATACCTGTATATGCTTAAGTTTTCAATTAGAGAGTCCTTGTGTTCCCATGCAATTAAAAATTCATTATTGAACACAATATCCATTCCAATTCATCAGTACAGCATTGACGATGAAGGATTTGGAAAGTTTTCTCATAAACATTGAATGAATCTGAACTTTTAGTCTCTTACTTTTACAAGCAGAAGGAAGTAAACATACAGTGAGAGGAACATGTCTTTATCTTGCTTGAAAGAATAAAGAACATTCTGATAACAATTTCAATTTGTCAAAATCTTGGTATTTCTAGAAATTTATTTAACTTTCACATAGATGTTTCAAGCAAGAAGTACTGATGTTAGTCAACATGTTAAGAGAACAAAGTAGTAAAAGATTTCCTTATCAACCATTTAAAGTAAAAGAGGTCAAATATCCCTTAAAATTAATCAAAGAAATTAGTGGCTGAAAGTAATATTTTGTCAAATACTATACCATTATATTTTCACAGTTAATTTTGAACCATCTTCTGCAAACTTTTCTCAAATAATTGTTCTATCACCTACATTTTATGTTTTCAACACTATTTGAAACCAGAGAGAAATGTTTGTATAGTTTGAAACAAATTGAAAAATTAATGAAATTGCACCACAAATGTTTTTTACTTTTTAATATTTTGATACTGATATTTATACTGGACTGTTAACATGTATTTAGAAGTTCAAATAAAGTAATGTTTTATCTACTTATTACTAACTGTTTTCTGCATCATATATATTTTGGTTTTACATATAAATATCCATGTCAGCATCTGTTGTGGAGTCAGAGTCCTGGTTATCATGCTGTATGACCAGAAGCTCTACACTGACAGGATTTACACCCATTCTATACAGATCCCGACATTCAGCTGAATAGGAGCACTTTCTTACTCACACTGCTGTATTCTTAACACCTGAATGTTCAACTGTTGTAAGGTTATATACATAATTGAGTGCCACAGAATGTAGAAACTGGAAGTACAAATGTAGTCACTGTTTCTCTCTTCTGTTGTCTTCCAGTTTTTGACATAACCCCTCTTGTAGGGATAATGAATCCCACTTTGTCATGTACATAAATGTCTTCAGTCTCTATGGTTTGACATGAAGATTTTTCTGTAGTGTTCTTAATCCACTGTGAAATTGGTTTCAAATAAATAACCTTGACCTGAACATCTTTTATTTGAATGTTGGACCCCATTATTTCTTCACCAAATGTGAATATCATGTCATGAATTATATTCTCTGGTACTTTAGGGTTGGTGGTCTTCTCTATTTTCTCAATGTTTATATTCTTCATTAGCTTATGGTACTTTTGATAATGCATTAGTATTTCTATTGTTCTTTACAGCAATTCACCAGTAGCACAGCAGTGTGTCTGCAGACTTGTACAACAACAACGAAAAACGGTTTTCGATAGCACTTTGATCTTAATAATAAGTAACAACAACTTTCCAACAATGCTCTATGTTAAAGATGTACCCTTGAAGTTTCTGGAGCTACCTTGCAATGCAGCCTTCTAGATTATGCAAATTTACCAACCATTCCAGTGCTGCAAAATCTGTACAAAAATTTTTTTATCCACGTGTGTATGTATATATACATAAAATGATGGAAATACTTTTCCAGTATTTATTGCTTTGCTATAATAGGCAGTTATATGTTCTTTTGCATGACTTACATACACTGCTCCTTTTATACAATCACTGGCATGTGTGTCTCACGTTGGATATTCTAATACAGAACTAGTGGTCAGTTCTTTCTTCAGCTTGTTACAGTCAGCAGTCCAACAAAACTTGTTTGTTTGTTTTTTCAATTAATTTGTGTAGAGGACATGAATGATTTTTGAAAATAGCGATAGAATAGAATCCTATAAATCCTCTTGCAGGTCATTTGGTTTTAGCCAATTCTGAAAAGATTCAGTCTTGAATATATCTGTGAACACCCTTGGTCTGCTGATTATGTGATCATTGAAAATGCATTTCAGAACGGCTTGTATGGGATTAACTTTTATTGATCAGGAGAGAACAACGTTTTGACCTTCCAAGATCATCTTCAGGTTAAGAAAGAGAGAGTTTAAAAGTGACTGTTGCCGGATAAATGTCATATGGACGAGAGTATAAACGGGTACGGGATTGTAGGAGGCATTGTAAGTGGGTGTTAGGTTATTAATTAGTAGAGGTATAAAGGTGTTTTATTTCAAGTGGGTTTCTCGTCATCAAGAATGATGATTGAATAATTCACGCTTTTTTTTTTAAACTAGCTTAAAATTCTCTCTCCTCAACTTATCTTGAAATTAACACATTGTTAGCATTAAGAAAGCTCTTTCCATGAATATGTCATCCAAGTAGATTAGTACAAAATTCCAAAATATTTTATAAACAATACACTGATAGCCATTAAAATGTATCAGGTAACATAATTCAACTGAAAACATACAAAGTTGCCACAATTCATTTCTTGCAGTAAATGTAATCATCTCTTCATCAGCTTGCCCTTACCAAAAGCCACTGTTGTTTAATTTCATAACGTTTGTTTGTCTTAGATTTGTGGGCAAAATTGTTTTAATTTTATATATAATTATTTTCATGTTCGTTGTAGAGAATAAGATGTTTATGCATATTTTTATACCATGCATGGTTCAGTAATCACATATAATTCAGTAATTTTCACTTTTTATTCAGGAACTATGATGGTGTGTGATTAACGCCGTTACGTTTTTTGAAAAATAAACTTGATCCCATCACAATAATGCCAGTGATTTGAGTTAAATTCAACATTATTTCTGTGTTACATTTCAGTAGACTGAATTAAACATTAAACTTTAGATAATATGAATTTAAAGCTGCAACAGAATTAAAATGAAATTATTGGTTTTATTTAATTGGACATTCAAATGCATCTGAAACTTCATACTGCTAATTTCGGTTTGTTTTAATGAACGCTCCTAAAAGCTGTATAGCGAAACGTTGAATGTCTAATTAAATAAGTACAACAATTTCTTGTTATAAAGTAGTTTGTTTCCAGTATTAAAATGTCTTCCGTACACAAATATGCACTAAAGATATTAAATAATGAGCACGTGAACTAACTGAATAACCGAATAAGTTTTCTTTTTTAATTAATTGTGTTATATGGATTATTGTATTATATATATATACATATATGGATATTTGAGACTGGATGCACATAAACATCAATTGAAGACTACATACAGCTGCAATAAACAAAGATTCTGAACATACCAAACACTTGTGTTACGTAATGTAAAACTGGAATATACTCTGAGGGTCGCGGGTTCGAAACATGCCCTATAAAGCGTGAGCGTGTTATAATGTTACGGCCAATCCCACTGATCATTGGTAAAAGAGTTGGCGGTGGATGGTGATGACTAGCTGTCTTTCCTCTTGTCTTACATTGCCAAATTAGGAACGGCCAGCACAGATAGCCCTCGTGTAGCTATGCGCGAAATAAAAAAACAAACAAAAAAAACCACATACATATCTTGGGTGTAATGGGTTTTATTTTGTACTGATTTAATTCGAAATAGGATAACTAGCTGTTTTGTTCATTTTGCCTTTAAAGGAAACCAATTTAAGAAAAGTCTGCATGTAAGTATCAGTTATGTTGAATTCCTTACACAACTTTGAAAAAGAATCGAGTCAACCAGATCACGTGCGGTATTCTAGTTCACACATCTGGAATTTCTGCAACTTATTTCCAAGTTTAAAGAAAATCTGCTGTTGTATGAATAATCTGACCATTTTTTTAACTCCAAAACTGAAAAGAACCAGAGGAGAGTCAACCATGCTAAATGGAGAAATGTTTCACTAAACACTGCCAGTAATAATTTTTATTGGTCATTAATAATCTGATAATAAATGTCGCAAAGAATTTCAGCCTTTTTTTTTTCTTAAAGATACGATGAAATAGGAGGATCATGGCACGCAGATTTGACTTTCTTGAATATATTTCGATAAAACTAAGTTTGAATAATATGACTTTACATTTTGATGCAGCAATATATATATAATGTAACTTACTTTGATTTAAAGCACATTGTGCTGACTTCAGTATCTATCGCGGAGTAATTGAACTCCAGATTTTAGCATTGTGAGTCTGTAAACTTACCGCCGTCCCACTAGGGAACTAGTGTAAGTGAACAACTGGTGGTACACTAAAACAAAAATCGTACAGGAGAAGAGAGAAAATTTTAGAATCAGTTATTCAGAGTGAAAATGTCAAGATATCAAAAATTTAATTGTAAAATATGTTCATCTTACTGTCATATTTGTTGACATACTGACAACCAAGTTGATTAATTCAGTTTTCAATGTAATTTGCAAATAAAAAATGTGCACTTTGAACCCACGAAGATAATAGACTGTTTTTATCAAATGGTCAGGACCATATGATGTTTCATATGCAAGCAAGCAGAAAGTTTAGCAAAAATATCCGTCATCGAATTCGTTTCAAGATTTGGATACCACATGATGATAAGGGGTAACATAGTTAAACGTCAGTCCAGTCCCCAAAATTCTGAAATTAATTACGTCACTATCCCTCTGGAAGAAAGTTCTGCTTCGTACTTTCACGAAGTTTGTGAGTTCATCTTCACCAAAAGCACTAACTGTACTAAAAAAGAAAATAAATTCATACGCAATGTTAAAGTAATTCTGATTGGTAAAAAAAATCTGAGTACATAGGTTAATTGAGATTGTAATGCAAGGTTATTATTCTTCAAGTTGCATGTCTTTTGGTTTTATGTATACTTACACACTATATCACACTTAGAAAGTGTAACATGAGAACTTAACGGTTTACTGGCTCTTAAAGATCTCTGTTTGACCAAATACCTATTGCCCAACTACCTTTTGTTCCTGTCAGACAACGCGAGCACGCTCCACATGCTACAATCTAGGTTTATTCTTACTGTCTGTTTATCTTCTAGAAAGAGCTTGGTTCTATAAGGAATGAATGAGATCGAAACTGCAATAGATTTCTGTACACTTCCGCTGACTCACGTTTAGGTCACGCTAACCATCACCTTTGACAGTTAGTCTTCCCTAATTATAGCATTAGCTTTCCTAAAGGACTTCCATTTATATATACGTGTTTTTTTTTTTGTGTGTAGTTCTTTTATTATTAAAATTAGCAACTGTTTTTACTGCAAAGGTGTTACTTTTCACTCTTTCTACCCCTGTCTAGATCAAGAGGGTTATGTTAATATGGAACGCAGGCATACCATATTTTCGTATAATCTATAGTTTTTTTTTTAATCTAAATTATTTAATAAATATCGACATGGAAGCAACATATGGTTAAAGATGTCCAGTATTATCTTATTCTAGTCACTTTCACCCTTTGTTTTATTACTAGATGACAATTTCTGTCCAAAGAGTTTATTTCAGTGTGTATTTTGAATTTTAATTAAACTAATTATAATTAAAGTTCGACTTTTACTGGCCAAACTTCAACGCCAGTTAGATTTGATAACTGACCAATCATCTGAGAGAAAAGAAGTCACAAGGTGATGCTGTCTGCTGGACAAGAAAACAAGGTAATATTCTAAAACCAAATATGCTTTCTTTATCCAGTTTTCTCCTAGTCGGTTTTCAATGAAGACTTGTTCTCATGTTCAGGATTGCGATATTCTGACTTGATAGTTAGAACATTACAACACTGAACACAATTAAGGAAGAAAGGACTGTCTATTGTAACACGTGGTTTCCTTTTTGTCTAAATAAAGTTGTTGTTTGTAATTAAGCATAAGGTTACAGAAAGGACTATCTGTGCTATTCACACCACAGGTGTCGAAACCCGGTTTCTAGCATGATAAGTCCGCAGATATACTGCTGTTCCACTGTAGGGGAAATATATAAATAGAGATTCTGTACTTAAAATGTGTCCAATATGCTTATTTACTCACCGAAAGGAACACTCATTTAAACTAACTGAAACACAAGAAATCTCATAATTTTCCATGTATGAACTCTGCAGTTATTGTAGAATTAGTAATATGATATATCAGGAAAATCGGTTTTTAACAAAAAACACTTCATTATTTTGTTCTCACGTGTAAAATGCACAATCTATTTGAATAAAGTTTGGTTCACACTTTCAAAATAATATGTAGCTTAATTTAAATAATATTATATAATTTGATTTATAATTTGTATCGTATTTTAAGTTATGAATTATTGAAAAAATAATATGATGTGAATATATACAACTGTAATTTTTTTCAATAAAACTACAATTGTTGTGTCTGTGTTGCACTTATAGCATCGCTCTTTTCCTCACACAAGCTATTACTTATAAAGCAAATAATTATTAGAAGTACCCCCGTTGGAACAACAGTAATTCTTCGGATTTACAACGCTCAAATCTGGAGTTTGATTCCCCTCGGTGGACACAGCAGATAGCCAGATGTGATAAAAAATAAATAAATAAAATAAATAAAACTGATTTTTCTTAAATTTTACAAAGCAGAACTTTCCATTATACATTTCCAGTTCGGTTTAGCTCGTTTTATTTTCATCGGTTATTTATATTTACCTGTTGAAGCTAAAATGAACCATTTTGATAACATAGTTTCTCAATTCAATTGTATTTCAGGTTTCACAAAATAAATAATCACCTTTAAAATTCAACAAAATGAAAAATGTTAATTAAAAGAATATTCAAGAAGTTTATGGCCCGGCATGGCCAGGTAGTAAAGGCACTCGATTCGTAATTTGAGGGTCATGGGTTCAAACCCCCGTCGCACCAAACATGCTCGCCCTTTCAACAGTCGGGGCGTTATAATGTTACAGTCAGTCTCACTATTCGTATCCCCCGCTGGTACAGCGGTAAGTCTATGGATTTACAACGCTGTGTTTTTGTGTTTGCTGATGTGAATGTCTGTTAGCCCTTAATTGATCTCTTTGGTTTAAATAAATACTTTTAGTTTTGCTTAAAGAAGGCTACATCTTATGAGGTAAAATATTCTTGACCAAGATGGAGAAATTGCTGCCATAAAGAGATGGCTGTATGAGTGAAGAGTTAAACATGAAGAAATCCTTTCCTGGTCTTAGAACTATCAAATGGAAATGTTACTATGAATAATCTCCGTCATTTAGATTTGTTTTTGATCTAGGAGGTATCCTGCCAGGACAGTCATGGCTTATGAGGAAACCTGGTGTTGTACAAGACTAAATAAGTTGTAATGAGCAATTTGGTGCCCTGCCATCCTCTACCAAAGGACATTTATTTACTCTCCTTATTGTCAGAGAACTTGAGAATGTGTTGTTGAGCACCTCTAGCAATGGAGACATCTGAACCAAGCATTGGCTTAGAATCCATGAATAAAAAGCTGTGGAATGAATCAAAAATCTCTATAAGTTATGCAAAACAATTTTGTCTCCAGCGTTACTGAAATATTGGGTTGAGGAATAATTCGTGAGCGTTTTTTCAAGTTAAAAAATATATTCATAAATGAAACGCTTTCGCAAAATATTTCATGTCATTTGGTAGATAATTTTTTGCTCTAATAGATGGTGTGTTTGATTTTCATATGTCTTTAATTTTTGCTTTCATTTTCAGCTCATTAAATGGAATGTCAAGTGGACAAAATCGAGCATTTTCGACACCATCTGCTTTTCGCATTTAATTTCTTGCAATTTCGTTTCAAACAATGCATACTATATACCTAGGTATTACATGAAATAAAGTATCATAATAAATGTTTTGGGTGTAATGTGTTCATGCATTGAAGTATTGTACAGTCTTGCATGTAATGCTTGAATGAAATTATTTAAAAACGCTCACGAATTATTCCTCAACCTAATACATTCTTGAGTACAAATAAGCCTATAAACAGTGATGAGTAGTAAACTTTTTAAACATATATTTTGTTGCTTTTATATATATATTTCAAGATAAGTAACTTTAAAAATTCAAGATTCATTAGATTATTAAGATAATAAAAAAAAACGAAATCACCTAGACTAATACATGTTTGCATGGTAAGTAGTGATGGATAATGTATGGTGAATTGATGTAACTTGATACATCCCATATCGCAACTTGCACTAATCTCTCAACAGGTGCTTTATGTCTGTTAGGCAAGTTAAACATGATTCCAAGAGTAATAAAAGAATGAAATAAAATGAAAAGAAGTAACATGTTATGAACCTGAGACTGTTTAGAATAAATAATTGTAATTGTCTGCTTAAATCTGCAATCATTCTATGTAAAAAAAAAAAAATCATGTTTTTTAACTTCTGCTGCATATGATATTGCAAAAGTTAATGTTTGGGTAGAGAACATAAGAGATAAAATATAAAGTTTTACCTAAAAACTTGTGATATCCATTTAGGTTTTAGAGGTCATGCAAATGAGATATGAAGTCTGTAAAATAAAATATTTTTATTCTCAACTTGAAAACTACCTTGTACTCAGACTATTCAGAGTCTAAATCAGACAGACTCAGTGAATTCATGATCGATCTCTGGCAGAAAAGCTTTATTAAAAATTCATATTTTTTAAAAATATATGCAGTAAATCTGAAATTACAGTAAAAATTACTATGCATCACTTCATGAAAATTAGATTGGTGCTAAGTATCAGTGCTTTTCACAGTTGGTTAAAGTGTTTTTTTTATGAGTGTGTATGTGCTTACATTCTTCATTAAAGAGGTTATCACCTTGTTGGTTGTGCTTAACCTTGTTTTTATGTTTTAAAGGTATGTAGCTTCTGGTTTCCATGCCTCTCATATTTTATTTTCATCCTAAATGTGAGCTTTTGTGTCTCTTAAAATCTGTTGTTTCTTTTGTGTCCCCTTTCAATGGGTTCTATCTAATCATTAGAATATACCCTGTTATCTGCTGCCTTGTCTTATTTCATTAATTCCATCTCTTTCCCTCTCACTCTTAATGTGGCTAAAATGTTTAAACACAACTCTGAGTATCCATCTTCCTCCACTCTGTCTCTTACTAACGTCTGTTTGTGGATGCCTCTCTAACCTCAACTAGAGTGCAGCCCATTTCTTCTATCAACAAACAGGGACCTCTGGTTCTTATTTTTTAGCTAATGACAACAATGGCTTTGTTTACCTTCATTGTTTGGGAAATGTTGAATTGGAGAGGAGTGGCAAATAAGCTGTCTCACCCAAATCAAATCATTCAGACATCTTTACGTCCACTGGTGCTGGATTATCTGTAGATTTATTCCCACACTGGTAATCGTCTTGTTGATGCATATGTGACTTCTCTGTTTGCCAAGTATCTATATTTTTGTCTACCAGTCCCAAACTCTATAACCCTGGTGAGTATTCTATTTGAGTCTAGATTGCTCCATTATTTTTCTATATGCTTGTCTTCCTCGACTTCTTCACAGGGTGCTGACTTTGATGCATTGGCAATCCTGATTTCTTCTGGTTTGCCTTTTGGTGATATTGGAGCCTCTTCTTTCTTCATCTTGGAGGCCCTTTTCTTTATGTCAGTCTCCAATTTCTATCTTTTATCATAATGTTTCACATAATCATTTTTGTTTGACATTTGTGTGAATCCTTGCAAGATGGCCAGGTGTTTATTGCTGAGAAACCTATTTTGTTGCTCACTGTTGTTGATCATTCAGCCTTGCAATTTATTAACCCAGATGAATGATTTATGTACTTATTTCCCAATTTCTTCTTCCAGGTCATTGAACTGCTCTTCATCTCATTTCCATTTTTATGTGATTTTTGGAGATGGATTAATTGTTTCTTTGATCAAGTATTACAGTGTGATATGTTTTGCAATCTTCCATTTTTTCTCTGTTCATTCTCTTTTTATTTCTTTGGTTTTTGTACACCTATCTCAAGTCTTTCTAATCAGTTATATTCCTTTTCTGGACTAGTACTTCCCAGGGCTTTTACATGTCCTCCTTTTGAACCTTTGGTCACCTGTTCTCTGTAACACATTATATTTCATTTCTTTATTATTTGTGGGAGGCATCATTCTTATATTTTTGCCTTGGATGCCTTCTTTCTCCTTTTCTACATGGATTGATTTTCTTCCCAAGACATGGTGTGTAATTGGCTGTTTTTTCCTGTTAGCCAGTCAGCCACTCTTTCCTTTCTTCTCTTCATGATCATTCAGATCTTGATCAGTTCCTTCTTTCTGCTAGGTAAGCTTGTTCTTATCTTGCTTGTATAACACTTTTTCAAGACAGTCTGCATAGTTTCTATTCATTTTTGTTATTGTTGTGGGATTCATATTTTTCTCATTATTTATATTTTCTCTTTCATGCTTGGGTTTAACAATTCAATTGGCTTATCTGTTTCTCTAGGGGAGGTATTTCCTTAAATTGTTATTTTATGCTACCTCCCATAATGTAATCTTACCACATCTTATCAGTCCTAATGTGATATTGCAGTCTAGCAGGTGTATTATTCTTAAGACTTTTGTGTCACATTACTTACACTGTTTTATAGTTTCTTTCTCCTTTGGGTTCTATCTCCCTTTTGATCTTTCTATTCTTGTTGATATTTGAAAATAACTGGCACATATTTCTTTATCTTCTGTTTCTATCCAGTTTTTGTGGATACCAGGTAACATCAGTATTTGTGAAAATGAGTTAGCTGACACTGCAGATAAATCCATCTGCTCTGGTACTATTACAGCTGTACCTGTTCCATTGAAGGCTCAACTTCATGCCAGTTTTGCAGCCAACTTGGAGTGAGCAACCGCATCACAGGCTTTTTCAGATCAAAGCTTCTGTTTTTTATGGATGTCTTATTTCCTTAAGGATTGGAAGGAGGAACTTATTCTGGCTAGATTACTCACTGGTCACAGTTTTTAACCCATCATTTTGTTTTATTTGAGACTGATCCATGAATGTGTGTCCTTTGTGACACTCAAGTCACAGTAGCCTACATTTTACTTTCATGCCATCATTATGACACAGGGATATGATTCCTGCCCTTACCTTCTTCTAGCACATTCTTAGCTATGGTGATCCATTATCCAGTTTATCAGTATGGGTCCATGTTCAAATGGTAGAAACTTCCTATTTGGCTCATGCTTATTTACAATTTCTGCCCCCATTCAAAATCCTTCATTCTGTTTTCTTCTAGTGGATTGGAATAACCCATACTTTCTCAGTTACAAATTGTTCTTGAGGTCTATGTAAAGAGTTCCTTTTCAGTTTAGTGTAATTTCACTAGTATGAGAATGAGTGAATGCACTTCTTTTTCAAACCATGTGTCTTTTTTGCCCCAGCAAGAATAAACTTTGGGCATGCATTATGCTCAAAAAGGGAATACTGCATAAAGAATTTGTTGCCCTCCTATTGGTTGAAGGCCAAAATCTAATGTTGATTGCATCACAGATTGATACAGTAAGTGTTAATAGATGTAGGGGTGGGAGTTTGCTTAAAGTAGTTATGATAAACCTTTCTGGTCATTGTACAAACATTTAAGTTGTGCTCAGTTTTCGTTTGTTTTTTAAGTTGTTAAACACTGAATTAATTTAAACTTTAATAAGAATATAAAGGTGGAGCTGTGATACAACCATGGAGATATTAAAGACGAAAATTGAACCCTTTTATGATAAGGAACAGGATACATTGTTTGACATCAAGTTGGTGAAAAATGAAACTTTAACTGGAAGTAAGTGTGTATCTTATAATGTTATCATTTTTATGTTTTGTGTTCTTCCCGACACAAATGGTGTGAATTTTAACTATTGTACTTAAGCAGTGTGTCTGAATTTTCAATCATTGATTGTACATTTCTTATATTGTATAGTATGTTATTTCCTGTTCTAGTGATGTATGTCGGTAAAACTATAGTTCATTCTCTTGGTTAATTTGGTCTTTAATATGAAAATCCTGAAACTAATAATGACACTTTTGTAATTGTGTTGTATACCATCACCTGCTTGTAATATTAAATCTGAGACTTTACAAAAAGTGATTACATTAATAATTGACCTGAAGGTTAACACATAAAACTACTGCTAGTATAGTTTTTTATCAGTTTAAAGAACAAAATTCATTCTATCTTTAAAGCAAAGTGTATGGGACAGTAACAACATGTATCATTTTCTGCATAAGAACTGACCTATTTCAGTGTAGTTGGAGTCTTGTAACTAAGCAGTTTGATTGCATCAAGAAATGTAACCACATCAAAGCCAGTGTGTGTGTGTGCCAATCATGCCATGCTTGTTGTCTTGGAATTGAAAGAGTGAAAGAAGACCAAAATGCATTTTCCAGACAGAATAGTTCCATTACCATTTTAGTGATGGGGTAAAAGGGTAACATGGGAAGATACCATAAAACCTCATAAGTATAGCAGGTGTTGGTATATTAAGCCTAAAGAATAGGCATATTGTAGGATCACTTAGCCTAGAGCCAAGATACAATTTATCATAAAAGTAAAAATATTAATTCAACTTTTTTAAACTAAATTGTTTTTGAATTAACTTATTATCTGTTATATTCCACCATTTTAAATAAAAATAAACTTCTTTACTCAATGGAAACTCTAAACTAAAAAAAAATCAACAAATATTTTTCCAGTTTTGCTGTCTGTACATTTCATTTTATAGTTTCAGTACATAGACTAACAACAGCATTAAGTTATACTTTTGTTGCTAAGCAACAACATAAAAGCCATTGTTGGAATGTAGTGTTTCCAAAGTGCACTGACATTCTATCTAAGTTGTTAATCTAACTGATTTTTACCAATGATTACTCTATGAATATGCCACAAGTTCATTTCATGAATGATCTTAATCTTTGCTGGTTCACAGAGGAATTTACTGACATTTGGCTGCTTTGCCTTTATATTTTTGCCTCTTTTTGAACAAGTTTGTTTTCATAAATCCGTTTATCTTAGCTAGCTACGAGATGCGAGATTCAGGGTATACTATGGGGTAGAAGTGGCAGTAGTTGTCCCATCAATTTTGATGGGTTACATGCTAGTCTTAATATAGAAGTTATTGTCAGACTGAGGTTTGGGTTAGCCAGGACTTGCTAGTTAACCAGCTAGAGTGAGTTTCCTTGAGTAAACAGCACTCTTGAGTTAAACATGAAGCAGGCTTATAGCTTCTTTGTTTGTAATTTTATGAAATTTGGATGTATATTATGGGGTAATTTAGTAATCTTGAAGAAATAAATGACTTCACATTTCTCTATATTTAAATTAATATGTTTGTAACATTTTACTTCACAACATAATAGGTTTCTTTTATAATTTTATCAGCTCAACTTCTTCAATATAATTTTTATCTTGGTAATCCAGAATATAATGTTGCAGCATGACTAATGGTTTTGTACAATTATCTTATTGGTAAGTAATGAACAACACTATTATTAAAACTTATTTTGAACATTATGTATATATACATACATATAAGTGGAAGAATAGCAAGTATCAGTTGACCATATTTTTGATGACACTTCTGCCTAATTGATACAGTTGGGTCCACCAGTTTCTTCATTCTTTTTCTATAATTTCACTATATTCTTTTTGTTTTCCCACATCCTGTTCCATTTTCTCTTCACAGGCCAGGTTTGTACCTGTCTTCTGAATAAAGAACTTTCAGATTGTCTTCTCACAAGTGTAATAATAAAATCTAAGCTTGAGGTTTCTATATTTTTCCTCCTGTCTCTTTTCTGTTCTATAGTTGAAAGGGTACTGGAGACCTTTTCTGTTCCATAGTTGACAGGGTACTGGAGACCTGTGATAGACATATCCTTTAATCATTCACTAAGTTATTGCATTACCTTGAAAAATTAAAAAGATAATGGTCTTATAAAAGTTTATTTGAGAAAATCATTGGATGGCCAAAGTAGGTTTGAGAATCATTGCATGTACACTCCATCATGTTGTTCATTTTTCAGGTTTGAATCTCATTCTCTGACTTCAATGCTTAGCAAGTTATGTTTTATGTTATGTTCTTTGTATAATGAACATTTTAGTAAGTTTTCTTCCTAATGTTGTTAACTTCTCTCAGTGTGGACACTCCACTTTGTGATTTTTTAGTGATTATATGAGCAGATTGGTCATCCATTATCAATGCTTTTGTTAGAGTAGACAGTCATTTTATTTCACTCTACTGGTGTTCAGTAGGTTGTGTGGCTTAGTAGTTATTTTGGATTTGAAGTCAAAATGCTGCAATTTTATAATTTGCTTGCAACATCTGGTGTTGATGATAATAAACTTTACACCAATTGTTTTAATCTACCCTTATTACAGTGGGATTAACCTTCAGAAGACTGGTATCCCATTTATGAGGAAATTTATTGCCATTTAAATTATGTGTACTTCCTAGTAAAGGAATTTATTTGACTTTAAGTGGTCTTTAGTTCTTAATTGAGCTACTATGACAAATGATGTCTAAAGTCATAATTAGTAGAATACTCTCATTTATATTTTTCTGTTAGCTTTCTTTATTCATATGAGCCAAGATAAGTTCTGTTAAGTTCCAGGTTCTCCTCAATATTTTTCTTTGGTAAGTCTAACCATGATTTCCTTTGTTATATTTTCTACCATAAAAAAAACTCATAATTTGTTAAAAAGATAAAGACACACATAATTATGTTGCAGTATAAAAGTCCGTGTAATTACCCAACTGTAAAGATAATATACACATACACCCTAAATTTGTACTTACTTGTTTACACATTTATGACTTCTGTATTTTCTCGTAGCTTTGTCTTTAGCCCTCTACTACTTAATGAAGAAATTATTTTAACACATTTTAAGGCTTTACACCATTAAAAATGAGGAAAGAAAGATAATACAAGCTATTCACATAGATAAATACCACTATAATACCAAGAACCTTCTACTGTCACAAATATTATTTGACAAACTCCATCTCAATTTATTGCTTTATGGTAAAGATAATATTCCACAGCAAGTTTGTAATGTTTTTTTGACATTAAAACACTTCTGGAACAAATTCAACTATTTTCACGAATCAGTGTAGTTTATTGAATTAGCAAATGTCTTCAACACATGTTTTGTCAGGAATGAACATTAGGAATACTTTATTACAGTGCTGTTGTAGATTGGAAATTCATTATTATGTGATGAAAATTTTACCATTATGGGTAAATTGAGATATCATTAAATCCCTGAACTACCAAATTTTCAGTAAGTGGTGCAATACAGGGAAAGTTGAGAGACCAGTAGTATTTACTAATGAATAAATCAATAGGTGCATTGATCTGTTACTTTTGATTAATTCTTTAGTTTGTGCAGCTACACGCACACTAATGTACAAGCAAAAACAACAATAAAAAAGGATAAAAAAACAGGTCATGCTAGCTCCATAACTCCAACCACTGCATTATTTTAAAATTCTGTTATCCTTCCTTGGTGGATGGTTGTCACATGATGATTTACATTGATTGTGGGGCATGAGGAAGATCCTGTGAAAATGTTTTTGAGTATAATAGAGGAGGAACTGGACAGAAAAGCTATATCTTGGAGAGAGGTGAGTACCAATTGGAAATACATTTTCACTATAGAAAAATTATAACTTGAATTCAAATTTTAATATTTTATAAATATTAATTTCTTAATTTTAAAATGAAATACTTAAATAAATTCTCACCCATCATTTATACGTATCATGTGACACTTCTTACTCTGAATTATCCATTTTGGATTTTATTCTAACTCTACATGAGCTTATAAAACTTTGCTGTATTTCACAAAGATACACTTACTGCCGTAAAAGTTATGGCATGTAAACTTTCATGGTTACCTGATAGTTTCAGTGTTGGTTACAGTGTTTGATACCATGTACAAGCTGTTAAAAATGAAAATGTGATTAAGGGGATTTGGTATAGACCTTGAGTAAATTAAATGATAACATGTATAGTCTTATCATAGAAACATTTGCATAATTTATGCTTCTAGCAACAGGAGAAGCTGATTGGTTTGAAGAAAGATCTTCACATGTCAATTTGAAGTTTGACAATGCAAAAGAGGAGAAAGAAGAGAACTGTGAAGAAACAGAGAAAACTGTGGTAATTTGTAGATTAAAACTATTGCAGTTGTTTTATTAAACTGACTATGTAGTTGCAAGAAAGTATTTCTGGATTTCGTATGTCTAGAGCCTTATCAGTGATGTTTGTAGTCACAAGTTGGAGAAATTCACTAAAGGGTCATTCCATGTCAAATCATCCAGATTTTGGAAAATTTTCCAGGTGATCCCCTCAGAATGCCTTGAAAAAAGTTACATGTGCTCAGCTACCCATACAATGAAAAACTGCCAAAGATTAGATCAATATCTCTAATAGTTTCTGATTTACAGCCCTGTAAAATTTAATTACTTTTTTTTTATTTTTGGCAAATTCATTTTTGGGCAACTTTGGCTGCTTAAAGCTGCAAGAGTAATGGTGGTAGAAGGCCGAAATTTCCTACATCTACTGAATTAATCCTACAAAATTAAAAAATGGTCTCAAATCAAGTTTATCTCTCTTAGGATTTTCATAGTGAGGCTGTAAAATCACCTGAAAACCCAAAATTGTAAAAACATTGGTTTATTTAATAAGAGATAGCTCTAAGACTTAATATGATACAAAGCTGAATTTTTTTTCATATTTCCTATAACATATCAGTTGATAAATCAACAATTATTGTAATTAAAAATCTGTTAGATCTCCTGTAAAAAAATTTAGTTGCATGTAACTTTTTATGATTTAGCTAAAAATAACCCTACTTCTGGCCACAGTTTGACCATGTCACCAGTTATTCAGCCTTTTCAGATTTTTACCATATATTCATACATCTGTTGATTGCTTCATATTACTCAGTTAATGTTTTACACAAAAATTCACTTCTGATATGTACCATTGGGCAAAGGACCACATTCAGGGCATTCAGTTCTTTCTTGTCAATCAGGAATCAGTCCTGCAGAATTGTGTAAAGTTTGATCTACTTGAACGCTATAAAAAATACAAAACTGTGGCAGGTATTAGGTCACATCATAGCTTTATTCCCCACTCTACCAACAAATTGTATATGAGAAGGCTATCAGATGATGACGTGTACACAGTTGTAACTGTTGGTAGTAACAGTGAAAGTGATGCTGCAGCAGCTCAAATAGGATCTAATTATAGCAATAACAGTTATCAGCCAGGGAAATATGTGGCATGCATATATGATCATGAATAGTATGTGGGAAACATAAAAGACAGATCAGATGAACATTCCGATGTGTTGGTGTCATTTATGAAGAAATCAAGAAACGAACTGTTCTCATGGCCTGCAAGGTCACGTAAAGATGAAAGCTGGATTCCCATCCAACATATTCTTTGTCTGATAAGTGCACCTACTGTGCAAGGCAGTAGTGCTCACCACTGTGTTCAAAGTCAAAGTGATCTCAACATAATCAAACTCAAATTTCAGAAATTTATTCAAGCTATTTGAACAAAGCAATGTTTATTTGATGTTGTTAAGGCTGATTTGTTGCCAAAGCAGTTTTTGAAACATTGCATTGTCATGATTATTTCGGTTTGGTCTGACTATAATCTTTCTCAGTTATCTTCTGTTGTCGCACTGTGCTTTTTATGTCTGATTTACTTTTGTATTTATTATATTATAAATCTTAAACTCAGCCATATCTGCATAACTGTAATGCATACACAATATATTTGCATTGCCATGTGATCTAACTAGTTATGCCAATAAACTTGTTCAGAAATGAATTAATTCTTTCTTGTTTTTTACAACTTCATTATTTAACATTGTGAAAGGCTGATTAGAATATTTCAGTGGGATTCATAATTTTTTTCAAAATTGTACGGATATATTTGCACACAGTAACACACCTGAATTGCAGTTTTTTTTCTCAAGTAAACAACGTATGGTCAGAGGATACTTTAAAAAATTATATCTCAAAAAGTAGGTTGAACACCATCCTGATTTTTTTTGTAGATCATATTCAGAGATGTAAGAATATATGGTAAAAATCTGAAAAGGCTGAGTAACTGGTGACATGGTCAAACTGTGGCTTGAAGTAGAGCTATTTTTTTAGCTAAATCATAAAAAGTTGCATGCAACTAAATTTTTTTACATGAGATCTAACAGACTTTTAATTACAACAATTGCTGATTTATCAACTGATATGTTATAGGAAATATGAAAAAAAATTCAGCTTTGTATCATATTAGGTCTAAGAGCTTATTAAAAATAAACCAATGTTTTTTCACAAATTTGGGTTTTCAGGTGATTTTACAGCCTCACTATGAAAATTTTAAGAGAGATAAACTTGGTTTGAGACCAATTTTGAATTCTGTGGGATTAATTCAGTCAGTGTAGCAAATTTCAGCTTTTTACCACCTTTACCTTTGCAGCTTTAAGCAGACGAAGTTGCCCGAAAATGAATTTGCCAAAAATACAAAAAAATTAATTAAATTTTACAGGGCTGTAAATCAGAAACTATTAGAGATATTGATCTAATCTTTGGCAATTTGTCATTATATAGGTAGATGAACACACGTAAATTTTTTTCAAAGCATTCTGTGGGGGTCACCTGCAGCCCCCTGGATGATTTGACATGAAATGATCCTAAAACTTTAGCAAACTATTGTATACATCTATTACATTGTTCTTATTGTAGCACCAATATTAGCTTTCCACAGATGTTACTCTAACTATTGCATTAATGTAAACAACCTACAGATATTTTTTTTTATTGGTATAACATTATCCTTAGCAATTCACAGAATGTGTCATATATTTCTGTGTTCTTAAGGTGGTGATAGCATTTATTCTAAACTGTTTCTTTATTCTGTGTGTGGTTGACAAAGCTTTATGTTGATTTTGTTCTGAACTACCTCTGTTGTTCTCAAAGGGAATAAAACATATTCTATCCAGGAGTGATGCTACTCACTGCATTATTTTGTATAAGGATATCAAGATTTCACTGGTGGTTCAGGTGGTATCTAGCAGTTACAGCCCCACCTATTTTGGAATGACCAGTAATGTGAGAAGGGAAGATTGTATTGGGTAAATGTGAAGTTCCTTGAATGATAAGAACTGTTACATTTCATCAGTGTTTATTCAAACATGTACACATACTGTGTTTAACATCTTAATAAAGATTATACTTTTTTCGTGTCTCATTATTCTAATTAACATCAAAACTCAGTTAATGAGAGATTTAGTACTACTTCATAATCAATATTTTGAGTGAACCTCCTGTTCTGAAGATAACTTATCCAATATAGGTCTAAAAGTTAATTAATTTTCACCTGGACATACCGTATAATGAATAGGCAGGAGAAAGCTCTGGTGCTGTGAATATTATTATTATTGTGAGATTGCCAATCTCCTAAATTTTGTACTGTCTTTTAGTTGAAATTTTGTACAGTAAATTTCAAAACAGTTATCTTCTCTCACACTAATAGGCTGTTACTTGATGGACAGGGTTTCTTCCTTTGCCTTAGTCTGATTTTTTCTTGCTTTCTCAAGTCTTTTGTACCATGGTCTACTCAACTGCTTGTTTGATATTTATGTCATGACATTCTCCACCTATGTCAATGCACCTTCTATCCTTTTACTGTGTATAAGCAACTCATTAATTCCTTAACCGGGGATATATGTAGTGGTTAAACTCTTACTCAATGGAGAATTAATTTTAACTGAATACTGTCAAATTTAGTGTTGTTAATCTGCTTTCCCTTGTTGCATTTTTCTGGGAGTTAACTCGTCCTGATGTCATTTAACCATTTCTGGATTGGGGAGGGCATTTTATCTTGTCGAGAAATTATTTCTTCTTTTATAACTATTCTATGTTGTTTACCAGATATTTTGGTCATATGGTTATGTAATTATGGCATAATTTAGCAGTTTTTTACCACTGAAATAATGTCATCAAATAGATGTTGTAAGCACACAGCTGCACCAATTTTGACTGAAATTATAGCTAGTGACAATTTTGGAATTAATGCTGAGTTTCAGTTTGACTAGTTTCACCTCCTGAACTATCAAATACTGGCAATTTGGACTCTAGTACCTCATATTCCATCTTCAGCAGTGAATGGATTCTGTCACAATAGGATTCCAGTTCTAGGCCTTCTCTCTGCTTCATATTTTAAACCAGGGTACTGAATATGATTTGTTCCGGTCCATTATCTGGTCCTGTTAATAGCACCAGATTGGTTTGCTTAGTCCAAGATGAAAATATATCAGTTAAAACAGCCAACATTTTGACAATGGTGTATTCAGGAGAGGTTGAACCTGTTTTGATCAGAAATGCCAACCATAACTCATTTTTTGATCTGACTATTTAGCAGAGGTTTTTGCATCTTACATAATTTTTCCTGTTTGAGGCAGTTTTATTGATTTCTGTTTGATTATCATAACTACATATTTTTTAAGTCCCCACTGCTTTTCAGATTCCTGAAGTTGCTTTGAGTCCTTTGTCCCAAATTTCAATTCCAGTTACCTATAGGTATATTAAGATTACAGCATACACTCTTTCTCAACAACTATTTTGACCTGACTCTTAGATGCCTTGTATTCCTTTTACCTCAAGGTTTATTTTTATGGCTGCTGACCTACAGATATGACTGGTCAGAGTGATTTGTGCTGTTTGTCTACACACTGTTTTCTCATACTACTTACATTCTCAGATTAGTTTTTCTTACTCAAGACATTGCTAGACAGAAAAAGGGATAAATGCTTTTCACTGATTTATCTGATCACTATTCCTCATTTCTACAGTACTGTGCAAAACTTGTACAACTTTTGGTAGCACTCTGCACTATCATCACCAGAAGTGAGAGTTAAAATCTGATATTAATTTATATACTTATATCACCTAATCCCCCTTGAGGTGGATTCCTGTACATGGTGAGGGGACTTCCCAGGGTAGGTTCTGTATTTTCAGTGTACCTCCTCTAGGTTCTGAACATCTACCCATGTGTTTACTGTACATGGCAGCCCATGAAGGAAAAGAGAGGATCCTGGTGGCTGAGGGGTCCAACCCCAACACAGCACTTTGGCCTTGAATTCCTGTAGATGTGTGGCCTTGGGGAGACCTCTGGGGGGTCATTTGGCTGGTCCTTTGGGGCTAGGGTAAACTGAGTACCAGTATTGGACATTCTCAGCAGGTGTTGTTAACCTTGTATCTGATGTTGGTATTTGGGTATGGTGTCCATGAAACCCTGGTGTTGCTGCTAAGCCTTTTGCATCCAACTCTGTCATGTGCCCCCTTTTAGATGGGTGGGGTTAGTGGACCCCAAACTTTTATCCTTCTTGTGGCTTCTCACACCTCTCACCCATTCACTACTTAGGTTGAACAACCCTTGATTGGTAAGCAACCATGCTCACAAAACTCTAATACTCGGTCCCAGGCTACAATTGATAATGTATTTCGATTCCTTATTTTACACTTACTATCTAAAAATTCCATTGGGAAGATGTTACCATTTTGTAATCAAAAGGGATTGGAATGGCTCATTGGCTCTCCCAGATCTGTCCAGAAACTAAGATCTGGAGACATCCTGTATATAAACTATGGTCCTGTGATCAAGGCTCAGCTTTGGTCCAGTTGGCAATCAGCTTGGAGTGAAGAACATTCCAACAAGCTTTTCCAGATCAAATCTACTGTTACTCTTTGGTCATCCAGTTTCTGCATAGATTGTGAGGAAGAAGTTGTCTTGACAAAGCTCCTCATTGGTTACAGCTTTTTAACCTATTGTTTACTTTTTTCCATTGTAAATAGTTAACCCTCTATATAAGGTGTCAGTCACTTTGATCAACAAATGCACATATCACAGCCTTTCACAACGTTACATTGTATAAGTTATGTAAGTACTTAAGATGCACTTCTTTGTATCCTGTGGCATTTCTTCACTCCAAACTGCCCATTTAAGAATTTTCTTTTATCTCTATATGACATTTCACAAACATACACTTATAGAATAAAAAATTGGGGTTAAAATGGTAATTAATTTGTAGTCTCAAAGCTTCTTTTTTTACTGAAATTTATCCAGTGAAGTGAAACCAATATGCCATGTACTTCTTAATACATCTTTCAAAAAATATCGGTAATTTACTATTGGATTATTTTCAACTGAAAGGTTCCAATTCACTGAATGCAGCAGCTAGGAGCTTTTCAGTTGAAAAGTTTGCAGTCTGCATGATCAGTTGTTGAAATCATGTGTATCGTTGTTAAAAGGCAATTAAGTTATATTAATTTTAAGACATGAATTCTTTTTGTATGGCTATATATATTCTGAATTATATATTTGCATTTGAAAAATAATTTGAGATCATACTGTTGTTACAAAAACAAATTGTAAGGCTAGTGAGTGCTTCGATGACTTTTGTATATGGCTTCTTGTACTCGCAGACAAATCTTGAGTAAAAATACCAAATGAAAAAATGTGATTTTTTTTAATAGACTTGTTTACTAAAAGATTGCTAAATTTCATGAAGATACACTTAAAAGATTCAATATTATAGGATTGTTAAGTGGTGGTTACATGTTTGGTCAGAGTGACAAAGCTTGTGTGCAGAGTTATATAGTTCTTTTTATTATAGATAATGAACTTTAAAATACTATGTTTATATCATCATATTTTAAATCAGTGAACTATTTGTGTATTTTCTTCCATTAATGATGTCAGTATTTGTTATTTTATTTACATTTTAATGTATTATTTTAGAACATCTTTGACAGAGTGAAAACAGAACAGCCTTGTGGTCTATCACAAGATGACATTTTTTCAAAGTTCAATGACAGCAGTGATGTTGATTTGGATAGTTTAAAATATAACTTTGTGAATGTGAAAACAGAAAATGTATTTAAAGATTT
Source organism: Tachypleus tridentatus (assembly GCF_004210375.1). Classification (NCBI taxonomy): domain Eukaryota; kingdom Metazoa; phylum Arthropoda; class Merostomata; order Xiphosura; family Limulidae; genus Tachypleus; species Tachypleus tridentatus. Next base: position 130,345,978 of record NC_134832.1, on the reverse strand, counting down.
ACAACAAATTGAATCTAAATTGGAAATTGCAAATGGTAAGTAAAAATCTTCTAAAAACTAAATTCATTAACACTGAATGAAAAAAAATTGTTAAAATCATGATGAATTTATTAAATGAGACAATTAATTTGCTGTTTTCAGGTTTATGTTTCATGTTTTTTGATATCTTTGCTTGGGAATTATCATATGAAAGAGTTTAGAAAAATGTTAAAATTAAGTAACTTTTAGGCTTTAACGTGAGTACTCATATTTGCATTGAGTAATTTATTTTGATTATTCCCACATATATTTAATCTTTTTAATGGAAAAGCTTTTAGTGCAATCACTTAAACCCTCTACAGCTGTGAGATGTTTAATGAACAACAAGATCTAACAGAACAATTGAATCACAAGTTGTCTAGCAACAACAAAAAACAAGAATGTTCCTTAAGTTTCTGTACAATAATAAGTTTGAAACCTAATAACTCTTTACATTTTCTGTATGTACTGGTTGTAAACAAGAGTGATGACCTGAAGCTGAAAACTATTGTTTATAAAAAAGCAACCCATACAAACAAACATCTTAACTTTAAATTCTGTGATCTCATAGCTGTTAAAAACAGTATCATTAAAACTATATGGCATGCAGAGAGTGTAGAATATGCAGGAATGAATACATAGAAACTGAATTTCTACATCTTCAACACACTTTTATTATTGATAACTATCCAAAGCAATTGAAAAAAAAACACATCATAAAAGAAATTTCAGTGAGGAGAGTAAAATCCCACTAACCCTTTCACAATGGATCAGGGTTCAAAGGCCATGCCATTACATTTGTTGACTTGCATTCAAAATTTTATTGAACTACTATTTTATAAATTTATGTAAATAAATTTGGAATCACATTGTAGATTATAATTAAAACCTTAATATTATATATGAGTTAATGTCTTAATGTAAAAGTAAATATTAAAAGAACACACCTAAATATAGAATTTAGTGAGTTACATGGTGGATTGAATGCAGCATTGTTTAAAATTAGATGTTTATGATGTCAAAATACTAAATCTATAAGTTCTTACAAATTATGAACTAAAATTACTAATATTGACAAGCTAGAATATAAAGAAAAAACTTTTTTTTTATTTTACTGAGATATGGCTTATGTTCTGAATCAAACATGGTGGCCCCATTCAACTCTTTCCATTTTTTGAAATGGTCCCACATGTACAGTTACTACAGTATATGACATGTGAATAACCAATCAACAGGTCAGAATGTCCACAGAATGGGTTTCTCAGCCATTTTAATATTTGAAAATCTATCTTGTTCTATCAATACAAGTTTCCAAGGAGATAGGTTGTGTTTTCAGTCTGTTCAAAGTTTCATATTTTTTAAAATCTAAATAAAGCATAGTTACTAAGCTTAATAAATTATAGTGGAATTCTATGATATCAGTGCAGTTATGATTTTTTGGTTATTCAACTGTGTATATATATAATACCTTAAAAGAAATTTATTTTGATATACACCATGTGTAAAATTTGAATAGGCTTAGCAACCTATGTTCAGCAACAACTGAATGCAAAGGTTGTAGTGAGAAGAGATAATTGTTTGCTTTAATTCTTGGTTTATTGTACTATACTTTAAGAAAAATAAGTTTCATAATTTATTTCTAAATAGTAATAATTTATATACATTATATATAATGTATAATAAATAAAATGTGACTGTATATTACAAAATACTACTACACTGAAATGCAGCCAAGACAGGGAAGACTAAAGGTTAGTTTTTATATTACTGAATATAACCATGTCAATGCAAGTTACGTGATGTTTGTTTTGTTTTTGAATTTCGCACAGAGCTACATGAGGGCTATCTGCAGCAGCCATCCCTAATTTTGTAGTGTAAGATTAGAGGGAAGGCAACTAGTCATCATAACATTTTTAAATTATGACATGAAATCACTTTGCAAAACAACTCTATTTTAACAAACAACTCTTTGGTAAAAATATTTCATTAAAAAGTTTGATTTTTTGTATACAAATTTCTTATAATCTTTACTAAACGTCTACCAAATTTTGTGAAGATACACATGCTGTATCAAACGTTATAGTGCAAATACTTAATATTTGCACATGAACTTGTGTATATTATACTGAGCCCACTGCAAAATGGTTAATCAGGAAAATAAATATAGGATAGTAATGCCTTACTTTCCAGGGCTTGGAGAAAATATAAAAAGAATAATGAATACTTTAACATTAAAACTGTGTTCAAAAACTTGACTAAACTACACAGTATCTTAACTGAGGTTAAATTTGTAACATCTAACTTCCACACAAAAAAAAGCATTGTGTACAATGTATCATGTGGAGGCAAAAAATACATCAGAGAAACCAAACATCCTGTTAACATTAGGATGAAAGAGGATCAAAGAGATATTGTATGTGCTGCTGTAGATACTTGAACCATTGTATTACACTCTAGGAAAGAAAACTGCAATATTGACCTCAAGAATATAAAAAATAATTGCAAAGAACATTAAAAAGAGAAAAATTAAAGAAGCTATTTCTATATTATGGTCCTCCATCTATCATTAATCAAACTCATGGATTTCCTAGTCATATTTCCTGGTTACCTTTCAGTAAAGACATCAAACCATACACTGACTGTTATAAAAATAATCTTTATGTATTTTTTTGTTATTAATCCTACTTAATTTATTTCATTCTTGTTGATTTTATCTTTCTAGCATTACGTTTATAAACCACAATAATAATACTGCTTCCTGTTTTTTTTTTATATTGTAACATTATTTAGTTTAGCTTATTAGGCTTCAGTCTCATTGTTGTAAAGAAACTAAGGGCATGTTGTTTTTCATTGTTGCCAGACAACTTGTGATTCATATTGTTTTGTTATTTATTGAATGTCTCAAAAGTCTTCGGTAATTGAGCCAAAAACCTTGTCTATTAAAAAAACACTAAAAACATGGTGACAGCCCAAATAAATTACTTAATACAAATGTTAAAATTAAGTTTGATTAGGATTGGATAAAATGAAATAGGAAGAAACTTTCTGACTAAGTAGTGTATTGTGTCTAAAGATAATGTGTGTAACAATTGGAGCTGATTTCTGTAGATTAATATTTCAGCATTTAATGCTATAACTAGTTGCCATGGATTTGAAAAACCTATGGCCCACTGGATTCTGGAAACATAATGATCCCAAACCCTCAATCTCTTAATTTTGCCTAATATGTTTTCTAGCAAAAGTGTTTGGTCCTGAATTTAATAAAACAAATAGAAGCCAAATAGTTTCATGTTGACTTGTAATTTGTACAGGGTGGCCCATAAATCCCTACCCATCCATATATCTTATGTATCCAGTGTATCTGTGTGCTGTCCCTCATTCTCGCTACACAATATTATGTGATGCCATGTTCTGTGAGACATTTTCCTCAACTTAGCAGGGATTATTGTTCCAAATGCCGTGGTAAAGCTGCCTTCAACTCATCATTAGTATTATAATGTTGTTTAGACACAATGTGGATGGGTAGGGACTTATGTGCCACCCTGTATATGTTTATTTAACCTGTGCATATATCTTTTGAACAGGAATTTTAAGATATTGGTGTCACTCAGTATATTAAAATGGAATGCATTAGAAGTGTTTTTTAATATCCAGGCACTTAAAGTGGGAAGATGTTTTATAAAAATTAAACTAGGAAATTACTGTCTTATAGTAATATTGGATGTTGTGAGAATATATCATATTTCCAGTTTATTTTAAGACTACCTACTGCAGCACTTTTCCTTGAAAATTTAATGTTACATACATTTTGTATTTTAAATGCTATTTTGATACAGAAAGAAAAGTTTTTTATAAAATGTAAAATTACAAAGTTTCATCATAACTACATTTTAGCTTTAATATTTTGATAATGTTATGTATTGATTTCATTAAATCATTAAACTGAATCCAAAGGTTTGCCAAATAAAGTAAATTTATTCCATCATATTTGAATTTAGATATGAAGATTGATGTCAACACTTGTTATGGAGGTCAGTTTCTTGTATATCATGTTTTAAGACAAGAAGATCCCTTTACAGAAGTTACCAAATCTACAAAACCAAATGATGTGCTTGGAAAAACAAATATAAGTGGAAACAATCTAGTGTACCTCAGGGTGGTGATAAATCATACAGTTCTATAATTGATGGAAAAGAAATCAGAACCATGAATAACCTAGTACAACATGAGATAATACATACTGGAGAGAAACCATACAGTTGTGATTTGTGTGGAAAATACTTTGGAACCAATAGTAAATTTAGAGGTACATTATAGGATACACACTGGAGAAAAACCATATAGTTGTTTTGTGTGTGGTAAAGAATTTCAAACAAATAGTAATCTGAGAAAACATGAGAGGATACACACTGGGGATAAATCTTATAGTTGTGGAGTGTGTGGCAAATATTTTAGAATGAATAGTGACCTAAAAATACATGAGAGTACACACACTGGAGAGAAACCAAACAGTTGTTTTGTATGTAGCTAAACATTTGGAACAAAAGGTGACCTGAAACATGTGAGAATACACACTGGAGAGAAACCATATAGTTGTATAGTGTGTAGCAAAGAATTTAGACTAAATAGTGATCTAAAAATACATGAAAGGATACACATTGGGGAAAAAACCATACAAGTGTATAGTGTGTGAAAAAAAGTTGGAACAAAAAGTGACTTAAAAAAATGGGAAGATACACACTGAAGAGAAACCGTACAGTTGTATAGTATGCAGCAAAGAATTTAGAAGAAGCAATAATCTGAAAATGCATGAGAGAATACACACTGGAGAGAAACCCTATAGTTGTTTTGTGTGTGGAAAAGAATTCATAGCAGTGGGTAACCTGAAAAAACATGAGAGGACACACACTGGAGAGAAACCATACAGCTGTGTTTTGTGTGGAAAATACTTTGGAAGTAAAAGCATTTTAAAAACTCATCTAAAGATACACACCAGCAAGCAACTATACACATGTTTAGTGTGTGAAAAAAAATGTTTAACAAATGGAGAACTGAAAAGTCATGAAGTAGTACATACTGGGCAGAAACCATACAGTTGTGTGGTTTGTGGTAAAGAATTTGTAATTAAAAGTTGTCTAAAAACACATGAGAAGATCCATGTCAAAGGAAAACCATATAGTTGTGTAATATGTAGAAAAACATTTGGAAGAAAGAGTGATCTAAAAATGCATCAGAAAACACACACAGGGGAGAGACCTTACAGTTGTGTAGTTTGTAGAAGACAGTTAGTAACAAAAAGTAAATTAAAGATACATCAAAGAATACACACTGGAGAAAAACTATATAGTTGTGCAGTTTGTGGAAAACACCTTAAAACTAATATTTCCATGAAAATACATTTAAGAATACATTCTGGAGAGAAAGCATATTGTTGTGTAGTATGTGGCATGAAATTTGAAACTAACAGTGAAGTTAAAATCCATGAGAGGGTACATACTGGTGAGAAACCATACAGCTGTGTAGTGTGTGGCAAATATTAGACCTTAGAAAACATGAGAAGATACATACTGGGGAGAAACCTTATTTTTCTTCAATGGGTGTGGCAGAAACTTGAACTTAATCATAAGTTTAAAATATTCAAAAGAATATTGCTTGATCTCATATCTGGAAAAAAAGAAAACTAGTAAATAGTTGTTAAAGCATTTTTGAGTAGAAAAGTAGCATTTTTTAAATTAATTTGAATGCAGGGACACTAAAAGTGCTAAGTACCAAATTAATTATTTACATGTTGACCCAAAGCTAAGAAAAATAAGATGATCATCAAACAGAGCAAAGTACAAACACTTCTGATCTATTCAAGATAAAAACATGACTATTAGACATAAATGTAAGCAAAACAAAAAGTGTAGAACCAATTATTTGGGATACAAATGTAATCTTATATCAAGTATTGGTACTTTCAACATGTGTACATTCATAGAAAACAAAATAAACTATTTGGCTTAATGAGTTAAGGTCAAAGGTTAAACATATTTTCTTTAACTTAATATGCTCTTACTTTAACCTAATTTTAATATAAGCAGCTGGCACATAACAAATGTTCAAAGTTTTCCAATCTGTGTATCTGAGATTTTAAGATGGCAATCCAAAATATAAACCCCAAGATATATTTTTTTACACATGTCTTCAAATTAATAACAAAAAATAAACATGACCTAATTGAGACAGTGTATAAAAAAATCAGCATTAACACCTTTCAAGTGGTATGATTCGTAAGGTGTGCTTTCATTACTTTTAGGGTTGTATTAGTTTGTTTTATTATTCAGTTGACTAAATATATTCTACCTATTGTTTTTAATCTTTCTATTAATGCTGTGTAATTAAATGTTTTAATTTTTTCTTATTTTGTATCTCAGTCGCCTGTATTGTTTTTTCTAAAACTTGATATTAAATTGAAGAAATTTTGATACAGTTTTCTTTTCTCTGAGATCTTTCTAATAATTCCATATCTAATAATAATTACATTTAATTTTTAAGCTGTGTGATAAAAAATTGTAATATACAGATGTTTAAATTTTGGATTATCACTGAAAAACTTGAAGTATGCAGATGATTTGATAAATTTCAAACAGTTTTTATTTCAACTTAAAAATAAATTGAGTTTTGTCAAAAACTAATGAATCATTCCAAAATGTCAGGACATAGATGACATAGGAATAGTTTTTTACTTTTTTTGAAAAAACTTAACATAAGTTAGGAGGAATCAGAGTTATTAAGTAATAAGCTAGAAAGCTTTGAAGTATATAATCATAAAAAATCAGATAAAAGAAATTTAATTGTGCTATTAAATATAACAGATTATCTATGTTAATAAATTTCAAGATATATTAAAGTAGGAAAATAAATGTAAGGATTACAATAAATAATTAAAACATTTATTTGTTTACACAATTAAAACTATTGAAATCATATGGCTTCCACTTTGAAACAACACTCTACAAGTACAAGTAGCAATAATAAAAAAGAAACCCCAGCTATAGCCAAACATGCATAAACCAGCCAATGTGTACAATATTATTTAGAAAAGCTTTAATTTTAGTTCCACCTTGTAACTGTGTAACACTAGATATTAGAAAAACATTAGAAATAATGAAATATAGAAAGGTGTGTTAAATGGAGACAAAGGACCACCAAGTCAGTATGTTGGTATATATAAAATAAGTAAACCAAGGAAATGTGCAAAAATAGGGAAACAATGCAAAATGGAGTAAAAGTGTGGCTAGTAATTGTCTTGTAAATAAGTCCTGAAGATAATGTAGATTACATTGAAACTAGTACTTGTAGAGTGTTGTTTTAAAGTGGAAACTATACGGCTTCAATAAAGTTTTAATTGTGTTAATAGAAAACGTTGTTTTTAATTCTATATTCAGCCTGGCATGACCAGGTGGTTAGGGCACTCGACTTGTAATCTAAGGGTGATGATGGCTAGCTGCCTTCCCTCTAGTCTTGTACTGCTAAATTAGGGATGGTTAATGCAGATAGTCCTTGTGTAGCTTTGCATGAAATTTCAAAGCAATAATTTTTCTATTATAATTTTATTTATTATACAAGTGCTGGTAATTCATATTCAGATATAAGGAATTAAAGAAAGATCTTACAAAAACAAGAAAATAATTTACGAAAATATTTAAGAAACAACAAGGACTAATCAGTAATAATGAGTAAATTGCTATGATTAACAAGGTTGCATTCAGTCATTTTATATCAGCTACCTAAGTATATAAACAGTGATGTTAAATAAAGCCAAATATATTTAATAATGGACACATACAGTCTATGAGCTAGACAGCATATTAATACTATTTTGGAGGGCAAATTCCCCCAAAGTTTTCTTGAAAAGTCCAAGAATATACATTGCAGAAGTGTATAGTGAACTTTTCTCAGTGAAAGAGATGTTTTTTTATAGTGGCCTAAATTTTCATTTAATAAATAGTAAGTCCAACTATACTATACAATGCTTGTGCGTGTATCATTTTATCACGTTTTTTTGTTTGTCTTTCTTAATAAGAAAATAATATTTTCATAAGTAACAACAAAACTGCCTGTGGTCCACCTGTTTAAAAGTGTTTGGTATGATTCTTGATAGGCATACCTTGATAAAAAGCTCACCTGACTAAAATGGTTCATGCAGAGTAGTATAGACTTATTTAACACAAACACTTGTAAAAGGTTTTCATTTAACCTTTACAATTTTAAAAGTGTTGTTCATTTTTTAATGACACAAAGTTTACATATAAAAACAGTATATTGTATATGATGCTTAATAATAGTATATTGATGAAGATATAAAGATAGACTTGTAGTCATGATTGACAATCTGTTCAAACAGATTGTAGTTTTGAAAAAATGTGCCATGGTGGAAATCCAACATTAAATGAGAATGGTCTCTGTGGTCAGACAAGTTAAATCTATTATCTATTAATGCATAAACCTTTGGTACACTTTTTGAAAATTCTGCTAACAGTAGACATGAAGGAGAATACACTATCAGCAAAGATTTATACAGTTAATTGTTAAAGGCTGCACATGCCATCACTGGTAGTGTGTAGAAACATACAAAACATATTTTGCTACTATGGAATGTAAATATAGAAGTGAGCAAAATTATCAACAGAATTGGATAGAATATATCATATACTTTGCTAGATAAAATTGATACTGCCTAAAAATACCATGTATTCACTTTCACCATTCTGGCTTAGGATAATATAGATTGTCTAAAGGAGAGGAGAGACAGAGTAAATTAATTATGTGTGGGAGTATCAATTGTGGAATGATATAAGAAACCCATCTGCACAGGAACTCAGAAAATACACAATTATTCCATTGTTACTTTACCATATATTGCTGATAACAAAATAGGCCCTCCAGTAATGGAACTATGAAGATCATGGAAGATGAGTATCAGAGAAAAGGATGGATCAAATGCCCTGCTACCAAAGATGTAGTAAGATTTAATTGCATGCAAATACAACAAAGGATGCTAACTTTTGATTCCCAGTGTCTTGCATATGGAATTATATTAGCTTTATATATAGTAAATAGATTTTTTTTTTATAAATAGTACAACACTGTGCAAAAGTGTTAGGACAAAAAATATTTTTTTATTTTCATTTTATGAAGCTAATTCTTCCATATCAATATATAATGTAAATTTCAACACTCTGATGATGATGCTTCATTATTGCTGTTGACAATTGAATAAGCCAGGGTGAGAATACTTATCATTCTTTAGAATTCCCATATACTTGTGCCAAGAGTATGTCATAAGGGTTCTATTTGAATAAATGTAGTGATCAAATTTAAGGTCTGAAATAACTATCATGGCATGATATCCATGCAGTTTCTTAACTATATAGAAAGAAGCTGGTATATGGTACTGGTGTATGCTCGAAGAAATCAATTTAATAGCACTTCACAAATAAACTTTGATAAAATCAGTGTTTAACACTATATATTATGTTTTGTTTTCATGTCACAACCCAGGCTGTTTGTATAACAGTTTTATGTGATGCTGTTTGGACTCTCCAACAAATTGCTGCAGGTAAATTTGAAAATAGGAAAGGAAGAGGCAAAAGATAAACTCAACGATACAGATGTTAAGTATCTTTGTTTATACAGCCTTCAGTACAGATTGAAGACCACCACTGATCTCAAGCATGAGACAAACGACCATGTGCCATATAACAAAGTGTCAGTATGCACAATATAAAGAAGAGGAATCAATGGGCATAGAATATTTAGTCATGTAGCAGTTAAAGAAATGTTTACTTCCAAATATTGTCAAGAGTACAAAAATATGAACTGTTGAGTATTGAAAAAGTGTGTCTTTGACATGGATATTCAAAGATAGGTTGTATATCTGACAGAAGAAGGGTAAAAGATACTTACCTTAATGCATAACACCTACCATGAAGCATGGGGAAAGCAGTGTGATAGTTTGAGGGTGTTTTTCTGTCAAGGCAACAAGAGATATTTGCAAAATAGATGGAATAACGGACCAGAGCAAGGATCATCAACAACTGATCTGTCATGGTGATTTGTGTATTATTGGTAAAGTATTCTACTACAAAGAAGATAATGACCAAAAGCACTCATCCAGCATATGCAGAAATTACAAAAGAAACAGCTGGAGTCATTCAGTTGATGCAGTGTCCCCCACATAGACCCAATTGAAGAGATCTAGGATTTGACAGATCAAAGGCTTGACAAAACAAAAGTTACTTTCAAAGAAACTTTATGAAAGAGTATTAGGGACATTTGGAGTAAAATACCAAAGGATGCTTTGATTAAGTATGTTCCAACGATGCCTGAAAGACTGCCTGCAGTTATTAAAACAAAAGTGGACACACAAAATATTAACTGCTTGCTGAACTCGAGCACTTCCAAATATGAAGATTAATAAAATTTTGAGGTTTTACCTGTGATTTACCTTTCACTGTTTGAATGTAGTCTGAAATCTTACATTTGAATTTGTCCTAAAATGTTTGCACTGTACCTTAGGCAGATCTCCTGTAGGTTATGGCTCAGCATAACTAGGTGGTTAGGGCAGTCGACTCGTAATCTGAGTGTCGTGGGTTGGAATCCCCATCCCACCAAACGTGCTTGCCCTTTCAGCCTTGGGGGTGTTATAATGTGATAGTCAATCCCACTATTCATTGGTAAAAGAGTAGCCCAAGAGTAAGTGGTGGGTGGTGATGACTAGCTGCTTTCCTTTCTAGCCTTACAGTACTAAATTAGGGATGACTAGCATAGATAACCCTTATTTACCTTTCAAGAAATTCAAAACAAACATACAATTCTTCCAAATGTAAAACAAAATTAATATACAGCTTTATTTATTTTCTTTAATGTGTTATTTCACACCCTGTTTTCATAACTATGTCTTTGCAAGGTATTGTTAAACAGCATGGGGTAGTATGGAACCAAAGAAAAGGGACTATTAATTATTTTCAATTTATTGTATCCTCATGTATTATGTAGCAGAGTATCACTGGACCTTGTTATATAAGAGAGTTGCTGTCTGTGTGCTGGGCCCTCTTCCACAGAGTAACTGTGAAAATAAAAACATCATAATTGTGATAGACTATTTCACCAGCTGTCTTAAAACATATATTAGAAAGCAGGAACCCTGGCAAAAAAACTCGTCAATGAATTAGTTTCAAGATTTAATGTGCTTATGGAACTTCACTCAAATCAGGGATGGAACTTTGAAACAGTTTTATTTGTTAAGGTGGGTCAGGTACTGGGAATCAGAATGGCTAGAAGAACGTCCCTTCATCAATTTTCTGAGTGAGTTGTAGATTATTATATTTTGTACATTGTTGATTTATATAAGCATATATGCAGATTGGTCTCACTAGTACAGACATTTACTTCTCAAAGAGGCTGTTTGCATGGGTTGGTTTATCCAATTGGAGAAGTTCTTACTCATTCCAACCCAATATCTCATCCATTTGAGTTTTTTTGATTACTATCTCAATTGGACCCAGCCTTATTTTCTCTGGTTCAATCAATGGAGATGTCAGTTCTCAAATCTCAAAGTGCTTCTCTCTCACTGCACACAAGGTTCTATCTCTTTTGGGTCATGCTTTCAAATGTATTCTTCAGTGGGTTTTGCACAATCATTGTAATATTGTTTGAGATCCCTGGACTTTATTATCTTTCTCCCCTGACACATTACATGTATTCATTTAACCTTGTGTCTCCACAAAGACAATACCACAGATGGCATTCCTCTTCTGCCTCCTCATATAGAGTTGCATCTTTTCTTGCAAATGCTTCAATGACAAGTTATAAGGCATTTAAGGATCCTCTAAAGAATGCAGGTTGTTGGTCTTTTGTCAAATTGGCTCTGCACATTATTCATTCACAGGTATTTGCTGTTTGTCGAGCTTTAACTTGTTTTCTACCTTGAATATGGGGCAAATTCTTCATGGTCCCTTCAAACAATTTAAGTGTTGCCTCTTGCATTACTTGTGGAGGTGTCATGTATCCAATCATGTTTGCTTTGTTTTTCAATGTTTGAACTCCTCTTTTGGGCCCATTCATATCACATACACCTACTAAATGTTGTGTCATAGGTGCTCTGAATCATATTGCAGATTGATTGTCTTGTTCCAACAGGGTTATTTATCCCCATGTAGTTATCCCTAGATATTTTTGTCCCCAGTGTTTCATGTTTCCTTTTCCACTGCACGTATGTTCATCTGTATCTAGATTGTATTTTACAAACTCATGGACTATCATGAGTAAAGCAATACTGGGATAACTGCCAATCCCTCTGATTATGGTTGAATAAATCCAAATTGGCCTACTTTTAAAAATAGGGTTTTGTGGTCACCCATTTCATGTTTTTGGTGTTGCACTCCTCCACACTGCCCATACTCATGTTCTTCTTCTTCTACCCTTTACCATGAGAGCTCTTGCAATTTCCTAGCTTCTAGGGTGGTGGACCATGGAGGCACCTTTCTGGGTCCCTCGAGGTGAATTTCTGTACCTGGTGAAGGAGCATCCCAGAGAAGGTTCTGGACATTCAGTTTACCTCCTGTTGGAACTAAACATCCACCCACATGTATGCCATGCATGGCAACTCATGAAGCAGAGGAGAGGATCCTGATGGTTGAAGGGTCCAAACCCTAACACACCACTATGGGAAAGAAATGTTGAGTGATAGTATTCATACTAGTGACCAATATAAATAGAACACTTGGCAAGTATAGATCTGACTTCTACACTCTTGAGAATTCATTACCACCTATATCTCCTCTGCCCATCAACTTTGACCCACAACAAAGTTTGCCTAAGACAAGAATTGTACCTCTCACATCACCATTAAAGCCTAGATTTTCATGTAGAATTGAGCTTATCTTTGTTTATTATGCAAACATATCCACAAAACTAAGTTTTTAAAGCATTTAACCTGCCAACCAAAATGTTTCTGCATAACAAAACGGTTATCATATTCCTCAGATATTATATTCAGCATGCTCAGGTCTCCTTTTCTAGTTTTGTTGTTTACAGAACTTCACTTTTCAATTTCTTTCAGTATCTCAAAGCTAAAATAACTTACCACCACTTCTAAACCATGTTAACATGCACATGTACTAGGAGACTGTATTACTTTGATCTCTTTCAGCAAAATTCAGTACCTTCAGAAAATTACACTGACAAAACCAAATCATTCCTTCCTTATCGTAACAAAACAGACAAGCCAGAATTCGTAATTTGCTGTACACGTTGTCTCGACATCTCAGATTTGAGTATTCTCTAATTTACGTTACCCTGTAGTTACGTTCTGTGTACTTTGCATTGGCGAACATGTATAAATGGCTTTGTGCAAAACTTCATACGTGTGTGGCACACCTTGCATATACAGAGTTGCAAGTATGTTTAAATATTTAAGCATTCAATAAAAAAAAATAGATAAATGCATTAATAGACTACAACAGATTACTTCTGTCACATGTGGCTTTACCAGAGCAACCATAGGGCCACTTCTATAGATTGTCTTCCATCAGCTACAGTTTGGTATCTTGCTGCCATCTGTTAATCGTGAGACAAAACATAATTTACTAGCTTATAAAAATGCTTCCTAGGTCGAATTTACCGCAAATGTTGTTCAACGAACATTCATGCACTAGTACTAAAAGTTTTTGTTCTTTCACTACTTGACACATTAATACACTTGTGAGAAGCACAGAAATGGGCATAAACATGGAAACATTACACTTAGAGCAAAGCCTTTACTCTCGAAAACACCCGACAACTTCTTTCAGTGAACTATTGCCATTATGAATCTTCATTCAAAAGATCATGTGGGTGCTGAGAACTCAAGGGAAGCAAGGTCTTTTTTATTTTCTAACCAACTTTTTAACTTAGCTTCAGCTTAATCTCAATACAGCAATTAAATTTTGTCAGCAAAATGTTTTAAAATAAGAGACTTTGCTATATTTGTAATAATGTTATGCCTGCAGTATTCAACGGCTAAACAATCCACTATTCGTTGGTAACAGAGTAACCCAAGAGTTGGCAGTGAACGGTGATGACTAGCTGCCTTCCCTCTAGTCTTACGCTGCTAAATTAAGGACGGCTAGTGCAAATAGCCCTCGAGTAGCTTTGCGCGAAATTCAAAACAAACAAAAAAACATTATTATTATTTCACTATATTATCATATTTTTATGGTCTTAAACAAAGGAAAATTTCATTTATTTTTCTTAGTGTCTCAAGGACCTTTTATCACGATATTTATGTGTTTCATTTCTTATAATAATACAGCGAAAAAATTCTATTGTGCTTCTCAGTTCATGTCATTTATTTCTTAAATATTTATTACGAAATAGTGTTTAATGTATTTGAAGTGTTTATGTGATTTTAGACTGCCCCTTTCTAAAAGGTGGGTACTCTTTACTTTATTCTTCCTGTTGATGATATATTGTTTTTGTTTCTAACATAGTTCGTTAAGCTGGTTACTTGATGTGGGCAAGTTATCTTTGTATTTTAGCTATTACTTTCCATTTTTTAGTATTAGTTGAAATCCACCCGACTGTGTACCCTCACACGCATGTTCTGTGCTAAAGGTTATACTATCTCATTATCTGTGTCAAAGGGACTTCTTTAATTATTGTAATTTACGATATTGAGTGGTGCAACTTTTGAGATGAAACTGAAGGTTTGTTATTTTTAATCATTATATTTCCCACTGATTCAGTTATAATTAATGGGCTATTTATTGTTATTAAATATAATTCATTGTTAAAGTGTTTTGTCATCCATGTGGCATGCGTTCACTTTTGTCATGACGCGAATTTCAAAGTTATTGATGCTAAGTTTATTTTTAATTGTCGGCTTAAGAGCAAGTTTGAAACAAAAGAGTTAGAAAAAGTGTAATGTGCAAGAACCCATTTTTTTTTTCTATTTGCTTTTAGCAGTGTGGGAAGTTTAGAAATTTAAATTCTATGGAGTATTAGAATATATTAGATAACACTTTCCCTGCTTTCAGGGAATGTTGAATCTAGTTTGTAGAAGTGTGAGAAGGATCACAGCTGCAACATTCTTTATTGGTCAGGTAGATGTTGCTTATATGCTGTAGTTACCAAAAGCAGTAAGAGAACAATAGTCACTCCATGATGTCTTTGCTTAAGATCTTCTTGGACACTCACCAGAATCCGTTCAGCTTTAGGTAACCCATTTCTCGTGTGTCAGTCCATCTTTTCATAGTTTCTTTCCAGTTGTAGAGTGTTCAGTTCTCAAGAAACCATTGGAATTTGATGTGAAGATATCATTGGTGACATACCAGGCTCAGTTCGAAATCATTTCTGGAGAAAGAGTGTATGGAATAGTTGAAAAATAAGTCATCCATACTGCTGTTTTGAGAATATTAACTAAATTTTAAGCTGGTAGCCATGTTATCCAATGTATTTAATGTATTTGAACAGGATAGCATGAAGGAATGAATGTACCTCAGCTTAACTTATGAAAGATTTAGAAAAATTTGCCTATTTATTTAACTCGAATGTCCCTCGTGAATTTATTGGTATATAACCAATTTATAGATGCCATAACAGATTACGATATGCAGATTAAGCTGAAGAAGGTGTGCATCTTTAAAGGAAGTTTTACAGTTGGCAATAGAACTATAATCCAGCTTGAAGATAAACAGATAATATCATCTTGAAGTTGTAGGATTGTCAGATCGAGTAACACTAAAAAAATCAACCAACATTGACATTAGTTTAAAAGAACTAAAGGATATTGACTAGATAATTAGTTATACAGATTACAGGGAATGACTCACGAGACAAAAAGTGTTTCGAGAATTTTAAAGAAAAGCTTGTAAGAAAGAAGAGTCCTTCTCAAAGGATACCAAAAAAGGAAATTGTTATATATATATGTGGGAACCTAACTATTCCAGTTTGACACTATGAATGATCAACAGCTGATAAAACTTCAAGGAACTAACACAACAAAGATGAGTCTTCAAGCCCAATGAGATAAAAGGAACAAAAAGAACTAACCAGACATCTAAACACCTTAAATTAGCTGACTTACAAAAAGAATTCCTGCTGCAAATGTTTCATTTACCACGAATGAGAAAATAAGAAAAATTATTCTCGAGCTCATTGACTGAAAACCTTACAATATGCTGATTGAAACAAGTTCTATTATATACAATTATTCAACCCAATTTTTACTGCAACATGAGAAATTGTGTCCAGTAACGATGAAAGAAAGAGATCGATGCAAAACATCTGGGGGACAAGTTTTAATATAAGGAATTTCAAAGTAACCCTTACTCTAAGAAGCTTTTCTGTGCTTCAGGATGTATGAGTAATTGATAATGAAAAAGGAAGCATCTTGGAAATTGATCTCAAGATGAGACATTAATGCGAAATTAGATTAGCTTCAAATAGATTTACAGTCTATGACCAGGAAGTTTCTGTGAACTACATGATAATCAGTAAACCAAAGGCTGAATTTTCAATTGGAACAGGAATGGGAGGCATTATACCACCAAGAAGTGAAATTTTTATCCCGGATGTTCTAAAAATAAATCTTAATCTAGTGACTGGGAAATAATGGAATCAAACATTACAATATGCTCTGAGTAATTAATGGATGAAAGGGTTCTCGTGGATATGAAGAATGAAGATGTCAGGCATGACTTTACTAGCGAAAAGCTTATAAAATGAAAAGTTACTGTGATGGTAAGTAATATTGATAAAACTGTATTTCATCGAGGTGACGTAGTATAGATCAACAGTTCTTGTCACAAGAAAAGTCAAAGTCCTAAGTACTATTATATATCTTATAAAAACCTAAGTACCTACTCGGTTTTCGGAAAGGTCATACATTACACTGAAAATAATTACTGATGTAAATTCCAAAATCCACGAAAATAGGGAATTCGAGGCAAAGTTCATTCATCACGATCTTCTTTGAAAATAAATCAATGAGAGAATTGCCAAAAAGATAACTCTAGAGAAAAACCTACCCAAGCAATGTTCTAGTGAAAAAGAACAAGACACCATTGCATCTATATACCATGGACTGCAGGATATAAAACCACCTGAAAAACCTGTTGATTGGACAATATAGTGTAGCGTTTTAGTTTTATATTACAATTGTTCAAGAGACTTCACAAGCTAAGAAGTGTGCAGTAACTGTGAAGTATATTTTTAATGTTGTAAGTTGTTTGCTAGAAAGAGCTGTTGTTTGTAACGATAATGTTAAGCTTAAAGTTTAATTTAAAAATAAGTCCTAGAAATTTCTAAGAATTTGACCTAAAATGTTTAGTAAGTTCTGGAGTAGATTATAAATACGAGAATCAAAGAGCCATTTGAAAGTATTTGTTGTTTCTAGCCAATAGAATCAATCACTCAGTGTATATTTTTGTTGCAACTGAAGTTTTCGGTGAGGTATTTGGATGTGTTAGCCGTCACTTGTATTGAGTTGCTTGATCATTTCAGTCGTGAAGCACTTTCACCAGATCATTAAAAAACGACAACAACAACTCACCAACAAAATAATGAGGTTACAACAATATTATTAACTGTTAATGGGATTAACAATTTATTTAAAGTAGAGGGCGCTTAATTGTATATTTGGAAAGTTTACATCAAAACTGACACAAGTGTGAAGTGTTTTACACGTGTGTTAGTTCACGTAGGCATATTGACATTATATTTTTACAAAACGCTTGTGAAATAGATACAGGTGTTGTGTTTATTCGTATAAGGTGCATTTATTTTAAATAATAATTATAGATAATGTTGACATTACAGCATTTACGGAATTGTTCTGTACTATCAGTATTACTATTACTATTGTGTTATTTACCTTATTATTCATTATTTAAAGGTTTTATACCTTTTTATTTTTAAGTACTAGACTAGCCTTTGTGTAATGGCTCGGGTATCTCGTGTTAAGTTTATCGTTAACAATTTAAAAAAATAGGTAGATGTTTAATATTATTGATATAATTTATGATCTATTTAATTGTACTTAGCAAGTGTTATTTTTAGAGAGCTACGTTAATATCACTATTGCTTATTAAGGTTGAATTTGTTGAATCGTAAATCAAGTTGAAATGTGACATATAAATATTGAAAACAAGTTAATCATGATTATAGTGTTAAAAATAGGTGTACAAATTACATGATGTAATTGTAAACTAGAATTACAGATGTTAAACGAATTATTTTTACTGCCGAATTTTGCCATGCACTTGAATATAGCTTACGTAATGTGTTATTCTGTGTCACTAGTACATAGAGCTCAAGAATTCCAGTTAAAGAAGACAGAATTATAATATATCACGTATATATTTGTCTTGTAACATCTGAACACAAAGGAAGAATCTGGTTCTTCACAACTGTCTGCATACTCAATTCTGAAAAAAACAACAGAAGATAGAACTTAATTTCCTGAATAATACTATGTCTTTTATTCCTTTTTTAAAATACCAGTGCCCAATTCTGTTTATGGCAACTTATTTCATATGACAATTACCATGTTGCAAAAATAAAGCTATCTTTATTGGAGACTGGCCTGTCTGTTCCTAATCTTAAATTTATGATCTATTGTATTCAGAATATAGCAAAAACAGAAAACCAAATCAAAGGCCTCTATCCTGTAGATAATCCAGATAAATTGTAAATTTCAGTAAAATCTTTTAGCTTTATTTTCTGAAACTAAAATTAGACCTGAATGTATCTTTATAAGTAAATCCTTCCATCACTGTATATGTTTATATATATATGTAAAAACAGCTTGTTTGGGTTGAAGTTTTCTCGTCATCACTGATTATGTATATGTTTATACTTTTTTGGTTTTATATAAAGTGAGTAAGACAATATCTAATAACCATTGATTCCTGGAAGTAGTCTTGCTTTACACTGTATTAAAAGAATGCAGGATACAAAAATTGCAATAATAATTTAAAACATATACATGATATTTCACAAATAGCTAAGCTGTATGCAGTTAATATTTGTAACAAAATCCAGTGTAAAAGAACTAAAACATTCTTGGAAAATTTAAACTCTTAAATGTTTTGATTGTTCAACATTTTTTTTAGAAATTAGTTAATCAAAAATTATAAACATATGAAATTAATAATTTAAATGTTTTGACTTTGTATTTATTACGAAGGATGTGGAAGCCATGGCAGATGGTTTTGGTAATGGCCAAAAAAGTGACTACTGTAACTGCCATAAGAACTTTTAAATCAAGAACTTTGAAGTAAGTGGTTGTCTAGCTAGACAGCATTTTATTTCAAGTTTAAATAATTTTTATATAAATTTATGCAAAATGATACATTCTGTACATGTTTTGTTGTCACAAATTTCCTAATATTCATACTGTTTTTTATTTTTTTCATTTTTCAAGATGTTCACTTATTTCTTAGTATTTTATATTGTGGCTCATTTGCATTATATCTAACAATAAACAAACTGGAAATATGTGTTTGTAAGTGTTTACTCATTGTGCTACACCATAATTTATGTATGTTAAGCTACATTTACCACGCTGTCTATGTACGTGAATGCACTCTTTAAATTCATATTTGAAAACTTATTTTTTAACCTAATAATACAGTATAAACATATCTGTTCTCCACCATTACAAAAGAGTGAGTAATATTGTTTCATTGTGTGTGATTTCATAGAGTTACTTAGCGAGGTTCTTATGATTAATAACAAATGCATTTATATATCTTATGTGTATTACACTGTACCCTGACAAAGACACTAGTCAAAAAAGTCTTTTTTTGAAATAAAATTTGGAACACTTTACTTAAGTTAGCACTTTGCTCATTAAACAGTTAGAAAAGAATCAGCATTAGTTATTGTATACTTGTATTTGATAATGTTCACAAATGAATTTAATCCAAAATTTGGACCTCTGAAACTAGTAAGATATTCATCGATGTAGAAATAACCATATTTAGTAATTTTAATAATACAGAGTTGTTCTCTGTTCTGTGTGCTTTAATTAAGTTCTAGGACATATATTTCCTTTTCTACATTAGGTTGCTGACTGCAGGTGTCGCTACTAGTGTTGTGACATGGAATTATATCCAGGAGCACAAGGTACTCAATTGTCATCTTCCATTATTTCTCCATTCATGTATCTGTATTATTTTATAATAAAGATAACATAAAGTAAAATGGCAAAAATCTTGTGTGGTTGGGATTTCTCTGGAAATTTCAGAAAAGTGTTACAGGAAAATTAT
This sequence comes from Tachypleus tridentatus, assembly GCF_004210375.1. NCBI lineage: Eukaryota > Metazoa > Arthropoda > Merostomata > Xiphosura > Limulidae > Tachypleus > Tachypleus tridentatus. Next base: position 130,325,663 of record NC_134832.1, on the reverse strand, counting down.
TTCTGGTGTAAACATGGCCAGGACTCAACTTGGTGGTTGCTCAACTGCCTAAGGCAAATGAAAACTAAAAACATTTGTCCAACCATTTACCTTAAGTTATTACTCTTGAGTATAAGATGAAAATGTTTTTAGAAACTAATTCAAATTATGCGATAAGGTACATTTTTATAATCGTATTTTTATGCTGTTATATGCCACATAAGTTACCTGATTTATTTATATACATCTTTTTGTACTCGGAATAAAAGTGTTGAAATAATTAATCTATGCTGTAAATAAGTCATCTCTTTTTTTTATCAATATCAAACTAGTAGATGTTTATGTATAACAAAGTATGATGTAATAAGCATTCAGTATCTTTATGACATTAAATTATTAATACTAGATATTTTGATTAAGATTTATAATAAAAATTAGTAGATTTTGCCATATTATTATGCAAGTATCTTTATTATTCTCTGTCTGGTAAATGTTAAGCAACTTATTTTACAACTCATTTATGACTATTTACATCATGACGTAAAACATATCACATGGGTAGTGTAGTACCATCCTGAGGGTTTTATATCTCTAGCATTTTGCAGTACCACTCTACTAAAACTACTGAATGTTTCACTGAAAATAAACATTCTTTGTGATATTGATATATATACATTAAAAGCCAAGTGTTAGTCAGTTGGTCGTGCTAGATTTCTCTCAGTTTTGTAAGTTACGAGAATCCAATCCACTTTTTCTCCTATAATATTTCCCCTTTTTTATAGTCTGTTCCCATTTCAGTTGAATTTAATTACTAATGTAAGCATAAATAGCTCCTATATTTTGGCACTTTTTCTGCTATATAAAAGCCTGTCAAAGGAGGAATTCTCAGGACCAGATCAGAAATGGCTTCATGTGTGTGATACCACGTAATTATGACATTAAGGTTAGTAGAACCTGAATGGCGAAGCTGGGAAGACTCCTGTGAAAAATAAGTAAAAAATTAGACCAAATATTTGTCTGGAAATTATTATGGAAAAGTCTTTGTTAAAACAGACTGAAGATACAAATTATCTGTAGGGAAGAAGATGACTTTTTCTTAAACTAAGAACAGGTGTGTATGCAGTCATGTGGTCATCGTATATTTTAATCTTTTATTGAAAGATACCAGTATGTAATGTGTTTCTGGGAAAGGAAATTTTATATTTCTTTTGTGTATTGCCTGTTTTATATGCAATAGTTTTGTTTTACAATGGTTCCCATCGTGTTTGATGGGCTTTTATGCTAGTTTATTATATATTAAGAAAAATGCTAAAAGTAACAGAACTAGTGAGATTACTTTGAGATTAATATGCTTTACATGTAATTAGTTGTGGGTATTGAGTTTATACTGAACAATTGTGATGGTGAGCAAAATACACAGAGCTACATTTACACAATCAAATGAATGGATACTTTAGGTGCATCTTCACTGTATAAAGGAACTAACTAGCATGCACCACTTCATGTGTTAGATGGAGAAGAATAAGATTATCACAAGTGTGAAATTAATCATTATTTTGTACACAGGTATATTACAGTGCAAAGTGAGCTAAAAGTTTAGATTTCCACATCTCTCTTACATATTTATTTGTCATTACTTATTACAAAGGCAATATATTGCAATCACAGCCTATTTGTCTAGAATCAATCATGGACTATGTTTTTATAATACTGGTCTAAACAATGTAAAGTGCAATACAGAAGAAGATTTATATTCTGTTATCCTGTGCAAAATGACTGATAGGTTCAGATTTTAATTCTACATTAATTTATTGAATTTGTGATTGTTTATTGAAAAATTGATTATTACAATAACTTCCATACTGTACTTTCCCTTCACCTACAATATTATCTTTTTTTGTTTTGTACTGCCCTTTATTTGCAAATATTTTGAATGCATGTTTTAAGCCTTCAATGCTTCCTCTTTTGAAATCCATAATTCCATCACAAAACACATGTAACTCCTTTTATGCATCACCACTGAACTATCACTTCTCATATGGCAGTGCTTGAGTGTGGATGTCTTTCTTTAGAACAACTATTACCCTAGAAGTGGATTAACTTTCCTTAATTTAGTTCAAATTAATTTTGTTCAATTTCAGTTTTATTCGAGATATTTATCACACATTTTTTACTCTTTCATTATCACACATGAATTCTGAAATTGCTATTACCACTTCAGGTGCATATCACTTGACTGTTTCTATACTTTTGGCTATGAGTGTGGAGAACCCATTGAGGTTTTCATAGCCTTCATTTATGGTCAGATTAAAAATTATATGGAATGTATGTTACCTTATATTTCCCATACTTTTTGAACTCTGTACAGGCATATGCTGACTATAATTTTGATTTCTTTCCTCCCCCCTCTCCCCCAAGAGTTCACTGTACCTTTCCACACATACCTGAAGATTCTGTTCAACCCTTGTTGGTTTTCTTGAAGCCTATCTTGGGTATGTGTTGTTTTAATTGTTGCTGTTGTTTCATATTTTCACCATTCCCTTTTGTGTGGGTTTACATTGTTCTTTAGTCATCTTGTTTGGTGATGACATTGATGTTTGATGTGCCTGTCTCCCGATGGTTTTGGCTCAGTCTGCCTTTGTGAGTTTTTGGATGAGCTTCCACATTTTGAATTACCAGTTGTGGATTCAGTTCACTTTTTAGGGGAACAGGTCTCAAAAGTTTACTCCTTGTCCTGCCTCTGCTTGTGGCATTATATTCTCATGGACCTGTCACCTGGTTCCATATATATGAGCCATTCTTATGGCCCTGTTTTTATGACATTTTGTGTTTGACATGATTTCTTTATCATTGTTCTTGTGGGTGGCTTCTGTTCAACAGGGTTCCGAGTCTCATTTCCTGAATTTACCTTGACACAGTACTGCTGTTTGCCATGTTTTGTGGTGACACATGACTTTTTCTTCCACCTTAGAATCCATGGTTACATCAATGTCTATACAAGGCAGTTCTTGTCCTTTTACCCCAACAGGTGTTATACCTACTCCATGTTGGTTTTACTACTGCCACTTTACCTGTAGTGCAATGGTACACCTTTTATGGCCCTGTCCTTTGGTCTTCGACTCGTAATCCGAGGGTCGTGGGTTTGAATCTCGGTCTCACCAAACATGCTTGCCTTTTCAGCCATGGGGCATTATAATGTGACAGCCAATCCCACTATTCGTTGGTCAAAGAGTAGCCCAAGAGTTGGCAGTGGGTGGTAATGACTAGCTGCCTTCCCTCTAGTCTTACACTGCTAAATTAGGGACGGCTAGCGCAGATAGCCCTTGAGTAGCTTTGCGCAAATTTCCAAAAAAAAACAAACAAACCTTTGGTCTTGCTTCTCTATAACCTGCATTTTTTGAGTGTTTGCCAAATTGCTTGGCATATTTATACCCTAGGGACTGATCTTCCACATGTACATGGACATTTGGCTTCTCCTTACCATTTTTAATTTGAGTCAGCCAGTCCTGCTTTTAAGCACTTTCTCAAAGATGAACAAGTGGGATTGTTGACCACTTTGAAGAGTTACTTCCTTCATCCTTCCCAATACTTTGTAAATCTGGTTGTTTTCTTTAACACTAATCTTGGTCGGACTCTACATTCTTGTTTCAAATTCCATTCCATGGAGCTGGCTGTTTAGACTGCCATGTCTCCTTATTTACTTCCTGTTGATGACATTCTATAGCTTTTAGGGTGGTGGTTGCCTCTGACACCTGTTATCCCTTTGTCAAGGCTCATAGGCATTTGCATTATGGACCTTCTCCTTCATGACTAGTGGAACCTCACACAGAATTGGATGTTCCTGTTCATCTTCCTTCCCCCTTGCTTATAAAACTCCATAGGTATTGGACAAGGCTTATATGTTGGGAGGAGTCCTGCTTTCTCCTCTGTGGCCTGAGTTATGTCTGTTTACAGATACTTCCCTTCAGAAATGGGATGTGTGGGCCAATTGCCAAGGGGCTTGGGGTCCTAGGTCTGTGGAGATTTTTTTTCACATTAGTGTTTTTAAACTCTTGGCTGTTCTTTGGGCTTTGGATCATTTGTTTTCTCATTCCAGCTGCCAGCAAGTTATGATTCATTCTAATATTTTTACTGGATGGCTTGTGTTGATTATCCAGGGAGGACCAGGTCCTATTCTTTGTGTTTTTGCACCATGGATCCTTTTTCTCTAACCAATACTCATCAAATTCTTTTGTCAATGTTTCATATCATGGACACTTTCCCTCTCTTGGTCGATTATCTTTCCTGTCTGGATATTGTTTATCCCAGGTGCAGTCCCTGCTTCCTGGTAGCTCTGTCTGCATCTAGTTATGCCCCTTATTAATGCCTTTGCCACCACTCTTGATCTTGGTTACCTTGGTTTTTGTTCATGGTTCCCTATCCTCCAGTCTTGGAACAGATGTGATTGGTTTCATCTGTTCCTTTATGTTTACCCTCCCATCTATTTACTTCTTTGGGTGGTCTCCTTCATCCATAATACTCCATGCATGGTTATTCTGTTTGCTCCTTTCTGGTGTTCTGAACCTTGGTTCTCTCACTTCTTCCTACTGCAAGTGGTTCCCCTTTCATCCTGATCTGCTCCAGTCACTGGTGTTCTATCTTCCTACCTAGATTTTATCAGGTTTTTGGCTTAATTTTTAGTTTCTCTCACAGTAGCTTCACATTTAGCCTGCTTCATACACCATCCTTTGGCAATCTGTCTCTGCTAGTGGAGCACTTATTACTCCAAGACTTTGGTTCAGGGTTTCTTTGGGCACATCATCTTTTACCAACTGTTTATTGTGGGACTGAGCTATTCCCACACAGATGTACTCTCTCCTTGTTCTACCATGTGTGGTCTTCCTGACCTTATCATTTTTCATGATGAAGAGATACCTGGTCCAGATATTGTGCTGTGCCCCTTCTCAGATCTTCTAATCTGTTAATTTCAACCAGGGAGTTTCCTTAAGACCTACCTCGGAGGTATGTTTGTGCTTCTCTTACATGGGTCCCTCTTCCTCCAATTCAGTGTGAGATTCAAGTTAATCTTGTTAGTAGAGGGAGAGCACTGTATCAAAAGTTATAATTTTCCAAAATGAAAAATTATTTTCAATAGGTATTTCCTGCTTCTCACATTTTCCACTCTTCTACTCCACTGTCTTCTGATGTTCATGTTTTATTCAAAGTGATAGTTTGGTGGTGGTGCATAGAGGGAGTCACATGTGTTAGTAGTGCTTTCTTGTTTGTGGAGAGGTGATGCATGGTGATTTACATGATAGACATGCTGGAACTTTGGATTCCAACAGAAGGAGGGTTGAAGACTTGTGGCATGCATTCAAAAAAGTTTGCAAATAGAGATCAGCACAAAACAAGGAAAGCTAATCTTCTGAGAAGAGGGAAGTATATTTATTGGAAATACATAATACATTTTCGTTTAAGAAAATGATAAAATTTGTAATTTTTAATGATTCAAAGGTCATGGATTTAATTCTTGTTACCACAAAATATTCTAGCCTTTTCAGCCATAGGGACATTATAGTTTTATGTTTGTTTATAAGTTATGGCAAACTTACTAAGGGGACTTGTCATAATTGCTAGTTTTGAGTTGTCAGCTTTTGGGAGACTTATTACAAAATAATGTGCATGGTTGACCATCACATTATAATCCCTACTTTTGGCATGGTTTAGTGGTTGCTAAATTACATATTTATTGCCTGGTATGACAAAACATGTTTGCCATGCCCTTTCAGCTGTACGTTAAACTAGATACAGTTTTGCTAAGAGCACTGTGAACTTATTCTGGTTTTGTTAATGTTTTGTATTTACATAAATGTGATTGTTATTAGTTCATATAGGAGAATGTTTTGCTGTTGTTTTTTTCTATTTTGACCCAAAACAGTGTGGAGGAAGTTCTGTGAACTTTTTAAATTGTACAGCAATCTCAAACATTGATACTAAGCACAGATGTAGTTTACCTTATTCTGCAGTGATGGGAAGTAGTTGATTTGCATATAAGTTTGTATAAAAAATTCCTTAACTAAAAAAGCACTTTAAACAACGAACTTACAACTCAGTCATCTGTTTGACCTAACCTAATTCTGCAATGATGGAGATAGTAGATTTTTGTACATGTTTGTATAAAAAAAATTCCTTAACTATAAAGTACTTTGTATAACAAAACACAGTGATTTATTTTTTCATAATCAAATAGAAAATTATGATAAGTGTAAACAATTAGTTAATCTCATTCAGGTAAACAAAGTTTTATATTAATTAATTAAGAAGTATTTCTTAGTTAGAGATGAAAATAAACAATAATGTGAATATATTTATAGTTTATGTATAAAAATCAAAAATATCTAAATATCAAAGATGTTAAATCTGTGACTTTATACATACACATAATACCCTATATGATTGCAACTTGACATGTACTTGAAGTACAAGGGACAAATATTGCAAGTGACTGACTTTAGCTACTTGTGACTCATTAGCATTCAAAATGACTTTATTGGTATAGAAGCTCATATAAACTTTATTTTCTTAAAATAATTTATCAAAAGGTATTATGGTTTCTATTTCAAATACTACATTCCTATAAACAGAGTTGGCTAATATAAACATTTATGCCAATTTAGCATTTCTTAGTTGAGAAGATTCAGAGATAAAAAGATTTTTATTATAATTGTATGTTTTTCAACTCTTTATATAAATATATTTGCATATTTTTTGTTGCTAATATTAGATTTATTCTATTTCCTGTTTTACTTTGCTTTTTAACAATTATGATATTTCTAGGAAATAAGTTTCATGAAACAATTAATTTTATTTTTTAGGCTCAAATGGCCAAGATAAAAGTTTCCAACTTTATGGGTGAAACAGTAACAGACCAAGACTGGTTGGAAAAGGTAATTTTTTGCTTTTTTTAAATTAATTGTGGAAGAAGCAAAAGCTGTGATACTGTTACCATAATTGTGTTAAAAGAAATCAGTATACATAAAAATTACAAAACTCAAAACTGACCTGAAAAATAGAAGTGTTTATTGAATGAAACTAAATGTAAGCTGATAATTCATTTTTTTAGTCATATGTCAATTCATGCTGTTGCATATAGAGTTTAAAAATTATTAGCAAAGGTATTCATGTGCAACTAATTTATTGTCTTCATGGGCATGGAAAAGTAGCATGCATTTGCTTCATTTGCTGACAGTATAAAGGGGTAAGTCCCCTAATAGGACAGTGGTAAGTATAACACTAAAATCTTGGGTATTTCTTCTATGAAACATAAGAAAGAAAGGAGTGAAACTGAAATGGTTGTCAATCTCATAAAATGACTAAAATAACTAGTTTTGGAAATGTTCTAAGAACCAAATATCCCCTGAAAGTTTCATGATGGTCAGGGTTTGGGAAGTTAGAAAATTTTTACTACATGTATAAGCAAAAACTTAAGCTGCTTTATAGTGCAGATACAGGGGATTTTTTAACTGTTTGTTTTGTATTTAAGTGAATTATCATAAATTTGTTTATCTTGATGTATGATTTTTGTGCTCAAAAGTTTATTTTATGTAACACTTTAACTCAACATTTGAAACCTTTGGTATTTATCACAAGTAAAATAATGCTTCTTTCTGTACAAGAAATTTATAATTTTACCCACTGAATGATACTATAATTATTCTTTGAGTAATTACGGTTTCATATTATGGGTAAAATGATACATTTGTTAAATATTTATGAAATATTTTCTGAGAACCACTTATTTTGTTAGTTCGTAAAGTCGTACATGTCATGGTATAGGAAGTACCTCTTTTATTTTGTTTTGGCTGTTTTAGGGTTTGTATTTTTTTTTGTTCATTACCAAGCATTATTTTATTGTTAGTTGTTTTTTTTTTAAATATTTGTCTATTAGAATTATTTTTGAAATGAACTATGCAACATGATTATGGCTATAATAAAAAAAAATCACAAGAAATACAAAAACATTAAAAAGTATTTAGTGTGTAAGGATTAACTCCATAATTGAAAGGTGTTCATAAATGTTTTACATGAGCCTTGGATTTTTTATATTACATACACTACATATTAAGATTTCAAATATCAGGAAATTTAGATTTGAACTTAAGAGGTTAATTGTCAATGTGTACTAAATTTATTATATTTGCTAACAAGATTGGTACACGTAATCTTTTTCTTAACACAAATATTATTTTAGTGTACAAACAATACACTTTATAACAACAGTTATTACAAATACTTATTATTAAAAATATTGGTTTATATACACGAGTTTTACAAACTATACTGAGTCTTCTATCTGGTCAAGAACTGAATCTTTTATTTACAGTCTAGATCCATGATGAGCAAATTAATTCTGAGTTGATATTGTTACATTTCGCTTAAGCTAGTTGTCTTGGTTGGCCTCACATTGCTTATAAATTGACTTTTGTACTGAACAAGATATTTAATATCCTCATAGAAATGATAATGTCTGAAGTTATTTCACTGAAGTTGAATGGTTTGTAATGTTTGAAGTCTATAAACGTTCCTGGCCCAATTCTGTAGTTTTCCAATTAATAAGTGTTAATCACAGTTATAGCTTCCAAAGCTTATAGTATACTGACTTTAGTGACTAAATAATATTCTGTTACTGTCTCTTGGCACATTGGCTTACATACTTTAAGGTGAGATTCTTGAAAGTTGAACAATATTTGAAAATACAAATTTGGAGAATTGGCAAAACTTGAGCATGTATCAAACTGAAACAAATGCAGATAGTTAATAAATGTATAACAGTAAGTCCATTACAAATGTTACTGTACACACTGAAAAATATTAATTTGAAATATATGGCTGGTATAAATCATTTTTTTAACTTCATACAATGGGAAAAGAACAAAATATTAAACAGATTAATTGAAGACATATACAAACATTTGAATACAAAAATATTAGGTATTTTGGTAATGGAAGGTTTGCAAAAGATTCATATTACCATAACATTCATGTCCTTACTATGAATTTTCTAAGTCAAATTTGTGTTTCGTCTGACATTCTTATCTTTTGCTACAATAATTGAGCTAGATTCATTAATCTTGCAATAGTGTGGAAGTGAGTTGTAACCTGAAGGAAAGAATGACTGGGTCATGATATCAATGCTTCACAATGCAAACAGCTGTAAGTATGTGACTTAGAAAAAACATTGTGGTGCATGAATTTTTTTATCATCCTGTAGATTAAAGTATGTTCACATGTCACTTTAACAGAGTGAACAAGTGTATAAGAAATGCACATGTTCTGTTAGGTATATAACATTTTATTATTATTTTCATTGTAATTGGAGTTCTTTGTAACCTAAAACAAACATATTAACTGAAATGCTTATTTAATGGAGATAGCAAACATTTTTTTTAAAAACTTGAAATTAGAACTACATATTTTGAAATTAGATGTGCATGCATAGTTTCATATATTTTCATAAAAAAAATTTGAAGAACAAAACAACACAAAAATCTGACTGAGAAGAGTAATCAAAATAAATGAGTTATCTACTCGGTATTTTTATCTTTCATTCCATAAGTGCTAAAATTATTTCATTTTTCACAGGTTTTAGTTTTCCTTGTGTAAGTCGATTGGAATATTTTCTGTCACCTACTATATTTTTCCTATAATTTACAAGTTTATTGATACAAGTAAAACAGCTTTAGTTGTTTTTTGTCAATGATCTTTGCAATTGCAAAACACATTTTTACTAAAATAAACAATAAAAAATATTTATGAGACTAGTGATGTTCAAAAATATTTGGGTTTATTATCTTTTTTTAATGTGACTCACAGTATTTGATGCTACATAATTTTTAGAATAAAAACAGTAGCATCTAAATATTATTACATTTCTAAATGTTGTTACATTTTAATCATCCTCATAGTATGCACAATCTTTAATGTTTGTCTTTTTTTTTCCTTTCAGAACCTTAATGATATGAAGTCTAGGATGGAATTAATGATTTTAAAAGTTCAGGTAAGACTCTTGTCTTTGTTGTTAGTAATATTCAATTATTTGGCATAATTTATTGGTTGTTTCATGATAGAATACTGTCAAATTAAAAAAAAATGTTCAAGTTGGGGTCCTTTCATAATTTGAAATATATTGGATGAAAAAGAATGGGTAAGACTATTTATTTCCCTTGAGGTGGATTCCTATACATGGTGAGGAGACCTCCCAGAAACCGTTCTGTACTTTCTTTTTACCTCCTCTGGGTTTTGAACATCCACCCATGTGTTTACTGTGCATGGCAACCCATGAATGGAAAGAAAGGATCCTGGTAGTTGAGGGTTGAGGGGTCCAACCCTAACAACCACTTTGGCCTTGAATTCCTGTAGATGGATAGTCTTTGGGTGGCCTTCCCCACGTCAACCAACTACCAGTGTTGGACATTGTGTCTGATGCTGGGTTTTGGGCATTGTGTTCATGAAACCCTGATGTTGCTGCAATGACCTTGTTTGGCATTGCAGTGCATCCCCTTGTAGGGCTCCATGGTGTATGGGAACAGTTGGCACCGAAAAGTTCTTTCTTTATTATGGATACCTCCATTCATGAAGAAAAAAAATAGTAAAAGTGAGAATAAAAATTAAAATTGGTAAATGGCCACTAATGGATGACTATTTAACAGTCATATCGCAGTTGGTTTCTGTACCAAGATTTCTCATTTTGCACTCATCTGAGAAATAGATAGTGCAGATGCCTCCCTTTTTTTCTTTATTCAAAAGGGACTAGAGGGGCATGCTGGCTTCTCCAAGTCACTAAAAATGTTAAGCTCTAGAGACATTTTGGTGGAATCATCCTCACCACAACACACTAAACCCCTGAATTCCTTGAGGAGTTAGTGTTGAGAGAGTCTTGAAGAGCATTCCCGAGTCAGAGATCCTTGCCGATTTTTCCAGCAAAGGTGTTTCTGGGGTACACCAAATTTCCACTCTCAAAGTTGGAATTATGCTGCCAACTGATGTTCTAATTTTGACATTTACATTACCACATCCACTTGCCACAGTCAAGGCAGGTCATCTAAACTGTAAGGTATGCCCATACATTCACTATTCTCTTATATGTTTCCAGTGTTAGCAGTTTGATCACTTGAAGACATCATGTTGTGGTTCATTAACATGTGCTCGTTGTGGTTGCAGACCATGATGCCTACAAATACAAACTGGAACCACACTATGTTAACTGTAGTGGTTCACACCCCTCTTACTCTAGTTCTTGCCCTAAGTGGGTGGAGGAGAAAGAGGTGCAATGTATGAAGACTCTGAATGATATATCATACCCAGAGCCTTGGAAATTATTGTACACCACTCCATCTCAGACATATGCTGATGCACTCTATTCCACTACTACAGTGGGAGTGTAGACAGATCTGTCTGTGCCTCCAGCAGAGTCATTTGCAAAGCATATGAAGAGTTTTTTGTCTTTCATGGTTAAAAAAGTTGATGAGTTTACATCTGCTCCCATCTCTGCCCCCACCACTCCTTCAGGTGGCTTCCTGGGTCCACTTCTTTTGGATCCAGGTTTAGGTGTTTCCTTGGGTCTGTCTTCTTCTCTGGCCTTGATATGCAATATCACTATTTGTTCACACTTTTAGTTACTGGAATTTTTGTCCCAGAGCAGGATCCATGGAGGTTGATAGACCTCTTACCAATAAAGAAAAAATTGTGGTCAAAAACAGAAGAACTTTCTGCCCAGTTCTCCTCCACATAAAAAAAAAAATGGCCACTTTGATATGGTGGAACTGTTGGGATTTTTTTTTGTTCGAATATAGATGACATTAATGATTTTATTGATTCTTATCTTTCATTTGTCTCTTTACACAAAATGTTTTGGAAACCTGCTGATGCAGTCACCTTTTGGTAGTTTTGTTTGTACAGAATTAACAGTTTGTGTGATGAATAAGTCCATGGATGGGTGACACTGCTGGGTGATCAGCATGTGTCTGCCCTGTCTTTGCCACTTGGAGGCTGTAGTCATTTGTGTTTCTTTGGGTTTTACCATCACTATTTGTTCTCTCTACCTGTTTCCTGAAGAGTCCTGTGATCAATCAGACCTTGATGCCCTCATTGAACATTTTCCATCTCTTTAATCCTGGGGGATTTTAATGGGCATAATCTCCTTTGGGGGGTGGTGCTGATAATGATTAGGAGGGGTAGTTCCATAGAGCATATGAATAGTGCTGCAATTTCACATTCTTTCCCACAGGAACTTGGGTTCCCTAAGGGCTGTGTCTTGAGTGTCACATTTTTTCATTACAAAGGTTAATGCTGCTACTGGACAACTCCCTCTATAGTTGCAAACAGACTCTATGTTAACAACTTCCACATCTTGTGTCTGTTGGCGAGTGTGAGCTTTATTGAATGGCAACTATGGACTGCCCTCAATCGTTTACTGAAGTAAACCACAGCAAATGGTTTTACCTTTTCTCTATCTTAAACCATTTGTATGCACTTTTGTCTTGGTGAAGTTGTGCTTCTTGTGGTCCCTGAGGCAAAGCTCTTGGGGCTTATATTTGACTGTAAGTTGACTTTCATTCCTCACATCAAGCAGCTACATGTTAACTGTGCAAGAGCATGGAACATCCTCCATTTCCTCTATTCCACCTCTTGAGGAAAAGATTGATGTTCTGTGCTAAAGATCTATTGTGCCCTCATTCAATCTAAGCTGGACTGTGGATTTCTGGCCTATGGCTCTGCCAGAACATCAGCTTTAAAGATGTTGGATCCTGTTCACCATGTGGGGCTTCAGCTCTCTACACAGGGGCCTTCTGCACTTCTCCAATATAGAGTTTGCACACTGAGTTTTATGAACCTCTATATCTCTGTTATTTGCAACTATCATTACTGGATGCTTTAAAACTTTGGCCCTTTCCACAACATCCCCTCTGGGGTTGTGTTTTCTTCCTCAGTGAGCCATGCTTTTTCAGAATTGGCAGTCTGCCTTTGTTCCTTTTGGCCTTCATATATAGGTGGAACTAGCTGGTTGAATTGGGTCTGTCCTTAAATGGCATCTCTGTCTCCACAGGTCAATCCATTCCACTATGGCTTATTACCATTCCTAAGTGTGACTTTTCATTGAGTCATCTGAAGAAGGCAGATATTCCTAATTGAAAGTACCATCTTCTTTTTTGCTGAACATCTTTCAAACCATTCTTCCATTATCATTTATATGGATGGTTTGAAATCCAGTGACTCTGTGGGCTCTGCCATGGTTTGTTGTGTTTTAGTTGTTGAGTACAAGATTCCCTCTACAGTTTCCAAGTTCTCTGCTGAATTGTATACCATTTTTCTTTGCCTGGATCATGTAGAAGCTATGCAGTACATGAACTCTACTATTTATACTGACTCAGTTAGCTCTCTACTAGCCATAGAATTGCTTTACGTTAATTCTCATCCTGTTCTCATTGATATTCCAACCCAACTGTCCCATTTTTCTTTGTCAGTCATTTCTATCATGTTTTTCTGGATACTGGACAATGTCAGTATTCACGAGAATGAGCTTATTGATGCTGCAGCTAGGTCTGTCTGTTCTGGTGTTATCATGGCCATCCTGTCCCAAACATGGACTACAGTCCTGTATTCAAGGCTTGGCTCCATGTCAGTTAGAAGTTGATTTGGAGTTAGCAACATAATAACAAGATTTTGTAGATAAATCCTTACATTGAACTTTCTCAGTCTTTTTTTCTGTAAGGATCGGAAGGAGGAAGTTATCCAAACTAGGCTCTGCATTGACCACAGGTTTTCAACTCATCATTTTCTTTTATCAGGGCCTGATGCACTATTGTGTGGTCTGTGTGACATTCAAGTCATAATAGCCTACATTGTGCTGCTGTTATGACCATGAGCAACAGCACCATTTGAAGTATGTAATTTGAGATTTTGTAATAACTATGTTCAGAGCTTTTTCTCATTGAAATGCATCCAGATTATTTGTAGTAAGGCTGTATTAAAGAAAAATTAACACTATAGTAACCAATATGCATAATATTACATGTGTTAAGAGTAAAAATGATATGTAAGATTCTATCCCAGCTTAGCAATGTGTTCTTACTATACTCTTCAAAACAAGAAACGCAAAAGGGATATTTTTTTTATTTTAAAGAGAAATATATGTAATAACGTTACAAGCTCAGAGTATGTGATGTTACACATGTTAAGGCACTGATTGTCAGACCAAAATGACAATAAAAGTTGTGCACTTTGAAAACGGAGGAAAACATCGGATTTTTCGCCAAAATGCATGCGTGTCCAATAAATTTGTTTGAGAGATATGCATGTTCTGCAAGTGCAACATGTGCAAAATCCCTATAAAAGTGACAGGTTCTTGGTTTTCATAGCTCAGTGTTAAGCCACCGACACGCAATACAGTTACGCCAAGACTGACTGAAGCACAACGCAACAACGCCATTGGTCGCTTGGAAGCAGGCGAATCTCGATCAGATGTTGCCAGAGCTGTGAATGTCCACCCAAGCACCATCACAAGGCTATGGAATCGTCACCAACAACATGGATCAACTCGTGACCGTCCACGATCTGGCAGACCTCGTGTGACCACGCCCGCACAAGATAGCTACATCCGGTTATGTCACCTTCGGGATAGGACCACCACTGCGATGTCTACTGCCTCAACCATACCAGGGCTGCGTAGGATTTCCGATCAGACCGCACGCAACCATCTACGAGATGCAGGAATCCGACCTCGACGCCCAGTCAAAGGCGTCATCCTCACCCAGCAACATCGTCAAGCACGGTTGCAGTGGACTCGGGCACATCATGTATGGCCTCATCGACGATGGAGGCCATTGGTTCAGCAATGAATCACGTTTTATGCTTCGTAGGCAGGATGGAAGGACCCTTGTTTACCGTCGCCGAGGTGAACATTTTGCAGCAAACTGTGTGCAGGATGTTGACAGATATGATGGTGGCAGCGTCATGATGTGGGCTGCCATCGCCTACAATGCCAGAACAGACCTTTTGCACATTTGAGGGAATCTTACGGTTCAACGATACGTTGACCCCATTCTTAGGCCCCATGTGCAACCCATCATGGTGAACGTCAACGACGTTTTTCAACATGACAATGCAATGTCCTCACACAGCCCGACTCACCACTGTCTTCTTGAGACACCACAACATCAATGTTCTTCCCTGGCCCTCCAGATCACCAGATTTAAGCCCCATCGAACATCTTTGGGACGAGTTGGACCGATGTCTGCGACGGCGACGACCTCAACCGCAGACTCTACTTCAGCTTGCAGCAGCTTTGCAGGCTGAGTGAACAGCCATTCCACAGGATGTGATTCGTCATCTCATCGCTTCCATGGGCAGGAGATGCCAAGCAGTTATTGATGCTCACGGGGCGCATTCTCGTTATTGATGTTGAGTGGCGTTAAACTTCACCTAGTGGCGTGGACTTAGCCTTTGCAGACTTTGGATGTTCAGCAGTGAATGTGCAAAGTTTCACACGTGTCATACAGAACTACCCGGAATAAACTTGTTAACAATTTGTCTCATATTTTGCCTTTTGCATTTCTTTTTTTGAAGAGTATATAATGAAAATAGTGTGTATGTAATCAAAACTCCTCTGCCATGGACCATCTACTAAATGACATCACAAGCAAAAATTCATCATAAAATTCACATTTGGGGTTCACACAATAAGAAAAAATAACTGTGGTATGTGGAACAACCATTTCTTTACAAAGAGCATAATTTTAAATAAAAGTATTCACTTCTCAACAAGAATGCAACTTTCACTAGGACTTGAAGTGAGGATTAGATTATATATTTATTAATGTAATTTTTAAATGTAGTACTAAGAAACAGGAGTTCTTAAAGAATATATTTTCTGTAAACTGTATCAATTAATATATCAAAATATTACATAACTTTTGAACTCTGAATTGAATCATTTTGATGCAGTGAGTTCTATATGACTAAACAGTACAATCTGAATAATTTTACTAATGTATTATTTCTCATAAAAAAATCCTTTTTGAGAAAAATGTTAGCTTTTCTAAATTTTTTCATTGGGTATGAATAGTATGATTAGTAATTACTAGCACAAACAGCTGCTCATAGTTCAGTGTTTCTGCTGGTATATTTAGTAGCAATTGCCTGTCTATCATGCTCTGTATCTCCCAAATTGTCAATCATGGAAGAAAAACAGTGTGTATAAAAATGCTTTTTTTCAAGAATATATTACAGGAAAGTCATTCATTTTTTGCAATTCCTTAAATTTCTTGTTAATATCAACATAGAATTTGTAGCCTTCATATGTACTAAATAGTTAATCTGATAAAAACTTAACCAAAATGTTTCTTCAGTGAGGGAATTTTGTGGAAAAAGTTTTCCTCCTCCTTTGTCTGTTAGAAAGAAATATTTTGAAAATTGGATAATGAATGGAAAAATGCATAAAGAGAAATGTGTTTGAATATAAAGATTTATGAATGTTTACATACATCAAATCCAAATATGAATTTAAATGTAACATTCAAAAAGAAAAATAAAAAATTAATAACATAACTTTTCCTTGTTACATCCTTTCAAATTTTCCTTAAAGCAGTATATTCACATTTACTAAGAAAGGATCCTGGTGGTTGAGGGGTCCAACCCTAACACATCACTTTGGCCTTGAATTCATGTAGAAGGGTGGCCTTTGGGTGATCTCCAAGAATTGGTTGACTGAACCTCTGGGGCTAGGGTCAACTGAATACCAGTATTGAATGTTCTTATCAGGTGATGTGGACCTTGTGTTTGATGCTGGTATTTGGGTATAGTGTCCATGAAACCCTGGCATTGCTTCCTTGCCTTTTGATTTTGGCTCTGTAGCTCATCCCCTTGTAGGGCTCTATGGTGGGTGAGGTCAGTGAACACCAAATTTTTCCCTTTTTATC
Source organism: Tachypleus tridentatus (assembly GCF_004210375.1). Taxonomy (NCBI): domain Eukaryota; kingdom Metazoa; phylum Arthropoda; class Merostomata; order Xiphosura; family Limulidae; genus Tachypleus; species Tachypleus tridentatus. Next base: position 130,308,729 of record NC_134832.1, on the reverse strand, counting down.
ACTGCTTTTCACACCTTTTACCCATTCATTGATAAGATTAAACAACTTTTGAAGGGATCTAATACTCAGCCCCGAACTACAGTTGATGACATACCTCAATTTCTCATATTACACTATCTGAAAAGTCCTTGGTCAAATATCACCATTTTTTATTCAGAAGGGTTGGAAGGGCTTGCTGGCTCTCCAAAATCTGTTCAAAAATTAAGGTATGGAGACATTTTGGTTGAAACATGAAAATCAAAACACAGAAAGTGCTTTGGCCTTCCTGTCTTCTCATTTTGACTTTCACTTATCCTTGTCCCCCTACATCTGCGAAGGTGAGATACTAACATTTTAAGGTTTGGCCCTATATTTCTGATGGTCATCTTCACTATTTGTTGGTAAGAAAGTATCCCAAAGTTGGTAGTGGGTTATGATTATAGCTGCCTTCCCTCTAATCTTCCCATAGAGGTAGATTCCTGTACATGGTGAGGGGACTTCTCAGAGGAGGGTCTGTACTTTCAGTTTACCTCCTCTGAGATCTGAACATGTGTTTGTTGTGTGTGGTAATTTGTAAAAGAGGAACCTGGCAGTTGAGGGGTCAAACCCTAACACACCACTTTGGCCTTGAATTTCTGTAGATTGGTAGCCCCTCCAAGGTCAACTAGCTGGTCCATTTGGGCTAAGGTCAACTTAGCCAGTACTGGATGTTCTCAATGGATGTCATAGACATTGTGTCTGATGCTGGTGTTTGGGTATAGTACTTTCAAAACCCTGGCATTGATGCAGTGTCCTTGTTTGGCATTGTAGTTCATCCCTTCATAGAGCTCCATGGTAGGGTGGGGTTAGTGAGTTCTGAAAAAAATAAATAAAAATGAAAAAGAAAAACAGATTATTGGAAAACAACCATGCATGACTGGCTGTTGTACAGTCACCATCACTGTTAGATTCTGTACCACGATTTCTAATTATACATTCCTTTGTTGAGAAATCTTTAGAGCAGATATCTCCCTTTTTTATTCAAAAGAGATTAGAGCAGCTTGCTGGCTCCATCAAGTCAGTAAAGAAATTATACTCTGGAGACAATTTGTTGGAAACATCTTCACCATAACATACCAAACTTCTCTTGAAATCAAAGGCCACTGTGGATATGTCCATCAAGGCTACTCCCCATGCAACTTTTAATTCTTCCAGAGGAGCTATACTTGAGAGGGATTTAAAGAACATTTCTGAGTCAGAGATTTTTGCTGGTTTCTTCAGCTAAGGCATTTCTGCAGTTATGAAATCTCCACTCGCAAAGATGGAATTTTGATGCCTACTAATGTTCTGATATTAACATTTACATCATCATGTCCTCCTGCAGGGTATCTGAACTGTAAGGTGCAGTCATACATTCCCAACACTCACAGATGTTTCCAGCAGTTTGGTCACTCAAAGACATCAGGTCATGGTTTTAACATACTTGTTGTTGTGGCAAAGACCACACACAATGCATACAAGTGCAAACTGGAACCACACTGTGTTAACTCTTGTGGTTTACATCCTTCTTATTCTATTTATTGCCATAAATGGATGGAGGTAAAAGGGTTACAATGCTTGAATACTATAAACAATATCTTCTACCCAGAAGCTCAGAAGTTGTTGTCCCTTGCTGCACTCTATTCCAATGCCACAATGGGAGTGAAGACAGATTTCTCCTTGCCTTTAACAGAGTCATTTGCAAAATATCTGAAGTTTTTTGCTCTCCATGGTGTTTATTTCCATCTCTGACCCTACCACTCCTTCCAGTGACTGTCTGGGTCCTGTTCCTTTGGCTTCAGTGTTTCCTCGGGTCCATCCTCTTCTGCAGCCCCAAGATGCAAAATGATTATTTGTTTATGCCCACAGTCATTGGAATCTTTGTCCATGGTCAGAGACCTACCTTCTTGACCCAGTGCAGGATCTGTCCAATAAAGAAAAAAATGTGGTCATAAGCAGAAGAGCTTCCTGTCCCATTCTCCTCCACATAAATGAAAATTACCACTCTGATATAGTGGAACTATCAGGGTTTTTGTTCAAATATAGATGTCATTAAGGATTTTATTGATTCTTACCATCTTGTGTGTCTTCTTACAGGAAACATTTCTGAAACCTGTTAATGCAGTCACCCTTCAGCAGCGTTTTTTTTATGTACAGAAACGATATGTTGTGTGGTGGAGGAGTGCATGGAGGGGTGGTACTAGTGGTTGATCATCATGTGTCCACCCTGTCTTTGCCACTTGATGCACCCTTGGAGGTCATAGCCATTCACATTTCATTGGGGTGCACCATCACTATTTGTTCTCTCTATCTGGCTCTTAAAGAGCTCTATGATCAGTCAAACCTAGATGCCCTCATTGAGCAGTTACCATCTCTCTTTTTAATTCTGGGGGATTTTAATGAACATAATCCCTTCTGGGGTGGTGCTGATATTGATGGGAGGAGTTGTTCCATAGAGTGTATGCTCTCAGGTCACAACCTTTCTCTCTTCAATACTGGTTCTTATATTTATTTTCATGCACCTAGTCAGTCTTTTACTGCTGTTGATCCCTCTATCTGCTTCCCTTCACTTTTCTCTTACCTTTCTTGGAGGTTTGACAGTAACATATGGGTCAGTGATCATTTTCGTATGATTCTGAGATAAACTGGCTGTGGTTGATGTCATCTGACCTACATGCCTTGGTGGAAGTTGGACCAGGCCAATTGGCCCTCTTTCACTGCTCTCTCAGAACTTGATCCTGCTGTATTCTGTAATCCATAGATTGATGACTGCATGGCAGCAGTTACTGACTATTATCTATGCAGCTTCTCATTATAAATCCTTAAACCTCAACACAATTCCACAGTATCCTTGTTTGTGGTGAAATCCTGTCTGCCATATGCACAGCAAGCTCAAAAATAGGCTTGGGATACATTTTGTAAGTACCCCATTCTTTTAAATGTCATTATTTTTCATTGAGCCTGTGCATATGCTTGGTCAAAGCCAGAAGGAATCTTGGATTAAATACACAACTGGCATCTCTTCTAAAACCAGTTCCAAAGTGATATGGGACAAGATTTGAAAGGACAGTGGACAGAATACTCTTATGCCCCTTTTGATCTTGCTCTCTGACAGACAGGAAGTTGCTGGTGCCAAGAGCATTGCTAATACTCTTGGTGAAAGCTTTTCTCTTGCATCTAGCACTCCTGCTGCATCCCTCACCTTCTTAACCATCAAGATACTGGCAGAGCAATTGTTTCTATGATTATAATTGCCTCTTTCCACTGTTGAACTCAAACTTTATCTTCATCAGTCAGACCAGATGATATTCACTAAGAGATGATGTGCCATCTTTCTCCTACTTCTCTTGCTTTTCTTCTGGTTGTTTTTAAACAGTTCTGGCAGGATAATGTTTTTCCTTATGCTTGGCACCATGCTATTGTCCTCCTTTTTCTAAGCCTGAGAAGAATCCCAAGATTACTTCATACTGCTATTCAGTTGCTTAGACAAGCTGTCTCTGTAAGATCTTAGAGAGGATGGCCAATATTTGCCTTGCTTGGTTCCTCTAATCAAACAACCTCCTCTTGCCCACTCAGTATGGGTTTTGAAGGCAACACTTCACTGTGGGCTACCTAATTCAACTTAAAATGTCAATTATGGAAGCCTTTCTCAAGCAACAACATGTTGTTTCTATATTTTTGTACCTTGAGAAAGCTTATGATACTGTGTGGAGGTATGGCATCATGTGAGACCTCCACTCACAAATGGCTATTCGCCCATTTTAGTAAACATTTTTAATGCATCAGCATTTCCAAGTCCATGTGGGTATGACACTTTTTTTTCAAAGGAACTTGAAGTCCCTCAGGGCTGTGTCTTAAGTACCAGACTTTTATTATAAAGATTAGTGCCGTTACTGGACAATTCACTCCTACAGTTGCAAGCAGTCTTGGTTGACAATTTCTACATCTTGTGTCAGTCGTTGAGCATGAAGTTTATAGGACAGCAAATTGTAAATTTTTAAGGGCCATTGGTCTTTTAAATCTATTTAAGTTTTTAATTTAAAAAATTGGACTTTTTGTTTTAACATGATGCTTTTTTACGTATTTTATTAATTTTACTTTTTTAACAGTTGTTTACTGCAGATAGGCTAGTTGATTTGCTCCAATAAATGTCAACCAACCAACTCTCTAGTCTTACACTGCCAAATTAAGGGCTGCTGGCAAAGACAGCTCTTTTGTAGCTTTGCTCGAAATTCAAAACAAATCAATGGCCCAGAGTTACAAAACCATTATACGATTGTGTCTACAGTCACTAGGCTCACCATATTCTGATAAAGATTTGCCTACTTGATCTCAGGCAGAAATCTATGGAGGTCAACAAATTGCTGTCTTCTAAAGAGAAACTGTGTGGTTGAAATTCAAAAGGCTCTCTTCTCTCTTCCCTTGCTTAATAACAATGGCCACAGTGATACAGTAGATGACATTAAAGCCCTGACTGATTCATCTAATCTATCTCTCTTTAAAAGAAACTTTCCTCCATCTTGCCAATGCTGTCACCCTTTTGGTAGTTTTTGCTCTATAGCAAAGAAAGGTTGTGTGATGGTTGAACCCATGTTGGTGCAGCTTTGTTGGTCACCCAGCATATGCTCTCCACATCTGTCCTACTAGCCATTCCATTTAAGACTTTGGCCTTTTGTCTCCTTTTGGGTAATACCATCACTATTTGTTTCATCTACCTATCTCCAGAAGAGACTTACAGTCAGTCAGACCATGATGTTCTCTTAGGTCAGTTGCCATCTCTTGTTCTCCTCTTGGGTGATTTTAATAGACATAGCCCTTTAGTGTTTACACTGATGGAAGGGGCTGTTTTGAGGAGCTTATACTCTCATATAATAACCTTTCTCTTCAATGACAGTTCTTTTTGTTACTTTCATGCACCCAGTCTGTCTTTGAGTGCCATAGATCACTTTATTTCCTTATCCTCACTTTATTCTAACTTTTCTTGGAGTGTGGAGAGTGACCCAAATGGCATTGATCATTTTCTCATCATTTTGCAGGAAACTGGCTGTAGTCAATGTCACTGTAGAAGTTGGACCTCTTTAATTACTCTCTTGGAACTTGATTTTGCCATTGTTTATTAGTTGATGACTGCATGGGAGCAATGATTAACTGCATAGTGTTGTCAGCTGTTTGTTCTATTCCTGTGACCTCAACATGTTATCCTCACCTGTGGTGGAGTCTTGTGTGCCAGTAGGCATGGAATGCTCAAAAGTTATCCTGAGAGACCTTAAAAGTATCCCTCTCTTTCTAACCACATTATTGTCAGTGGGCCTATGCTCACACTCCACAGGTCAGGATCAAAACCAGAAGGAATTTTGGATAAAGTTCATCTGCAGCATCTCTTGTTCCACCAGTTTCAAAATTGAGTGGGTCAAGATTTGGAAGTGTTGGTTGGTTTTACATTTACCATTCCTTTTTTAATCTTGCTCTTTGATGGCAGGAAGGAGTTGTGGTTTCTCTCTGTTTTAGGAGTCTGGCTTTGACCTCTTACTTTCATGATTTATATCTTCTGTTATCTCTAGTTATCTGATATTTTGCTTGAACAAAGTGTGTAACTTGAAATGTACAATAAGAAACTAGTGAGCATATTGGTAGTAGATTTCAAATTGCACTCATTGATAGAAACTGAAAATAAAAGCATCATACAAAAGAATAGAGCAAACTTTTCATAGAAAGCTGAGGAAAATTTAAAATTTTACCTGATAAAAGGTAATGTTTAGCTGCTGTATTTGGTAGTATTAGTGACTGACACATTAAGAATATTATCAGACTTTGCATTTCTTTTTTCATCAGCCATACATAAGTTACTGATTGAGATTGTTTTTTTGAGTAATGCTTTGGTTATTGTATCTTAATATCTTTCATTCCTCACTAGAATCAAACCTTAATTTTGAGAACAGAGCAGGAGAGGAACAACAGTTTCTGAGTGCCCCTTCTAGACTTGTCAGATTTTAAACCAAAATATCTGCCAGGGTAGTTAGTTAGTTAAAAACATTGTTCTTAATAGTATATTAATACAATTTTTATACTAGTTTAAACACAGTTATTGTTTTTCAGATCCTTTAAAACAACACTACAGCACCACAATTACTTGAAGTAATAGCTTATCACTGACAGTTTTGTTTCTATGTTTTTCATGATTCGATATGTTAACATTTTTTTTTTCAGGCTGATGTCTGTCATGCCCTTGAAGAGATTGAAGGAGGCAAGAAGTTTCAAGTTGATCAATGGAAAAGACTGGAGGTGCATAAACATTAATATATTTGTGTGTTATTTATTCTGATTGGATTAGATAATATTTTAGAAATAAAAGTTGATGAACTAGCATTAAAGAAGAGGCTATTAAGATGTTCCATATGGTAAATTCTATTGTTTAGAATGAAACCTGCAACCTTTTTGTTGAAACTAAATAATGTTTGGAAGCATTTGAAATGTGTTATAGAAGAATGATGAATATCAGCTGCATAGAAAAGAAAACAACTGATAGGCATGTTTTAGAATGTGCAAAGACAAAAAGACAATTGCTGAATATACAGGAAATATGTTTGCTGTGGTAATATAAATTTGTCTGAGAGAAAATTGGTAAAGACTGGTTTGCTTATTGACATTATAAGATGAATTAAAAATGATAATCTTGAATTAGTGAAGTTGAAGTGGGTAAATAAGAATAATGGATAACCATAGTTATTGACCTCAAACTGGATAAAACACCATGACTGTATGAAATCAAGTGTAATGATCAGATGCATTATAATGCTATTTTGATAATATTAGGAAAAACGTAACAGTTGTTCAGAATGTATAATGACAGAAAACTAGAGTAATTGATTCTTATAACTGGGGAGGACAACATGATTGATTGAAAGTAAGGATAATAAAACATGCATTATAATAATACTTTAATAAAATTAAAATAGAAACTTTATAATACTATTCTCATGAAGTCAAGATAGAAAGATTAAAATCCTACTACAGTTAATTCTTTCACATCTATTCTTGATTTGACTGCCCTCTAGTCCATGTTTTTTGCTCTACACTGACCTTCAAACACCCTCCTAATTTCATGTATATGTAAAATGATTCACTTGTGTTTAAACTTGTGTTCAGAATATTGTTTATAACCCATTGTTGGGTTGAATTTATTTGCTTAGATTGTGAATTTATTTATCACTCAATTGCCAGTAGTTACAAAGTAGCTGTGAATTCACAGTTTAATGTTATGATTACAATGGATACCAGTGGTACCACTGTTCAATAGCCCTTTTAGATATTTGGAATTGTTACTTTGTTTTGCCCTTTGATTGAAACACCCACACCTGTTGGCTCTATGTGGGTGATGAGTATAACTAATTTAAATGTGATGTTCTCTCCTATATACATATTTCCTCTAAATGGAGGTGGCACACTTCACAGATGCCCTTCGGATGATTTTGGAGGGTGCTTATCTAGATAATTTTACATTAGTTTCTGCACCTGCTTACTTTGAGATTCTAGCTGTAAATGTGGTTTTCCTACACTGAAAATATATTTCTGATAGGTACTTACTTTCATTCTCACTTCCCATCTGTCCCACCCACTTCTGGTGTCATTTTTGATGTCTAATTTTGAAGTTATTATTGAGTTCAGTTATATAAACGAAATCAACTGCAATAGGAGGGTTTGTTGCACTACTATTGGAAGAAGATTATCTCATGCTAATTTTCATGCTTAAATGCACCTGAATGAAGCATGTGGTATATGCATACAGAATAAGGTGGGAGTTTCAAGGCGAATGATAAGCAAAAATTTGAGCACTAGAGGGCAGTCAAATTGAGAATAGCTATAACTGTGAGTATAGGTAAATATCTATTGGAAATATATTTAGAATGTAGGAAAATGTTAGAGTATTGAGTAACAGACATTTTATTCAAATTATATGTAATGCAGATATTCAAGTTGTAAAAAATTTATTGAACTGTAAGTTAAGCACTGAGAACTGTTTGTGAATAGCAGCCATGTTGTAAACCACACTGTCGTCTGATGAAGGCATTAAGGTGTAAGTTATGTTTCTGTGAAGATTTTTTACAAGTGTTTATGAAATGCTGGGCAATTGGGACATTAGCTAATTGATATTATCTTTTAAATAGCGTCTCTTTGAGCAAAAAAATGGAGGTTTGAAATCCAGAAAATATTAGTAAAAATCACAAAATAAAGAATTTGGTCTTACTGACAGTTTTAGGATAGTTTCAAAAGAAAAAGTAACAGTAAACATGTTCTTTAATTGGTGTAAGAAGTCTAACCTCACAGGTATTCATAACCATATAAAAAATTAGTTTAACATTGTTAAACCTGCTACTGGACTACAAATTGGGCCAACATTTGAAGCCAGACAAGTTTCATTGTTGTTACATATGAGTACATATTTAAAATTATCTTTTAGATACAGGGAGTACCCTACTATAAAATGTAAAGGCCTTTTGTTAAGACTACAGTAACAATATCAATAATTTCATATTTTGGAGCATAAAGCATGGAAATAATAAAATATTAATTAAAACCACTTTTCAGTAAATTCATAACTTCTATAAATGTATTAGGTTGAGGAATAATTCGTGAGCGTTTTTAACTAATTTCATTCAAGCATTACATGCAAGACTATACAATACTTCAATGCATGAACACATTACACCCAAAACATTTATTATGATACTTTATTTCATGTTATACCTAGGTATATAGTATGCATTGTTTTAAACGAAATTGCAAGAAATTAAATGCAAAAAGCAGGTGGTGTCGGAAAATGCTCGATTTTGTCCACTTGACATTCCATTTAATGAGCTGAAAATGAAAGCAAAAATTAAAGACATATGAAAATCAAACACACCATCTATTAGAGCAAAAAATTATCTACCAAATGACATGAAATATTTTGCGAAAGCGTTTCATTTATGAATATATTTTGTTAACTTGAAAAAACGCTCACAAATTATTTCTCAACCCAATAGATAAAAATTACTTTGTTAGTTTGAACAAATTTTGGAATGCAAGTTTGGTGATGTGTATATATGTATGTGTGTGCGCTCATAAAATTATTTCATTACGTTGATTGAACATTAGCATTTTGAGACCACTTGCTACATATCAAACTTAACACAAAACAATGCTTCTTGTTATTAAGAGGGTAAAAAATCACTTATTTGAATTTTGATTAAGATTTAAAGGGATAACATATTATGGTTTGGTGAGGCAAATAAAAAATGAGCAAAAATTCTACTTACAAAATTAAACAATATTACATTTTAAGGCATTAAGTTGGCCATAAAAAGACTAAATTAATGAAAATAAAATTGAGAGCATTATGAATCTTTGAATATAAATTAGTTTTTTTTTGTCAGATATTTGTTTATAGATGTGAAAACATTTTAACAAATCTGTATCGCCTCATACAGAAACATTAACATTAGCAGACTTAGCTTGTAGGTAACCACAAAAGGATTAAAATTTATTTATTCAATAAATGATTTGACTGGTAAATCAGTAATAATTATTTTTGTCTATTAGGGTGGAGGAGGAATCACGTGTGTATTACAAGATGGAGAAGTGTTTGAAAAAGCTGGGGTCAACATTTCTGTGGTTCATGGAGAGCTTTCTCAAGCAGCAGCTCAACAAATGAGAACAAGGTAAATCTTTAGATACTTTTCAAGCTTTTTAAATGCATGGACCAAACATGACCCAGTGGTTGGTGATTAGACTGTGAATTTGAGGTTCTGTGGTCCTTGCCATATTAAATCTGGGGAAAAAAAAAGAATCATGCCCAACTCTTTGAGGCCATCAATGCTTTATAAGAGTGAGAGGCAAATCCTACTATTTAGTTAAAGTAGCCCATGAGTTGGTGGTGAGTGTTGTTGACAAGCTGCTTTCCCTCTAACAACTTCAAAATTAGGAACAGCTAGCACAGGTGACTTTCAAGTAACTTTAAACACAATTCAATCAACAAAAAGAACAATTTTACTAGTGGCTTTATCTTTTATTCTGGGCTATTCCCTACTTTCAAAATGTTAAGGAATTTTGTGTGTTTTATTTACTTTAAAATATTTTGTTTAATGATACAAATCATTTTTGTATTTGTGTTTATCATGCAAAGAAGCTCATATCCAACACATTCTCTTTAAAAGCTGTTTACAGTTATGTAAAATTATTTAAAAGTTAAGGAGGGACAAGAACATTCCCTAAAACTCGCATTCTTAGCAAGTAGTATTAATAGTTTCTGTCAACTAAAAATCCCAAGTGAAAAGTTCTCTTCTATTTCACCTATTAATGTTCCTTGTTATCTTACACTATGATTCCAAAGACACTGTATCTTCCAGCTCACCCTCAAAAGCTATATGTTGTTTACTGATTTCAGAAATTGTAGCAAAGCTTAATTTTTCACCACAACAAAAAATGAATTTGTAGCATCAGAAGTCATCAGACAACTTACCCTCTTTTTACACGTCAAATGACCTTGATTTGTGAGCAGACCTGTTTTTTCCCATCAATTTTAATTTATGTATGTGTACGTATGACTTATTGTTAGTATGTCTTGATTTCTATATGATTATTCTAGGAAGAATGAGTAAAATAAAATTTCATTTGATTTAATCATGAGGTTAAAAGTTATTTAGAAGTTAAAGTTTGGTTGCAGTATTCAGATGTTACTGTTAGTTGCTATTATTGCTTACTTGCAGGTTATATATTAGAATAAATTTTCTTTTTCATTGTAGGTTGAGAAGTCGCTCAGTGGGTAACATTCTGCCACTTTTGTTTTACACAAGGCTTAGTACATAGGATTGTTTCAAGCAAAATAAAAAGTGTAAACACTTTCAGTCTAATTAAGCTGCCTCCCAAAAAATGTAAAAATATTAAAAAAAATGTATTTATTTATCTGTCTGAATTATTGAAATCTGGAATGGGTAACTCACAATATTTTTGAGATTAGACCAATTTCATAATTTTAGGTTTATTGGTTTATTATTACTATAGATACAGCTAGACTTAGAAAAGATTTTAGTGAGGTTTATAAATTAAACACTGAATTTGTAATCTTTACTTGATGAATGACACTATTTTTATTTTCCTATGGATATAGAAAATTTATATAAATATTAACATATTCTAAAATTTTAAATAATACCATTTCATTGCATATCTGTATAGATGCAAGAAAGGAAACTTTTTCTTCTGTAGAGTTTTAACTTTAACAAAATCACCTTATGAGATTCTCCCTCATTTTGACATACTGATGGAGAGATTGAAGTTGGGTCTGGGGTATGAGAATGACTCTTTGCAGGCATTGGACACCTAGTGTAATACTGATTAAAACTGTACTGTAGGTATTACATAGTTATGGTTTTTCTTGTTTGAAGGAAAAGGTCAACATTATGCTTAAGAAGGAGGTCGTGCAGAATGAAAATCTATTTTCTGGGTTTAAAACTTGGATGTCAGTATGATGCTGCAAACTAATTTGTACATTATTCCTACTGACTTTTCCCTAGGTTCATCAGAAGAACTTTTACCATCTGAATGTTCCTCCCATATACACAGAAAAAAGTGTGGTTTACAACTGAAGTTAGTATTACTTAATGGTGTCAGAAATTGGTGAAATTGCATCAATTTTGTATTGGCTGCTACTGAGATATAGAATTTCAATATTCCAATACATGAGGGAAGCTTTTTGTCTTTTTGCGGGATAGGAACTTGGACTTGAAAAAGTACACAGATGTTTTGTTCAGATTTCTAGCCCCACTGAATCTTAATATATCCTAGATCACAGTATGACTGAAGCCTGAAACTTGGAGTGAGTAAAGTCTGTAAAACTTGTGCTCCACATGATGAAAATATAACACTGGCCTAAGTTTTTACTTGTTGAGGAAATAATACTAATAGCTTAATAAAGCTTTTATAAAAGCTTTTATAACAAAATGTAATTCACTTACATAGAGTTTAGTTGTGCACAGTTAGTCCATTCTAATTGGTTAATATGAACTATTTTCCATTTGTTTGGATTTATTTCAGCAGATAATCAGTTAAAACTTAATTCAAATGAGATTTGTTACTGTTTAGATAGACCTGATAATAAATCTCATAACTTTTGAAGATTTTGATTTCAGGATCCTTTTGATTCATATTATTATCTGACCCTTGATCCCTCTAAAGATATTCACTATTCATCTATCATATGGAAAATATTTTTAAAAATATAGTACCAGTTAACCACCCCATTCACCCCATTTTTGTAGGTGGTAGAGATTCATCACTCTTCACTTTGTATATCCTGTAACAAATCCTCTCCCTCGAGTCATATCAAATTTTAATTTGATATATATTATTACTAAAATAAAATCCTTCCTTTTTCATATTCTCAATAGGCTTAAATAGCAAATAGTAAACTAGAACAAATTTGTAACATTTACATTAAGCCTTTTCCAACTGACATATTTCTTTGGTTAAAAAGTTTAAAGCAGACATTAGTTTTGTTTCAGTCTAGTATTTTTTGATGTATTGACAATAAAACTTGTTTAAATTTCTCTCTCTTTTCATTGTATTCTCATGTGTATAAACATGTTACACACAGTAAAGTCTCAATTAAACCCTTCAATCAAACATTTTTTTTTCACTTGTATAAATTAATTATTGACAGTAAAACCTATCAATACACCATTTATTGAGAGTAAATACATTCAGCCTGTAACACTGATTGCACAGTTCTGTTGTCAGTAAATCTTTTCTTCATCTTGTTTTTAAATTAAGTAGAAACATTTGAGTAAGTTATATACCAACAGGAAAATTTTGAGTATAGATTTTCCTTGCATATCCTAATTTAAATTTTTTTAAATTTGGTTTTGAGAGAATATGTACCTTTGTGTAATTCTTGTTTAATATTGAATGTCAATTCCTGGATAAAGAATGTTGGTTGCTTGTTGAGTTAATGTTTAATTGTCTTACTGTAACTAGGTTGTTGTTTATCATATTATTTGTAAGTAAATTTTATTGTTTGAGTCATTGTTATTCTTGTAGAGCTTTATTATACTATCACTAAAATATTGTTTACCATATTACCTTTAGATAATGTTTGTTGTTTGAGTCATTATTGTACAGTTTTATTATACTATCATTAGATAGTTTATATACAATATTACTTGTATGGAAATGTTTATTGTTTGAGTAATTATTATTCTTGTACAGATTTAGTATACTGTCACTAGTTATTATTTATTTACAGTATTATTTGTAGGTAATGTTTGTTGTTTTAGTAATTTGTTATTCGTATACAGCTTTGTTATAGTATCATTAGATATTGTTTATGTACCGTATTACCTCCAAGTTATGTTTGTCATTTGAGTTATTGTTAGTTTGTACAGCTTTTATTATAAAGTTATAAAATATTGTTAATTTATCATATTATCTATAGGTAATGTTTATTGAGTCAGTGTTATGCCTTTAAAAGAATACTTGTATAATGTGTCCTTACAGTGAAGTCTTGAAGAAGTTTATTTAGCATGTTAATTTTAAAGTATGCTGTGAATTTACTGAGTTTGTAATCATTTTTAATTTTATTTACTCTGTAGTTAACATGTCAATTGTAAGTACATAGGTGTTTATATTTGTGTATGTATAAGTTTTGTTTATGTAATGTTTTTTTTATTATCCAAACTTATATAATCTGTATTTGCATATTTTTTTATAGAAATAAAATTTTACGAGAAAAATATAACAAGACTGAAACTCAGAAATGTGAAAATTAGTCATTAAAGTAATGACAACATGAATAATCATGCATTTTGTTTGTTTTAAAATATTTATTGAACAGTGAATCATATCAGTTTTTGAAGAGCAGTGAAACTTCTTATTTTTGAAATTAAATAAATTACAGTCTCTCTAATGAAATTAGCTCATGTAAGCACTTTCATGTGGTTTGTCACAAACCAAATGAGATTAATTTTCAATGTGATTAGTAGAGTATTTATGCTAATACTAACACTTATTCCACGTGTTATTGGAACTTTAGATTTCTGTTGGATTGGTGTAAAGATGATATACGATGTATCACTAAGTTTAAAAACAGGAAAAGTTAAACATATTCAATTTGGGTCTTAAATCAGTGTATTTGATGCAATGAGTCCACAACTATCTTTGCAATAAGAGAAATATGCAGGAAGTTACTTTAAAATTTGTGAAACTTCTTGTACATGTAATAACAAAGGCTTCTTTTTAATGATTAACGGCAAAACCAGAAACAGTCTCAGTAATTTTTTTTTTTTTTTTACTTTAATGGGAATTTGTATACATCTTGAAGCTGTTTTCAATAGAAATTGCAGCACAAAGTAAATGATAGTTGAAATAATCACTACCAGTATCTTTAATATTTGGAAGAAAAATACTTTCAGGTTTTGTTACTTATATGCTATTCTTCACACTTAGCTTTTTTTAATTTGTTAGAAGTGTTCAGTTACTAGTTCAAAGTATGCTTTATTACAAGTTAGTGATGTTTAAATATATATTAAATAATTATATATGTTCCAAGCTCATTACATACAGTAAGCCATATTAACTATATTTGTTTATTAACCAAATGTTCTAATAATACATTTTAATTATTGGTGCTTTGAAGTTTAAGAAGGTGGTGGCTAACAAATCACTATGACATTAGGTAAATAATTAGAATTCATCATAGTATTTCTTTGTATGCTTATGCATACACACACACATGTATAACTATTAAAATGTTTACACATACAAAATATATTCAACATTTAATAATTTACTGTACTAATGATTTGTTTTCCTTTATTTTCAGAGGAAAGAAGTTATCAGAAGGAAAGCTCCCATTTTTTGCAGCAGGTGTTAGTTCTGTCATACATCCGGTATGAATTTTCTTCTTTGATTGAATGTGTTGTACCACAAAATAAATTTCTTACATAACAGTGAACAAGTTGTGTTAACAGAGTTTGTATTGTCATTTTTTTTTTCTGTTGCTGTGTATTTATTACATTACTGTGTAACATGTGGTATAAATATTTTGTCTTTGTTGCTTAAGTTTTTGCATCTGTGTTTATATCTCAGTACCTATTTCATGATAAAGAAAGGTCCACCTTTCAAAACTACTTGGGTTATCGGGTTTCATATTTTTATGTTTAATTTTTGAACCATGTGTTCTCCTAATAATAAGAATACAGCTTTAATGGTAGCCACTAAAACTCTATTTTTCTTTTACAGCGTAACCCAAATGTTCCAACAATACACTTCAATTATCGGTACTTTGAAGTTCAAGAGGAAGATGGCACAATTCAGTGGTGGTTTGGAGGAGGAACAGACTTGACTCCCTACATTCTGGATGAAGAAGATTGCCACCATTTTCATCAGACTCTAAAACAAGCATGTGATAAACACAATCCTTCATACTATTCCAAGTTCAAGGAATGGTGTGACAAATATTTCTTCATCCAACATAGAGGTAAGTCTTGCAATCCAGTTTTTCAATACAGAGGTAATTATTGTATGTGTTCTTACAACATAAAGATCAAACATATTTTTATAGACTTCTAATATACAGTTCAGTGACTGATGTTGTTTGGTTTTCCATCAAAGATGGCAGTTGATCTTTTTGTATAGTATTTCACTGTGGAGGTGAGTAAGCTAAGCAGTATTCTTTTCCAGCATTAATATGACATGGTCTTTTAGAGTAGTCTCTTTTAGTCTCTTAACCTTAATTAATATGAGATGTTGTGAACCTTATAGAGTAACATTCCAATGCAAAGATCAGTCAGTATTTTAGTAAACATTAGCCAGCCAGTATTGTAGTGCAATGTTGTCTTTAGAAGTAGGTATTGTGGATAATTCATTTAACAGAGGTTAGCCAAGCATTATATTGTAATATTTAGACATAGTTTAATTAGTGATGTGTACATCAGAGATTCAGTTTTCATGCAGAAAAAAATATTAAAATTATACAACCAACAATTTGAAATCACGCAATATAAAATTCCTGATTGTGCATTGATAATGTGGCAAAATATAAAGTAATGTAATCCTTACCTAAAATAAAAACAGCTTTAGAAAAACATTTAAGATAATATCAGATGCAAAAACAAATTTTATACCTAGAAGTTTTTCAACAGGCCATTAATCACTGTCTAGCCAGCAGGAAATTACTTGATAAACAACAAGAAATGAATTGAATTTATAACTAAGTCACGTTACATATAATTTATCCTGGATGAGTCTCTGATTTATTAAGTTATGCCAGTTACATATTATGATTTCAAATAGCCATAAATTTTAATTTCAATTTAAAAGTTTATTGAATGTTAATATGTATTAAACATATTAAAATTTTCTTTCTTAAGACAAATATGTTTGAATATACAAACAACAATACAATTTATAATAACAGTTATTACAAATAATTATTTATATACAAAGTTTTATAAACTTACAAACAATACTGAGTCTTCTATTTGGTCTGGAGCTGGTTATTTTGTTAAAGTTTCACAAGGAGCAAAGTAATTCTTTGTTAATACACAGGTACACTTTTTTTGACAGGATAGAAGCTAGCTTCTTCACACACCAGTTTTTTTCCTGAAGAAAGTATATAACGTCCTCATAGAAATAGTAATGTCTGAAGTTAATTTACTAAAGTTAACCAGTTTTTAATGTTCGACATCTATGAACATTCTTGGTCAAATATCTGCAGTCTTCCAATTTGTGAGTGTTTATCACAGTTATAGCTTCCAATATTTATAGTATACTAACTGTAGCAAACCAACTATGTATAGTGTCTCTTAGCATGTTGATTTATAAACTTTATGGTGAGGTTCTCAAAAGTTTCATTGGAAACAATACACTCGTGCTTTAATAAAATATGTATGTTCTTGATTCTTGGACTCAAGAATCTTCTACAAATTTAGAGAATAGACAGGAATTTTGCAACACATATTTAACACTATAAATTACATGCATTTCTAAATGTATATTTAACTGAAATAAACATCAGTATTAAAATAAATATATTATAGAATACTTGTTTCAGTCAGAAGTTACATAGCTGGTAACAATGACCTAGAGTTTACTTTACCATAGTCTAGAAATTTAGACTTGGATTATGTTGTAAACCACTGATTATATAATTGTATGTAAATTATGGAAAAATTAAATGTTCGTGTTGCTTTAAACTTGGGGCCCTAGTACACAGTTGTTTCCAATATAAAAATAAGACATGACTGTAGTGTAATTTGAATGATAGACATCATTCAAATGGTATTCTATTATTTATTTGTCTTAGGGTGAAACATAGCTTTACAGCTGAAAATATTATTCAAAACAAAGATAACAAAATGATGAATAAGTATATTCTAATTATTATTGGGTTTAAACACCCTGTGTATTGATTTATGGCATTATGCATTGCTTGTCTGTCTGTTTCACAGAATTAGTTTCCCTAATTTATAAGTTACTTTTCAGTCCTGAAGTTAATAATTATAATGACCTTCTAATATAGAAATTGGTTAATATTTTAGAACACTTTTCCTGCACAAAACAATTAGTGTTCTACTGTAATTTTTCCAGCCTTTATATATTGTTAATATTGCTTATTAGGTTGTTTGGTATTGTTGTATTTGTTATCTCTCATAGAAGTAAGTTGTAATTTTAGCATATTTATTGATGTGATTCAAGTCATTGTAGAAGTGGTTTGAACTTGCACGGAGATAAGCAAGTAATTAAGTTACCATGGCACTTTCTTTATTTCTTGGATTAGAACTAATAAACTTTTTAACAGAATGTGAACTAAAATGATTTCCATAGAATTTTGAAATTATCATATTGTAATTGTGTTCAAGCTTTTAAAATTTCACTCTAAAGTTTATGATCTAAGAGTTAAATAATACAGATGTAATATTGGTAACAATGTATTGTTAACTGTTTAGAAATATGGTGCACGTAAAGTTGTGTTTAAATGTTTTTATGCTCTTATAGTATCAACTAAGTTATTATATACAACATGTAATTTTTACTTATAAACTTCTGTCATTACTTTCATACATTACTATAAGAATTAATATTTTTGGCACAAGAATTTCATGTGATTTTACAATTCATTAATTTGTAAAATCACATGAAACTCTTGCACCAAAAATATTAATTCTTACAGTAATGTCAAGAAAGATTTCAGTGTAGTTGAACAAAGCTACTGGAGAAATCAGCTTTACCCTTTTGCAATAAATGGTAGACATTTTTTTCTTAAAGGTGTATTCTAACAATTAAAATGCTGGCTAATGTATAAGTGCTCATTATATATTTGATTTTTACCTGTGTTAATAGTGGCCAAAGACTAATAAGAAATGGCATGCAAGTCTTGAAATCTTTAATGTGGAATTTATTTGACTTTTATTGAATTAAGTGATCATAAGTGTTGTGCAGCAATTTTTAGTGTTGGTATTCCTTATCCTAGGGGAATGTAGAGGCATTGGTGGAATATTCTTTGATGATGTTGACTCACCAACTCAAGACAAAGCATTTCAGTTTGTTTCTGTAAGTAATTCAGGTATTTTTATCTTCCGAGTTCCTTCTGCTTTGCTTCTATGAAATTATAATTTAAGTTTTAACTTTCATGATTTTTGTCAAATGTTCATTGTAAAGACGATATATATATCTATGTTTGACCTGTATGCTTCACAGAATGAGAACTTGAATGTAGCTGTGCATGTGAAAATTGTTATGTATTACAATGTTAAACCATGAGAAGACATTAAAAGTTACATACTTATGGTATGTAGTTGATGAAGTGAAGGGTGCATGTAATCAGGTTTTTGCCGTTCTAAGAGTAATCACATACAACACATGCTTGGTCACCAAATACATCTGCATGGCCGGATGGTTAGGAAGCTCAACTCGTAATCTGACTTGACAATGGGCATGACTGGGTTATTTATTAGGCACAATAGGCACAGTGCCTAGGGCTTATGAAAACTAAGGGTCCATTAAAATTTTTCTCAAAAGTTAATCTGGTTTAACTTGTATGGCTGGTAGGGCCTACAAATAGGAGGTTCCTAGGTCCTATGGTCATCTTAATTTGGCTCTGGCAGTGGATGGTGATAGCCAGTTTTCTGCTAGTCTTACATTGCTAAATTAGGGACACAGGTAACCCTCATATATGTGTGAAATTCAAAAACAAACAAACAAAGCATCAAAAGTTATAGTATAAATACTTAACTCATTTATATTATACTGAGTCTGTCATGAAAGAGAAAAAAGAATTTGACCAAAAAGTGACACAGTTTCAAGAAAAGAAGCCACAATGGGCCAGTTCACTGGTCGACATGGTTGTCAGACACCACTATACTTGGGATTTTACTCTGTGGTTACGTGAAGGACATTATCTTTAGAACAAAGTTGAATGAGCTGGGAATACTATGCAAATGGATCACTGATGCAATAGCTAGCTTGACACTTAATATGCTGGCCAACAGGTGTAAGAAAATCAAATGTTGACATAATATTTTTAGAACTGCAAATGGAGCACATGTAGATGTGTACTTATAGCATATGGTGTGTGTCAAAAAATTGTAGACATGTTCTTGCAACTGTTACTTTCTTGTAGTAGTTTATATGTATAATATGTCACACATTTTTTGGGCATCTTGAATACAGATTTATGTAAAACTGAAAACGTGTCTTTCTGTCATGATGTTGTTAACCTGATAATAGAAGGTGCACCTGAACAAAACTTTGTGAATTTACTTGAAAAAAACATTATTAGAAAAAGTATGGGTGTGTTTTGCTTAAATTAATTCTTGTTATCTAGTGTAATATTGTCATTATGAATATATGGCCAGGTGGTCAAGACACTCGACTCGTAATCTGAGGGACGAGGGTTTGAATTACCATCACACCAAACATGATTGCCCTTTCGACCGTGTGGGCATCATAGTATAATAGTGAATCCCACTTTTCGTTGGTGAAAGAATAGCCCAAGAATCGATGGTGGATGGTGATAACTAGCTGTCTTCCCTCTAGTCTTACACTGCTAAATTAGGGATGGCTAGTGTAGAATGCCCTTGTGTAGCTTTGCACAAAATTCAAAAACAAACAAACAATTAATATAATATTTGATTTATTGCAATGGTTTTAATAATATATACTAGTTTCATTGTTTTAGGAAGGTTAGTGGAAAATACTTAACATTTTATAATTCAAATGTATTATTTTTCTAATAAAAAAAATCATATAGTTTTGGTTGTATTTTAAAAATTAATAAATATCAGATGTATATAGTGTTATTATTGTTATAATTTTACATACGTATACATTTATAAATCACCAATAATAAGAAAAAACAATTGTGGATTTTCATAAGGAGGGTGTGGATTAAAGTTTTCAGTAGGCGGTTAAGTTTCGTATTTGATATATTTATTCTTCTAGAATTGTAAATTTTTTTAAATAGTACTTAGTTCTTACATTTTGTCATTGAAATATGTTGGCAGCCAGTTTTACCTTATAAACAGGCATGAGATTTGTGTGTAATGAAGCTTGTATTTTAGTCTTGTGCCAAGGCTGTAATTCCCTGTTATATACCGATTGTGAAGAAGAACAAAGAAAAGGGGTATTCCTATGCCGATCGCCAGTGGCAACTTTTAAGGAGAGGAAGGTGAGTTATTAATCGGTTGATAATAAAGACAATTCCTAGAGTGAACTGTTGGTATACTCAGAAATTTTCTTTTACTTTGTGGAAGACATCAAAATATATTGATAAATGATGAGCTTACAAAATTAATTCTTATAACGATGTATTTATTAATTTTAGGTATAAAACTAGTGCAAAAATAAATGCATGTATTGTAAGGTTAAAAATATGTGATTACATAAAGGTGTATGTATATTCTCAGAAGATGTTGACAGAGATCAGGTAAGTTGTTAAATTATAAAATACATTCTGATATGGTACTTATCTCTACTTACAAGATTAGCTGTTCTTGTTCAGTGCTGCCCTTTATTATATGCAAACTTTTTCTTCACATATACCACAAGCCTTCTACTCCACTGTATTGGAATTGGAATATTCCAAGATGGTACTCATGCAAATTATCGTACATCACCTCTTAACCTATAGGATCGTGACAAGCTTACGTGGCTCCACACTCATCTACTGAACTTTCACTTCTTATATGACAGCATTCTAGTTTGACAGGCTTTTTTATTTTTTATTGCTGCATGTTTAATTTTCAACTTATTCAATTCACTTATTGTATTAGTTTTTATCAGTTCATTTAAGTCACTTTTTTCTGCACTGATGTTTGGTGTACATTTTTTTGTACCATTAATGCTAAAGTTCACGTTACCACTTCAGGAGTAACAGGCCTCAGGTGCAGGTGACCTGATGATGGATTTATTTGTTTTATGCATTGGGAGATCAAACGTTACATGGTACACTTCTATGGTACTAACACTTCTGAGAGGGCAGAAGGCCTGTGAGATGCATAATTAAAACTTTTGTGTATAGAGGGCAGCACTGAACAACACTACCTAAGCTTGTGAGGAAGGTAAGTACCTATTGGAAATGCATTTTCAGTATACTAAAATTATGTTGTTAATATTTTTTGGTTTTTATTGGTGTTTATTGGCTTTGATTGCGTCTTCTTCATTACAGTTTACTTGAGAGTTTTATTTTTATAATTTTGTAATAACCTTGCCTTTTAAATTTTCTTTTTTCGTTTCTGGCTTCACAGCTGGTATATGATGGTAACCTCCCCACTACCCAGTCAAATAAAAGTTGGTGATGGGTGTTGCTGAGAAGCTGTTTTTTTCTCTAGCTTATCATTTCAAAATTAATTATCACTTTCTACATATTGCTGTACTGTAGCTTTGTGTGCAGAATTATGAAATAAACATTTTTGGTAGCCTTCTTTGCAGTACACATATATTAACTGATCTTCTTTAAACCTGTATTCTTCTATAACTTTGTGTGGAACTACAGAAACAAATGATTAGTACTTGCAGTTCTCTTTGTTGAAGTTTCATTTTAGTAAGTAGTCATCTTTATTCTACTTTTCGATTTTTAATGCATTTCATTTTTTACCCGTGTGTGCTTGCCTTTTTGAATTTGATCACAACGTATCAATCCTCAATTTCTTTCTGTTTGTCTTCAACCTCACACCTATATGCATTTTTAAGATTTGTATAAGAAATAATACTGTTCCTTCTCCAGTATAATCTAATTGGGAGCAGCCTTTGTTTCTGTACCTAAATTTGACAGACCACTATCATAACCTGTTTAGTTTCTCTTGATTCTTCTCTGGATGTACCCTGTCACAGTGTGGACTAACATGAGGAGCATTTCCATTGTTATTCTTGGTTTGATGAGTTGTGTGTCACATTGTCTGATGACCTAGTTCATAGTTATTTTATGATGCAGGTCATTTTATACGTAAAGGAAATGATATAATTGAATTTTGTTATGATTCTTATCTGTTGTAATAGTAATAAGATATTGTTCTGATTTATAATTAAAACATTGAGAAAAGAAGTGGAAGTATATAACTCTACATTAGACTTTTACAGTTTTAATTGAATGAATACCATTATTACAGGTGTTTAAAGAAAATCAAATTGTGGATTTCACAAAAACATATTAAAAACAAAGCACCTTGCTGTGCTGAGAATTGGAATGTAGGCTAAATCTCTTATGACAGTGTGGTTCCATTAGTTTTTGGAAAAATGTACAAAATGTGTAAATTATAGAGCTACTGCCAAAAAACTACAGAAAACAAATGGTTCTTAAAATACTTTTTGTTCGTACAGCAGGAGCTTGATTCTTCTAAAAGTAAATTTAAGTTTTCAGACATAATATTTGGATTATTGGTAAATTTTCTTGTTTAATCATATTAAATCTAATTATGCTGAAATGGAAAAGTTATGTCTTACCTTGTTTACATTTTTTAACTGTTTATTATATTTCAACATGAGTTGGCCAAAATATTGATAAAAATATAAAATTGTGATAAAGAAAACTATTAAAACTTTCATTAATGATTTTTTACTTTTGCAGCTTTCGATTTTAATCAAGTTTTTCATGCAAATTTTAGTCATGACTTTCTACAGACCAGTAGATAAATGTAGCTGTGGTGATTCATTCTGTAACAGAATTGTGTAGACATTTTCTTCTTTCATTGATCTCTAATGTTGGAAGATATTAAGCTGGTACTTGATGTTTGCATACTTCCACAAACATTCATATAGTAGTAATAAGCTAGTTCTAATTTTAGGACTTCTGTCAGTAAGTACCTTTTATTGGCTACTCTAATGAACTTCAGACTTGACATGGTGGAAATATTTATCTTGGGATCCATGGGAAAGTCTAATTTTCAAGCTGCTAAACATGGTGTTAAGTTTTAACTATGAGGACATAATGTAAATTATGGCAGTCAGTCTTCTAATTAGACAGCAGGTACTGTTTATAGCTCTATATCTGATTGGCATTTCAAAATTAAAGTTTTGGGTGAATCTTAGGAGCTTCTCATTTAGCTTGTGTGTCATACAAGATTCTTTACATTTTGAAAATGTCATACAAGATTCTTTACATTTTGAAAATGTCATACAAGATTCTTTACATTTTGAAAATGTCATACAAGATTCTTTACATTTTGAAAATGTCATACAAGATTCTTTACATTTTGAAAATGTCATTTTAAATTTTTCCTAAACATTACTTTCTTTTTATCTATAACAACTCAGGTTGTACCTTTAACAAATTAAATTTTCTATGTGTGATACATTTTAATGAAATATTTTTAATCTTTATGAACCATCATTTTGCATACCCTCCCCCCTCCCCTTCAGTAAGATTTTAGTAAAATTATTCAAATGTTTTTGAAAACGTAAAAGTTAGTTAAATCCAGCTGTGGTCCCTGAGAAAGTATGTATCAAATAAAAAAAACAAACAAACTTTTTTTATCACGGTCATGTAGGTTTCAAAAGTAAAACTTTTGAAGTTAACCATTAATTTAAATGTTCTTAATATGATGATTACTTCTGATAATATCTATGTGTATCAAAGTTTTGTTGAATGAAAGTTTAAAGAATTCTACTAAATGGTATTTGTGTTTGTATCAGTTTAAACACCTGTAAGAACCTAGTACGTTTGATACATCATTTCAATGTTGGTCTTGTTTTGTTGTGGAAAAGTAGTTTATCTTAATCAGTAAATATTTGTTTGTTTGTTTGTGTGTGTGTGTATCATTTGGGGGGGGGGGAGTAGAGTCAAAATACATCAGAAAAAAATGTTTGGCATTTACCCCACATTCTAGCATCACAAATTGAAATGAACACAAATGTTGATGAAGTATCTTGAAAAGTAATGTGAACATTGTATTCATACACTATCAAAATCATATTATCGATGATAAAGGAAAATTCCCAATGTTGAACAAGTATACACTTTTATTTTGAAAATAAACTTCAATTTGTATTAGTGATTGAGTACATTTTCTGTGCTTAGTTATTTGTTTTAACACAACCAGTGTTCAAAATTGTAAAACAGTATACTCTGAACCTGACCAAAATTAATTCTTCCTTAACTTTAATCTCATTTTAAGTATAAGATGTTTAGTCTCATCTTGAGATATTGATCTATTCTTTTTTCAGGTATGTGGAGTTTAACCTCATATATGATAGAGGAACAAAGTTTGGTCTCTACACACCAGGATCCAGACATGAAAGTATCTTAATGTCTTTACCATTATATGCTGTAAGTATATTTTTGTATATTATAATTCTGTTTATGAACTGTTATTTTTTTATAGTTACAATTGTTATTTATCATATTTATCTGTTTATTTTATGTTTTCTTTATACAAAGGTTTGTTTCTTTGTGCACTAATTTATTTTAAAACAATATTGATAAAATATTAAACCACCATTTTCAGAAACGTTTCAAAATGTGTTTTTGTTTAACTTAAACTAAAGAAAAAATGTTTAGATGAAATGTGGGTGTGGCTTGTTTATTTCAGTAATGCATCACCAAGTAAAAGTTACTTTGAGTCACAAAATTAATGTTTTCACAATCAGAAACAATGTGAAAGCAAACACTCGTATCCTTAATATTTTCAGTTGCATATTGTATTAGAAAACCATGTAGTTAACAGGTATTAGGGAACCTTCACCAGTATAGCTTATACTCTTGAAGAATAAGATATTATATAGATAAATAACTCGGATTTTTTTTCAGGTTCATAGGTACTACTAATAGCAACTTTGAATATGTTTTGTCAGTTGCATCAGTCCATTAGAATGGCCTTGTAAGTGTACTAAGTATATTGTCAAGAAATTTGACTAACTGTTAGTAAACAGCATAAGTAGGTTGTACTAGAAATATATAAAGTATTTCTGCTGAAGATTTGTCTGTAAGTTTATAAAATCCTTACTGAGTAGGTCTGAGTGGAAGGTGATTTTCATCATAAAAAAATAAAAAAATATTTTAATCTTAAAATTTAATGTGTTTTTTTACACAACCTCTAGAATCTCTTACATGAATATCAATAGTTTTTTCAGGTAAAAACTTTGTTTTATCTCTTATTTTTGCTACCATTTTGATACCTCTAACAAAGTCACATCAGTGTACAGAGGGAGATAAAAAGACTAAGTTATGTAATTAAATCAGTGATACGTTATTTTTCTATAAATGACTCAAATTATAACAGAAGAGTTACATATAAAAACAGTTTCAGCATTCTAATCTTCTCACATCCATATGTGCTTTTAATTTTCTTTTTGTACAAAGCTGTTTAGAATATATTTAAAATGTCATAGACAGTTAACTGCAGTGGAAAAATTTAGTGTAAACAAGTGATCAGTCTACAAGCATGTAATGCATTCTGCTTGAACTAATGTCATGAACTTCTTTAACTTACTTTTCATTTGCCACCTAGTGACTCAGTAGTAAGTGTGAAGGCTTATACTAAAAACTGGGTTTAATTCCCATGTTGGTGATAGTTCATTGTATATCTATGTGCTTAACAAACAAACGATCTTTATCATTTATATTTTATGTAACCTAATGAGTTTATACTTGTCACATTTTTTAGTTACTTTAAAAAATATATCTAAATATAAATAAATATATACACACACACGCACACAAAATTTGGACTTACATTAGAGTTGATTGGAACTGGATTTTGTAATAAATATTCAAGAGCATACTTCCTTACCTTTAGTTGTTTGAAACTATGATGAAAAACATTGTATGTTACTTGTGAGTATGCATTTTAGAACCCACAAATATATCAGTCTCTAAAATACAATGTC
The DNA here is from genome assembly GCF_004210375.1 of Tachypleus tridentatus. NCBI lineage: Eukaryota > Metazoa > Arthropoda > Merostomata > Xiphosura > Limulidae > Tachypleus > Tachypleus tridentatus. The sequence continues at coordinate 130,282,377 of NC_134832.1, read as the reverse complement.
TGTTTTAACTGGCTTTCTAACTAAACTTTAAATAGGCTAAACCATAGCTGCTTGAAGCAGAAAACACAATCACAAATAATGAAACTGAGGCAAAATATCTACTTATGAGGAGTTAAATAACATAATAATGAAAGGAATCTTGTAAAAGGAAAAGCTGTTCATTGCCATAGTTATAAATAATTTTTAACTTTCAGTTACGTTTATTTAAATTATTTAACATTAAATAAAGAATATATTTAAAAATATCTTTGGAGTTTACAGTTGAAGCTTATTTCAGTAATATGTATTTAGGAGCATACTTTAGTGTGGTTTCTTTTTGAAAGACAAAATTATATGGAATGGACATGGCATGGATTTGAAATTGTTTTTATATTAAAGAAAGAGAAAGGATTAGAGGTTCTAAGTTGATATTCTGGCTTGTCAGTGCTGACACTTTGTGTTTCTTATTATTTGGATATTCAGAAAATCATAAAATGGTGTAAATAAAATTTAAGATGGGCAATTTGGAGAACAGATTATGTGAGACAAAGAAGGGAAAATTGAAAAATTAATTAACTTCTTACTTTTAATATTAAGAAAATAAACTCAAATAATACAAACCTTTGAATTATAAACTATGTTGTGGTGCCAAAGTTATTAAATTAAAATTTGAATATAACTGTGTAATTGGTCATGGTGTACATTTTGATACAGCTCTTGATATAAGATTAAGATACATTTTGTCAGTTGGACATGATATAACATTTCCTCCTCACCAGGTGTTATTAATTATCAAATAAAAGATACCACTGGCAAGAAAATTCATTTATACTGCTTAGAAATAAATTACATGATACCTGATTAATTAATTTTCAAGGTTAAATTTGATGTATCAATTTCATTTTTGATATTAAAGATATCTATATTTTTACTTTGGTTGCACTTTCTAAGCTGTGGTAATTTTCATTTTCACCATGACTCTGGTGAGGGTCTCACAATTGGGAAAAAGAAAACAAAAAAACTGTAGTCTTTCCCAAAATACAGACATTAATAAGCACTCTAGTGATTAATCTTGTGTTGTACTAGCTTGTGCACCCATCCATTAGATGGGAAAATAAAAACCTGTTTGTAAAAAGGAAGAAGAAGAAGTGCTTCTGTGTTTTTACTCTTGAAATTATATTTAGCTTAAGAAAAGAATCAAATTATTTATGCATGAAGCTTTTAATTTTAATATTTGAAGTTAATGTCTTGTTAAATTACCAGTCACATTGTTGATGAGAAAAAGTTCAAGTTTATTATAGAATCTAAATAGTAATTAAATAACTTTTATATATCATGTACAAAAATGAAAGTATTTAAGTATGAAGTGTTTTGTTAAATTACGAAATTAAAACCATGAAGAGACTTGTGAAAAGTTCTGATAATGTGATAAAGTTCTTCATTTTACTGTTTATTTTTTGTTTGTAAACAGTATGTTACTAAACATTATCCCACATTCTAAAGAACATAAAAGATATTAACCTGTGACAGTATGTTGGTTTTTAACACCTAGCAGTTTGCAGAAGTTTAACTGTGTGCTTATAGTACCAGTTATTTCCTTTTATTTAAGTGATTTTTCTATATAAAGTTGCTTGTATTTAATCAAACTGCTGTTGACTTTGTCACAGTTAAAACTATTGACAGTGATTTATGTTGGAAGCCCATTACCTTGGTTTAAAGTTAGTAAAATGTTGTTTGATGATCTTGTGGTGCTTTGCTTTTTGTTGTTTTAAACTTTGTTGCAGTTTATAAATCTTGTTTTTTATAGTTGTGGATGTTTTCGTTTTCCATATTTTATTCAATCAATAAAATGAAAATTATTATTATTTGTTTAGAAATGGGAATATTGTCACAAGCCTGATCCAGAATCCAAGGAAGCTAAACTCTTGGATGTTCTAAAAAAATCCAAGAGAGTGGGTGTAACTGAAGTTTTAGTCTGTCAGTTGTTTGAAAATGAGTTACGACAGTGTTTGATGGTATGGCGTTCAACGGTATTTCTACAAACAGAACGATGAGTTTTATAGAGACATCTTGCAGTCTACAAATATTTTTATTGTGTTTGTGTGTGTCAGTTATACACTTCTATTTGGATATTTCCAATACAGTACATTAACTCTGCTTACATGCCTGCACAAGTAACTATTCATGTTCAGTACTGCCCTCTATATGCAAAAATAATAATTATGCGTTCCACAAGCCTTCTATCACCCCTTTGCTGTAACTGATTGTTTCCAGTGCATCACTCATTCAAATCATCATGCATCAAACCTCCACCAGTAAAGGAGCACCATACTCTCATGATACATATGATTACCTCTATTCAATTCTACCGAATTATTATTAGGCTTTATTTTTCTCACTCTCTCAGATATATATCAAATACTTTGATTTACTTATTTCTACTTTAAATTCTGAAGTTCATGTTCTTAATTTGGGTGTTATGTCTGTATTATTCTAATTTTTAATATTCCATTTCGCTTAGATGGGGCTTTTTATCCAAGTTTATAAAAAGACAAAGAGTATGCTTATTTGCATACTATGATATTTCGTCTCTTATAACCTTCTTTTTGGTTTATTTTCCACTGAGTGATTTCTCTGTTTTGTGCATTGCTCTTTGAACTTGCTTCAGCTTTGTATGTTTTGTCAGGTGTTCAGAGCATTTATTTGTCACTTATGCTCTTGGGTTATGCTTTCCTCTTTCTTTGGTCAACTGGCTACTGTTTGTCCATTCCAAACAAGAGCCTGCCTATTACCCTTATCAGCTGCTTCTGGAGATGGCAATAATGTCATGTTAATCAAGTTAGAAAAGTCCAAACTGTGGTCTATCCAGTGTTCTTCTTTTTTCTATCTCATTTGGGCCCGCTTTTCTCCTATTTGACTTTGTTTGAAAGGTTTTTCAGTTCAGTTGTAGCTTGCAAAATTCTTTAGTTTTGGGGGATATGATCTTCCAAGGTAGCCCTAATTCCCTTAGGTGAGGCTCATATACAGGCTTTTAATAACCAGTAGAGTTTCACAGGGATCCTTTGTCAGATCTTATTAACCTTCTTCCATTCCGTGCTGTCGATCGGCATTAGTGATTAGATCCTTTTCATTTTACCTACTTTTATAATTTTTGGGATTGAGCTTTATAAATGTTCCATGGCTTGGATCACCTTCTGGCCATACTTCTCTCCAAGTTGAATGTACTCTTCTGTTTTCAGCCATATTTGCAACATATTTTTATGATGGGTGAAACACATATATTTGGTTCAGAAGTAGTGCAATTCCCCACATTAAATATTAGAATCTGACTGTCTCATCTTAGAAAGTGTCCATTGGATTTCCTTTGAAGGATGCTTTTTCTTTTCCTTTCACTGGTCACTACACTTGTTTAGTATGGGATTCCTCTCATTTATGTAAAAGGAGGTATGTACTGTATCAGAAGCTATAATTTTCCTACATTGGAAATGTATTTCCTATAGGTACTTACCTCCATTCACACTTCCCACCCTTCTTCTCCACTGAAAACCAGTGCTTCTATCTTGTGACAAAACTCAGAGTAATAGTTTGGTAGAATTGAATAGAGGGAGTCACCTGTTTCATGAGAGTATTTTCCACACTTATTGGTAGAAAGTTGCTGCATTATGATTTATATGAGAGAGGCATTGGAAAAGGTGGAGAGGCTGGAGAATTACTCCTGGTGTAATGGTTCTGGAGGGGGCTGTAGAGAAAGCAAAAAATATCTATAAGTATGCATGTCTGGTCAATCAGTATTGAACATTCAAATGATCTGGTATGGGCTGGTTGTTATGGTGATCGACTTAACTGTAAAATTGCAGGTTCAATCTCCATCATCAAATATGCTTGCCCTTTCAGTGTTATATTGTAATGGTCACTCCCAGTATTTGTTAGTAAAAGAGTTGCCCAAGAACTTTTGGTGGGTGGTGTTGAGTTGCTGCCTTCTCTCTAGTCTATCATTTCAAAGTTAGGGACACTGAGCACAGATATCCCTTGGATAACTTTGCATGAAAGTTTAAAAAAACAAAGAAACAAACCTTGAACAATATGCTATACACAACAGTTTTAATGTGTTATTATTATATAATGTTTCAGTGAGTTTTAATTTCAACATGAAAGACCATAGCTTGTTTTATAAAGTTTAAAAGAAAAACAAGTACGTATAGATGTATTTTTGTGATGTTAAAATGAAATGAAAACCACATTTTAATTAAAACAACTGCATTTTCTGAAAGGTTTAAAATCTCTCTAAAAAGTAAAACAAGGTAATACTTGGTAACCTCTTAACTACAGGGATAATGTCCAACAGTATTAGCTCACACTGTGAACTTTGCCAGACAGAAGGACAGGAAATTAAACATGGTATAGTTAATTACTTAAGTGTTTTTGAATTAATCACAGTAGCAAATCTAATGAAAAAATACACGTGATCTTTGTATACATGTATAAAAGTTTGATTTATTCGTAGTACTGTATGTCTTGAACCTGGGATGACCAGTTCTGCACAAAATGTCCATCAATAAGGCTAAGTGCATATGATGCTTAAAGTATAATAATTAAAGATAAATGTTTATCTGTATGTTCCTTCCCCTCATTTTTCATTATTAAAAATAAACAAAAAATTCCTGAGGTATAAAAAAAAGGATAAAAATTAAAACAAAAATGCATTATATCATTGCATAACAAAAACATTAAAGTTTAAGATACAGTTGCTTTTTGCTGGACTAGTGCACACATGATACCAAATTTGTATAACTTTGTAGTTCACTACTTTGTGTTGTACAATGTTGTACACAGCACATGTGTATTCATGGTACAGTGTACTGGTATTTTACTTCTTCACATGTGGTTGTGTGAGATATTCTAAAATAAGTAAACACTATAATGCAGACTATTGAAAACAACACAAACACATTGAAATTGTTTGTTTTAAAATGGTTTTAGAAAAAAAACCTTTGGCAGTTTTTATTTAAACTTATATTTTCTCAGGTTGTGTAAGTTGGATTTACATGTACAGATCTTATCAGTCTATTTCTGTGAGGTGATGGTCCTTAATTCTTATATTTTGTTCACAATTATAGACATTATGAATACATATTTTTTTTTTAATGAACGTACTATTTATTTACCACTGTTATTGTTTCTGGTGTATTTTTGTTGTAGTTTTATGTAGTTTTATCATGAGCACAACATCAGCAAAGCTGTTTTCTTTTTACTGGTCAAATATCAATGAGATGCTTATTATAAAAGTCAATGGCTGCATCTAGACTCAATAGGGATAGTAATATGAATATCTGGAGCTGATGGCACTTTAGGCTTAAAGTTAGAAGATGAAATACAAATAAAACAAGTGTCTGTTGTGAATAATGTATCAAAACCTCAAACTATGATTACATATCTTTTCACAATTTCATTAAAAAAAAAAAGGTAATGACTCAGTACTAGAAAGATGCAATAAGGTGAAATGTAGTTGTAATATGATAAATATTGTGTCAACTTTTAACTCCTAATATTCCATGTATTGCTTCCATTTTGTTTGACCATCAAGTGATTACATTGTACCCAGTGCTAAACTATGATATGTATTGTAAAATGTGATTAATGTAGTACCATGTACGATGGGATTTTTACATTTTCACTGCTAGATGGAAAGGGGGAAACTTATTTGAGAGCTGTAACCCAGATAACAATCCTTTTTTAATATTCACACACAGGGTTAACATATTTTCATGGGCCAAGAAAAATTTTTTCTGTATTAAATATTTCACTTAAATTTGTAGAATATACTGTTTGTACATGCAGACTGTGGTGTCCTGAGATTGAACTGTATCACTTGGTTCTCACACAGTGCACTTGCATGTGTTACAATATTTAGGGAAGCAATAGAGGTAACTGCAAATTAATTGGTAAACAGTTTTAAATATTTTCCAGCAAATATTTATTACTATTAAATATATATTTTTAGATTTCTATTTTAAAAAGACTTTTAATAACTGTCTGAACTAACAAGTTTTAGAAGTACGATCCAATATTATAGTATTTAATTATATTTTTATAGTGACTATTTTCTTGATCATTATTAATTGTGAATTTTTTAGCATTAACTGATTCGTAGTTTAACTTTCTGCTCCTCTACATTGTTTTTGTGTTATTTTTTAACACTTTATTTCGAGGATCGAGGGTTTGAACCTCCCATCACAACAAATTCGCTCATCCTTTCACCTGAGGGGGCATTATAATGTGATGGTCAAGCCCATTATTTGTTGGTAAAAGAGTAGTCCAAGAGTTGGTGGTGGGTGGTGATGACTAGCTACCTTCCCTTTAGTCTTACGTTGCTAAATTGGGGACAGATAGTGTAGATAGCTCTTGCGTAACTTTGTGCAAAATTAAAAACAAAAATTCTTTACTAAGGTAAATTCTCTCTGTCAGATACACCTGTTTCATTTTACATTATTATGGTAATAGAATATTAATTTATATATGCAATTTAATCCCGACTTTTGCCCTTTCTTTGTACAGTAATTTTCATTAAGGTGCTAAGTTTAACTTGTTCACAAGTAAATATTGGCTGTCACAATTAGTTTGTTTTTTTTTCGTATGTTTTTTTACATTTGAAGTTTGTTACTTTGATATTATGAAAAATGAATCCTGCTAGTTATACATAGCTGTCTTGGAAACTGAATAATACTTGATACCTTTGTTTTCAAGGTTAACTGGTTTTTTCTTCCAAATTAACTCCTATCTTTGAAGTGAATTACTGAAGTTATAACTTAATAATGGAGATTGATTTCTTTCATAACTTTTGTGAATTATGTAGGGTGTTTTATGTAACTTAAATTCTTTGTTATTAACAATTTTCTTAGTTATAGATTTGGTAAATTACTGGTTTGTCTGGTTAAAGGTTCCTAGTTCATGTAACTAATTGTGCCAAAAAAAAAAAAAGAATAAAATGATCTCAAAATGAGACTTGCATTCTTGATCTTAGAAGCTCATCATATTATTTCATTGCCAAACATAAACAGGAGTAAAAGTTAATTTCCATTTGAAATGCCAGGTGGATAAGGCACTAGACTTGTAATCTGAGGGTTTCAGGTTCGAATCCCTGTCACACCAAACATACTTGTCCTTTCAGCTGTGGGGTGTTATGATGTGATGGTCAATTCCACTATTCGTTGGTAAAAATAGTAGTCCAAGAGTAGGTGGTGGGTGGTAATAACAAGCTGCCTTCCCTCTAGTCTTTCACTACTAAATTAGGGACAGCTAGCACAGATAGTTTTGTGTAGTTTTGCATGAAATTCAAAACAAAACAACACTAATGAAATGTTTCAGATTTGTGTAATATATATATAATAAAGTGTGTAGCAGTTGTAACAGTAATTTTTAGTTAGTATTAGTGTAACACATTTTTGAGTAAAATATTTTATAGAAGAAATTTTCCATATTTGTAGAATGGAGCAAAAGTTAAAAAATCTAGATAAACATCATAAATAAAAGATAATGATTTGTTTAATATGAAGCTCTCAAATATGCAGATCATATTTGAAACTGTAAATTATATTTGAGATTTTTTTTTCCTTGCCTTATGGGCAGCATCAGCCTGTGGTAATGGTGACTGATATATCTCTGAAATTGACCTGAATGTCAAGATATATAAACCATTGCTACAACAGGATACTGCTGTCCATGGTAAAAAAAATAAATAAATTGTATCACTGATATACATTCTAAAGGTTAAAACCAACAAGAGTTACACAAAAATATTTTGTAAATTTCAACAGATGGTGCTATAATAGTACTTGAAAGAAAGGTTTCTTAAGTCTTCAATAATTACAGTCGATAAATTAGGACAAGAAATTTATGCAAGTTATAAAACCAAGGTTTTTAACAATTCATTTGCTAAAAATACATCATTAGACTGGAGTAAGACTGGAGTTGTATTTGAAAAAGGGGTGTTGATGCATGAAGTCCTGTCCTGTCCACCAAAGAGAATCGAACGTTAGAGTTTTTTAGCCCTGTTAATTTGCAAACCTACTACAAAACCCACCTGTGGACAGAGTTGTATTGAGACGTAATGCTAAAGTGTTATTAAACATTACATGTGTTCATTAATCATTTTTTGTTCTGTTATTTCCTGAGTAGCCAATAACTTTAGTTACGGACTGGTACTCTTATTATCTTATGTAAATGATCGCTAACTTATGCTTTAAGAGATTGTTTTTTTTTTATGGGTTATACATATCACATTTTAAAACTTGAAATAATTATCGGTTTTGGTTGATTTTTTATAGTAAGGCTGCCCATGCGTTTGCATGATCAATCAATACAGCCAATTTATATATTTTTCATGAACAAATATATTGTTAAAGGTAATGAGTTCTTGTTTCCATTTCAAATTTTCGTTCACTGAGATAAAACTGTTTGTATCAGAGTGTGACATATGTCCAGATAAAACTCGTTTGTATCACAGTGTGACATATGTCCACATAAAACTGTTTGTATCACAGTGTGACATATGTCCAGATAAAACTCGTTTGTATCAGAGTGTGACATATGTCCAGATAAAACTGTTTGTATCAGAGTGTGATATAGGTCCAGTTTTATTTTTTGTTTGAAAACACAAATATTTTACACTTTCATACATATTATATCGAATATTCTGTTTTGTATATGAAAACACAAATATTTTACACTTTCATACATTTTTGTTACATAGTGTAATGACTAACCTAGAAGACAAGCAACTGAATTTTAAAGAACAGAGTTATTATAAATTTTTACTGTTTAGTAAGTCATATCTTAGTAACGATATGATATAGGAAGATGAAATTAAACAGTGTTAAGAGTATTATGTGGGTGCAAAGTACGCTGTTCTTACATGCTGCCACCAGGAGAGCCACAATGATTCCGTAACTGATCAATGACAGCAGGTGTTTACAATGTGCTCTTCCATATCCAGAACATATTGCATCTGTGTGGCAATGGATTTTACAGCAATAGCACACATCTCATCTGGTACTTTGGCTACTTCTTGAATAGTGGCATCCTTGAGGTCTGGAACTGTGTATGAGACTTTATCGGTACGCGCATGATTTCAGGTACCTTCACAATCAGAAATCGATTGATAGGTCCAGTGAATGAGGTGGTTATTCACAAGGAAATTGACGTGAATTGTCCACGCAAAACATGTTTCACCTGATTACCAATATACAGAAGAGGCATTATCCTGTATGTAAACCACAGTTTCTACCATTTCGTTAGTGTAACATGAGAATAACACTGATTGTGAACATTTCATGTTACTGCGCAGCTTTTTCTGTGCAGGACTATAGTTCATGTATTAACAGCTTTTATAAAATAATAAAATCCAATAACAAAGCCAGCTGTAATTTCAGCAACATAGAGGTGTCTAGTCAATATTAAACTATGCCTTATTATGACTAAATAACTCACTCACACATGTTGACTTTTGTAAGAGTTTTATCACACATGTTGGAGGAGGAGGGTCATTTATTGGTCATTAATTGCCAGTCTTGCCAAGAACTCTAACATAAAATCAGTACTTGAGGATAAATTCATCTTCTTCAGTACTTAACCTGATGCAGCTTGTAAGTAACCATTAAAAAAACTGACCGAAGAATCTTACAAACAGTTGAAACTGGGAAATACAGAAACCGTTAAGATATAACGTGAACTTTTGTACCTATATGCCTATTTCGCTTTGGTATGACTAATCTCAGTATGTGTTGATGGTGTGCACCAGTTTGCCCTCTCCGCACGCTTATCAGCCTCATTATGGATGAATAAGTTTTGATATTGTTGTTGTTTCATTCATGGTAGGTCCTTGTACTCTAAGAACCAGGGACACTCAGAAATATATAATTTATCTTTACCTCGCTCTTGGCTAAAGAGATATTGTCGGAAGACTTTGACTTTAGTTTCATTCAGATACAGAAGAAGAAGCCGGTGAAAAACAACAAGCTGATTAAATTTCTTATTTCCTGATACAGTTTTGCAAAGTTTTGTTTGCTTTAAGTAAATTCCAACTTCTACAATAGCAAGGACAAAAAAGTAGATGAATGAATAAAATAAATATGATGCGAAATCTAAATAATAATAACAGAAAATATAGTATAACTAAAGGAAAATAAAATAAAAGAAGTCATGGGGTCCACTAAATCAGGAATGGGATCCAAAGAACCACTACTCGAGAACTTGTTGTATTGAGGGAAAGGGGGATATCCCCAGAAGAAACCCTCATTCACTTAACCGTCGCCTAAACTTGTACCTGGAAGTAAAAAATCAACTTATGTTGGAAGTGAACATGTTACTAAAAAACTCCAAAACTTAAGCCTATGGTAATAAACAGGAAATACGACATGTAATTCAAGGAAATTTTATTTCAGATAGGTAATTAACAGGAAATACAACATTTTCTTTAAATGTATTCATGCGCTAATTTCTTTTGTTTATTATTTAAGATTTTGTAACTGGTCGCAACTTAGATGGAAAAATGAGGATCGTCTTACCAAATCTCATAGTGATGATTGAATTTGTACGAAAATACAAACGACTATGATTGTGTAGTAACAAGAGCAGAGGACTACACTTAGGTGTTTTAGTATGGACTTTATTCCGTGTATCAAAGTTTGCGGATGGCTCAGCGGAAAGTATGAAGGCTCATAACACTACTAATCAAATTTTTCAATTCACACTGGGAAGAACACAAATAGGTCTTTGTGTTGCTTTGTGTTTAACGATAAAGAACTTTAACCTACATAATACAGAATCCAGACGTTAATACATTTTACAGACAGAGTTGATAGTGTATTATGTTCCCAAACTTATATGATAGTTACGTACTTTGGATATTTAGATGAGAACTCTTGGGTCTTAGTTTATTTTGTAGCTTTCGGGCATAGCTACGCAAGGACTATCTGCGCATAGCCATTTGTAATTTTGAACTGATAGACCAAAGGGAAGATAACAAGTAAACATTACCCTCTACTAACTCGAATAGTACAGTCATAATGGTAGGGATTTTTGCTTAATTTTAAAATTTATATGTTTCGAAACTTTATCAGAAACGACGGTTTCTTTTCATCTTACACATGATTACATGAAGTATTCGCGAAAGTTGAAAGATAAAGTTAATATTTCTGAGTTTATATGATGGTGGAGGGATGACTTCTAATTTAGTAATAATACTGATATAATTACGAGTGCAGAAGGGGACTAAGAAAAACATAAAAAAATAGAAGAAGGAAAATCGGTTGTCTATCCTCTAGAAATCTGTTACAAGTAGTTTGTTTGATTGTAATTAAGCACAATGAGCTGTCTGTGCTCTGTCTACCAGGGTATCAAAACCCGTAGTCTAGAGTTGTAAGTCCGTAGGCATACCGCTGTGCCGCTGACGGGAGTTTATAAATTTAATGTCTTTGCTGGGACAAGTAAATCCAATAGAGGTTTTGCGTGTGACGTCACTCTTGACCTAGTTACTGCTGACCGCCATGATGGGTGGCACGCTCGGCGTGTTTATATTCCAACACAAGGGTGATTCATAGTCAAAAGTGCGCGATGGTACACTCGTGTTGTGCATTTAACTGTTCAAATCGACATGGACAGGTGGAAAATGTGTCATACTACAGATTTCCTAAAGATCCCGACCGAAGAAGACGATGGATTGCAGCTGTCAATAGGAAAAACTGGACACCCACAGAGCACACCAGACTTTGTAGTAAACATTTTGTGTCAGGTATCTATAATTCATCTATAGCCAGGCTGAATAAATTGAAACTTACATGCATGATATATGTATAGCAGAACACACTGCAGCACCAGTCAAAGAAATGTTTTTTGCACACTTTTCTTTTACTTTTAAATAACTGAATAGTAAATTTACTGAAGGAACAATATTATTCATGATGAATAGGTTATATAGCCATTTGTACATTAAGACAAAATGTTAATATCTCTTAAAGGACCAATTTAAGTGATTCATCAGAAAACCACAACTAGCACAAGATCAAAAAGTGTGCAAATAATTATTTTGTTGGCTGTACATTCAGTTGTTAAACAATGTTCAGCATATTCAGTTATATATATATATTTTCAGTTAAAAGTGTACAGTGTATCTGTTATATATATAAATATTATCTGATGATGCCTGTAGATCTATATCTTAACTAAATTATTGTACTCTGTTTCAGGGACGAAGAGTGATGATCCCTATCACCTGACTATGTACCTTCCATATTTCATTTTACACGTTCTCCCCTGAAGAGAAGGAAAGCTGCTGAATTGTGTAAATATGAAAACAGGAAAGAAGTGACCAAAAGGAGAAAAGAACAACAAAAGAGACATGAAGCTGCTGCTGGGCTGCTTGACCTTGCTTTCATAGAATCTGCTGGCACTGCTGCCACTGATAGCAGCTGTACTGATTCTGCTGATGAACTTGAAGCTACATGTGATACTTTTGACTTGTGTACATCACAATATACAACTGAGACATGTATGCAGACGGAAATATCATTCACAGACTTAGTTAGACTTGAATCTGAATGCCAACAGTTGCGGAATGAAGTCCTCCACTATAAAAGTACAGCAAAAGCGAACTGTTTTGAAGATGCTACTTTTGCAAATGACGACGAGAAGGTCAAATACTGTACAGGTCTGCCGTCATATGCAGTGATGATGATCATATGCAACCAAATTTACAGATATTCCTGAGATACACAGTCAGTCTCTAAATTTCAACAATTCATATTGACACTCATGAGACTGTGATTGGATGTGCCACTGCAACTCTTAGGATACATATTTGGATTGCACACCTCAACAGTATCACGCATATTTCAGGAGCTCATAAATGTCATGAATATTCGACTGGTACCAACATTTGTTTTCTGGCCTGAGAGAGAGGAACTAAGAATGACGTTGCTCGTGTCTTTTCGTGAGAAGTTTTCAAAGTGTGCCTGCATCATTGATTGTTTCGAAATATTCATACAGCGGCCGTCAGACCTCCAGGCACGAGCAGACACCTATTCACTGGATGTTGAACCGTGGGTTCACGTGTCCTTACTGTAATGCCGCGAGAATACATGTTGGATGTTGAGGGTGATCGGCATGGTACGCCAAAAGTATTCTATGCATGAAAGTACTATTCCAATTACGCTGTTACAAACTGATCAAAGTTGTAATTTAACAACATTAGACAAAATAGTAAGAGTGGCATGTGCTCTAACAAACATCTTTCCATCTGTTGTGCCATTTGACTGACTTTGTCCTATATATATTTATTGTACATAAGACACACCTTCATTTTGTTTACATTTCAGTATTCATTCATGGGTGCTTGTTTAAGAGTTACACTTTTGCATAGTTTAAAACTACCTTGTTAAAAAATCTGTACTTCTGGAAATCTAAAATAATACATAATGTATGCTAGAAATTCATATCTTAAATTTTATTTTGCCTGCAAACATGTATGTTGTGAAGCATAATAAACAGCATGAATATCTACATATTGCACTCTGTCTAATTATTTTCATCCATTAATAATATTTCATACCCTTGGCTAAAAAAGGGTGAATATAAATTATAATGTGTAGTGACAGCACATTGAGATAAAATACACTGTACTGGTGTATAACATTCATGCTAAAGAGGTGAAATTCTAAAGAATATTGATTATTTGTATAAGGCAGAAAATGAACAGTTGGGTTAGCTGGCACCCCTTCACGTAACATGAACAGTGAACAATTTAAAATTTACACAAAGGCCAATAACGAAATAGTGACAACCTGATATGGTTATTGTTTCTTTTTACTGAGTTTTTTGCAATCTAAGCAGGTCCATTTCTTTGGTTGTCTCTGCAGCCCGACACATTCCATATGGAAATGCACAACTTTGCAGCCCATGTTGCTGCACCGTAGTGTTATTGTATCAGTTTTGCTTGTACGGTAGTAGTAGCACAACAGCTGATCATCAGCTTGTTCTGATGGCTTTGTGAATTTCTGCCCCACGAGCTCAGGCAGAACACACAGTCTAAAGAATGTCTCCAGCTCTCCTACCATTCTATTTAAGAAGTCAGTGTCCAGCATAATCCTTTCAACATGGAGAGACTGCTGGTCATCTTTCTACACAACAAAATCACAATAGTTCACACCAGTTAGAAGCATCTGCCCCTGAACCTGGTAATAATAGGCATGGTTTTTCTTCAGTGAGAATTTGTCACCAATCCTTTCCAAGCAAAACTGTCCATCTTCTGCAGCTTCATTCAGTGACTTGCCTCGTTTGCAGTGTGGGCATTTTATTTCAAGTACACCCTTCCTACAACAAAGGCATTCAACCAGACCATCAGATGTCGCACCTAGGTAAGGGTATTGCGGAATAATGTGTAGCCCACTGTCTACTACCTTTAGTTGCTGGTGCTGTGTCCTTCTCACTTGTACATACAATGATCGAGCATGTTATTCATGCTTACATCCCCATCTTGTTGCCTTGGTTGAACATTTGGTAGCGTGGGGGTAACAGATTTGTTTCAAAAGTGACTTAGAAGGGTTGGCGACACTGGTACGACAAGCAGCTTTGAATTTTGAGGGTGTTATTCTACCAGCACGATGATCGTACCATAGCCTACTTTTCCATTGCTGTCTGGTCAGCTTCTCAAGAGCTGTTGCTTCCTCAACACTAATCGTCAGTGAAGTAAAATGTCATCACACACCTGGTTTAGCTCTTCCACTGATATTGATTATGTCTGCGCAGCAGTGTCAATGGTTGTGGCAATGGCACTGATACTGCAGCAGGCACATAGTGTCTTGCATAGTCCTTAGTCAATGAGAGGAAGCCAGACTTCACCCAGTGTTCTGAATTGCAAGGTAGCATGCCTCTACTTCTTCCTCAGTCATTGGGGGCATGCTGTTGCTGTTGCTTGGCATGCTGTTGTAGACTGCTCGGTCAGTTTGTTTTTTTGGTTGTGACACTTGTGAAGTCCATGTCCGTGACCTGCTTTAAGTGTCCCTTTCCTCTGGATGGCACAATCCACTCACAAGGCATTGATGTGCAAGCTGTGCTGTGATGTCTCTTTACGACAGCTTCCATGTAGAACAAAGTTGCTGCTACGTGGGAGCAGACTTCACCTAGTCCAGCCTTGCAGGTGCAGTGGGAAGATATTATCTCTCCATTCCTGCAGCTAGCAACCCATAGCTTTAGTGGTGGTTCATTTAGCCGCTGAGAGTGGCACACCTCATATAAGCTTTTAAAGACAACTGGGTATCAGGTTGGGATACATGTGTCACTCAAATAATAAAATAATATAAAAAAATAATAGAACAGTTAAATATTAAATTATTTTTACAGAAACCTTACATGGCTATTGGCCAGCTTTAACAGTCCATATCTACTTATACTATTTATTATCTATATATTGATACCGTACCAAAAATTAATCATAAGTAAAAAATTAAGTTTTGAAACAGCCTAGACAATTAGGTGTCTTAATGTCATTATACAAACATGTATATAAGTGCTCCTAAGCTAGACTTTGACAACAGTCAGTACACATGTAGTACAATAATATTGAACCATTTATTAAATTGGGGGCCCTACTTTACTTCAGTACCTAGTCTTCGTCTAAAATGTAGTTAAATCTATCATACAGAGTACATGATACATGTATGTAATATAACATGATGTACAAACTTTGCTGTAATGATGACTTTATCCGACGTTGCCCTGGTTATCTGGACATTCTGTACAAATCCTGCCACAAAGTACTTGTACGCATCAAGGCTTTTGTAACCTTTTAGACTTTCATTTGTATAGGTGGAAGTCCTGTTTATCAAACATATATAAATGTCACCATATGTAATATTTGGCAGATCTACTCCGGCAACAGTCTGACTCTGAGCAACGTTGTCTTGGCTGGATATTACTGGCGTAAATACACGTGGCGGGAGCATATACGGGTCTCCTACACTCAGTTCCTTCACGTTTTCTTCATACCTGGCCTTTTCAGCACCTGTCAGGTGTGCTACAAGTGATGAAAAGCCAGCGGCAGCATTTACATGTGAATAGTACTGAATACAGCAGTTGTTAACTCGTTCAGTCATGCGGGACACTTGCCACCCAATATGGCGGTATGTTTACAAACCTCGTTGTGGCCACGTGACACTAATAGGTTCACGCAAACCCTATAGGTCAAAGAGTGCGTTTTACTGTCTATTTTATAGTATTCTTAAAGCTCCATGGCGCGGGTCGAATTTTTGTAGCAACGAGATGCGAACAGTGAACTTTCAGACTCACAAGTTTGTTTGTTTTTTGGTTTTGAATTTCGCCCAAAGCTACTCGAGGGCTATCTGCGCTAGCCGTCCCTAATTTAGCAGTGTAAGACTAGAGGGAAGGCAGCTAGTCATCACCACCCACCGCCAACTCTTGGGCTACTCTTTTACCAACGAATAGTGGGATTGACCGTAACATTATAACGCCCCACGGCTAAAAAAAGGCGAGCATGTTTGGTGCGACAGGGATGCAAACCCGCGATTCTCAGATTACGAGTCGCACGCCTTAAACCACCTGGCCAGGCCGGGCCTTCAGACTCACAATCTAGACACGCTAACATATAGCTTATGTCCTGCACGGATACCCTTGTTAGCTTATAAATCTAATGTTATCAAGTCTGTTCACTATATCCGTTAACCTGCCTAAACTGGTGTTTAAGAACCAGATCGTATTGTAACAAAATATTTCATAAGTGAAAAATATCCATGATAGTATTTTTAATTTTTTTTCATGTTTAATACTGTTTGTTTTTTATTACTTAAAAAACAAATTATTCCATTTGTATGTGTTTGAATCTAAACGCGTCTGATTAAAAAATACGGGTACACTTTTATACAATGATAAAGAGCGACCTTTAAGTTATTTTAATGTAACTATTCGCTTTTCGTAAAACGAAATGATTCATTAGCTATGCAATATTTCAATCTCATTCAACTATTGTTGTTTTCTATTCTAAATTTTGTTTGTGTAATCCCTAAAGACCTGTTAGAATATTAATTTTTGTGGATAATAACACTCATATGATTAGCCATTATGGTATTTCATGTCACGGTCAAAATTGGTATCTCTTCTAAACATTTTTTGTTGTGTTTTAACTTCCACACATACTTGCATAATGATACTGATAGTTTAACTGTAACCGAGAGACACTGTGTATAAGGTCCAGTTTCATCCTTTTTAAATCAATGCAGAACAATTATAATTTGTGTCTCCTTTCCAATTAAATTTCGTGAGAAACTTTCCGTATATTAGTAACTACTGAATTCCATAAAATATTATATGTTCATAACACTTCATGTCGCTTGCTACCCTGTAAAAATCAATTTTGTCACGCCTTGCCTATCACTGTGATGACAAGAATACAACGTCCTTATCTGATATCTTCAACACAGTAGAATAGTGGAGCACGTGCTTCCCAACATTCTTTTGAACGTGAAGCAAGCAATAGTTTGTGAACAGTAAGAAAGTTGTTTTGTTTGTTTAAGCAGAATGCTACAAAATATACTATGTACTCTGTATGTATCGAACCACGATTTTTATCATTAACTTAAGGTTATTGATGAGCCAGTGGAGGGGTTGAGAGCACGTAAGAAAGTCTGCACAAAATAATTAAAGAATAACTGAAACATAATATTTTAGCCATGGGGAAACCAATGTTCTAAAATAATGATAAATACTGCTTTCCTTCAGTTTTAATCAACCGAAGTATTTGGTGATTCATCCACAAATTATCTGAAATATAAACGACTGACCATTCGGTTTATTGTTTCTATTGGGTAATTTACAGTTTTTTGTACTTCATGACATCTTATGTCAATACAGAATATCGTTACCACGAACAGTAATAACAGCCTGATGCTGAATCCTTAAAATCTACAATATTTGTTTTGCTTATCCTCGACAGTTCCTCTAAAATAGGTGTTTTCAGTGTACATTTAATGTCTGAAGTCATATATATGTTCCATGGAACCGAAATCGGTTGAACGTATAATGCATTCCTCTCTGTACTTTCTCTCTTATACTAGAAATGCGTCGACTAACTTATCATGGTGGGGACGAACGTCATCACTCATTAGTCAGAGCCAGTTTCACCGCCGTATGACACCATAGAAGGGTCGCAGGGTAACATGTGGTATTTGTGGCTCCATAAGATGTGTAGATGTTGGCACATCCAGCTGTTCTTGTTTTCATCATACTACAATCACCGTTTTATACACAACGTTCCTGAATGGAAATGGGGTTTTACCTTTTCCTTATCCTTTCCAAATCAGTTTACGTCTTTAATATCTCGATATGGTAAATTACACCTGTCAAACACAATGAATAAATAAAATACTGCTCCACCCGTCTTGATTCGTTGGACATTTTCTAGGTACCACTGTGGACGAGCTGTTTTAAGTTTTACCGTGAATAGAATGAATCTCAATAAATGCCTAGCATTCAGGTTAATTTTGTGGCATATGTTTGTAACCCTTTCTACACTGATGAGATATCCACTTACAGCTGTTCAGTCTCTAAAGAGGGTACCCTACGAATGTGGTGAAATAGGATCGACAAACAGATAGGGTTTCTTGCTTGAGTTGGGAAATAAGGTCTCTTTGTCTAGATGTTTAAACAGCTTTATTGTTGTATTCTGAAGATGGTTGGCGTGTGAGTTAAAGTACAGAACAGCGTTTCGACCTTCTTAGGTCATCTTCAGGTTACCTAAGGAATTTGAAACGTTGTTGTATAGTTTATTTCAATTAAAGTTTTCATATCCATAACAGCCATCTTTAGAATACATTTTTGCTTCATTTGGGTTTCTCGTCATCATGAACTTTATTGTTGATTTGGAATAATTTTCACATTTTTCTAAAGATTCTTTGAGAGACATTATTTAATTCACAATAGCTTACTGTAATTGGCTGGTTTGCATTCGTCAAATTGTCCTCCACAAAAATGGAATTTTCAAAATACAAATGCTTTTTTTTTTACGTCTTATCATAGTTCATCAGTAATTTGGACACTTTAAAACCTTTTATTTACTTCAAAGAGACAAAGGAGGCAAGACTTTATACGGCCACTATACAAAAGTTAACTGAACGACCAATCGTTGTATTTCCTGACAGATCATAAGATATCTTATTTTAGCTGAACAGAGTGACGACTCACCAGTTTTGCCTTTCATATGTTTAGTATTATAAATATGGGTTACATTTCAATTGTGTTACGTCAGCAGAATGTAAAAAAATATAAGAATACAAGAACTAATATGTGGCGAAACCAACAATATACAGTCTAGATTATATAAGTAAAACTTACGAATTATCTACGTCGTGCAGTACTACCATGTGGAGAAGCTACGTGACACAACCAACAATGTACAGTCTAGGTTATATAAGTAAAACTTACGAATTATCTACGTCGTGCAGTACTACCATGTGGAGAAGCTACGTGACACAACCAACAATGTACAGTCTAGGTTATAGTCTAGGTTATATAAGTAAAACTTATAATGGTTTACGTCATGTAAGTAGCAAGTTGTGAACAAATTGTCTAGCGCGTCTAACAATGTCTAAGTTATGTAAGTAAAATTTATGAATGGTTTACTTGATACGTGAAGGAACGAGCGGAGAGTACGAAGATAGGATCAATGATAAACAAACTGTGTTATGTGAGAACAAAAGGTAAATAACCTATGTGATAGAAACAGTGGCAAGTGGGCAGTTTATGTGATATAGGAAATAACGTGTATTGAACGTACACAGCCTAAGACAGTAACACATGAACGTTATACCTGGTGCAGTCTGCATCTGTGACTAATCGTAATGACGTTAATAACAAATGAAATGCGTGATCAAACTAAAAGAGTGTGAAAAATAACATCTAAGCCACATGTGCTACTTAAACATTAACTAATATAAACATGTGGTATGAATAATCCACTTAATTAGAGCCGTAACATTTAAACAATAGATGATAATTAAGTACCAAGATATGTGATATGAACAATGTAGTGTTAATTATCTGAGCATTAAAATACATGGTGTAAACTGTATGGTGTTGATAACTCACGTGTTATGTAAGTACTAAAATATATGATGCAAATTATACGGTGTTAAATATCCAAGTATTAAAATATATGGTTTAAACTATGTAGTGTTGATAACTCACGTAGTGTGAGCAGTAACATTTAAATAATATGTATTATGTACGCATTAAAATATATGATGTGAACTGTACAGCGTTAATTGTTCATGCAATGTGAGCAGTAACTTGTGAACAAACTAGGCAGATAGCTGTATTACAGATTTCTCTTCTTTTCATCAAATATTAAATAGAAAATATAATCTGTGACGCAGAGGTCCAATGCACTCCCTGCCATACCTTCTGCTGTAGGCTCTAGCCTCGCCCATTGAGGTCTCGTCTCAGTAGCCCAGACAAGCACACCAAAGAATTGTTTTAAGACCTAATTTCATTTCACCCAAACGGTTGGTGGGTCAGCAGAGAGTTACGCCCTCTCTTTAACCAAGAAATGTGTTAAGATGAAAGTGGTGATTGTCCATAACTGGTAATTAGAAGAAGAAACTAAATATGGTAATAGTGGACAGTGAATATTTTATTTCATTTTAGATGTAGGGTTGTAGTGTCATTCACGATTATTTCTTCTTCATATTCCCACTGTTTTGTGGCTATAAAGAAATACAACAAGGTTTATAACGATGATATGTATGGATCTTGAATGGGCAAGGCTGCAGTCCACATATAATAGATATTACCATTATAAGAGGCTTAGCTGTATTTCTTTGGTTTGCTTACTCAAACTATGTTGGTCAGTCTTGAATGGGCAAGACTACAGTCCACATATCATGGATATTACCATTATAAAAGGCCTAGCTGTATTTCTTTGGTTTGCTTGCTCTGAGTATGCTGATGAACCTTAAATAGGTGAGACTGCAGCCAACAGCAGAAGGTGTGATGATTTAGAGAATGCACTGGGCTTCTGCGTCACAGATCATATTTTCAGTGTTACCTTTGAAGAGAAGATAAAACTGTAATAACAAGTAATAACTTATGCGCAAAGCCATAATATTATTCACATAATTAAATTAATATGGATTGCTGAATGGCGAGTTGGAAATTACACATAAATTCGTAGATAAATAGATAATCACTAGTTAAAGCATTTTACCTCTTAATGCCCAATTACTTTAAGTTCACTTACTGAAACTAATCATCTTTTAACCCTTCCATAGTCCAACACACACGAAGTAAGTGAGAAAACCAATCCTCAGTGATTTACAAAAGTCACATACAATTGGTTTTTTTATTTAATATGATAATGTTTCTTAATTTGAAGTTAGTAGATTAATTTGATGGAAATTGATTTGGTTAATTTCTTAATCTAAGTATGCTGATAAATGAAATTATACAAAGAACACAACATTGGAAGTAGGAAAATTATACTGGCAGCGTGGTAATATACACGTGTAATAAATTTTTATTTGAAAAGCACGGTAAAGTTTCATGGCATATTTTTATATACATCGCTGGCCAAAATCTTAAGGCCAATGAACATGAAGAAAAAAACATGCATTTTGCGTTGTTAGACTCAACCACTTATTTGAGTAAAGCCTCGAAAGATAAAAATATAAAAAGGGAAAATAAAAATAAAACCTTTTTTAGTATTTAATAGGGAAAATGTGAACACTATGAAATTAGCCTAAATACTAGCTGGTCAAAAGTTTAAGACAATACCAAAAAGAATTCCTAAACAGGGTAGGAAATGCCCAACAAGAGGTCTCAGTTGTGAGTTGCACGGCCGTCATTGCGAATAATTGCAAACATTCGCTCTGACATGGTCGATATAAGCATTTGCAGAAGGCTGACTGGAATGTTATTCCAAGTGGTGAAGATGGCTTCACGAAGATTATGTACTGTTTGAAATTGACGTCCACTTCTATAGACTTCCCTTGCCATCCACCTCTAAATATTTTCAATGGAGTTCAGTTCGGGCAAACACGCTGGATGGTCCAAAAGAATCACGTCATTCGCCATGAAAAAGTCCTTTGTCCTGCGGGCATTGTGAATTGCAGCATTGTCCTGCTGAAAGATCCAGTCATTTTCACACAAGCGAGGGCCTTCAGTTAATAAGGATGCTCTCTCTAACATGCCAATGTAGCCAGCTGCTGTTTGACGCCCCTGTTTTACCTGAAGCTCCATTATTCCATGAAAGAAGAAAGTACCCCAGATCATGATGGAACCTCCTCCTCTGTTTCGTGTAAACAATGTCTCCGGTGGGGTATCCTTATAGTGTCAGTAACGTTGAAAGCCATCTGGACATTCCAGGATAATTTTTTTCCCATAAGAGAACAAAACCTTCGTCCACTTTTCTACGTCCGATGTTTGGTGCTTCTCAGCAAAGTTAAACCGAGCTGTATCGTGGTGTGGAAGGAGGCGTGGCCTTTGAAGACATTTACAGTTTTTAAAGCCTTTCTCTCGTAGACGCCGTCTTATTGTTCTTGAGCTGCATTCTGCGTCCGTAAGGGCCTTAATCAGATTCAACGATCGGCTGGTGTCTTGCCGGAAAACACGTCGAATCCTCCTGCTCAACGCTGACGAAATTTTCTTGGGCCGACTGCTTGAAATTCTCATTCCGTATCCCTTAGGGTCTTTTAAGAAATTTGCAACAGCAGTTTTACAACGCCTAATCTCACCAGCAATGGTTCGTGGAGAGAGACCTTGGTTTTATAGCTCGACAATTTTGTCACGTTCAAACTGTGTCAACTTTTTAGCCTTTGCCATGTTTTTACCCAGTGTAACACAGGAGATGTCAGTGGGAGATGTTGACAACGCTAACGCTTGAACACAAATGACTAAATTTCGTTACGTGTTTACCTATAAACGCTCGCTTCTTTTCAGTAGGGTCTTAAACTTTTGACCAGCTATAATTTATGCTAATTTTATAGTGTTCACATTTTCCCTATTAAATGCTAAAAGTAGTTTTTTTATTTTCCCTTTTCTTATTTTCATCTTTCGAAGCTCTACTCAAATAAGTGATTGAGTCTAATAACGCAAAATGCAAATTTTTTCTTTATGTTCATTGGCCTTAAGACTTTGGCCTGTAGTGTATATAAAATACATATACATAAGTAGCACCATCTACCTTCATATATCTTAATGAATTAAAAAACTACGAATTTTAAAAAGTGATCTTTTTCTCACCACCACTAGAGGTTCAGCAATACATCGATACTTGTGGTGGGCAGAGCACAGATAACTCATGTATAGCTTTGCTCTTAACAGCAACCAAATTAACAGAATGAAATATTTACTAGAAATATTTCTGCGTTTACATAAATAATAAAGTATAGAGAAATGTACACATGAATAGGTTATAGTGGGAATAACTTTTTATAGAAATATAGATGACTCGTACGCTTTCGTAACTGTCAACTTTTGTTGGTACATGAGTGAGTTAAGCGTTATACACAAACGCACATATGTTTTCATACGTTAAACTTTGAACGCAGATCAGATAAAGATATCAGAGTAAAATAGAATTTTACCGCATGCAGTATTGCAAAGTTTTTTTATTATGTGAACAGGCTTGCTTTAAGTAATGACAAACACGAGTAGTTTTAACGAGCTGAACAAGACTAGACATGTAACGAAAAAATCAAAGACACAATCCACGACAAGAGATCGATTTGGTTATAGTGGGAGTTTGTTTAATAAGAAATGTGAAAAATAAAGATATTTATTATAATTTTTACCAACTATTCTCTACTTACAAAGTGATGTGTGATACTTTGGGCTGGGGTGAAGATATGCTTTAAATATCATGCCCTATCTACGATAAAAGAAAAAATCATATATATATATATGCGGCGCACGGGTACTGTGGAACTGACTCAGTCACCCGGGAAAGAGAGAAACCATGTTTGCCCAGTGGTAACAGTTCTATTGATTGAGAAAGAGCAAAGAGTTCGCTATGGTAACCACGTTGTCATGGTAACGGCTGTTCGGATGTTCTCTTCTCCTTCTTGAAAACACATCAGGCACAGCTCGTGGCCTGGTCTTCACATGCACTCTTAAAGCTGCGGATGCTGAGACGAGTGCAGTAGTGGCCTCCTTTCTATGCGCAATCAGTTTAGCTCTTTCAAGTGACATTTCAGTAGTTTCCTATGTATTAATCTGTAGCCTTCACAGAGCCACATTCATTAACTGCTGTGGAAGAACGTTCCTTTAGAATGCTATATTCTTTCTTGTTATTATTTTAAACTGAGATTCTTGAACGAACTGACCAACTGTACCAAGCTTCAGCTGAGGTAAGTGTATCTTCTATGTACAAAATTTTGCAAAGCACACTTATAATATAAAGCTTTATATTGCTTTTCTCTTTTGCTAACTCTCATTAGCTTTCTTGGCCTCATTCATGTACATTTGAAATAATCGAATTTCACAAATATTTTATTTTACCTGAAAAATGGACATTTGAAAAACTATTCTCAATATAAAGTTTTATTGAAAAATCATATTAATTATCCAAAATATTTTTTCTCTGTAAATAAATAATTTATAAACTTAATGGCACGAAAAAAAAAACACATTTTCGCTTCAAACAAGGTAAAAACCGAATGTTAGAAAATTTATTTCTGTGAAATTAAGTTAACTGAATATTTCTTTTATGTATATATAAACAGTGGTAAGCTCAAAGGCTTATAACAGTCTTTCATGATGAAGAGAAACTCACTTGATGTAAAGTGTATTCTAAAGACGGCTGGTTAACCTGAAGATGACCTAAGACGATAGATACATTGTTCTGTGCTTTATTTTAATTAAAGTTTTAATTCCCATACCACCAGTCTTTAGAATACATTAATATAACAGTTGATACCCGTGATGGGCACAGCACAGGTAGCCCATTGTGTAGCGTTCTACTTAATAAGAAACAAAAATTAAATATAATATAATAAGTTCAAACTTTTATTGTTATGTTTACAAATTCATATTTATAAGTGCGAGAATCTGCTTCCATCTGGTTTGATTTGGCTGTAGAGTCGTTTGGCGATTTAGAGGAATTAATTTTTTTTTATTCTGATAGAAAATCATTAAACTTTAACGTATTAATTCGACCTTAACCTCAGAAATCTCAAATTTTCTTCGTAAGTGTAAAGATAAAAGCAAACAGTTATGGTGACGTTGTTATAAACAAACGCGCATGGTTCTCACATATAAACCGTTAAAACCAGATTTATCAACATTCAATACTAAATCTCTGAGTCCTGTGTCATAATTTTTGAGACAAAATTTCTAAGTGTAAATGCTAATCACATTCAGTTGGCTGTAAAGTTATGTCGTCATACAATTTCGACGCTGAGAACATTCGTTGAATCAATCATAATGAATGTCTATGTTTACAATTTGGCGGTTTTATGCACTGTTTAAGAGCATACGAGTACTGAATAACGGTATTCGCTAATTCTTACTTTCATACATACTGACTTTTACTTTCGAAATTTGTAAATTTTATGAGTATACATTTGCACGGCATTCAAATCAATAAAAACATTTTATTTTTTTTTCTGTAGATAACCCGCACAGTTTAGAAGACATTTTACTGCTTACAGATAACGTAACGCACACTTTTATTGAATTTAAGTTTGCAAGATATCATATGACTAGCTATTTATCTTTAAAAACGTTTCGTTATTTATTCTTTGTAGCTATAAAACATCCTGAGGTGTATTACAAACAACTTTTTGCACATAAAGAAATACAAATTATTGTGCTCTGAGATAGATTATGAGTGAGACAGTTTAATTAAACATGATTTTGGGTAATATATTACTGTACTAATATTTTTCTGTATGCAGTACCATATTCTTTGTTATTTATCACAATAATTCCATCTGTTCACTGAGGTGATTCACCCATCTTCAATAAATTTCAGTACAAAATGCTGAGATAGTACGAATTATCTCCATCAGGTCATTCCAGATCCAGAAGGCAGTAACAAATTAATCTTAAATTTGTCACTACATTCTATGAAAAGCTAAGCCTAATATTTGATACTTTAAAAAATAAGTAAATAATATATAAAACAACTTCATTCAACTAGAGACTACCGCTATTTGAAAATTTACCAACAAATGACTGTTTGTTCCCTTTTAACATGTTTTTATAATTTTAAAAAAAATCTTTTGTGCTCTAGGATAAACTTTTACGCTTTATGGATTGCTACTTTACAGATGAAAACAATGCGTTGGGCAGTCCTTAGTTTATAAATACAATTACGTCATTAAACACTTTTTCTCTCTCTTGAAGCAATTGTATCAACCAGACATTTTCAGACTTACAAAGAAGATTATCAAAGCAGGTATTTCATATTCCTGATGAAGATCGTGTTCTTGTTGTACTTATAAGAGAAAGATCTTGTCTCGACTTTTTCGAAATTCTGATTTTATTATATTAACGTTTCTACTCTAACTTCAAACACGTTAACACTAAAATAAATATATGATGAGTTGACCTGTTCAGTATCAAATGTGTTACGTAAACTGAACTACTTGACAATAAAGTATTTGAAGATTGTTTGTTTGTTTTTTGAATTTCGCGCAAAGCTACTCGAGGGCTATCTGCGCTAGCCGTCCCTAATTTAGTAGTGTAAGACTAGAGGGAAAGCAGCTGGTCATCACCACCCACCGCCAACTCTTGGACTACTTTTTACCAACGAATAGTGGGATTGACCGTCATATTATAACGCCCCCACAGCTGAAAGGGCGAGCATGTTTGGTGTGACGTGGATTCAAACCCGTGACCCTCAGATTACGAATGGAACGCCTTAACCCACCTGGCCATGCCGGGCTAAGCATTTGGAGAAACGTGTTTTCGTTGTCTATGCAACTTCAATGTTAACGTAAATGGTAATAATAACAAATTAAGCTTGAGTGACTTATTCTTAAATTGCTTATATATATACATAAGTATAACAAGTTAGTAGAAAATTGGAACTGATATTATAAGATTAAACCATAAGTTGCTTTACCAGAATTTATGTACACGCTCAACTATTTGTAACAGCTGGGCTGTTTATAAAGTGTGTAACAACGAGTAAGTTACTGCTGTAACGGTATACTGTTACAACTTCATACACACCGTGACATTCCGGATATACGGCTCGTTTCACTAAACAAACGTTGCATTCATTTGAATAATTCTGTTTTTACATATCTAACAAAAAGTAAAGAACTTAGGTGTCCACCGCTACATGATTGATATTGAATTGCGTATTATCTATTCACGAGAAACCGAGTATGTGAATATGTTCTTTCACATGTAAACTTCTCACGTCGTCAGTTTGTTATCGTGAGTAGTTTTTAATAGACAATGATTTGAATATATTAAAATTATTATTATTATTGTACTCATTTTCTGTCACTACAAATGTAGTTTTCTCTGTTGTTTAAATATTTAAATATATGCATAACATGCTATATAATTAATTCAGCACTCGAAAACATTCGTGAAACAGAAACAAACAGGTAGTTTTAATTTAGTTCTAACATCGCTGAAAAAAATCGTTCACATCAAGAATATTTCTTTTTATTTGACACAGGTTCTGACTAGCGCCCCCAGTGGCTCAGCGGTGTATCTGCGGGCTTACAACGCTAAAAACCGGGTTTCGATGCCCGTGGTAGGCAGAGTACAGATAGCCCATTGTGTAGTTTTGTGCTTAATTCAAAATAACAATAACAATTATGACTAGTGTAAGTGAAGCCGAATACATTTTATATACAAGTAATTAGATTTTTTTTGTTTTATTGTATAACTTTAAAAACAAAATTACCCCCCAAGCAATTACTATAACAATAAAACGTGTAGACGTTTCAATCCCGTTGTAGAGGTCCAGAAATCAATCAGTTAGTTACTCATTAACTTTAGAATGTGTATTTTATATCTCCATTACCTAATAGTTTTCAAATATTATTACTTCCCGTAACTTAGTTGTTCTGAAATCTACCTATATTGAAACTGTTAGGATAGAAGTGTCTTCCTACACAGTTTTTCTTTTTCTCGTTGGGTTTTTTACGCATAAACTAATAGTTGACCGTGATAAGCAATCAAACGCTAAGTCAGTAAATGTTAAATAATTTTAAAGGATTTTTTGTCTAGAGCAAAAACAAACGCATGACAATGTTAGGCCTATAATCAGTGATGACGAGAAAACCCACTTGTAGAGAAAAATATATATGTAAAAACGGCTGGTTTGGGTTGAAAAATTTTTTTATGCAGAGGAGCGAACAACGTTTCGACCTTCTTCGGTCATCGTCAGGTTCACAAAGAAAGAAAGAGGTAACTGACCGATATCTGACCACATGTTTGAAGGTGAGTGTAGGAATGTAGAGGGAGTGCTTAGATGTTTGATTATATTTATGTTCCTTTGTATTGCTTTATTTTGGGCTTGAGTTGTTGTATAAGTAAGGCTTCTTCAATTTTGCGTTTGTTTATGTTTGTTTCTTTATTTAGTATTTGGGTGTTTTCTATGGTTTATTTGATTTGCAGTGTTCGAAAACTAGAGATTTATGGACTTATACAACGAAACATAAACTAAATCAACACTAGGAATGACAGGGACAAAACGATCTGCTACAACAAAAAACTAGAAAAACTAAGATGCAAACAACAGAAAAGATACCAACATGACAAACCGTTGACTAACCTCATAATTAACAGATCCGACCGAGAATTAAACACACACGAGATACATCTACTTAACAAAGGACTCAACTTCGCAATACCACTTAGGTACATCCCAATCTAAAAAATTAAAACATGTTTAGAAGACATAGCCAGGAGACTTGTGATACTTTCCACAGAAAACAAAAACAAGAAAACAACCGGAAACACCAACATAAAGAAGACAACTTCGACAATTTTATTGACATCCAACAGCCAAACTTCCCAGAAAAAAATAAAAATGTATATTTTCCAGAAACACCTAAAAATAACATCTTAAACGATTTTTTTAAAAAATATTCCGTCAACATAATCTCACAAAACAGAAAGATAAAAAACAATCTTATTAAAAGATATATTAATTCCATTAAAAAACCTAAAACAAGACAAAAACATAAAAAATTCTAAAAGCAGGTAAACGAAACGCTATAATCATAATGAACACGATTGAATACATCCAAAAAATGAAGAACATTCTATCAGACACAAACAAATTTAAACCAATACATACAAATCCAACAAAGACACACGAAACGCAACTAAACAAAATACTACTAAAAATGAAAAACGTCAACACAATTTCACAAACACTTTATTCCTACCTACGTAAAACCGACTCACGCACACCACAAATATACGGCATTCCCAAACCTCATAAACCAGATTGTCCATTACGACCAATAATGTGCACATATGAATCATTTAATTACAATCTTGGTAAATACATAGCATGGGCATTCTTCAAATATGTAACATCAGCCAGCTTATTCATCAAAGACTCTTTTAATTTCAAGTCTAATCTTAATCAACTTAATCGAAACTTAATGGCCAGTTTCGATGTTACATTCCTCTTTACAGAAGTCCCAACTGCTGAAGCCTACAAGATAGCCTTGGAACTCTACATCCGAGACCCTAACCCATCAAAAAACATTCCCAGCAACCAGTTAGCAACCCTCATAAAATTCACCACGATAAAGACAAACTTCATGTTCAACAACCACAACTATACACAAATAAATGGCCTAAGCATGGGCAACCCAGTATTACCAGTTCTAGCCAATATTTTTATGACACAAGTTGAAACACAAGCAATTAACACAGCATTACATCCACCACTATACTGGTACAGATATGTAGAGACACGATTGCGGTATTCACATCTACAGAACACACACTTAATTTTTTTCAATCACATTAACTCTATACATCCCAACATCAACTTCACATGTGAACAGGAAGAAAGCAATCAAATATCATTTCTTAACCTCAAAATTTCAAGAACCGATACACAATTTAAAACAAAAATCCACCGAAAAATCACCCATACTGGACAATACATTCCTTGGGACTCAGCACGTGAAACAAAACAAAAACTCAACATACAAAGAAACCAAATAAACACAGCCATAAAACTATGTTCACCAGATAAAATTAACGATGAAGTAGACAAAATAAAACAATACTTCATCAACATTAATAAGTTTCCTCCAGAAAACGTAAAAAACATTATACGCACACATCTAGACAAAAAAGCAAAATCAACTAACAAAAGTAAATATATCCCACGAATTAAAAAATCACGAAACCATATACTGCTGCATACCATATATTCCCGACATCAGCAGAAAAATAACCAACAATTGGCAAAAACTAGTGATAAAATATGGCATTCCAGTTAATACCAAATTTATTCAAAAACCAGACACGAAACTAAGGTCTATACTGTGTAAAAACTACACTGACAAACACCACACCAACATTATTTACAAAATACAATGTGATAACTGCCACGACTTCTATATTGGAGAAACAAGTATAAAAATGGAAACCAGATTTAAATAACACAAAAAGTCATCTTCACACGTTTTCGAACTCTGCAAAGCAAATAAACACAACATAACCACAGAAAACACTCAAATACTAAATAAAGAAACAAACATAAACAAACGCAAAATTAAAGAAGCCTTACTTATACAACAACTCAAGCCCAAAATGAACCAATACAAAGGAACACCTTTATACCTATATTAATAAATATAATCAAACATCTTAGCACGCCCTCTACATTCCTACACTCAATTACACAACCACCTTCAAACATATGGTCAACTGTCGGTCAGTTACCTCATTCTTTCTTTGTAAATTTGACAATGACCGAAGAAGGTCGAAAAGTTGTTCGCTCTTTTGCATAAAAATTTTCTCAACTAAAACCAGCCGTTTTTACATAGATGTTAGGCCTACATTATGTCACACTTTACTATTTAATTTATTCAACTTCTGTAACTTACACACGCGATATTTAAAGAAAAAAGAAAGTAATATTTAAAGTACTTTGATATTACGATTAAAGTTAACTGTTTATTGAAACACGAATTATGAAACACTAAAGTTATTCGGTTGATATGTACGTTATGTTCCGGCAAAAATGTAGCAGGATGCAAATATTCGTACATATGCAACTACTCGCAGCATATGATTTGATGTAAACAAACGCATTTATTCACAGTGTAAGATTATACACATGTATTTAGAAATGTATTAGTTCATTGCAAAATTTCTTGTTATTTTGTTTCTGGAATGAAAAGGAACAATACACTTATTTTGTCTAAACTTGTAGGTGTTTTAAAAATCTAATACTCCCTTTATAAACTTCCTAAACGATGCAACCAAGAAACAAAATAAGAATTACCAAACGTCTACTAAGAAATTCTAGACAATTTTAATTAATTATCAGAATTTAAGAGTTTAGTTCTTGTGTCAACTTCAATGCATTGACACTATATACTTCAAGTACTTAATTAATCGATATTAGAAAAGAAAAGTATTGATTTGTTAAATAATTGAATACATAGGATACGACCAGATTAAAATTAAAAAATTATTCTGGATAAAGAACCAAATTTTGCCAGTAATTAGTTATTCGAGGAATTATTTATCATTTAACTCGCTTCGTATGTTAATGAGGTAAATGTGTATAATAAAATAGTAGAGTTCATATGAGCTTTTATATATTAGTTTAATACGTATTGCTTGGTTGTAATTTTTATAAGAAGTTAAAAAATGATACCTACAGTTAATTTTTAAACATGCATGTATATGATAAAGGTAATGCCCACGCATACATACAGATTGTACGTATAAACATGCACTTATGCTTATACGTTTTATTAAAAATAATATAAAGAAGTAGCACCAAGAACCATTAGTTCGCAAGCCTTACAGTACCATTCAATAACAAAAAAAAAAATCCTATATGGCTGCCTTGCTGATCAAATCACAGCAACGTATCTCCGCCCAATCACGTCAAATATTTCCTTTTCTAGAAGCTTCTCGATGTAATGGTACTACGAAAGAAATAAGAAGTTTAAGCCTCTCTCTGTACTGGAACATCTTTCTAAACAACACAAAACAGTTCTCCCATTTTCTTGAACTTATTACGTCATCTAGATCAATGTCGATGTCAAAGTCTTTCTTGACGTTCAGTTTTTATCATAACACTTAATTATTCATTAAGATTAATAATATTATTATGGAAAGGAAACTGACGCTCTTTAGAATAAAATGTTTTTTTGAAAATGTATCTAACCACTTATGCTTGATAGAAACATTTTTCATTTAGACAGAAACCGAAAAGCCATCTTTTCTTAATTCTTTTTGTTTTTCAATTTTCTGTAAAATTCACTCGACTACCAAACAACTCTGGTTAACGTTATTGTGTCTTAACAGACTCGCTGGTATCTCTCTAATTCACATATTTCCACTCACAATAATATATAAATCGAAGTTCTGAAGTTCGCTGGTAAGAGAGGTATCTAA
Source organism: Tachypleus tridentatus (assembly GCF_004210375.1). Taxonomy (NCBI): domain Eukaryota; kingdom Metazoa; phylum Arthropoda; class Merostomata; order Xiphosura; family Limulidae; genus Tachypleus; species Tachypleus tridentatus. The sequence continues at coordinate 130,249,767 of NC_134832.1, read as the reverse complement.
ACTACTGGCACTTCGTGAGACAAGCAAAGCCATTGGTTCAAAAGCAACTTTCTACTTACAGGCTAATACAAACTACGATTGGATGACTGAAAAGTCTTATATCGCCATATGCAGAAGTCGTTTTCTGCACAGACTGAGCTTCTTTGCGACTGAGAGGAATTTTAAAGAAGAAATAAATATAATTTCTTTCAATTCAACTGAACTCACCGAATTTAACTCTAATCAGTTTTAGGCGTTTAAATCACTCGATTCGAAATGTCAGAGTATGTTATTTATTGCCTCATATTTTAAGTAACCTCTTCTGACCTTTTATAAACAGGAAAAGAAAGTTCAAAAGGTGTCTTCGCCATACTATGTGAGCAAGAATGACGAGAAATCAGGGATACAATAATTCTTTTTTCGACGCCATAATTAATTTCTTGCAAAGTTCTTTTGTTCCTTAGTTTAACACATTGAAACTATGTATGTATATTATATTGATTCCAAGGAATTCGTGTTTGTGCACTGAGTGATATTTTATTGCTAAATTATGGAGAGGGCAAATTAAAGAATGAATGAAGAAACAGGAAACATTATACGTAAATGTATGGAAACAGAAAAGACATTCAACTCTCAGCTACTGTAAGTAGATATATAGTTTGGTTATTTAGATGAAAGTACAGTAAAACTAGAAGTGTGAATAGAAAGATAAATCTTATTTTTAACACCAAACTGCTCTTTTTTTCAACAGCTCATCATCGAGATATGCTAATTAATACTTTTTTGGGGGATATTCACCTAAAGCTAGTCAACAGCACAAACCGCCAAATATTAGGCCACTCTAATCTGATGGTGGAGTTTGGTTTTTACTCCTATAACGTAATATCTGATCAATGATAGCGAGTGTTTACAATGTGCTCTTCCATATCCGGAACACATTGCTTTTGTGTGTTTGTTTTGAACTTCGCGCGAAGCTACTCGAGGGCTATCTGCGCTAGCCGTCCCTAATTTTGCAGTGTAAGACTAGAGGGAAGGCAGCTAGTCATTACCACCCACCACCAACTCTTTTACCAACAAATATTGGGATTAACCGTCACATTATAACGCCCCCACGGCTGAAAGGGCAAGCATGTTTGGTGCGACCGGAATTCGAACCCGCGACCCTCAGATTACAAGTCGAACGCCTTAGCACACTTGGCCATGCCGGGCCAGAACACATTGCATCTATGTGACAATGAATTTTACAGTAGTAGCACATATCTCATCTGGTATGTTGGCCACTTCTTGAACAGTGCAATCCTTGAGGTCTGGACACGTGTGTGTGAGACTTTACTGGTAGAAACATGATTTTAGGTATTCCTACAACCAGAAATAGATTGTAAGTTTAGAGAACGAGGCAATCCTTCACAAGGAAAGTGACGTGAATTGTCCCTACAAGACATGTTTCACCTGATTACCAATATACAGAAGAGACATCATCCCGTATGAAAACCATAGTTTCCATCGCGTTTTGTTACTTAAACATGTGAATTATATTGGTGTTGAGTATTTCATGTTACTGTGCAGCATTGACTACGCAAGAGATCCCCCCTTTCCACTCACTCACACTGAAAAGTGTCATTTTGTTACTTTGGTTTGTCGACCTACGCAGCGGCTTTAACCTTCTGTCTCTCTTTCCTCTCCCGACACAGTTTTTACAGATCTCACGAATATGTGTAGAAATGTTTGTGTGTGCAGTTGTAGACATGTGCATGTGTTGTTGTTGTTTGTGTTTTTCACGTTGCTTTTAATTAATCTCGCGAACATGGCGAAGCAGGATAATCAAATCCTCGAATACTCCCGAAAACAACTTATTTGAATTTTCTTATTCCGTGTCATGCTAATGCATGTGCCGATAGTTCTTTAAATAAAGTATTATTTAATAATAAAGTCAGCTGCAAAACCATATGTCATCTTAGTCATGGAGGTATGTACGAAATGTTATATGTGGATAAGTTTCTGCCCAGATGATGCATTTGTACGGGTTGTCATTTCCAGAAATGATGTGTGTTTCATCCGGTCTTAAGATACTGGCAAGTCGTTAGTCTTCGCCTTCTAGCCTAACCAGAACTGCAAAGCAAAATCAGCATGGCGAGCTAAATTTGTATGATTCACTGTTTGTTTTGTTCCTTATGAAATTTGTGCAAAGCTACATAAGAGCTATCTGCGCTAGCCATCTCTAATTTAGTATTGTAAAACTAGAGGGAAACAGGTAGTCATCACAACCTACCGCCAACTCTTGGGATACTTTTACAAACGAATAGTGGGATTGACTGTAACATAATAACTCTCCCACGGCTGAAAAGGCGAGCATATTTGGTGTGACGGGAATTCAAACCTGCATCCCTCAGGTTACGAGTCGAGTGCTTTAACCACCTGGCCATAATTCAGTGCATAAACATATGCAAAGTTGATTGAAGAGTCTGATAAAAACTGAAACTGATAAATTCAAACGACACAATGTGCACCGCTTCACCCTAGTCCACTTATGCTGGCTTGTTCTGCTATGACATAACTGACCTCAGTAACAGGTTTAGTGGTTACTGGTGGTCTGCCTCTACGAATCTTATCAAAAGCTCAATCTGCCTCTTCATATGTTTTTGTGATGTTGAACAGAGCAATAATGGATCAATATCCTCTGTGGAAGTTGTGCTCTCTATGATATTCCCTAAGATCTGCTTCGGCAATGCGTAATTTGGTTATGGTCTCTATAATATTCTCTAAGATCTGCCTTGGTATTGCATCATTTGGTTATGATCTTTACGATATTCTCTAAGATCTGCCTCGGCATTGCGTCATTTGGTATGATAAGAATTCACTAGTTTGTCTTGTTTGTCAGTTTCATTTTAATCGTATGAGCTAAACTGTAATCAACAGGCTTATTAATACGAGGTCTGTTCAAAAAATACGCGGACTGTTTGAATTGCGCGGCTCCAGTTGGTTCCAGGGGAATCCGCTTGTTGTCGCTAGGTTTGCACAGATCAGCTGATTACGACGCCATTTCCCGATTGCAGATATCTTCATTTGTGTATTAGCTACGCGGTTTTAAGTGAAGTGCGATTTTTTCGTTTGGCGGATTTCAGAATGAGTGACCTGAAGGAGCAACGACTTGCTGTGAAATTTTGTGTTAAACTTGGAAAATCTGCGACTGAAACTTTTGCTATGCTTAACACGGCTTACGGTGATGTTGCTATGAAGCGTACGGCATGTTTCAAGTAGCATGAACGTTTTAAGGATGGTCGACAGTCCATTGAAGATGATGAGCGTCCTGGACGTCCTTCCACGTCAACTGACGACCCACACGTCGAAAACATCAACACCCTGGTGCGGGCAAATCGACGTCTGACTGTCAGGGAGCTTGCTGAAGAGTGTGGGATATCAGTTGGATCTTGTTACGAGATTTTGACCGAAAAATTGAAGATGCACCGTGTTGCTGCGAAATTTGTGCCCATTCAGCTCTTAGAACTCGTGAGTTTTTGGCCAAACACTCGATCACTGTTCTTCCCCACCCCCACCCCTCCTACTCACCTGACCTTGCTCCTTGCGATTTTTTCTTGTTCCCCAAACTCAAAAGACCCTTGAAAGGAAGAAGATTTGAGACGATTCCCGAGATTAAGGCAAATGCGACGAAGGAGCTGGAGGACATTACAAAAGAAGCGTACCAGGACTGTTTCAACAAGTGGAACACCGTTGGGATAAGTGTGTGCGTTGGGGAGGAGAGTACTTTGAAGGGGTCTCAGACCTATAACTTCTAAATAAAGTACATTTTGTTTTATGACGTCAGTTCGCGTATTTTTTGAACAGCCCTCGTACTGATGGCAACATGTGAAAACTTACCGCATTTATATCCGCATGATACTCTTAACCCTTCCATGTAATTTCACCTTCATATACCATACCGTTTGTGAAACATAATGCGCTAAACTATTCAAGTCACTTTATAATCACCCTATACATTAATCCTTTCTGTATCGATAAGTAGTTTTCAAAAATAGCATTTGACAGGTACTTTTATGTACTTCGTTCGTGACAACCGATTCTATGTTACGGTAATTAGTTTTGTTAACTGTCGTTTGCTATATTTTTAATATTAAATTTTTAATGTGTTTTTAAAATATTATTAGACTCATTAAATTACTTTCATACTGTTTGGTTAGTCTACATATTAAGTAATACCTTAAATATCTCAATCTGCTGTCCCCCCCTCTCATCAGCGGTAAGTTTAAAGACCTACAACGTTGAATCTGGGGTTCGACTCCCTGCAGTGAACATAACCTATGTTGGTTGGTCATTGTCTAGCTTTATGCTAAAATAAACTGGCACAGATAAGTTGTTTGAAATTTTTTCAGTTATTACCAGTATTATGGCCTGGCATGGCCTAGCGCGTTAAGGCGTGCGACTCGTAATCTGAGGGTCGTGGGTTCGCATCCCCGTCGCGCCAAACATGCTCGCCCTCCCAACCGTGGTGGCGTCATAATGTGACGATCAATCCCACTATTCGTTGGTAAAAGAGTAGCCCAAGAGTTGGTGGTGGGTGGTGATGACTAGCTGCCTTCCCTCTAGTGTTACACTGCTAAATTGGGAACGGCTCGGTGCAGTGGGCTAACAACCTGCTCACTTAAATACTTGTTGAAGAATCCGCAAGCGATTGCGGCCCTATGTTCCTAGACGGAATTTAATGGTCATGACTAACTAACTAACTAGTATTATGGAAGATAAAGGCCGTCAATCGCGTGGATAGCTTACTGTAACCTAATCATTATAAGCTTTTGTTTTCTGGTTTACCAATTTATAATACAAAATACTTCGAGTCACTATAATATACAATATTAAAGTTGCATTTATTGATGTCTAAATTACATTTATATTATTTTATTTATGATGTAACTAACTTAATTATGATAAGAAGTGTTTAATAAAGCTTCAATTTTTTCATAAATATTCTGATGCCTGCTTATTATTTCCTTTCCTGCTTCTATCAACCACTGAGGAAGTAATTGTTATTGAAGCGTCGAGATTAAAAATTCGCAGTAATTGCTCTGCTTCTTACAAATCTGCCCAAACCGGTTGTTTTTGGTGGAACCTGCTAGAGATCTTTGAATTGCTTAGACTTACTAATTTAATAATCATAATTTTACCTTCCAGTTTTCGAGCAGAACACGTACATGGCTAGCATTAACTCATACTGTTACCGGTGACGTCAGAAACATCAGCTGTATTGTGAAATGAACCAAATGCATCCCACCTCCTTCATTGTCAGGTGTGCAGTGAACTCAAGTTCTCTATACCATTTTTATTCGTGGTATTACTTTAAATGTGGGGAAAAAAAGAAACATTGTTGCTTTAATACGGAGTTAACAAACGCAAACCTTTGTACAAATAACGAGTTTCCAGTCACATTTCAAAAACAGCAACGAAAAAATCAAGTGAAATTCAGACCTCATATAGAAGGATGGGTTTGGTTTGGTTTAAATTTAGCGCACATGGGTTTGGTTTGAATTTCACGCACATGGGTTTGGTTTGGTTTGAATTTCGCGCAAAGCTACACCAGGGCTATTTGCACTAGCTGTCCCTAATTTAGCAGTGTAAGACTAGAGGGATGACAGCTAGTTATCACTACCCACCGTCGATTCTTGGGCTACTCTTTTACCAATGAGTAGTGGGATTGCCTGTCACATTATAACGCTCCTACGGCTGAAAGGTCGATCATGTTTGGTGCGACGGGGATTTGAACTCGCGACTCTCGGATTACGAGTCGAGCGCTTTAACCCACCTGGCCATGCCAGGACAAGAATGATGGGAAATGCCTCATTGCTTATACAGATAAACAGATAGAGGTTTTACAATCCCAAATGCGACTCACAATGACACCTACACCATCAGTACCATTATACAATATATTGTTAGTTTCATTTTACTGCTGCTGAAAAGCTAACCACATAATGTAAAACTGGAAAATAAACGATTAGATCAGATTCCAGAAGGATACTGACCATCAGTTCTATCTTTTCAAGCGTCAGTGTTTGAAAGGTTAACATTAACTGTTGATTGGTTTGTTTTAAATTTCGCGCAAAGCTACATGAGAGCTGTCTGCGCTAGCCGTCCCTACTTTAGCAGTGTAAGACTAGAGGGAAGTCAGCTAGTCGGCACCATCCACCGCCAACTCTTGGGCTACTCTTTTACCTATGAATAGTTGGATTGACAGCCACATTATAACGTCCTCACAGCTAAAGAGGGCGAGCATATTTGGTAAGACGGGGATTCAAACCCGCGAGCCTCAGATTACGAGTCGAGAGCCTTAACCACTTGGCCATGCTGGGCCGTTAACTTTTGAAATAAGAAAAAAAAAACAGTATTTTCGAATACAATAAAATCAAGTAAGCAAAAAAAAAATAACAACAGCAATAAGCAACGTTGACATATACCATCCTCTTCATCAAAGTTAAGATGACGAGTGTTAACAATTCGTATACGATGATACATTGTTTCCTGTTACCCATATTGAACTATTTTTTAATATTAAAATCACAATGCAAGCATTCCAATTGTAATTAAAATATTATTCAAAGTAACGAAGACTAATGTTATTATTTCTGGAATATTCTTTATATTAGAAGACGTGTTACACTTGTTTATATTTATGAAGTCGCAAAACATTTGTTAATATCATAGCTCTAAAATTAACGGATTCAAGAATCTTTGGACTTTGATATTGTTGCTATCGTTGGTGGTATTTCAACATCTTTCCTGTATTCCAACTATATCTGCTGGTTGTTGCATTATTTTAGAAATGTATCGTTTAGACTTTTCTATTAGCAGTAACTCTGCTATTTATTATCCTGGCCCGGCATGGCCAGGTGGTTAAGGTGTTCCACTCGTAATACGAGAGTCGCGTGTTCGAATACCTGTCTTATCAAACTATTTCGCCCTTTCAGCCTGAAGGCGTTATAATGTGACAGTAAATCTCACTATTCGTGGGTAAAAAACAGTAACCCAAGAGTTGGCGGTGGGTGGTGATGCATAGCAACCTTCCCTCTTTACACTGCTAAATTAGGGACGGCTAGCGCAGATAGCTCTCGAGTAGCTTTGCGCGAAATTCAAATCAAAATCAATTTATCCTCCTCCTTATTTCACACCATCAGGAAGAACTGATCATAAGTTTCTGATGAAGAAACATCTGAAGGGAGGGTATTGCTTCGCCATTATTTGATGTAATGTCTTTTAATAATGGCATTTTAGGAAATTATGCATGTGTTTCATACTGGAGTGGCTATATAGGTATTATATTATATTGCTTAGGAATGAAGTAAGGAGAAATATAGAGCATTATGATGGTAATACATCATGGACGAGATCCTATTGCCTAAAGATTAAATAAGAACTAGTCTAGAGCATATTAGAATTATCACATCATGTATGAGATCACATTACTTAAAGATCAAATAAAGAACAATTTCAAACATGTTAGAGCTACCACATCATGTATCAGACTATATTACTTGAGGAGCAAATAAGAATTAATGTATGACGTATTGGAGTTGTCATATCAAGTATCAGACCAGACTGCCTAAATATCAAATAATGATTAATATAAAGAACGTTGGGGTTAGCACATCATATATCCGATCACACTACCTAATAACTAGTTTTAAAATATTTTCAACTTATAACATCATGTATGAGACCAGATTGCCTAAGGTCCACCCAAATAAGGACCACTCTAAAGTATATTGGAGTTATCACATCACGTATCACACTACATTGCTTAAGGACTAAGTAAAAATCATATTTAAATTACTCAAATGAAAACTAATTTTCCTTCAAGATTTTGTCAAAACCACTTTTCTTTCATGCAGTAAATTTCCCTAACATCTGGCTTGTGCGATTGTGTTTAATCTATAATAACTTAGAGCAATGATTCCTCACGTTTTGTGTTTAGAATCCCTTAATTGTGCTGGCTGAATAATGATACATTACACCCTTGGAGAGGCCAAAATCTCTTTTCAGCATCATTAGATTACAGCTCGAGCTAGTAGTGTATTGATTGGTCACGCAGGAAAGACAGTACCTCGGTTTCTCCTATAAGGATTGATAAACTTTGTACACACATTCTTAATTGTCTATATATTCCATTTTATAATTCCAATGAACTGTGATTGATGATTTAACAGTGTTTGAATTTCCATCAACTTTGGTGTCCATAACGCTCCACAACAGCAATCCGTCAAAAAATTTCTTCTTTAGAAGAGATGACTTTTTCTTGTATACGAGTCGAGTCATAGATTTCTGAATGGTGAATATCCTACTTGTGCTCACTGAACTGTTAAGAAGACGTAAGAGTCCGAATTTTTGATAAAGCAGTAATAACTGGCCAGAAAATAGTGGTCTAGTGAAACTTTCTTCTTGTTACAAAGATAACATATTTCTTAAACCGTCTGTGGTTAATGGGAACTAAATATTGCCCTCAAGTAGTACAACGATATTTCTACTGACTTGCAACGCTAGAAGCCGTGTTTCGATACCCATAGTGGAATTTTGTGGTAGTACCTTTAACAATTTGTTAAAGATAACTTTATGTGCTACTAGATTTCTGTCTGGACTGTTTCTACATTTATATGACGTAGATCTTTTTGATAATTTAATACCTGATACTGGGAGATCACCGGTATAACATAACCTGCTGCACTAGTATTGTAAATTTGTGTTAATTTTTACATAGGGTTAACGTGAGAAATAGTAGAAGGGGCAAACTGTTATGAAGATTATCATTGTTTCTATGTAAATTAACCGTCTCGAAATTGAATAGCGAATGACTACTGTATTGTTTGTCGAAATGATTAACGTAACCATAACGTAATGTGAATTATAGAAACTCACGAAGTAACTTGTTATCGACCGAAAAGAAGTATTTCTGGTCACACTAAAACAGATTTAAAGGCCATTAGAGACAAGATCTCCTATTAAGCAGTAAAGTACTTGTGTTCTTACGTACTAAAACACGTGTCAGCTTGTGAAAACAATGTTAATGCCTGTGTTACTGGCGTCTAAATCTAAAATAAACTGGAAGTCTTCATGTGGTCATGCTAACACTGGGGTTTACATCATAACCTTTTCTCATGAATGATACATACGGTCTAAGTCGGTGTCTCAAGTAAATTCGAATCCATTCTGGTCAGCTAGTGTAGCAAAATAGATTATAGTTCACATGGATTTATTTTATTTCATCTATTAGGTTTATGTCCAATATTATTCAGCGATCTATAAACAGTTATACAAAAAACAAAACGTAATTTAAAAGTTATCATATGAAAATGTACAATGTTTTACGTGGTGATACGTTCATCACGTGCAACATTTTACTTGTACCTTCTTTAAATCAACAATGATATTTCCGATAAGAATAAATTAATAAAAACCGTTATTTTAAAACAGTTTACTGGAAGCACGTCACCAAGATGTAAAATGCCCTAGAAACTTGTTGCCTCTTTTGTTGAACAATTATTGTTACTTTTATACATTTTTATTCAATTATGGTTATGGTTTTCAATATATATTTTTTCATTATTCACTTGGTCCCTGCCATATGTGTTTTTCCGTTGTTGTATATCGTTAATGATTGTTTGTTTGTTTTTTGAATTTCGCACAAAGCTACTCGAGGGCTATCTGTGCTAGCCGTCCCTAATTTAACAGTGTAAGACTAGAGGGAAGGCAGCTAGTCATCACCACCCACCGCCAACTCTTGGGCTACTCTTTTACCAACGAATAGTGGGATTGACCGTCACATTATAATGTCCCCACGGCTGAAAGGGCAAGCATGTTTGGCGCAACGGGAATGCGAACCCACGACCCTCAGATTACGAGTCGCACGCCTTAACACGCTTGGCCATGCCGGGCCAAATCGTTAATGAAACTGTTAAAATTTAGGTTGCCCTCTTACCAGAATTAAGAATCAACTTATTGCCCCTCCAATAAAAACGTCTTGAAAATTAAGGTGTTTTTTTTCATATTTTCTCATAATTCTTTAAAGATTTCTTGATACTAATAAATCCACAGGACAAAAACTGACAAATCATAAAACAAAAAAAGTTCGTTTTTAACGAGGAACTTGACTTCTTAGAAAGTTTATGGTATTTGATTTTGTGAACCAGCTCCATTATTTGAAACGTTTGATGTGTAATTCACTGTATACTTAAATATTAGAATATGATAATTATTAATTCTATGTTTTGATTTGTTGTTTATTTTGTTTTAACCTAACAAGTTTCTGGCGATTTGCATATTTGCTTTCTAAAAGGCAGTCACTTAGCTTACGAATAATATGAAGTTTTGCAATAGCTGTTTGTGGGGTAAACGATTCATTTCTATACAACTTTTCGTCTTTAACAGTGGTATATAATCACGAACGACTCATTTTAGTTACTCTTAAAGACGAAACGTTTTAGAGCATTAAATCTATTAGCCTACAAATAGATATTTCAAATCTTTGTATTATTAGTATACTTGCTTTCACTTTGTATCTTGAAGGCTAATAACATAGAAATAGTGTTGATTTTACAAAGTGCGCGAAACTTCTAAGTAATTATTGGCAGAATTCGTGTTCTTCAATTTGTTTGAAACAGAATTTTGAGCAAAGCTTCACAGGAAACACACTCGTCCCTAATTTTGAACTGGTGTGACAGAGAAAAACATGTAAGTAACAGTACCGACTGTTGTGGCTTGGACTACTCTTGTTTGGACTGTCAGTCTTATAGCACACCTATGGCTCCAAAGTGCGAATCGCGTTTTTTTTTGTAGCAGTGAGCCACGAAGAACCTTAATCTTGGATTCACAGTCCTGGTAAGCTAATTGTTAGCCACGCATAGACCACTTTTTTCCTAGATGTAACAGTTATATGTATATATACTACAGAAATGTTATATTGGAATGTTCCTTATGGAATCACAAGACTTAGCCAGGTGATTGGGGCTCTCGACTCGTAATCTGAGGGTTGTGGGTTCGAATCCCCGTCACAGCAAACATGCTCGCCTTTTTAGCTGTATGGGCATTATATTGTGATGGTCACTCTCACTGTTCGTTGATAAAAGAGTAACCCAAGAGTTGGGGTGGATGGTGATAACTACTGTCTTCCATGCAGTCTTACACCGTTAAATTATGGAAGGCTAGTAGAGATAGCCCTCGTGTAACTTTGCGCGAAATTCAAACAACTCATAAGGTTGATAACAATTACTCCATATAATTCTTAATCCACAACTTATTAAAAATAAAATAAATTGAGTGTTACGATTATTTATTTTCAATTTGTTTTGTAATTGTTATATATATATATAACGCTTTCAAAAATGCAAACAAAATTCAATTAACACAATTAATTTAGGGATATTACCTAAAATATTGTACTCTCATTAACTGTATTTTGAGAACCAATTTTACCACGTCTTGAAACACTTATCACAGATCAACGATGTCATATAGGGTATAAAAATCCGGTTTTTAGTATTATAAGTCTTCAGGCTTATCGCTTAGCCAATAAGGGTGAAAGACGAAGTATGAAGTCATACTAAATGTTTCTAAGTGTTATATGTATGACGTAGCATGGTTTAAATGTAAAAAAACAAAAAAAAAAACAAAACGATGAATACAGAATCATATATCCTGTAGCTAAAGTTAAATTACTTATAATGCTAATTATATAATTAAATAAATAAACAAATACAAAATTATTAATGAATTAACATAAAAACACCAGTTTTTCCAAAGTTGTACACCTTTCGCATGGTGAGATTTTACTCATCCGTCTGCTTAGGTTCAAATAAAAGAAATAGAAGATAACTTGTCAAGAAATGTTATTAAATGATGTAGAACAACAGTTTCAACCTTGTGATATTAATCTCTACAATCGTATTTTTAGATCCATTTCTAACAGATCAGGCTTATTAAGAGTTCAAGTATTCACTCACGTTTTATATAATTCATATGTATAGTTTCAGTCTTTTTTCGTTATGATATATAATTTATTTTTCGCATTTTGAAATAATAGGCAAACGTATTTAAATGATCATTTAATTTAAATAAGATATATAAATTATTTCCCGTGTTTAAAAAAATGCATAATTCATTTGATTTTGTCACTGCTATATTTTTCAAGCGTAAACACTTTTAACACAGGATTCATAATTTTTTCTATGGTATTGCCTGTATTTATGTTTGTACTAAATCTATCAATAACGAAATGCAATCACCAAAAGATTGTAATCTGATCCTATATCAATAACAACAGCTGTCTTCGACAACCTGAGTAGTTTCAACGTGGAACGTGTTAAAATAATACACACTTATCCAGAAATCCAATTTATAAAACTAGCTTCGAAAAACACCTAAAGATGTAGTGAATATTATTCTTGTATCGTGTTCAAAGTTCCAATAAAAGCAGAAAGTTGTACATCATGTATTCGCTACATGTTAATGTTTAACGTATTTTATAAAAGTACATAGGTTTCTATTTAAACCTTGTAAGGTTTTTAATGATTTTATAGCAATATTAAAAACGCGAGAATTTTGGTCTCAGTTTCGATATATTTTTGGGTATTTTAGCGTCTTTTTTGTCACCGGTACAATGATAAGTCATGCGTTATCTAGATTTCAATTCTAGTACTCCAGTAAAGATCAAAGTATAATTGATTTGAAGTGAATTTCTATTTAAACAAGTATTTATGGTCGCTTATACCAACAATCACTGACTTGTAGCCATCGTTTCAGGTGACAGTGTTAATACACTGTTTTCGTGAAACTTACATTTACCTGCAGGCATTTTAACTTTAAGACAGTTTCATATTTTTCATCGTAACGCAAGTCAGTCTTTACTAAATTTATATTAATGTAATGCAAATTGCTTTTGTTCTTGTAATACAGATTCATTTGACTTATTACAACACAGTGTAATTTAACTTCATTATTACGTTGTAATAGAAAGTCATCCTTTTGTTCCAATACAAGATAATTTTATACCAATTCAATAATAAATTTTCTTTCAATACTAGCTCAGATTTTATTCCAATAAAATCTGAGTCCGCAGTTCTTCACAATTTACTTTTAATAGTATTTTATATTAAAATCTCCCCTTTCCAAACTCAGCGATAACGTTGCACGCTTACAATGCTAAAAAGCGAGTTTTGTGTTGAGGTGATATATAAATAATCTTTGTTTGTTTTGAATTTCGCACAAAGCTCACGAGGGCTATCTGCGCTAGCCGTCCCTAATTTAGTAATGTAAGACTAGAAGGAAGGCAGCTAGTCATCACCACCCACCGCCAACTCTTGGGCTACTCTTTTACTAACGAATAGTGGGATTGACCGTCACATTATAACGACCCCATGGCTGAAAGGGCGAGCATGTTTGGTACAACGGGGATTCGAACCCGTGACCCTCAGATTACGAGTCAAATGCCTTAACCACCTGGCCATGCTAGACCTACAAATAATATATTGCGAAGATTTTGTTTAACGACAACAGCAAACAAACAAACACACAATGTCGATATTTATATTGTAATGCAAGTCTATCTTTTTATTTTGAAAGACCCACATCAGATGTCCAAAACTGTACTTTTTTTTATCAGCAGAAAACCGCGAAACGACGATTTAAATTAACATTTATGTCAAAATCATTACATAAGATAGCGTAATGTATGTGCTAAAGAAACGCAACTGATTTCGTAGCAGGTAAAGAATTTTTAAAATTGGAGGCAGAATCAGCAAAGTGTTTTAGAGTCGAACACAAAAGGTTAAACTTAGAGTACTGTGTTAACCTTATATCAGTTCATGTTATATGTTAGTTTGTGTAGAACCGAACGCCTCCTGCAGGTTTGGACCAAATTTCTTAGTCGGACTCCCGATGTAACTTTGCTATAAGAAGACACAAAATACCATACCCCGAAACGTTCAATTTCAATAGCATCAAATACCTACAAAATACCAAACAATGTCAAAATATAGTACTGATACATGCCATTCCACTGCAATGTTTATATGTACTGTGGTTGTCATGTGACTAGGTGACTTGCGAATTAAAAAAAAAACGATCTTGTCATTTGAACCATAGGTAAAAAACATATTTTCACTGATGAACGATTTTAAAGTTGTTTTGGGTTAAGCACGAAACTACACAATGGGGTTACCTGTGCTATGCTCACAGCGGGTATCAAAACCCGGTTTTCAGCGTTGTAAGTCCGTAGACATGCCGCTGGGGAGCTCACTACTGAACGAACAGTAATGAAGTATTTACCTAACAATTAATTTGTTCACGAAATAATAATACAAAATGAAATATGGATCTGTTACAAGCTGTAGACAGGCATCAACAAATTCTGTAATGACTTTAAAACAAATTGAATGAGAAGCTTTAAGATTAAAGAACAAAATATAGAAGATCGGTGAATAATTTCATTTAAATATCAAAATCTGGAACTCATCAATGAATTCTGTAATGGCGGTCAAAATATACAACAGTATTTAATATCAAAAACTTTGGCAAATGGACATTAGAAGAACAGCAACTTATTCTTTAATTATCTTTTAAACTCTGTAAACAACTAATTTTAAATTTAAACAACGTTTTAAAGGTATGGTGTATTTATTTGTTTTAGAGCAAAGTCTCATTGAGCTGTGTCCACCGCAGGAAATCGAATGTCATATTTTAACGTTATAAGTCCGTAAACTTTCCACTGTCACATCAAGGGACACTATAATGTAGAATAATTGTGATATATTCTATAAAAACTTTTAAAACATATTGAAGCAGATAAACAACTAATTCTGTGAATACTTTAAAAGAGACCGTAGAAGAAAAATCACATTTTTTATACATCCAAATATATATAAGAAAGATTTCTATTTATTAAACTTATGGAGAAAAGTGAACTAATATTGAACTTATGTATTGGTTCTTCTGAAGTCCCTTCCCGCTGTGTTTCCTGATTTCAATGCTTCCTTCCCTGAAAAAAAAAGTATCGTAGGTTTGTCTCAGACATTGAAAACAGTTTTAAAAAATTGGAAGTTATTCTTGTTAGTTTGATAATATCAATTGGTTTCATAACCTATCAGTTTCTTTTAAACCAATCAGAGGAAATTAGAGACGGACATTTATTTAAACCTCTGATTTAATATTTCTATTGATTCTACAACCTTACTACTGTCTATCTTCACCTTAAGCGTTACTTTAATAAGCAGACTGGATCTTAGAGATGAACTTCCTCTTTTAACAGTTGTTATTTGCCTGTTTATACATGAATTTAATCAAAAAACTGCAGACCAGCAAAAGTGACGTAACGATCCTGGAAACGTGTGTGTGATTCATTCACCATATGGCCACACGAAACTGCAAGATCTTCGACGATTTCCTCTAAAACCTAAACCCCCAGGATGGAAATTTAAAAATTACTCTTCAGATTGGCTAGACAATCAACCGAACTATGTAAGAAACCAAATCATACCTTTCACTACCGACATTAGACATCACCCGTAACTCAGAAGCATGTAGAATTATTAAAAACGCCTGACTATAGAAACAAAAAATGCAATATACAAAGTTTCAAACAAGAAACCTTTATCATCAACAAGCTAAGGCTTACTGCCACCAGTTCGTTAACGCACTAGAACATAATAACTTGTCACATATCCTGTCGGAAGAATCTTTAACCGTACTCTCTACTATTTATATCTAATCTAAACTAGAAACTCGAAAGAATTTGTAGAAGTTAATTAAAGTATATTTGATAGCTATCTGAAACTGCGTTCATAGAGTGTTAACGGAAAAAAGGATTCATGAACTTTTCCAATGATTAATCAAAATTATTTACAGTTAGAACGCTCTTTCAGGTCCGCGCTATTGTTTCACAGTCTCTCTTCTTTTATACAATGCAAAAGTGATGAAGGGTTAAGCATGGAGTCCATAAATAGATTGCTTCGATATCAAGAAAAACGACACGAGAAGATCTTAGAAATCTAAATCCACATGCTGAACACACTTTAAAATAAAAGGCACATTATACGATCATAGTGTGACTACGTTATCAAGAGTATAGAGTTTTTATTTTACTGATGGAGTGATAAATGGATCTATCTCGTGCCTTGTATTCCAGATAATGATTACTATACTATGATAAACTGTAGATAATCAATGAAAGTTTATAGATTGCACTTTGCACAACGATAAGAAACTAGTAACGTGAATATTGTGTAAAACTGAATGAATTATGTACATCGTTCATTATAGGAGACACACGCTAAGAACAATAAGCTAGTGACGCGGATGATTTGTGTTAGGTCTGATTGTAAAATAATGAATAAATAGTAGCCGTTCATGTCAGTTACGTGGATTGAAATATAATGTTCCTTTAAAGATAATTAAATAAGCTATGTGAAGTGACTGTTTTAAAAGCTGCTATGATATTGTGAAATAGATAAAATATCAGTAAATGTTATATTTAAAAAAATTGGTGATATTTTGTTTCGGTTATATTTAGAGAATGAAAGCAGTATTCGAAGTAGGCATTTAAAGTAAAAGACACACAACGTGGACAATACGAATGTGGAATGAGTTATATACACGGTTTGTAGTTTGGATGTAAGGTAAGCGATATATAGGGTCTAGTTTGGATGAAACAAGGTATATCTGTAGTTTTGATGTGATGAGCAATATAATGTGGCTGTAGTTTGAATCCGAGGTAAGTGCTGTATAGTGTATTTAGTTTGTACGTGAGATGAGAGATATATAGCACATCCTTAGTTTGCATGTGAAGTGAGTGATATACAGTGTTTGTTTATTGGATGTTAGTTGAAGCATTTACAACATATGTAGTTTGAACGTAAGTTAGAAAGTCTGTAATTTCCATATGAGAATAATGATATTTAATAATGTTATCTGCATGTGTGTTCAGTGATATAGAATGTCTGTTTTTTTGGATATGAGACGAGTGATATATGATTTCTATAAATTGTATGTTAGGTGAATTATACACGGTGTTCTTATCTTGGATGTGATAATTGATATTAATTAAATGCAAGTTAGAGGTGAGATTAATGATATGCAGTAATTGGTATCTGGATATGAGGTGAGTAATATACTGTGTCAGTAGTTTGGATGTGAGGTGAATGATATGTATCATCAGGAATTTGGAATTGATGTGAGTTATATGTATAGCACATCTGTATTTGTATGTTAGGGAGTGTTGTAGAGCTGTATATAGTTTTGATGTGATATCAGACGTACACAGTGTATCTGTAGTTTCGAAATTAGGTGAGAAATATGCAGTGTATGTAATCTAGAAGTGAGGTAAGTCATATACATTGTTTACAGTTTGTAGTGAGAGATATAGCGTAACTGTAGTCCGGAGATTAGGTGAGTGATATAAAGTGAGTGTAATTTGGGTGTTACGAAAGTGGTGTATAGTTTTAATGTGAGGGGAGTGATCAGTTAGATCTTTAGACATGATATGCGATATTCAATGGTTGTAATTTGCAGCTTATGTGAGTAATAAGCAGTGTCTGTACTTTGGATATGAGACGTAATACATACATTATCTATTGTTTGTACGTCAAGTGAATAATATAGCACATATATAGTTTGAAATTTAAGAGAAAAATCCAGTGTCTAAAGACTGGATGTGTGGTGAGTGATGTACATTTTCTTAGTTTGGATTTCAAGTGATGTGTGTACATCATATGTAGTTTGAAGGTAAGGGGAATAATTTACTGTCAGTGGTTTCTATGTGAGACTTAATATCTGTTAGTTGAGTAATATACAGTTTCTGGAGTTGGATGTGTGTTAAGTGATATACAGTGTATATGTAATTTGGATGTGATGAGCTGTATACAAAAGCCGTAGTTTGAAGATATGATGAGTGATATATACAGTCTGTACTTTTCACGAGAGAGAGTGGTACACAGTGCTATAGGTAGTGCATCAACTGAATGATGTACAACATCTGTACCTGGAAATGTATAAAACTGGCGTAAAGTGCCTGTGAATTGGTTCTGTGATTAGTGAACTACAGCGTTGATTTTAGGTGAAACATCTATATACGCTGTACATGTAGTTTCAATGTGAAGTGAGTGATGTTTAGTGTCTCTAGTTTGTATGTTGGATAAGGGATGTACAGTAACTGTAGTCAGGCGAGTGACATAAAAGTTCCGTAGTGTGAGGTGGGATAAAAAAAGTTTCTAAAATGTGACGTGAAATGAGTGTCTGTAATTTAGATGCGAAGTAAGTAATTAAGATTATCTGTAATATGTGTATGAAATATGTAACATGAATTAACTGTAATTGTGCACATAAAGTGAGCGAGTTGATTATCTCTATTGCTGTCCTTTTATATGAAGACTGTTATTTGGTGCTTTTGGTAATCTGCTTATACTATTCACGGTAACTTATTCTTACGTTTTTAATTAGAAGCATCTTTATATTGGTCACTTTTGGGAAAAATTTTTTGCTATAATTATTTATTAATTATTTTAACAGTTTTTAATTAATTGGCTAAATATATATTTTACTAAACTAAAACTTGTCGATAGGCCTAATTAAATATTTAATAGATAATGAAAAACGCTTTACACACTCACATTTTTCTAATTACAGAAATATCTTGCTTATTTTGTGTCTTCAAATAATAAGTTTTTGAGATACAATAGTGGAGAAGTCAATCCAGAAAAAACAGAATGAGATTGTTATAGTTGTTTACTGAGAAGGAAATTATTTACAATCTTAAAAGAATATTTTTTTCCACTTGGTTCCAAAACAAACATCTTGCTTTTTTCTCATTTTCCTATATGTATAGGAATATTTAAAATGGCCACGAGGAACATTTTCAGTTACTACTGTGGTTCCTCTTACAGTGTGTAGAGCATACAGTTATCAACAAGAGCTGACATTTTACTTTTAGCTCGTGAATGTTTAGGTTGCAGTGAAAGAAACTTAAAAATTTTGAAAGTACAGAACGAGTTGATATCAGATAATGCCTGCTGTGAAGGTGTACTTCGGGTATATTTAATATGGTTTAAGGAAGGTGATATGCAGCTTCTACCTTGAGGATGTGAGTTTGATTGCATGTATAAAGTCTGGTGTTTGAGTGTGAAATTCTCGAGTTTTAATATCTTTTGTAAGATTATGGTGTACAAAATTAGTGTTTAGTGTATTCTGTGAAAGAGATGAAATGTAGTGTCTGTAAAGGCGATACTTAGTAACCATTGTATGGACATAAAGTAAGTTACATGCGGTGTATATTTGATTTTACTTTAACTTACTGTGAAGTGTATGATGTACTGTATATATGTATGGTTGTAAATGAAAGTTAACTTAGTGACACTGAATTAACGGATATATATAATGAAAGTTTGTGTGCCTGACTTTTATAGGTTGTAATACTTGTTTGTGACAGGTTATACAGATAGAAACTTAACTTTGAATTTGGTTTCCATCGATTAAGATAACTGTTATGAAAATGGAAAAAAACCTGAAATCACCTCTGATTGTAAATATCGATTATAATTTTAAAACCATTCCATATAGACGGTTTTCAGGTGTTGACAAAATGCATTTCTTGCAGATGTGGCTCATTTTCCTTAAAAGTTTGGATAAATCAGACTCCCAAGATGTGATAAAATATCCCCTCATCACACTCATAACAGTTGCAATTTAAAAACAATAGATGTTTCATTTAGTAATTGTATTAAATAACTTAAATCATCATTTGAGTGCTATTAGCAGGGCTTGGGAAGTCTGTTGGACATGCGCAAACTGAACATTATCTAGAATAAAGGTGCAAAAACTAATCATTGTAAAGCTGTTGCAAGTTATAAAGAAATAAGTGAACCCGAACTGTGTTTCTTACAGCACATTCGACTGTCTATAATTCTTCATTATTTGAAATCAGTAATGTGAAACTACCTGAAATATCTATTTTGTAAGTACAAAATAATTGAAACTGATTTTTTTTTAGATAAAAATAAAACATGTACCATTTTGATCATTCATATTCGCGCCTATCCCCTTCCTAAGGTGTACTTATGAATGTCACGTAAACACAAGCTACGTATAATTCACTCTAGATGGCAGAACGTTATACTGGATGATATGCGGAGATTGTCGGTTTACTTAGAATGTTTCTAACTACAGTAATATGTAGTAATTGTTCTATAAACATGTAACTTTTTATTCTAACGAAGCAGAGTATATACGAGTTGCTTTTATCATATTAAGATTAACATGGAAATTAGTATGTCACGTGACAAACGTGGTTAACACCATCAGGTCCTACCCCAGACATGGTAAGTAAAGTTCATGTCTTGTAAAGTAAGAATCCACAGAAAAACATAAAGGTCAATGGCAAAAGTCTTTATATGCAATAGAAGGAACATCATATGGAGATGAGGCCTATAAGGTATGAGTACAACAGTACTTTAAGCCATACATTTTGCTCAACAATCACATACCTTAAGTTGTCATAGAATGAAATGAGAATTCACGCTATTCTGTACGAATACATATATTTCAATTCACCAAATACAGCGTCTATTGATTTATTTGTGATTAAATTGTTCAAACTGGCACTAGAAAACCATCATCTTCATAAACTATATGGATTATGAAAAGCAGTTAGAGAGGAACGGTGTACATTGGACACGGAAGCTTTGCAAGAGAAAGTTCTAGTAGAAAGTAGACTGCAGAGCTATTACAAGATGTATGGCCATCATATAAAGCATAAAATGACTTAGGAACATGAACTGTAACGATGTTATGAGGATTTAGATGGAAATCTAAATGCAGATGATTGAATTACGCTTCCTTGACTAAAATCTTTTTTCTTAGTTAACAAGTAATAACAATAACCATTTTCAACACTAATAACGAGCTAACAACATTCTAGCAGCCGTATTCTATGATTATGAGCATGCTCTATAAGTTACCAAGTAACAATCCGTTCTCATATTATGCGTAGATGCACTGTTGCTTATGTGCACGCTATACGTGATTAGCCTGCAGCTGTGTCAGATATGTTAAAAAAAGGTGGACTACGTAGTTTCTCTAGATCTAGGTTCTAACAATGATCGACCTTTCAAAGTGAAGTTTCTATTCTATACATTTGACTCGAGGGTTTTGTGTCGTGCAAAGCAATTTTCTCCTAGCAGTCGGCGCCTAAGACGAGATTTTTCTACGTAATGACAAATGCTACAACTTCTGAAGTCCAACACAGACTTCCAGACGTCCAGAGCACCTTGAACGTAAAACAAAAACAATGAGCAGCATAACTTACCTTTGAATTGTTTTCAAACTAAGTATGACCTATTGACATCTAAGGCTGTAATTGAAACAGTGCAATTTCTAAAATACACCTTTCAAGAAAACAAAACGAGTGAAAAGGAGAAAGTCTTATTTTGATAACCTTGCAAAGTCTTTGTCCTAGGGAAGAGAGCATTACTGCAGGAATAGAGGTAAGGTTACAAACAAAATGCTAAGTATACGAAAGTTACCTTAATTATTTACTTAATCGAAAATTGTTATTTACTTATCCAGGCTTTATATATTTCAGTTTCACAGCGTGAATCAACTGTTAAAGATTAACTTAGCTTAAAAATTTTCAAGTCCACTGTAAGACTTAACGAAGATTTAGATTTATTAACAAGTTCAATATTAGAATTGAAGGATAAATACTTTTACCATGTTTATTTTTAATGCTTGGGTTATTTTTTTCCTTGCTGGATTATTATAAAGTACTAGAAAAATTTAATGAACCTCTCTGACTTTTTCTGAAACGTTAAAATTACTTCAAGTGTAAATAAGAATTTAAGAAAATAAGATCATATATATCTAAGCAATTTCTTACCAATAGAACTATACAAAAACATTGTCGTAATCTAGAAAACTACCTGACCTTAAAAACAGAACTATACATCCTACTGATTGTGATAGGAAGTAAAACTGGTATTGAAAGAAACCAACGAGCCTGTACAGATAGAAAGGAAAAGAGCTTTTTTTTTTTAAATAAGGAGAAATTTCATTCTAAATCGACAAATCATTTCGAGCCCGTCATACAACCGAACGATTTCTGTTTCTATGCGCTGCTGAATTGACTTTTTATATTTTTCTGTGAAAAATACTTTTTACAAGACCAAAAACAGGCAAGTTCGTTTTTGTTACTCAAAGAAACTTTATATATTAAACCAAGTTTTACACACTAACCCTACAATGTTTTTAAACGTCTCGAATTATCTTCCTAATTATTTTTTATACAACAAAATTATCATTAAGCCTAAGGACTTAGGCTTAATACTTAGCATTAGATTATTTAAAATCTTCTTAGATCATGTACTAAATAATAATAATAACACGACTTATAACTAAAACATAGATATTTTCATTATAGTATCCATAATAATGTGTTTGTTTATTGGCATTTTATATCGACTAGTTTTGAATACATATTTTAAAATTAAAGGCAGAGCGTCATTTAATATATTACCTATAAGGCAAAAAATAGTAATTTTGTATATTTTTATTGAAGTAAAACTTTTTAGTTCAAATATTTCCCTTAAATATCTCATTCAAAATAAAAAGTAATTAATGCATAAGGAAATAATAAGTAAACCGATCATGTCATTTTTCCGAGTAGACCGATTACGAAACAATATAGATGCCGTGGTAAAATCTAGTTTCACTTTGTTTTCTATTTTTCTAATTTCGCGCAAAGCTACACAAGGGCTGTCGCCGCTAGCCGTCCTTAATTTAACAGTGTAAGACTAGAGGGAAGACAGCTAGTCATCACCACCCACCGCCAACTCGAGAGTTGCTCTTTTACCAACAAATAGTGGGATTGATAGTAACATTATAATGCTCCCACGGCTGAAAGGGCGAACATGTTTGGTGCGACGGGAATTCAAACCCGCGACCCTCAGATTATGAGTCGAACGCCTTAACCCACTTGACCATGCCGATCCTCTAGTTTCAGTGAAAAAGTGTGAAACTGTAGCGAAAAGAACAAACTACACAATAGTCTATTTGTAAGTTATGTAAAGAGTGTACTATCATATATTTATATTTGATTTAGCAAATATATATATTTAGAAATGTATGTAACTGTGATAAATGTGTATTGCACAAGTTCCTCCTATTCTCTAAATTTGTAGAAAATTTTAGAGTCAACAATATATTTTTTAAGAAAGTACTATTGTTGAATATTTAAGAATATTGTTGCCGACTGAACTTTCAAGAACATCACTCTAAAACGCATCAAGAGACAGTTTAATATTGTTGGTTTTCTGCAGTTAGTACAAACCTCGGAAGCTATAACTGTATTAAACGTTTATTAATCGGAAAACTGCAGATATTTGACCAGGAACGTTTATATATTTCAACTGTTAAAAACCGTTTAACTTCAGCGAATTAACTATGAACGTCAGTATTTCCACAATACATCTCATAACTTTCAGCATAATAATTCACGTATGAAGGGACAGTAAACTTACGGTTAAGTGAAGTGTATCTGTGCACCAATACAGAATTAATTCCCTCATCGTGAACTGTCGATAAAATATTCAGTTCCAGACAAGATAGAAGACTTAATACTGTTTGTAAGTTTCTAAAACTTTTGTATATAAATCATTATCTTTTTAAAAAAAGGTTGTTAGCAAATATCATAAATTTAATAGATATCAACATTCAATTAACTTCTAAATTCAAATTTCAGACTATTTCAAATTGTAATACATAACATAATAAATCAGAGACTCGTCCGAGATAAGTTATGGCACGTAACAGTTACCACTGATGGTATCGAAACCTGATTTTTTAGCCTCATAAGCAAGACCTCAGACTTACCCCTGAGCCACTGAAGAATTTAATCCATTAAAACTTTTAAATGGAAAACAGAAAAAAGTATAAAATTTCAAAACACTAATTAACAAGTTTGTTCACTGGAGAATTAGAAATAAAGATCTGATAACATTTTAAGAGCAACAGAGAATACTATTATAAAACCCTGTCATTCATTGTAAAATAAACAAACAAACAAAACAAACGTTTCTACACTATCTATATCCATGTCATCCCAAGAACACAGCAACAACGTTAAAACTTTCGAGATAAGATGTCATCTTCATAAAGATACAAACCATGCCGAAATGTTTTATATCCGCGTCACTACAATAAATACAATAACTATGTTACAACGTTAAAGATCAGATGCCAACCCCATCAACACAAGAACTATATGTTTAAACTTTCTTTATCTGTGTCACAACCATAAACACAAGAACAACGTTAAAACTTTCTATATCCGTGTCACAACCATAAGCACAACAGCTATCATAAAACTTTCAAGATCAAACTGACTACGTGGTTAAAGATATTTTATTTTTCACTGGAAAGAGTGCCCTCCAATAAAAAAAAATTATGGGATTGACTTGTACTGTTAGTTAGGCTGCTTGGCTCGCAATCTGTCGGTGGCGAGATCGAAACACGGCGCCAAAAAACGCTCGTTCTTTGAGCTCTGGGTGCATTATTGGATGATAATTATCGGTGCTATTCATTGGTAAAGAACAGCCCAAGAGCTGACGGTGGGCGTTGGTGTCGGCAGTTCAAAATTAGGGTTAGCAGCAAGGAATCGTAGTAAATTTGCCATTAAAAAATAAACAAACAAGTGAAAGTGCAGCTTTGAATATAACCGTTTATTTGTAATATAGCCTTCTATAAATATATAACCGCGCTATATTTAACGAGATTTTTCTGGAAAAAAAGTAACGTTTATTTTCTGATAAAGAATCAAAAACATTCTTAATAAGAGAGAGGGTTTGTGGATTGGATGATAGTACACGAAACGTTTACTGAAAAACGTGTAATACTCAGTTTTTTAGGGGAATATTTGGTTTTGGCGACAAGGACGGTAAGTGGTAATTGAACTGTATGCCTCGAAGTAGATCCGTAATTACATTTCTATAAAATTGAAGCTTTCCTGTACTGGTTAGGTTTGACATAGGATTGTGCTTTGTAATCACCAAATGATTTGATTCACTTAGAGGAACTCACGTGAAAAAAAATCATTTATTGTCTGTTTCTAATCGATTGGTGAGATTCTGGGAAGTTGTACTTTATAAACGTAGGGATTTTAACCACACAAGGAGAGTTCCACAAAGAAAGAGAAATAATCTAAGTCAAAACCAATATTTTCTCCCGCAATTTCCTTATCTGTGATGTCTTTTTTTTGGCATGTTGCCATAAAATTCACATCTTCAAAAAATGTATTATTTAAGGAAATAAGTACTTAATGTTGTTTTTTTTAATCTGTGTCAGTATGAACTACTTAGTAGTAAAAAGAATTTACTGCTTAAATCTACCCCAGTGGAAACAGTGGTATATCTTCGGATTTACAGAGTTAAAAATCGAGTTTCAGTACCCGTGGTGGGCAGAGCACAGATAGCCCGTTGTATAGCTTTGTCTTTAATTAGAAAGAGGAGAAAACATTTAGATAATTCAAAATTATATACATAAAAATAAATTTGTTTTGAGACGCAAGTAGAACCGATAAAGAAGACAATGGAAAACAAAACTACTAAAATATTTTCCAAAACAATGTTAAGATGATTCGATAAATATTTTAGAGTTTTTAATTATCTTCAAGACCAGATGTTCTAGACATTAATTTTGAATATAAGTTTGTTACGCCTACTTGTAACATTCAAAAGCACAACAAATGAAACATTTGAAGTATATTTATATTTTTATAAGGCTTCTCTTTCTCGTATCTACCTTTTTAACAGTAAAAGTTAATTTATAAATAATGTAACATGAAAGTCGTTAATAAATTAATTCATAGGTGAAGCTTCAAACAGTTTTGTAACTTCGCCACGTCCGGTCATGCTTTGTCTGACGACTGTGTATCTTGTCAATGGCCCTGCCCTACTGTATAGTTTTTCTTGCAAAAGGCTCCGTCGTAAGGCTGGTATGTGCAAAGCACACCATCCGTCTCTGCTAGTTTTCCATAATCAGTCTAACAAAGGAAGAAAACAGTTTATCGCTACCCATTTCAATAGTTTGATCGCCTAGAAATTCATAGTTGACTTGCCCAGTATATTCTCGTATATAGAGGCGTCACCAGGTAGTAGGCATTTAAAAGGTTTGGGGCTCTGACCCGTAGGAGAGATAATCTTCGGTGTTTTGGTATAATATCGACCATGTTTTTCTATTACGATTTTTGAAGACACCAACTAGGGATGCGGGGTACTATCGAGTAGAATTAGGGCACAAGCCTTGTGTGAAAGTGCCAAGTGAAACCTCCGCTCAAATGGAACACCATATAAATAATCGTTTCATTTTCTAGCTACTTGAGTGACGACATGGTTGAATAAATCTGTCGTGGAAGCAAATTGCTTAACTTGAAATGTGTCACTTTTTGAAGCAAAGAACTACGTTAATCCATTTCTACGTATTTTTCTGTGCTATTAAATTAAGTACAAGACATGTCTACGTTTTGAAAATTCTATATTATATAAAAACGTATTCATTTTCTGAGTGTATGAATATTGCATTATAAAATGGTGTTACATACTTTTTACAATAGCGATCAGTTTTAAGTGACGTCACACAATCGCTACACAATGCCAAACAATGTCACGCATTGTTCCGATACATGGTTTCCTACCTCGAATTTATGTCGGTTGTCGTGTCAAGCAGCTTGCTGACTTCTATATTTAAAATAATTTTAGTATAATGTACCCAACTCTCTGCAATTAAACAATTTTTTTATGTCTGCAACATTTTACACCTATTTCTATGATTTTTATCAAAAGTATAATTTTGATTTAGAAACCCATTGGTAAAACTTAATTAAACACTTTTCATGTACCGTGGATTCATGATCATGATTGAACGCAAAGCTTTGTGTTGAAATTTGTGTCAATAAGTTACACATTGAAATAGAATACATAAATATAAGTAAAATAAAAAACAGAAAATTGTAAGAAAGTAATGCGCGAATGTCACGTGTATCATTTTTAAAAATAAGCTGGGAAACGTTTCCCGAAAACTCGTACACGCTATTATAATCATTGAAATAAAGAAAATTGTATAAAATTTCAGTTCATAACTAGCATATTCAGTTATTTATCTTAATTGACAAAATTATAATGCTGAAATCAAAAGATAAGATGAATATATAATTCGCATAAAAGTTCATTGCTACACAGTATAAGGTTGGTTGCCTTTCAGAAGACATATATTATTATAGAACTTTAAAAAAACAGGAAAGTGGTATTACTCATTACCAGTGTGTAAAGCATTACCTAAATAATGTATGCATTGCATACATATTATGCATGTATTGAAAGCAGAAATATATCAAAATAATCAGTATCATAGACAGTTACGTTATGATAACGAGACGGCCTTAAAACTGACATTAAAACTATTGTCCATACTTTTTGTTAATGGTTGAAACACTAAACTAACATAATAAGCCTAAGATGATTTAAAGTTTCTTCATTGCATTTACTGATTAAACCAAATAAAGAAACACTTTAGGTTTTAATATCTTTTGTTCAAACTTAGTACATTCAACTTATTAAGAAGTACACATACATTAAGAACGATTCGTTTCGATTTATTAGAACACAAAATTAAACTAAACACGTGATAATTTTAATCATCATTATACTAAGAAACTTCTAGCTGCAGGCAACACAACAGGACTAATTGAATTATGACCAAGTTTAAAGATGTTACTATCATTAAACTTGCTCGCCTCTCACATGAAATATTGCTCGTACTTGAGGAAATACATATTTATTATCTGTAGAAGGTCAGTGTTTTAGAGCCTTCCATGCTCGTAATACACAACGTCTGTACTATTATAATATTAATATCGCTTATTATAAATTTTTATACCCAAGTTAGACATATAGAAATAAATAAAATTATTCTGAGACCAAGCTTAGGTTAAATAAACTAGGAAACGAACTCGACATTCGAAACAAAACACTTATCTTTGTATTCTAATGACACGCTTTGTTACTATGATTGACTGAAGTATATATTAACTGAATATATTATATTGTAATCATATTAATCAATTACAGTGTAATTAAAACAACAGTTTTAGTATCATCAGTGCTGAACCCCGTAGTTGTCGGAAAGGGGCAATGAAATTAGAGGCCTGAAGTTAAGAATTTCCAACAAGGAGTATAAGTGCAGGGGAACCAATTATTTTTTATGTGGAGAAGACCATCTTTTATAGTTACACCAATGAGTATCATTTATAGATTTTATCTCTTCTCTCCGTGCCAACACTGCAACCCTTCAGCTTCATATTATATATTGATAGATTAGTAATGAGTGTTAAGTATACATTCTGGTTACTTTTCTGTATTTAAACTTGTCATAATACACTAGTGTTAGGCCTACTGCACTTTTTAAACACTTCATTTTTAATGAGTTTCCTTTGGCAACTTCAATAATTAGAAGAGTGTATTATAATAACAATATTCCAACCACACTATATTTGTCATTTTATTCCTGACAATGCAATTCTCTCAGTACAGAGCTTTTCAGGCTAGATGAGACATACAACAAACACAGTAGCACTATTTATATTAAGTCATTTGACACCAACAGTAGTTGTTATTTTTACCGGCGAAAAATGACTACAATTTTACTTGTCATGAGACATTAATTACACTGCAACAATTTTTTGTAAAGTTTTACTTCCTGATAAGTTTTTGCTGATTGTGACAGGTACCTGGTGGGTATGCACAAATATAGTTTTGGTTTTGCTTCATCACATAGGAACTCTGAGAAATAGAGAGTTAACTGTTTACCAGCAATAACGTATTTAATTGCGTTTATGTTTCTAATACGCTATTAAGTTCAACATAATTAAAGGTGTTTTGCTCCTGATTTTCGTTTATATTCAATATCCGGTGCATGACGTTGTAGTGTCCAACAGTAGTCAGCAAGCATTGACGGATTCCAGTTGTCTTGATATCGGTTTTCCATTGTAACAATGTCCTGGTGAAACTGAAGATTTCGATAAAACGGTACGTGATGGGTAAATTTGGATGCGATTTTCGTGATCAGCAGCCAAAAATCTATAAGGAACACCCAACACGTGATATTTGTTGTGCAGTGTTAGGGTTAGAGCCAGTAGCTTCCTGCGTTATATTGAAGGTGTTCAACTGACAGTATATGTATCTATAATTGCATATAGCATTTAAAAATGCCCAAGCTAATAATAATGAATATTATCTAACCATACCTTATATTTATAATATACATCCTTTAAATTTTAACTCTGTTGCTATTTCCATGAAACAAAAGCCATAATCTATACTACTGAGTTTAACATTAACCTTAATAAGTAACAAACTTTTTCTAAAAGGCGGATATAAAGCAAATAAAACAAATTCTGTTTGATGCAGTGTATTTTTCGGAAGACGGAAGAAGGCATAAGTTTAGAAATAGCATCTCGGTTACTAAAAAAGTCGAATGTTAAAACATATACAAGTATTTTCTCTGATTAGTTTGGTTTATTTTGAATTTCGCGCAAAGCAACACGAGGGCTATCTGCGCTAGCCATCCCCAATTTAGAAGTGTAAGACTGGAGGGAAGGCAGCTAGCCATCACTACCTACCTCCAACTCTTGAGCTACTCGTTTGCTAAATGTGCGAGCATATTGGGTGTAACGACTTTTCTCTGATATATTCTTAGTTGACTAAAGTATGCATTATAATTCTATATTTCATTTGTTATTTCCAACATATTTTGTCTTTGGTAATTCAAGGATAATTAAAAGCAGTATTTTTGTTTTTTCATAACTTTGCATTTCACTTACAACAAAGGCCCGGCATGACCAGATCATTAGGTAACTCGGCTCGTAATCTGAGGGAAGCAGGTTCTAACCCAGTCACACCAAACATGCTCGCCCTTTAACCCGAGGAGGCGTTGTAAGTGACGGTGAACCCCACTATTTGTTGGTAAAAGAGGAGCTCAAGTGTTGGCGGTGGATGGTGATGACTAGGTGCCTTCCCTCTAGTCATAGGCTGCTAGATTTGGAACGGCTACCACAGATAGCCCTCATGTAGCTTTGCACAAAATTAAAACAAATAAACAAACGAACGAATCACAACGAGCAAAGCACTACTGAAACTACGTCTTTCTATGAAACTGAGATAAGCTAACTAGTTGCAAGCTGTCTCATAACGGTTCTTGTAACGTCCTTCATCGACAAGTGATAGTTGTCTTTGAAAAGCGGCTGAAGAAACGGTATATGATAACACGTTTCATGTGAGACGACCACTTATTATCATTCTTCTTTGAAATATTTTCTTTTCCCCAGATATATACTTATTTCCTTTAAAACGTTATTGCTGATGGACTACTGATAATTATTGTTCTTAAACAAGTGTTAAAATAAACGTTATTTGATAATGTTGCGTGTGAAAGTGTGTGTGGGGATAATAGATAGCGTCAAAGAAATCAAATAACTCAGAATATAAAAAAAAAAAAATTCAAACATAAATCTTTACACGTTGGAGAAGATTGATATACGTAATGTAGCAAAGATGATCTCTATTAAGATAGAAAGCTATGGTAAACAAAGAGCCTAAAACAAAAGCTGTTAATGTAAGTGTATTATGAGTTGAGATTGCTGTTTTCCTTTCTCAATTGTTAATTCGCAATAAATTAAAATAAACGTTAAGACATATATTATCCATATTCTGATTATGTTTTATATTGTTTTTAAACACAGATTAATAAAATATTACATTTCGGGAAAGAAATAAACTATCTAGTCTATTTTTTTTTACATTGTAACTGAAAATGAAAGAGTGCGTGTTTGTTCATGTTTATATATATGAAGACAACTTTAAAGCACAGACTCTTTAATTCTCTCCCGTCACACCAAATATGCTCGCCCTTTCAGTAGCGGGGGCGTTATAATGATACAATCAATCCCACTCTTAGTTGGTAAAAGAGTAGCTCAAGAGTTGGATGTGGGTAGTGATGACTAGATGCCTTCCAACTAGTCTTACACTGCTAAATTATGGACGGCTAGCGCAGATAGCCCTCGTGTAGCTTTGTGCGAAATTCAAAAAACAAACAAAAAGAAACTATCTGTTCTCTAACTGAATATTTTATCGACGGTTTATGAAAAGCGAATTAATTCAAATTTTTGTGCAAAAGTTTTACAAACTTGCACCCAATATGAAGTCTTCTATCCGGTCTGGAACTGAATACTTTGTCAACGGTTCACGAGGTACAAATTACTTTTATGTTGATACACAGACACACTTCACTTGACGAGAATTCTAGCTAGCTCTATTCATTATACGTCAGTATTTTTCCGGCGAAAATATCTAACATCCTCGTAGAAATACTTACGCTCGAAGATAATTCACTGAAGTTTGTAATGTTCGAAATTTATAAACGTTCCTAATCAAATACCTGTAGTTTTCTGGTTAATAAGTGTTTGCCACAATTATAGTTTCCGAGACTTACGGCATATTGATAGTAGCTGAACGGTAATATTATAAAACTGTCTCTCTGCGTCTTGCGATAGCTTTAATACTCATGAGGCGAAGTTGTCGAAAATTCACTTGGCAACAATACTTGAAAATACGCTCGTGCTTTTGTAAAAAATATATTGTTGATTTTTACTCTCGAGAATCTTCAACAAATTTAGAGAACGAGCGGGACTTGTGCAATACACATTTAATAATATACATTACGTGCATTAAACTGAAACAAACGCAGATATTAAAATAAGTGTATAACAGTAATTCTGTTACAATCACCTTGTTTATTTTTTAATACCAATCTGTTTGGGTAACTTGCTTTGGTCAAAATTTAATGATAATTTAATCAAATATTGACTTTAAATGACATGACCTGTCCTGATGTAAGAAGATAGTAATGAGTTGATCAATAAAAATTAAAAACTGCATGTGGACTGAATATCGTAAAATTTATGCTAGTAATTTTTAAAAAATGCAAATATCATGGCTGATTAGAAATCAAGGAAGTCAGATATGGCTTCAAAGTACAAAAACCATCTTAACACCATGTGTGCGAATGCATATACGACAATTGAATGAGAAACAAGATAAATAAATATTGACTGATAGAATTGATACCTAGTTTAATACAATCAGATCAGAAATATAGTATACTTGTCAAAAAGTGCCGTGACATATTTTGCGACAATGTAAATATTACAATTTATTCAAAAGAACAAATATTGAATCAAAGCACCAGAATCTACTATGGATCCTGTTTTGACAATGCTATTTTAATGTTTTTTTTTTTTGCTGTTGTTGACGTTGTTGTTGAACGGGGCCTTTTAGATTATTTGACAAAGAATAATGCAACGTCCGATCCAATCAGCGACAACAAAAATCTGTTTTATTCCTCAAAGTTACATGGTTAGCATAACAAATATTCATTGTTAGGCCTAACTTCACAAATAAACTATGTCTGTACAGTTATTTTGCTCACTTGTTTAATTTCGTATCCCTATTTCTTGGTAAGCACAGATAGCCCATTGTATAACTTTATGTTTATCTTTAACCAAACAAACAATTGTTGGTCAGAACACAAACTCAGTATTCACAGAATTGAAATAATAAATTGACTAACAAACTCGTTAACTAACTTTAGCCTAATTTTCTTTCTACAATGCCCGACATGGCCAGATGGGTCAAGGCGTTTGACTCGTAATTCGAGGGTCGCGGGTTCGAATCCTCGTCGCACCAAAGATGTACGCCCTTTCAGCCGTGAGAGCGTTATAATGTGAAGGTTAATTCCATTATTTCGTTGGTAAAAGAGTAGCCCAAGAGTTGGCGGTGAGTGGTGATGACTAGCTTCCTTCCCTCTAGTCTTACACTGCAAAATTAGAGACGGCTAGCACAGACAGCCCTTGAGTAGCTTTGCGCCAAATTCAGAAACAAACAAACTTATTCTACACAGCTCAGTTTTTTTCTTAATATTACAGAAGTGTACGTAAACAAGAAAGGTAGTTGTTAACGATAGTATGCATATTATATTATACATGAGTATGTTGGTATAATATATAGGCAGATATGTTTACAGAATATATCAATGAACACGTGTCTAAAACAGATGTATAGGTACTTCGGTAGAGAATGTAGAAATTTACACGCATGGTGAAAACGTATTGGCTGTGACTAGGTAGGGCAGATAAATTGGTATGGCAGAATAACAGATACTTAATTATATACGTACAAAAGATAAGAAGTAAGACACGTAAGTGGAAGAGATAGGTATGTACAACTGAAAGGTAAGTATGTAAACTGGGCGAGGTTTTGTAGAGCAGACATACGGCATCATATCTTAGATTTTGTATCATTAGTCCGGTTTGACAGACACATGGGTAGAATCTCAGATTTTACGCCATTAAGATTAGGTAGAGTGTGTCATTAGGCGTTTAGAGTATATTACATGTAGGTATGACAATATTAACATGGCAAAAACAGCAACAATAGAAACAATGAACATATGGATCAGTTAATTATGTTGTCCTCCACAGTTCTGCGAAGAAACGACTACAATTCTTGATTTTTCTTTGTCCCTTACTGCCTACAATAACTTCCCTAATATAAGCTTATCACTTTCAGTTCGTTTTCTAGTGTGCTTTAGGCAGATGAGGCTTTGCTTGCTCTTCCTCTTTTATATCCCACCCACCAGAATATTTGCCAACCTTCCCTCAGACTTAATTATACTCTAAAACCAGCACACCTTTTTTTTACTGCCTGTATCCAACAGCCAACAGCTGTTTTTATACACATTCTGATATTTCTTTATTAGTTTTTATTCTAGGTAACCGATCTTTATCATTCTACTATAACTCAACATTACAAAATTATCGTGTGTTTTTTTTTATGATGACGAGAAACCCACTTGAAGTAAAAATGTATTCTCAAGGCGGCTGGTATGGGTATTAGTACTTTAAACAGAATAAAGTACAGAATAATATTTTGACTTTCTTAGATCATTTTCGGGTTAACGAAAAGAGTCTGACCTTTGCCACGAGGCACATGTCTCAGAGACGAAAGTGTAAACGGGTACGGGACTGTAGGGGGCGTTACAGTTGGATGTTAGGTTATTAATTAGTGTCGGTTTTAAGATGTTACTTTTATATTGGTTTGATTTTGGTTTTAGTTGCTGTATAAGTAGGGCTTCTTTGATTTTGCGTTTGTTTATATTTGTTTCCCTACTTAGTATCTTGGTATTTTCTATGGTTATGTTGTGTTTATTTAAGTCGTAGCAATTTTATAAATTATGTTGGTGTTATGTTTTCAGTGTAATTTTTTTACATAGTATGGACTTTAGTTTTGTACCTGTTTTTTGAATAAATTTGGTGTTTACTGGAATGTTGTGTTTGTTATAAGTTTTTTCCAAATGTTTGTTATTTTTTCGCTGATGTTAGGAATATATGGTATACAACAGTGTAAAGTTTTGTCGTTTATTGTATTTTAGGGTTTATTATTATTTGTTTGTTGTTGAGCTAGGTTAGTGCGTATAATTTTTTAACGTTTTTTTTTAGGAAATTTGTTGATGTTGATGAAGTGTTTTTTTTCAACCACGTTAACTCTTTACATCCCAACATTAAGTTCACCTGTGAACAGGAAGGAAACTAACCAAATAGCATTTCTTAACCTCAAGATCACCAGAACCAATACACAATTCAAAACAGAACTCCACAGAAAAATCACCCATACTGGACTATATATTCCCTGGGACCTCGTACATGAAGCAAAACAAAAACTCAACATATAAAGAAACCAAATAAACACAGCCACAAAACTATGTTCAGCTGATAAAATTAACGATGAAATCAATACAATAAAACAACACTTCATCAACATCAACAAATTTCCTTCAAAAACCATGGGAAAAAATTATACACACACACCTGGACCAACAATAAATCCCAAGATACAACAAACTACAAAACCTTATGCTGCTGCATACCATATATTTCTGACATCAGCGAAAAAATAACCAACATTTCGAAAAAAAATTATAACAAAACACAACATTCCAGTAAACACCAAATCTATTCAAACACAAGGTACAAAACTAAAGTCCATACTATGTAAAAAACTACCCTGACAAACACAACACCAACATTATTTATAAAATACAATGCAACATCTGCCACTGCTTCTGTATTGGAGAAACAAGTAGAAAAATGGAAACCAGATGCAAAGAATACACGAAAAACATCTTCACACGTTTTTGAACACTGCAAATCAAATAAACACAACACAACCATGAAAACACCCACATACTAAGTGGGAAGACAAATATAAATAAACGCAAAATCAAAGAAGTCCTACTTATGCAACAACTAAAATTAAAATTAAACCATTATAAAGGAACGCCTTATACCTATACCAATTAATAACCTAATATCTAACTGCAGTGCCCCCTACAATCCCGTACTCGTTTACACTTTAGTCCCTTAGACGTTTTCCCGGCAACGGTTAGTTGCAAACTCTCTTTGTTAACCTGAGATGACCTAAGAAGGTCGAAACGTTGTTCTGTACTTTATTTTAATTATAGCGCTAATACCCATACCAGCCGTCTTTGGAATACAAATTAATCTTTTTGTTTCAGCAGACTGAATCCACGTTTCCACCACATAAGGCAGAACTAACCACACGTAACATGAAAGATTATGTACTGTACATTTTAAGATAGTGTCAACGTCTGCTTTAGGAGTAAATGTATCTTCCTCGTAAGCAGAGTGATAAGCTGAATTTTCCAATTAAAATTTAATGACTGAGTGACGTAACATAATGTATGATATATAAGTAAGCGAATAGCTCACAGTTTGGTGTTTCTGGCTCGTTTTGCTGTCACACAAAAAGCTCTTTCAGCCAATTGATTTCTTATATACTTTAACAGACATCAAGAACAGTTATCTCTCATTCAATCTGCTGCTTCCGTCGACTCTTTTGTTTTCTTGAGAACATTGCGTTTGTAGCGACATTTAATCTTGTCAGAAGAATTACAAAGGATGCCCAGTGAAAGACATTAAAGTTATAATTTATCTTCTTAACTTTTCAGGTGAGCTAAATAAGTTTATAGATGATGTTCTATATTTTACAAAGTACTAAATAAAAAATGTTCGGACACAAGGATGTATAAATATATATTTACAAGTTCATAACTACTGTTAAGTTTTATTGTAACAAATAGAACACTTTTGATTTATATGTGTTTTTTTTGTGAAGTTTCAAACTACTATTTTGTTACTTTTGAGTAAAAAAATTAGTTTTTCTTTATGTTTTACAAGCATCATTGCTAACATGATGTAGGAGCACCCCCTCCAATGACACAGCATTATGCCTGCGAACTCACAACGCTAGAAATCGGTTTTCGATACCCGTGGTGGGCAGAACACAGATATCCCATTGTGTAGCTTTGTGCTTAACTACAAAAAAACAACAAAAAACAGACATGGTATAAGATGGACTTTGGTATCTGGAAGTGTAGTATGACTTTCTGGAATGTTTCAAACAAAAAGTTGAATATGAAGGTTAGACTATATAAGAACATGTGATTAAAATTATCAGAGTTCGGATTCACTATTTAGTCGGTAAAAAACTGTTCGATAACTATTTACATATTTCTATTGTTTAAACGTAGTATTCAAAACGAGTTATGTGGCTAAAGTGATACTGGTGTAGGCTAAGACGAAGATTATTTTCTGGTAAATTACGTTTTGGATTTGGGAAGTTTTAAAAAAGACGAACTTTAATACATTTATGTCATTTGTATTTCTCTAATAAATCAGTTTTTATTGGTAAACAAGCTGTAAGTCATTTCTCAACTCTAAAGCAATAATAAAAAAAGCTTGATAGACGTTAGTGTTCTTGTTTATTGCATCATAGTTTTGTCTACTGTATTAAACTTAAGATATAAATTGCGTTCTATGGCATCTTTTAACCATTTAGACAACTTGAGATTATTTGTTATAAATTGTACGTACATAATTAAGTATTTGTTATTCTGCCATACCAATTTATATGCCCTACCTAGTCACAGCCAATACGTTTTCACCATGCGTGTAAATTTCTACATTCTCTACGGAAGAACCTATACATCTGTTTTAGACACGTGTTCATTGATATATTCTGTAAACATATCTGCCTATATATTACACCAACATACTCATGTATAATATAATATGCATACTATCGTTAACAACTACCTTTCTTGTTTGTGTACACTTCTGTAATATTAAGACAAAAACTGAACTGTGTAAAAAGAGTTTGTTTGTTTGTTTGTTTCTGAATTTCGCGCAAAGCTACTCGGGGCTATCTGTGCTAGCCGTCTCTAATTCTGCAGTGTAAGACTAGAGGGAAGGCAGCTAGTCATCACCACTCACCGCCAACTCTTAGGAGAAATAGTGAAATTGACCGTCACATTATAATGCTCCCACGGCTGAAAGAGCGAGCATGTTTGTTGCGACGGAGATTCGAAGCCGCGACCCTCAGCTTATGAGTCGAGTGCCTCAACGATCTAGCCACGCCAGACTCCTTAGGAAGCTCCACCTAACGTTGTGATATTTGATTAAGAATCCTAATGATTTTATGATACTTAGTACTTGTTTTATTTTAATTGTTTAAAGGCCAGAAGACGAACTTTTTTTTTGTTTCCTCAATGTCTTCCAGTAGACAGGGTTTTGGGAAGATGTGTAGTAAACAAACACCATTTTGATTGGCAAAACTTTTCCCGGATTATTTACATATGTGTCTTAATTGTAAAGCTACATAATGGGTTATCTGTGTTATTCCAGGTGCAGGGATCGAACCAAATATTTTATAGCGATAATCTCTCAAGCGTACCGCTGAATCACCAGAGGTAAGCTAATTATATGAAATAATTTGGAAATTTAACGATGAAAGAATTATGTTAGTGGACACTTGTATTTATACAACACATCGCACACGTGACATATACTGTGAAACCACATTGTGTCTCAAAGCTCTGAATTGTAGATTGTTAAAATTTCAATGAATTCCATTGAGAATATGTTTTTATAACCTATTTACCTTTCTCATATGAGAATTAACTAGAGATAATAGAATTTAGCGAATAGTTTTGGGGTTGAAGATGTTTTTTTCTGAACAAAATGTTACCTATTTTACCTCTTCGTTCAGTTAAAGTTAACTGATTATAAACACTAGTTTAAAGAAGTTTAAGGGTTAGGTTAAAATTGTGATTATCACAGATATAACTATTTTTCAAAGAAATAAATCTAAAATTCATCTAAAAATTACACAGCTTTGTAAGTTATTAACAGACAAGAAAATACATTATTAAAATATTATTTCATATTTTAATTCTTCGCCATTCTTATAATTACAATATTGTTATGGTGTGTACGCTTTTACAAGTTTACCATGACAACCGTTATTCTTGTATTAAATGACTTATATAAATAGCGTTGTGACCACTTCTGTTTCTGTTGTATCTCAACCGAGCTGAAGAGTTTCGGATTGAGCGAAACACGTCACCAAAAACCAATCAAAACTTACGAGTCTGTGAATAATACTTGGAATATATATATATGTGTGTGTGTTTTCAATAGATAATTCTAGACTAAGGAGAAACAAAACCTATTGACATTTAAAATATTTATTTTTGTTTAAAGTTAAGCACAAAGCAATACAATGAGCTATCTGTGCTCTGACCACCATAAGTATCGAAACCTGGTTTATAACATTGTAAGTCCGCAGACATGCAACTTGGGGCTATTTTCAATAATACCCCTCCCGTGGCTCAGTGCTAAGTCTGAAGGCTCAACATGGACGAGTTTCGATACCCGTGGCTGGCACACTACAAATAGTGCATTGTATATTGTATAGCTTTGTGCTTAACAGTAAACAAAATTACCAAGAAAAACATGCTCGAGGTTATTACTTTTAGTTAACATGATCCAGATCATCTCATGTTTAATTATTTAGTCATTTCATATTATGTTTAAAATCACTCCATTTTTTACATATTTTAAAGTGATCATTATTATCTTTTTATTCCTTTGCTAAGCATCTCGGTCACGTATTATAAACTATTGAATAGTTAGGCTGATTCTTTTAATGAAACTAACTTATATATAATGAAGTTAGTATAACTGAAGGACAAGCTTCATTAACGTAGAAGTACCTTTAAGCCTTAGTAGGCCAGCTGATGCGTTCAGGTGGTCATCACTACATCCGTAATTTATTATACAGTCAGTTTTTATTATACTATTTATTATCCAGCTAATTATGCCTCATTGGCCATCGTTGCATCTGGAATTTATTATCCAGTCATTTAAAGTGTCCAGCTCATTCTTACTGCATAGGGGAAAGTATTTATTGTTTATACACAACATATGTCTAACTGGTCAAAACTGCACCAAAAATTTAATTCTCAGTCAGTTCGTTTATCCACCTGATCGTTACAGAGAACTGATGTTTTGCCATCATTTTTTATGTCCAACTGGCCGTAACTGCCCTAAGAATTAACATCAACTAATCAGATTTTTTTTTCTATCTTTATACCAGTGTACTGAGGAGTAACATATGTCAATTACTGTAGATCTTTCGACTGTCCGTTAATCAACTTTGAAGTAATGTTATTAAGTTATTGTATGCGTTCAAGTGTTCTTTGCTGCATTGTGAATAATTATAGTTATGTGAGTTTAAAAACAAACTTGGCCCTCAATAAAAAAAAAACTAGTGTTATTTATTCACTCAATTTTTACATGTAGTCGGTCATCAGTGGATTATAAACTGTAAGTTTGTAGTTAGTATTTACAGTCGATATTCAACTGGTTGTTACTACAACGTAAACTTGAGTCGTTGATTTTGCCTCATTCTTCATCTAATAATCAGTATCACCAAATTCAGTGTCATTCAGTCTTTTGCTAAGAGTAAATCACGCGATCGAAGTTAGACTTTCTAACTTATTTCACTTGGAAAACTTTAAAGAGATTCAAAAACTATATTATTCGTTATAGTGAGCTAGCTATTTCTTCTCTTTAAGTTTTCCGACAAATATTACGTATCTTTCCAATATTAATCATTTTATGGATTATACCTCAGTGTTTAAAGAGCGTACTGTATTTGTCGCAGATATTACTGAGATGTTTCACTGATGTGATGCATTAAATATGTAATATTGAAAAAAGTTTCCTTTTCTTTTTAAGCTAAAAATATATCACGAGGGAAACCCTAGTCTCCAATGGCAGAGCTCCTATGATTTCAGTTTTCCTCTACAGCCTTCATAAACTATTTTTTTATTTACTCTGTCTGAGTAGTTCTTTTTATTTTCCACATCCTCATTTAGTACATTAATCTTCAACCTTCATCCATCTTCTGTTTTATTTTCTTAGCCTACTTTACTTTCCATCTGAATACATTACATTTTACTCCATGGCGTGGCTGTAACGTACCGTGACATTAGTGATAAATCTCGGGATAAGGTTATTTGCTAGTGAAAGAGGTTATGATGGGTGCAAACACAGGAACACAAGTTTTGTGATCAAAGCACTTAAACTTACACATGCGCAGCATAAAGAAGACTAAATAAATAGCAAAAGAAAGGTTAATGTCGTATGAAAAGTAAACAGTCTGATTTTAGCATAATAAGTTGAAGAATAGGGATATACTGTGTTAACTATATGTTTATCTAACATTAGGTTTATATCAAAATGTCAAGTGTAATCCAATTATGCAATACGGCAATCAATATCCCGTGTAAAAGTACGGTAGAAAATATCAGCTCATTATGAAAGCATACTCTTCTTACATGTTATGTGATATGTTTTCTTTACATTCTATATGATTCTACATACGATATCTACAGCTACGACGGAAAATTAGGAAAATAATTTATCAATATAGTACTGAGTTTTAAGATGGTTTCAAATATTTATGTTTTACAACTACGGTATTGTGTTAATTTGGAAAGAGCGTATACAGCCCTCATCAAGTTAAAAAATAAAACATAAATTGGATATAGAATTACAACTAAGTAACCTAGCTTTCTCTTACACATGAAAACACTCTAAACATTACTGATGAATGTTATGATAATAAAAAAGTGTTAATAAAAAACACGTTTTTGTGTGAATAACAGTAACACCTTCGGCGTGATATCTCTTTCTGTAGGAAAAAAAACAAGAAAGGTTTACATGGCAACCTCTATTTAAATCTGAGTGTTTTGTTATAGCAAAGCTATATCCGGCTATCCGCTGCGTTCACCGACAGGAATCAAACTCCTGATTTTAGCGTTATAAACACGAGACTTCTCGCTGTCCCACTGGACTCTTAATTTTGACTGAAAAAAAACTCTCTTAGTGTTGTAAATAATACCTATAAAAACTCAGTTACGTCAAATACGTTTAATCCAGATTTAATAACAAAAATGTAAAAAGCTTACATTTTTTGAATGAAAAAGTAATAAACATCATCGTTAGCCATTTTTTAATTATTTAAAGACGACGATTACCGAAACGTAAAAAACTACCGATATATATTACGTATTTCAATTTCTTACCTAACAAATGTCCAAGTAAAAAAAAAAGACGATCCTAGAATTATGACCACATCTACAATTATGTCTTACTCTTATTTTAATACGCGAAGCCCTTCTTCAATGAATAGGCCCGGCATGGCCAGATGGTTAAGGCACTCGACTTGTAATCTGAGGGTCGCGGGTTCGAATCCCTATCACACCAAACATGCTCGCCCTTTAAACCGTGGAAGCGTTCTAATGTAACGGTCAATCCCACTATTCGTAGCCCAAGAGTTGTCGGTGGGTGGTGGTGACTAGCTGCCTTCCCTCTAGTCTTCCACTGCTAAACTAGGGACTAGCGCAGGTAGCCCTCGTGTAGCTTTGCGCGAAATTCAAAACAAACCAAACTAATCTTCAATGAATATATGGAAATACAAAGCGTCGCAATTTTATAAAGAAACTCTCAGAACGGCTGGCATGTGTATCAACACTTTTATTGATGAAGATGACCTAGAAAAGTCGAAACGTTGTTCTCTGTTTATCAATAAAAGTGTTAATACCCATACCAGTCGTTCTGAGATACATTTTTATTCAAGTGGATTTCTCGTCATCAAGAATTTATCAAAAAACGTTAAAAATGTTCTACACTACACAATAATCTTATATTTTAAGAGCTGTATTGTACGTTTTTTTTACCATGTAATGTACAAACTTGACTAAATAAATTATACGTTTTGTGTAACCACTTAAAGTTGTGTACTTTTAAATTCGGATGATCGTGTGTGGATATTTAATGGTTTATTTCTTTAATAATTTTCGTGCAAAGCTGTCCAAGAACAATCTGCGCATATACTAAGTGCAAGGCAGAGAGTCAACATCACCCACCGCCAACTCTGAGGCTACTTTTGCCCGAGGGAATAAAGAAATATCATTGTCACTCTTCATAGCGTTTGGTTTGGTTTGTTTTGAATTTCGCACAAAACTTCCCAAGGGCTATCTGCATTAGCCGTCCATAATTTAGCAGTGTAAAACTAGAGGGAAAGCAGCTCGTCATTTTCACTCACCGCCAACTCTTGGGCTACTCTTTTACCAACAAATAGTGGGATTAAGCGTCACATTATAACACCCCCACGGCTGAAAGGACGAGCATGTTTGGTATAACGGGGATTTAAACCCGTGAGCCTAAGATTACGAGTTGAGTACCTTAACCACTTGGCCATGCCGGGCCCTTCGTAGCTTACCAATGGCCTCAGTGTGCGAAGCAAGGTATTGCGAGGTAACGGGACGCGAATCAAAACTCTCAAATTTACATTCCAGACACTTTATACCAGAGTTATTGAGCAAGATGAAGAAATTAGTGTTTGAGTATCTTGTGGAAAAAAAAACGATGATTTTCTTTAGCACTTCATTAGATATACGTTTGACTGATTGATCGGTAATGTATGGCGCAAAACAACGTGGCTATCTGCGCCAAAAAGGTTGTAAAGATACAAAGATAAAAAAATTATAGAGTATAAAAATAACTAAAATTAAAATGCTTCAAAACAAAGTAAAAACTTAAACAGAATTAGAAATTTAAAAACGTATTTAAGTTGATCAATGTAACTAACCATCGCCAATGACACTGTTTAAAGTGAGGGGTGAACCCGGGGAAAAGATGTGTTGAAAATGGTGCTGCCATACACGGTCGTAACGACAGCAAGACTGCTAAACGTGGGTAGTTAGTTGTGACTTAAGTGTCACAAAGGACAAACATTGGTGAATGACACCCAGATAAAATAAACAATGAGTTAAACACTGTAACCAATGCGTAGTGTAGCTAGGACAACTTCCTCCTTCCAGTCAAAGAGCAACAGAAGGTTCAATCTGGAAAAGCTTGTAATCACGTTGCTCTCTCCCAGTGGACGGGCAACAGACGCGAAGCCGAACCTTCAAAAGAATAACGTGGTCCATATATATGGAAAAGGCATGGGCACCAGAACAGATGGACTTATCCAGGTATCCAGTAAACCTGAATATTAATAAAAGATGAAGAAAAATGGGCCAGGTGTTGTTAAATATCGATGAGAACAGGGTGAGTACTAACATGAAGTGATTCCAAGGCCAGTCGAGTAGTATGAGTTTGCGTACATAGTACAATTGGTGTGTTGTGTAGCTTCTACATGATCCAGGGCAAGAGATATGGCATATAACTTGGCAGTGAACACAGAAACTGTAGAGGGAATCCTGTTTGCAACAACTAAATCACAAGTGGCAAAGGCAGGTGGATATAAATGTCAAAATCAGAATGTTGGTAGGAAATACATAATTCCTTATTTACAAATAGAGATACGTTGCATTACAGAAACTTCCTTGGTTTGAGAAACCAGTGATATCTTCGACTCGAGGACGTTCTCCAAGTCCCTCTCAACACTAACTCCTCTTGAGGTATTCAAAATAATATGAGAAGTAATTTCAATAGGTATAACGCCTTTAAATTTAAAAGAAGCTTATTGTCTTTCGGGATAGATGTTTCCACCAAGATGCTTTCAGAATGTAGCTTCTTAATTGATTTTGGAGAGCCAGCCAGACCCTCTAATCCATTCTGGATAACAAAAGGGAGACACTTGTCCTAAAGGTTTGTCTGTAAAGAATGTAATATGATAAAACGAGGTACAGGTGCAGAATGGGGTTCAGAGTCTTCAAGACGTGGTCGTTTACCAATTAGTTTTGTTTTTGGAAGACTTGGGGGATTCATAAGGGAATGATGAAGATTCACTGCAAAGCTGAACATACAACCGTTGAGTCCTACTAGAAGATGTAATACAGTACCAAACATGGACAATGCAGCAACACCAGGGCTTGGTGAACACCATACCTAAACATCAGAATGTCCAACACTGATACTCAGTTAACCCTAGCCCAATAGAACCAGCCAATTAACCCTGGTGGGGTCTACCCCAAGACCTCCCGTATACAGGAAATGAAGGTCAAAGTGGTGTATTGAGGTTGGACACCTCAACCACTAGGATCCTCTCCTACCCTTCACGGGTTCCGGCACATGGCAAACTCGTGGGTGAATATTCAGACCATAGAGAACGTTAACTGAAAATACAGAACTTTCCGTCGGAGATCATCTCATCACGTACAGGAATTCACCTCTTGGAGTAGAAAGAAATAATCACAAGTTAGATATTGTATTGTATTTATTCTGAGTAAAATATGATGATTATAAATATCAATCTCTTTAATTATACGTACTGTTTCGACCTA
The DNA here is from genome assembly GCF_004210375.1 of Tachypleus tridentatus. Lineage (NCBI taxonomy): Eukaryota > Metazoa > Arthropoda > Merostomata > Xiphosura > Limulidae > Tachypleus > Tachypleus tridentatus. The sequence continues at coordinate 130,204,929 of NC_134832.1, read as the reverse complement.
ATATTAGTTTATGATGCTAATTGTCAGATAAGTATCAAATAACATTTCAGAGTGTTGGCTTGAAAACTGTATATATTATTTTACGACAGGCGTAGTTAATGCCTTAAGCATTTTGAGTAACAGTAACATTTAACTTGTTGATTGTTGCCTGTAAAAATTACTGGTGGTTAATTGTTTAATGCTTTCAATTGTGTAAAAGCAGCTATTTTATCAACGTCCTGATGTTTTTATTTTATTTTGTGATCAGATTCAAATACTTGAAGAACAGTTTCATTAGGGAAGTAGCAATTATTGTTCTATCTCCTTTCTGAAAAAAAAGTGAGAAACCCTTTATGAATAGATCACTCATTGATAATTGTTTCCTTTCTTGAGAATGTGAGATAATATAATGATCAATCACTGATAATTTCTTCATAAGTATGTATTAAGAAAGAAGATTTTTAAAGGTTGGTAATGTTTTACATCAGGCCACCCCTCTAAATTACTTGGGTTTTATTTATCTGATTTTTATGTCATATGCCATCCTTATAGGCTGGATCGGTTTTACTGGTCATTTTTTACTTCGGTTAAACTAAAATAGTCGCAGAAAATAAAGAAGAGTTAAAAACATTTTAATATGACTTCTTATCTGAAGAAGTTCCAAGGTTAAATAATTTTACCAACTCTTACAATAAAATATTATTGTCAGCAGATTTTAACAATATCGTCCTCTTTTGGTTCCGATTAAACTTAAGATGCTAAAGGGTTTACTATAGATGATTGATGATACTTATAAATAACAATCTAACCGAGAAGAGTGGGTCGTGATGAAGGATGGATAGAACGTTTAAACAGTTTCTTTCTTCCCAGAAACCAACGAAAAGAAAAGAAAACAAGTTTTGCTTCGTGAGCGATCTTGCGAAATTGTGTTTTGAGACAAATGATCTGTTTGATAGTTTCGAGATAAGTTGCACTTTACTGCTGGTTCTCATTGTGAATAGTCTTATATAACATATATACAAAGGCTAATATTTTTTAGTACCATTGAAATGACTGAACTGTAAGTCTAATTATCCTTCTATAGTTTTGGAATATCTTGGTTCTGAAGCTAATTATCCTTTTGTAGTCTTGAAGTAGCAAGTTTCATTTCTAGTTATCCTTATGAATGGTCATGAAGTTGTTTGGATTTTTGAACTACTTATTCGTGAATAGCCTTGGAGTAACTGGGTTTTAAGCTTGGTTATTCTTGAATAGTTTTGGGAATAATGGGTTGTAAGGCTAGCTGTTGTTGTATAATTTGGGATAAATGAATTGTAAAGATAGTTATTATTGTAAATAGTGTTGGAGTAATTGGATTGTAAGGCAAGTTATCATTGTGAATGGTTTGTTACTACTTGAGTTGTAGGGCTAATTGTCCTTATAAATAATCACGAGTAGCGAGGTCGTAAGTCTTATGGATAGTCTGGTATAAAAAATGTTTCTCTTAACTGTTAATCCTACTAAAATATATTAAATATATTGTATGGAAAGACTAGTAACTCTGCAAGGCGTTGTAATGTCCCATTTTCTTCTGAATTGACTAGGATAAAGTACATAGTTTGATTTCAGCATATCCCTGCTGCCGACATATGAGTTAATTATGTAGAATATACCTGGCTTGTATAAATATCCAGATGTTACTTATGGCTAAACTGTGATCGATCATTGACGTACATTGTCTTGTTACTGTTAGCTATTTATTTATTTTTAACTGAGTCACAATAAAAGCAGTAAAATGCTGATGGGCCACGTTTAATGTGATTGGTCATCTCGTTAAATCACATTATATTTCTGCTGGTTATAAAATACAGAAGACTTTATACACACTGCTATTCTTACCTCAGTTTTCCGCTTGTTGAACTTAAGATGGTCATCACCGTTTTCTTACCAATAGTTTTAAAATGTGGAAGTATTTGTACACATTGGTATTTTATCCCTTACTTTTCCGACTGAGTCACATTAAAAGGAATCTCGTGCTGAGCTTTATGTTCAGATGATAACTATATCGTGCGAGGAAGATGAACTTCAGTGTAGAAACTGTAGTAGAGTAAACTTTATGTATTTCACATTCCTAAGACATTTTCACTCAAGTTTTATTTGGTCGCTAGTCGCAAGACTGTACATTTCATCACATTCAGCATTTGAAACATCAAAAGTACATTGCAATATGAAAGAAGGATATTGGTAACAAATCACGTTATGTAATACTAAACGTTCCATTGGTTTTCCTTTGTCAACACCAGCAGCAATGCACGTATTATCTTTGTTTTATGAGTCGCCAGAAAGACAAGTATGTATATATATATTATAAAATAGACCGTTTTGATATGGTTAGGGGAATTTTATTATAAGAAGTTTGTGATGGTTTTATGATTCGGGTAAGCTAGTTTTATGAATCACTTCTTCAATACGTTAAGATTTAACTGACGATCAGGTGAAGATATTTTCATCGTGATATCATTCTAATTATCCGACATCAAGAATATTATAGATATTTTTTTACTTGTGTGGTTCATGACACTTTTTATAATACATTATAAATGTTGTTTGAAAGTTTTCCAGACCTAACTTTCATAACAGTTTTAGTATATGAGTGCGTGTGTTAAAAACAAGACTCTGCAGACCCAGATAAAAGCTAGACTGAGCGAAGTTCTTTATTGCGTTAAAATTTCATTTCAACATACATGTTAAATTTATCTTTACCAGAGGTTAATTTTACAATTCATCTTTAAAGGAAATATTTGTATGCTATCAAGTTAAGATCATTACGTCGAACCCAGTGAAAAGTGAACGATTTTTGAAACTTGTATTAGACCGCTTGAAAACAAATAGTTCTCCCAGGGTCATATTTTGATACATTTCTGTGTAAAAGAGAATTTTAATGAGCAACAATCGTATTTATAAAACATATTTAGCAACTTATGATTATCTATAGAAATACTTGAATATAAATAATAAAGGTTGTCGAATATATGTCCTTGAATCTGAAGATCGCGGTCTGAGACCATATTGGATAGCTTTTTGATTCGAGGTGACCCACCATGATCAGAATAAGATTTTTAAGATTAGACTATGAGCCAAAAAAAAGACAATTTTCTCATAATTTTATTGTTTCCAGTCACTTGGTAGAAACGAAATGTTTCAGTTTAGTAGTTTATATCTTAATATTAATATTGGCATTAGCTTCAGTTTAACTGTTTTATCTTTTAACTTTAAAAACAATCTTTAATTTTAGTAGAATAATTGTTTCAAGCTTTACTTCTATCTCAACTCCATACATTTAATCAGAACTAAACTTATCGTGCTACACTTCAAATGCAGATTTCAAGGAGGGGCAGGTATGGCCAGGTGGTTAGGGCGCTTTATTCGCCATCTGAGAATCATGGGCTCGAATCCTCGTCCCATCAAACATGCTCGCACTTTCAACCGTTGGGGTGTTATAATGTTACTGTTAATCCCAATATTCATTTGTGAAAGAGTAGCCCAAGAGTTGGCGGTTGGTGGTGATGACTAGCTGCCTTCCCTCTAGTCTTAAACTGCTAAATTAGGGACGGCTAGCACAGATAGACCTCGTGTAGCTTTGCGCGAAATTCAAACCAAAACAAACAGATTCCAAGGGAAAGTTTATGCAAGTCTCACTAAAACATGCAAAGATTCTCACTTCTGGTTCTTTACACAATGAATTTTTATAGGACAAAAGAGTTGGTAAAAGCGTTTTCAGTTTCATTATGTGTTTAGTTGGTTTTCTTTGTATTTTGTTAATCAGTGTTTAACAAGAATATCTCCACTTTTGAGCTGAAAAAAACAAAAAACTATAAGACCATACCAAAAAATAACGCCTTTACACTTGACGTTTTGAATGGTCATAGAAATTGTTGCAACTGTTTCTTTATGACTCAAAACAAAGGAGTCAGAAAGATCCTTTTCCTAACTTATTCTACCACCAGGCCACGACATGAACTTCTTCATATGAAGACTTGCTCTAATAGTAGAGGATTTGCGTGAAAAAGTAATCTAACATAGTTACTTACCATGAAATTGCTAAAATCACTTAAATATATGACTTACTAGCGTTAAAAAAGTTATTAGGTTTAAGAAGATTATCAGAAGTCAAAGGATTTCGCGATGTCAGATAATTTTTTGACTACACAGAATTGCCATGTTTCAGAGGAGTATCTAGGTTCATATGTTTGCTTCAAGTCTCAAAAAGTATATCTGGACAACAAGAATTATCTCTCGTACTAGTGTTAACTTCTAGCAAAAAAGGGTTAGTCATTAATAGTGCGCTCAGTGGAAATCGCTATACTGAAGTCAGGATTCAAGGTCAAACAGGTATACTCGCTAGACGGTACTGCTAACAAAACGTTGATCGTGGATGATGTTGTCCTATAGTTCGTTTAATCAATAATAAAAAAGTGAGATACAAAGTTTAGAAGAAATTTAAGACCTTATTAAGAAACGGGTGAATTTATTTCAAATTATTAAGGTTTTGTTTGTTTGTTTTAGAATTTCGCGCAAAGTAACTCGAGGGCTATCTGCGCTAGTCGTTCCTAATTTAGCATTGTAAGACTAGAGGGAAGGCAGCTAGTTATCACCACCCAATGCCAACTCTTGGGCTACTCTTTCACAAACGAATATTGGGACTGACCGCCACCATGGCTGAGAGGGAGTATGTTTTGTGTGACTGGGATTCGAACCCTGACCCTCAGATTACGAGTCGAACGCCTTAACCCACCTGGCCATGCCGGACCTGATTATTAAAGTACAATATATGAAGATTATCATTGTACACCAATCAAATCACAGCAGAAATACAATAACGTCACTTCTTCAAAGAGGTTTTTAAATAAATGTTTAAACAAAGGACAAGACAAATAACCTTCCTATGGGTTTTTATTACTTCTGATGAGTTTTCGAACAAATACATTTTTGTTAAAATGATACGAAGTAAAAGTTTTCAAGATTAATTATTTTCTTACTGTTTTGTTAAGTAAAAGCTACAAACTGCAATATGACGTAAACTATGTTAAGTTGGTTTCTGCTATAGCGCAAAGCTTCGCAGTGAGCTATCTGCACTGTGATCTCAGTAAGAATCGAGCCCTCAGTTTCAGTGTTATAAATTTTAAGCTTACGTTTAAGCCACAGAGAAGCAACCACGTCAAGAATATACAGGTATTTCTGTAAACCGAAGAATCAATAGTATTTAGGACTTTGTAAGTTAGAAATAAATCGGTAAACACTAATATGAAAGACCTGAAGCAACAGTTGTTTTTGTTAACTGAACTGGGTTGCCGTATACTCCTAGGATTCAAGTATAGCCATACGTAATTTTGAACTACTGACTAGAAGAAATTCAGCCAGTCAAGAGTATCCGCCGCCACATGGGCTTTGGCCAGCTCTTTTTACCGAATCCAAAGATTGTCACTGCTATTACACTACAGCTGTTATAGTGGCCCATGATCAGAGGCATCGGACCTAGAACCCTAGGCCTTTCATCCGCAGAACTATACTTTCACCACCAGGTCATGCCTATACCTCTCTCATAATATTTCTGTTTTGAAAAGAACTTCTTAAGATAATATAATATTCAATTGAACTCTACTGGTCTCCTAAATATATTGCAGAGATTTAAAACATTAACATTATTAAAGTAAATAATAAGGACTCTTCTTAATTCATAGTTTATCTCTTTGTATATATACACACTGGAAATACTGAATTCCTTACTTAACTTAAAAGTTCATGTTGATTTTGGTTAACGAGGAAAGTGAACAGGATAATAAAACGATAAACGTTCTATTTTAACCAACGTTCCACATCTTCAGGGTTAGTACATACAACTGGTGTCGAAAATGTTACAAAGGCGAAACGTTGTTTAAATAAAAAGCTCTTTTGTAATTACCTGTAGTATAAAAGGATGTTTTGTTTCTATAATTTTATGATCAAAATGTGAAATTCTCTCCAGTATGCACTATAAATTTTGAAAGACAAAAAAAAAAAAAAGAACGCTAAAACAACATTCTGTACTGGTACAAGTTTCGTTGTTGCTTATAATGACCTAGGAATTCTTTTCTGGAGAAAGTCTAAGTCGATAATGTTGAATCAATACAGAATATAAAGTAACATATAGATACGTGTACTTCACAAACTCTTATCACTTGGTTCATTATTGGAGGGATGAACATTAAAAAAATTAGATGGAGCTGAAAAAAGACTATAATGTTTGCAAGGAACTAAGAAGTAAGATTGGTACAGTTTGTGGGCGTTGCAAAAGAAATATACTTAGATATCTTAATTTATATGTAAACTTATAATGATAATTTTCACCAAAAGACAATCAAAAAAATTTGAGGCACATTTTAGCGCATATCTTATCCTTTTATTTATGTATACATACATACATATATATATATGTACCTCAAATTGTTTGATTGTCTTTCGGTGAAGATTAACAGGCACTTACACTTTTCATACTTAAATATTTAATAAATTTTTTCATTCACTGAAAATAAATTGAACACTTTTAATTTTTTGATGTAGTACAAAATCATATAATATGAATGTTAACAATAGGACAACGTCAACAAGCGCTTTGTTTGTTAACAATAGTACTTGGACAACGTCAACAAGCGCTTTGTTTGTTTTGTACATCTTACCGATAATACTTAGGAAATGTCCACACACGTCTTGTTTACCTTATACATCTTACCGATAACACTTAGTAAATGACAAATATAGGTTTGTTAGACGTAAAAAGTACGATAGTCGCTTTAGCGTATGCGAAAAATAAAAAATTGTAGTTTGGCAAAGAAATTCACCTTTTACATTACTGGATACGAGCTTATAACAGTAAAGTTCAAAGTTCGCTTCATCGTGGAAGACACATTACAGATAGCATTTATAGCTATGATCTTAAAAACAACCACCCAACTAAGAAGCACGTACATGACTATACTTATTTAATAATTACCTTGGATTTTATAGCTTTGAGAAAGCTTCTTACAAATTGTAGGTTAGGTGTCATATTTTTAAAACAAACTTGAGTTGTCTTTCATTTTTTAAGTTAGTAAAAGTAAAGAACCGCACTTAACACTGTAATCACCGTTTCGTTAAAATACGGTTTTCTTAACATTATTATAACAACAATAATAAAAAAACATAACGAAGATAATAAGAACAAGCCATTTCCATGGATTATGTTAATAGCTTTCAACAATAATGATTGTTTTCTCAGTTACTTAAACTTGCACCATTTTCAATTTTATCAGGCCCGGCATGGCCAGGTGGTTAAGGCACTCGACTTGTAATCCGAGGGCCGCGGGTTCGAATCCCCGTAACACTAAACATGCTCACCCTTTCAGCCGTGGGGACGTTATAATGTTACAGTCAATCCCACTATTCGTTGGTAAATGATTAGCCAAAGAGTTGGCGGTGGGTGGTGATGACTAGCTGCCTTCCATCTAGTCTTACACTGCTAAATTAGGGACAGCTAACGCAGATACCCCTCGTGTAGCTTTGCGTGAAATTCAAAAACAAAGAAACTAACAATTTCATCAACTTAAGCGTAGGCTCAAGTTAAGGCTAATGTAGCACTTGATATATCTATTACTTGATTAGTTTTAGCTACTTCAAACTTTAACCATCTGAATCATGTAACACACGTCTAAATTATTTGTTTTTGAGTCACTTCAATTGCCTCAAACTTCTATCACATAAGTTGCTTTCTATCAACTCAATCTTCTATTTTATTCAAACACCTGACATTCGTTTCTGTAAGTTATTGCAAACACTTCAAATTTCTGTCATTTAAAGTCAACCAATTAGTCTCAGGAACAGTTCCTAAAAGTATGCCACGTTTGAGATTTGCAACACTCAAATTTCTCGTTAGGGTTCATGATTTATTATTATTTGTTAGTATCATAATAAGTATTTTAGCAACATTAACTTTTCTAGAAGGTTATGTTCTGTACTTTTAAAACCTGTACTAAGACATAGTGAAACAAAACACAAAAAATCTGCAGGAGTTATTAGATGATCCCCCTGGCTAAATTTCATGTTCAGATGATAATGTATAGATGCAAGGTGTCACAAGAGTTGAGAAATTTTACTGGTCTTCACCTGATTGACAACAACATAAACACCTTGATTTGGTTTGAATCGAGGACTAACTATGCTAATCTTTCATAATTTAGCAGTGACAAGCTATAGAGAAGAAAGCTAGTCAACACTACCAACCGCCAACTTTTGGGTTATTAATAGTGAGATTGACTGAAATGTTATAATGTCTCTACGGCTGCATGGTCAAGCATATTTGGTAAGTTGGATTTTAATCAGTGACCTGCAGATTGCTAATCGAGCGCTCTAACCACCAAACCATGCATACGAATACATAATACACTATTTATTAAACTCATGAGCCACAAACACCTATTTTGAAATGTTAACATTGCTCATTCAATAACAAATCGGTCAAGTTGTTTCAGTTGTTAATACTAAATATTTTTCTATTGTGTCCTATTATCAGTTTGGGAAATATTTGTCATGTCATGTGAATTATCTTAACCATGCTGAACATAAGCATTGCTCAGTATCTGAAGCATCCAACTTTTCTGTGAGGCCATCTGATAGCTCAAAGGTAAGATCAAGAGTCTATAACAATAAAATTTGGGGATCTATTCCTGTGATTGGCAGATAGTTCATTGTGCAACTTCGTGGTTGTAGGAAACAAGTTCACGTGTGAGTATATCATCCTAGCGATATTCACTGTATTTGTTGACAACCTATGCACTCAATTCACACTTCCTGCAGCTAAACTTTATGAGATCTGAGAACCACGGTAAACTCAGTATCTTAGTAAGATAATCTGTCCGACCACGCGCGTGCTTGAGCTTCTGGCTGTCGTATTGTTGTTTTTTTTTGCAGCACATTATTTCTGGGATCTGTATGTTACATCCAAACATTATATACCAGAGACTATCAATACTACTGGCACTTGGGTACACGGACAACACAGAGAATGCTTTTTGTTTGCAGCAAATTTTCCTTTGTTAATGGTTTTTTTGTTTCAGCATTAAAGTGTAATAAGGCTGCTTTTGTTTTTATCATGAAGAAAAGACTGTTATAATTGCTTTTTTCGTGATTTTACGTGAGCGTAGCTAGTGTTATAGATAGTCGAGTGAATTAGTGAAATTGTTGGCTCCTGTTAGACATTTTGGAATAATTATTGCACTGAACAAGACTTGAAGCTACATCCACAACCTATTTTAACCGGTTTATACTGACATGACAATATAACAGTTTCTATCGTGTTGTAATTTAACCCCAAGGGTGTTAGTTTACTGCTCTCACTTGGTATGCAGTGAGAAACATGTTACTTTGAACTAATGAAATGTACTTGTTTTATATGTAAGCACATATCTGAAGTCAATTATCCACTTTAACGTTAAACACAGATTCATAGTATGTATAATATATGTTTAATTATGCTAGCTGATATAATGTAAATCCCATACTGAATGCTTGCACAATATTATACATAAGTTGAATAAGCGGTTGTACGAAAAGCCAAAATCTAAATGGACAGAAAAGGTCAATGTTATAAACTATATTCTGCTATAACCAAAGTGTCCAGAAAAACATTCTAGCATCATAAGAATCATGGTAATATATGAGACTTACTCCCTGGACTGTCTGTACAAGTCGGAGATAACTTTAACTGTTTAACATCAACCAAACGTTGTTAACCTTATCGTTATTTCAGTTATTTCTTTTTTTTAAGGTGCTTCAATCATGTTTTAATGGTTTTTAATCTTTGTTTTCATTTTTCGTATCTTTAACCACTAAGACATCTGTTAACACTTTCCAGTTCACTTCAGTCTCTTGTCGCTGGATCGCAAGGAACAATTTATTTCCAAAATCCAAATATCCTGGTTATTTTCATACATAAGTCCTAATTAATCACTGTGTAATTTATAATCATTAAAAAGATTCACATTTTTCCAACATAGTTAAAGAAAAAAATACGGATGAATTGTAAAAATAACCAGTTACTTCAAGTCTAGTTATGGACTATTTCCATAAATTATGGTTTCAAAAAAACGGATATTTTGACTTTTTGCTTTACAAGGAATAAATAAATAGTGCTTATATTTGAAATCTCTTATTCTTAAGCTGTACGTTAATTTAACCTTTCTATTGAAGTTTTCTAAATATAGCTACAGCACATTACCTTGGAACATACATCGGTGTAAACGTTTTTCAGAATGATGAACAAATTCGTTCTGTTAAATATTTTCAAACATTATTATACTGACTGCCGGTGGCTCAGCGGTATGTCGGTGGACTTACAACGCTACAAACCGGGTTTCGATGCCCGTGGTGGGTAGAGCACTGATATCCCATTGTGTAACTTTGTGCTTAATTCAAAACAACAACATTATTTTGCTACAATCTGCACGGAACAACTCATTAAAATAATACTTTTAGGAAGAATCTCATACTTGTAGAGGTATGTACAAAGAAGGCTTTTATATGTCAAAAGAAATGCCTCATTTTTCCTGTTGGTTCATTTCTTTCTTTGTAGTTAAGTACAAAGCTACACACTGGGACATCTCTGCTGTGACCACCACGGGTATCGAAACCTAGTTTTTATAATTGTAAGTTCATAGACTTACCGCTGTGCCACTGTGGGAGCCTGTACGTTTGCAGCACACATAAATAAATTATCTTGAAGTTCTTTGAAAAATAATTTTCATAGCTTTTTTTTTCTAATAAAATATGTATTATATTAAATAGAAAATACTAACTATAAATAACCAAGTTTTTCAATAATTTTTAATGGAAACCAAACAATCTGTTTCATTTGTATGGAAACTTTGGAATTTTACTAAAATGTAGTTCAGTAGAAAACAGAATACTTTATAATCATAATTTTATTAGCATTCATCCGATACATATTATATGACTAAGGTTAAAGTAATATTGATTACAAATCAATACCACTCTGGTACAACAGTAAGTCTACGGATTTACAACGCTAAAATCAGGGGATCGATTCTCCTTGATGGACTCAGCAAGTAGCCTGATGTAGCTTCGCTATAAGAAAATGACATACACATGTTATTGATATTTATCGAAAAAGGATGTATGTTACTTGAAGAAACAAGAGAGATACAAAAACCTAAGTATTATTAACAGAAAATAATAATTTGATGTCAAAGCCTAGCAGCCAACGTTAATAATATAATTATAATTTTTTTTTTTTACTTTTCGGAGTACACGGGTCAAATTTGACCTATAAAATACTTATTCGATGACACAAACGGGAACGATTTTCTGCAAAAATGAAACATTACTACACCTGTACATATCGTAGTTGTTTTGACTTTTTAGAATTCTAATACGGAAATCAGAGGTCAAATGTAACATTGACTATAACATTTATTCATCTTACTTATGAAATTATGAATTTCAATCTATTATCATTCGAGTCAGAGATTGGTGTCTTTGATTAACGGACGGTTCAAATACATCGTATAAATATCTACAGTTGCATTATATATTCAAAACGTACTAAACTGTATATTAAAAGGTTTACTTAGTTCAAATGGGTCAAATTTTTATACACCCTGCATTAAAACGAATAATATAAATTAAAATAAAAGTGTCATTGATTAAGAAAATGTGGATGTACATATTTGTCAGTTTGGGAATTACGTGTGAAGGTAATTATATTTAATTTTGGTTTCTGGATGTTCTTGATTCGAATAAATTTAATTTTAAAACTATTCTTAATTCGATTAATAATGCTTCTCTTACTGTGTAATTAGGATTTTAAGTTTTCTTAGTTTAAGTTCTCGTAATGTTAATTTGTGTGAACAGATAAATAGATAGAGAAGCTGTTTTAGTTCACCAATTTAATTACATAAATGCAGAAAATGTTCGCCAAAACGTCCTAAGAAAGAAACTGGAAAATCTATTAATATAATAATGTATTTTGCGGCATAATTAATAGTAATATCGACCAGTTTTAAGAAAGATGTGCTTTGTTCTGAACGTGCTGATGATAGTCTCAAACTGCAAAAACAAGTCTTTAATGAAAACCATTTTTTATAAAAGCTGGAGACGATATGCTAAAGTTAAACTTAATACATGTAACTAGAATTAAAAATTCGTGACACATCGACTAATAAAAATTTATTTTAGGTTTTAGTTACTTTGTTTGAAACAAAGCGTTGGTTATCTGAATCAGGAATTATAGTGTTATAAACCACATCATTGAGCCACCAGAGGGCGGGTAGATTTGTATTATCGTTTATTTTAAAAGAATTTCACAGTAAGTAAGAGCTAGGACCTTCCTGTATATGTAGACTCAATGTTTCTTCATACCCGTGTCGGATGAAGTAAAGTAGTTCACACACAATATTTCACGAACCAAACTAACGTCATATGATAGCTATAAAACAGGTGCCAACAGAACACCATATGTTAAATATAAGACAGGTGCCAACAGAACACCATGTGTTAAATATAAAACAGGTGCCAACAGAACACCATATGTTAAATATAAGACAGGTGCCAACAGAACACCATGTGTTAAATATAAAACAGGTGCCAACAGAACACCATATGTTAAATATAAAACAGGTGCCAACAGAACACCATATGTTAAATATAAAACACGATCCAATAGCATACCATATGTTAAATGTAAAACACGAAGTAAATCAACGTAACATATTAAATAATTAAATATAAAACGCACTCAATAGGTATATTGAATGTCGTCCCCTTAGTTTTAAAATTCATAAACAATGTTGAATTTTTAATAGCTGAACATCAAATATTTGATATCATTTTAAGACAGCTTTTAAAACCCTGAAATTTTAATAATAAGCAACAGTGATAAGGATTCTCCTCAAAATACTTGCTGAATCCGGAATCTCACATCCTCAGGCACTATTGGTACTTGTAAGATACAAGGTAAAATAAATAACTAATTCATGAAATACGTGACTTTGTTTAGATGAATATAACGGCATAAAATCTAAAGGTTATAAAAGAAATACGTAATGTAGAACATGGAAAACAACACAGGGCTTTTTCTGTTGGTTCTGATCGTTTCAACATGTGATAAATCATTCACTATTAATGGAAATGGTATCAGCACTCCGTAGAATACAAATAATACACAAGGATATGTTTAAAATGAACATGTAACATAAAACTTTAAAGAGATTTTATGGAAAACTCAGGTATACGAGCAACTAATGGTTTATACGAAGCTTATCATGAAGGAATTATTTCCGCTTTAACCAGCTCTGCAATGTTATTAATATTTTTATAGGCATATACAACTTCAAAGTTTGATGGATATTATCTTGCAAGTCATGAACTAATTTTTCAGATACAAAATAATGAAAATACAGTTATTTCTGGCAACGCTCTGCCACAACGGTTTACTCGGGCTAAGGACACTATGCTAGTTAAAACACGTACAAACTGATTAAATGGGCTAAAGTAGTTACTTTGAATAATTTTAATCTGTGTGGCAGTGATACTGTGGGTCATGAATAACACAGAGAACACATTATTGTAGTCAATAACAGTAGAATTAATTTACACTAAATATAGCTTTCCTTTCTCTCTGTGTATGTGCATACATATACAAGCAAGCACACAAAAACACACTCACACACATACAATACTTAGGGTACATTTTATATCCCACATTATAGCCTGTACAAGGGGGATCTTTTCGATTAGTGGAGAGTTTTTTATTTTTCTTTGGGCTCGTTTTGTTTATAACAAATTATCATTAGTGAGAGATTTGGATCTACTGTTTTTAACGCAGTCCTTCTTTTCATTGTTTTTTTATTTTACTTAACTGTTCGGTATTAATATTCTTTACATGTACCAGATCTCCATCGCACCAAACATGCTCGCCCTTTCAGCCTTGGGAGCGTTATAATGTGACGGTCAATCCCACTATTCGTTGGTAGAAGAGTAGCCCAAGAGTTGGCGGTGGGTGGTGATGACTAGCTGCCTTACCTCTAGACTTACACTATTAAATTAGGGACGGCTAGCGCAGATAGCCCTCGTTCAGCTTTCCGCGAAACTCAAAACTCAAACTCTATACATGATTACATTATATATGTGATTGCATTATTAAATGTAATTACAGAAGTGCTACTTACAGAAGTCAAAGCCAATGGTTGTTTGTTGTGAAGCAGAAAGCTATATAATGAGCTAGTGATCTTGTGTTCACCATGAGTATCGAAACTCAACTTTTAGCGCTATAAGTTTCCAGAAATGACACGGAGCGACCTGGAGAGAAGTCACATTCCATGAGTAAATGCAGCCAAATAGTCAATTTTAAATAACAGACATTACTTCAAAAATATAAAATAAATTTTTAATTGTTATACAATACAATAGTATTTATTATTTGCTCTAAACAAAGCACTACATCTTGTCTTTATAACACGTATATCAATGCATGGTTGCGAATATTGTTGAAATTATCCCGTAGTGCTAGTTACAATAGAACTACGTTTTTGTTTACCATTTTACCCTCGCAATTTTCATATAAACACAAACAAGCTCAACAATGTTCAAATTCAAGACTTTATGGAAGCAAAGCTATCTCGTCTTTTTCTTCCCTGGTATTGTTTCACCACATTTTTTCTGTTAGTTTGAGATGACTGGTTGGCTGGAGGATAAAATCATGCCCAACAGAATCAAGGAATGATATGTTGGATAAGAACATGCTTGTACCTCTTAGTATTTAGAGTGACATACTTTTTTGTGTTGATTTGAACAGAATTAGTTGAGGTGAACTCTATATTTGTTTTAGTCTCCCAAATATGATTTACTATAAACGTTATATGGAGACTGTGATGCTATTCTTAACCGTTGAACAAACGATCATTCCATTAGTTGTCTCCTAACAATCTGGATATGGATTAATCTTGAAGAGCAAAGCAAAAACCACTCTCTTCTTGCTAGATTCATCTCACTGTTTGAAGTCTGAGGCTCATTGAACAATTTGTTTTGTTTTATTTATCTATGCACTGGTGTTTGAGCAGCTCCACAATCACCAAAGCCTTTTTATATTAATGTATATCTTACTCGTCTGTTGGAATCATTCACACCTGTACATACATCTAGGTCTTTGACAAGATCTCTACTAAAACGTCGTATATCATGTATCTCTGAGTTACTTAATATTACTTTTGAAGAGTTTCGACTTACTACATCCACTGTTTCTATCATCGATATTACTGGTTCATATAACATTTTCGAAGTTTTCACACAGCTCCCACTGAATCATAAACTTTCATCTCAATATGCCATAAAAAGTAGTCCTCTCCAACCAGGACTTTGTCGTGTAGTTTTTATGTTCTGGCAACAGTGAACACGTCCATTAAATAAATAAATAAATAAAATTCGTGGCAGGTATTTCGATTTAACACTTTGCATCTCTTCTTGAGATGCAAAGCAATAGAGGGCGCTCAGAAGAGATCTTCTCTTCGCCCTACACGCGAAGTTAGATTTAGCTGGACTGACGATTAATAGCTATACTTACAAAATTTTAAGTTAACGAGATTATGCAGTCAACTGGTGGCAAAGGTCCGTTGGTGTTTCGCGAGGGGTTAAATATTGACTCTATAAAAAAACACAACACGAGGGTAGGGATCTGTAGATCCTAATATCCGGTAATTTAGCTGTGGGAGGAAAACGGGAACGCTCCGAGAAAAACCCACTTTCACTAACCAGATGTCGAAAAATATATCTGGTTAGCACCTGAGTTGTAAACAAAAAAGATAATTAGACATATAATCATAACTGAATTGAGATAAAAGACATTAGCAAATAAAGTTGAGTGTATTAAAGGGTGAAATGTGCTTTTACCAAGAGGAGGAGAGTAGCTGATAAATCGGTAAACTGGACTGTAAGCGAGTTACAATTTATTGGTTTTGTTCATAAAATTTAGTGGCTGGTTGAAGTAAATGTGTTTTAATAGATGGTATGCCGTATATTTTATCAAGGTAGCAATGGGAGTGTAGCATGGTAAACGGAAGACAGTCCTGATAGCCGTGTATTGTAATTTTTAACACGTCCATTACGCAACTGCCTGTACTTTAATATGTGTTATGCAGGTATGACGCTGTCTGAATGGTTGGATCACAACTAATGGCAGTGTAAATTATACCATGTAACTTTACTCTGGTGCATGTCATTTGCATACAATGTTTGGGGAATAATTTAATATTTTTTTCTATTTTACGCTGATTTTATACACATTTCCATAAGTTTTCCATTAGTGTACGAATACAATATGTATGATAAATATGCATTATGCTAAAAATAGGTTTTGATACTTGTCTTGGACAAAGCACATATAACACATTGTGCAGATTTGTGCTTAAGAACAAAAACTGGAGAAATAACTTGTGGTTTTTATTTCGTCTGTTTCTTTGTTTTTGAATTTTTGGATATCTACACGAAGGCTGTCTGCACTAGCCGTCTCTAAATTAGCAGCGTAAAACTAGAGGGAAGGGAACTAGTCATCACCACCCACAGCCATCTTTTGAGCTTCTATTTTTCCAACGAATGACAGGATTAACCGTCAGATTATAACGTCCGCACAGCTGCAAAGGCGAGTATAATTGGTGTGATGGAGATTAGAACTGGCGATTCTCAGATTACGGGTCGAGCGCTCTAACCATCTGTCCATGGTGGGCCTTGTTTCTTCTGAATGACTTTCAATCGATACTACAATTGTTTATATGAGAACATTTGAAAAAATAGTACTTTTCACATAACTTGTAAGGAATGCAAACAGTACTTTGAAGTCACGCAGTAAAATATGTCAAATTTTTTTTTTTGTCGTACGTAGTGTAAACAGTATCTACGTAGTAATATTTTTCTTGTCGTACGTAGTGTAAACATTATCTACGTAGTAATATTTTTCTTGTCGTACGTAGTGTAAACAGTATCTATGTAGTAATATATTTTTTGTCGTACGTAGTGTAAACAGTATCTACGTAGTAATATTTTTCTTGTCGTACGTAGTGTAAACAGTATCTATGTAGTAATATTTTTCTTGTCGTACGTAGTGTAAACAGTATCTACGTAGTAATATTTTTCTTGTCGTACGTAGTGTAAACATTATCTATGTAGTCATGTTTTTCTTGTCGTACGTGGTGTAAACAAAATCTGTGTGATAGGTATATTTAGTAATATTTCTGTTGTAGATTATGTAAACCAGTACTTTGAGAGTACACTGTAAAGTATGTTAAGTATCTTTCTTGTATTTGGTGTAAATAGGCTCTATAATGCGACGGTCAGTCCTACCATTCGTTGATATGATAGTAGCCCAGGAATTGGCAGCATTTGGTGTTTATTAGTTGCTTTCCTCAAGTCTTCTGTTGAGAAATTAGGGATGGCTAACCTGGAGAGAAGATGGGCGCCACCAGGGAAAGATCTGTTCGAAAAATCCTGGATGGTATATCAACATTTGAAGTATCTCAACGGTCAAAAATTATTTCGTGATAAAAATATATAAATATGTATCACTTTAGGCATTTTCAAAGATGATAAATCATCTCAATTATAATAAAACTGAAAAATGATCATTTCACAAAGTCTGTTTGTTTCAAATTAAGCGCAAAGCTAGACAATGGGCTATCTGTGTTCTGCCCACCATGGGTATCGAAACCCGTATTCTAGCGTTGTAAATCCTCAGACATTACGCTGTACCACTGGTGTAAATTTCATAAAGTGCACAGAACAAGGAAGGAATATTTTCACTAGCCCCCACCCACCACCCACCCTAGTTTGTTTATGTTAATCAGACATTATGTACTATTTACAACATTTGGAAAATGAAATTTAGATGAAACATTTCTTATGATATAAGGTTTGTTTTCGTATTTTCAAATTTGTCTTCAAACTTTAAGTTTGATCACCCATAACCAATTCTGCTTATAATAAACAAAACAACCCCGGGATGGCAGCTTTCATATTTTATCAGGGTTAAAAAACTCGTAAAGTTACGGTTGTTTTAACTAATAAAGTTAGGGGTTAATCAGATTTGTAACTCAAGAAGAACTCGGCAGTTGATTGAAGGTATAATTTCTGTTTCCAAATCAAATATTTCATTGTTGACACTATCCTTTGAAACTTCGTCAGCCAAGAGAATTGCTATAGCTGGGAAACCAACACCTTTTGTTCGTTCGTGTGGTGCCAGTAATTGATCACCTGTAGCAGAACAATGTTACCATGCGTATTGATCAAAACTAAAGCTATCATTACTACTGTACACTAGTTTAATTTACTTGACACAAGAGCCAGCTAAAGGCTAATCAAACCGGCCTTTGAATAAACAGTTCAATAGTATATTACATTTCATTAACTTCTGGTTTCAATTCATGATAACATGAAAAAAATAAGCTCGATTCATGTTGGTATGGGAAAAATAAGATGTTTTGAACTAGATTGATGTTGGTATGGAAAAATAAGATGCTTTGAGCTCCATTCATGTTCGTATGGAAAAAATAAGATGTTTTAAGCTCTATTCATGTTGGCATGGAAAAAAAGATGTGTTGATATCGATTCATGTTCGTATGGAAAATATAAAATGTTTTGAACTCCATTCATGTTGGTATGGAAAATATAAGATGTTTTGGACTCGATTCATGTTGGTATGGAAAACAAAAACAAATGTTTTGAATTCAGTTTATGTATGCATGGATAACAATAGACGATTTGAACTCGATTCATGTTTGCAGTGAAAACAATAATGTTTTGAACTCGATTTACGTTGGCATGGTGGAGGTTTTTATTAGACTGTCTCCCGCTGGGACAGCGGTAAGTCTACAAATAATACAGTAAGTCTACGGTTGATACAGCAGATAGCCCGATGTAGCTTTGCTATACGAAAACATACAAACACGCACTCAATTGGCTTTCGTTTAAAATATCTTTAAAATATTTCATCTGTATCATAAATATCTTATAATCCCCATAAATATTTAGCAATCTTATAAAATCCTTCAGCTTAAAATTATAGATAAGGTAGAGGCTCTTTGTTTGTCTTTAAGCAAATTGTATAGAGAAGTCTAACAAACAACCAAGTTTAGTTTGTTGAAGTGTTCATGGCATAAAATGCTATGTTATATTAAGAACAATGTATATTTTTATGGTAAAGAGGATTTCCAATGAAAAATTAATAAAGTGTAAGAGTAGAACCCATGTATAAGATGTGTAACAGGCTCACGGCAACAAAGATGGGTTACAGACGTTCTATATTCTCCAACGCAAGTGTGCTCAAGTGAGAATCCGCTAGCGAGAAATCGATAGCGGCTCTGTATACTTATGAAAACAGTCGATATCCGCTACATCTAAAACGTTCGGAATGTGCTCCTTGAGTGATCATCGAAGCAAATTTCCTAACGACAACTAACAAAGCAAGAGGAATATAATAAGCTTCCATTTCCAACTGAAAGGTACAGAAGCGAGAATCGAACGGAACTATTGTAATATATGTTATAGAAAGTCTGAAAGTAAGATAGAAAGTGATATTAATGTCCTGTTCGGTTTATTCGTTAGTAAGCACAGTTCTACACAATTCAAAACCTGGTTTTTAGCGGTATAAGCCTTCGGGATATCATATTTGTGTTTCTCTCTTAAAGTCTAATAGCCTATTGATTAGCTTGGTCAGACTTCGAATCCAAGGGTTCATTGTTCGTGTCCTGTTGCCGCTAAAACGCGTTCTGTACTTTTAGTACAGTGAGTTAAAAGTGTAACAGTTTAGTTTATTTTGATTTTAGTGTAAAGCGACTCGAAAGTTATTTGCACAACCAAATCGTAATTTAGTGGTGATAAACTAGAGGAAAGGCAGCTATTCAAAATGACTCACCGCCAACTCCAGGGCAATTCTTTTATCAACGAATAGCGAGCGGTATTGGCTGAAAAAGGCGAGCGTGTTCGATGAGAGGAATTCGAACTTACCACATGCAGATTTCGAACCCAACCACCAAGTAATACCAGGCAAAGTGTGACAGTCAAATCTCAACATTCGATCAGATGAAAGTAGCGTAAGAGTTGGTGATGGGTCCTTTTGACTCTCTCTTTTTGTTGGTTCATAAGAAAATTTTGAAAAAAAAAAAAAAGTGCAGCAAACTCATTTGCACACGACTCTTAAAAATTTGAAATCAAAGTAATTTAATTCTGTATCCTGTTAGATCTTAATGTTGCAGGCCCGGCATGGCCAGGGGCGTTAAGGCGTTCGATTCGTAATCTGAGGGTCGCGGGTTCGAATCCCCGCCGCACCAAACATGCTTGCCCTTTCAGCCGTGGAGATGTTATAATGTAACGCTGAATCCCACTATTCGTTGGTAAAAGAGTAGCCCGAGAGTTGGCGGTGGGTGGTGATGACTAGCTGCCTTCCCTCTAGTCTTACACTGCTAAATTAGGTACGGCTAGCGCAGATAGCCCTCGTGTAGCTTTACGCGAAATTAAAAAAAAAACAAAAACAAAGCGAACAAACTTAATGTTGGTTTTTAAAATACAAGAAATAAAAAAATATAAATGTATACATTATTATGAGTGTTGGACTTTTCATTTATGTAGTGTTTTCGAATGTGCAAAAAACAGTTATTGTGTATTTTCAATCTGTTTCTGTTCTACGTCATTCTAACGAAACATTATTGAGGTGGGTCGTGAAACACACATAGCGAAACAAACATCCTGGCCAACAGCAATATTCTATATTGTGTTGTTATCCACCATTTTTAGCAGTCTATTACCAGCATTGAGCTTTATATGAAAGGAGTTTAGGTTATACCAGTTACTTCACATTGTTACAAAACGGCGATGGTTGCACACTTCACAGGTTATTTTAACTTTTATTAATTCTGGGTTATTTATAATTTGTATTCTACACGTCATCTTTACATAGGTTCTTAGATCGATTCATGTGTGGACATTATTGGTCGTAATGGACAATCTGGTTTATGAGGTTTGGGGATGCCGTATATTTGTGGTGTGCGTGAGTCGGTTTTACGTAGGTAGGAATAAAGTGTTTGTGAAATTCTGTTGGGTTTTTTAATTTTTAGTAGTATTTTGTTTAGTTGCGTCTCGTGTGTCTTTGTTGGATTTCTGTGTATTGGTTTAAATTTGTTCGTGTTTGATAGGATGTTCTTCATTTTTTGGATGTATTCATTCGTGTTCATTATGACTATAGCGTTACCTTTATCTGCTTTTAGAATTTTTATGTTTTTGTCTTGTTTTAGGTTTTTAATGGAATTAATGTCTCTTTTTGTAAGATTGTTTTTTAGCTTTCTGTTTTGTGAAATTACGTTGATGGTTTTGTGAGAAAATTCTTTGAAAAAATCGTTTAAGATGTTGTTTTTAGGTGTTTCTGGAAAATATAAATTTTTAATTTTACCTGGGAATTTTGGCTGTTGGATGTCAATAAAATTATCTAATGGCCTAAGCATGGGCAACCCAGTATCACTAGTTCTAGCCAATATTTTTATGACACAAGTTGAAACACAAGCAATTAACACAGCATTACATCCACCACTATTCTGGTACAGATATGTAGATGACACGGTTGCGGGATTCAGATCTACAGAACACACACTTAATTTTTTCAATCACATTAACTCTATACATCCCAACATTAACTTCACATGTGAACAGGAAAAAAGCAATCAAATATCATTTCTTAACCTCAAAATTACAAGAACCGTCACACAATTTAATACAAAAATCCACCGAAAAATCACCCATACTGGATTATACATTCCTTGGGACTCAGCACGTGAAACAAAACAAAAACTCAACATACTAAGAAACCAAATAAACACAGCCATAAAACTATGCTCACCAGATAAAATTAACGATGAAGTAGACAAAATAAAACAATACTTCATCAACATCAATAAGTTTCCTCCACAAACCGTAGAAAACATTATACGCACACACCTAGACAGAAAGCAAAATCAACCAACTAAAGTAAATATATCTCACGAATCAAAAAATCACGAAACCATATATTGCTGCATACCATATATTCCCGACATCAGCAGACAAATAACCAACATTTGGCAAAAACTAGTAACAAAATATGACATTCCAGTTAATACCAAATTTATTAAAAAACCAGGCACAAAACTGAGGTCTATACTATGTAAAAACTACACTGACAAACACCACACCAACATTATCTATAAAATACAATGTGATAACTGCCACGACTTCTATATTGGAGAAACAAGTAGAAAAATGGAAACCAGATTCAAAGAACATAAAAAGTCACCTTCACACGTTTTCGAACACTGCAAGTCAAATAAACACAACATAACCATAGAAAACACTCAAATACTAAATAAAGAAACATAAACAAACGCAAAATTAAAGAAGCCTTACTTATACAACAACTTAAACCCAAAATAAACCAATATGAAGGGACGCCTTTATACCTATATTAAATATAATAAAATAAAATTATATATTCAAACATCTAACACCGCCCTCTACATTCTGACACTCAGTTACACAACCCCTTCCAAACATGTGGTCAGCTTCCGATCAGTTACCTCTTTCTTTCTTTGTGAACCTGACGATGATCGAAGAAGGTCGAAACGTTGTTCGTTCTTCTACGTAAAATATTTTCTCAACCCAATCGAGCCGTTTTTTGCATATATATAAGATGTGCTTGGGCTTGTTAGTGATTGTCAGATTGTTTGAATACCTAACATTTTTATATGTAAAGTACAAAAAAACACCCTCATGATTTGTCTCTGTTCTAAAACAACAGTCTGCCACTATCTAATTAAATACTGACGCGGAGTCTGCTATTTTGCACTTTAAAAAAATGTATGTGAGAAAGAATAAGACAGGAAACTAGACTGATGTACTAAGAACAGATAGAAAATCCTATAATTAAAACTGTAAATACATTAATTCCCGCATCTACTTTTACTGTGCAGTTGAGACAAGAAAACTGAAGATGGTGCATTTGGAATAAGTACTTTGCTACTTGTTAAACACAAATTGCTTTCTGCGCTTTGCCCAGGTTTTTAGTAATATAAGCCCACAAATTCTCTTCTGAATCATCTGAAGGCGGAAAAAATGCTACCAACTATTCAATGGTTCCGTTACAATACACTCTACATCAGACACCAAACACGTGTTTGTTTGCAGTTATGTACAAAGCTTCATAATGAGTTATCTTTGCTGTGTTCACTATGAGTATCGAAAACCGCTGGGTGGGGTTGGGAGCAAATATGTGTTAACATTAAAAACTAAAAGGTTACCCATTTCTTTGAAGTAAACGTAATTTAATTAAATATCTTCGAAGAACTTAGACTGCAAAAACTACTTTGTGATATTAGTTAAACTTTAAACCTTGTCCACATCATCTTTGTTTTCAAATAATTACCTTAAGCTTCTCAAATACCAAATACTGCAAAAATCACACGCACACAAAAAACAGGGAAAACTAGATTTAGTCACCATAACACAATGTCACAGGAAAATAAATGTATTTTATGTCAAAAGAGAAAGAAAACAAATGCGCGACAACGGTTGTTAAACTCCCATCAAAGAGCCCAGTGGTATCTTGAAAACTACTTATAAAAACTTGACAAGCTCTCTCTAGATTAATAAACTAACTTCCGACCATAGCGAGCTACCTATATAGATCAATCCTAACACTTAGCCCAGCAGTTTATAGTTGTTCCTTGTATGATTTTGATAATTATTAGAAAGAACGGTTCATTAAAACCGTTCGCCACTAAGAAGAGCATCATAGGTTTTGGAGATTTTTTTCAGACATTCAGCGATGTTGAAAAGCAAGCTACACTAAGAATATTTGTACTGAATAATTTCACAATTTTTAACACTGCGTCTGTTACATATCGTAAAGACGACAGTCTACAAACAGTGATGATTCAAGTACGAGAGTAATGCTGTTAATTAATAGGATCATTAGTGATTACTCTTGTTAAAAATAATAAACATTTAATTCACCAACAGGCATACAGAAAAATAAAGAAAATGTTTGGTCGTCATGTGTTTGTAGAATCGAAGTAAGAATGCTTCTTTAACAAGTATATAGTTTCTATTGTAATTACGTTATTAAATCCAATTCGCATTATATATATATATATATCGATAAGTAACTTGGTTATTGTAATTAGTTCTCTTCACGTCTTATTATATACATGTAATCATCTGAATTTAACGCTCAACCGTTTTTTTCCTTGTATTTTTAAATTTAATCGACTTCCCTAACACTTTTAAACACTGTTTTATTACCTTAAATTTATTCAAAAATCATATTCTTTTGCAAACTATTACTGCTTCGCCATTTAAAAATTTGGAAAATACTAAACACTTCCATTGAAAATTCAAATAACCTTCATTAGTGTAATAGTGTGTGTACTGGTGTGTTTATCTTATAGCACAGCCACATTGATCTGTATTCTGCGTTCATCGAGGAAATCGAACTGCTGACTTTAGTAGTATAAATCCGAATACTCACAGCTGTTTCAGTGTGGGACGTTAGTGTAAGAAGTGTGAAATAATTATAACAGTAAACGTGTGTGTGTGGGTGTTTTCGTTTAGCAAAGCCACCTCAGGCTATCTGCTGAGTCCACCGAGGGGACTCAAACCCCTGATTGTAGCGTTGTAAATCCGTAGAATTACCGCTGTACTAGCGGGAGACATACTAGTAAATGTACTAGTTATCACGTGATGTTACGAAGTCTGACAATTGCTCAAACAAACCTTTAAATCATTCTGAATACACAAACTCTGAAAATAAACGAGAAAAACAAAGATGATATTTTAAAAGTCGAAAAAGATCCTTTATTTTTGGAACTTTCCAGTAAAGAATACTGAAAACTGAAGTGCCAACCTTTTCCACAGCAAGATGTGAATCAGAATCTGTTTCCGATCCGGCATTGGCACATAGAAGAATGATCTCTAAATGGTCCAATTTTTAGTAAACAATTATAGAATTTACTTATGGATTTCTGCACGTTTGCGTGTGAGATAGAAACAAGGGTGGATACGCGTCCTTGTTTAAAAACAGTTTCGGTGTGAAGTACCATTCAGAAGACAGGTAAATCTTTCGGCGCCTGTCCTGTGAAAGTTGGTTTTTCTCGGGGCACTCCCGTTTCCCCCCACAGCAAAATCTTTGACATTGGATCTTTAGATCCCCGCCAAGGCAACTTTATTGCCATGCCCTGAATCGGGTCGTTTCGTTTCGCGTTTATGTTCACATTTACTATGCCATCTGCCTTTGTGGACGAGTTCTGGCTGTTTTATCCGGTGCTACCTTTGCCTCGCTCATGAATAATATTAATTATGACCAACTTCACTCCTTCACCCAAAAAGAGTTAAAATAAAAGAAAAACCAAAACCCCAGCTAAATTCAATAACCTTCCACGAAAGGGGACGAAGAGGAACCACAACGTTCCTGAACACCCCAATTGGAGAGAGAAATCTTCTGATCTCTCTCTCTCTAAACTAAACCCCTGTCACGTTAGTTTCCGTTTGAGTACCATTCAGTCGAATTACTCGAGTCCCCGCGCAAGACATATTGACATCATATTTACTGAATCTTCCTCTATTGCCTTTCCTTCGACTCCGGTTAAACTGAAACAAAATGGCGTAAAGGCTTGTTTGTTTGTTTGTTTTGGAATTTCGCACAAAGCTACTCGAGGGCTATCTGTGCTAGCTGTCCGTAATTTAACAGTGTAAGACTAGAGGGAAGGCAGCTAGTCATCACCACCCACCGCCAACTCTTGGGCTACTCTTTTACCAACGAATAGTGGGATTGACCGTAACATTATAACGCCCCCACGGCTGGGAGGGCGAGCATGTTTGGCGCGACGCGGGCGCGACCCTCGGATTACGAGTCGCACGCCTTACGCGCTTTGCCATGCGCGTAAAGGCAACCTCGTCTCTATTAAATATATGATAAGACAATATGAGAAAAAGTTTAAAAATAAGATAAAAAATCGATTTATTTGGTTTAAAGCAAGCTTCAACTCAGCAGTATCACAAGTCGTTAACTGGTATTAAAGTTAGCTCCAGTAAAAACGTTATCCATTGTTAGAATGTGTTGGTAGTATTTCCAAGTATTATTGGAGCGCCACATTTTACTCTGGGGTAGAGAGCAGTTGATGGAGGATGGTATGTAGTCCTTTGGACAACAAAAGCAAGTATTAATCTCGAGAATAACATATTTAAACCGAAATTAATTTATAATTCTTAAATTCTTCTTTTATACATCATTAACCTAAATTGTAGATGAAGTTTGTTTGTAGAAAAACTCACTTTTTCACAACATATATTTCGAATATCGTGTTTTTTAAGGAGCGTTGTACTGTAACACTTTAGGGGTTGTTACTTGACATTTCACAGGTGATAATGTAATTTAAACTGTCGTTAAATTCGTTAAATGTCAAAAACGTCTTATATAACTCCTCATCAGGCAAGGAATCATTTAGCACACTCTCCTAACTGTAACCTCTTTGAACATTATTATCGCTTGCATGACGATCAAAGCCGGATTAAGGGTTTTATTGGCCCTAGGCTTTTCAACTTGTACAGACCCTCTCGAGACAGAACCTCAACGTGCAATACATTTATAGTCATAACTCAAGGCTCTGTAATTAGTGTGAGGCTCTATACTTCAGCCCGATTAGCCCATACCTTAATCCGGTGTTGACTACGTTCTCATTTACTATTATATTATCTTTACTGCAGCAACAATATTCATTATAATAACGATTTGTAAGCCTAATGAAATGATTTATTGTGGAGGAAACATGTTGTTTGTAAATTGTTGTTTGATATCTTATTATTAAATTGGCATAATATACTTCCTTACTCAAGTAACAATATTCATTGTTCACCTTGTTTTCTTTACCTTTGAACACTATGACCCTAGAAATTATTATGAATTTTATGACACATTTTCCCTTCGATTACAAGATTACTTCAATGTGATATATAATTTCTCACTTTACAAAAAAGAAAATTTCCTTTTTTGGTTAATGTGTGTGCCTTAATATAACAAGAAATAACCTATGACATGGGTGGGTGACCTAAACTTCAAAATATAGAAGCAATGTGATATAAATGATGCAAATGTATTACAGGCAAGCAACGAATATAAGTTCTTTTCAGCAGGCCCGGCATGGCCAAGTGTGTTAAGGCGTTCGACTCCTAATCCGAGGGTCGCGGGTTCGAATCCCGGTCACACCAAACACGCTCGCCCTTTCAGCTATGGGAGCGTTACCGATTTACGGTCAATCCCACTATTCGTTGGTAAAAGAGTAGCCCAAGAGTTGGCGGTGGGTGGTGATAACTAGCTGCCTTTCCTCTAGTCTTACACTGTTAAATTAGGGACAGCTAGCGCAGATAGCACTCGAGTAGCTTTGCGCGAAATTGAAAACAAAAAAAGAACCATTCAGCATTAGCTAAATTCTGCGATATGAAAGCTTTAATAAAAGTTCAACCGTCATTTCAAGTTCTTGAAAGTTCCGTCCAAACTATAAACAAAATAGTTCCTGCTGTTACGTGAGCAATATTGACAACCACCTTGCTTCTTCCGCTCTACGATAAACGTCGGTTGTTTGGTAAGTCATTTTTAGATGAGTGGTGTAAGCCGAAAGACAATAGTTTGATGCTTTGTTCTACCCTTCCGTTTTGATGAGGCTTCCCTTACAACATTTAGACTCAAATATTTATTAATGAGTTGGCACACAACAACCAGTTCTAATAGTTTGCACATTCAAAGGACATTAAACTGGCTTAGCTATTTTAATCTATTCTGTACAATCCGACGAGCTAATTGTACGGTAGATTTCGTTTTGTTGTTTGTACGATTGTTCTAGTTTGATATATATTTACACAAATCTTTTACTTTCAATCACATTCTAATAAAAACTGATTCTATATTATACAGAAAATTTTAAAACTTTTGTTTTTCCAGTAGCTTAACATTTCTTTCGTAATATAGAATTATTAGTTTGTACACATTTATTTCATGGAAGAAGAAATTTAAGGTTCTAAAGCTTTCCTTTGACCAGTGAATACGCGTAAAAATTTTGTTTGACCAGTGAATAAGATACAAAGCTTTATATTTATTAATTACACTATGTTACAAAATTTTACTTTTTCTTGTTCCTGTGTAGAAAGTGTTATTTCCCAATTGCTTATGCCTAAAGTAAATGGAAAAGACCTATTTTACTCTTCATTTTTGCTTTTGTGACCTGGGTAATGAAATTTTCAAATGTATAAATTTTCCAGAACATTCCAGGTAGATTCAGTGCTGACGCAATTGGAACTGCCTGTAACCCGAACGAGTGGCTTCTCTTCATTGATAGCTCATCCAGAAGCCTCAAAGCTGTGCTGCTCCATAACGGGAATAAGTATTCTTCTCTTTTCCTGGCTCATTCTGTGCACCTCAAAGAGGAATACAACAGCGTCAAGACCTTGCTAGAAGCCTTGAAGTATGATGACTATACCTGGGAGATTATCGGATACTTCAAAACTGTGACATTCCTGATGGGTCTTCAAGGAGGCTTTACAAAGTTTCCCTGTTATCTTTGCCTTTGGGACAGCAGGAACACCGCAGCGCACTACAACAGGAAGCACTGGCCACAACAGACCGAGTTCTCTGTGGGGAGACACAATGTCAAGAGTGAGCCACTAGTGGACCTCCAGAAGGTGTTTTTCCCACTATTGTGTATAAAATTGGGTCTTATGAAACAATTTGTCACAGCTCTTAATAAGGAGTCTGCAGCCTTCAAGTATCTTCGACACTTCTTCCCTAAGCTGTCTGAGGCAAACGTCAAAGCTGGTGTCTTCGTTGGACCACAAATAAAGAAGATCTTGCACTGCACATAATTCCCCAAGAATCTCAGTAGGAAGGGATAAAAAGGCTTGGGACAGCTTTGTCGCAGTGGTTCAGAGCTTCTTAGGCAATCACAAGGCCAAAAATTATGTGGAACTGGTTGAAGCTCTGGTGAAGAACTACGGCAAAATGGGCTGCAGGACGTCTCTAAAATTCATATCCTTGACGCTAATTTTGATAAATTCAAGGAGAACATGGGAGGATATTCAGAGAAGCAAGGCGAACGCTTCCACCAAGATATACTGGACTTTGAACGCCGCTACCAAGGAGCGTACAACGAAAACATGATGAGAGACTATATTTGGGGTTTGATATGTGAAAATGGTTTATGTTACAGTCGCAAATCTCGAAAAACTACTCACTTCTAAATATTTTTGTTCATTTTTGTATAACTTTAGTATAAATACATGTAAATTCATATGTTGTTTTATTCTGACCTTATGTAAATGAAAATGTGCAAATTTGCCCGTTTTTACATAGAAAATTTTTAAATTTCATTATCCAGGTCACAAAAGCAGAATTTGAAGGGAATGATGTCCATTTTCTGTACTTTACAACATTAGCAATTAAGAAATAACACATACTATCCAGGAACAAAATTTGTGTACATAGTGTAATTGATATGCAGATAAAGTTTTCGCCTGGCCAATGAACAAGACATACAGCACCACTGTATTGTCTGTCCGTCAGAACTGAGAGCGAATCTGAATAATTTTACTTTCAACAAACACACGAAAGACGAACTTGTGGGCTAGCCTACCGAGCAGCAGCGAGTCAGTCCAATATTAATTAGATACTGGCCGTGTTCATTATCGTATGGTTATCGTTTTTGCAGGTGTGTTCCAGAAACAAAGTAAATGGTGATATTAGTGATGCTATACGCGTGGTGATGGAAATCAGTTGAATGGCTTGTATCATACATCAAGTCATATACACCCACTTTTATATTTCATTACACAATTAAAAGTTAATACTTATATGTCTGGCTTTTGTTATTTTATGTCGCACCATTCTTCGTTAGTGTAAAGTTAACAGTTTAAACCCACTAGATGAATGTCTGTAGATGAGAAATATTTTAAAAGGCTAAGAAATATATTGTTTTTCCTTTTTCCGAAACGTTCAGCCATTCTGCCGAAAAGAAAGGAGAAAGTATTCTGATGCTTCTAACTTTTCCCCCTCTAGTACAGCAGTGTGTCTCCGGATTTACAACACTAAAATCAGGGGTTCGAGTCCCCTCGGTGGGCTCAGTAGATAGCTCGATGTGGCTTTGCTCTAAGAAAAAACACACGCTTCTAACTTCTAATACTCAACGAGCACCGACGGTTCAACGACAATATTGAAGATTTATAACGCCGAAATTTGGGTATCGATCCCTGCTTCGACGAACATGAAAATGTAAACTTGAAAACAAATTTCTACTGTTATTCCTTTATCATTAAACTTTTGATTCTCAAATCAGAAGAGAAATAGTAGAGAATTTTTGTTTCGCAGAAACAGCTTTCAATCAAACACACCTTTTATTAATAGTAATACGAATAGTAAGCGTTAACAAAGTTTAAAGTCACAGTCACGTGTTTATTACAGTAATATATTTTAGGTAAACCTTCTTGCACACTAAACAACTGATTAGCAAGAAAAGTTAACAACTAACTGAATACCATTGTCATAAGTAACACCAATATTTTAACGACAGCAGTTTTATTATGTTTACCTTGTAATACCACAGCTTGTTGATCAGAACACTACAAACGTTAAAGTAATACAATGCTAGTATACATGCTTACCTAGTAATACTACACCTTGTTGATTAGAAAACTACAAACTTTAACGTAATACAATGCCAGTCTTTAGATTTAAATGAAAGTTATTATTTTCTCTGATTTTGTCTTTTACTATTTTATTATTTCCTTTGGTTGTTGTTTGTTATTAAGTAGAAAGCTGCACAACGAGTTACTTATGTGACGCCCACCAGGAGTAACTGAACCGATTTTTAGGGTTAAAATTTCCCAGACGTACCACTAAGCCATCATGAAGGGGAGTTTCTCGATAAGTAATTGTTCTAATTTTACGTATTTCTGAGAGTTTTAGTTAATGGCGTTTTAGCAGTAATGGGTTTGTTTTGTTTTGAGTTTCGCGCAAAGCTACAAGAGAACTATCTGTACTAGTAGTCCCTAATTTAGCAGTGTAAGACTAGAGGGAAGGCAGCTAGTCATCACCACCCACCGCCAACTTTTGGGCTACTCTTTTATCAACGAATAGTAGGATTGGTCGTCACATTACAACGTCGCCACGTTTGAAAGGGCGAGCACGTTTGGTATGGTGGAAATTCGAACCCGCGACTCTCAGATTACGAGTTGAGTGTCTTAACCGCGTGACCATGCTGTGCGCAGCAGTATGGGACATGGCTTAAAGGTTTTCGTCACCATTAAACAATACATCGCATTGAAAGTATTTTCACATCTATGATATTCCTTTCAGTCTAAGAATAATATGCAGATGTAATTACATATTTATTTTATTATTTTTTGCACAATTCTTTACTAAATAATGCAGATTGTTACATTACCTTACACACTCTTCATGTATTCGTTATTTCACAGCTATGTGATTCTGAAACGTCTCTGATGTTTTAATTCAATCTAAACCCGTTTTTTTTCTTAAGAAAATTTGGAAAACAGTGTGAGGTTTCATTGTCTCCGGATTTACAACGCTAAAGTCAGGGGTTCGATTCCCCTCGGTGGGCTGAGCAGATAGCCCGATGTGGCTTTGCTATAAGAAAAAACATACGAAACATAATAGGCAGTATTCTGAGTTTCGATACGTTAGTGAACATAGATCATAAGATATTACTTATATGTATATATGTAGAGGGAGATGAATACATTATATATGACAGCCAAGTCTCGGAAGAATGACAGGTATCAGGACTATATTTGATGTTCTGGTACTTACTATAACGCCACCTACAATTGACCACTTCTGGGACTGATTTGAAACGGCTCTTTCTGACGTAACATATGCTTATATTAGATTATAAGATGTGTTTAGATCGAGAACTTAGAATTTCCAAGGATAGAACATCCCCTGTAAAAGGCAGGGTCTTATAATGGGTGAGAATCCTCGGGCATGATGAAAAGCCAAGCCTATAGATACTGGTAATGTCAAATATTCTTCTTTATGATGGAAGATTAAAACAATAGATAATGATAATATCAAACATTTTTACTTACACTGGAAACTAATCTCTTAGATAAATTACTAAAATGAAAAAATTAGCTTCAATAATTGGAAACATTGAGGTTACATTGCGTTACTAAAATCATGGAGATGTTAGTAACATGAAAACCCTAACTTAAATTGGATAACTAAACCCAACGATAGATTTGTAGTAGTAAACATAAACATGCTTATATACAGTGACATCTAGGCCCACTGATAGTTTAGTAAAATTAAGCATTCACATCTACTTTGGCTGACCAAAGCCACAGAGAGCTTTGTAATACGTTACTTCTAACAGCACATACTGATTCCAAATATTTTGTTTTCCCTAGCTACATTATACGGTATTTAATTTTTTGCCAGTCTTATTTTCTCTAAATGTCAATTAAGACCTTATCTGGTTCCAGTTTCTCCCTTAATAATGTAAAGGGGGTTTCTATTATGCCCGATTTGATATGGGTTTCTTTTATCATTTTGTCAGCTTCTTTGTTTAGCTTTACCCCATCGTGGCCTCGCAGATTAATACAGGTGATTGTTTTACTGTTAAGTTAATTTACCTTCTGACGTCTGTCTGTAGACCAACTGTTCCGAATTTTACGCAGTACTGTCTGGGAGTCAGTCGCAAGTAATGACCTCTGTCTGTAGACCAACTATTCTGAATTTTATGCAGTACTGCCTGGGTTTCAGTCGCAAGTAATGACCTCTGTCTGTATACCAACTATTCTGAATTTTATGCAGTACTGTCTGGGAGTCAGTCTCAAGTAATTTCTTAGTGGTGTCGTTTATTCGCGATTCATTGCTTTCAGCACAACCATTAAGAACTTGTATTATGGCTACCAGCTGGATCCTTTTGTAGAATGTTGTTGCTCCGTGAGATAATGAATACCCATCCAGCTTGTTTGCTAACTGTAGTGTACGAATCATCTGTGACTATGATAACTAGTGATTTTACAATATGGTCTTTAAATAGGTCCTGAAAGGTACTATTTGAGCCGATTTTCATCTATCCAAATGGCCTCATATGGAGTGTTTTGTTACTGAAAGCCAGTTGTCTCAGTGATAGCTGTATGACACTGACACCTATTCACTCGTATTTGTCTTCTGAGGTGCCTTTTAGGCAATCACCTATTTGATTGACGCCTGTGGAGTTTGGTTATCCTAACTGAAAAGTGCAGTTGCTCAATGAAGGAATAAATGACCTTTGCACTTCAAGGTCATAGTGAAGATTTTTGTTTGTAAGTGTTGCTGAATCTTGTGAGATGTAATTAGACTTGCATGATATGACTGCAGGGCATCCAGGGCCCATCCTTAAAAAAGGGTTGTTACATCTTTTCAAGGTTATCTAGCTGTGTAGCAGCTGATTATCAGTAGTTCATAATACACCTTTGTTAGAGTCTCTGCTGATCATCAGAATGTCGTCAGCAAAGGTTAGCACATTTATGTGATTGAACTGTCAAGCTACTTCTAAAAGACTTAAAATTGTATTAATTTATTTTCACATAAATAGCATATGCTACGAAACAGTTGACTTACCTTGCATTATTAAACCCAAAGAATTTATTTATTTGTTGAGTTTCGCGCCCTCCAGTGGCACAACAATATGTCTGTGGACTTACAATGTAAGAAACCGTTTTTCGACATTTGTGGTGGTCAGATTCACAGATAGCCCATTGTGTATCTTTATTTGCTTAATTACGAACAAACAAATGTTGGGTTTCACTCAAAGCTACTTGAGAGCTACCTATGCTAAGTGTTCCTAATGTAGAGTGACACAGGAAGCTAGCAAACACCATTCATTGCGAACTTCTGGGCTACTCTAAATGAACAGTGGTATTAATACCGACTATCACATTATACCGAGCGAGCATATTCCGTAAAGGGATTCGAACCTGCGACTCATAGACGGGAAGTGAAACGCTCTAACCACCAGGTGATGTGAAGCCAAACCAATGAAAAGATTACACAGGTTTGCGAATTTAAACTTCATAAAAGTTATTTAATAAGTTTTAAAAACGGGTTTTTTATTATTCAACTACACAGGTTTCGAAAATTTGTTTTCTCTGTTACGTAAGGATTTTTAACAAATCACGAAAAAGGAATGTGTATGTGTGTGTTTTAATAGCAAAGCCACATCGAGCTGTCCGCTGTATCCACTGAGGGGAATCAAACCCCTGATCTTAGCGTTGTAAATGCGAAGACTTACCGCTGTCTCAGAGGAGGACGGAAGAAGAAAAGCTTTTACTTAGATCAATTTACCACAGACATAACAGAATATGTTTGAGCTATGTACACAACCTTTTGTTACCATAGTGACAAATAAATAATGTTGATAATAGAAAAAGGAATGTCAAAGTGCACCCACAAACAAATATTATCCAGAAAAACAGTCTCATATTGCGATTAGTCTAGTGGCGCAGTCGGATGTCTGAGGACTTATACTGCTAGAAACCGGGTTTCGATACCCAGGGTAGGCAAAGCACAGATAGCTCTTTGTGTAGCTTTGTGCTAAATAAGAATCAACAATGATCTCAATAAAAATGATCCACAAATGTAAAAGTGTATATGACATTTTGTGAAAAATCTATACACGATGGAGAAAAATGGATATCATTTTCGTATTTAGCGTACAGGAATTACCATAGAACATGTACAAATTTTCAGATGATAAAAACATGACAGGCCTGTGTTATTAATAGTAATATAAAACATTTATGTTTACATTGGATAACTAACTCTACGTTGAACAAAGAAAGCAGTGAAGACATCAGTAATGATAAAACATTATAACTTTCATAAGAAAACTAGACGTGTGGAGGGACTCGTAACACGATCTATTTTAGGTTGCGCATGGCGAAAACTGTAATGTCAAATATCGTTACTCACTTTGGGTAACAAAATGAAACAGTGAAAAGCGTTGTAATATCAAACAAGCAAACTTACTCTGGATAACGAAGTCTACAAAGTAACATATACTATAATTAAACGTTTTTAGCTGAAAATAAGTTTATAAAATAATTTTAAATATAATTTGTTGTACTGGTAAGTTATTCGAACCAAGAAATATATTTCAGTTGTGAAATTTGTTTTTTTTTTACATACGAAGATTTCTCATAAGAAACTGAAACTGGTGATGACGAGAAAACCCCTTGAAGTAAAAATGTATCTGAAGACGGCTGGTATGGGTATTAACACTTACTGATAAGTAGAGCTGAAGATGACCTAAAAAGGTCGAAACGATGTTCTTTGCTTTATTAATAAGTGTTAACATCCTTACCAGACGGCCTGAGATACAAAGACATAAAACTCTACATTGCCTTTTACTGAGGTCTGTGGTTCATCATTCAGTTTTTAAAACAATCTGCAAGATTGCTTCCGATGAATCATTTTTAACATTCTGAAATTACGTATGTAACAAGCGGAATGAGACGCTGATTGCTGATTAGGAAACAGAACGTGGTTAAGTAGAGCTATCTTCACAGTACTTCATCTTCCTTTTACTTAATACCGAATATTTAGTAATTTTATCCACTAGGCGATGAATGACGAAAGTTGTAGGTTGGTTTTGTCATATAGCTATCAATCGTTTAAATATATGATGTAGCTATACCCTAATTTTTATCCCTTGTTTCTTATAGCCAATAAAAAAAACAACAAAAAACACCAAAACTTCAGTTTATAGGGCGACAGACAAATAATGTAATTATGAATATTATAGGTTTTTCTATGGCTTCATAAGTGTTAGTTAAACAACAAATAAAGTCGGTTCATTGAGATTCCTGCAACGAGTTTAAATACATTTATTATAATCCTTCACTGTAACCAAGTTACGTGACTTTGCTCGAAATTAAACTCACGCTGGTGGTATATGTTTAACGATAGTGCGTTTTTGATCTTTAAGCTGGTTTCTGTGACTTCATGCTCACAGTCGAGGCTAATCAGTGAAATATACCATTCATTGATGATGATTATTATATTATTGCGTCACGTCACTAGAACTTTCTGAGTTTTTTCGTTGTTGTAATTGAGTATTATAATACCCATAATACTTAGTAGCGTGTGAAACGTTCTAGACCTCTCTTAGAGTATGAATACGATTGAATCTTCAAAAGATTGATATAGACCACGTAATTGTTGAGTTTAGTCATAAAGAACGCACAGTGGCGATTTCTAAATGAAATTATCATAGGTTGTACTGTATTAATAATGTAGAGAAGAAATAATTTATTTTGTCAACTGTGTTCTAAAAGTGATTAACCAGTATACGTGGACTTTGACATAAATACGATTATTTAAAACTCTGAATACAACAGTGTAACGAACATTTGTACACACGTTTGACTTGTTTTAATATATATTCTTTTGAAACAAGTGGACTGTGTGCTGTTTGTTTATTATTGAAATGTATAGCCAGTGAGTTACCAACAACTACTGTAAAGAATCTGGCCCATATATAAAACCTGATACCTCGCCAGATGAGTAGACCTCCTCGGGTGTGTAGAACTATCTGGTATCTAGTCAGTAAATTTACTAATGATTAAGACGTCTATTAAACCTTAATGTGAACTCTTCATGGGTGTTGATCTTAAGTTTAAAACCATGTCAACAAGGACAGACAAATGTACAAATGAGAAAAAGACAGATATTAAGACAATACAGTTACATTTACACACATATATAAACACATTTACTAGAAGTTTTTTTTTTTTGTAATAGCTGTCCGTGGTTGTATTATTATTGGTGTATCCTACGTAAAGATATACTTCTTTGTTTGTTACTGAAGTATCCTATAAAGTGATGCATAATTTCTTTATTATTATATTAACGTAACATATAAAGTAATGTACCACATATTTTACTTATGTATTCTAAGTAATAATATACCAGTTGTTTTTTATTGATTCATCCTATATAACGATCTCTAAAGTGGGTTTTTACTGACGCACTTTTTTTGGCGCAAAATTGCTTATTATTATTAGAGTAGCCTATGTCATGATATACCGCGTTGTTTATTATTGATAAAGCGTATAATCCTCTACATATCGATGTACCATACTGTTTATTAACCCAAAATTACAAACAGCTGTCGCGATAATCCACGAGTAATTTTATGTGAAATTCTACAAAATTCTTTAGCACTCTACGGAATGATATACTTTGTTATTGGGATAACTTATACAATGATGGAAGTATATTGGTCATTATCGAAGTAATCTACATAATGATATATCGTGTTACTTATTGTTGGTGTAGTCGGTTTTAAGCGCCACGTTGTTCGTTATTCGTGAACATTATAACCACGTAGATTGTTACAGATGTAATGATACAACACATAGTTGATGTAATCAGTATAATGGATAAAGATAACCCCACGGTTAGTAGTAGTGTTCTTACATATACATTACACTGTTTATTATTGATGGAGGTGATATCATGATACAAACGCAAACGAACGTGGCGGGTGTTTAGTTTAGAGAGAGAGAAATCTGAAGAATTCTC
This sequence comes from Tachypleus tridentatus, assembly GCF_004210375.1. Taxonomy (NCBI): domain Eukaryota; kingdom Metazoa; phylum Arthropoda; class Merostomata; order Xiphosura; family Limulidae; genus Tachypleus; species Tachypleus tridentatus. The sequence goes on along the minus strand of NC_134832.1, from coordinate 130,167,248 downwards.
TCTCCAACTGGGGTGTTCAGGAATGTTGTAGTTCCTCTTCGTTCTCTTTCGTAAAAGGTTATTGAAATTGGCATAATTTATTTTTCTTATTTTGACTCTTATGGGTGAAGAAGTGAAGTTGGTCATAATATTGACGACCAAAACAAAGACAGCAGCAAAGAAACGAGTCAGACCAGATCCTAAAATAAGTGTTATAATTTGCTGATATAGCTTATAAGGTGTAGCTTATAAAATGGTGTAATCAAATGGTTTATTATTGCTTTTAAACTGAATTTCATATGATGAATTATTTATCAAAGCCATATTATTTAACCATTTTGATTGTAATGTTTGCTTTGAACTGTACATTTTCCACTTGTGTGTATATATATATATATATATATTGTTTACGTTTATTAGAGTAATTACTACACAACCCGCTTTGCAAACTAACAACCAATAATGCTAGAGAAACCGAAAAAAGCTGACACGCGCTGTCTCTCTTTCTTTTTCCGCGAGCTGCAGCAGTTTTCCGCCACGTTAGGTCACATGGCTCAGCTGGCGGGAACGACTGAGGACTAAAGGCGATCACGGCAGCGCGTGCGTCAGTCGATGTCGGGTACGTAGCAAAACTGAGTGAGTTATACCTCTATCTGTTTAAAAAGTCTTCTGAGAATATTTCGGAACTAACAACTTCTCGAAGCAACGTTTACATATGGACCATGGTTTCTCCTTTTTCGTACGATTTAGTCTGAATATACTGAGATAGGTGGTGTAGGTCGCGAATGTATACTGTAAGATGTAGCAAAATAAGGAAGCTTCAGCTTATAGTTTATTAGTAGACTGTGGAACGTGTCACCGACCCAGTAGGCCTAGCAGTACATTGGAATGACTGTGTTTCCAAATCACACGTGTTTTCTGTTTGTTGTTTTCTACTGTGACACTGAGACGTATTTTATTTTCCTCACCAGCTGTTCGCTCCTATTTGGGTTTCTATATTGGATCCAACACCTACAATTCTAACACGCCTTGTACGCTATTTAATCGACGATTAAAACTAGGATCTCGTGAACCAGAAGAACCTCCGGTAAGATTTTTCCCGCTCTAGTTGTAAGACTTTTCTGTATTAGTATACTAACAATATCATGTAGATGTGATTCTTTTTCCTGTTTACTCTAACCCTTTATTCATGGCAGTATTAAATATTAGTAATGATGTTTGTAGTTATCGATTTTAACCAATAGCATTGACTGAAGTGTTTTTGTTGCCAGTTGTAACAAAGTGGGTTTAATTCTATAAATTCTATCAGTGTCCGTTGGAACTTATAATTTTAAAACCGTTTTTGTTTCCTTTCGTGTCATGCAGAAGACAATTTCAGTATTGCGTTGGGGCGGAAAAAGTGTTACATATAATTTGTTTGTGTATTTTAAAATATATCATTAGTATTGTACATTTATCAGTGTATGTTTATTGAAAATTGAAAAGAAAACCCATAACTCGAGGGCTTTAGAATTTCATTCATAATTCAAACCAGTTTCCTTCATTAGGGGTAAACAACAACGAGTAAGAAACCTCACTTTATTGGGTTTCATTTCTGATATTAACTTCTTTTTATTGATTCTGTGTTTTTGAAATATTATGAGTGTTTATCGGGATTGTTTGTTTAACATCCTGTTTTTTATACTCGCTTTCATGTCAAAACTGTTTAAAATTGTTGTCACAGTAAACAAGTACTGGACAAGACACGAAATACCCTCCACAAAAGTTAGCTGCCATATTGAGAATCCTCGGTTGTAAGTAGTTTAATAGAGGTCCTGAGCCGTTGGTAAAGCGCCTTCATATAAAAACTTTCATATAACAATAATATATATCTAAATTAATAAGTTATATTATTTGGTCATCGCAATAAGGGAAGTTGATGATAAAGTATGTCATCTACTAAAGTTTTATATGGTAGTAGGTGGAGAATGTCTAAGTGGTGTATATTTTCACACTTTTGTAATCATTTTATGACTAACATTCAATCTAGTTTCATCAGTGTATTTCACGTTTTTAGTACGGTTTGTAATATTTGAAATGTATGAACGTTCCTGGTCAAATTATGTAGTTTTCCGATTAATAAGCTTTTATCACAATTATACCTTCCGAGGCTTATACTGACTTATAAAAGTTGGCATTCGACAACTTTTCACTAAGATACATTGATAACAATACATTAAATACACTGTAAACGATACGTAAATACAGATGTATTAAATGCAATAGACTGTTAAAGAATTATACAACTTCAGTCACCATGACAGTACATAACAAACTCAATACAAATAACACTATGATTATAAAATTACATACCACGTGAAAGTTCCAAGCACACATACTTTTTGGCTTAACACAATCAATAATCACACAACGTATGTCTTCTTCGAAATCTGTAATAGGTTTCAAAGGAGCAAGGGGAAGTTTTTGGTTAGGTTTTCCGACTATTTGATAGGTATGACAAGTTTCATAAATCTGAGAAACATCTTGCATAATTTTAAGCCCCAAAAAATGTTTCATAATTTTGTCACACGCCTTGTTTGACTTCTAAACGACCTCCCATGGGAAGTTCATGGGCAACTTTAAATATTTCAAAACAATATGATTTTGAAACAACAATTTGATAAACTACAGCCCAATTCTCTGAATCTGGTACATTTGGTGGTCTCCATTTTCTTATGAGCACGTCTTTTTTTAAAATAAGTAACCATTTGAAACTTTCTCCAGTTCATGTTTTGGGAGTGCATATTTAAATAGTGAAAAGGTCTGCAGATCCTTTTCTTGCTCATCGATCAGCTTGCTTCCAGCAAATGGAACTTCACCTGTTTAACTGTATCCCTCACGTTCATCATTGCTACGCATCGTTGATTTGTCAGTCAGACAATCATTCACAAGATTCCTGTTGGATCAAGTAAACGATTGAGACAAATCTATAATATCTTCCTCTGAACGCGCGTCTGTAATTTCTTTTTGGTTTAATAGATTAGTCTGAGCTCGAGTTACAGCACAAGAGGGAAACACGTCTGGATTCTCCTCAACAGTAGTTTCTTAGATGAAACAGTGATCAGCTTGCTAACCATTTGGGTTCGGCAACACCTTTCTCCCCAACCAAATCGTGTCTCAACAATAATGATACATCCTTAATTGGCAGAGGGTCTTACTCCAACCACAACTGGTCCCAAAACCAGGCATGATGTTAAATAAATGTTATGAAGAGGAACATTAACAAAGTCACCCTCAATACCATGATTAATAAAGACTTACAGTGACTGAACTGGAATTTAAGGGTAATACAACTTCTGACAACAATGATTGAGTCATGCCATTATCACGTGAAATACGTATGGGTATAAGGTTAGCGGTGTCATTTGTCAAAGACACAGAACCAACAGACATAAAAGGTCTAAATTCCTTTCTAATTACATCAGCCTTTTCATCAGTGGTCAAATAAATAACATTAGATGATCTGGTGAAACTGTGTCCATTCGTGTACACGAACACACTGGGTGTTGCTTTCTTTTTTGCTCTTTAAAACATTAACCTTCGGTTATGACATGACAGATTTTTATACAGAAATGGCATACAGACTTTGATGGATTTAATGTACTTTTATGTGTTAAAATGTAATCATCACAAGAGGCAGCTGCTTCCTGTAAAGTCTCAAATTAATTTTCGTTCAAGTAAATTTTGAAGTCGTTACTTGCATAACGTTTGAATTCGTCAACTAAACTTAATTCCCTTATTTGTCGAAAGTGTTTCCAATAGAATTATACCATCGATCAAAACAAACCTCTTTTACGTGGGCAAAATTAATATAAGTTTGACTATCTTTCTTGTGATAACCTCGAAACTTTGGGCAATAACCCTCCTGTACTAGTATGCTTTGAGAATAATTGTTTTAACCTTTTTATAATCTGTACAATCTTATAGATAAAGAGCATCATGAGCTGTTTGTGCTTTATCAGTTAGAATACTGTGTAACAATAATGACCATTTTTCGATGGGCCATTCCATGGTATGGGTAGCTTTCTCAAAATGTTTGAAATATGTATCAATTTCGTTTTCGTCAAATTGTGATACTTTAATATATCGATTGAGTTAAAAATTGTCATTTTACCTTGGGTGATCGGAGTTGAGCCCAATTTCCATTTGTTTTAGCCTGATTTCTTTCTTGGCTTTGATACAGGCTTGTTCAGCCTCGAGACGTTTACTCTTTTTTTCAGCTTCGATATGTGCTTGCTCTTTTTGTGCTTCGATGCGGACGTGTTCAAGTTCGATTTGTTTGAGTTTTAATTGGATTTCTAACTTATTTTTATCATCAGCTCTGATTGGCTAGTGGAGACACTGCAGTATTTCCCTACTGCTTACTAAGACAAATCACCATCGACTAATATTTCGACAATATGCTTTTTTGTTCATTTTTTTCTAGTTAATTTTTAACGTTTAATAATGTTTAACATATGTTGATATTGATATCTGTTCCAACATGTGGCTCGGAAAATGCAGAATTTTGTGGAACACATGTTGGTTTATACATCAGCATGTTGATACAAATTGTTACGAATTTACTGTTATACATTTACTTTAATATCCACGTTTGTTTCAGTTAATGCATGTAACCGTATATATTGTTGAATGTGTATTGTGTAAGTACCGCCTGTTTTTTTTTAAATTTGTAGAAGATTCTCGAGAGTAAGAATCAACAATGTACTAGGTATGTATTTAGTACTAGTGATTGACAGTATTGTTGCCAAGTGGACTTTCGAGAACGTTTTCTTAAAAGTTTATAAATCGACACGCCAAGAGACAGTTAAAAAGAAGGAATATTGTTAGTCTGCTACAGACAGTGTACTATAAGCATCGGAAGTTATAACTGTGATAAACACTTATTAATCGGAAAACTACAGATATTTGACTATGAAGTTTATATATTCAAACATTACGAACCGGTCAACTTCAGAGAATTAACTTTGGACGTTAGTATTCTACGAGGACATTAGATATCTGTTTTTTTTTCTGTGAAAAGTAAGCTTATAAACTGTGTTAGGCTAAAGAAGAATAGAGACAGCTAGCATTCCCGTTAAGTGAAGTGTATCAACATAAATGTAATTCGCTTGTCATGGACCTGGACCGTCGATAAAATATTCAGTTCGTAGCGAGATAGAATACTGTATATTGTTTGTGAGTTTGTAACATTTTTGCATATGAATAATTATTTGTAATAACCGTTATTATAAATTGTATTGTTGTTTATATATCAAGATATATCTGTGTTAAGAAAGAAAATTACGTGTACCAATCTTGTTGGCAAATATCATAGATTTAATACATACTGATATTTAATTAACTTTCAAATTAAAATTAAAATTCAGGCTGTTTGAAATTATCATACGTAACAACATATATCTGTATTTTATAAGCTACATCTTGGTACCGATATAAGTATGTTGTGGTATATATTTTGGGTTATGTAACACATTGTTTGAATCTCTTTCTCAGTAACATTCATCAAATCACTCTTTCCTTTAAAACATCATCTAATCTTATTTAGCAGTTGTCAACTTTAATTTAAGAGATATTACGTAATTCTATTATATCATCAAAAGAAAATTAGAAAACATTTTTTCTGTCCTCTTGTTAGTTAGATATTGTAAGAAATATTCGCCCTATCCTTCTTTGTTAGGGATTTTAACGCTCCCCCCCCTTCCTCAACAAAACTCGTGCTCTGCATCTTGTGACCATTCTGCGTTATAAGGATGACGGTCAAATTCCACTATTTGGTTTCAAAAGACAAGAATTTTCCATGAGTTAGCGTGGATGATAACATCCATTTACTTATCAAATTAAAATCAAGAGGGCTTACATAGGTTACCTCTAATTGCTTTGATATCTGATGTCTTTGTGCGAATATTATAAAACAAACATGCATAACGTTTTCTAGAAAATATGAGCAGTGCGTAATCTGTACATGATCTTACATAACAATAAGGATAGTAATAATGTTTAACAATTTTTCCCCGTTTGGTTCTACATGTGTTTCCAGTAAAAAAAAAAAAAAAATGCCGACGTGGCCCAACATTCAACCCTAGAGCTCACCAGACCAGCTTTATGTTATGCACATACTTATAGTGTTTTACAAATATATGATGTTTAAAAGACGTCTTATATAATTGTATGTGAATTGCACTATTGTATGCGTTTGCTTTTCCATCAAATCTTTGGGAAAAGTTACTATTTATATCATACAGAAGGAGATATGTACGTATATACTGTAGGTCGAATAAAAGATATATTTGTATTGAGTTTACTGTATTAAACTATAGTGGTCTTTGATTGTTTTTAAATATCTAAACATAAAACCGCTTTAGTCTTGAGCTACTGAAAACGTTTGTAACATCCTAATCAATGTAAAGTAGTACGGGTTGTAGAATATAAATAATATGAAAATCTAACTACTCAGTGTAGCAACGATTTAAATCTTACAGTTTTGCATTTATGTCAGGACTAAACACAGTTCACAGGACCCGTAACTCCAACTCAGTTACTGCCCTCCTCCTCACCCCCAGGAAAAATCTGTCTTCGCACTTTGAGGCTGTTGGTGCGTTATGAGAAGAACAGTCTAATCTTACTGAGCGATTAAATAGCCAATGAGTTTTGAATGGGTGGTTTTGAAAAGATGACTTCTCTCTAGTCAATCAATTCAAAATTAGGGTCAGTTAGCGCAACTATCTCTCGAGTAGCTGGACACGAAGTTCAACAAACAACATGCGTCTGAAATCACATTTTGCTTAGGGAATTACGGGCGCATATTATAAAGAATCTCAAGTTATGCGCTTAAATCATAGGATATATATATTACAATATTTCAGTGAAACCAGTAGACCAAAAAGATTGAATGCTTCGGCAAATTACATTTTTACTTCATAAGAGTTATACCTCAGTTTCATATAACCCTTTCCCTATCTTGGAGCATTTAATGGTTTTTATGAAAAGCTTATTTGATTAGTTACCCAAGTAGCCATGAGTGAAGCAGATCGTTCTAGTATTGTTGAAAGAGAGTGAAGTAGAAAGTTTTAGCAGCTGAAAATCATACGTTAAATATTATCTCGAGTGAAAGTAACTTAATCTGTCATCATTCAGACGAGCTTTGAACGTCCCATATGAAGCTCTCTCTTCTAATCTCATACGTTGGACCAAAACAACCAGCTCCTGTGGCTACGGCCCGGCCTGGCCAGGTAATTAAGGCACTTGACTCGTAATCCGAGGGTCGCGGGTTCGAATACCTGTCACACCAAACTTGCTCGCCCTTTCAGCCGTGGGGGCGTTATAATGTTATATTTAATCCCACTCTTCGTTGGTTAAAGAATAGCCCAAGAGTTAACTGTAGGTGGTGATGACTCACTGGCTTCTCTTTAGTCTTACACTGATAAATTAGGGACGACTAGCGCAGATAGCCCTCGTGTAGCTTTGCGTGAAATTAAAAAACAAACAAACCAATCCTATGGCCACGTTCATTAACATCAGCTGCATATCAAAAAAATATAAGTAATTAAGCACAAAACTACACAATGGGGCTATTTGTGCTCTGCTCATTACGTGTATCGAAACCAGGTTTAAAGCGTTGTAATTCCGCAGACATACTACTGTGCCATTTGGGGATATATTGCAATGTATCACATATGATACTAAGTCACTTTAGTATCGTGTCCTGTGAATCACACGTGATGCATAGGATAGGAAATAGGGTTAAAATGCTCTTTGAATTCAGCATTTTATATCCTATGGTGTGGTGGCTCTTCAGCACTAACTCCTGACTTACGACAAAGGAAGTTAAACCCACTTACACTCACGAAACACTGTTTGGTAATCGTTCTTCTAAGAATCGTGTGCTGAAATATTCACATTATTTATTACTCTATATTACTCTGGCGAATTACGTGAAGATAAAGAAAGGTGATTTAAAATTAAAATGAAATTCTTTGCAAGTCTGTGCTTGAATTATAAGATATAAGCGAACAGAAAGATGCATTTTCTCGTATCCACGTGCACAATGCTTCTTAATTTGAATGAGTACATAAAATACATGTTTGATGATAAGTGTAATTTAGTGCTAGTCCAGTTACACGAAGACTACCATTAAAATGTTCAAAAACTACGGAATTGTTTAAATAAAATAATACACTAGATACGCAGTTATAGGATTTGAATACATTGTTGCTTTGTTTATTCGTTTGTTGTTTACAGAGCTAAGCTACACTGTGGTCTTTGCTGTGTCCACCGTGGGGAATTGAACCCAGAATTGTATCGTTACAAGTACATAAACTTACCACTGTCCCATGAGGGATCGTAGGTATTGGAAACGTCTAGTTTGCAGCCTCTCTGTACCACTAGCACTACTTTGTAATCATAATGTTTTTGTTTCACTTCTTACCAAGAGTTTGTTGACGAAGTTAGAATGATCCTGTTTCTGAGTCGGACATAATTCTAAATTTAAAAATATTGTTTGTTTTCGCTCAGTACCCGCTTTTAATTAGTCCTAACCGAAAGGCATCATATGAAGTGCATAGCGCCTCTACATTTTAGTGAATGAACGAGCGAGTTAATTTATAAAGATTTTTTTTATTACTCGCAATATTACATGTTCTATGATTATGGTTCTTTCGCCTGTAAGTGAATCCAGTCACAAACATTCATGTAATTTGTAATCATTTTTTTTCCCCCATTATATCTTATTTAAATTGCTAAATGAAATACATTATCGTTCAGTGTAATGGAAATGACACACACACACACACAGTAAAGAATTATATGATATTTTTAATTGAAAGATAAATTGAAATTTGTTATTGCAAAGAATGTTTTATTTTGAATTAGTATGGCTAATTTAAGAATATCAAATACCTGTTTAACTCTTTTAGACGATAGAAACCCATTTTTTAAGAGTATACAAATTACTAGGTCTTAAGAAAAACGATCCAGGTTACATTTCTAATAGAACAGTATTTTATTTCAATTACTTTAATTTGATTTACTAAAGATAACGTTATTTTTTTAGAGAACCAGCGACACAGAAATATATTTCACCAAAATTGGTAGATTATTTTTTATCTATAAAAATGAATGAAAACAGAACCAGTTGTTAATTAAAAGAAATATAAGAATCTATCACTCGCGTGGACATTAATAGTGCAATAAAATTGTATGCTATAATTTTATAACGCATGAAAATTGTTACCATGGGCCAACTATTTTAAATATTTTACGAAAACGATCAAATACTTATGTGACTAGTGTGGTCTGATTGTTAAGGATCTTGACTCACCACCTGCCGACCCCGGGTTTGAAACCTCATCGCTGAGATTACTCATCTTTTCAGCCGTGAAAGTGTTATAACGTGACGATCGAAGCCATTATTCGTTGGTAAAAGATAAGCCCATGAGTTGGCGGTTAGTGATGTTGACTAGCTGCCTTCGCTGTAGTTTTTTTCTTGTTAAATTAGGGACAGCTGTATGGATAGGAGATGGATGCTAGTAGGTATATATACTCGATAATCACCGCTGATACATCAAAATCTCAGGTGCTCCAATAGTAGTAAGCAGCCTCGTGACTCAGAGAAAAAACAACACATTATTGCATGTTTCGAAACTCCATATAGTTCATGAAGAAATATTCGCTTTTTTTTTATAAATTCGTTATTGAAGAAAATCGCAACATTTGAGTTATTACATTAAAACAGATAATACTTTACAGTAGTTCATTAAAACTGTGTTTTTAAAGGAAATAATCATATATTATCGTTCATTTTACTTTGAATAAAACTAAAGAGATGTATTTCAAAAATGCTAACTTACCTGTGTAGTTTAGGTCTCCAGGTTCTAGACCTGTTTTTTGTGCGTACCTAACATTTTTCAATCTCTTCCATACTAACAACACTTACCTTTTATTTTTTTTTGAGGGTTAGTTTAAGAAGATAACTGGCTTCCCAAGGTTAACCTGTACTAACTACATAAATATTGCCTAAAAAGTCCTTGTGTGGTCAAGAACGGGTTTTAGGTTAATGGCAACAAGAACGATTGTTTAAATTTTAGGTTAAATCTTTACGTTTTGTTGAAAAGATGTCCTTTAAGTGAAGAGAAAGTCGTAAATATATTTGTCTTTTATAGTTTGTAGCATTTCCATGAAGTAGATTCAAACATGGCATGATGTGGGGTAAAGTCGTCTTTTAACGTTTTTAGTAATATATTGTAACAGAAGGAGTGGTGATTGTTGTGTATTGAAAACAATATTTGTCTCTTAGTATTTGTAGTAATTTATACAATAGATATAGCTATTGGTGGAGATGGTGTGGGAAAACGAATTGTAATGGTTGTAGTAATTTACCGAAATAGATGTGGCTACTGGTGGAAGTGACATTAGAACAAGACCTCTGTTGTTACGGTTGTAGTAATTTAATAAAATAGATATAGTTTCTAGTGGAGGGGACTTGAAAACAACACTTGTCTTTAAATTGCTGTAGTAATTTATACAATAGATAAAGCTGCTGGTGGAGGTGACGCGGGAACAAGACTTGCCTTTTAACGGTTATAGCAAGTCATTGAATTGATGGACTGGTATTTGATGTACAATAGAAACAAGATCTGTATAACGTAGCTTTTTAGTAATGTACTGGAATAAAGAGATTATTGGGGAAGTGCACAGTGGGGAGAAGACTTGCTTTTTAGCGCTTGTAGTAATTTGCTGAAAAATATGAGCTTAAGCTGGACCTGACGTAGACAACAATACTTATAGTGATTGACGTAATTTCCTGTAAAATGTGAGCTCGTGCTGGACTGTTGTCAAACATCAAAGCTCTTAGAATTTTACTGTATCATCCAATAATTGTAAAATCAATTTTTAGAAAAAGGCTTTAGAAACCAATTTATCACGAATTCAAGCACCATAATCGATTTGTAAGTATTTTGCGGTTAAATTATGAAGTCTTGATGTCAACGAGATGCATTATAATAAAACAGGAGTGTCATTTATTCAGTTTCAAACAATAACGGAAAGCAGTTAGAGCAGACTAATGGCTGAAGACAAGCACTTTAAATCTACAATTGTATTACTTTGCTTATTGTTTTCTGTTGATTGCATTCTCAATTACGTTTCAATCACGAGGGGAGCAGAGATCAAAACCACAATTAATTATAACATTTTTGGTACGTTTTTTTTACTCTACATTTACTAAAATGAACTACATAATTATGATGAACCAAAACAAAATTCGTATATTTAAATAAATGTTGCGATACGATCAACAGAAAGTAGTCAGTTTCAAGAGGTTATAATAAATGTCCTTATAGTGTTTGTACATTATATAAGAAATTTGTAAAGAGAGAGCAGTTTATTAATGTACTAAATGAGGTTAAATCAGAACTATTTATACAGAAATGCTAGTAGCAACAGTATGTAAAATGTTACTTATTTTGAACCAGTCGAGTTTAGTTCTGTTAAGTTCAGTTGAGAACCCATACCATTCCGATATGGCTTTCAAACATTGCTTTAATTTAGACCATTACGAATTTGTTGTTTTAAATTTAGTTGCCTTCAGTAGTGTTAAATCAGAATTAACCTGATTTCATTAGTGTACTATTTTGTTTGATTTCAATAATATTAGGAGAAATCTGGAGGAAAAGAATATTGTTTCGTTCGATAGAACGTGCGTTAGTATTTGTTGTTTTCAACCTGATCTGTTTTATGTGACACGTGAACTGAAAGACTACTGGCTCATCCATCCCAAGTCTAGATCTGTTTTAGTCAGTAGCACCAGCCGCTTATACGACTACTTTTAACCAAGCAGGAGGCCTGGCATGGCCAGGTGGGTTAAGGCGTTCGACCCATAATCAGAGGGTCGCGGGTTTGAATCCCTGTCGCACTGAACATGCTCGCCCTTTCAGCCGTGAGGGCGTTATAATGTGACGATCAACCCTATTATCGTTGGTAAAAGAGGAACCCAAGAGTTGGCGGTGGATGGTGATGACTAGCTGCCTTCTCTCTACTCTTACCTGCTAAATCAGGGACGGCTAGTGCAGATAGCCCTTGAGTAGCTTCGCGCGAAATTAAAAAACAAACAAACAAACAAAACCAAACAGAAAGAATTTACTTCCACAGTCATAACTCTTCCTAGCTATAAGTGAAGAGCGTGCTCAGAGGCTTGAACCTTGAACTTTCCGATCCGAAACCATTAAGTGTCACGTAGAAGCTTAAATGTTTTATAATGTTTTTTTCCAGTTGAAAACATAGAGTTTTAAGTTAAAACTTATAATAAAAGTGTAAAGAAATTTTGAATATGTTAAGGAAAAAGCTGATTGAATTTTAACTCGTAATACTCGAGATCCATTTTAAGCAGATCCTTGTTTCTTTGTTAACCTGAAGGTGACATAAGAAGGTCGAAACGTTGTTCTGTACTTTATTTTAATTAATGTTTTAATACCAATACCAGCAGTCTTGAGAATACAAATTCCTGTTTCCCTCATTCCCACGGATATAAAAAAACTTTTGTCACTTATTTTCTAAAGGCCCGGCATGGCCAGGTGGGTTAAGGCGTTCGACTCATAATCCGAGGGTCGCGGGTTCGAATACACGCCCTTTCATCCGTGGGGGCGTTATAATGTGACGGTTAATCCCACTATTTCGTTGGTAAAAGAGTAGCCCAAGAGTTGGCGGTGAGTGGTGATGACTAGCTGCCTTCCCTCTAGTCTTACACTGCTAAATTAGGGGCGGCTAGCGCAGATAGCCCTCGTGTAACTTTGTGCGATATTCAAACCAAACTTATTTTTTACATTCTAACATTTACTGAATGAGGTGTCTCAAGAAAACAAGTGTACTTGAGCATGTTGAATCTTCCTGGTACATATTTTATCTACACATTTACAATTCCAACTTTGTAAATCGAGTTTTCATGTCATCCAGTTTTCTAATTAGGCTTCGCATTTAAGATTATCATTTTGTTGTGGTGATACAAACTGTGATATAAAACACACTTCCCTCTACTGGATAATTGTCAGATCAACTGAAAACGTATGATGCTTATTTGGATAACGTTCTTTATCATGAAACTAACTGCATTGATAAGAGTTATTGTACTCGAAACTCAAACCTCAGCTGGCTCCAGTATGTGATATGTAACTCAATTTGAGCAAATGTTTTAATATTGCAGTGCATACCATCCAAGTCTTACACCTTTTACTTAAGTTCCTGATAACATTATTGATTTTGTTGCAAAGAAATTATGAACGCCGAAAAGCCCATTGTTATTGCTAGGTTGTTCGTGCTTTTAGTGTGTTCTGGAAACATTCAAGGTATTTCAACCCACTTTCATATTGTTGCAAAGAATCAATGATGCAATTTCAAAAGTGCTCGGCTAAAATAGCTTTAATTTCTAAAGAGTGGCACACGTAATTTAGCCACGTGACAGTGGTGCTCTGCTTTGAAAAGAAACCATTTACAAAGAAGAATAATTTGATCAAATTGCTTCTGTTGTTGATAAAAAACTAAAGTTTGTTTGGTGTTTGTGCTAATGTTTTAGTTTGAATATGATTAATTACTCTGTCAGTATTTTAAAGAAGGACCTTACAATTGTTTTCTCTTAAGATTAAAACAATAAAAATAAAACATACGTATCAATAAAACGATAAAGCTGATCGACTAAGAATTGTTTGGAGAACTTTCTAGAGACAAACATTTCTTGAACTTTTAGGATATACATTTACTGAACCATTTCTAGACGAAATTACATATTTTCTTTAAGTATTTTGATGTACAAGTAAGGTACCTTGTCACGTATTATAATTTATTCCGGATGAGTCTCCGATTTATTATGTTACGTATTACAATTTGGAATAGCATGAAACTGAGTTAAATTGTTATTTATGTATGGAAATCAATTAAATATCGGTATGTATCAAGCTTATGATATATGTCAACTGATTTATATACACAGTTTTCTTTCTTAACAGAAATATAATATACAAACAACAATACAGTTTATAATAAGTGTTATTACAAACAATACCAAGTCTTGTGTCTAGTCTGAAACTGAATATTTTATCAACGGTTCATGATGATCGAATTAATTCCATACTGATACACAAGTACACTTCACCTGACAGGAAACTAGCTATCCCTTCACACGCGAGTTTTTTCTGCTGAAGTTATGTGATGTTTTCGTAGAAATATTAACGTTCGAAGTTAATTCACTGAAGTTAAATGGCTTGTAAGGTTCAAAATCTATAAACGTTCCTGGTGAAATATCTGTAGTTTTCCGATTGGTAAGCGTTTATCAGAGTTTTACCTTCCGAGGTTTATAGTATACTAACTATAGTAAACGAATAATATACACATGTGTCTTTCTGTGTGTCGGTTTATGAATGTTAAGACGAAGTTCTAGAAGTGTTTGTTGGCAACAATGTGAAATATATATCGTTGATTGCTACATTCGAGAATCTTCTACAAATTTAGTGAATAGGCGAGAATTTCGCAATACACATTTAACAGTATAACCTACATGCATTTCCAAATATGTATTTAACTTAAATAAACATAGATATTAAAATAAATATACATTATTAAATCTGTTACAACCCATTGACATATCTTTTGAAGTATTCTGGTGTACACGTTCTTTATTATATCTTGACGCAGTAGCGTATTTTATATTTGTTTGTTTGTTTTGGAATTTCGCACAAAGCAACTCGAGGGCTATCTGTGCTAGCCGTCCCTAATTTAGCAGTGTAAGACTAGAGGGAAGGCAGCTAGTCATCACCACCCACTGCCAACTCTTGGGCTACTCTTTTACCAACGAATAGTGGTATTGACCGTCACATTATAACGCCCCCACGGCTGGGGGGGCGAGCATGTTTTGGCGCGACTCGGGCGCGAACCCGTGACCCTCAGATTACGAAGCGCACTCCTTAACGCGCTAGGCCATGCCAGGCTCCCGTATTTTATATGTAAGTATTATCGTGTTCAGCCACTGCAAGACTTCTGGGTGCAGTCTCATATCATATTTAAATATTGTGACATACCCCTATTGCACCATGTTTAGATGCAGTGACATATGTTCTTAGTATTGGGATGTACTTTTACTGCACTATTTCATGGCACTCTCAAAGTTTTTGCATAATTTAAATTTTAATAATATTTACGTTATATTTGTACCACTGTTTTGAAAAGGAAAGGTTTTATAGTAAAAATATTGCGTTGTTATTAAAAGTGTAAAAGAAGAGAGAACATGGTTTTAAAATTTAAGGGAAAATTCTCTGTTCCAGAAAACAAACGTATTTTTTTCTTATAGGCAATTACAATGTAATCATCCTAAAATTCGTTGCATTCAAGGTTTCATATAACGTTATGTTACTTCTTAATCCTGTAAATAACAGGATGGGCACATTACGCACCCATATTTAAATGTGCTTAATAGTTTAAGTAATAAATTCATGGCTTAAAAGTTTTGTTATCTCTTGTAATAATTATTCATTATTTAACATATCTTAAGATTCAGTGTATAAGGAATATACAAGCTAGGAAAAAAAATGAATCCATGAATCGCAAAAGATATTTAAGAAATCTGCAATGTAACAATTGGTGTTTGACATTTCTGGTTGGATGCTGCAGTTTTATAGATAAAAGTCGTTAATAAATGTCAAAAGCGTTTCGCCCAATATCTTGATTAACGAATAAAAGAGAAGAACGAGGACTTTGATCATACCGACGCATTGCGCCATATTTGTTTTTATTTTGTGTAAGAACTTGCGCCAACGACCATTTTGTTCGTTAGCCACAAGAAATTCCAAACATAACTTGTTATAGCTGAAAGCAAACTTTCCAACAGTGGGTTTCTGTAACAAGCAACATAAAGTTTTAGACAAAGAGTAAGTAAGTCATTTCTGATTAATTGAAATGATTCTGATGGAGAAATACGGGAAATATTCGTATTTTAATTAGTTTTAAGCTCTACATCGGCCCGGCATGGCCAGATGTGTTAAGACGTTCGACTTGTAATCTGAGGGTAGCGGGTTCGAATCCCCGTTGCACCAAACATGCTCGTCCTTTCGGCCGCGGGGAGTTATAATGTACGGTCAATCTCATTATTCGTTGGTAAAAGAGTAGCCCAAGAATTGGCGGTGTGTGGTTATGACTAGCTGCCTTCTCTCTACTCTTACCTGCTAAATTAGGGACGGCTAGCGCAGATACCCCTCGTGTAGCTTTGCGCGAAAAAACAAGCTGTACACCTAATTAAAGAAATTTATAAAAATACAGAACACCCCTATTGATCTTACACTTTGGCTCTGTGAATGGACTAAATGTATTAATTGTCGCACAAAATGCACTTCTTGAAATATTTTAGATTATTTTATTAATTCTATGGAATATTTCACGAAAGTTTGTCAATGTGATAATTTCTTTTCAGAGTCTCAAAGAAGTACATATATTTAACGCTTCATTATAAAGAATTGCAAGTTAAAGGGGTAATTTTTAAAATTAAATGTACTTTACAGCGTTTCGACCACGTATACAAACAATAGTATACATATTTTAAGTATTTATTCGAGGGGATTCTCTCCAGTATATTAAGAGCCAGTATATAAGTTATTTCTCTTTTACTGTACTGATCTGATATACAAAGTTTATTTACGTTTAAGTTCATCAACAGACATGGAAATTGTAAAATGTGTAATAGTAAAATGTTATGCAAGAGTACCATAAACGTTCAAATAATAAATTTTTTAGTTACACTCAATACAATTGGAGGCATAAACTGTGGTTGAAACAACTTAATTTAAAAACGCGGGATATTTATGGCCATTTGTTTATATTTCGAATAATTTAATTTTTTCCTTTTATTAATTATAGGTGACAAACGTTGGACTGTTTGTCAGTTTTCTTGTCTGTTAGAAGGAAGAATGGGATGGGATTAAGAAATAAATTTATTGACCATATTAAGACGAGTACGTAAAGCAATTGTAAATCCGCTATATCGTTGAAATAAACCTACTGACCACATTGACATTAGTACTTAACACTACATTAAGTTCAGTATATCGTATGTCCTAATGGCCAAACCCCATCATCGAAAATTTTCCTCTTTCAGTTGTAGGGGGATTATAATGTGACAGTCAGTCCTACTATTTGATAATAGTAGTGTTAATTAAGTTACTTGTATCGTGTTATTTCTGGGTTAGGTACGGCAAGTGCAGATATTCCTCGAGTGTGTTTGCTCCGTAATTAAACAAACGAGCAAACTTTATCATATTCATGAAGATAGACCTTTAATGTCCTCTTCTAATAGGTTGAAATCTCACTTGGTGGAATTTTATAGCATTTTGTGTACGTAATCGCTGATTTCCATGTGGTAAGATTATTACGAGTGAAGAATATTCATGATTAAACCACACATACAGCCACACACGGCAATACTTAACAAGAAATTTAACCACAGAAATACGTGTGATTTTAACATATCGCTTCTACACATTTTCAGTTTGCCCCTCTTGAAGAAATGTTCATCATCTGTCGAACTCGCTCAAGTTATTACGTGGCTTTGTGTTTTCGTCTTAGATTGGTTTTTTAACCTACGTGCTTTCCTAACGTCGTGAATTTTATAGCTCTCTGTTATCGTAAGTTTCACACAATTAATGAACAAAGAAAAAACTTTTTTGAACATATGTTAATTGTATCTTTAACCAGCTTATAAAAGACGTGTGAAGAAATTTATGGCGGTTTCCTTTGATTTCATCATGCGCTTGTATGGTATTTAGAGGCAGGAAATCGCTTCGTTTCTTCCTGCAAAGCTGACAACACAAAAAGTATACGATCTGTATCATAGGAAGATAAGATGCATTAAAAGCTTGATGAAAGTCAAAGTGCTTGTATGTTAAATATATTTATCATGTGAGTGGAGATTTATTAACATGATTTTACTCGCTGTCTATTTAAGTAGAGTTTGTTTGTTTGTTTTTGAATTTCGCACAAAGCTACTTGAGGGCTATCTGTGTTAGTCGTCCCTAATTTAGCAGTGTAAGACTAGAGGGAAAGCAGCTACTCATCACCGCCAACTCTTGGGCTACTCTTTTACCAACGAACAGTGCTATTGACCGTCACATTATAACGCCCCCACGGCTGAAAGGGCGAGCATGTTTGGTGCGACGGGGATGCGAACCCGCGACCCTCAGATTACGAGTCGCACGTCTTAACACGCTTGGCCATGCCGGGCCCTTAAGTAGAGTAATAGTGGCGGCGCCAGGATATTTTGTTGGGGGCTGAGGTAAACACTGGCGGGGCCTCCCAAAATGTCATCAATATGAAGTATAGATGGTAATAATGTAAATACCAAGGTACATTTCAGAAAGGTGTGCTATTTTGAACTGCGTTTCAATGCAGTCTTCATTGGAAACTCATACTCTGATTAATAATTCATTATTTCAAATTAGAAATAATCTGTTTATGAAAATATGCGTATATGTAAAAGAGGAAGCTCACTTAAATTCCACCCAAGGTAATACATAATAATAAAGAAAATCAAGATTAGCTTAGATTGAACATTTAATATACCATTAAGAGTAAAACTACAAATCAAAAGAAATATAACATAAAGACATAGTTTACATAGCAGAAACGAATTATCCCATGTGAAATTAATATACTCTGAGGAATGGTAAGGTCACTATCAGGCTAACTATCTTTCATCATGTTGTGTTTATAGTCAATATTACTTCAAAACAATGCACCTGTTCTGGTGATTGGCACCAAATGTGTCTATAACAGTATCATTATCGAGTTGTTTTGCCCTCCTGGAGTTTACTGATATGACAGCAAGGTTGCTGGTGCAGTTGTTACCACTGCTATTGCGCAAGTATGCCTTGAGAAGCTTTAGACATGAGAAACTTCTCTCACAGGCAGATGAAGTGACAGGCAGGGTCACAGCGATGCATACAAGTATGTGGAGATCCATGAAGGCATCCTTGTATGGCTCCAGCATGGTTGCAAGCTTAATGGTGTGGATACTTCCTATCCCTTGTCTTTCTTCCTGGCAATTAGCCGGTTCAACTGGTGGACTCCACTGCGAGGTCATCCTCTGCCACACCATAGTTTGCTGCCATTCCTAAGAGTGCTTGCTTGTGCAGAAATGTGGAGTGTTTGGGGTTCAATGCAGTTGTACCCATCAGAACACTGCAGGCATCAGAGGAGAATCTTATATTCAGCTCGTTGAGCATCCTGTCTATGATAGCATAGAAGGTGTGTCTCCTGGCATCTGGTGTTGGTTCATCTCTTTGGCCAGTACTAGATATGATTATGAATTCGTCCAGATGTCTGGGGCAGATCGCTATCCACCTTGACGCACCATCTCAGTGCGTATTTCCATTTTCTTACATATATCCTCAGCAGACTCTTCCAAGTCTTTCCATGCTGCTTCAGTTCTCATTTCTGAGAGACCAGAGATGACAGATTGTACTAGGTCCTCTGCAGAGGCCAGCTGCAGGTCTGGTGACTGGAGGTGGTCTGATAGTTGTTTTGTCATCAGCAGTAGCTTTTTTATGGCCACTAGACTGGTTACGAACTGCTGATTTAGGAGGATGCACAGGCCCTTTGATTCAGTGGCTCTGTGGTCATTGTCCCCCCTCCACAAGACGCTTAAAGATTATCAACGTGGTTTAGGAAATCAACGTGGTAGTCTAATCTTCGTTAAAGCTTAAGATAGAATGGCATTACACAGGGAGCGGCAATACAGCGCATGAGTTTCAGTGCATTCAGTACATTGCTATGGGACGCATGACACATACTTCCGTCTTAGTGAAGACGTTGAGTTCTACAGATCTATGTCTCTTTGATGTTAATTGTTAAGCAACAACAACGATTGTGTTTTCCATATTTTATGAATATATGTATGTAACAATATTGGGGGGCTGAGGGGGGCTTGGCTCATTTTGGGGGTCTCAAGCTTCCCTGGGAGCCTCCACTGGTAATAGTAGTTTGTTTAATAGAGGACTAGTGATATGTTGATCGGTTTTATAGTCTGTTTAAATAGAAGAACTGTGACATGTTGATCGGTGTTGTAATCTGTTTAAGTAGAGGTTTGGTAGTATGTCGATTGGTGTTGTTAGTCTGTTTAAGTAGTGGAATTGTTTGTTTGAAGTTAAGTACAATGAGCTATATGTGCTCTGCCCACCGCGGGTATCAAAACCTGGTTTATAACGTTGTAGGTCCGCAAACATTCCTCTGTGCCGCTAGGAGGGGGTATGCATGTAAGGGAATGGTGATATATTTAGCGATTTTATAATCTATTTAATTAGAAGAACTGTGGTATGTTGATCGGTGTTAGTAGTCTGTTTAAGTAGTGGAATGGTTAAATATCGGTTTTATAATTTGTTTAAGTAGAGGAATGGTAATATGTTTTTCGTATTATTAGTATCTTTAAGTAGAGAAGTGGCGGTTTGATTATTTGTTTCATAGTCCATTTAAGTTGATAATAGTGGTTTGTATGTTGGTTGTAGCATATTTAAATTAAGAAATGTTGATTTGTCTTATAGCTTGTTTAATCTGGTTGTTGGTTTTTTGATTGGTGTTAAAGTATAATCAAGTAAAGAAATGATTTGTTGATTTGATCTTGTAGACTACTTAAGTGGAAAATAGTGATTTGTTTATTGCTGTTGTAACCTGTCTAATTATGGGACCGGTGATTTATTGTTTGGTTTTGTAGTCTATATCTAGTGAAGGAATGTGATATAATAATTACTGCCCCTGTTTCCTGAAGTGGAACGTGACACCGTGTTGATGGGTATAACAGTTTCATCGAGGGGAATGGTGGTATATGAATTAGTGAATAACTATCTTATCGGAATAGAAGAATGACAGCGAATTGGAGATATAAAACACAAAGCTATTAAAACTGTTTCATAACAGAAACAAATGATGAAAAAGATTTTTTGTTTAACAATGCTGTTGGTATGAAAATATTTCCAAATTAGTGTATTAAAAATACACTTAACCATCGCTGTTGATGTAGCAAAACTAAACACAAAAACAAAAAACTTAACCCTGTGGCTACTTTACTGAGTAAGATCACAAATTTAAACTACGTTGTAAAAACACGTAATTGATAGTTAAATATAATTTGGGAACCGACACGTTGTTTTATGAGTAACATCATACGATGTTGTTTAGATGAGAAAAGGCTCATAATATATTACTATATTTCCTTAACACCATAAACCAGATGATGTAATAACGTTTATTAGTGTAGATAATGAAACAGAAATCAAACAAAAAGTGATAGAATATTGCTGATGTTTTGTTCTCTCTCTCTCTCCTAAGCTTAAGAAAATAACTATCGAAATAAAAGTTCCATAAGACCGAAAATGTTTTGTTTCACGAGGAAATAAATCCTGTGATAGATTTACTATAATTATTTATATCGATGTTTGTTTGAGTTAGATTTATATATAGAAATGTAGATATCTAACACTGTTAAATCTGTATTGCGAAATTCTCTCTGTCTATTCAAATTGTAGAAAATTGTTGAGTGTAAGAGTCAACAATATACGCGTGTGTGTAAATACTAGTGTGTAGTTTATGTTGTTGTGCAAGCTGAAATTTTTACAAACGTTTCTCACCATTATAAATACACTGCTGGCCAAAATCTTAAGACTAATGAACATAAAGAAAAAATATGCATTTTGCGTTGTTAGACTCAACCACTTATTTGAGTAGAGCCTTAAGATTTTGGTCAGCAGTGTGTGTGTATATATATATATATATCGTTAAGAAATGATTAATTAATTCATTTAAAGAGCAGGTCTAAAAGAGCAACAAAAACTCATGGTCCGATCGGATGGGTGTCTTTTGGTTATTACGATTAGAATGAGGTAGTGAACTAAATTAGCAAACTTCTCTCATTATCGTCTGTAAGATTAACAGAGGTATTTTGAGGCAATTCAGCTGTAATAAAACTATTAATGCAATAAAAAATAATATTCAGGCTTTTGATATTACTTCTACTGGAACGAATTTATGTTATAAATTAATGATATAATATCGGCCTTAAGTGCGAGATAAGTGACTTCAGTTGTAATCATTGTGGCGCCAAAAATGATTTTGTTAAACTAGTCACGGCTACGTTTTTATTTTTTATGACGAAACTCTATTGTTACGCTCTAGAACGACATATATGTTAGGTACCTGACTAGACGGCGCGTATCTTGCATAAGAAAGCTCGTGAATATATATTAAAAATGTATATATTATTTTCTAAAAGGTCAAGTGTTAAGGGGATTTACTTCTTGCATGATACATATTAAATTTTCTGCCTGTGCTCATTACGTGTTTAAGCTCAATATACCTTTAATAAAGAAAACAACATTGGTACATTATGAATATATTAAGTGATTAGACATATCTAAGTTATTGAAGTGATATAATAACAGAAAATAAGGTTTAAAATTACCACAGTTCGACGATTAGTAATATAAATGTAATATTGTTATAGTGAAAAGGTTTTTGAAGCTCACATTCAGACATTTCACTTTTATCAACAACAGCGATATTAAACAAGAACTATGGAATCGAATGTATATTAAACTAAACGGTGGAAAGTTCGTATCAGGATCTTCGAACCACCAGTCAGGGAGAATTTAATGATTGGTATCAAACGTTCTGATCACAAGTATGAAAACTGCTATTTAAAACTAAGTTCAACACTTTATGTTTTAATTGCACCTTAAGTATTCAACAGTCATTACTAGTAATGTTTCAAAACCATTGTTGGTATTTTGATGGAGTAACATTTAAGTAAGTTTGTTTGAATTTCGCGCAAAGCTACTTGAGAGTTACCTGCGCGAGCTTTCCCTAATTTAGCAGTGTAAGACTAAAGGGAAGGCAGCTAGACATCACCACCCACCGCCAACTCTTGGGCTACTCTTTTACCAAAGAATAGTGGGATTGGCCGTCACATTATAACGCCCACACGGCTGAAAAGGCGAGCATGTTTGGTGCCACCGGGATTCGAACCCGCTACCCTCGGATTACGAGTCGAACGCCTTAACACACTTGGCCATGCCGGGCTTCAAGTAAGTGTAACAGTTTATAACGCTGGGTAAATTAATACGAATTTAAACGGATGTTTCTCTACGTTAATATACTTTTACTGCGAGATTTTGCCCTACATCGGTAACAATGCATTGTTTATCTTGAATATGTATAAAATAATTTTCGTATTTAAGATTTATACAATTTATAACTTTATAAAATTAATTGATTTGATCTCACGCGTGTAGTGTATAATACAAAAATTAATGTTAGTGTGGATTTTCATATAAAATTATAGTTTGCCATAAGAAAAAAATGTTTTAATAAGTTCTGTTGATCTTTGAATCTTTCTTCGATGAAATTGTAAAAATTAATATTCCAGCCCTTTCTGTAACATACCCGCTTTCTTCGACTAAAAAGTCGCGGTTTCTTCGTTTCCTATTTGAATTTAAAATAAATCTATGAGACAGACTTATGATCATTTAATTATAATGATGGTTTTAATTCACGCAATGGAAGTATGAAATTTTAGACCTAAAAATGCCATGGAGACGTTTATTGAAATAAAATGTGTTATTTTTTTTAACTTAATACGTAACGTACTGAAACCAGTACCCTACCTCCTTAATTCAGCGGTAAGTTTAAGTAAGGACTTATAACGCTACAACTTAACTTTTGATACCTTTTGTTGGAATAGCACAAATAGCCCATTGTGTAGTTTGTGTCTGAAGCTTAACAACGATCAAAGAAACAAACTAAATAAGAACGATAAGTAACCCACGTTCTAGTTTTGTTAGTTTTCTCTTTTTAGTAAATAATGTAGTAAATTTACCGTTGTACTTTTATTTTAATACCTACGCTTGTTTCTGTATAGTTTTCTTTTTTACATGTGACGTATATTTTTGACTGTGTATTGCACAAGTCCCGCTTGTTACATTACAAATCATTCAAATTCAGTGAATTACATCCACGAAGATATTAAATATCTTCCTCGGTAAGAAGTGAACTTGTAAGCGGTGTGAATCCAATCAAGAAGCGACAGCTAGCTAGCTAGCTTAAGCGAGGTGTAACAATATCAACTGATAATTAATTTTCTAGTCGTCGACTTGGATCGTTGATAAAATATTCAGTGATTATAAAATATTAGACCGGATATAAGACTCAGTATTGTCTGTACGTTTCTAAAACTGTTGTCATTTAATCGTAATTTGTAATAACTATGAGTATTAACTGTTATTATAAATTGTATTTTTTGTTCGTATATTAACGTATATTTGTATTAAAAAATTAGAATTATGTATCATTCTTGTTGGCAAATACCATACATTTGGTACATAATAGTATTTACTTTAAATTGAAATTCAAATACGTTAACATTCGTGAAAAAATAAATCGGAGCCTCGTCCGAAATAAATTTATAATATGTAACAACTAGTAACTAATATTAATAAGGCTGTGAAAATAACTGATTGTAATTGAAATATGCATCTCGAAAAGAAATTTTAAACACGTACTTGGGCACGTAATAAAATATTGGAAACTAAGACCCTCTTTCCTTTTTCAAATATTTCTCAAAATAATGCTTATGTACATAATTAACTACGATTGTTAAACATTAAAATGAAATGAAGGGGATGCAATTTTTATTCGGAGTTTATAAACATTGATTTAAAACAATCTTCCGAACAGAGGGTTGTACTGCAAATATTTCAGTTCCTTCAAACATGATTTTTGAAGAAATTCTCAATTCTCAACGTAATTTCTAATGCCACCAAACGTGAGGTGATGCTGCTAAAAAAGGGGATCTGATAAAAATGTGTTTGTAACAAATATCGTTAGGCCTAAATAAAAATTCGCAGATAAAACTCAACCTAAGAATAATGTTTTTTTCTTTAAAAAGAGATTCTCTCTTTTTCAATAAATTTAAATCAAAATAAGAAAATAGCAACCAAAGCATAAATAGAACTGAAAGACTAACTAATTAATTTACTTGGCAGTTATTTAGGTTTAAACTCTCTCAGGCCCGAAAAGGATTTAAAGATAACCCTGAACGGTTCGAAACTTCAGTTCCTCTTTCCCACACTAAGAAATGTGGTTAAATTCTAAGTGGAAGTGAAAAGATTTTTGGCTAAAGACCAAATTTTGAAAACAGAAATATTTTACAATGTAGGCTTAAGATATTTAAACCTGATTAGTTGGTTATGTAAGCTGGCCAAAGATGTCTCAAGACGTTCGTCCGGTATAGCCGTGAAGGTAGAGACGAAAACAGGAAGAGTGTGTGTGTTTTCCCAAAGGAAAGCCACATCGGGCTATCTGCTGAGCCCACCGAGGGGAATCAAACCCCTTATTTTAGCGTTGTAAATCCGGAGACATACTACTATACTAGCGGGGGACAACAACAGGAAGAAGAAAAGAGAGGTTGTGTGCTGTTGATGGATACTGCAGACGCTGACGAAGCAGACCAAAGCTGAAAACAAGGTAACCAGTTCTTGATTACTCATCAGTCTGAAACTGGCTATGAAAACGTGAAATTTAAACAACGATATTGTGTCTTAGCATTATCAACTGAATGAAACATCAAGATTGAGATTAAACTTGCTATGGAAGTGAGATGGAAGAACTTAGTGAATATTATTGATTAATGATCACTCATGATTTGAGGTAATAACCTGAACCGACGGAAATAACATATCCTTCATTTACTTGTTTTCATCTCATGAGATAAAAAAACGGACATGTTTATTGTGTTCAGATAAACATTTGAGAAATTAGATGAAATTATTTTACACTTAAATATCTTGTTTCTAAAATTGGGAAATTGTGACGAAAAAGGTGAATGAACTCCCCGGTTTTTCAATGGTATGTATGAAGACTTATGATGCTAAAATTCGGTGTTCAGACGTAAAGAAAGGCAAACCACCATTTTGATATTTTGCGCTCAACAAGAACCATTGCTAAACGTTGTGACGATATACTCGAATACTGCAATAGCTAGTCATATTTGGACTTCTCTTATTAGAAATAAACTAGTTCAATGTCCCTGATAACATCTACAATGGCATCTATCCAAAAACACCAGTTATGTTGCCTAACAAGCCCACTCATCTACTGTTAGCAGCTATTCAAAGACACCAGTTATGATCCCAAAATTAAGCCTACTCATCTGCTATTAATAGCTTTAATTTTTAACTTAATAATTTTAATGTAGTGTTCTGTTCATTCACAGGCTGTAGTGAACTATAAAAAAGTAGAAAATGCGAAGGTGATAAAATAAAAAATTAGAATTTGGGAAATAAATCACCTTTTAAAGACTATGAAAGTAATTTATTTACTTGGTGACGTTTTGAGCAAAGGTTCTTTTTGAATGTTATTTGTTTTTAATGTAAAATACATATAAGACCATCTCTGTAACTACTGGTACTAATTGTAATATTGATGGTTTAAATTTCGTTTATTTAAAGTAGACGATGTTACATATCCATAAGTACTTGGGGACATAAATAGCTTATAAAAAATGTTTAAAATGCCTCTAGAATTCCCATAGTAAATTCTAGCGTTGAAATATTATCAGATCCTTGGTTGTATAACATTTTAAGGTTATTTGTGTTTAAAATAAAATTTTACGTGACAAGTTCTTAATTTGATGTCCCTGGTGGGACAGCAGCAACTTACAGACTTAAAATTCTGAAATTAAGGGCTAGATTCTCCACGATGAACAGACCCCAGGTATCTCATTGTGCGACTTTGCCTTAAAATTAACAGCATTTTAAACTTATTTTAATGTAATAAGTGATTACCCTAAAATCATGCGATGCATATTAAACTATAATTATATATTAACTCTAAACCCTATATTAAAAACGCAATTTTCTTGTTTACACCAAAATTTAAAAGGCTATTATTTTCTATAAAAACTTAAAGTCTCTGTTTTCTTATCTATTTATTCGCCGCGTTCACTACGCAGGTCTCACTTCTCTTATGGGAAGGTGCACAAAACGAATAATTTTCGTCTGCTGATTGAATCGCTAATTTTATCATAAATATATCTATCTCAAGAATAAATTTATACGCAGACTTGACATTTGTTGGAATGTTTGAGTTAACATTTGATTTATAAGATAGCATTATAGCCTATTTAGTTACAGATCATTAACTTCACATCTCCTAAAACATCATAAATTTAACCTCACACACAAAAGAAATGTACGAAGAATTAGAGTGACGTATGTGAAAAAAACAAGAAGTAGGGCTGACCTACAGTATAAAATTATGTCATCTCCAATAAAATAGATTACGTGAAAAGAATCGGGCTTAAATTATAATACTTATTTTATACAATGAGATTAAAGTCGAGTCAGCGTAATTGGTAAGACGCTTGTATGAGGTAGAGGAATTGAATCTGGTAATCGTTTTTTTATTATTACCGATAGAATAGATAGGCCTATTTATTTATAGATTATTAATTATTTATCTGTTAATACATCATATATTTAACTTCACATACAAAAGAAACGTATGCAGACTTAACTGATCTTTCGTAAGTTTAAATTATTTCCTCAATATTTGGATCATATTCCTTACATAGACGTCACGTCTCTATCCTCAGAGTTTTGGGTTGATGATATCACTTAGAGCAGGAATATTCTCATTACTCAATAAGGTTCTTAAAAGCATGCGTAGTTGAATCAGCTGTGGTTATAGTGGTTAGGAAACTCGAATTCCTGTTTCGCGATCCGTTGCTATTAAAAGTAGCTCCGCTATTCGATCAGACCGAAGAGTTGGGTGGGTGCTTTTGACCAGCTGCCTTCCGTCTTATCTATGAGTTTAAAATTAGGCACGGCTATGCGCATGTGTAGCTTTGTGCGAAACATTCTGAAACAAACAAACATGCTCACAAGCTTAGATGGCTAAAGTATTTCACCGATAAACAAAGGCAAGCGTTCCAGTCTCGCTCGTTGTCGGTTTTTCTTATTCAAAAACAAAATTTCACTATAATGAAAATATCCTAGTTTCATTAACAAGATATTATCTGATATAAAAGTGTGAAGTTTTATGACGTGCTTATTACAGATGGCTTAAATAGGTAAATCTAAGACACTATTTTATCCCTCAGCTGTCTCGTTTATATTGTGATGAGTCAGCAACATGTTTTAAGCCTGTTTCGTACTTCTACATTGTACAATACATCAGGTTTATCGGTGACTGTTTTAATAACTCATTTCCTTGTTTCGTCTTAATTTTACGTCTTTGTTTCATGTTTTTGTGGACAACGTTTTATTATTAAACTCAAGCTAGCGAAAATTATTTTCGCTTAATTTTTTTATGTTGTTGGATTTTAGGGACTAAGGTTTTAGAAGGTAGAGTGTTTTTTTTTCTTCGGGTTGTTTACCTTGAACTGTCACCCTAAGTGATATATCTCTAATAGCAAGCCACGCGTCAACTGTAACTTCACTTTTAGCTCTCTTATAAGTTCGTTGCATTTTTAACTAGAAAAGTTTTCTTACATGTTAATAGACGTTTTAAACATAAAAGTATCTTTCTTACGAGTTCATAGTAATGACTTTTTTGCAAATTGATACACATTTAACTAAGAAGGAGACTCTGTCTTAAATTTATTTTTAACCATATATTAACACCTATTGAATAAGAAAACGTAAGAAGGAACTTATAATTTAATAATTTTCTAATACGAGAGAGGTAAAACTGAAACATTGTTTGTATTCTAAATTTACTCACAGCAAAAGAAAAAGTCTTCACAACGGTAGAAAAATAAGTACAAAGAACTATAATACTTAACACCTATTGTGTAGCTTCAGGCTTGACTATAAAAAAACAAAAGCATGAGAAAACTACTTGGAACCTTAAGTACATCAAACATCAATTTAAAATACCGATTACAGATTTATCCAATTGTATTGAGGGAAGACTAGATTTATCTAGTTGTATTGAGGGAAGACTGTCTTCAGCTTAAAATAAATGGAGTAACACAATTTTGTCACGTTTACAAGTGCCTTCAACATATACATACGGGTATGTGTTTATGTATATTCATGTGTAACTAAGCTGATTTTTGTTGGTCTAGTTTTAGAAACATGCACTGAGAGGTTAGGTAATTAGCATGGAAGTTGTATCTCTCGTCTAAAAATACATGTTCCAGAGACAGTAGAACGATTGAGAGAGTCTTACTAAACCAGATATTCCAGTCAACTTTATCTTATACCACGAAAACTAGCTATAAAAATATGTTTAAGATATGGAGCTAGTGGGTATACTGCATCTGCTATATAAAGAAACACTCCGGGAAGTGTATCATAAACCATTTTATTTCTTCAAAATAATGAACATAAAAACACTTTTAAAGTACTGTAATTTTTTTCTGACCTAAATGAAATATTAAAACCCATATCAGTCACCAAGGTTTACAACTAAACAGTGGGAAATTATACTTTTTATATATTTCACACGTAACATTTCACATCTGTGTAGTCGGGAAGTATTCAGATTACTGGGTTCACTTGTTAATTTTCACACTTGACGAATCCATAATTGAAACAACGAATCGGATACAACTAACATTGTAGTATATTGAAGCGATATACTCAGAGGAATACATGAAACATATTTTGTAGGAGCACAGACTAACAGATACAACTGACTTCTCGTGAAGTGACATACTCGAAGGAACACAAAAAAAAAAACATATCTGGTAGGAGCACAGACTGTACGATACAATTGAATTCTCATGAAGTGTTTGTTTGTTTTTTGAATTTCGCACAAAGCTACTCGAGGGCTATCTGTGCTAGCCGTCCCTAATTTAGCAGTGTAAGATTAGAGGGAAGGCAGCTAGTCATCACCACCCACCGCCAACTTTTGGGCTACTCTTTTACCAACGAATAGTGGGATTGACCGTCACATTATAACGCCCCCACGGCTTAAAAGGCGAGCATGTTTGGCGCGAAGGGGATGCGAACCCGCGACCCTCAGATTACGAGTCGAACGCCTTAACACGCTTGGCCATGCCAGGCCCTCTCATGAAGTGACATACTCGGAGGAACACAAAAACATATCTTGTAGGAGCAGAGACTTGTAAGATACAACCGTCACAATGTGAAGCGACGTACTCGGAGGAACATGAGAAACATATCTGGTAGGAGTATAGACTGTAGGTTACAATCAACACATCACGATGTTACACGCAAGGATACAGTTCGGAAATAAAGATAAAAAATCTGACTTGTATACGAACTGAGAAGAAAAACGGAACAAAACAGTTTCAACCAACCTAAATATGGAAAACATGATTATGGCAAAGACAAGCTTCTTTGATTCTAAGATGGTAAGCACCTGGTTGATGTGCACACATTGAACATGCCGAAAATAAACTCTTCCGTTTTTCAACTGTACACGTGTAGTTTCAGTGAAATGGAGCGACATTCTTGTCATAAGTAATTAACAAGGAGGAATCAGCTGCATGCTCCAGGTGTCTAACAAGCTCTAATAATGTCAGAGGAAAGCACCAGCGATCAGAACATATTAATTATGTTTTTTACAATTTTGATGGTATTTATTAGAGGCTGAAAATGATTATTTCACATTTGACTAGTCCAAGATTTAATATTTACACTTTTAGTCATGACTTTTAACACGTATCACTCTATAAGCATATCTAAATTGCTTTAAGCTCTAAAACCGAACAACTTTACCACATTTTAAAAAATCGAACTAGTTGATCATTTGTTGATTGCCGTCAATCTAATCCCAGTGTATTATCAACACTATATAACTTGAACGACTTGTGTATGCTAATACAGCAACACACGGCTATAGGAATAAAAAACAATTTTGAACAAATGTGTTAAACGTTTTAGAGATAAAAGTATTAGTTTTCTAAACACAAAACTCACAGAACGGAGAGCAAAAGGTTAATATTAGTCAAGTCTGCAGGAATGTCCTCATTTCCAAGCTGAAGTCTATCATTACGAGAGAGAGCCCTCCAACCTCCATATGGAGAACATTGCAATGTAAGTGAACATATTTCCTGATACTGATAACAAAATAATAGAGAAGAATCTGAAGTTGAATAAAGCTTATAAGTTAGACTTACAACCTCCACCACTCAAAATCAACGGCTTATTTCACGACAAAGATGGCTGAAGTAACCTCCCATTCGATTTTGCTAGACTTTCGATAAAACTTCAATGGATCCATGTGTTTTTGGATGGCTTAATAGAGGTCTACATGCAGTATTGTGCATTAGATTTCAGACTATTTTGAAAGAACATTTGAAGGTAAATCACAGGTGAAATATCAACATTTTATTAATTCATATTTAGTACAACAGAAACTCAGTGGAAGTGTTTGAGTTCATAGTTAATACTTTGTGTGTCTTCCTTTTGCTTTAATAACTGCAGATAGTCTTTCAGGCATTGTCGCAACATATTTAGTCAAAATATCCTTTGAGAGTTTACTCTTAATGTCTCTAATATACTTTCATACAGTTTATTTGGAAGTAACTTTTGATTTTTCAAGCTTTCGATCTATCAAATCCCAGATCTGTTCATTTGGATTGAGATCAAGTCTTTACGGAGGTCGTTGCATCACTTGAATGAATCCAGCAGCTTCTTTCTTAGCTATTTAATTTCTACATAGGTTAGATAAATGTTTGTGGTC
Organism: Tachypleus tridentatus; assembly: GCF_004210375.1. Lineage (NCBI taxonomy): Eukaryota > Metazoa > Arthropoda > Merostomata > Xiphosura > Limulidae > Tachypleus > Tachypleus tridentatus. Next base: position 130,135,502 of record NC_134832.1, on the reverse strand, counting down.
ATTATCTTTTTGGTAGTAGAATACTTTACCAATAATACTCAAACCTCTGAGTATACCATGACGGATTGGTATCTGATGGTACTTACGCTGGTCCATTGTTCCATCTATTTTGCAAAAATCTCCTGAGCCTCAGCATAAAAAACCCAAACCATCACACTGTCTCCTGTATGCTTTCTGGTAGGTGAAATGCATTGATTTCAGCATATTCTACTTTTCATCCGCTGGACATACAACCTACTATTCGAACAAAATATTTCAAACTTGGACTTATCTGTGCAACCATCAACATTCCGGTTTTGTATTTTTTTTTAGCAAATTTCAGTCTCTTGACAATAGTCGGAGATCGAAGTAAAGGTTTTGTAACTGCTACCTGACCAGATATTACTTTCTCGTTGAGCCTTCTTGATACTGTAGTTCTGGACACTTTTCTGTCATTTTGTACATGGTCATGACATGCGTTTTATACAAGTATATGGAAATTCTAAAGAATGCTAAGTATTTTCACCCTGGCTCATTCAGTTGTCAACAGGATCAGTGAAGCATTACTATAGTGTTGAGATATAAATTCTGTAATGACATGGAAGTATGAGCCCCATATAATGGTAAGAATGGCAAAATATTTTTTAGTCTCGTGCACATAATGGCAGATCTGTGAAATGTTTTTAAGTTGTGTGATCTAAAATTCACTCGAGTTTGATAAGGAATTAGTTCCACGGGATCTGGAAAATTATTCTTATAGAATATGAGTAATCTCGTTATGAGTGAGCCTATTATAGCACATTTACTACTTGTATTAAATTCTATATGGTTGTGTTACGTACTTGATTTTTAATTACACAAATTCTACTAACCGTGCTGTGATATGGAGCCATGGGAGCGTTCGTTATAAGGATCTTTGTTAAATACCTGCAAAAAAAACAAATAAACAAATAATTAAAGTGATAGTTAAAAATACATGGAGTAAAAGCTGAAATTAGAGAAAACAACTAATAATTAACTAGTTTGTAAGTTTAAATTATTTGAAATATCTTAATTTGCTCATATGGTTAAGATTGATCAATATTGTGTTAACACGTATTATATGTAAAAAAACGTTCCACTACACTTTTAAATCGTTGTTTGTAAGTTTGATGTTGTTAGGACAGTCATTATTTATGCTGTACCTTTGATACTTTGAGTACTTGCACAAAATATGCTTGCCCTTTCAGCTCTCACGGCGTTAAAATGCGATAGTAAATCTCACTATTCGTTGGTAAAAGAGTAGCCCAAGAGTGGGTGATGATGACCAGCTGCTTTTCTTCTAGTTTTATACTGTTAAATTAGGGACGGCTAGAGCAGATAGCCCTCGTATAGTTTTGCGCTAAATTCAAACCAAACCAAACTTTGAGTACCTCTATACTTTGTGTTTTTGCAAATGAAGACTACGGTGACAAAAGCGTTTATTGTTTGTTCCAGATTTTACACACAAAGCCATAAAGAAAGTTGATCTGCGCGTAGCCATTTTAATTTTGAAATAACAGACTAGTAGGAAGACGACTATAACATTCACACCCAACTGTTGAGCTGTTCTCTTCTGATCAAATCGTAGGAATTGACAGCCACTCTTATAGGACACCTATGACACCAAAATGCGGAAATGGGACGCAAACCATATGCTACATCCATTTCTAGGGTGCTTATTATCTTCAACTGAATTACTTCTTTTGGTTTTTAAACAAGGAAAGAAATGTGAGATTCATAATTAAGAGAGACATATTTAGTTCCTTCTTGAAAACTGATTCTGAGGACAGTCGTCACTTCTGCATTCTCCTGTAATTAACCTGAGTTTTAACGTGCGTGCAACAGTCTGATAAAGTAACGTAATCGTGAAACGGATACACTAAAAGTTTTATTCCTAAATACGTTCGTAGCGATGAAGGAGAATAAGACTAAGGTAGGTGAGATTTTAGATCCCTCAACGGATAAAATAGTGTTAACAGTCATTTGTATATTCCTCTGCTGTTCTGGTTGTGTGTACATTATTTCAATTGCAACACATTTCTCTGAAATAGACAAAAGACTTCTTTACATAAGCCAAAATATACAAACTAGATAACCCATGATGTACCCTGTGTGTTAACAGAAGACTTAAGTTCCATTTTTCACTACCATTTTGTTTCTGTGAGGGTTTTATTGGCTTACGTAAGAGGGGACAATCCCCCAGAGTTCACATTTTATAGCTGTATAACTTAATCTGATTACAATTTTAAGAGCTCTATAAGATATTATGTCTAGGTTCCATTAGGATATACATTGCTATATCTGAAAGAGTCGATTATTTGATTATATATGTTGAAACCTAAGAACGTGCATTTGTTGCTACTAATGGCGATTTGATTACAGGCTGGAAACGTGATTAAGTGGAGAATAGAACTTACCTACACAAGAAGAGAGTTTCGAAGATTTTTCACGTCTCACATGTAACCTTCAAAAAGCTTGATTAATGTGAAAGAGAATAATCGGATCCAAATCTCATGTAGAAGAAAACAGGATCAAGATATATTTATTTACATCTGTAAAACGACAATTACTAAAGACGACCGTTCTGTAAACATTCGATTTTTGGAAATCCCTTATATATGCATATGTATGCATACACTCACACATACGCCCTCCATTGACACAGCGGAATGTCTACGGAATCACCCTTCTAGAAACGTGGTGGGCAGAGCACAGATAGCCCATTATCTAGCTTTGTGCTTAATTCCAAATAATCAGTGAAACAACAAGCGCCCGTGCACGTGCACACACACACACAGTTTTGATACTTCCGATATTTGAACACAAATAAACCTAGATAAATATGTTCTCTCGAAGGCTTATTATATGCGTAAAGACTGAATAGATGGTAATCGTAAGATAGTTGAAATATGACATTCTCTCGGTGGAAAGCTAAGTGTTCTGTTAACAAATTAACATTTTAAATAAATCATTGTGTAATAAACACGGGAGTTTTGTATTGTACTCGTAACGTTGAAGGAACGCCATGCGTTTTTGTGACGTTTTGTTAACGTCGATAATATGTCACTTTTTATTGCTAAAGAGTAGCCCAAGGGTTGGCGGCGGGTGGTGCCCTCTGGCCATTTTCCCTATAGTCTATCACTTGAAATTAGGGATGGCTAGCACAGGTAACTCTTTGCGCAAAATCCAACAAATAAACAAAACCTACTCTTCGTGGAATCATTACATTTAGTATGCTGGTGTTCTTTTTCACAACAGTAAAATTGCAATTTTCGTAGTGGAATATATTTGAGACTCACCGTCTTAACTCTTTCGTTTGTCAAATCCGACCATGACCATCAACTCTGTCCTAAGGCACGTCGAAGAAATAAACTAGGTCTCTTGTTTGGTGATTCAGTTCTTCTTTGTGCAGCGCAAGTAACCTATATCTATATAGTTTCTTGAAAACGAATTCGATCTTCTGCGGATAAGCTATATAAGATGAATCTTTTTTTTCTCTCTTAACACCCAAAAGTACGAATTTTGTCAAGAAAAGAAACATTAGACTCAGTATATTTTAACATTTTGTACTCGTCGCTGAGTTTTACTAGTTTAGGGGAATTCCATATCTCATATTAATTATAGATCATCACAAAAAAAAGTGCTACCTTATCCCAAGTTTACTGATGAGGTGTGGAATTTCCCGGGTCAGGTCCGATTTAGAGAGTAGTGGTGAATCTAAGACAGACTGGACTTCACGTTTCTTTGAAAATAACTATATAAATGCAGCCAACCTCTAATGAATAAGGAAAACCGAATATTAAACACGTGTATGAAATATCAGGTATTATAAAAAACAAAACAAAACAACTTACAGCTCGGTTCTAAAGAATGTTTTTACGATGTAGGAAGACCATTCAGTATGATCACGTTTTGTGTTTTTTAAGCCCTTATAGTAATTTGTAAACTGATAAGACGAAAATGCAGTACGTCTTTTTTATCGCAAAGCCTCTTTTTTGTATATAACCTTCTTTTAGTTATTTTAGAGATAAGAGCTTTAATCTGTTTTGGCAAGTTTCTTAGCCATATTTGAAAGAACTCATGTTCAAGCTGCACTCTTAAGTTACAGCACTTACTAATGTCTGTAAATGGTTACGTTCAGTGAAAAGTGGTTTAGAAGTTAAATCTACAAACAATAGAAATACAATGATACAATATTCCAGTTACTTTGGTATCGTAAAATCTGTAGAATCAAATAAAGGGTTGACATTTTAAAGTAACATCAGGATTATTAAACCTAACTTTATGAAACAATGCTCTGTTTTTATTTGAATCGCGAGTATTTCATAGGAGAATTAAATAATAATTAATTGCGGGCCTTTAATCTTACACTAATATAAAAAATAGTAACTTCAATGGATTAATTTCGTTGAAACAAAGTTAAAGAGCAAATACTTCAAACAATATTTGAAACAACTTTGTAAATCGCACATATATGAAAAAATTAAACTGTTCCTTCGTTCATGTAGTAAATTAGTTATCAAAAACATTAATTTCGAAGCTGAACATGTTTGGAAAATTAGGCTTTAACGTACCATGCTTTCTTGCATCTTTTGTTTTCCAATATCATACAAAAGACAAGGAGATAAAATATTATCCATATTATAAAGAAACTTCATTAAATTATCACCAATAGCATGTTTTTTGTCAGTTTGTGAAGTAGTAAAACGATATTTTTATATACACTTTATTTAGCTAAAATTATTAATTACTTCTTTGTTTTACCGTGTGTTTTCTTTAAAAAATGTGTAAGTTACTTAAGAACGTTGCAAGCAGAAATAATTATAATCATACACGAATAACAAAATTTAACGTCAAAAAAAGTTTTTTTTTAAATTTCGCACAAAGCTACTTGAGGGCTATCTGCGCTAGCCGTACCTAATTTAGCAGTGTAAGACTAGATGGAAGGCAGCTAGTTATCACCACCCACCGCCAACTCTTGGGCTACTCTTTTACCAACGAATAGTGGGATTGATCGTCACGTTATAACACCCCCACGGCTGAAAGGGCGAGTATGTTTGGTGCGACCGGGATTCGAACCCATGACTCTCAAATTACGAGTCGAACGCCTTAACCCACTTAGCCATGTCGGGCCACGTCAAAAAGAACCTACGCAGTTTGTAACAAGACCAGTTTTTTCTTTTGATATTTTAGTAAAAGTTACTTTCTAGCTGACTTGTTTATATGAAGATTAATGGTAGCGTAATTAATTTTGTTCTATACCGTAGCAAACAAATTTTTAGATACTCGTTAATATATAATAGCAAGGAATTTAAAAACATCGGTATTAGAAAGAGCGTTAGTTAACTGAATGTTCACATTGAAATCAACAGTAAGAGAAGGCAAGGTTTTGTTTATGATGGAGCCAAGTTTACTTAAAAATATTGATACTACTCGCAGCTCTTGACGCATCGATGGAGGGCTCTTTCCAACAGTTGGGGATTAATTACATTAATGCAGTACATTTTGTTAATTAAAATTATAGAGCAATATGTTGGCATTTAATATATTCGCATATACAATTTTTTGTTTACAAGTATTGAACCTACGGCTGTTTATAACAGGATGATGATCTATGATGAAATATATAAAATGTTTTAAACAAAGAAACTGTGTGTGTTTGTGTGTTTTTTCTTATAGCAAAGCCACATCGGGCTATCTGCTGTGCCTACCGAGGATAATCGAACCCCTGATTGTAGCATTGTAAATCCGTAGACTTACCGCTGTACTAGGGGGGGGGGGCAAGAAACAGTGAAATAAACATTAGCATTTGCAATAGGAATACTGAATTAATGGAGGGAAAAATTCAGTTGTGACTGGCTTCTAGTACAGAAACTAGTAAAACTATGTATATCATGTTTGTAATTCCCAGATTTCTCACATTGAACCTCAATATAGGACTAAATAATGATTATAAATACATTTAATTATGAGCAGAGTAATACTGAAGAACTGTGCTTATATTATGAACAGTTTGATTTTCACACAAAGCTACACGAGGGCATTTGCGTTAGTCATCCTTAATTTAAAAGTGCAAGACAAGAGGGAAGGCAGCTGGTCATCACCACCCACCGCCAACTCTTGGACTACTCTTTTTACCAACGAATAGTGGGAATGACATTCACTTTTATAATGCTCCTACGGCTGAAACGGCGAGCGTGTTTTATGTGATTACCCTAACCACCTGGCCATGCCTGGCTCAGATATTATGAACAGAAAAATAATGAAGTATATAATCATGTGTTATTTCGCTTGTTTGTATTTTTATCGCGAAGCTACACAATCGATCAACTACATTGTGCTTACCCTGAATAATTGAATCCCGGATCTTTTATCATTGTAACTATGTGAACTTACCATTAATCCACCGGGGAAACACAAACTAAAGAGCACTGTCTACTGAACAAAAATATATTTTTTTCTATGAGTTCACACCACTAAACACTGGGTTTCGATAATCGTGGTTGGTAAAGCACAGACATTGTGTGGGTTTGTGCTTAACAACAAATAAGCAAGCAATGTATTTTTTTATAAACAACAGTAAGCTTTGTTCAACATGAATAGAATTTTACCAAATAAAAGTAAGTTGTAACATAATCACTATTAAAATCTTGCTTGATCCAAGGATTCATGATACGCATCTTGTCGTCATAAAAACTTAGCACTTCTGGACTGACGATGCGTTATAATAGCGACAGAATCTTACCATTTGATAATTAAAAGTCTCCTAAAGTTTAACGGCAGGTGATGTTGATTATCGATATTGTAACTAATCCATCAGTTCAAAACTATGGACGATTATACCGTTATGTAATTTTGCGCAAAAGTTAACTTTGATGGGGATAAGATATGCATGCGATATTCAATAATAAGTTGAAAGCATTTTTAACTGAAAACTTCTGAGTTTTGATAAACCGAATCTACATGTTTTGGTTATTGTCCCAACACCACCACTAGAAGTGAAACACAGCAGCGAGACGTACCACTTACATTGAAACATAATAATGTATATATAGTAAAAAGTTTGAAACTGCTCATGAATATAAACTTAACACTGATTAGTATATACAAGTGTTTTAAATGTTTAAAAATCAGAAAACACATGCATGTTACTTGCAGAGCTCAAAAATCGACCAAAGTTTGTGCTTAGTGACTTCAAACGGATAAAAATATATTAATAAATTTCATCCAAAATTGTAAATTAAATTTTTTACTAGACCTTTCAATATATTTTATTGACTAGACCACTAGGATGTTCATACAGTGATGAATTTGTCTTAGAATAGCCCCTGCTATCTGCTGAGTCCACCGAGGACGATCGAACTCCTGATTTTAGTTTTGTAAATCCATAGACTTATCGCTGTACCAGCGGGGGACAACTTTCTAATAAAACATATTATGTATTAAGCTGTATAATTATATTTCAACAACTGAATAGCATTAGGTAAAATTTTACTAAAATACAGATAGAAGAAAGTCGAATGTTGTTCAGAAGTTTACTGCATTATGAAGATAATCAATAATGATGTTTTAATTGAAGATGGCGAATACTGAGTTGTGTGGTGATTATCGATTTGATGCTAAAGTGATTTAGAGCTACAAATATGGCGACCTTGTATGAAGAAGTAGATGAATTAGGACTGCCATAATTATCATTATAAACTAAAGAAGTAATTTCTATGGGTCGTGTGGCTAATAATGCCGAATAAAAATCACTTTGAGATACAATTGTAAATGCACGAATGATTACAAATAGATTAAGGACTAGGCAATTAGAGTTTGGGTAACTTTAAAACACAGAATTATTGAAATCCAGTCTGAGCAATAATGACTTTAATTAAAAGAGAGTACTCTGATTAAAGGTTTCTGAACTAGTGCTGAGTTTTAGTTACAGGCTTAGGACTTTCAGATGAAATAATTAATTTATCTCGACCAAAATATTCATAAGCTTTTGCTGCAAGAACTACAATAGATGATTAAAACCTTTTGATTATACATTCATCCGGTTCTTGTAAAAAAATAAATAAAAAATTCGTGTTCATGATGACATTGGAACTAGACGTGCTATTATTTCGTTACGCTAATAATAATTTAGGATCACTGAAATACTGATTTTCAACCACGGTATTCTTATTCGTTGCCTCGTAGATAATGTTTGACCTCGAGCTTATCAAAGTAGTTCTGAAGAATAATGTTCGAAAAATGTTTTGAACTACGAATAAAAATGATGCTAAACGATTAATGGTGGTTGGATGGTGTTAAACACAAAACTACACAATAGACTATTTGTGCTGCCTTATCAATGATATCGAAAACCGGTTTCTAGCATGGAATAATGGTTTAAAATTAAAAGATAATTGTTCTGGACAATAGAGTTATTTAATTACTGCAGTAATAACATTGTCTTATAATAAGTGGAAATTTACATTTTTATCACAATAATGCAATAACATCATATGAAAGTTTGACAAAAAACAACGAAGTTAGCAAACTTGCAGCACTGTACAAGAACCAGAAACAACGATTTTATCAAAAATGTTGTTGTTGTTGTTGTTTTGAATTAAGCACAAACCTACACAATGGGCTATCTGTGCTCTGACCACCACGGGTATCGAAAGCTGGTTTTTAGCGTTGTAAGTCCGCAGACATACCGCTGAGCCACTGGGGGGCATTTATCAAAAATACAACTGTAATACCAAATAATAAAAATCAGTTGGAAGTGTTTCATAAGACTATGAAAGTTATTGTGTCGGTTAAGTAAACGTTGATACGAGAAAACGTTCCATGCACTTTAAGCTTAGGGTGTGTTGGTAAATCCACTAATGTGGATTGTTGGTAATACGGTTGGTTCCCTTCCCTCTTGTCAATAGTTCAAAATCAGGAAAGGCATCAAATAGTATTAATAACTTTGCTATAAATTTAAAATATTCGAAATTAAATAAAAACAATAATTGAAGGTAAAAGGCGGGTCTTGAATTATTTTAAGTTATAAACATTATAGAAGAAATAAATTTAAATGTAATTGACAGGTGTACAATACCTTTAAACCATAATAAACCATCCATTATTAAGGAGATACGAGAACTGGTTGACTAACCGCTGTGGATTAAGTAATATTATAAGAATGTTTAAAAACGTTTGGAAATGTTGTCAGAAAAGCATTATACAGTTGTTATTTATGTGCTGAGAAACTATAGATAAAATTTAAACTTTCAAAAGTTAGATGTACCGAAACATCGACAAACCTCATGGTATAAATGAAGTTACGACGAAAAAACAACAGCGAATTGGGCTTGGGTTTTGTCAGGTGAGTCTTGTGATATGTAAATATATTTACATTGCATAACAAAAGTACTTAACTGTGTCCCGTGGCTTGTGAGGTATGTAATTAAGTTGATTAGTAAGATGAATAAATATGAGGCATGCAGATAAGTTTAAAAATTGCATCATTTGTTGATTAAAACTAGTTATTATGTCTTTTTTTAAGGCCACTTAAGGTAATTGGTTAAAAACAAAAACACAGCAAAAATTTAGGCTACTCTTTGTTTGAGATTAGAAACTCACACACACACACACACACACACTGATACGCGCGCGCGCGCGCGCAACTACAGGATAGCCCAAGAGTAATAAGACATTGGTATCCCCACATCCTTTGATCAATGGAGGAATTTTGGTAGTTGGATGTTCCACATTGAAATTAATCCATCAAACTATCTTACATTTTTGTTTACAGTGTGTTTGCTATGTTCTCAGAGACTGCTATCAGAAAATGCATTTTTACTATTCATGATTCAGAATATAACTACTTTTTTGACCACCACGCATATGCATAGTGTAAGTTCAATGTTTTTATAAACGCATTGCTTTCTTAATGTTTAAGAGTGAGTTTAAAATACGATTACCAGAAGCGTTAATAATTTTAATGCGTAATCATAAGGTTGCAAGGGGAAGCAATTCCTATCTAACAAATAACAGCAACAAACCCAGTGTGAGGGTAGTGGAAACAAACAATTAAAGAAAGAGAAGGAACTATCCTCGTTAGATTAAATAAAGAGAAAGAACTATCCTCGTTAGATTAAATAAAGAGAAGGAACTATCCTCGTTAGATTAACTAAAGAGAAGGAACTATCCTCGTTAGATTACAAACCGACTAATTACATTAATAAGTTTTTGCAGACGTTGGTCTATCTAGAAATAGCATTGAGCGAAGTAGTTGAACATAGAAAAGAGTTAGCGTTTCAAAGGCTGTACATCTAATGTATATCATGTCTATTTCTGAACTGCTACGCACGAACAAGAGTCACATTTTTGGACGATTTTATTTTGAATTTTGTGTAAAGCTGTACTAGGGCTATTTGTGCTAGCCGTCCATAATTTAGCAGTGAAAGATTAGAGGGAAGGCAACTAGTCATCACCATCCATCGCCAACTCTTGGGCTACTCTTTCACCAAGGACGTGAGATTGGCCGTCATATTATAACCTTCTCCCACATATGAAAGAGTGAATATATTCAGTGAAAACAGGGAATGAAACCCGCGATTCTTAAATTGCGAGTTGAGCGCCCTAACCGCCTGGCCATGCCAAGCCTTTATTATGACAAATCGATTGGTAACAGTAAGAATATCGTATGTAATTAAACCATTAAATTCGACATGATATCAAAGGAAAATTGAAATAAAATTTTTATTTACATATTGATTGGTTTCATACCAATTAAAGTTTTTTACTATCAAGACTTCTAATGTTATGTGAACGTGGAACTATAAAAACTTGAAATTCAAGGTTCGTCATAATAACGAAAGATTATAAATGTGTAGTGTTCTCATCAGATATCAACTGTTGGCGGCAGAACACACGATGTCTTCACCGTTTTTTAGTTCTTTCTTTCTTAATCTTCTTAATTGGAAGTTTTTCAAAAATTAAGTTCATTAATTCGACATTATCAGTAAAGATTTAGTCCTAACCCTGTACGTCTGTACAAAGTATGAACTGTCAGTCTGAACGGTTCCTTATGCGCTCGTGAACTAAACAGGTAGGCCAGAAATGCCTCAAGTTTAAGTATGGCTTGTCCATAAATACAAATAAGTCTGCCAGCCAGTAGCGTGCTCCGCCACAGAGGCTCCATCTGACTCTATGAACCGAATTGACTACGATTCAAAAACACGCCTTTAGTAAAGAGAGGAGCGCTTTTAGCAGCATAATTTCTTAAACCTTGGACTTTTCGTATCTAACAAGCTAATTACAATTACGTAAAAATATTCCATAATAATCCTTGAATAAAGTATGTACGTATAGTGTTTTGTGCATAAATAGTTTTCGGACATATCACTATTTTGTACGACGCATGCCGAATATTTTTTATTATAATAATGTCCCCTTGCGACTGAGTGGAAATCTGGGAACTTATAAAAGCTAAAGTTTGGATTTCGATACTTGCGATGGACATACCACAGTTAGCCCATTTTGAAGCTTTGTGTTCAACAAGAAACAAAATAATATGATCACTACCTAAAATAATGTACAGTTTTTCAAAAGAGTACATATATGTTTTCTTGAAGTTTATTCCTAAAAGTTTCTACATATTTAGGAGAACTTTTTCGTCAAAAAAATTAAAGGAACGTTAATTTGTAAGACAGTTCATACAAAACCCGCTTCTCAAAGGGATTACAATTCTTTCGTCTTTGCAGCAAATGGTTTATTTTTTGAGACAGAGCTCTAAATACTTGTTTTTAACAAGGCTAGGAGAAGAGTAGACGTATCATTCTTTGTGTTCAAAGAAAAGCTTCTTTAATTAATTGAACGAACAAAGCCGATGTAGTTAGCAAAGGGTTGAACTTCTGTGAATGCAGATTAGATCACGTATCTTATAACTTCCGCCTCAAGGGTTTTGCCATGATGATAAACATAAGGTTTTAATCCATATTATAAAATCAAGTATTAAAACCCAAAATTTCTGAGTGAGACAGCTAGCTTTGTAAGTTCAGAAATCAAATTTATTAATTTTTTTTGGGTATATACACATGAATGATAACTACCTCACTATCTAGTATATACACATGAATGATAATTACCTCAGTACCTAGTATATACATATGAATGATAACTACCTCACTATCTAGTATATACACATAATCGATAACTACCTCACCGTTTAACGCTGTCCCATTGGAAGACATTTTCAGCCAGTGATTTCTCATAAGTTATTTGATATTTCACCAGATCCTTGTTATTTCATACTTTTGGCGAGAAAAGCCTTTGCTAGAAAAGTAACTGAAATACACTTATTAACTTGTAACCAGAGCATTCAATCTTGTGAAAACTGTAATTTAGACAAGTGATTTTTTGATTTGTGAGAAAATAACTTGGCATGAAATAACTGGATGTAGTGATTTCTTGTATATAGAAATCTTGCTAGCAACCGTTGAAATAGTAAATTGTCACTAGAGGACAAATTAACTTGTGATTAATGTGTAGACGACTTGAAGCCAAAGACACCCCGAATTAAGGCAAGTTGATTAATGGCTTAGCTTCTACAAAAGTGGCTTGGGATAAGTAAATTGTTATACTGTGACGAGAAAAATCCTGATTTGTAACTAGAGAAATACTGAATAAATAAATCGAAAATTTAACTTGAAGGCCAGTGACTAGAAAAAAACAACAACAACATGTTTCTGTGACCAATGGAATACTGACTTACGAGGGCTGTTCAAAAAATACGCGGATTGTTTGAATTGCGCGGCTCCAGTTGGTTCCAGGGGAATCCGCTTGGTGCCGCTAGGTTGGCACAGATCAGCTGATTACAACGCCATTTCCCGATTGCAGATATCTTTCATTTGTGTATTAGCTACGCGGTTTTAAGTGAAGTGCGATTTTTTCGTTTAGTGGATTTCAGAATGAATGACCTGAAGGAGCAACGACTTGCTGTGAAATTTTGTGTTAAACTTGGAAAATCTGCGCCTGAAACTTTTGCTATGCTTAACACGGCTTACGGTGATGTTGCTGTGAAGCGTACGGCATGTTTCAAGTAGCATGAACGTTTTAAAGATGGCCGACAGTCCATTGAAGATGATGAGCGTCCTGGACGTCCTTCCACGTCAACTGACGACCCACACGTCGACAAAATCAACACCCTGGTGCGGGCAAATCGACGTCTGACTGTCAGGGAGCTTGCTGAAGAGTGTGGGATATCAGTTGGATCTTGTTACGAGATTTTGACCGAAAAAATTGAAGATGCACCGCGTTGCTGCGAAATTTGTGCCTCAGAACTCGTGAGTTTTTGGCCAAACACTCGATCACTGTTCTTCCCCACCCCCTCTACTCACCTGACCTTGCTCCTTGCGATTTTTTCTTGTTCCCCAAACCCAAAAGACCCTTGAAAGGAAGAAGATTTGAGACGATTCCCGAGATTAAGGCAAATGCGACGAAGGAGCTGGAGGACATTACAAAAGAAGCGTACCAGGACTGTTTCAACAAGTGGAAACACCGTTGGGATAAGTGTGTGCGTTGGGGAGGAGAGTACTTTGAAGGGGTCCCAGAACTGTAACTTCTAAATAAAGTACATTTTGTTTTATGACGTCAGTCCGCGTATTTTTTTTAACAGACCTCGTATGATAAACCTCAGTTTCTGTCTGATGAAATGGTGTATTGTAAGTTGTAAAAGCGTTACTATGAATGTTGGAATGTGACGTGAAATTAGTTTAAAAGTTGTTTATGATCAGAGAAACTTTAACTCATACTAATTATTCGATAGAAGAGTAGTACAATATATATGATCGTATTTGCTGATTTTATAGAGAATATAATAGTAACAACTTACGTTTTGTAAATGTGGACAATTCCAAACATGTAGCAATACTTCAAGAAAACAACAAAATATATATTTTTACTTTATAGTATGTAAAAGAGGCTGGTGGTACAACGTGAGATCGACTAGAATGTGTAAAAGTAGATGAGTTTTATAATGTCTGAAGAATAAATTAGAGCTCAAAATGCGTAGTTAGTTTAACATATGGGCATGAAAATGGAACATGAAAGTTTCAGTGTGCACTGCCATCAGAGATATTTTCTGGCTATAAAAGTCTGTCTTCGGCACTATAGGACATAAAGTAGAATGTTGGAGGCCAACACACACACAAAATATAATAATACAATATATCTGATACAATGTAGGTAGATTCGGATAAACGTGAAGATGGTAAGATACAAAGAAATCTTCTGACCTCGTTATGAGGAACGTATGTACGATATTATGTAATAACCTTTTTGTATTTTGTTTATTTTCATTTTCCGAAGAAAACTATGTAAAAACTATAAATTCTAATTACCTCTAATTTTAACTGATAAACTAGAGGAAAATCATTAACTCTAGATTAGCCTAAGAGTTGGCAGTGGAAGATTTCCCTTCCCTTTAGTTTATCAAACCATGAAAATAGTGGAGCAACTTCAGAGTCCAGATAAGGTAACGACTGGGACACACCAAGTATTATGTTTCAACTTGATGCTTTTAGGTGGCAAGTGTAAAGGTGACGGAGGCAGGAACGAAATAAATAACTGAGGCAGTAAATTAATGAACAGTAGCGTTTGATTTTACTGTGAGAGGGGCTAAATAAATAAGATGTTAGATTAATGAACAGTAGCGTTTGCTTTTACTGTGAGAGGGGCTAAATAAATAAGATGTTAGATTAATGAACAGTAGAGTTTGATTTTACTTGACAGGGACGAAGTAAATAAGATGGTAAATTAGTGAAAAGTTTAATGAACAGTAGAGTTTGATTTTACTGTGACAGGGACGAAGTAAATAAGATGGTAAATTAGTGAAAAGTTTAATGAACAGTAGAGTTTGATTTCACTGTGACAGAGATGAAATAAATAAGATGGTAAATTACTGGACAACATAGCTTGGTTTCATGGCGACAAGAAATCAAATAGTAAACTACTGAACAACATACATTGATTTCCCGAAGCTCAAGTTTATGAAGATGGTTCCACGCCATAACTTGTAATTGGAACTACTGAAAACAGACAGCTTGGTTAAGACACAAACGTTACAGAAGAGAGAACCGTTCCACTATCATCGATTATGAGCTGAGCGAGATCTGGTTGTTAACGTGCTGTACGGCAGATTTGTAGATCCAATATTCGCTTGTTTTTCAATGCACAAAAAGTCGCGATCGGCATTTTGCTATTGTGGCTACATTATATTCTGTCAAAGAGATAAAGCCCACTAACTGTGGGTGGTTGTTGCTGACTGGCTAGCTCCTTTTCCCGAGTTTGTCGTTTGTAAATTAGAAACGGCTAATGCAAATAACACTTGAATAGTTATTGTGTAATATCTGAAAACAAATAAACTTTGATTACTGATATTGTAGTCAGACCCCCAATATAATAAACGTGAAAATTTCTTTATATTTGACAGTGCAAAGTGGTATATTGGAGCTTGAACCTTGGACTTTCCAATCCGCAGCCCAGTACGAAATAATAATCAATACCACTTAGCCCAAACCTGGGTTTTTAACATAAAAGTAATTCCAATTATTTTACGAATAGCAGTGAAACACGACAACAATAGAAAGTTGTTATAACTTGGGTACAATAAAACATTCTTATCTTTCTTTCCCCCTTAAAATAATATTGTGATCAATTGTTCGGTGTACATAAAAAAGCCTTAAATTTTCAAACATACACAAGAAACAGCATTTTAGTTCCAATTCTCTTTGTCTTGAATTTTGCCATGGCAGTAATTTAAAATCGTTACTTATTTTTAATTGCTGAAAGGCTGGACTTTTAATATCCACTGTAACCGAAATCTGCACGTGACTTATTCTGGCTTATTTTAAAACAGATCAATCTGAAAACACTAAATGTAGTCTTGTAAATGCAGGCTTGAAAGCTTTATATAAGTTTAAACATTTCATTTTCTAAAATATGAAAATATGCTGAAAAGTATGCAGAGATACAAACCTTTACATTCGGATTCTCTAGAAACAGACGTAATTTTACAGAAAGTTTTGTATAACAAACAAAAAGTAATGTAAGAAGAAATACGTGGTCGTGTTTGCTCATTCAGCGAAAATGTTGTTTTTTTATTGTTTAACCCCCCCCCAAAAAAAAACGTCGTTTATTGTTAAACGCATATATTTTACAAACCTTACCTTGAGCCAACAGTGACTCCAAAAACATACTTTTCTGATGGTTCCTGTTTTCTAAAATACTGATGAGTAAAATTTTTAATTACTCATTATTTTTGTTCATTTTAAGATTTTTTTTAAAAAAGAATTTTAATCAACAGTAAGGAATAGTTTTAGATTTTCCAAGAATACAAAAAATGTAAGATTTGCTGAACCAGTTCCTACGCTAGTTCTTACGCAGAATCACTACATGTGAATACGCTTTTAAATTAATTTAATTTCTCGCTAATACAATTGTGTTTATAAGGTGTGAATGTGATACTGAACAAACATTTGAAGCTTGATGGAAACGTTTATGATGAGGATTTATTGTTCTGAGACTTCATAAAGACTTTATACCGAGAATATTTGATAATTTTGTATCTTATAGAGTGAAAAATAGTGATATTTTTAGTCATGTCTTTATTGTTAATTTTTTTCCATAAATTCCACCAAAGAACAGAAAATTCAAGACGATTTTTCATCTCATAAAATGCAATCTCATCTTTCTATTTATGAGCAACATTACAAGACTCTCTGTTGAAAACAACACCCCTCTATTTACCTATATTGGTAATTTCACAAATTCCTGTTTTCGGCTTTACAGTTTCCTGATATCCACAACCTTCTGTTAAAATTGATAAGGGATCATTTTTACAGCATATTTTAGTGTAAGAATATATACGTCTTGTGATCAAGTCTTGTATTGAAGAGGTTTGGACTTAGGTTTCCTTAACCTCAACTTTGAAGAGTATATAACTCTTTCCCTTAGCGGGTAGTACTAAGAAGGACCAACAGATTTTTAGCTTTAGACACATAAAGAACAACAACGAAAGAGCAGTTTAGCAGTCTGTTCTATGTTAATAGGTTTAACAATATTAAATCAGCTATGAACAGTTAATTCTAACAGTTATCAGTTGTACAGGTGTATAACACGTGAACAATTCTAAGAGTTATCAGTCGTGCACGTTTATAACACGTGGACAATTCTAAGAGTTAACAGGCGTGTACGTTTACAACACGTGGACAATTCTAACAGTTATCAGTCGTACGGGTGTATAACACGTGGACAATTCTAACAGTTATCAGTCGTACAGGTGTATAACACGTGGACAATCCTAACAGTTATCAGTCGTATACGTTTATAACACGTGGGCAATTCTAACAGTTATCAGTCGTATACGTTTATAACACGTGGGCAATTCTAACAGTTATCAGTATTATACGTTTATAACACGTGGGAAATTCTAACAGTTATCAGTCGTATACGTTTATAACACATGGACAATTACAACAGTTATAACTCTCGTACGAGCATAACATATGAGTAATTCGGATAGCTATCAGTCGCTTACCGATATAACACATGGACAATTTCAGGAATAATCAGTCATTTTTTAGCACCTAAAGAAAGCACTTCAGCAAGAATATCTCGGTATGTACTACATCAGTTATCTATATTATTTTCTATAGGTTACCTCCCAAAACTATAACAATGTTTATCATGTGAATCGCTTTGTCTACGTTTCTCTGGATCTAACTGAGTTGGATATAACTACAGTTCCAAACAGGTACAAATATCAGATCAACTTTCGGCTAATCTCTTCATTCTACTTAATAATGTTGTATTTTCCAGCCCTGAACTTGTTATTAAAATCATTATTTTACTGAATTTTTTTCATTCTGCATATTTATAAAATAGTGAGGGCTGTTAAGAAAGTACAGGAGGTTAAATGGGAATTTTGATAAACTAGAAGCTGTCTGAAGAAAAGATAATTTTCCTAAAAATAGTGAGGAATAAATATAAAATTTGAAGTGAGCCAAATCCCTTGAGTCAGAATGAATATTTGTTGTCAATGCTTTGTTGGCAAACGTGTTTGAATTTCGATGCAATGGGTGCACACAGCACAATAGAGCGCCACAGGTTCCTAAGTAGACTCGGGAATTTTTACGATGGACACCGCCGTTTCTGGTCATTTTATTGAACGCAAAAAAAGACTGCTACCGAAGTGAGTGCTTTTTGACAGTTGTCATTTTTATAAGAAGTGTCAAAGGCGCGATATTCAGTTGAATTCCAGTCAGTATATTCGACAGTGTTGGTTCGTTTCTTTGTAGTTAATCGTAAAGCTATACAAAGGGCTGTCTGGGTTCTGCCAACCACTGGTATCGAAACCCGATTTCTGGTGTTGTAAATGTCAGCAGACATACCACTGTGCCACTGAGGGGCTAGTCGACATGGAACAATAAAATCATGCATATATATAATACCAACATGAAGTGTGTATATAGACCGAATAACAATATAAATATATACACACTCAAAACACGTTCCTCGTTTTATGCGGGGCGCTCGACTCGTAATCTAAGGGTCGCGAGTTCGAATCTCCGTCACATCAAACATGCTCGCCATTTCAGCCGTAGGGGTGTTATAATTTTACGATCAATTTCACTATTCGTTTGTGAAAGAATAGCCCAAGAGTTCGGGATGGGTAGTGATTACTCTAGTCTTACATTGCTAAATTAGGGACGGCTAGCGCAGATAGCCCTCGTGTAGCTTTGCGCGAAATTCAGAACAAACAAACAATCTCTTTATGTGTTTTTTGTTCGTGCTTCTATCTGAAAAATATTTTTTTAATCCGTCGAAAGAGAAAGTCCTGTTTTTTCCTGAAATCCCTTCACAAAGGGAAACACTTTCGTTCCTAATAAGTTTGTTTTTCTCAGATTGGTTGTTCAGCACATATGAAGGCTGAAAGTTCGATGTTGATATGGATTTGCAATTTTAGGGATTACAAAGAAATCAATACTTTCCCGTAATCTATGGTTTAAAACAAGTATTTTGATAAATAATTTTGTCTACGATTAACCAGCTGTTCAGGAGTTATATATGTGTGTTTCTGTATTGTAATATATAATATTTATGTATGTATATTCATTGGCTGTGAAAAATTAAGTTGCTGATTTAATTAAGTCATAATCTCTGTCCATATGACTTTTGTGCACGTCTATATAATAGGATATCCTCTTTCTCTCAAACTTACCTCTGACCCACCAGGGATCCGTAACTTTTATACCAGAGAGCACGAGTAACCTCTTACATCTTAGGTTTCAGTGATTTATGTTTAACACAAACTTATTACTACACTGTAAATCTAAATTATTTCATCGTTCTACACTATACCTCTTCACAACAGGAGTGATATAGAACGCCTTTACTACAGAACCGGTAATATAGGCGTTAAATATGTTGTCTGTTATATAGGAGTTAAACATGTTATTCGTTATATTGGTGCTAAACATTTTCGTTATGTAGGTGTTAAGTTATTGTCTTATATAGATGTTAAACATGATGCATGTATATAAGGATTAAACATGTTATCCATTATACAGGTATTTTGTCCATAACGCCATTATCCGCTCCTGTGGTGTCAGACTACTGTATTAGCATATGCAACCGTTCTTATAAAGAGTGATTAATATTCGGTTTATGTGTGTGTGTGTTAATAAATAAACCTTATGTCAATGTTAACTATATCTCTAAGAATACAGTGACATAGGAGATATCCAGAATTGAGGAAAGAAAAAAACCAAAGACAATTACACGTTTCATGAATACTGACTTTTTTAAGGTACACGATTTCCTAGTAAAAGCATCACCAGTTCTTTAATCATGGAGTTTCACCAATGATTGACGACTTCAAGTATCAGTCAGATACACATGAGTATCTGATAGCTTTATCCACGTACTCTATCAGTGGATGAAATATGTTTGAAGTCAAAATCACCTCCTTTCGTATTTATATCGCGACTGTTGCCCTAAATGTGGTAACATGTTTACTATAGATCTCTTCGGTGCATTAAACTTTCAAACTTTAGGGCTGGTCAGTGCAATTGGCATTTAATGATAATTAAACTAAGATTCATTACGTTCCAAAAATTGTTTAATGTGAAATATTTGATCATACAGCGTAGAAAAACTTCCTAAGATCCTGTACGCACGGTTAATACACGTTTCATTCAAATTCACTTCATATATTTTAGAAAAAAAGAAAGGCTTAAAATGGTCATAACTTGAAGAAGTCGAATTGTCGTATATATGAACTTCAATAGTTACTGTTGGTCGTACACTACTACTAGTAGGTCTTGTTTGTTTTACAGCTTAATCACACTGAGCTGTCTGCTTTGACATCGCGGGGATTGAACCCTGGACTTTAGCATTGTAAGCCCGTAAACGTACAGGGGTACATATGCTAAGGTATCTACAAATTACATACTAGAATTTTGTTCAAACTCTAGTGTAAATGTTATATTTTGAGACTGAAAAATAGTAAAAGCATTTTCTATGTCATACAAATTAAATAGGGCATTCTTTGAGCTATAGTTTCTCACGCAATCTTAGAAATGAATTATCTATCCAGGCTTGAACTTTTCATAACACTATCAACTTGATTATAAATTATTCATTTCTGATTCATTAGATACAATCGGCCTCACTTTATAAGATACATCTTTAGAAAGTCCATTGTTTATATTTCAACACGAAGAAACTAGTTCTAAACGCACAATAATTTTCTCTTACCACGATATATTTGTTTTAATAGGTACTACACCAAAGCTGGCTGTGTTCACATTTTCATTAAATTCATAGGCACGAGCCTAAGAAAGATATTATTCATTGAAGCACTGCGAGATATGTTAAAATGATCGCTTGTAAGTGTATTGTAGTATCGTTCATACGCAGCCCCCCGCTAGTACAGCGGTATGTCTCCGGATTTACAACGCTAAAATCAGGGGTTCGATTCCCCTCGGTGGGCTGAGCAGATAGCCTGATGTGGCTTTGCTGTAAGAAAATCACAATCGTTCATACGGTTTTAATACTTCAATAAGCTTCCATGTGTGATTTTAAGCTTGAAACTCTGTAAGGAATTTGAAAAGTAAAAACTAGTTGTCCACGACATATGGTATTCATATGGGTAATATTAACACTAAATTCATTACTTGTATACGTTTAACGAATATCTTCTAAAATACCCATAATTTATGACATTTGAGACTACTGGCCTTGTTGCAACGTCCAACTCAAATATTTTTCCAATATTAGAATCTCTCAGTCTAATCTCTATGTTCATACGCTCAGTTATAATTTTACCGTTATTACCTGTAACAATTACCTTTGCACTTTTGTTTCCCTTGTAAGTGTTAGACCTGTACTTAATTTCTCTTGGTATATATTGTAAGATTTATTTTACTGAATTTGTTGTCAGAAAGAAACGACTCCGGATGACCAACATTACTTGACCCGGCATGGCTAGGTGGTTAAGACACTTGACTCGTAATCTGAGGGTGGCGGATTCGAATCCCCATCGCACCAAATATGTTCGCTAAAAAGCCGTGGGGACGTTATAATGCGATGGTCAATTGCAAGAGTTAAAGGCTACTTGTCTTCCCTCTAGTATTACACTGCTAAATTAGGGACAGCTAGTGCAGATAGCTCTCGTGTAGCTTTGTGTGAAATTCTGAAAGCAAACAAACAAACATCACTTAGCACTTTAAAGGCATCTTCAAATCAGTGTGACCATGCTTTGGTTCTTTTCGATCCAAATCATTACGTTTGTTAGAAATAAGATTACAAGTGACTTCATTACGTTTATTTGTAAGTGAGTTTTCCATGTTTAACCGAGTGTAATATTTCTATCAATATAGAAACCTTTGTAACAGTCGGGCTGAGGGTCATGCATTAGTACAAGTATGATAAAGACAAAACTAAAGTCACAATTAAGCAACTGAATTTCGACAACATCACTTCTTATTCAATAATATTACAAATAATACCAGAGAAACAAGCATTGTTTCAAATAATAAACACTTTTACAAAATTATAACCTTAAAGCCATCTCTTAATGTATGTGAAATTATATTAAACTGAACATATTTTCTACAGAGAAATAAGAGTTATTTATAATACAGTAACATCTTTTTTGAAAGGACTGTCCTGAAAATATCCTTAGTTATTTTTATCGATTTGAAAGTTTTTTTGTTTTCTGAAAAAACAAACAAACAAAACAGAATATTAGACCCCCTGGATGACATCATCCACGTGATTGTACACAACTAATGAAGTCAAACTTCTGTATCTTTGTGTGTTTGAAACAAGGGATTTTAAAATTGCTCCATTCTTTGTTGCTCATATTACAGCCATTCTTGAAGCCCCATATGTTCATGAGATTCTTCAGGACTATTTATTGAGTATTAGACCAGTATCCGATTTACCCTTGTGTTTTAAAAGTAGTCTAAGTCTAATAAACTTTTGACTTTGATGTAACAGCAGCAAGTGTCATGCTGCTCGGCTTGATAGATGTAGCTTCATTTATGCTATGCCAAAGATCAACAAGTTGAATAAGTTGTTTTTCTACTTGTTACTCTTTATTTACAAATAGTGTATTGTGTGGTTTGTAATAAAGGGTGACTTAAAACAAGTTTCGGGCTAAAACTGTTACGTTTACAGGTTAGATGTGGACATGGAAATACACAACGGCGGTAAATTAGGGTTTAGTTTATCAATACAATGTTGAAAGCTGGTACCGAGTGGCGAGCTTTACTTATATCCCTGTGTTCGGAGATGTATGTAAGTTTTACATAATAGCAAAAAATAATCTTTATATCTTCTAGGTGTAGGCTTATATTTCTCCCCTATGAATACCATAGAAGTTAGAACAGAGCAGCTTAACTTCAACTCCATAGGTTCAGAGATGTAAGTTGCCACGTAGAATTGCGAAGAATTAGCTTTATATTGTCTAGGTGCTATTCACAAGGGAAAACTTGAGCCTACACCATCAGAAAAATGGTGGAAGCTAGTATGGAAATGTATGAGGTTTTATTTAATAATGTAACGCATACGAAAACAAATAACAAACACCCTGGAGACTGTGTATCAGATTCTACACAAGGCCAAGTGCATAAAGAATTAACCAAAATTTACATTGAAATACTGGGTCAAAGTGGTTAACCTTGGTCAAATGTCACGTAGCAGTGTTTCAACAGTACAACTTCGAAATGTTTCTCAGTGTTAGTTCAACAGTATTATATCAAAACGTTACTCATTACTGAGTCAACAGTGTTAGATAAAAATGTTTCGTAGTGTAACATCAAGGTGTTACTCAGTACTGACTCAACAGTATTACATCAAAATATTAGTGTTACTTCAAGATGTTTTTCAGTTCTGATTAAACAGTGTTACATCAAAATGTTACTCAGCACTGATTCATGATTCAACAGTGTTATATTAAAATTTTTCTTTGTACTCATTTACCAATATTACATCAAAATATTACTAATTAAGGACTGAACAATATCACACGAAAATGGTATTTAGTTTTCATTCATCCGTGTTACATCAAAGTGTTAAGCAAAAATGACTAATTCGTAGGTTGTGATGAGTGCACTGAGAAATTAAATGTAAATCCAATCGTTCGCTATATTACATTAATATTTTTACAACTGCATGAAAATAACTGAAACAGCATATATCTAGGGGCTCCTATGTTCGACGAAGTACTACTTTTTCACCTTTTCTGGCCCGGCATGGCCAGGTGGATAAGGTGCTCGACTCGTAATTTGAGAGTCGCAGGTTCGACTCCCCGTCACACCAAACATACTCGCTCTTTCAGCCGTGGATGGGGGCTGTATAATGTGACGGTCAATTCCACTATTCGTTGGTAAAAGAGTAGCTCAAAGTTGGCGATGGATGGTGATGACTACCTGCCTTCCCTCTAGTCTTACACTGCTAAATTATGGACGGCTAGCGCAGATAGCTCTTGTGTAGCTTTGCGCGAAATCCAAAAGCAAAAAACACTGATACATAGTGTGATATGATGTAACGGTTGACCAAGGAATTATGTAAACGACAATGCAATGTAATAGGACATTGTAGGAAAAAAATGAATAAATTAGTATACCTTGCAACTAACGCCTGAAGACATTCTACACATTGATTTCAACTATTTATTAAATTTTAGACAATACATAAATGGATCAATCATATTCACCTATAACTTCTTGGCGCCTCCACCTTACAGCGCAGCAGTTCGTGTCACACGCCCGCCAGTGGCACATCGGTATGTCTGTGGGCCTATACTGCTAGAAACTGGGTTTCGATACCCGTGGTTGACAGAACAGAGATAGCCCTTTGTGCCCATCCCCTGTGGCACAGCAGTATGTCTGCGGACCTACAACGCTACAAATCCGGTTTCGATACACCTTATATTTTTCCATGATAATCTTACGAACATTCCATTACACATACACACATATTCTTAGCATATTTAATGCATATAAATTCAAAGCTCCATATGAATAATATTGATAAACATTATCATCCTCTGCTTCCTTTGTCTTTCTCTTACCTGCTTTATCGATCGTTGATTCGTATACAGTTTAAATTAGCTTAAAGAAAACTCGTAAGTTTTACTGCGTTAAAAAGAAAGGTGGAATTTTTTCATGTATTTTGCTTCTATAACTTCAAGGAAATATTCTTCCAGGTTAATAACAGTTAGAGTTGTTATATAAGTATTGTTATTCTTTCATTTTTTTGATCTATCATCTTTTATTCCAAAAATAAAATGCTAGTAACAAAGGTCAGGACTTTAAGACGTACGAACTGGTAGGGTATTTCCGGCCTTTTTTAAAAGCAGAATCTAAACATAACTAATTAATCGACAATTTAATATTACACCATCGTTTATTCAAGTGTGATAAAAATACATTATTTCTGATGGTTTCAGTAGAAGTAACAGAGATCCCGTATTATTAAGTTTTAAACGCCATTCCTTTACAAACTTATAAAAGCGAACGACATTTGAGACCTTATTGTCTATAAACATGGAGAGAGCAGAGCTGTTCTTCTCTCTGGTTTCTTACACTTTACAAGTTGTTGCTGAACCAACTTAATTGACTCTGGGAGAGGAGCACAGATATATCTCCCAAATATCGAGTTGAAATGTATCCGAACCAGCGTGATGACGCTAGTAGCTGACTTTAAAAGCAAGTGATGTTTGGCGCCATGCGTGGCACGGGTATTTCGAATGAGCGGTTTATGTAATAAGGTCATTTTCTTTCCACTTGCTACTGCCTTTGCTACATCTAATTGTAACACTGATCAACCGTATTCAGTTTACTCGTGTAACGAACAACGCACGCACACACACATTCGCCTCCGTTCTACTATGTTCGTGAGTTGGTCAATAGTTTATCCAAGCTTATACCTGCAGCTACCACGAAAACATAATGAATGTCCTGTCAGACCATTTACGTGTATTTTAGAAATTTAAAGTTTGAATTAGACTATTTAAGTTTATCTTAGAGGTTGGACTTATCCTTTCTATATTAAGCTTACTTGTTCACTGCCTACATAAGATTTCTACAAGACAACCTGCCCTAATGACTCGAGGTCATTCCAGCTTCACGATGACCCCGCAGACACCAACCAAGGAGAAA
The DNA here is from genome assembly GCF_004210375.1 of Tachypleus tridentatus. Taxonomy (NCBI): domain Eukaryota; kingdom Metazoa; phylum Arthropoda; class Merostomata; order Xiphosura; family Limulidae; genus Tachypleus; species Tachypleus tridentatus. The sequence goes on along the minus strand of NC_134832.1, from coordinate 130,109,805 downwards.
GTTACCTGAAACGCGCCCCGGACGCCAGACTTGAATAGACAGATTCTAACACCATCATTCTTTTAATTACTAAATGTTATTTAACTTTGTTCAAAAACTTCCATGATTAATTTCTATGTAAGTTCTGATATTTCCAATAGCAGTATGATGTTAATTAATGTGAAGGAAAATGTTCCAGCGTATTGCTGTCGCACAAAAATCTAAGTGATATAAGAAAGTTGAAAACACGACCTTTACTCTCGAGAGAATATTAATAATAAATTTATTTTAGCTAACTTCTCTCCATTGTAGATTCATCAGAACTAGAAGGACAGGAACGAATATGTAAATATAGATTTTAATTGAGAAATAGTCTCGCTTGCAACATAAATGGAGAGCACACCAGATTATAAATATATATAATATTAGTTGATCAAAGTTTGTAACGCTTATATAAAGTTATATAAAGTTAAGATACGTTAATGTAACCGTATAATGATAAGTATGTTTAGAGCTTTACTGAGAAGAGAGGAACTTGCTATTCATAATTGTAGGACGTATTTTATTGACTTTGTAAGAGACTAGCGGGAAAAAAACTGGTACAACATCAAAAGTAGATGCTTTTAATTTCTTCAAAAATAAACTTTGATCTATATCATAAAGTGGATGTCTCTGTCCAGGACTAAAACTTTCCAATTTCTCGGTATGTGATAATTTTAGAACTTTCAGTTTTTGGGTATGCCCCAGAAAGAATTTGAAACCACTTGCTTTAGTTGCCCATTTTTTAGCGAATTTCTCAGCTATTTTAACTCTCTGCCCCTTGCTGTCTGAGTTTCTGATCATGATGAAACTTTCATGAGGTGTTTAGTTTGATCCAAATCTCCATTACTTTTAGGGATGCGAGCTATATGTTATATTGAAAAAGTTAGATCAATATTCAGTAGTTATATACGGAATTACAGGTAATTCACTGTAACTTTTAATAAAAATTCATATTGTTTGAAAAGACTGACTAATTAGTTGTTCACGTTGTTCGGTAAAGCAAAATGCAGTTACACAATTGGACCTGAAATATTAATATTTTCTTATAGTATGATCAGACGTGAACTACTAATACACAATATATTCTTACAGGATCATTAGAAGTGAACTATTAATACATAACATATTATTGCAGGGTCACTAGAATTGAACTACTAACACACGATATATTTCTAAAGGATCATTTGAAATAAACTACTAACACATCGTATTTTCGTACAGGATCATTAGAACTAAACTAGTAATACACAATATATTTCTTCGGGATCGTTAGAACTGAATCACTTACACTCAGTATATTCCCACAGGATCATGATTAACTAGGACGTTCTAGGTTTAGGGTTAAATATAAAACTTTAGGTACTGTACCAATGCCTCCATCACTATGTATTCCTGAACTGAACAAAACTATGAGTCTCAACTGTAATGTGAAGACTATGTTGATAGTTAATCAAAGGACAACTAGTTTGAACAGGGGTACATCTTTACTGATCAAAACTGACACTAATGATAAATAAAATGTTTAAAGAACACAGCTTAATACATGTTGTAGCTCCAAAGGTTATGAGGTTGTATTTTGTAAGGATCTTTTTGCATACCTTTTTCGGGGTGAATACGATCCACGAACATCTACTGCATTATACACTAGGGGCTTATTAACATACAACATATAGAAAATTGCACACTAGACGTACTTCAGCAAGGTTCTCGAAAGCGTTCTGTTTAAAGGGTATGTAAAACCTAAATTAAAAGAAACAAATATTTTTATTTTTTGTTTTTGTAGCTGTCATGCTGTTTTATAGCCTACAGAGTGCAGAATTTATTCTCGTGGTTTGTCGCATACGCACGTTTACTGACGTCAAACAGTGCAAATTGTAACGATAAGCGTCTCTTATGTGACGTGAGTTTAATGTCTACCGATTGATTAATACACACCACACCACTGTGTGTGAGTGGTTTTAAACAGATGACCTCTTCATGTGGCCTTCGGCCCAATTTTGAAGTAAAAAAAGGGTCATAAATAATTGTAGAATAATTACATTTAACGTTTAGTGATATAATTTAATAGTGTGTTTTAGTGTGACTTCTGTACTGTTGTGAACTATTTAGTTTTGATTTTGGGCATATAAAACCCCAAACTTTCATTTATTTGGTTGGTTGGTTGGTTGGTTGGAATTTTTGTGCAAAGCTACATGAGGGTTATATGTACTAGTCGTCCCTAATTTTAAACTGATAAAGTAGAGTATAGGACCCATCTCCAGGTCTTGGGTTATACCTGTCTGACTGAATAGTGGGATTTAACCACCATTTTGACCATTTCAAGACCCTACAGCGTGGAGTATTTGATCAGCAATGAAATATTAACCACAAGTCATTAGATTCACTGCCAAAAGCTACATACTTTTCCAACGTTTCTAGTGAAATACTATAGGTATGGTTTGATTTGCTTTGAATTTCGTGCAAAGTTACACGAGGGCTATCTGTGCTTACTGCCCCTAATTTAGCAGTGTAAGATTTGAGGAAAGGCAGCTAGTCAACACCAGCCACCGCCAACTCTTGGGCTACTCTTTTACCAACGAATAGTGGAATTGACCGTCACATTATAACGCCCCCACGGCTGAATAGGCGAGCATGTTTGGTGTGATGGGCTTTCGAACCCGCGACCCTCGGATTACGAGTTGAGTGCCTTAACCACCTGGTCATGGCGGGCGTGAAATACTATAATAAGTAATAACACTGCGTATTGAGTTGCTTATTAGTGCGTAAAGTCTGAGGATATTTTAACATGTTAAATTTATTCATAAGGAATTACTGAAGAAGAGTTAATAGCCGATTTGATGGTTTCTACATTTCAAATGTAAAACAGGTTGAAGTTGTGTTTATATCAGTCGTAAAATAGGAAATTAGAACAATGTTCGTTTGTATTGAAATTAAAACAGGAATCTAGACAGTAGGCTAGCTTTGCTTTGCCCACCATGAGTATCGAAACCCGGTTTTAACGGTGTGAATCCACAGACATGACGCTGTGACACTGGAGGGGCTAAACCAGAACATAAATTCGTTTTAAAGCATAAAACTAACTGCACTGATATTGAATATCGAATTGCAGTGTTATCTATCGTCAAACTTACTTCTCAACCAGTTAGAGACAAAAACAGTACGTATATGTAAATAACTAACACACGCACACATATATATGTATACATACATACACACATGTATCTATCTGACTGACAATGGTTAAAATACATTTAAATGAATTGAAGAAGGGCACAAGGATTACAATTTTCAATACCGATAAAGGCAACAGCATTGTAATTGTTCAAAACAAATATTGCATCCTTTCCGATGAAAAGAAATTCAAACCTGTCCCCAAGAACCTAGAAAACATATGTGAAAACAAATGAAGATAATTACTTACAAAAAACACGATAACTTAATTATTGATGGTTTTTATACTGAGTTATCTTTATAGAATTGACTCAAACCACAATTCTAAGACGTTGTTAAACCACACAAACCAGACTGCCCTATACGACCTATGCTATTGCCTTATAACTCTTAGCAGACACATTACTTGGACACTCACGCCACAGGTGATATTTAGAGATATCTTTTTCAATTTTAAAAACCCACTATACCGACCAATCCATAAATTTTAACGGTTAGCTTTGACGTTGTGTGACACTTTTTACTTAAGTTCTCACCAACGAAACTGACTGTGTTGATCTGTGTGTAACTGATTGTGTTGTTCTGTGTGTAACTGACTGTGTTGTTCTGTGTGTAACTGACTGTGTTGTTCTGTGTGTAACTGACAGTGTTGATCTGTGTGTAACTGACTGTGTTGTTCTGTGTGTAACTGACTGTGTTGTTCTGTGTGTAACTGACAGTGTTGATCTGTGTGTAACTGACAGTGTTGATCTGTGTGTAAGTTGCTGTGTTGATCTGTGTGTAACATTATTACGTTAATTCGCATCCCTAGCATACTTTTTATCTTCTCTTCAGAATTTACTTCAACCAAAACGAACTTCGTATCTCAACACTAAAAATATTCTTCTACCTGATTCACCTGTTCCAATCATCATGTTTATTACCCGGATCGAAACATAAACCGTAATCCTGTTCTTCCATACTGATATAGTCATGTCGATCGCACTTCTACCTGATTCACCTTTACTGATACGTACAAACTTTTTTTTAGCACAGAACTTAGTTCGAACACATAATTCAAAATTCTCCACAAGAACAACTCCACTGGACTTTATATGCCCTGGAATTTCTCTCCTAAAACGAAACAAAAAAATCAATAAATGACGAATCTGATAAACATAACTTCGAGTCACTGCTCAACGGAAATAGTTATGATGAAATTAACTTTATTCTTCCATTTCCACCAGTTATTGTAGAAATATTCTCACGTAACTACAACAAAAACTTCGAAATTAAAAAAACAAAAAAACAAAATTATTACTAATAAGGCAATCATTAACAAAGCATTAAACAACCGTTGATCATTTGTCCCTGAATTCAGCTCTAACTCACACTTAGACAAAAGTTGACACTAAGCATAGTAATTTGGGATACGATACTCGTGGTGGGCAGAACACAGATAACTCTTTGTTTAGCTTTGTGCTCAAGAACGAACAACAACAACTAAACAACAATTCTCACTAAATAAGTGTGTAGAACTGCACATTGCCAACATCTTTTACATAAAATAATGTGTAGTAACTACACAGAGTTGCTCAGTAAGCACATTGCATTCTAATCATTATGAGTAACATTGATTTAACATTATATTTGATTAGCTTGCTCATCACTAGGTGTATATATATGTGTTTAGTACTGATCTACGTAATTAGTTTGATTTTCTTCAGACGGTAACATTAATAGCAGTTAGTTTTTCACATTTCTTTTATGTATGGATATTTAAGGAACTGGAAAAGAACAGAATATGTCTGATAAATGTGCTATCAATGATCAGTAAATTAAGGTATATGTTTGATAAATATCGTGCTATCAATGATCAGTAAATTAGGGTATATGTTTGATAAATATCGTGCTATCAATGATCAGTAAATTAGGGTATATGTTTGATAAATATCGTGCTATCAATGATCAGTAAATTAGGGTATATGTTTGATAAATATCGTGCTATCAATGATCAGTAAATTAAGGTATATGTTTGATAAATATCGTGCTATCAATGATCAGTAAATTAGGGTATATGTTTGATAAATATCGTGCTATCAATGATCAGTAAATTAGGGTATATGTTTGATAAATATCGTGCTATCAATGATCAGTAAATTAAGGTATATGTTTGATAAATATCGTGCTACCAATGATGTTATAGCTGGTTAGTTCTAATATCTGCCTAGTCGCAATAACTGATTAATATTAGTAATTATTTTGTTGTTGTGGTGACGGATGTTAATATTAGCCTTACGTCACAACAGGTGACTATTAACATTTTTTATGTTAATATCTGTCTCTTCTTATGACTGGAAAAAGTTAAAATCTGGCTTATTAATGATAATATTTGTCTTTTTCTTAACCTAAACTTGGCTGGTGAATATTCTTTGTCATATGATTGTTTGTTTTTGAATTTCGCGCAAAGCTACACGAGGGCTATCTGCGCTAGCCATCCCTAATTTAGCAGTGTAAAACTAGAGGAAAGGCAGCTAGTCATCACCACCCATCGAGAACTCTTGGGCTACTCTTTTACCAACGAATAGTGGGATTAACTATCGCATTATAACGCACTGAGAGCTGAAAGGGCGAGCATGTTTGGTCGGATTGCGAGTCGAGCGCCTTAACTACCTGGCCATGCCGGGCGTCTTTGTATGACTTATTAAAAATTAATATCTGTATTGTTGTATAATTGGATAATGTTAATATGTATTTTGTTGTATGAGTAATGCGCATAAGTATTTGTTTCTCTCTGTGGTTGTTTGTCGGAATGTTAATGTGTGTCGTTCGACTGGTAAAGTTTACGGTCTGATTATTGTATTTTTGATAAACGCTTCTGTTTTGTCTTGTTAATAATTATTTTATGACAATTAATTCTGATAGTAGTATTATAGTTTTAATTTATACTAAATGTGGAATATGTTATTATTTTAAGGAAAAATTTTCTTTCCGCCATTGGATCCTGATGGAAATTTATATAGTTAATTTAATCTAAACATGAACTATCATATTAATTCGAGGAAAATCTTTCGTAGTTAATATTACAGAATATGGAAGCAACCGAGAAAATGAATATATATTTAGAAATATTGGCATAATGTTATTGTATGGAACGCAGCATAGCTCCAATGAGTGTAATAATAATACATTTCCAGAGTGTGTTGCTGTTGTTACTCAAAAGGAATTTCTACGAAGTACGCAGCAGGGTTCGTTCCACTCACAGGAAGTTGGCAACTTTTAGTAAGCGTCATTCCTATCGCCCTACAAAGAAAAGAGAAACGTGGCTTAGCAAGTATAGACCTAGACCTAAATTATTATTCAACGAAAGGAGATAAAATTCCAACTACTGCACACATGTTTTACTTACTTATGAGCTGGGGGGTGGCCTAATTGGGTAGCCCTGTTTGTGAATTCACAGTTCGCGACCCGTAATTTTGAAAACACGCTGTCATATCCCACGTTTTGATAAGAGAAGAGCCATCCAAGAATTGGCGGCGGGTGCAACATAAGGGTGGTGGTCAAGTTCCGCGTTTTTCTAAGACAAAAAACAACCCTGTAGTTGTCAAAATGAGAGACGGGCTATACGCAAATATTCCTGCTTTGCGCGAACATATGAAGCAAACAAAACAATTAATGAAGAAGTGCACGTGACCTAAGGAGTTATTTCCATTTCGTCTTCATATGGAAAGGTTACTCCATTTATTCAATGTGATCTGTAGGGTACTTTGAGGAAGCGACGTTTGCAATACAACTTTATACAAAACACTTTGTTAGACTTTAAGTCGCCTTGAAAGCAGTTGCTTAGCTGTAAACTTAACGGTATGGTTGAGTGCCTCTTTATTTGTTGCTTAGATTAATCAATTCGAAAGCTTCACTGATTAATTAGAAGTTCAATTAATAGCTTGCCTGGACAAAATGACATTTTAAGCTAATTTCGACATCATAATGAGATAAGAAAACGTTTTTCTTTAATTATCACTCGTTTTGTTTCATGACTTTTCCAAGCAGTCTGTAATGAAGCGGAAGTTTCTGATGCTGTTAAAAATAATTTTTTATTGTGTCTAAATAGACAGTGTTAAATAAAACTGGATAATATTTTGTTGTATAACATGGCAGATATGTGATATATTAATGTGAAAAATAATCGAAGAGCGACTTTTCTTTACTTTTCACCGCTGTATATCAGATTATCGAGATATAGGGATAATAAACAAACTCACTTTTCCCCCTTGTCTTTATATATACACTTCTAATAATCCTTAATAAATACTTCGGTTTTTCAATGTTTGTAGATAAGCAGAAAACTACATAATGGGTTAACTATGGTGTGCCTCTCTACGTTTATCGAAACTCGGTATTTAGCGTTATAAGCCTGCTGAGCCACTAGGGAGGCGACGGGGGGTCATTAAACTGTTGTCTATAAGCGTAGTGATAATGTCTCTGTTATTCTTGACGGTAACAACTAGGTGGTCCGGCATGGTTAGTTGTGTTAAGCCGTTCGAATCCCCATCGCACTAAACATGCTCGCCCTTTCAGCCGTGGAGGCGTTACAATGTGACGATCAACCCCACAATTCGTTGGTAAAAGAGTAGCCCAAGAGTTGGCGGTGGGTGGTGATGGCTAGCTGCCTTCCCTGTAGACTTACACTGCTAAATTAGGGACGGCTAGCACAGATAGCCCTCGTGTAGCTTTGCGCGAAATTAAAAAAACAAATCAAAACAAACAACTAGGTGTCCAAGTGATAAAACAATACGTGTTTATATTTATAAGTAAAAATGTAAGCTCTGTTCTACGTAATTAGATAGCTTGTTTTGATCAGAAGTCAACATTAATAGTACAGTTCAGAAGACTGAATAGTTTTATGAAAGTACATCTTCCTAATCTGGGAGTGAAAATGTTCTAACGACAGTGAGGGTTTTGCCTCCTACACGTACAACGATGTTGGCATTTAATACGAATTTCGTATTATTAAAAATACTTGTTTAAAGCACGTATTCAGCTTGGTATATGTCAGTATTGATACCCGTTAAAGTTGAAAATGAAAATGTTTATTTATTTACATTATCAGTTTTCGTTGACAAATGTACCACTTTTACGGCTTTGAAATAAAAAGAAAAGGTTTGCCCACGTTGTAATATTTTAGTTTCTTTTCAGATTTCGAAAACTTAAACCTTAGATAATTGGAACATTTTAAAGGAAATAAAGTAAATTTAAACAGAACTTGTACTACAGTTAAGTTTTGTAATGTAAAACTTAAAGCTATCAGTGGACTAATTAATAAATATCTTCACTGAGGTGTCGTTCTGACGCAAAAACTTAATTCTATGAAAATTAGTTTTTCAGTACTTCATTTTCATTTTTTCTCAACATCATAATTCCGGTGTTTTTTGTAAGCAGTTATTTAGGGTTTAGACCAAAAACAAATTCAGTGTTATAGTCGATAGAAATATCACACATAAGTACTGACATAATCACATATTCGCAACGCTGAAAACTTTATCAGTGCATTACTTGATAATAAATATACTGTACTGTCGAAAAACATGTCAGTTGTAGTTCAGGCTGTTTCATTCTTTTCCTCCATTCTTGGTAAAGAAGATTCACCGGCTTTTGTAAATTCAATTCATTAAATTTCTCATGTCAGTCAGGCTTAGAGTCGTTCGTTTGATCTTCCTGAAACTTAGCTGTGATACATTCTACACAGTAGCTATTGTAGCCTTTTGAAATTAATTTACAATCATGTTAGGAATGTTACCATGGAAATACAGTCGCTGTAGTTTGATATAGTTTACATCTATTCCACGGAAAGCAAACAGTGCTGTGGTAAACATATATATCTTCCTAGATAACGTGGTATGGATGTTCTTACAAAATATACCCTAGAATAAGATTCTTTCTTTTCTGTAACGACTAGAAATTCTTACCTTTAAAAAAATAGTGATGTTTGATAATACATTAGTTTCTAACAAAAGCAGCAAAAAGCTGTAGAGATAATACAATATATATGTATAAGCTATCCTACACGATAACATACGTCTAGGAGGAACTCATATTACATAAATTAAGTAAAAGTGAAAGAATGATGATACGCTAAAGCCATTGAAGATCTCTAAACAATACTATACGAAAACAATTTATTGATCAAAATTTATCATTACACATTATTAACACTGCGTCTTCACACTTATAATCTGAGTGACATTTATTTAAAAACATTTCTGTACGTCTTGTCGCTACCACATCATTTATCTTCGCTATCTGAAAGTAATGTTTGTTTACAGTTGGAAACATCTTTCTACACTTTGTTATTACCATCCTTCTATCTTCACAGTCTAAGGGTAACATTTGCTCATAAATGCACATTTCAGTACACATTGCTACCACCACTTCTCTACTCTATTTTCAAAGCCAAACACTAGGATTGGCTCACACACGCACGTTTGTGTACACACTGACATTAATACACTTCTCTCTTCACACTCTGAGAGTAGTGTTTATTGGAGGAAAGTTAACTCTGAGCACACATTGATACTACCACCTCTCAATCTACGATTCAGACTAACGTTTGCCTATGGCGCACAATACTGTTAACATTGTTATTATCACACCTCTACGCTAACCTGATTTTAACATTGTGTGCGTGTGTATTTGTTTGTTTTAAATTTCGCTCAGAGCTACGCGAGGGCTATCTGCGCTAGCTATCCTTACTTTAGCAGTGTAAGACTAGAGGAAAGGCAGCTAGTCATCACCACCCACCGCCAACTCTTGGGCTACTCTTTTATCAACGAATAGTGGGATTGACCGTCACATTATAACGGCTGAAAGGGCGAACATGTTTGATGCGACCGGGTTTCGAACCCGCGACCCATCGGATTACGAGTCGAACGCCTTAACACGCTTGGCCATGCCGTGCGTGTGTGGAACAATGTTTTATACACATACACAGAGTTCTGTATATTCTGATTCTACCTTATTTCAGTAACATTACAGAATAATTTCTTCAGTAATGTTACGATACACGAAAGCTTGATTGGAATGAAGCACAAACCTTTTCACAAAAACAAATCACTTTATCGATACATTTCTGAGATGATAGTAGTGTTTCTATCATTGTTCGAACCTTGTACCTAACATATAGATTATACGAGGAAGAAAATGTAAACATTATATACTTGCGATAAGTAAATGAGTTTTGTAAATAATAGAAAATACCCGAGCGTTTACAACTTGTTAACTAATATTATGTATTAGCGTTATTGTATAAATGTTTCTTTATTTCATGATGAAATGGGAACAAATTTTCTGAAAATTTATTATTCATGTTCTGTAAGTACGAGGGTTTTAAAATACATGCTACAGTTATTTTAGGCCCAGCATGGCCAGGCGGTTAAGACGCTCGACTTCTAATCTGAGAGTCGCGATTCGAATCTCTGTCACACCAAACATGCTCGCCCTTTCAGCCGGGGGTGTTATAATTTGACGATCAATCCTACTATTCGTTGGTAAAAGAATAGCCTAAGAGTTGGCAGTGGTTGGTAATGACTAACTGCCTTCCCTTTAGTCTTATGTTGCTAAATTAAGGATGACTAGCGCAAATAGCCCTCGTGTAGCTTTTCGCGAAATTTAAAAATAAACCAAACCATTGTTATATCTTGAATGTTAATGTTTAGAACTAATGTCACCTATTGATAATATTTTTACTATTTTTATTTTACTATTAAATATATTACTCTATCCAAAGAATAGTATAAAAGATCTGACGAAAGGGAATTTTTATTTATGCCCTAATTGATCAAAATATTATTTTTTGGATTTCCTTTCTAATCTAACATACCTCTGTTGTATTAAAAACCTAATGAGCTATTGCTGAACAGGTCTGGGAATCGAGAGACTCAGTGAAAGAAGTTTTATTGCTATATATATTTCAGGAGATAAATCGTATAAAAATATTTAATTTTATCTCCTCTACGCGACGTTTCTATTTCAAGTAAGAAAGAACGAAACGTGTCGGTGTTGACACACCAGTGTGATAACATTTCGAAAGTAAACAAAAAATACACATGATAATAGAATATAACACTAGATAAAAATAAATAAGAGATTTAAACAGTATAGTAATGACAAGGTAAAATATGTTAATGAAATAATAATAATAAAGAATACATGTGAAACCCAATTCATCATTCGACTTCTTGTTGATTTATACCGGTTTGGGGAAAATTCGTCCATTATCAGTGACGCCAAGAAGGGCAGATCTAATCCAAAATCCAGCCCCAAAACTTAAAAGTAATTAATGTTTAAAACACTTGAAGTAGCAAATGGAGAGAAGAAGACTAGGTTTCATATAGTGGTGGATGTATCTTACCTATGGGGTCTTTCAATTTGTATTTTACTCACAAATTAGTCCTATATTTATAGAGAAAATTCTATAATACGCAGCACTCATACCACTAATCTATTTTTGTGAATTATTTAGCCAAACGAACTGTTTAAAATGCTAAGAAATAGATGTGAAGCACATGATCGGTTGAAATAATTTATCTTTACAAGAACGTGCAACGGATGATTTCGTAAAATACGGATGTGACGACGTCAGAGAAACGTAAAGCAGTTTATTCCTATAATTATGATAAAATACACTTCTTCCTACTCCTTATTACGAATGCACGCAGCACGTTTGTTTCTAAATCACAAGCAGTAAGTGGCTGGCAGAACCACATAATTCTACTGCTTTATCTTTCAGAAAATATCTGATTAGAAAATTTGATTGTCTCTTTATTTGACTATGCTAAGAAATGTGTGTTTTATAGCTCTTGGTAAAAACAAAAGCAGTGACTTACAGGTTTTACTACAGTATTTGAATCTAATTCACGCCATATAACACGCTGTACTTTTCGCTCCCGAGCTACATTACCTATCTCGGTAGCGTCTCAACCAAAGCAGTATTATACTCGTTTGTTCGGGCTGAAATGGCTGGACTTTTCATTTCCTGTCAGGGTAGAGATAACATAATCCATGTCTTGATGTATGCGAACAGAAACTTTTCTCTAACATATATGAAACGTATGGTAACAACGATGTACTTAAGAGCTTTTCGCACCAACACTAGGTTCTTACCATACACGATATATGTGCAACATCATAACGTTCTACGTATACAAACCCGAGGGCCAGTGGCCCACATTTACAGAGCTTTGAGATATAGGTTTAATGCCTTGAATTACTATTTTAGACTTTTTCAATTGAATAATCATTCCCGCTATAATGCAAGTTCAATTTATTTAACCAAGTTACGGACAGTAATTACTAAGCCTACTTATTTACGTGCTGTAATGTAAATCAATTTCAAATCTGAGGTTCGCTTTCGGGAAATCTACGTTAAAGTGTTTTCGCGAAAGACCCGGGCTTCCTAAGAAGTTGGGTGAAAGGTTTTACCTTTGTGCAAACTTCGGAGCTGAGACAATTCGCTTGGCACTATTTAGAAGTTGGTTCTCAGAAGTTCTCAGGTAATTCACGGATTCTCCAAGACATGGAGTGAAACTTTATACCTTTATGCAGATTTCGGGACCAAACCGATACATTTGGTATTACGTAGATGTTGGTGTGACCAGCAGATTATATCTTATAATATACATATGTTATTCAACGTATAGGATTATATAACCCATTTTTTCACACCTAACAGTACATCATGATACATCTTTTGAGTTTAACTGTGCATCTTTATATATCCAACGTTACAACTTTATACAACTGTACGTACTGATACATTCGTTGGTAATATTTGCTTATTGTATGCAGTACATATTTACAAATCCATTAGTACATCTTTACACATCATATGTTATATATTTACAAATTCATCGGTAAATATTTTCATACAAGGAAATACATTTTACTATTACTCCCTCGTGAAGTTCGTAGAGTTTTGATATTAATAGAATTTGCTAATTCGTGAAAAGCGTTCGCACCGTGATAGAGGCCTAAATGTTGAAATGTGTTATACTGTTGGATTTATACAGGTACTATGTGATATGTGAAACTGTTTTCTGTTAAGCATAGAAGATGTATTGTTGTATGAAAATATGCAGTTGTATAAGTATTTCGCTTTGTACAAATGTATTTTGAATACATAAACAAGCTGTAAAGGGAATGTTTTCTCGTGTTTATACAAACATTATACAGTCATGTGAAAAAATTATGACACCCTATGAAAGCCTGTGTATATATGTAACAATTTTGGATTAATGGATATTTAATCTCAATTGTAACAATACTGAGAGATTAAAGTAATATAACTAAACAATTAAAACTGAAGAAAAGACTTTTCAAGATCTTCTGTAAAATGTAATTCGACAAAAATGCATATTCAAACTGAGGAAAAAATTAGGACATCCTACCCCCTAATAGCTAGTGTTATCCCCTTTGGCTGAAATAACTGCAGTGAGACACTTCTTGTAGTATCTACCAGTCTCTGACATCGGTCTGAAGAAAGTTTGCCCCACTCCTCAATGCAGAATTCTTTCAGCTGTGAGATGTTTGAGGGGTTTCTTGCTTGTACAGATCGTTTCAAGTCACCCCACAGCATCTCAATGGGATTAAGATCTGGGCTTTGACTCGGCCATTCCAGGACTCTCCATTTATTAGTTTTCAGCCAGTCCTTGGTGGATTTACTGGTATGTTTTGGGTCATTATCGTGTTGCAGGGTCCAGTTTCGCTTCAGCTTTAATTTTCTTACAGATGGTCTCACATGATCCTCAAGCACCCTCTGATACACAGTAGAATTCATGGTGGATTCCATGATTGTGAGCTGTCCAGGTCCTGCTGCAGCAAAGCAGCCCCAAACCATGACACTTCCACCTCCAAGCTTCACAGTTGGTGTGAGGTTCTTTTCCTGGAATGCTGTATTTGGTTTACGCCAAGCATGTCCTCTGTTCTGGTGTCCAAATAATTCAATTTTGACTCATCTGTCCAAAGAACATTATTTCAGAAGTTCTGGTCTTTGTCTACATTCTCTCTGGCAAACTTCAGTCTGACTTTGATGTTTCTCATAGAGAGCAAAGGTTTCCTCCTTGCACACCTCCCATGCAAGTTAAACTTGTGCAGTCTCTTTCTGATTGTAGAGGCATGCACTTTCACATCAACAGCCTGCTGTAGGTCCCGTGATGACATTTTAGAGTTTTTGGAGACCTGTTTTAGTATCTTACGGTCTGCTCTCGGGGTGAACTTGCTTGGACGACCAGACCTGGGCATGTTGGCAGTTGTTTTGAAAGACCTCCACTTGTTGACTATTTTCCGGACAGTGGAATGGCTGATTTCAAAATCATTTGGGATCTTTTTAAATCCCTTACTAGACTCATAAGCTGCTACAATCTTCTTTCTGAAGGCCTCAGACAGCTCCTTTGCTTTCACCATGGTGCTCACTCTTACTTCAACAGTCAGGAGCACATCAAACTGTGTCTGAGGTTTAAATAGGGCAAGCCTAATTCAAAATGCTGAGTAACGATCGTCTCATCACGTGTAACTGGTGTGATACACCTGTGTGTGTGAGTTGAGCCATTTTAAGTGGGTATAAATGCGGGGGTGTCCTAACATTTTCCTCAGTTAGAATATGCATTTTTGTCGAATTACATTTTACAGAAGATCTTGAAAAATATTTTCTTCTGTTTTAATTGTTTAGTTATATTACTTTAATCTCTAAGTATTGTTGAAATTGAGATTAAATATCCATTTATCCAAAATTGTTACATATATACACAGGCTTTCATTGGGTGTCATAATTTTTTCACATGACTGTATATTTATCGTTCGTGAAACACATTCTTACTTTACATTATTTTATAATTACTGTCACTGTATAAGCTATCTCTATTTGTAAAGTATTGGGAACCATATTGCTTTATGCAGATTTAGTTTTCAACTGTTTGTTACCCATCTTCGTAAGATATTAGCAACTACACTGCTGTATGTTATTACTATAGTAAGGTGTAGATTTCAACTGTATGTTATCTGTATTCGTGAAGTCTTGATAACAACACTGCTGTATGATGTTACAATAAGGTCTAGTTTTCAATTGTTTATTACCTGTATTCGTGAAGACTTGGTGCTGTTGCTACTATAAGGTCTAGTTTTCAACTATTATTTGTATATAATGTCTTATGTCAGCGTAGCGTGATCGTTAGATAGGTGGTTTGTGTGAGATAACGTCACAATAGAACTGATAAAAAAACTTTATAAGTTATTATTATGTTTTAATGCCACACGAACGCCGGTCCAGAGGTCTGGCTTACTTTTGTGACGCATTCCCGAGAAATTCATTTTACAAACAAGTTGTAGGTTTATAGATCTGTCACGAAGACTGTTATACTTTTGTTTAGTTTCGTGTTCGTTATTTTTCGATGGTTTCTTATTTTTGAAACGATGAAGTATAGGGTCACTTGTTTCTAGCTAGAAGTTCGTGCACATTAGTATCGATCGTATAAGCGATGTCTCTTGTATGTTAGAGGAAGCCATCTGAATCCGTAGACGTGTCTGGTAGATATAGTAACAGTGCCTGTACAAGCTTCGTTTTCCGTAATTTATATACACATATGTATATATATATAAATGTTAAACAACGTAGGTGTAGACTCCGTAATTGTGTTTAGCTCACTAAATAAATGGTAAAAAAAACAAAACATTTCAAATACTTCTCAAGCGATGTCTACCGTTCACTTGTCGTACGATACGTTTAGTGCCATCTATCTACTTTTACATGGTTGAATAATAAAAAATATTTTTTTTTCTTTTAGAAAGAGGAAGAGCATTCCATTAAGTCCAGTACTTCGCGTGGCGTTAATAAATTACAAGGTTAGCTAGAAGGTTTACCTGATTAACGTTAGCAAGATAAAAAGTAGTAAAACTACCTCTCTATAGTGTCATTGTAAACCTTTCAGTTGGACGTTAATGTATATACATATATCTATTGTCAAGTGTTACGCTTTCCTTTAAAGACACTTCATTAATCAACATTCATAGTACACTTACAAAAGTTCTGTGAACGTATGCTTAGCTTAAAGCTTTTTTCTTCATTATTTATGGAAACGAAAATAGTATTTAAACATGTTTCAATATATTTTTAAACTCTTGCTTCAGAGTGATATATAAAACTTGTTATGCCCGTAGATTAGACTGCAGAGCCATTGAACGAGCACATTTTACAACATATTCCTGACCGTAATTCTGAAGTAATTCCTGACCGAATCAATCTTTAATTATATGAACACAATTTGCTACAAATTTGGCCCGCCAGTGGCTCAGCGTTATGTCTGCGGACTTACAACGCTAAAATCCGGGTTTCGATACCTGTTGTGGGCAGAGCACAGATAGCCCTTTGTGTAGCTTTGGGCTTAATTCAAACAACTGCTACAAATTTGTGTGAAATTTAAGTACGTACGATCTGTTGCTCCACAGGTATCGTTTGACCGAGACACATGGCTTCATTTTCTGACACATTACGGTGGTGCCTGTGTTGAACCACTAAACAATTTCCCTAGTTATATGCGTCGTACAATAATTAATCCATGTATTACACAATAGTTTAAATATATATCATGTTCATGTCTGTTTAACCATAAAGGACTACCCGCGTTCGGCACAATCTAATTCTGAATATTACCATTATAAGTTCCCGGATTTACCACTGAGCCACTGATGGTTAATAATAGATATATTAACATATATTTAAGAAAGCAGAAGCATTAATTCATATACTTTAAAATAAAAATAAAATGATGTTTTTTGTTTTTATCTTTTTGTGTGACCGATTCATTGAATTATGGGTGATTAAAATGACATAAGTTATTGAGTTTTCACGATTTTAAAATTGCCTTTTGTTGGCTCTAATAACAAATACTTCTATTTTCAAAGAGAGTTTTGATATTTAGGAAATTGGAGATCGTTTCATATTTATTACGTTCTTACTATTATTATTAATACGTCCTTGAACAGTTATGTTTAAATTAAACTTAAGTAGGTTTTAATAAAACATATCTTTTATTGAAAGTAATAAACATTTTTCGTCCTTATGAAGGAGATGTTGTTATGTAATGGACTGGTCACGCACGTATATAACGTGTTCAGTGTAGCTTTCGTGTATGACAGTAAACGAAAGAACGGCAGTATCTTAACTGTCAATATTCCTGTTTTATCTGTAAGGATAATGCAGCCGCTATATGTATATATATATATAACTCTTTTATTAGTCCAATGTAATGGGCTCAATAAATATATTGTTTTACTTCTCAACAAAAGAGGATGCACTGTATATAAAGTATTTTCTAATGGTGGTATGTAAACTGTTAAGAATTGCTCTAAATATATACATATGTACAGTGGCAAACATAACATGTTACGAGCCTCATAACTCTTGCTTACTACCATTTATTCACATTTAACTTTTGTCCAGTCAGTTAACCCAGAATTGTGGGCGTACTTTAAGCGTTATCTACTCACTGTATCATATATGTGTGTGTTCAAACCATGTGATCAGCTAAATAGGCCTGGGAATAAAGTAAAAAAAAATGCACCCTTTAACCTCACTTCGGGACCCGGTGAATATAAGCCAGTTCATATATAGTTGTCATACTGTTCTGTGTGATAACGTTGTTATCATGCGAGTCACAGAAAATTAAATGGTTAGTTTAGTTTGGATTAAAAAAATCTCTAAATATAGTTGATGTAATTATTTTAAAACTATACGTTTCATACTTTAAGTAACGTTGTTTTCAAACGTTTCGTAATAAAAAATATATTTTATTTTATTTCTTTACTTTGCTTCCACGTAAAACTGTGAATAAGTTAAAATTGACTATTTTAGAGTTTTCCTGTAAAGAAACGACAACATACAAATACGAGATAAGGCAAGTAATTTCGTCGCTAACACACGCAACTGACTGTTCCGGTTGAGTGTCATTTTGTATTATTGTTCGAGTAGCTTTGTGCGAAATTCAAAACAACAACGTATTATTGTTATTTAGTAATTTACTTAGTTTTACCTAATGTTTTTCGATATAGATACAGAATTTTCAGTATTATGGGAGACTTGAGCGTGAACTTCATCTAACCTGTAGTACGTTGGAAGCAGAAACGTGCTATTTTGGGTACATAATTAGGTCTGAGGGAAGGTTCGCAGAGATTCTGATGGGTAAAATCAAATACATAAGAGTTCGAGGCAAGCAGGAATTTGCTTTTCTTGATCACTTTAGGAAATGGATTGGAAATGAAAGCTTAAATTATGAAAGTTGGTGCCAGTAACAAGGAATACATGGAGAACAATGAGGAATTGAGACCGTTAAACTTTGGAATACAGGAAAACACCATAATTTACTTATTGATTTTCTTAGTGGCTAACACGAAAGTTATTTCAATTTTTAATCTGAATTTATTCGTTCTATTAAGTTAATACATAATAAACTCGTCTCCAGAAAGAAAGCGTAAAGGTACCAGTTAAATTCAAAGTCACTTCTTCAAGTGTTACAGTCAATGTATATTATGCAGTTCTAATGGAACATTGAGAGAACTTGCACCTGCACACGAGACACCGATTATGTTTTATTTTTGTTAACTCTGGGATTAAAGTTTATAGAAACTGTTCTAGATTATTAATGTTATAAAGTGCTTGTGGATCCATTCCATGACGTTATGTGGTACAGGTGCAATGTCAATAATAATGTCTGAAACACCTTCAGTTTTACAGTTAATCTTCATAAATACTGCTGAGACCATCTTATGTAGTTTATATAGAAAATGGCTGATTTCATCCAGACATTTTGGCCAGAAGTTTTTTTCTAAGTGTTGTAACAAGCAAGTAGATAAATTTACCCAAAATGACGTAATGTATGGACCTCGTCCGTGGTGAGTGATATACAAATCGAATGAAGATTTCGAAACGCCATCTCCAAAATAAACATAAGGTAGGAGCACTCCATAGGAACCTATCCAGAATTTCAACCCACTGCCTATTAAAATTTTTTGTAAGGAGTATATAGAAGGAGTTTGACGATCAACAGAAAATATCTGTATGCTATATTACGAAAAGTTTTGTGACAGAAATAAACACCAACTAGTAACGCCCTTTTGAATATTCAAGGTGAAATGCTACAACGCAGTTATATTGATTAATACAAACAAATGATCCACCTTGGCTTTGGAACTACTTTTTTATCATTGATCGTGCTCAATTGGATGGTTATAATTACAAACTACTGTCCAGTAATACAATTTAATTTATAACAAGCTCTTACGATTAACGCGGGGTCTGTGTTAAAACACATACATTGACAAGTCTTACACGGGCCATTCACTTTTCTGAATATCGACTTCTCATCACTACAGCCTAGCATGGCCAGGTGGTTAAGGCACTCGACTCGTAATCTGAGGGTCGCGGGTTCGAATCTCGTCTCACCAAACATTAGAAAAACACAGCGTATTAGTTTCGTTGAATATACTAAAATATTAATAGCGCAATTGTTTCAAAACAAACCAAACCAATTAGTAATTGCGCACAGCCAACGTTTCAGAAGAGAATAACATGAACCATTAGATTACAAACTGATGTTCATGTAAACAATTAATTAATATTTTAGTATATTCAACGCAACATACGCTGTGTTTTTCTCTACATTTAACAGGCTGGATTTCTCTGCTTTCGCATTCAATTTTAATTATAAACGTAGTGAAAGATTTTAAAGCTTAGTTTGGATTTTTTTTGTTTTTTTAATTTCGGGCAAAGCTGCACGAGGGCTATATGCGCTAGCCGTCCCTAATTTAGCAGTCCAAGACTAGAGGGAAGGCAGCTAGTCATCACCACCCACCGCCAACTCTTGAATTACTCTTTTACAAACGAATAGTGGGATTGACTGTCACATTATAACGACCCCCTGACTGAAAGGGCGAGAATGTTTGGTGCGACGAGATTCGAACCCGCGACCCTCAGATTACGAGTCGAGTGCCTTAACCACCTGGCCATGCTGGGCCGTTTTTATATGATAAGATTCTTTGTGGCATGACAACAGCAAATGGTTTTCTGTAAGCTGATGATTCCAAGTTACCATTTATTTGTTTTTTGTCTAATACGTCTAGAAAAATGTCCCCAGCTGGTACAGCGGTAAGTCTACGGATTTACCATGTTAAAATGAGGACTTCGTTTTCCCTCGGTAGACTCAACTGATAGCCCGATGTGGCTTTGTAATAAGAAAACACACATGTCTGGAAAATGTAAATTATCTTCTTTTTTTCATTTCCATATGTGAATTGAATTGATGGTTCTTTACTATTAAAATAATTAAAAAATCGTATAGCTTACTTTTGCCATGGCGACACACCAAAAATGTGTCATCTACGTACCTCATTGAAACGTTTGATTTAAACTTAGCTTTACATAAAGGTTCAATTTCAAACACATTCCTTTAAAGGTCGCATGACAAGGTTGAAATGACGTATAATTTATCTCGTTACTTTATTCGATTTTAAATAACGTGAAATTTGAATTTGAATTTAGAAGTTAATTAAATGTTATATATATATATATATTGATTTTATGATACTTGCCAATAAGATTGATGTACACAATTTTCTTTTAAACACAAATATATTTTACATTAAAAACAACAATACAAACTATAATAACGGATATTACAAACAGTGATTTATGTACAACAATTTTACAAGCTTACAAGCAATACTGAATTTTACATCGATTCTGGAACTAAATATTTTATCGAAGATCCAGGTCCACGACGAGCAGGTTTATTCTAAATTGGTATTGTCACACCTCGCTTAAGCTAACTAACTTGGTTGGCCTCACACAGGTTAAAAGCTAACTTCTTACCAAGGAAGATATTTAATATCCTCGCAAAAGAACTAACGGCTGAAGTTGACCGGTTTGTAATATTCAAAATCTATTATCGTTCCTTATCAGATATGTTTAGTTTTCCAATTAATAGACGTTAATCACAGTTATAATTTTCGAGGCCTATAGCACATTGGCTGCAGCGGATCAATAATAATAATCTTACTGTCATTTGGCGCATTGGCCTATATAGTTTAAAACTAGTTTCTAGAACTTTCAACACTGTTCTAAAACACGCCAGCGTTTTCGTAAAATAAATATTGTTGAATCTCACTCTCAGGAATCTTCTACATATTTACAGAACCGGTGGGAATTGTACGATACACATCTAACATTCTAAATCACATGCATTAAAAAACTACACTGAAACAAACGTAGGTACTAAAATAAATGTAAAACAGTAAATGTGTTACAGTGACTTCATAAATAAATTTTCATTTTGTTGATACTAATGTTGATTAACTTGAAATAAAAATGTTTTTCTACACACATTCTTGTTAAATTCAATATATTAACTATTTCGACTGTTGGAATCTACATTTTATTCATTTATTTTCAAGGCATGTGACTGCTTCTTCTACTGGAGATACAGCAAATAAAGATATTACATCAAATGATACAAGTAGGTCGTTCTTTTTATAATTTCTTATTAGTAATTTTCTCTACAAATTCTGTTGAATTTCTAACTGTATGCTTGTTCTTATCTGTGAAAAAATAATGCTTTCGTGCTATAAATTGTGCAACTTCATAATATTATGAACCTATACTTGATACTATGGGTCTGAAAATATTATTGATTTTATGTATTTTTGGTACTGCATGAAACCTTGGCCTAATTAACCTACTTGATACCAATTTCTTTTTCAGAATTAGACTATTCTAATACTTGTTTTCACTTTTTCATGATATTTATTTAATGGATTTTGTTTAATCAATTTGTAAGTACTTATTTTGCCATATGTTCTCCACTCCATTGTCAGAATCACTTAACCATATTTTTATTTTCTTTAAATGATTTTATGATTTTAAAATGAATTTTTGTTGACTGTAATTCGGTTGAAAATTTTCTATAATTTAATGACATTATATGGACTTGTTACTTAACTTAAATTAATTTTCATATTTCTTCCTTATAATTATTAAGTAATCTAAATGCAAAATCTAACCCTTTTTGATACTTCATGTTATTTGCTATTTAGTGTAACATCTGAATTATTAACTATTTTTAGAATTCTCTAGAATTTTCATATATTTGATTTCCTTTTTCTTTCTCAATCAATATTTCAAACTTCTGATATAATCATTCCTTACGTTTCACAATGTTTTTCTTGGAACCAATTCAATAATTGTTTTCACGTTCTTTTGTGGCCACGAAATGTTGATCATTTCTAAACAGTTGTCCACTTTTATTCCTTTAATGTTACTTCTTTCGCATTTCACCAAGAAATATAACTGAAGTGTCTCTTTCAAACTTATTCCTCACTCTTGCAAACGTTTTCGCCATCAGTTCCGTTGGTAGATTCATATATATATATATATATGAATTATCGCCCCCAATATATTATCCAAAACCTATTAAATAATTGAAACCAACGTTTGATATTTACAAAATTTTAAAAAGTTTATTGAAGCTGTGAATGGCGTCCATCTTGAAAATCACATGAAACAACACAAAATTATAAAAGAAATAACTGAAGTTTTAGCTTAACATCGCAGTATTAAATTTCGAAGAATCCCTAGATGTAATCAAATTTAAAATATAAAAAGTTTCAAAGAGAGATAAAGGACCATTGATATTTGGTGTGATGTAAGATATAGGATGAGTAAATACAAAAGTTGTGTAAGCCCCGGCATGGCCAAACGCGTTAAGGCATGCGACTCGTAATCCGAGGGTCGCAGGTTCGCATCCCCGTCGCGCTAAACATGCTCTCCCTTTCAGCCGTGGGGGCGTTATAATGTGACGGTCAATCCCACTATTCGTTGGTAAAAGAGTAGCCCAAGAGTTGGCGGTGGGTGGTGATGACTAGCTGCCTTCCCTCTAGTCTTACACTGCTAAATTAGGGACGGCTAGCACAGATAGCCCTCGAGTAGCTTTGTGCGAAATTCAAAAACAAACAAAAGCTGTGTAACATCATGTAGTAGGAAGAAATGTGTAAGTTAGTAACTAACCCCTGAAGACATCGGAACATCGTAGCCGTTGATTTTAATTAATCAATAAATTTTATACAATATAAATAAGTTTTTTAAGCTAACGTTTGTTTGAGTTTTTCTTTTAATTTCACGCAAAGCTACACAAGGGTTATATGCGCAGGCCGTCTATAAGTTGTCAGTGAAAAATTAGAGGGAATCAGCTAGTCATCACCAATGAATAGTGGGATTGACCTCACTTTATAACTCCCACACAGCTAAAGGGGAGAGGATGTTTGGTGTGACGGGGAATCGAACCCGCGACCCTCTGATTATGAGTCGAGTGCTCTAACCACCTGGCCATAGTGGATTCCCAAATATCAATGCTTTGACTTGATGGCTCGTTGGTGTGGATGCTTGTATGTGCCGAGGGAGACCTATGTTGTTCAATCATTATTAATTCACTGTGAACCAAATATATGGACGCTAAAAATGTCATCCATGGATCCAATCCTCACATCTGCTTTGACAAGCCACTGCCGTTAATATATGTAAATTATTATTATAAAGTGCTATCTTATAAACTCGAAAGCCGTCACAGACATCTAGTTAATATAAAGAGGTTAAAGGAAAGAAGAACACGGACCACACAAAAATATGTTTATTAGTCGCACGATTGATGGTACGTTTGTTTGTTTTTTTATTGTTTTTTTATTTCGCGCACTAGCCGTCCCTAATTTAACAGTGTAAGACTAGAGGGAAGGCAGCTAGTCATCACCACCCACCGCTAATTCTTGGGCTACTCTTTTACTAACGAATAGTGGGATTGACCGTCACATTATAACGCCTCCACGGGTGAAAGGGCGAGCATGTTTGGTGCGACGGAGATTCGAACCCGCGACCCTCAGATTAAGAGTCGAACGCCTTAACCACCTTGCCATGCCGAGCCTTGATGATATGAGTGTACAAGATATTTGTGACCACCTACTGCTGCACAAGACCAGTATGTGTAATATGCTGAAGGAGTGAAAAATCAACTGAACACAAAATTAATTACACCCTGAACCATTCTAACCTAAAAATATGTTTCAGTTAAAAGCTTTATACACACACGCCACACACACACACACACACACAGCAGTAAATTCATTACTTAATGGTGCTGTGGTAATTTAGGGCTGTAGACCAACAAATTCAGTAAGCGCAAGGGCCTTTATCCTGCTAGATTTTGTGGACTGGCTGCAGTCCATAAGCTTATTATAGTTATAAATACAACATGTCAGCTCTCATGTTGTATTGAATGTAAAAACTATGGTGAAAATTAATGGAAAATCATCAACCCTATTAATCGTTGTTTCATATGTCTGTTCACTCCAACAAATGTATATTATGAAGGTGACATAATGCGTAGCAGCTAGGGTTAATCTACACTATACTTTTGTGAGTGGAATAACTAATATATTGAGGTAGACTGTTGTACTTGACAATGATTCCCGCCAGCCCACTGTATGAAAGAGCTCATTTTTTAATGTTTTATGAAGTCAATGATTTGAGATACTGGGTCTAGGTTTGAGTATGTGTGTGTATTTAATAGCGAAGCCACAACGTGCAATTTTTCAGTGTCCACTGAGGAGAATCTAACCCTTTATTTACTGCTGCCCCACCAGGGGACGTCTAAGTTTGAAGACCACGTGAAGAATGCTAGGGTACGACAGGTTCTCAACCCGTGAACACTAGAAGAGACAGTGAGTAACATTATGTGGGCATTTTTATTTTGTGTGAACCTGATGTATTGGTAACAGTTAAAGAACCTATGAAAGCCTTGTAACATTTTGGAAATTCTTCGTTGTCTTCCTTGATGGAATTCTGTGAGAAAATACTTTACCTCTTTCAACACAATATTTCGCAATGTCTTGACTAAGGAATATCTCATATTTGAATCTGAACAAAGCACTCTGGAATATTTTGGAACACAACACTTGAAGATGCTTTTACAAGATGGGTGTCAGGATATTCCACTAGAAGTCGTATTAACGATATTGTTATGGGTAATAAACGCTAATAACAAAGTACAGCCTGTTAGAGGTAAAAGGTGCTAAACAGAGCATGCATGACCTTTTCGAAGGTGCGCATTTCCAGTATGTTTGGGAGCATAATGTATGTACCAACCTGACAATCTAAGTGACACATACGTGTATAGAATCAACATGCCCAGTAGTAAAGTGGAACGATCAGTTTCTTAATGTTCAATTTCTAGTATTCTTTTAAAATGGAACAGTAATTTTGTTCCCATTATTGTGATATATTCGCTTTATTACCATGATACTATAATCAGTTATCACGCGCTTGGTGTGATGTAAGCACCAATTTATATTAAAAAACGTAGTCAGCGTTTTATATTTAAGTAAGACATCTCAAATTAAAACACTGACACTCTCATTCATGGAAAAACAAAACAAAATAATTGCGTACTTTCCATGCAATAAACACATATATAGTGAAATAAAACCAGTACCAACCTGTCCCTTCGTTACGTAAACTGCTATCAACAAAGCACGCTAGTGTTGCTGAACGCTAGGTAGGAGACATAACAGTTCGTCAACAAAACGTGCAAGTATTGTTAAGGGTGAACTGAGAGACGTCATAAAGATGTATCAACAAAACACACGAGTGTTGTTAAGGGTTAGGTAGAAGACGTAAAACAAAATCATCAACAAAGCATCTGACCCCGGGTTACTGAATTTACAACTTTAATATTAGGCTTCAACCAATTATAAATACAAAATCATTACAGATCGGAAGGATCCCCAGAGACAGGAGTATGTCTGCGGACTTACAACGCTAGAAACCGGGTTTCGATACGCGTCGTGGGCAGAGCACATATAGCCCATTGTGTAGCTATGTGCTTAAATTCAAATAAACGAGCGAACAATAGATCGGAAGACATTCCTTGTAATTTTATTTTGTGCATTTTTATTGTAACGTTATTGTTTGATTTGGAGTAAGTCATATGTCAAGGTTACTGTAGCCTTGTTGTTTGATTCTGGGTAAGCCATACGTTAAGGCTATTGTAGCCTTGTTTTTAATTCGTGATATGCCGTACTCCAAGAGTTGCAGAATTGTTGTTTAATTAGCCTCAAATTACATAAGTATGAGGTCTAGTCCTTATTGTATGGAAATATCTATATAACTAATACTCGTGTTTATTGTTTTTGTTAATTCTCTTAAGATCGGTCATCAAATTCATTGAACTTGTATAAACCAAAAATAGATAAATAAAAGATGTTACTTGCGTTATGAAAAATTAGTTTTTATCTTGAATATCTTCGTGAAGGGGTGACAATGTTAAGTAGATGGTAGCTTTAAGATGGTATTATTATTATTAGAAATATCTTCATTTTTATCTTGAATATCTTCATGAAGGGGTGACAATGTTAAGTAGATGGTGGCTTTAAGATGGTATTATTATTATTAGAAATATCTTCATTTTTATCTTGAATATCTTCAAGAAGGGGTGACAATGTTAAGTAGATGGTGGCTTTAAGATGGTATTATTATTATTAGAAATATCTTCATTTTTATCTTGAATATCTTCGTGAAGGGGTGACAATGTTAAGTAGATGGTGGCTTTAAGATAGTATTATTATTATTAGAAATATCTTCATTTTTATCTTGAATATCTTCATGAAGGGGTGACAATGTTAAGTAGATGGTAGCTTTAAGATGGTGTTATTATTATTAGAAATATCTTCATTTTTATCTTGAATATCTTCAAGAAGGGGTGACAATGTTAAGTAGATGGTGGCTTTAAGATGGTATTATTATTATTAGAAATATCTTCATTTTTATCTTGAATATCTTCATGAAAGGGTGACAATGTTAAGTAGATGGTGGCTTTAAGATGGTATTATTATTATTAGAAATATCTTCATTTTTATCTTGAATATCTTCGTGAAGGGGTGACAATGTTAAGTAGATGGTGGCTTTAAGATGGTATTATTATTATTAGAAATATCTTCATTTTTATCTTGAATATCTTCGTGAAGGGGTGACAATGTTAAGTAGATGGTGGCTTTAAGATGGTATTATTATTATTAGAAATATTTGGTGTTATAGTTCTAAACAGAACGTAGAACAAAAACATCTGAAAAACAATTGGTACATAAAGTACTGATCTACTGGTGTTTGAAGTGGGTCGACTTTCCCAAACATTGTACATACACATTGTGCTCTGAAATTAACAGTTTTGGTGATGACAAGAAACCCACCTGAAGTAAAAATGTAATCTCAAAACGGCTGGTATGGGTATTAATACTTTTATTAAACTAGAATAGATAACAACATTTCGACCTTCTTAGGTCATCTTCAGGTTAACAAAAAGGGTTTGCGGGTATATATTCTTGACAACATTCAGATCTTCAGATTTTTGACCAACATTAGTGTTGGAAAGTTTAATAAGATTTTACATAAAGTAAACGTTGATCGAATTTTAACTCGTGCTACTCGAATTCCTTTTCATACAGATCTCTGTTTCTTTGTTAACCTGAAGATGACCTAAGAAGGTCGAAACGCTGTTCTCTACTTTAATAAAAGTGTTAATAGCCATATCAACCATCTTGAGATACATTTTAATACTTTTGGTGTTAATACCAAGTCTACAAAAGAAAGGGACTTATATTTAACAGTTATAAATAAGTACTTTAACATAAACGAGTAGTTTAAAATCTCCCCTTCCCCCACAAAAAATAATAAAAAATGAGCGAAAAGAAAACATTTCCGTAATCCATGAGTCGTTAGAAATAATACGTTGTTTTAAAGAATTCTTTGTCACTTCAGACAATTATTTTAACAGATGATTACAATACCGTTTTAAGTGTTATCTTAACAGGTTTACAATATTATTTTTATAATTGAACTCCAGAAAAAGAGGTGTTAATTGGCGAAAGCAACATGAAATACCACGTACTAAACTCAGCTGGTGGATTACGGATTTGAATGCTAAAAGCTGGCGGAGTCATTGGAAATTAATAAATCTGTTATTCGCTGCTTTACTTTATCGGGATTTTTTTTTCACGAATATAAGTTGGAAAATTGTTGTAATCCTGGACGAGGCACGAGTATGGGTTAGGGATAATATCCAAAAATGGGTATATACATTGAACTTCCTATTTAAGAACGCAAATAGAACGTTGCGTAGTTTATGAAACAACCAAAACAGAAACAACTTTTTTAACATATGATGACAGTGATACCAACGGTTTGAAAATATAATATTGTTGGTCTTTGTTTTTCACGCTACGTAACGGGTTATCTGCATCCTGTTCGCTGAAAGGAATCGAATTACGGATTTTAGCGTTATTCCATAAACTCGGCCCCTCCCTCACACCAGATAGTCTAGGAGATAAATGTGATAGCAGTTGTATGAAGGATTTTAAAATGTAACAACAACAGAATATTTGTTGTCAAGAAAAATTAGTTAGTATAAATGTGTAGGAGTTGCCAAGGAAACTATGAATAAGTAAATGTTTGTAAGTTAACAGAGAAGAAGAAGAAAAACTGGTTCGATTTTAAATTTGTGATGATATTCTGTTCTGTATTAAAATAGTTATGGAAATTTGATATTATCAGCAAACGGAAGGAAAACACCATGGAAGAATCGATGAATCGGCGAAGTAAATAATTAAAAACTGAATAGAAGAGTAAGTTCGCTAGGTACTAAACTTTATCATGTTGTAAAGCTGTTGTTTTGTGTATTAATGCAAATTACGTCGAATTAATTTTGAACTCAACACTTTCACCCACAATATTATTGTTACTGATAACTCTCCCAAGGCAGATCATGAAAGGTTAAACACTGAAGAGAAGACCCCTTCGACGGAGCTTCCACCTGGACCCGTAACGATTAATGCCGCACACTATCAGCTAGGGACTTTTGTACACAGAATCTTTGGATCATTTTACACGTTTTTTTGTGTTTTTTTTCGACAGTCGCAAGTCACACAAGGAGTAGTTTAGTTAGTCCCTAATTTTGAACTGGTAGACTAGGAGAGAACGAGCTAGTCAACAAACCTTCCACTAACTCTTGAATTGCTCTATTTGAGAAATGGGAATTGACTGTCACTCTTATAACATATCCTAAGTGTGTGTAACGCGATTTCATGGCAGTGGGACTCGAATTGAGGACGTATACGGTGTTTACTCATTGAAATACAACTGTAAATATATTTTTGGAATATAGGTGGCAGTGTTTTTTTAAGGGTG
Organism: Tachypleus tridentatus; assembly: GCF_004210375.1. Classification (NCBI taxonomy): domain Eukaryota; kingdom Metazoa; phylum Arthropoda; class Merostomata; order Xiphosura; family Limulidae; genus Tachypleus; species Tachypleus tridentatus. The sequence continues at coordinate 130,080,314 of NC_134832.1, read as the reverse complement.
ATTGATTACCGATAAAAGGTACCTAAACTATTAGCTCTTTGCTTACAGTGTTACATATGAGTATGGATAATAAATGTGTTGACCGAGTCACATTACAGATATTTAACTCAGACGGTTTAGGTTTCTTAGGCTTCTTTAATTGGAAATGCTATACAAATGATTTTTTTTAGGTTGCTATTTATAGTCAACCCTTTGAAACTTAGCATTTCTTACGTAATCTAACACTTATGAAGGGTGAAATCTGACAATTCCGTGTTGTTGGGCATAATAAGTCGCGGAACGTGGCCAGAAGAATTGCAAGGTGTTCGGTGAGTAAAACGAAAAGTGACCTAAGCCGTAGCGTAGAAAAGAGTGTGAAACGAGGAAGTATGGTGTGAGAAAAGGGGGCGTTTAATATTTAATGCTTTATATTGCCCTTCCCTTGTGCTAAGGCTCATCGGGAGATACACCGATGACTTAAGAGTCTGGAAAATATTGATCGGCGCGACGACTCCACGTTTGGCAAGTTGCCAACTCCTGCTTAACGTAGATCTACTGAATCGTTTTACAAGGCAAGCAACTTTACTTCCCGTCCTTCTCTTATCTGCCTGTCTCTCTACAGCCATTTTTCGCCGTAATCTTTACATTCTTATTCCGCAATGGAATCATACACTCAGTGAAAGTTTAGCCTTCTTTCTATTCTACTTTTTATTATATTTTTAGAAACTACATTTGCATTTCAGACTTGGCGCTTTTTGTGAGCACTTTGACCCCTTTACCGAGGTAATAATTTTAATTTTGATAAAAAGTTTGCATTTTATAACCTGAATTAAAAGTCTGTGGCATTTATAAGTTAAGTATTGAGAAAACAAAAACAGATAAGTAGATGGAAAAAGAGGACTAAAAGATAGATAGAAAGAAGGATGGAGAAATAGGTAGGTAACTGAACAGATGAAAAGAAGAAAATATCAAACGAAAGCATTTCATCAAACTAAAATTATTGTTTGTTTTTACTTGAGGTTTGAAAAACCATGAGTAATAATTACCCTTATCACTAGATGAAATTAATCAAAACAAAAAAAACACGTTAATAGTATGGTTGTGTTACTTTAATTCATAGCTTTGATTTATGTGTCGCCTTAGATGCTGCTTTCCGATTAAAACTAAATTCTGGAGAAATTAAATATACCTATAACATTTACGACAGTGCTAATTCTGTTAGAATTACGCAAATAAATACGCCATATCACTTACGATAGCGCTGGTTCTGTTAGACTTACCCGAATAAATACGCTATATTATTTACGATAGTTCTGGTTCTGTTAGACTTACTCGAATACCTGAATAAATACGCTATACTATTTACTTTACCGCTAGTTTTGTTAGACTTACCCGAATACCTGAATAAATATGATACTACATCGATAGGCTTCATTTTTTAAGTATTAAAATATTTAACAAAGTAAGAATTTTGCCGCAGAAATCTTGATTTAATCTACTGTGAAAAAAAAAAAGAAGAAAATATAATGCCCTCTTGTAGCACATCAAAATGTCCTGAAACTTACAACGCCAGAAACCGGGTTTCGATACGCGTGGTTGGAAGAGCATAGATAGCCTACTGTGTAGCTTCTTGTTTAACCTTAAATAAAATGAATATAAAAACTATCAAATTATACCTAAGTCGCCACGCTTGATTGTACAAGAGGAATAGAAAGGTAACTTAGTTTCTGCTACATACTGAGGCAAACCGTCTAAAACTAATCTTATTTATTGTTAAGAGATGTTTATATCGGTAGCTTAAAGTTTATGTTTCCGCCACAAACACTTAAAAGCCATTAAATAAATAAGCCGGTTGTACAAAACTAAGTTTTTTCAGAATCGAATAGAAACTAATACAGTTATTTTACAAGAAGTTAAGACTATATCGGAACAAGATTCGTGTCACTGGCTATCTTACCCAGAAAAGAAATAGAAATCGTTTGGAAACTACAATGCACAGAGCAGTTAAAAAGCTATCTGAATTTTAATACAGTTCACCTATGTCAAGGTAATCTCACTGTCACAGAATAACTTCAATCATCCTCCGAATCTGTTTTTTATGCAAATAAGGTATCTGGTGATATATCACTTATGGTGAAATGTAAATAATCGGTAATTTTGCCTAAACTATTAAATCAAAATTTTGAGCGTTCATGACGTTTTGTATTCGTATTTACTACAAACAGCAAAGGCAGTCTGACATAGATGTTATATACCTAAAATGAAGCTGTTGGTAAAGTCTTGGAGTATTCTCGACCTGTCTGATATTGTAGTGTCTGGAATCACGTTAAAGGATGTAACGCGTTCTTGTATATGCGTTAAGGTTTAAATTCCAAATATCATGTAGATCTTATTAATGCCAATTCCATCTTCTCCAACGAGCGTGTCTACCTACGAAGCAGGCGTATCTTTTATTAGGTTGAATTCGGGAACAATTATACCAGTGTACAAAGACTCATTGAATGTATGTTCTATAATATATGCCTGTTGTTGATTGTATTATTTCGTAACTAAAGATGTAAAGGTCAGTATTTTCACCAATATCTATTTCAATTGTTATCAATCTATCACCACTGCTTCACGTGTCATGTTTGATATAAAAATGAATATGGCCACATTCTCTCCAGATAAGCATAAGCTTATTACTATTATCTAGCTGCGTGGTGAAGCACGATGCACCTGAAAATATAAAATTACTTCACGTGCCGTACATCTAAAGAATCTACTTTTGACACTCTTGCAAGCAAGCAAGTTGTTTTATGTCTTGCTGTGAGCAGAACACGCTTCACTGGATATCTGTTATACAGATCAGTCTATTGAAATATATCTTACTTGGCAACTAAATGCGACTATGAACATCTGAATCAAATTCGGAACAGGTTTTGTTCGAGTGCAACGAGCCAAAATCGCATGTGTTGTAAATGATTGTTTCCTTAATTCAAATGTCACACCAATTGTGCCATTGGATTGAAAGCAGTTTGATGTTCTGCTGATGTTTTGAAATACTGGCAGGTAATTCACACCCTTCTTTCACTGGCCATCTCTCATTCTTTTGTGATCGTTCACACGAGTGAAATATCCTAATATGTTGTTTTCTAGTCTATCCATGTTGATGAACAATTTGGAAATATTTAAAGTGATGAATAAGACGAGGTTGTGTATGTGTGTGTATTTTTCTTATAGCAAAGCCACATTGGGCTATCTGCTGAGCCCACAGAGGGGAATTGAACCCCTGATTTTAGCGTTGTAAATCCATAGACTTACCGCTGTACCAGCGGGGGACGCAAGGTTGTACCAGATTATATATATACTTCATATCATATGACTGACCATCTTATATCTGATTTACATACAATAAACCAAGAACACCATCATTAAAGCAGACCAGAGTAAACCACTTTAACGTGTATATTTTGAGATTTTTACCCCAAATTTGAAGGACGGTTTGAACTCCAAACACTAAGATTACTCTTCCCATATTATTGTAAAGTTCGAAATATCTTAAAATGCTATTCATTGGCTTAAATTTAAGAGCACTTAATCGCTTTAGTCGTAAAGGGTGAACGTCTCATAATGTTAGGGTTGCGGGAATATTAAAGTTAGAATATTACTACATTGCTATTACGTTCGGCCATCAAATACGTAATAAAAAAAAAAGAAAACAAAATATATAGAATAATAGATGTGAACTATCAGACCATGAGGCATCTCTTTTTTCTTTAAGTAGCATCTCTCTGCTCTTTCTTCTTTAAGTAACATCTCTCTGCTCTTTTTTCTTTAAGTAGCATCTCTCTGCTCTTTCTTCTTTAAGTAACATCTCTCTGCTCTTTCTTCCTTAAGTAACATCTCTCTGCTCTTTCTTCTTTAGGTAACGTCTCTCTGCTCTTTCTTCTTTAGGTAACGTCTCTCTGCTCATTCTTCTTTAAGTAACATTTCTCTGCTCTTTCTTCTTTAAGTAACATCTCTCTGCTCTTTCTTCTTTAAGTAACATCTCTCTGCTCTTTCTTCTTTAGGTAACGTCTCTCTGCTCTTTCTTCTTTAGGTAACGTCTCTCTGCTCTTTCTTCTTTAGGTAACGTCTCTCTGCTCTTTCTTCTTTAGGTAACGTCTCTCTTCTTCTTTTCTCTCTGCTCTTTCTTCGTCTCTCTGCTCTTTCTTCTTTAAGTAACATCTCTCTGCTCTTTCTTCTTTAAGTAACATCTCTCTGCTCTTTCTTCTTTAAGTAACATCTCTCTGCTCTTTCTTCTTAAGTAACATCTCTCTGCTCTTTCTTCTTTAGGTAACGTCTCTCTGCTCTTTCTTCTTTAAGTAACATCTCTCTGCTCTTTCTTCTTTAAGTAACATCTCTCTGCTCTTTTTTCGTTTCTTGAAGTATTTCTTGTAGTCTCTCTTAATCTTTCTTCTTTAAGTAACATCTCTCTTAATCTTCTTAGAAGTAACATCTCTCTGCTCTTGGCATCTCTCTTCTTTCTTCGTAAGTAACATCTCTCTGCTCTTCTTCTTAGAGTAACATCTCTCTCTTTCTTCTTTAGTGGCATCTCTCTTCCTTAGAGTAGCATCTCTCTGCTCTTTTCTTCTTTTAAGATAACATCTCTCTGCTCTTTTTTTCTTCTTCCTAAGTAACATCTCTCTGCTCTTCTTCCTTAGTAACATCTCTCTGCTCTTTCTTCTTTAGGTAACGTCTCTCTGCTCTTTCTTCTTTAAGTAGCATCTCTCTGCTCTTTCTTCTTTAAGTAACGTCTCTCTGCTCTTTCTTCTTTAGGTAACGTCTCTCTGCTCTTTCTTCTTTAGGTAACGTCTCTCTGCTCTTTCTTCTTTAAGTAACATCTCTCTGCTATTTCTTCTTTAAGTAACATCTCTCTGCTCTTTCTTCTTTAGGTAACGTCTCTCTGCTCTTTCTTCTTTAGGTAACGTCTCTCTGCTCTTTCTTCTTTAAGTAACAATCTGACAGAAGAAATCAGTTGTGTAGATCTTTCACAAAATAAATTTCGTTATTCAAAATTCACTGAAGCTGCACAATTTTTTTAAATCATTACAAATAAGATGGATTACGTTTAGCTACTATTCCATGAGTGTATGCCCATATCTGAGATATGTCATTACACGCATTTAATAACAGCGTGTACTTCAATTGGTTGTTTAGGAAAAAAAAAAAACGTATTGGTTGCTTAGAATACTGTTATAAGCGACAATATCAACATAATAACATGATTCTGGATACCTAAATTGTATTTGTCAGAATGAATCTATATGAGTCAATATGGATCGAAAAATTGAGATACAGTTTCGAGTTATTACCTCCTAACAAATAATTTCTTATGGAATCAGTTATTTTGCCATGTTGTATTATATAGGGCGTTCGGAAAGTCACTGTGCAGTTTTGAAAGCAGTGATAACAGCATTCATTCGGTGTATTTCAAGTCAGTAACTGACAGCGGTGTTTAGAAACAAAATAAGAAGGATCCAGGCCTGTATTGATGCCAACGGGGGTCACTTTCAACATTGTTTATAATTGTCATTGATATTTACCTCCTGTATTCTGTATTGAAACATTTCTGTTAATAAATATATAAGTGTACAGTGACTTTCCGAACACCCTGTACATCGAACTATACCATAGTGAATAACATTTCTCTGGTCAAACAATTTGCAAATTAATATGAAATAAAACTGATAAAGTAAAAAGAGTTGCAATCGTGGTTTTCTTCTAATAAAGAGAAATATATAATTAGTTTCTCATGCGTGCCTGTAACTCTGATAAATAATTAGGTATATGGATTTTTCCCAACACAATAATTAAGTTGTGTTACTTTTTAATATATTTACATTTATTAAAATTGTCAGTTAAAGGTTGTAATATAGTGTTTACGGCATACAGAAGTGATCGAAAGTAAAACTTCTGTTAAAACGATTACTGTAAGAAGCTATAAATCACGTATGTATACGCTATGTAAACGTAGTGCCTGTGGTTACAGTTTTGCCCTAGCTCTAAACTTACTGTAACAGCTACAAGAGATATTGCACAAAAAATCTGAAAGACATTTTCATTTATAAAACAGAAGTACAATCTTAATATCTTAAATATTTAAAAAATTAAATAACGTTACATGTTATTAGTTATGAAAGACGCTGCTGTATTAGGCTTAGAGAAGCTATAATACTTAATCTGGTTTTTCAAATGCTTGATGTAGAAAGTTTAAATTATTATACTGAATAAAATAACATAAATTAAGACATCATAAGTGTATTCAGTAATAGAATTTAAGATATATGCTGAACATACACAAAGAAAACAACAGATACAAGAATTTAAAAAGCAATAAAAAGAAATTAACTCAGGTATTTAAAAGTTACGTTTCAAACACCTGTTCTGTATAAACTGTGGTGTTAATAACTACTGTTTTGTATGTTTCACTGTATAAACTGTGGTGTTAATAACTACTGCTTTGTATGTTTCACTGTATAAACTGTGGTGTTAATAACTACTGCTTTGCATGTTTCACTGTATAAAATGTGGTGTTAACAACTACTGCTTTGTATGTTTCACTGTATAAACTGTGGTGTAAAAACTATTGGTTTGTATGTTTCACTGTATAAACTGTGGTGTTAATAACTACTGCTTTGTATGTTTCACTGTATAAACTGTGGTGTTAATAACTACTGCTTTGCATGTTTCACTGTATAAAATGTGGTGTTAACAACTACTGCTTTGTATGTTTCACTGTATAAACTGTGGTGTAAAAACTATTGGTTTGTATGTTTCACTGTATAAACTGTGGTGTTAATAACTATTTGTTTGTATGTTTCACTGTATAAACTGTGGTGTTAATAACTACTGCTTTGCTTGTTTTACTGTATAAATTATGATGTTAATAACTACTGCTTTGTATGTTTCACTGTATAAACTGTGGTGTTAATGACTACTGCTATAAAAACAGTGGTTAAGCCTATGTTCAAAGCTTTTTGTTGATGCTGAAGGTTAACCGACTTATGTTGATTTGAACAGCTTTATTTGTATTTTTCTGTTACAGGAATATAATAAACAAAATCACCAAAATGTAAGTTATCTATTCCAGCCTTCATTATTCCTAGTCTTTTGCCGTAAAAACGTGTTCCGCTCTTTGTCGCCCTGATTGCACGTTAATAGTGATCTTCAAATCCCAGTATTGTGTCAGAGTAACCCCAAAGTAGCTGTTGAGTAGATGTTTCCTCTAGTCTGTTAGTTAGCAGCTACAGACGGTTATGCGTAAATATTGTGTTGTGTAGCTTGGAACAAACATTTTGAAACAAACAAATACTAGAACTAAAATTTTATCACAGTAAAAAAATATGTTCAGAAATGTTAATACCTAAATATTAAGAGAGAGAACTGGAAAGCATAATAATGTTTGTACGGGTTAAGATTTTGAACTTACATTTAATCGATCTACTGATGAAAGTAATTCTAAAAAAAGTACCCCAATAATGCACAGATAGTTTTCTTCAGCTTATTATCATGAAATTATCATAGGAACTTACCTTTCAGATGATATGGAACCTCATAAAACATCAAATCGCAATAAGGTTTCCACTAGTGAATAAAACTCACCTGCAAATATTTGAAAATGGTTAATGTCTATCAAACTGATAAATGTGAACGTATCGGTGACCACGTGCGTTTCAAGTATCAAACAGACAGTCCTGCCAGTATGGGCAGTAGAACCGTGGGGGGATACTTTCAATCATCGGAGCTCCCCTTCCCCAATTGACATTTGCTTTTCGCTGCCTGACAGAAAGGGATTAGAAGATTCTTTTAAACGATATTAAAAATGAATTTTAATTTTCTTGACTTAAATAGTGTTATAATCGTTCATATAATCATACTTAAGTAGTGTTATAATCGTTCATATAATCATACTTAAATAGTGTTATAATCATTCATATAATCATACTTAAGTAGTGTTATAATCGTTTATATAATCATACTTAAATAGTGTTATAATCATTCGTAAAATCATACTTAAGTAGTGTTATAATCGTTCATATAATCATACTTAAATAGTGTTATAATCATTCGTAAAATCATACTTAAGTAGTGTTATAATCATTTGTAAAATAAAAGAAGTTTAGATGTTGATATCTTGATGTTTGATCGGATAAACAGGAGAACTGGTGTCAAGTATTTCTTTCTGTTATAACTTTTTAAATATCTGACGGCAGTTTTCTGTCTTTGCTATGAGTTTGACAAAATGTTATTTAAGAATAATGCTTTAAAAAGTGGAATTCACTGGTGGAAAAGTATATTTTAATTTGAATTGTGATAAATGGAAAACATTAAATGAGCGACAGGATGCATTAGTAAGTGAAGCAAGTAATAAACAGACTGTATATCAATTAAACTACATTAGGTTAGGTAGGTATGAGTATTTACAAAATCAGTGGTACTGTTCCAACTACACCCACAATGTTTCCAGTGCCGTGAAATACGGAACGCTAATAAGCACGAGCCTTTTTCGAATACGTTAAAGGCGAGGCTGCCAGGTACTGAGGCCTATTTCTGCTCAGTTATATCTTTGTGTTGTATTACAGGTTAATTCCAACTAATCACTTTATCATGTCAGGACACTTTATGAACGAAGAAGTTCCAGTTCTGGGGTTTCAGATAAAGCTCATTATTTTCTAGCCTCAGACACGATCTTTGTGTTTTCAAGGCTTTCTAGATATAACAACTGGCTGTTGAAATAGCATGACACAAAAACTGTAATGTTTTTTTTAATATGGCAAATACTAAAATATTTCTTCGTGTTTCTTTCTCCGCGTTTGGCTCAGCGTTAATCTTTAATCTTGAACACTAAGGACTTATAAAGCCATAATTTAGGATTCGATTCCTGCAGTGGACACAACACATCACGCAGCTTTGAGCTCAAGATTAAGTAACAAAACTTTCTCATTTATTTACTTTTAATATGCTTACGAATTTGTTACTGATGAAAAAAAAAAGAAGAGAGACGGATAAGCAGCGTCCTCTAGAAGGTTCTAAGGAAGGCTGAAAGTAATAATGTTAAACTTCGTAGGTAAACTCATATAGCATGTGAGAGTCAAATAATAGTCAAGTAGAGTGTAATATTACAACTATAAAAAATAGTTAATCTATAATGCGCTATCGTCAAGTAACAGCACAACTTGAAGAACCTTGTAATATTATTACGGCATTATAGTAACTACTTACATTCACTTCAATCACTACACTCTGTCTTTTATAACACCAATAATTAAATAAAAATAATTATTGTAAGGCACTAAGTGTTCTAAATTCCTTTCCTATTAGGGCCTGGCATGGCCAAGCGCGTAAGGCGTGCGACCCGTAATCAGAGGGTCGCGGGTTCGCGCCCACGTCGCGCTAAACATGCTCGCCCTCCCAGCCGTGGGGGCGTATAATGTTACGGTCAATCCCACTATTCGTTGGTAAAAGAGTAGCCCAAGAGTTGGCGGTGAGTGGTGATGACTTCCCTCTAGTCTTACACTGCTGAATTAGGGACAGCTAGCACAGATAGTCCTCGAGGAGCTTTGTGCGAAATTCCAAAACAAACAAACAAATCCTTTCCTATTAAGTTAATACACAATTCATTTGAATAAAAACATCAGTAACAGACGATATACTGATTATATTATGAAATTATTGGGAAATGCTTCAGGCAAATGTCTTTGCAAATAATCATTCCACAAATATTAAGTAGTTCCAAATAAATACTGCTGCTGGCTAAACAAAAACTGTCTTGTAACGTGGCAACAGTTCCACAAACATCATTGTTGTTTATTTAATGTTAGCGCGCCCTCTCTTGTACAATTCAGAACGAGAATTCCCTGCTGGATGATATTTCTTTTAAATCGAATGAATGAGTCGTCATTTAAAAGAGCGTGAGTTGAGTGTCGTAACAGAGGGACTCTTTATAATAGTGATTGCATGTTTTGTGTTTCTCCCCTTTCGTTGATGCTTATTTAACGCATTTTCTTTGTAATGTTTCGTTGGTTACCTTGTTTCGCAGAATAAGTTAACATAAGTCTTATCATGTAGCTAGCACGTGGTTTCGCTAAACAAAATTTAAATAAACGCTTTAAGAAACGTACCTTTAAAACTGTTATATTCAAGCCACCAATATTATTTTTTTGTTACATGCAATATTTGTGTTTTGGGTTTAAATATATCTACATACCCACACACATGTGTATACAGAGCGCTTCAACCAATATGTTTTTTTTTTTTTTTTAATTTCGTGCAAAGCTACTCGAGGGCTATCTGCGCTCAACCAATATGTTTAGGCCCGGCATGGCCAGGTGGTTAAGGCACTCGTATCGTAATCTGAGGGTCGCCGGTTCGAATCCCCGTCGTACCAAACATGCTCGCCTTTCAGCCGTGGGGACGTTATAATGTGACGGTCATTCTCACTGTTCGTTGGTAAAAGAGTAGCCCAAGAATTGGCGGTGGGTGGTGATGACTAGCTGCCTTTCCTCTGGTCTTACACTGCTAAATTAGGGGCAACTAGCACAGATAACCCTCGTGTAGCTTTGCGCGAAATTAAAAACAAACCAATATGTTTAAAACAAAGTTCTGGCCATGTTTGAACCAGTGGTTAATGTGCCTGAACTATGAATCCAAGGTTTCTTTGTTCACGTCTCGTTGCTGAAAAAACAAACAACCTCAGTCCATACTTTGAGGCCGTCAGTACGGTATAATAACGTCAATCAAATCCCACTAGTGAGACAAACAAGAGTATCCTTACTGATGGGTACTGATGACTGGCTAACTTCCCTGTAGTAAGTCGATTCCTGATGGTGATTATCTGTCTTTTCTGTATTAGTAAGTTGATAGGTGTTGTTGATTAGCCTGTTGCCTTCCCTGAAGTTAGTTTAAAATTATAAAAAAAGTTTGTTAAATAGCCTTTTTATAGATTTTCGCAAAAATTCTAAACAGTAGTTGAAACTTGTTCAGAATAAATTGAAAGTTTCACCTGGTTTATAAAACAAAACACTTTCTTGGTTCCAAGAGTTTATAAACTGTAAAAAACTACATTATTTGTAGAGCTTATGAACTAAGCATACTTCTTAACTCCGAGAGTTTAGAAACTGTAAAACGAGTTACGCACTATTTGTATAATTTAGACAAAACAAACCGTCGGATCACTACAAAACTTATACATAGTTAAACAGTTCACTTACTGCTCTTAAAATTCAAGAATAAAGGACGCTGATTGGCTCTGTTTTTGTAAAGCATAAACAAATCTATTAGTGTTAGCAGTGTTCTTCCGGAAGAGTCTAAAGCACCGTGATTAGTTAATAAGGAATTTTTCAGATAAAATTCACTTTACTACTGTTTTGGTATTGTTAAAATCAAGTACTAAGGTAACGGTGTTTAGTAAAAAGATGTACCTTAATTAACTACAAGTTTTATGAAGAAAAGGTCCTGGTTTCGTGAGTAAAGTTAGAAATATGCATACATATTTCTTTGTAGCAGTGAAACCATCGTTAAGATACTATTTTATAATCAAAATCTAAGAAATCGCTAACTTATGCTGGGAGGATATGAATAAAGAAACTTTGTGTTGAAAGGCTAATTATGAGGTGTGTTTTCTCTGCATTATATTTTGATAGACAGTGTTCTCTTTAGATCGGATTAGTAGATGAGATGTCATATCAAAAATAATTATTTATTGTTACTGAATAGTTTGTTAAGTTGAAGTCGGTTGGAATGGGGAGTTTCTTATAGCAGTGACTGACACTTTTGGTTCTCTGCAAGTTTTCTCGTCAAATCAGCTACAGCACTTTACAAAAAAATCGTTTCGCCATCCGAAGATTAGATTAGATCCAGCCAAATATTGTTTTTCTGTAGACGAAACACGGCTTACTATTCGACCAAATGTGATCGATGCTAGTGAAGGATCTGAACAGCATATTTTTCCCACTGAGTGCCATTACTTTCGACTCTTGGTTGGAATAGACAAACAGAAGCGATTGTTTCCCTCCCATAGCACGGTTGTGTTTTTCAGTTGAAAATTAGTTTTTCGTTTTTGATTTTCAAAACCAGCTCCATAGGAAAAAAAAATTAATTGTATAAAAACGTATTTTGTACTTCTAGGCATTACGTGCTTCTTGGCTTCACTTTCATGATTTACTGAAAATTTTCAAATTGTCTTTTCTACTCAAAACATTTGGTAATATATTTGAGAGTGGAATAGTGTTTGCGCGGAATGGTGTGATTTAAATCCAATATCCTTGACACAGCACTTAAAGCATTTTTATAGGACTTGTAGAGTGGTTAGAAAAATCGTCTTACCAGAACCTTCATTACCTTCTTAAAATTCTTAAGAGAACACTGATATCAATACCTTCGAAGTGTCTTATTACTGTAGATTTTTTTTGAACCACTAGGACTCAACGGAAGTTATCTCTTCTCAATGATTATCAGAAGAAATGTCCTTATATCTTTATTTACTATGTTTGCTTACTATGTTATCAAAGTAGTTTAGAGAAACCTCCTATAATCTGTAGAATTTCTCAGAATCTTGAAACGTTAGTTTTTATGCTTAGATATCTGTTAAAGTACCTGGTTTTATCATGTCAAACCACCTTAAATAAAGTGACTTTTTATTGTAGTGCTTATTTTTATTTGTCTTCCATCGTGTTAAGATGTCTAGACAATGCTGTATATGTTCAGATCAAATCCATATAATACATTTCTTTTTGGGTTATGTATTTCAGAAACCATATAATAATTTACCTTTTTACCTGGAGAGGAATAACAAAGGTTAAATAATGTAATCATTCTCTATTTCCGAACGAGTTACAATCGATTTGTAAATTCTATCAATGATAAATGTATTTCGTGTGTATTATATTATGTTTTTATATAAGTGAACAAAACAGTTTTGCGTGTTTAACGTTTTTGAGATTATTATATTGAATTAATTTTAACGTTTCGCCTCTTTTATTGACAAGTCTGAATCATGTTTGCCTTCAGAATTTTAAGTATGTTCTGACAAAATCTGAATTATACTTGCTTTCAGTAATTTGCATACATGTTTGAAACATTTCGTAAATGAATATTACAATATTGGTTCACCAGTTAGTAAGGTTTATTACATTATCTTTTCATATAAAACAAATCCCGATACCTCTTTAGAATTCCCTTAGGCTGCTCGGCGGTGAGTTATAAATATTATAATTTTAAAACTGTGGATACATTTCCCGAGCTTAACATAGTACATCTAGCTCATTGGGCAGCTTTATGATCAACAACAAACACTTTTGAATACACTCATTTGAGATGGCCTTTAAGGTGGTTTCTTTGTCTCATATCACGATTCAGTGGAGCTGCAACTTGTACAGGGGTAAGAGTGACCTTTAGCCTTAAGGTGATAATTTTTACTGCTTCATATCTTATCTGCTTATTCTTTCGTTGACGAAGTTAAAGGCTTTTTGATAAATCACTTCCAAAACTTGATTACACTTCTTCCATATTTTAAATATATATAACTCTTATTAGTGAAACGTGTGGAACTATTTCTGACGACATATATAACTCAATTCTTCATCGTTTTATTGGTTCTTCGTGTTTTGTTTTAAAACACTTCTTGTGAGTCAGATTTGTTTTTAAATGCAAGATAATTCTTATCGATATATTTTAGAAACATTAGAAACAACAATCGTAAAACGTCTGTGTACAATTCGTTTCTTTTTATGTTTACTTTTTCAATTAAATAGTATGTAAATATATAATATTTTGTGAACATCAGAAACATGGTTTGGGCTGTTTTTCTGTGTTTATTCGCTAGTTTTATGTATATTTAGTATAACACGTTTGAAACATTTTTCACAAAATTTTGTACAGTTGCCCAGTGTTTAAAGTTTTTATTTCTTGTTTCTCCTTCAGACTTATACTATTACATATTTAGGAGAAGAAAAATGGAAGGTTTGGTGACCTACTACTTTCAAGCAACTGATGGTGAGCAACTGTAGTTGATCATGGGAAACAAGCTGAGTTGCTCGTGTGCTCCGTTGATTCGGAAAGCCTATCGATACGAAGATTCTCCATGGCAGAACACAAAACGAAGGGATGGCCACTTGCTAAGGTACAGCAAACTGTCCAAAACGAAAATACATTAAACATAAACTAATTTATTTAGTTATTAGTTCATTTTCTCTACTCTCAATAACACGTGTTGTATTCTGAGCTCTTAACGTGTGTGTGTGTGTGTGTGTGTGTTATCTTACAGCAAAACCACATCGGTCTCTTTGATGAATCCACCGAGGGAAATCGAACTCGAACCCTTGATTTTATCGTCCGAAGACTTACCGCTGTCCCACTGGGGGACTGAGCACTTAAAAGACAAACATCTTTGAAAAGCTTTTTTATATACCACTAGAAGGTTTAATTGGTGAACATATGTGGAAGAGATATTTTAATAAAAAAACAAATTACGAACAAGGCTTGTAACTCCAGAGTAAAGCTCTCGGCAAAGTTAACAAAATACGATGGATTTTTAATTTTAAAAAGTAAAATACTTTTAAGGTCAAAGCAAATAATATTCTTGGGTGTTTGTTTTGAGAATTCGTATCTTTTCTCTTTCGGATTTGTTACTCTCGACGACAGAAAGGATAAGCTTTACTCCGGTGAAGAATACTGGCGTGTATCAAATGACTGAACAGACAGTGAAAAATTGTCTTAAGTATAGAGTATCTATCTACAATGAGATACATTGCTTGTTCACTATTTTTACAGTTAGTTGGGTAAAATATCTTGTAGCTACTGAGACTAAACATTTCGTATATTAGATATTTCGTATGTTCATCAGAATTTTGTAAAACACTAAATACGGAATAGATTTTTAAAATAGCATAAATATAAGTATGAATAATCGGCACTTCTGTAATGTTTAAAAGAAAATAAATAATTAAAGTGAAATGTAAATATGAAACGCTGCATTTCAATTTTTTATTTGACGTTATAAAAATAAAACAATTCTTTAGTGTTTCAAGAAAAAAATAGATGAGAGTTGATGTTTCCATTTTTTACGTTGTAATTCAGACATTTATAATAATGGTGATAGGAATACCACCACAAAATGGAAAATTTCTATAACATTATTCGAGTTGAAAATGTGCTTAGAAGTATTACCATAGAAAAACAAACCTCTTTATAAGTAGTGTACACAAACGAAGGAACTGCATTAGTGAGAACAATCTTTAAACACTGTATTTAGATATCTTGAAAATTAACAGCAATTAGGTTTTGTATGGTATTAAGTTCATTGATGATAAGATAATTGTAAGCTCAATAGCAACCAGTGACAAGATTTTCAATAAAACAGCCATATACTGATTACCCTTATTAGATTCTTAAATACTTGTTCAATGTGTGGAAGTGTGTGCTTGAGATATTTAATGGGAAATCTATCAAATGGTGAGGATTAGCTGTACAACCAAGTGTTAATAAGAAGATATTAGAGTTTTTCTTTTTATAGATAAATATCAGCCATTTCTTCTGTACGAGGTTAGAGAAGTTAACCATAAATTTATTGTGTAAATATATGTATTTGGGATTAGAATTTTACTCTGAAGGACTTAATGTAGCTTACTAGACCAGAATTTTTTTAAACCGAAAAATAGTTATTAAATGTCATTTTTGTAACTCGCCAATTGTTAAAGTGTAGAACATATTTGGCGGATTCATTCCTCGACCACTGGACTCGTTTGTTTCGAAGCCTGCACGCTGACCATAAGATCATGTCTATTGTATTAGAGTTTAATTTTCATATTATATTTTGTTATAATTGTCTGAAGTGAGCATTGCTTAAATGGTTGAATTTAGAACTTTTACCCCATTTAAGACAATGAGATGTTACGAAATATTACACCAAGCCAGAAGGAAAATATTTACTGTTATCAAAAGTACGATAAATTTCGTATATTCGCCTAGAAATAAGCAGCTATTTATATTTCAATCGTCCCACTAAACCACTTGTTTAATATAAAAAAAATATTATTATTGTTTTACATGGGTCGACATCATTAGGCCCGACATGGCTAGGTGGTTAGGGCGCTCGACTCGTAATTTGAGGGTCGCTGGTTCGAATCCCCATAACTCCAAACATACTCGCCCTTTCAGCTGTGGGGACATTATAATGTGACGGTCAATCCCACTAGTCGTTGGTAAAAGACTAACCCAAGAGTTGGCGGTGGGTGGTGATGATTAACTGCCTTCCATCGAACTTCGCGCAAAACTACACGAGGGCTATCTGCGCCAATCAAAGAGTCGATTCCCCTTAGTATCTTGAAGTGAAGAAGAGAATTACATTGAACTCGCTACACATAAAATGCTTCCTGAGAAAAAAAAACTTCATTCTAAATTTGATAGAAAGCGGTATCACATCGAAATCCAAATTGAATGAATATTTCCAGTCTTTAAGGTTTTAGGTAATTTTTCAAACAAGTGTAGTTGATGTAATATATAATAAAATTATATTATTCACTTTCTATTTAGAACGAGTATTGAGAAAGAACTAAACTTTTAATAATGTTGATGTCGTTTACTAACAACAAAATCACCTTTCTGGGTTAAGAAACCAGCTTGTGGCTATCTGTGTTCCTAATACTGCTGTAAACGCCATATTGTGACTATATGCGTTTCTGTGACTCCGCCGTAGACGTCAACTTCGTTATGTATAAATTTCTGTAACAATGATCTAAGAAGACTTCTGGCTAACTAGATTTCCATGGCAGTGCTGTAGACGTCAGCTTCTAGCTATCCAGGTTTATATAACGTTGAATTTGGCATCATCTCCCGGCTATCTGGTTTTCTATAACACTATTGTAGAATCCAGCTTCTGGCATCTAGATTTCTATGAGATTAATGTAGACGCCAGGTTTTGGCTGTTAGAATCCTGTAAAACTAATATAGGCCCCATATTTTGGCTGCCTGAGTTTCCGTTGCTCTGTTTTAGACATGAAGTTCTGGTTAAGGCGCTTGACTCGAAATCTGATAGGTGCGAGTTTCAATCCCTGTCCAGCCAAAATATTCTCCCCTTCAGCTGTTGGGGCTTTATAATGTTATGGTCAAATCCATTACAGGGTGGTAAAAGAGTAGCTCAAGAGTTGGCGGTGGATGGTGTTAACTAGATGCCATCTCTCTATTCTTTCACTGCTAAATTAGGGACGGCGAGCGCAGATAATCTTTGTGTGGTTTTCCGTAAAATTTCAAAACAAAGAGTTGCCATGACGCTGTGCAGACACAGACTTCTGTCCACCCAAGTTCCTGTGACACTAATGTAGGTTCCACTTTCTGTTCATATAGGTTCCTATAAAACTGACTTTTTTGTTACAGTCTAGGTTTCTGTAAAACTGAATTAACAAGTTATGACCGTCATGTATTCAAAAACTGATAAATATACTACTTGCTGGCTTCCTGAGATTTTATAACCCTGCTTCCAACTGATGGCTTATTTAAATTTCTTTAACCATTTACGTACCAGAGGTCAACAACCTGAATGTTCTTAATGTTCATGTCATTGCTAATTCCTGGGTCTCGAGATTCATACGATGGTATGTAGTTTCTATGTATTAGCTATCTGTTAGTTATCTGTTTTGTTTAGTTTTCATCAGTTCCATATCTGATGTTTAATAATGTGATTTGGGTACCAGCTGGGTTCCATTTATGTTGATTTATTAAACAAATACTGGATATCTGGGTTTCAAGGTAAATACTGGCTATTATTTCACTGGGTTTCCATGATATTAACTATGGACGAAACGTGCTTCTGGTTTGTTTGTTATTATATTAATATAAGCACTAACTTGTATATAATTTTATACAATTATACTTTTATATAATTGTCTTCGTAGGTGTCATGATGAATTGGTAAAAAATAAATAAAAAGTGTTTATCTAGAATTCGCTAACCCTTTATTAATCTTATTGTTGAGAAGGTACGGCGGAGAATTTTCCAAAAAAAAAATATAAATGTAGCTGTATTTATTTTAAAATTGTTGCATAATGAATTGCTTAAAACAATTTAATGTAAGATGATTAGACGCCAAAGGATGAGTTGTTTAATAACGGAAAAGAAGGTAAATTACTGGGTTCTGGTACATTTAATGGATAAAAAACAAAATTAAAAATATCCCATGGTTCGGAAAACCCTACAAAATACTGTAATATAGCATTAGTTATCTCTTTATATAAGTATAGATGTACTGCTAGTTTGATACAATAAATATCAGTAGTTTTCCCTAACCTTTGTTTCCCGTTGCTAAGCCTTGTTGTAATACGACTTATAAAAGCTCAAATCCTTCAAGTAAACAATATTTTGAATACATTCAATTTGTGATTGAATCTTTATGCAAAAACACAATGTAAGCTTACGTGAATATTATCTTTTACAAAGCTCATTTTCTCGGCGTCTGAATGCTTCCAAACAGCTATGAATAGCTACATTTTAACAAACAGAAATTATTCCAGAGTTTATTGATATTTCTAACGACCAACAAAGCATCAGTGTTTTGTATATTAAACATTAGAGTTTATCAACAAAATCAGTTCTGTAAGTTTACTCTAAAATTGGTTCTTTCCTTGTCTTAGGCTTAATGCACATTGACACAGTAACGTTCCATTAGCAGCAACAATAACCATAGTAAAAATTTCAATAATTAGAAGAAAGTAAAGAATGCGGGAATCTTCAAAAGGTTCAATACGTGCTGCGTTCTTCCAGTGTGAGGATAATTTGGAACTTATCAATAAGAAAGGGTACACAGTTGTTATTTTCTAGACGATCGGAGAATTGCCATGACAGCGTCTCACTCATCTTAGAAATTGTAGTTTCTTGTTACATATGTAGTTAGGAATTTCTCATGTAATACTTTCTTTGCTTTACCTCTCGCTAGTGACACAATAATATTGTTTCTATTATCGGCAAATAATGTTGGTTTGAAAGATCTAAGTGCAGGAATGATACGTTTTCAGTGTTCATTTATTTCGTATACTATTGATATAATGGTCCAACGAAGCTGCAGTTTTTTAAAAGTTCGATAAAATATATATATATATATATTCACAAGAATAAAAAACGAGTCTTTGTAACATATAAACAAATGGTCTCTCAGCTAACTCAATTCTTGATGGTGCATTGAGAAACAGAGTTTCGATCCACAAATTACATAAAAACCATTCTCGAAATGAACCCAACAGACAATCAGTAGCTGGTAGAAATATAACGATTTGTAGCTCTCCATCAACTAAAACGCATTTAATTATTATAAAGAAGACACATAATCACCAGATGACGGAAAAATCAGGATAACTGATGCTACTTTAAAGTTGAGAAAATACAGATGTATCTGCTTCAAAGGCAATATATATTACTAGCTAATACATTTGTTCAACTTATACCATTTGCAAAGGGACTTAGAAAAACAATACAACTGATGTAGAAAGATTACAAAGGGAAAGATAAATGGTCTATAAAACGTTACAAAAACTCAATTAACTACCAAGTGCTGGTATTAGAGTAATATGGAAAGAACTGTCTACATCTAGATCGTAGAGACCGTAAAACTGTCAAGAGGTGCTAATGTTTAATTACATGATAACCTACAGCTTCCCAAGCAACACTCTGAGCACCATTGTTTGTTTGTTGTTAAGCCCAAAGCTATACAAAAAGCTATCTGTGTGGTGCCCACGACAAGTATCACAATACCCGGTTTTTAGCATTATAAACCTTCAGAGTTATCGCTGAAGCCACATTTTCCTGTTTGTATTTGAAACGTATATTTTACATTGTCTAATGTCACATCACAATGTTTTTTGTGTATTACATGGCTAGACATATTCGAATCTTGGTCGATCCTGAGGGAATCAATTGATTAGGAGGTTTTCTGACGTTAGTTGGCATTACAATCTTGTTTAGTTTGTTTTTTTCTGATCAAGTACCACGGATTGCCAACCACAGTTTTCTAGCCAAAAAAACATATTCGTTTTCTAATGTAGTAATAACAGACCCAGATACCAAATTTTTTTAGAAAAACTAGTGTCAAAGAATCAATACTAAATAACAACGCTTCTGCTAAACAAACTTTTTTGAGACCCTTGTCTTCGCATATTGTTTTACAGACGAACCATGATATGACTACATCACTGCACTTACAGGACCCAAGCATCCTGTTTATCACATTGCACCATCAGTTTATTTTACAGTAGAAAGGTATGTGTAATGTAAAGAATCCTTATACATTGATCAGTAAGTAATTATATTGAAGGAGGAGGTCCGTTAAATTGGCCAATTAGTCAACATGTGGAAGAAGGAATCTTAATAAAGTGATCAAAATGTTAAAATGTGGACGAAGGAGTCCTAATAAGTTTTCCAGTAAGTAAACTTATATGTGAGGAGAGTGGTACTGATAAAAGTACACTGGACCATCTAAGACACTAATATGGATTGATTTTTTCAAAACACCTACGAAGACTACTATATAAAACTACACTGGCTCAACTAAAATACTAATGTGGATTGATTTTTTCAAAACACCTACGAAGACTACTATATAAAACTACACTGGCTCAACTAAAATACTAATGTCGATTGATTTTTTCAGAACACCTATGAAGATAACTATATAAAACTACACTGGACCAGCTAAGATATTAATAAGGATTAATTTTTCAGAACACCTACGAAAATCTCTATGTTGAACTACACTAGATCAGGTAGTATGTTTCCCTGAACTGACTTTTTATGACATTTAACGGTCCATCCACTTTCCTTTGGTTAGAGTGCTGGAATATAGTTCTAGTGATTTCTTGTTTACGTCCCATTACCGCCACAAAATAGTATTCCACATATCTTTTGGCAGTGTATGTTCTATAAGAGCGATGATCACGTCCCACTGTTCGATATCACAGGAGTCATTATGGTAGTGGCTGGAGTTGAATATCTACCTCCTTTTTAGTCTCTCATTTAGAAGTTAGGGACAGACGGTGTAGAAGGTCTCTATGTTAAACTACACTGGACCAGCTACGATACTACAATTAATTAATATTTTAGCATATTTAACGAAACTAATACGCTGTGTTTTTTTAATATTAATATTTATAAATATGTGTATGTATTAATAGGCTTAAGTATGTTTGAACGTACCCATTTCGATTAAGTTAATCTTAGATAAAGAAAGTCTGAAATATTAGAATAAGTTAATTATTAACTTTTTTATAACATTGTTTGTCACGTTAATCTCCTGTTGCTGTAAACACGTTGTAGTTTGTTTTGTATTTCGCGCAAAGCTACTTGAGGGCTATCTGCAATAGCCATCCCTAATTTAGCAGTATAAGACTAGAGGCAAGGCAGCTAGTCAGCACCACCCACCACAACTCTTGGGCTACTCTTTTATCAAAGAATAGTGGGATTAAGCGAAACATTGTAACGCTCCCATGGCTGAAAGGGCGAGCATATTTGGTGCGACCCTCGGATAACGAGTCGAACACCTTAACACATTTGGCCAAACACGTTGTAACTCAAACAGTTTTTTGTGTGTGTACCGAGAGAAAATGTGTAAAGACGTTCTTCAAACATACTTATTATGTGCTTACCGGTAAAAGTATTAAAACGATTCATCAAACACGCACGTTGCGTCAACCGAACGAAGACATGTAAACAAATTGCTATTCAAACAAGCTTGTTATTTGTAACGGCATAAAACATGTATAAACTTTGTAAGTCAAACACACTTGTTGTTTGTACTGACATGAGGCAGGTAAACATACTGTAAGTTAACTAATCATGTTGGGTGTGCCGACACAAGACATTTAAATATGATGTTAGTCATACGACCTTATTGTGTATATCGACATAAGTTTTTTTTATTTTACGCAAAGCTACACAATGGCTATGTGCGCTACCCGTCCGTAATTTAGCAGTGTAAAATTAGAGGGAAGGCAGCTAATCATCACCACCCATCGCCAACTCTTGGGCAACTCTTTTACCGACAAATAGTAGGATTGTCCGTCATATTACAACGTCCCCCCGGCTGAAAGGGCGAGCATGTTTGGTATGACTGGGATTCGAACCTGCAACCCTCAGATTACGAGTCGAGTGCCTTAACCACCTGGCCATGCCGGGAACATCGATATAAGACATTTAAACATATTGTAAGTCATATACAATGTACCGATACTATGTGTACTATGTGTACCGATATAAAATTCGTAAACCATAATTGCAAGCTATAGCTCAGGGATGAAGCACGTTTGGAAGAACGTCTTGACGAAAGAACCTTTGAATTTAGTTTGTTTTCAACATTACCCAGTGTCTGACAAAAGTACCATGAAAACCATTATCAAATGTGATGTAACTTATCATAGAAGATAACCTAGAGTCTTGTCCCATGTGATTTCTATCTGAAGTTGTATTGAGTCATGCTAGTGGAAATATAATTAATCTGGTCTAATTCGAGGGGCCCATGTTAATTACTCATTTCCAGTAATTAATTAATCGTGAAATACAACATAGTTAGTCTGTATTCGCACAAAATTGTACTCGACATATCATTTGGTAGTGTATGTTCTATAAGAGCAACGATCACGTTCCACTATTCGATTTCACAGGAGTGATCATGGAAGTGGATGAAGTTTAATAACTCCTTCCTTTCTAATTTATCACTTAGAAATTAGGGACCGATTTCCCTGCGGTTGACACAACAGCTATCCAAATGTTGTTTTGCTCTAAAACAAACCTTTTATATAGATGGTTCTTGGTTCATTGTCGCCAAAATTCCATTTGCACTTTGAGTGCATGGGAGCACCTTAAGAGTGACGGAGAAATTCCCAATATTCGATTAAATAAGAATAACTCAAGTGTTTGTGGCGAGTGCTGTTGACTAGTTTGTTTCATTTCTAGTATATTAATTCAAACATGTAGGTATGGCAATGTGCCACAGAAATTTCAAAATAGAATATTCGTTTTTGGCAGGTTCTGAAGACAAGAACGAACTCTTTTCGCTCAGTTTAAAATAAAAGCAAATAAAATTAATTTTTTATTGACTTATGAGTGAACGGACAGGATGAATTCATTAGAAGACCGAAATAACTGTCCAAACATTTCAAACATTGAATTTTCTTCCGACTCAAGAAGTATTTAACATGTAAGAGAAATACTGTTGCCTTTTGTATTTTACTAATCTCAACTTAAGAACACCTAAATCTCTTTGTGTTAGAACCTTTATATTTTACCACACTTTGATTGTGAGAACGTATTTACATATACATATATAATCCCTTTTATATGTTTTGACAGGCTATGGGCTGAAGTGTTCCACGTTAGTGCCAGCAGCGGAACAGTCAAGTGGCAACAAGTTTCAGAAGACCTCGTTCCTGTAAACATAACATGTATTCAGGACACACCAGAATGTATATTCCATATCACAGCTTACAATTCCCAGGTGGTGAAAATTCTGGATGTGAGACTGGTACAACCTGGTAGGTTTTATTGTGAGATGTACACCGCGGTACGTTTTTACTGTGAGATTAGTACAACCCGGTAGGTTTTTATCGTGAGTTTGATACAACCCGGTAGGTTTCTATTGTGAGATTGATACAACCCGGTAGGTTTCTATTGTGAGATTGATACAACCCGGTAGGTTTCTATTGTGAGATTGATACAATTCACTATGTTTTTATTGTGATTCTGCTAGAACTTGATGTTTATTGTGATACTGGTACATCTCGGTAGGTGTTTATTGTGTGACTGGTACAACCCAGTAGATTTTTATTCTGATGCTGGTAGAACCCGATAGGTGTTTAAAACGAGGCTGGTATAACTCAGTACATGTTTATTGTGAGACTGATATAACATAGTACGTTATTATTGTGAGAGTGGTACAACCCGGTAATGTTTTATTGTGTGACTGGTACAATACATACTGTAACAATTTAAGTTACGGTTTAAAACTAAAAGATAAAAGGTATTTTTTATAGTTGGTTACATGGAAATTAAAACTCGGACTTCCTGCTAAGAAGGAGTGTCGCTTTGTCTTCACTTCTTGTCTACCTCATTACTAGTAACATCATTCAGACGGCTATAACGCGTTATAATAGTGAACAAAATCTACATTTTTCAGTCCATTATAAAACAGTTAAAATGTTTAAAAACTTCGTGAAGTTGATTTTATTTATTCCTTTAAAATGTTTCAGATTCATATCAGTATAATGAAGTCTTGAATCCAGTGTTACAGCTAATCTTATTAATACTTGTAAAAGGTTTCAAATTCATATCAGTATAATGAAGTCTTGAGTCCAATATCACAGGTAATTTTATTCATACTCGTAAAGGGCTTCAAACTTATATCAGTATGTTGAAATTACAATTTAATAGGTTAAAATGATTGATTCAATAATTTAGTGCTACAGTTAATATCTTCGGTGTTTAACAAAAGCATTGAACAGCTATCAACTTGGGGAACGTTTGTTTACAGAGTAGTTATTCAGGAAGTTTTGGCAGTAAAACCTTACATGGTTTCGTCCTCTTGCCGATTAGACCTCTCAAACATTATATGAAAAATTCAAGTTACTGTAACTTTAATTAATAATCTCGAAGAACATAGTGCATGACATATTAGTGTAGTTTTACCTAATTAGGATTGAGAGTAAAGTGTATGATTTGTTACTTTAGCTCTAACTAACAATATTAAATAATGTAGTGAATCATTCATTACTGTAGCTTTAACTAATAATCTTGGGTGCCCTATGCGTAGATATTTAAAAAGTTAACCTATGTAACAGCTAGTATGAGTCATATCACTTCTCGTTTGACGTCTCGAAATAGCAGGAGTTGTAAAAGTTAAAGTGCATTTAACAGGATAGAATACTTCAAATAGTATCTGCTCATTATGATTTTAGTGTCAGGGCCGCTGTGAGCTATACAAGTGTAGTGAGTTTTGGTATAACAATCCTAAAGTAAGAGGTAATGATTCTGGAAAATTTATTTAATTTAACTATGAAACATGAGGTTTGGGTATGCTGTAGTGTGGGGATGGTAGTACTTGTCCCGTCATTTCTGATGGACTGTACAGTCGTTTCTAACAAATGGCAACGAATGTAATGATACAAAATCAGCAAGATATTAAGACTGCTTTGTAAAAGATACTAAAACTGCTTTGTAAAAGATACTAAAACTGCTTTGTAAAAGATACTAGGACTGCTTTTTATATAGACACATCAAATATAGTGATGTAAACGAATAAAGTAAAAAATTGACTTAAAATTATTTAACACATTCCTGTCATGTTGCATGTATTACATTTACTAAAGAACCGTGAGCGCTATTTTTACTGTGATTTGAAATTCAAAATTCAGATGAAAACGTTATTCAATGTATATAATTATACGTTAAAGAAGGAGGAAAGTTTTGACAAGTTCTTTATGTTTATGAATGGAAAATCAAAATAAGTTATTAGTACCGTTATATAAGTTCAATATGAAAATCTGCTTGTATGTAACATTTAAAATACGCATAAATAGCCACAAAAACTGTAAAGCACAAGATGTGAAACTGCAAATTTGTATGTATCTTCGCATGGACACAGTAAACCTTCATGCTAAATTTGGTAAATATCCATTAAGAGGAGGTAAAGTAGTTGTAACAAAAGAAAAAAACACAAAACTGAAAATTTATATGTACGCATGCATGGACCTAATGAACCTCAATACGAAGTTTGGTAAAGATTCATGCAAAATCTGCGAAGTAGTTACATGGACGTGCGACAGACATCAGATAGTAAATATTACAATTGTATAGACTGCAAAAATATATGATTTTGAGATTGTTTGTAACAACACCATATATAATCATAACACATGCCTCGTTTCCTGTTTAAAGACATCTAAATATTATTTTCTGTCACAGTAAGTCCTCGTCAGCACCTATAACTCATGTTAAAAATGCCAAACAGAAACATCGAAATGCAAATGAGATTAATATTTTATTTATTTGGAGATATGTATCTTTAATACTATAGTATGTGCTACACTTTATAATAATAAAGTAGTATTTTATTAAAATTGTAGTATGAATGGCGAATTTCACAATAAGATAATTTTAATGACCTTTAATTCAAGAAAATAAGGCTTCGTATTCATAAAATTAATATATACCTCCCAGAACTTTATTATTTGAGCTATAGAATAATAAAACAAAACATGTTTTGGTAATTTTGATGAAATACGTAGATTGAACATTTAAACAAAGCTCGAGACGTAAATAAAAACTATGGCTTTGGCGAAATAATAGAAATTTAATAATTCATTAAAAAAAGGACGGTTTGTTAACTTGGGAATAAAGAGATTTCTGAACAAGGAATAATCTGCTTCAAATTAAGTATCCTTCAAAGTAAACATTTGTTTTTCTTAATTGCCGAACTAGGTTTTCAATTGTGAAGGATTAAGTGAATGGAAACTTATGGATTACCTGTTTGTGAAACCTACATGAATAACTTATTATTTTAGTTTTAAAATATTCAAGCTTATTTATCATCAAGTATAATTAGGAAAAAAATATTACGTAAAATTATTAATATGTAGATATATATTTTTTGGAATTACAAAAACAAAATTATAGAGACAAAAGAAGACTTAACCTATTTATAACCTAGTTCTTTATAAGTAGACGGAACATTAAATTTATTTAGAATATTTTCACACTTATCTGCATTTTGTATATACTACTTTATGCTGATCTTAACAAAATTTCTTTCACCGAACATACTAGCTTGTTTCAACCGTGAGGGCTTTATTATGTAACGGCCAATTTCACTACTTGTTGTTAAGAGAATAGCCCGAGAGCTGGAGATAGATAGTGTTGGCTAGGTGTCTTCCCTCCAGCTTATCACTGCTAATATAGAGACGGCTGGCGCATATAGTCCTCGAGCAGCTTTATACGGATTTACAAATAAGCTAAACTATTCATCTTCTATACGGAATGTTAGTTAGAAAAAAAAAAAAACCTCAGTAAAGTCATCTCAGAAATAAATGCAGTTAAAACCATTTATCATTAGATTGTACATAGCGACACCTGTAGATCAGCCATGAAGCATAACGTAGGTCATTTACTTTATTTTGGTATGCGAAGTAAAATGGTAAATGTTTCACGTGAATACCTTTCTTTTCTTTCACTGTTAGATTGGAATACTGGTGTTAACACAAGATTTGCATGGTGAAAGCAGTTTTCGGAATTTCTTTAATTATGTCACTAAATTAAACCAAGAGTAGTTATTAAAGCTAGAAGTGAAGAAGTGAAAAATAAAGCTCAGTTCTTCTTCATCACATTAATAAGTATTTTACAGTTTTACGAATTGGTTTAACATAATAATTTTTATAATAATGAAAGAAGTGCTTCGGCATGGAACAATTTTTATATAAGAATAATATTTACTATTTATTATGATAGAATCTACCATTTTATTCCATATAAAAAAGCGCATTTTAGCACTACACACGTATCAGATTTCGAAAGATAAAAACACTTTATTTTAAAACACGTACTTGAACTATTTTGTAATAATTAGATTTCGTTACACATCACGAATTTCTGTCATTTATAGTATATTTATTTACTCGTCTATCTGTCCCCTCAGGAACTGGACTGCTAATAGCCTATTGTTTTGCTTTGCCCTAAAATATACATACAATCTAAGTGTTGTGTTTCCACTTATTCTGTTTTGTATAGCTTGAATTCACAGCTCTCTCTCGCCATTTTATCAAATATTAAAGATTGTCTTATATACATAATATTATGAATTTATTTATTTTGTATTTGTAATTCATTGATGTCGAGGCTATCGAATGCTGTGTTTGCAATCCATTAATATCGCGGTTATGGAGATTTCTGGAAGGCCTAAGTGATAGATGTATAAATAGCTGCGACTGGAAAAGCTGACACAATAAAATTAAAGTCTTGTGAAAGAGAAGTTAGATCAGAGGACGGAGAAAATTTTAAAATGTAAAGTTAACTATTATAGTGAAAATAACAGTTTGAAAGACATAAGGAGAATAATTTGTTTTGTCAAAGGGTGTTCTACACTTACTGATCTAAGGTGTGGACGTTGACAAAAGGCAGATTATTATTGGAAGTTTAGGATACAACTGTAGTAGCTCTCGTGAAAGCGTATGTTAATTATACCGATAGTATTGCGATAAAAATAAAGAAAATAGTTTGGCTTGTCAAGTGAATTTTAATGTAATTGAATTAGACTAATTGGGTTTTGACAAGAAGAAGAGAACTGTATAGTGGTTAAGATACAACTATGATCTATATAGTGTAAATAATTTTTGTACATATGTTTAATTTGTTTCGAATATTATTTTAAAACAAATAGAGTTTCTTGCTGTTCGTTTATTGTCGAATTTATCGCTAACAAGTCACAGACACCAACTGTAGAACAATCCTTGGCCCAAAACACCCACATATTTACATTACTGTATATAATATTAAAAAAGTAGTTTCTGATACATTTATACCTATAACCTTTCAAGCTGTAGAGTTTGGAGATTCTGTTTTTTGAAACGTAGATAAGTTACTACTGTGATGTAATTGTCAACATCAAGATGTTTTCCTCCCAAATATTCAAGACCCATTATTGTTATGATGTAAATGCCAGTGTCTAAATTTGTTCCCCCAAGTGTCCAAGATCCACTACTTCTGTAAGTAATTTTTTTAGTCTCTAGATGCTTTCCTTTCAAATGTTCACGACCAACTAATGTTGTGACGTAACTGTTAGCTTTTTTATGCTTTTCTTCCAACTATACAAGATCCACTATTAATCTGGTGTAACTGTTAGTTTCAACTACAGAGTGTTTAGGCTCTTTCCTTCTTACTATACCAAACATACTACTGTAATAATAATGTCTTTGTTTAATATCTGCTTTCGTTTAATTATATTCTTCTGTGTAGGTGTAATTATATTTTTCAATTACAATAGGGACAAGATATCGTTCTAAAACATGCTATTGTGTGAAGAATCATTTGGGAAATATATTCTAAAACTTATGTGTCTATGTATACACACATAATGTTTAGCAACTATTTTCAGGTTCCTTTTTAAACGAACTAACTACATACATTTTTGAAAAACTGCAGCAGACTAAACTTTCTTATTTGTTCATTACTGTATGTTAAAAATGGCTTCATGGTTTTTTTTTATCCTGATTTTCTTGCACGTGTGTTCAAAAAGTATTCTAATTAGCTAAACTTAGAACACCGACAAACAGAAAGTATAGTCTGCATGCACGTTCAACCATTTGTGCGTGTCGAAAAGCACGATTCCTGAAAACAAATTAGTTCCAGCTCAAAACGTAAGATCAGGTACTTTTTAGGTCCATACCGCTTAAGATGGCTATGATCACTCAATACAAACAAATATTTGTTAAAAAGAGTTAAAATGCAGTATGTTAGAATATATTTGTTTCATGAGGCGCGATTTAGTGGAAATCATTCAAAAGAGTAAGATGAACTTGTCATATTATTTTCGAGTTTACACTCCGCTAATTTAGCCATAAAGCAACCTTTGTAAACTTGTCTTCCAGACTGTACGATAACAAACATTTCTATGGAAATAATAAACGTTAGTTTAAACCCGTTTTTAGCTATCATTTTGAAAGCACTTTGTTGAACATTGTGGATGTAGAAAGTACGATTGTCAAGTAGAGACAATAGATTGAATTAGGTAACAGATAAAAGTTAGTAAGAGGCTGGCTTTCTCTTTGAATGAACTGTGAAGCTAATGAAGGTTAGAGGCAAAGGTTATTTAAAAAAACAAAGCTCGGACATTATAATTAACCCATTAACGATGGTACGTGTAGAATAACAGCAGTGACAGTGATGATTTCATTGATATACATTGTTGAGAAATATAGTATTTTACTGGAAAATTGAGTTTGAATTTAATATTATAACTGCCATTGCTCAACTTTGGTTGACGATAATGATAACAAGAATAATAAATGCTGCTTGAAAATTATAATTATCTCCGTCTGACTATGGCTGTTATATCAGGAATAGAAACTTAAATATTATAAGATTTTAGTACGCAAGTGATTTTTCTCTACAGAAGCAACTTCCTCATTAAATATCACAACTAACCAACCATTTGGCTAATTTAATTTGGTGTGCCAAATGCTGATTTGTTCATTTAACACTCAACACTTTCACAGTGTGGTCTTGTGGTTAGTGCTTTGGACACGTAGTCGAAAGTTTGAGGGTTACAGCCTTGCCTGCGCTGTATCTTTGCATTCTTTTCCAAGGCGATTTGCTCCAGTTGCTTTAGTCTACTCAACTTATAATAGGTACCAAGGAGGGGCCATGGGTTAATCTGCGTTAGACTGGCGTCCCATCTAGGGCGGATGTGTCACCCTACTCAGTCGTTTGTACCACAGAAAACTAGAGTTAAGCATTAGCGTTATATGCCTTTCAAAGGTGTCACTTAGATTAATTTATTTTTGCTTGATGCTACCTCGTTACGGATTGGATGGTGCCTAGCAGAAATTCTCTCACATTAAATTATACCAGTCTTTTTTTCCACCTGCTTAAGGGTCTCTGATCATGAAGTAAAAACCTAAATGACTTGATGTTTATAAGTCCCTCTATAAAGCCAAATCCTATTAACGCTTGAAGTTCCAAGAGTGTTTTAACTGTTATTAGTAATATGGTTTTAGCCGCGGCATATCGGCTCATAGAATGTATCTGACTTTTTTGTTGTTGTTTTTTCAAGTACAAACTTTTAGCATATAACTCCATCAAGTCTTTACCCATTTGAGATATGACGACATTTTTTTACTAAGGAGGTCAAACCCTTTCTATCGATGCGTTTGACCATGAGACCGAGGTCTCATAAATTAATTTACTTTAATCTTGCCTAAATGAATTTCAGTTTGACTACAAGTCCCAAGTGGAGATCTTGTTGAGTAATAAAAATCGAATCAGATGTACACGCTTCCCATGCTGAATATTTCTGGCACATAAAAATATAACTGATAAAAAGGATAAAAAAGGCCTCAAAAATTAATTTACTCAATTCCTGCCTGAAAGAAATTTAACTGCTGCGGCTACTGAAGATTTCCTCTTTTTGTTGATGCCATTAAACTGTGGTATGTTTGAGGGACCTGATTTCGAGTAGATATTAATAGAAGTGCGACTTGAAAAACAGTTAATATTTTAACACCTGCATCAGGTGACATTATGGTGATTTTCCTATATCAACTGCAACATGTATAACGAGCTTAGAAAAGCATTAGAGTGTCTGTTTCCTCTTGTAAGCATTTGGGGTCATCACAGAGGGCTCAAAAATATAATCCTTATATCATGGGAGGTGGGGTGTCAACAAGATAATCCTTGTATCACTGAAGGTTCAACAACAAATTATTTTTATCACAATAAAATATTCATATTATAGGAAGTTCCAGAATACAATTCTCCTATTACAGGAAGTTGGAAATGCAATCATTCTATTGCAAAGGGCTCAAATGAAACACATGTATCACAGTGGCCTCAATAATATGACCCTTGTATCACAGGAGGTTTAAGAATGCAAACTGCGTATTAGAAGGGGGTCAACAATATATCCTTGTATCAGAGGGATGTTAGACAATACAACTCTGGTATTACAAGATGACATGGTATGGTCTGTTAGTTAGGTCGCTAGATTGAAAACCTTTGAATCGAGGGTTCGAATCCAACCATAGAACATGTTCGCTCTTTTAGCCGTTGGACAGTCATAATATGTTGGTTAATATCGCTATTCGATTAGTGTTGTTCCATAGGGTATCATTCTAGCTGAGTATGCAGATGTTTAACTATTTATTTTAACTTGAATATGTTTTCACGCATTTCACGTGATTTACGCCTGTGTTAAATAATCATATTCTTTTCGCCCTATGTGAAAACACGATTACCTTCACGTTAGTTAACATTTACACACGAAAACAGATAGGCACGAGTGGAACATATGTGTTTGATAATCCACAAAACTTGAAGGAAATAAAATAAAAATACCGGCAGTACGTCACATAAATAAAAATATATTGTATATAACTACTAACGAGTGCCGGCAGTAAGTCATGTAAATAAAAATATATTGTATATAACTACTAACGAGTGCCTTTTCTCAGGTTTCGTGTGAGCAACAAATAGATGCACTATAATTCACTGTAGTTAAGCTAAGATTCATGTAGAAGTACGTATGTTGAAACCATTTGTAACGAAGATAATATTTTAAATATAACGCTCCAATTTCTTATTGGCCATTAGTACTCTCATGTCGTTTTGGAGAGCAAAATTCGTTATATCCACGCTGAACCACCAGTGAAACTTCAGAATAAGATGGTCAAAGTTACACCTTAAATGTCATAAATGTCAAATTCAACAATACAGCATTGTTCATCCATCTGGATGACAAACGATACAAGATCTTAACCCGAATCACACACATTACGAGGGTCGCGGGTTCGAAACCCAGTCGCACCAAATACGCTTGCCTTTTCAGCCGTGGGGGCGTTATAATGTGAGGGTCAATTCCACTGTTCGTTATATAAGTAGTATTTGGATATCAAAAATGTATTCGTTTTGGATATAGTGTGTAACAACCTTTTCCAATACAAGTTATTTACCTACTTAGATTCTAAAAATATTTTGATAAGTGATTTAGAATTTCCACAACGGAGATACTCCTTGTCTTTATTGATGTTGGAAATGAATGAATATGGATAAATTCTCGTAAACAGGACCAACGAAAATGAGATTTACAATAAGTCGTATACTAGTCGTGATAAACAAACTGCGAAGTTTTGTAGCAAGTGAGAATACGAACCTAAAGTTCTGTGTCAGAATCCGTCCTCGAATTGAAGGCAATAGTGTGCAATATATTCAAGAAGAATCTCTGTCTGAGAAAGCCACACTAGTCACGTGCACACAAGTTGCTTCCACGATATATCAATTTAACCATCGCATGCCTCAAACAATTGGTGAATAAAACGGGTATTCAAGCTATTCCATACAAAGGCATACTGGTCAAAATGTCGAACAATTCTGTTCAATCGGTCTGTTAAAACGAGCTCTAGATGGATTATAATGAAGTGGAAGAAGGAGGGTGTACTTTAAACACGATAATCTTACGACGAAACCCTTTGCGACGAAATTTACACTGTAGTTCTATTGTTAAGATGCAAGATTGTCAGACAAAACATGACGGTCGTGACGAAGTATACAATGACGATATGTTGAGGCTTCAAGATCGTTCTAATATAACGTATTAATCCTCTATATTTGTACTTTAACAAATAAAAATACTTTTATTTCGTAACACATTTTATGTACTACAGTGTTATGTTTGTTTGCTGTTAAGCACATATCTAAATAATAAGCTATCTGTGATTTGCCTACCTAGGGTATAGAACCCAGAATTTATTAGTTATAATCAGTAATGGATAACTAGAGTACTTCAGGCATGACAACCTTACGACAGAGCTTATTGCTTTCCATAATCCATCCAGCATACAAGGCCAACGGTTTCCCAGCGACCGTTTCAACAGTTCGATTACACAGAAATCCGGTTCTCAGCATTACAAGCTCTCAGACGTATCATTCCTTTATCTGGGATCGGCTTGTATCGAAACTGAACAGATCATACAGCAACCAAACAATTTTGCTGAATTGTTAGGAGTAAAACAAACTATGATAAAAGACGATATTTGAGTATAAGTAAGTGAAATTAGAAAGCACCAGAAGATTAAAAAGTGGCAGAATCTACTATTTTTATTGATTATTATGAAAATGGTAAGCGTATTAATTATACTGATTATAAGTATAAATTAAACATTACAGAATCATCACAAATAATTAAAAATAAATGTTTTAAATAGGTATTCTGGTCAAGATATTATGGAAGCTACTTTTTCTAAATCTATTTTGTAATGCTGTGACCCACCCGCCCCAAAGGTCTGGTTCTTTATAATGATTCAAGCTGTGTTGTACTTACGCATGCATTTCTCTATGGAGATACGAACGAACCAGCTTGTTTCTTATTAACTCATTGTTTGCCCTAATAATGATGGAGTTGAATATCGCCGAAATCCCCGTAACACCAAACATGCTCGCTCTTTCAGCCGTGGGAGCGTGGTTACGCTTAATCCCATTATGCGTTGGTGAAAGGGTAGCCCAAGAGTTGGCGGTGGGTGGCGGTGACGAGCTGCCTTCCCTTTAGTCTCACACTGCTAAATTAGGGACGGCTAGCGCAGATAGTCCTCGTGCAGCTTTGCCCGAAATTCAAAACAAACCAAACCAATCGCCGAAATATTTTGATTTGGCCACTTATCGTTAAATTATTTTGTCATTTTGACGTTGTAGTGCCTTTTAATTTAGGTAATATGGAACGTTAGGATTAGTATTTCATAATCATATATTAATCAATCCATAAAAATAGGCTACATATTTGGTAGTAATGTATTACCGAATACCATTACTACTGTTAATAATAATAATCATTAATGTAATAATGTGTAACTTAATTGCAGTTACTCATCGTTCGTGACTCCGTGGGGTTTCCAGCACTACATACACACATATATATAGAAAGTAGTGGAGGATTCAGGGAGGGGGCTATTCACCTCTCTCCTAAATCCATCACTGAGATACATATGTTATTTTGTTATTAAAATTTGTCTGACGCACATGTTTGGAATGCTTAAGTGTGGTGATTCAGTAGTTCTGTGTCTTCTAAGTATATGTACATGACATGTTTTTCATGTGTGTTTATGTTTAATCCTTATAGTACAAAAAATATTTCCTATGGTGAACATTATTCTCAGATTATCTTTTCGATTTCACTTAAGACGTAGAAGTTTTATGTTTTCGCATTAAATTTTAATATATATTTATAAATATTTAATCAAACTACGCAGGAACTAAAGTAGAATGGGATACCTGTTTCATTATTCTATTGCACAGCTATATGTGTTTCTTATTTTGATATTCTAATTCCTATTGGTCCGGCTTGACCAGGTGGTTAAGGCGCTCGACTCGTAATCCGCGGGTCGCAAATTCGAATCCCCGTCACACCAAACATACTTGCTCTTTCAGCTGTGGGGACGTTATAATGTGACGGTCAATCCCACTATTCGTTGGTAAAAGAGTAGCCCAAGAGTTGGCGGTGGGTGGTGATGACTAGCTGCCTTTCCTGCTAAATTTGGGACGGCTAGCGCAGATAGCCCTCGTGTAGCTTTGCGAGAAATTAAAAAACAAACAAATTCCTATCATATCTTTTTATTTAAACAGATGAGACTTGATTGTGCAAGGAATCTTCTTTATTTTCAAACTTATACTGTAATATGATGTATAATGAACGGTCTGTACATCTAGAAATATAGTGTTTAATTACACCTGCTCTCTAAAATTATACTTGTACTAAATAAAGCTAATAATAATATTTAACTACTCTTTAGAAATGTTAATTTTCATGCAAGTTGAGGTACGACTAAAACTAGGCTCTATTTATTTCACAAGCGATACTTTCGAATGTTTAATATTTATTTGTAAAATGGTTGCTACAGAGTAGGTGCTTAATTTTTTCTTAATTATAAGTAGTCATGATTTCTCTATCTAAACACTGTATTTGAGTTACTATACATCACTCAATATTCAGTATGTTAGGCTAACACTTCCTGGAACGTTATAATTTATGTTTATTTTATAAAGTGCTCTAAGTTATTTTTTCATTCGTCTAAAACACCACGGCGTTAATATTGAAGCTATATCTAAACAACGTAAAACGTGCTAGTAATTATAGTCATCACCAAAACAGTTCTGTTGTTAAATTGTATGACCTACTTAATTCGTATGCGGAATTTGTTGGTTTTGATATTAAATATAAAGGTATTCAATGGAATATCTGTGATCTTACAACTGCGGGTATCGAAACTCGATTTTTAGCGTTATTAGCCATTACGCTTACCATTGAACCGCCACAAGGGTAATATATAAAACTACTTTAATACATTCATAGTTGAGTTTCAATTAATTATCCTTAACCTTATTATTCGAAACTCTATCAATATTTCTAAATATTAATAATCCATTTTATTCAAATGTTTACCTTATTTTTACAATATAAAATATCAACAATCTTGTTTTGAAGATTCCTTGTTTATCCCATCTTTGTATCTTATTGTTTTCTTCCATTTTTTACAACCATCTTTATTTTATCAATGAGAACTTACAGATTCTATAGTTAGATAGTAAAATGCTTTCATTGGTTCCATTATAGTTTATCTTAGTGTTTATTAACTAAGTCATAGCACATGCAGTCAGATTCTGGTCTGTTTTTTCACATTTTATCTCTGTTCTATAATTAATATAGTTTTGAAGTCAAATAAATTAACTTATTATTTTATCTGTCCTGTAATCATTCGTCTCTTTTAATCTAATTTAACATTAAGTGAATGCTTCAAGTCATCAGCAAAATATATTTTTTTTTAACAAAATTGTAAGGGCTCTACACCGCGTTATAACACTTATTGCAACAAAACTAAGTTTTAACATGGTAAATGGTTTTAGTGATTCTTTTAAAGTCGATTAATATCCGTTTACGATTCTTCAACAAGTTTTAATGTAACTTCCTCCTAGTTTTTAATCATTATTAGAAAGTTTCTTATGAGAAATTTTAACGTATAGTGTCAGCTATAGGTATTATATTCATATTTGGTTAACAGATGTTGTAAGTGGGTATACGTTTGGGTGATAGCTTTCACATGCAGTGCTTAGTTACCAAAAATTTTCTTAGAGCTAACCTTGTTTTTCAGAAATATTTAACTACAATATATTAGAACTTGGGGAAAAGAGTTAATTATTGCGTAATTAATCATTATAATAAAGCTATGAAGCAAGCTGTGACTAGGTAAGAGGTTATTAAGTGGTCTATAAGGATTTTAACAAGTCCTTATAAATTCTGTAAAACTAGTTACGATTCGGGTGTCGTTGCTGCTTAGGCCTAGTTTAAACTTTGATTGTCATGACACAGATTATCTGTTTCAAAACCCGAAAAAGGGAAAGTTTAGCTAATTGTTTTATTGAAGTGGTCTCGTACAAGGAAATTAAAAATATTCCATATAATATACTAAACCATGAAGTTGCTCTTTCTTTTCTCAGTAACCCGTCAGTTCCTAAACCAAAATAAACTCTTGCAAAACCTGTACCATCACGCTATTTAAAAGCAAGCGAAACTTAACTTCATAGACTACACATATACTTAATTATGCTATAATTTTTTGCCATTAAATATATCTACCATTTCCAATTTATTATCTACGTAAAGAATTTTTTAACTTTTTGTGACACAGCTACTCACTCATCTTCATCATGTTAGTTTATTTTGTTTGCATCAAGTTAGTAGAAAAATGGAGGATAACGTTTTATTTCAACTGTCAACATGATTCTTAATTTCAACGGACGAAAAACAATAAAGAAAAATTGCTACGTAAATATTTCTGAAGAATATTCATCTTTTGCGTGATAATTGATCAATACATGAAACCATTCGCTGTCACTCAGTCACGTGCCAAAATTCTCACGTTGTTTATTATGTGAAAAAAACATACACGAGGAATAATGAGTCTTGGAACCGCGAAATTCTAGTTTTATGTATATGTGTCAAGTATTTCAGTGTAATGATTCCTTCTTTTCATATAGCAAAGCCGCATCGGGCTATCTGCTGAGCCCACCAAGGGGAATCGAACCCCCCTGATTTCAGCGTTGTAAATCCGTAGACTTACCGCTGTACTAGCGGGGTGATAGTTTTTATGGTTTCTATTATTTCACCTCGAATAAGTCCATACTCATCTGACCACTTTAAAAACGAAAAGCAGTAAAGTGTTATCACGTGCCGAAAGAGCTAATAAAATCAACTGAGGAAGTTAGAAGATAATGTAACACGCTTTCAAAATATTGTATATTATATCCCATGGCTATGTTTTGTGTTATGAGTGGAACTTGTAGGTTATTAATGTTCCTTAGTTTGTATAATTAAGTAATAATAGTGATGCTTGGTCTTTTAATATCTTTTGAAATTCATTAACTGGTTCATTTTACCAGGAACCAGACTAGGTCAGGCTTCCGAATGCTTTGTTTACTGGAAAGATTCTTCGACCGGC
Source organism: Tachypleus tridentatus (assembly GCF_004210375.1). Taxonomy (NCBI): domain Eukaryota; kingdom Metazoa; phylum Arthropoda; class Merostomata; order Xiphosura; family Limulidae; genus Tachypleus; species Tachypleus tridentatus. The sequence goes on along the minus strand of NC_134832.1, from coordinate 130,042,095 downwards.
GACACCTGGGGGCTAAACTTCACATCACCGGTTGACGCCAAACAGTTCAGGGAATGTTGCGTGAGTCACAACTTTAGTAGTATTTCCATTACAGTGACCTTTAACAGGCTATGCCAGATTATAACGTATTACTCCGTTCTGATAACATGTAAATCCTCATAATTCTTCACTATAGCTGTCAATACAACACGAGAAGATATGACGCTGTGCTAAACATTATGAATGTTATCTTAAAAAGAGCTAGTCGGTCACACAAAATGAGCATGAGTAACTACACAGGACGTTAGAGGGAGTCTCTCTCTTACAAAATTTATATCTATAAAAATGTGTAACAAAAATCTGTCCATGCCATTTTACGGACCAGTAATAAGTCTTGTACATATTGCGAATCTTGGTGTTTCTCCGTCTGTTTCCTGTTTGAAACGCTGCGCCGGTAGGCAAAGCACAACATTCTCTGTAGAAACGACGTGAGTACAGGCACAACTAATGTTGGTGCCAAATTGAATTTTAAACAGGGTATTCTACACTAAACTGTCAGGAATTAACTACATAATTATTCACAATTCTAAAATGTGACGTTACCTAAAGAATAAAAATGTAGGTTTACTATATGTTATTGTTGAACGAATCTTAATATGACTGAAACGTTCAACAATTACTTTTCGCGGTGGGTCGTATCAGTAGCTCAGAACTTATTAGTTCTGTGCAACAAAATTAACCTTATTGAAATCCATAAAATAATTTTAAATGGTGGACTAACTTAAACTTTTTCCATCACTGTTGGTTGGTACTTTTGATTGTATACATATATTTGTATTTGTGGATGAATGTGTGTATATTTATGTGTGTGTATGTGTGTATATATATACACACCTTTCAGGCAATCAGACAAAAAATAAACACCTTCGCACATAAAAGATAAAAATGAAACGAAGGTACAGACTACAATTTAGGATCGTAAATTATCTTTGTAAAATATGTTTCCCCAGAAACCGAATTCACAAAGTAGTAGAGATACACTGTCTATCACGTTTCACTTGTGTTAGCAAGCTTTGGGTTGGAAATGCAGTTAAGATAAAATACAGAGAGCAATTTTTTTTCATATTTCTTTTATAAGCCTTTTAACTCTATAATATGAACACAAAGTTTCTTAGTCAGAAGTTTAAAATAGCTATTTTACAGTTTGAAGGATTGTGATAGAATTATAATTCTCGTTTTTTTTTCTTCATTATTAAAAATCTTTTTTACACTTTTATTATAAATCGTTTAACTATATTCCAAGACATCAAGTTATATATTATATTAAGTTAAAATGCTCAGCACTTATATCATTCAATAATATTTCTATTTCTTTCATAAGTTGGGGGCGCGTGTCCCCAGTACTTCCCGGTTCCGCCACCTGTGTGCTGTGTGTCGCTACCACTGTGTGGACCCCTAATTCTTGACACTCTAAGGAAAATTATGCTTTATAAACGTATAATGTAGTTTTATTTCTCTGTTCTATATGTATCACGTTTTTTTTCCCAGATATATACAATGTGTTTTGTATTATCATAATTTTAAGACAGAGAAATTGTGTTCTTTTAAATGTTAAAATGAATATAAGTGTTGTGTAATCTTTATGTATATATGTATACTTAGCTCTATCGTTTCCAAATATTGTATAGAGTTAACTAAAGAAATATTACAAACAAAGATGGAGGGAGAAAAGTATACCAAATGATAGCACTCAAGCATACAGCCATTTTCCGTTCGCTAAAATATAAATCGATTTATATGCCCAGTATATATCGAAGAATCTATAACTAAAGTTCATATGATCTTCAGCCGGAAATAGAAACTATGTAATGCATTAACGTCACTGGCTTAAAAAAATGCGTAGGTAAAATTGTTGTACCACTTAACTCTACGCCAGTGTTTGTTATCTAACAAAATAAACTTGAGACGATTGCTCAATCATATGGAAATTTATTTGAATTTACATAAATGTTTGTGATGAATTGAGACATGGTATGTTTTACCAAATGTTCCGCTGTATGACTAAACTTGATTAATGCCTGGTTTATTAGCTCCAGATAAATCATTTTTTTTTTTTTGAAGTCAAGGATCTAATCTTTTAAAGATTTATTCTGTGTCAAATTATTTTTTTTTACAGTCGCCCTCTTTCAAATTCGCTCGTAAAACTTCTTCTTCCTATTCGTTGAAGCTAGAACCTCCGAAGGTAAGAACTGTTTTATACAATAAAGAAACATTGTATTATACATAGAATATATAAATCTCTGGAAATGAACCGGTATACGCACTGGTATACACAGTTAAGCGATAAGAAAATTCCGTATTTATTACACAAAATATTAATCTACAGGGGAACGAGAAAAAAAGGTGGAAACTTACTTGTCATAAAATTCGAAATGAAATAAGAAAATAATAGTTTACGTGTACATTAAGGGCCCGGCATGGCCAGGTGGGTTAACGCGTTCGACTCGTAATCTGAGGGTCGCAGACTCGAATCCCCATCGCACCATCGCTCGCCCTTTCAGCCGTGGGGGCGTTATAATATGACGTTGGTAAAAGAGTAGCCTAAGAGTTGGCGGTGGGTAGTGATGACTAGCTGCCTTCCCTCTAGTCATACACTACTAAATTAGGGACGGGTAGCGTAGTTAGCTCTCATGTAGCTTTGCGCGAAATACAAAAAACGAGCAAACGAACATATAGATTATTTAAATATACCTTAGTCTCAATGAATATCCATAAAATTCACAAACGTAGTTTTACCTCCTTTGCGTTGCATTAGATGGCGTGCATCGATCCCGTTATGGAAGTAATCTGATGGCATCTTTCATTCTTTTATTGGAATTAAAAGACCCATCACCTGACCCGAGAACATTTCTACACCACTAGAGGAATTTGTATTGTAAAAAATAATAATAAATAAAGATAAACGCGATCCGTCAGACCAAATCACACTCTTTTAATCACTCTTTATCCAGGTGGCGATTTAAATACTATCAAAACCTAATTTTTACTTTTTGCACCAGGGGTGTATGTGTTTTTTTTAATAGCAAAACCACATCGGGCTATCTACTGTGTATACCGAAAGGAATCGAACCACTGATTTTAGCGTTGTAAATCCGAAGACTTACCGCTGTCCTAGCGGGGATTTTTGCATCAGGGAATGATACAATGAGAAACAATCAAATCCTGACTAGTGTTAAATTACGGGGACGGTTTTACGTCTGTTGTTGTACATTATAAGCATTTCAAATCGTTTATGACCACAGTTTTTTGTTTATATTGAGTAGATTGCATTACCATTTCATTACTACTGTTGTGAGATATTAATGACAATTATTTTTGAACAACTAATCAAAGAAACTGTCTTTGATAAAATATGCTCCTAATAGCTTGCCACCCAGGATCGTGGGTGGCTTTTTATTAGGATTAAAGATCAAAGTAGGAAAATCGTGACGTCACTACTTCATTTTTATTTATTTTTTTTTATTTTTTTTTTTTTTTTTTATTTTTTATTTTTTTGAAAAGCGAATAATCTAAGCGTCCAACAGAGGGCTAATGATCAGCTACCGCGGAAGGTGCATGCATCAACGTGTGCATGTGTTCAGAATTTTTCTGTGCACAACACGTCTTTAAATATTAATATCTAACTCATTACAGTACTAGCAATGTTGTTTATTCAAGGAAACAGTAATACAGTGTATTCTGTATATGATTAAAATTGGTAAAAAAGATAAGCATGCACACACAAGTACAAACTCCTAGTGGAGACAGATTGACGCTTTCAGCCATTTTTTTCAAACCTTTTTCTGTGTTAGAATATTTCACACAAGGCTACCGAAGTGACATCTAAACTGATAAACTACGGGAAAGGCAATGATCACTAACTTATGGACTACTCTGGTGGATACTGAGATTTGACCATTACTCTAATAAATCATCCATGAACGGATCCAAAGTGCACAGCACGTTTCTGCGGCCACTCTCCAAGATCACTTTCTAGTTAAAAGAGTAAAATGCTCTTACAGACACATTAACCACACGTAGCTTAAACTAGAGAACTAGCTATAAAACTTCGAACAGCGTAACTCTACTAACAATATTATTTAAACGTATCCCCGTAATGATATTCAAAAGCATAAAAGAGCAACACATAACAGTTTGTATATAAGAGGAAGAAACGCAACAATTAGAGAGATCTTTCGTGAAGTTCACTTTCCTTCACCGGGCAAACTTGTCTTTTAACACTAATGGAGAAAAGTCCACTTAAACGCAACTTCAACTTCTGAACAGCGCGCCAACATTTTCAGTTTACTATATTTTGCCCGTCGTTTAAATTAATAAAATATATCATTTTTGAGCCCTTTATCTGAGCTTAATGTTAAGGTTAATGTAGATTAACCATTAACTTGCGGCACACGTAAACTTTTTCTTAGGTTATCCACATACCTTATCCAGGTACAAGAAGACATCGCTTAACAATCCCTACAGAATACATTCTGATTAATCATGAAGAAAGACATTGAAATGTAATAATACCAAGAAATTTCAATGAAAGGTATTACCACACTAACGACAGACAGTAAATCTAACTGGGTATCACGGGCCACTGTTTAACACAAACACATTTTATACGATTGCCTCTTGGAAAATGCGATAGTGCACAACGCAGTGAACGTAATATTATTTCCGTTCCCAGAATAAATGAATAACAAAATAGTAGACCAATCACTTCAGTATACATGAATTAACATATTTATTATGATGCATAAAATACCTGTGATTGAAACTTGTTATAGCGAGACTAGCGGAGTGGTTTGGTTACAGCAAAGCCACATCGGGCTATTTGCCTTGTCTACCGAGGGGAATGGAACCCCTTATTTTAGGGTTGTATATCCAAATACTTACCATTGTCCCACCGAGGGATGCGAACCTAAACATTAAGTTCTATATGTTGTTACATACTTTTTCCCGAGTATATTCTTAAAGAAGAAGAAAAAGATAGATCCATAAAATAAAAATATAACAATAGGAAGGGGATCTCTGATGTACCTCAGTGTATTAAAAAGTTATTCACATAATAAGGTTTGCTTGGGATGGCCAGGTGGGTTAAGGCGTTCGACTCGTAATCTCAGAGTCGCGGGTTCGAATCCCGGTCGCACCCAACATGCTTGCCCTATCAACCGTGGGGGCATTATAATGTGACGGTCAATCCCATTATTCGTTGGTAAAAGAGTAACCCAAGAATTAGCGGTGGGTGGTGATGACTAGCTGCCTTCCCTCTAGTCTTACACTGTTAAATTAGGGACGGCTAGTGCAAATAGCCCTCGAGTAGCTTTGCGCAAAATTCAAACAAACAAACAAACATTATAAGGTTTAACAATGTATGCAATTTAACCAGCTACATGAATTTACGTGTGAGTTTTTCGATTTACCCAAGTATTTTGGGAAAACATAAAAATCCATGCGCATTTATAATAATAAAATAATAGGCAAATTTGATTGCAAACTTAACCACACATGACGTATACAACAGAATCTTCAAATATAAGTTCCAAGAAATAATACATATCTTTATGTTTCTTTACGATCATGGTTCGGCATGGCCAGGTGGGTTAAATCATTCGACTCGTAATCTAAGGGTCGCGGGTTCGAATCTCCGTCGCACCAATCATGCACGCCCTTTCAGCCGTGGAGGCGTTATAATATTACGATCAATCCCACTATTCGTTGGTAAAAGAGTAACCCACGAGTTGGCGGTGATTGGTGATGACTAGCTGCCTTCCCTCTAGTCTTACACTACTAAATTAGGGACGGCTAGTGCAGATAGCCCTCGTGTAGATTTGCGCGAAATTCAAAAACAAAACTTTAATAATATTTCTTTTTGCCCCACCACTAGTACAGCAGTAAGTCTACGGATTTACAAGGCCAAAATCCGGGGTTCGATTCCCCTCAGTGGGATCAGCAGATAGCCCTATGTGGCTTTGCTATAAGAAAACACACACTCTTTACGTTCAACTCTAGCGCCCTAAATTCCGTACTTTTCTGTTTCCTCATTCTTAACTCTAGTGCCCTAACCTACATACCTTTACAGAATAAATCACCTAAACAAGTGTTGTGCCCTGTTATTAATGACACATTCAAGGTAAATGTTTAAAGCCAAAGAACTGCCCCAGCACCAGTGACACAAGGCAAAATAGGTTTTTCGTTAACGATGGTAGGCATAACAGAGATAGTCTGGTATGTTGCTTTACGCTTAGAAACCTGTAAGTACGGATAAGCTGTATTATCTTAGCTTCCATTGTAGGCAAATGATAATAATAATTTTCTTTGGGGATTTAAGTGGAGGTCACTGTTTCAAAAATTTTCGAAAACTTAACCAAATATTCAGGGGGATCAAATGGTACCTAAAGAGATGAGGACAGAAACAAACATTTCAATATGAAAGTTTTGTTAACAAGACCGATTATTAAAAAAAGAACAACTGCGTTGTTTTATCTTAATGGTGGTGTTTAGGGGAAGGAGTAGATAAAATGTAACAGCTGGAAACCTGTTATTGTAGTTGGGAAAATTATCTACCCAGGTGTTAAGACATTTCCTCAATGTTGTATATCTTATTATCACTTCTGGTGTATTTCGAAATAAATAAGAAATTGTTCTTTTTGGACATTTAACTTCCGTTTGCACCTTCTGACAATTAAAGCTGTGCTGACTACTGGTCAATTTCATACCTCAGATTTGTCATAACAATCATCTTTCATTATAAAATCTTGGTTCGTCTTATTTTAATGACAACTGAACGCTGTTGAAACTACAATTGTACAAAAATTATTCCAGGATTAATTAGGTCCTAAGACTAACAATAAGCGTGCACAGTATTTCAGCCTTTGTTAATTCGTAGAAACAATAATAATCATAAACAATAATCCAATACAGATAACTTTTAAAACTATCAATAGTCATATAGCGTGCAAAAATACAGGCTTGGTTTAGTTTCAATTTTGCGCAAAGCTACACGAGGGCTATCTGCGCTAGCCGTCCCTAATTTAGCAGTGTAAGACTAGAGAGAAGGCACCTAGTCACCACCATGCACCGCCAACTCTTGGGCTACTCTTTTACCAACGAATAGTGGGATTGACCGTCACATTATACAGCCCCTACGGTTGAAAGGGTGAGTATGTTTGGTGTGATGGGTATGCGAACCCGCGACCCTCAGATTACGAGTTGAGTGCTTTAATCACCTGGCCATACTGGGCCCAAAATATACAGGACAACACTTGGAAGTAACTATATATATAATATATATGGTGTCAACATTAGATGAAACAAAAATAATCATAGGTGATTTGCTAACATTGGATAACACTTGAAACTAAACATAATGATGTGTAGTTTGCCAACATTCGTTAAGACCTTATACTTGCTAAATATCAGGCACAAATTAATCCATGAGTTCATTTGTGAAGATTGGTATATTAAGAGATATAGAAGTAAAAGTTGATTATTAAGTAGTGAAGAAAAACACACTTTTATTTGTAATGTTGCAGTTACACGTTTTACTGAACACTAAACAGTTCAGTGACAACAGTATTTCATTTTCTTTACAGAACCAACAGAAATCAAAGGGAAAAAAAACACAATCTACACCCAGCTCTCCATCACGAGGGCGGGAACCTCAGTGTACCTGCATGACAGCAGAAAACCTCCACCGTGCACGAAATGGTCGTGTCCGATACACGGGAGGCGCTGCCACTTTACCACGGGCTCAATCACGAGCCGAGGGGGAGTCAAATGCGACTTATGATAGAGGACGTCTCTCATCACACCCTTCAACGACGTCTGTGTACGACAACGTGGGGTCGTCATCCTTGAAACGGGGGACAACAACTGCCAGTGTCCATGGCCAGTCAAAAACCACTAAAGGTGAGGCTAGTCAAAAATCTTCTCAAGCAAGCGATTCCCGCCTCACTTCGAACTCTCGCTCGAATCAAGCGCGAGCTCAATATGCCCAGTCTTCCCGGAATCAGCAAACAAAGAGTATTGACTGTAGTTCAATCTCTTTAGAACGACAAAGCTCAAACAAAACAGAAGAAATACAACCTTCCTCTCGCACAAAAAGTAAAAGTTCGAATGACGTCAACCAGCAGGCACAGGGTGGGGATTTGACTGACCTCAATCTCGACAGCAATACTCTCAAACGCATGCTACACCCTCTCCCATCCAAATCATCAGTACAGAGTTCCCCTGATCAAGATACCCAAACAACAAAGACAGCCAGTACCCGTGGGTCTAGAAAAGATGAAGGAGAGGAGTCACGTGTGCGCAGCGTGTCAGTTCCCCGTTGTCAAAGTAGCAAGTCAGCTGTTCGAGACAAATCCAATCGTTCTGAAACTGGAAGACGGCGTAGTCTTGAACGTACTATGTGTCTAGATCTCACAGATGGGGAACAGTCTCCTCCCTCAGACAACTTTCTATACGACAATCTGTGCTATGCCACAACCCCAAGTTCAAGCAACGAGAACAGTGATGCTCCCTACCTGAGTTCTGACGAAGGAGGTCAAACATCAGGGACTCAACAGGAAGCTCCAACGTCCCCAACCAGTAAACTCCTAATGGAATATGAAAAGCATTTAAGAAATGCATTAGCCCGAGGCCTAGATGCTGAGAGCTACAGCCTGCAGACTTTCGAAGCTCTTTTGTCTCACAGCATGGAGAATGTGGGTAAGTATTAACATGAAATTCAAGTGAAACAGGGAGAAGGTGGATATTACCAGTGTGTATATTCATAGCACTTGTACGTAGAATAAAAAAAAAGAAATATCTACTTGGAAAATAAGCTGTATCTTATAGTGAATAAAAATAACTAATATTTAATATAAAATGTACGGAAAACATAGAAAACAGAATGCTAGCAGCAATTATTTTAATAAAAATTATATCTAAAACAGGAAATGCAGCAAATGAGTATACCCCAAACAAAATACAATACAGAGGTTGAATACGTTATATTAAAACGATTTTCTAGCAACACCACGTCCTTACTGCTATTGTTACCACGTTTGACAATAGTGCTGTAGCGTAGTTTCGTTGCAAGAAGCTTTGAAGTAAGGATGTCATACCAAAGGCACACCAATTCTAGATCTTTGGTTTCCATAATCCATCTAATGTACAAAGAAAACGATTTCCTAATGCTTGTTTCAACAGTCAAACCACAAAGATATTCATTGGTGATGCCTTCTTATGGAAAATTCATGAATACTCGTTTTATTCTCCAAATGCTTGAGGTATGTCATGGTTTAACGGAAGGTATCACTGAAAGCCTTATCTTGGTGAATCCTTGTCGATTTAATTTTCAGCAGATATCCTTCTTGATTGTTTTGTACTTGAACAGAAATATGCGGATGGCATTTGCTACTGGCCATTTGGTTCTTGGATTCTCACCTGCTACAACCTCCACCAACCCATTGCTTACCACAGTTGAGGTATAATTTGTTGTAGGTCTTTTTCTGAATGACCCTGATATCTCAAACTGATCCATATTCCTTGGCTTTCTAATGTTACTAGGTACAAGGGATATCCCTTATTGGAAATTCTACAACCCCAATCTAAGCATATCTTTATGATTTAAGTGTTTTAATCAAATGTGCACAAACTAGGTTCATTGGACCGATTCCGTATCGGAGAAGGAACGTTGAGTATAATTTCGAATTTGCTAAAATCATCTAGACGAAATGTGGCAATCTTTTTTTAAAATGTACAATTCTACTGTACACAAAAATCTCAAGTTGTGTCAAGATATATTTGTGAATTGACGGCATTAATCTGATTCAGAGTCTAGGAAGCCGGAATACAAGTGATGTTCATGTGAAAGACAAGTGGGAGTCCTCAGAAGTCGTGGCTGTAATTAGATCTCACATCGGTCAAGAAATGGAGTTGTGAGCTAAACGTTTGTACTTGAAAAATAAAAACTAACTCAGAGCCATTCTATGATCCGCTGTGCAACGGCTAATAAGAATTACATTTGTCCATCTTACAATTTGCATATTGCATGTGCATAACTTCTAGAAATCTTAGATGCAAATGTAGAGGGTTTTCTCAGCGTATACTTCTCTATCAAAAAAAAAGTTGCTCAAACACTAACTTGGGTTAAAATGAATAGTTGATAACTCTGGCATTAAGGCATGTACGTAACAGCAATTTGAATAGCAGTACGCTGTAACAGTTCGTCGCATGCGCACTTTGACTCTAACTCATCCATATAGGTTTAATATTTTACGTCAGAAGGAGTTGTTACATACCCATCAAAAATCGATAAATATTTCAGTAACAATACAGTACCTAGAATTTTTTTTGTTAAACGCAAAGCTACAAGACGGGCTACCTGTGCTGTGCCCACCTCTATGACTGCATATCGGCTGTGATTGCTACGCAGTTTTCAGACTTGCATATTCAAAATCGTTTTAATAGAACTACTCAACGCTGTCCTTGTTAATATTCATATTTACAAAATTCGTGCAGTTAATTAAAAATAAGAGGTGGTGACAAACAGTGAGATGACAGTGTTCAAAACTGTAAAACAGTCTTTTCGTGAAACACTGCCCGTTTATAACTACCATGGCGAAGTTTTGGTAAGATATCTTATAGTAATTAATATTAACTAACATTAATATATGTATAACATTTTAATATATTAAATAAGTTTTACTGAAATTACATTACATTAACTTACTTTTATTACACTGCTAAAAACTTTGGTCCTGGCATAAGTATTTGCTCACCATGTACAAAGTAATAATAACAAAAGCAAATTTACCTTTTTACTGAGATAAACATTTAGGTAGCAACGTAACCTCACCTGTCTGCTAAACTTTAGAAAACTAATTAAACATCTAATGAAATCATTTACCATAACTGACAACGGAAAACTTGCAAACAGAACATTCTGCTCACTGACCAGCCAAACTTCTAATCTCGTAGCAACATAATTCAAAAAGAGTTTTAACATTATAACAACTTTCAACTAAGAAAACACCCGTAGCTTTCAATATATTTTAAAATGTAAAACTTTAATTTGTGAAGTTGGAAAAAGTGAAGCCTGAATGTTTTTAGCTGAATATAAGATAATGACATTTTATGACAGGTAAAGTTAATTAAACTCGTTTATCTAGAGAATGCTTGTTCACACCCAACCTTATTAATGACGAGAAGTACTTTTCAAGCATTTCCATTTCTGAAATTGGAATACTATTGTTGGTGTACTTGAAAAACTTTGGGGAAAAATTTAATCTGGCACTTTGATCGTGATTATTTCTTTGTGTTTGAATCTGAGATTTAAAAGCTGCTAAAGAAAATACTATTTCAATCTCATTTCTGTCTATTTTTCCATTTTACTCAGTTTTTTTAACAAATGTATATAAATTGGATTTAAATTCTTACTTTATTCTTAAACTTCGATAAATCATTTTTTTGTACATCAGAATATTGGAAAACAGGAATTTCTCTATTGTCTTATATTAGTTAAAAACAAATCGAATCATGACGATTGTACTACCAATGGCTACAGTTTGTTCATTCTTTATGTCCGTATCTTTGATTAACCCATGTATTTTGTGAGCTGACATTATATTTTATTCAAAATGTTCGTACGTTATGCGCAATCAATTTCGCTCTCTCTCGGTAGTTCATGGTACAGGTTTGTCGGTTTCAGTTACGTGCAAGTTGAATTGTTTCCGGTATACAAGCTTTATCGAAAATAGTCGTTTCGTAATGTGAATTACAAGTATAACGTGTTCCATTACGAGTAGTGAAATATTCAGTCTGTGTGTGTGTGTGTTTTCAAGTATTCTCTCTGCTAAGTATGTTTCATATTTTACATTACATACAACTACACAAAACTATTTTCAAAAGTTCGCAATTTCACTATCAATCAAGAAATAGTTTCTTCATTTCATGCTTTTTTTAGCAATATTATTCTTCATATGATCCTTCACTAAAACATAATAACACATGTCGAGAAGCATGATTTTTTAATATTGGTCGCAATCCTCATTTCCGTTTGTCAATCTATTTCCAGCTCCAACTCAATAAAGATTGAATTTTTAACATTACGTCTTTTCGATACAAATAATTCCATTCCTAATCCAAGTATCCTTTATTTTAACTTGCATGGGTTTTCTACTTAAGGCCCCCTAGTGGCTCAGCGGTGTACATCTGGGTTTACAACGCTAGAATCCTGGTTTCCATACCCACGGTGGGCAGAACATAGATAGCTCATTGTGTAACTTTGTTCTCAATTATAAAAAAAAACTCTACAAAAGTGAATTTGAACTGAATAGTCTAACTTTTGTGCTTCCGTTTGCGAAATATTTTATAAACTCAAGAAGTAAAGTAACTAAAGAAGTGCGAGAAACTTTTGAACTCTAGGCATATACATTATGATCAGTAGCAATGTTGGTTGATTATAAAACGCAAGTTTAAAATATTTGTTTTTCCACTGATAAAAAAGCCACAACTTTCCGAATTCAGTACATATCTCCTCGACAGGACAGAAAACTTGTAATGCTAAAATCCGCGTTTTGACATACGTAGATGGCACACCACAGGTTTCTTATCGAGTAGCTATATACTTAATAATAAACAAGAGAAACTTCGTCACTCATAATATACATAAATATATATAGATTTATTTTATAATACTTTTACGTTTGCTATTACAAAAACACGTAACTGTTTCAAATGAACGCAAGTATTTTTTTATTTTGTGATAAGTTGCTGGATTTTGCGTTTCCTACACATTCGTTCAAGTGAATTATGTTATTTTGGGTTTACACAATTATAAACCGCGAATTTATTTTGTTGAAGTATGCAAAAATTTCAATTATAATTTACAGGGAAATTAGTTTACATTTTTACGACATTTTAATATAATATAACCAGAAATTAATAATTGAAAATTTACTAAAATCAAACCAATTTTGTTATTTCGTTTGGTTGAGTGATGAGAACAAGATGTTTAACCTACAATCTTGTGACACCGGATTTTGTATAATAATAAATTATTGTAAATTCCTTAGCATACATGTATCATTTACAGACATAAATTATAAATATATCTATCACTTTAATGAATTTTCAGCTTTCATTCCACAAAAACAAAAACCTCTATTCAATGGTAACATTTCTTTTTGTATATTTTATTCAGCGTGTCGTTGAGAATTTAGCATTTTTAATAACTTAATTTTATACATTTAAAATGTTGTTAATAAGCAACTGTGTTATTACTCCTTGATATTTATGTTCTCTATTTGTTTATATTGTTTCGCATTGTATGAATATAGTTTTTAGTATGTTTAATATATTTCACAGTGTCTTTACATTGTTTCATAGCATAAGAATGTAGTTACGTTGTTTCAAAGTATAACTATGTACTTACATTGTTTTACGGTCTAAGTGTGCAACACAATGAACATCTGTATTTAAATTTTTCATAGTGTAATTATGTCTACTTTCTTTACACCCAAAATTATTTGAATATCCTGAGAAATGTTTGTAATAACAGGTAATGGATTAATTCTAATTGGGTCATTAGCGTGTGAGATGTTTCCATCAAAATATGAGCACCTTAAATCACATTCTATAAACGATCAAGTTATTCAAGGTGGCTAAAGTGTCTGGCGAGTAACAGTGTTCGTTGTTATAAACAACATCAGGTTAACGAAACAGAAAACATCGTTGTGTAAGTCGATATAAATGTTCGGAACTTGGAACGATGCCAATATTTTTTTTAAAGTAATTTCTTTTTCAGATTTAGTGTTGGTTAACATTTTGTTTTTGATTTCGTGTTCTGAGTTAAGTTATCAATTTCTCCTTACCTCTTATCTAAATATTAATTTAATATGTTAAACATGGGAAATGTGTGTAAGCCACATGCTGTTGTTGTCATTTGTAAGTAAGCACAGCTACACAATGGGCTATCTTTGCTCTGCCCATCATGGGTATCGAAACTCGGCTTCTAACGTTGTAAGTTCGCAAGCATTCCGCTGTGCCCCCCCCCCCGTGGATATTTAGATTATGTGAAAAACTTGCATTTTGTTTCTACATTTCAGAAAAGGCCCAGCATGGCCAGGTGGTTAAGGCACTCGACTCGTAATCTGAGGGTCGCGGGTTCGTACCCCCCGTCACACCAAACATGCCCGTCCTTTTAGCCGTGGGGTAGTTATAACGTTACAGTCAATCCCAAGAGTTGGCGGTGGGTGGTGATGACTAACTGCCTTCCCTCTAGTCTTACACTGCTACATTAGGGACGGCTGGCACAGATAGCCCACGTGTAGTTGTGCGCGAAATTAAAAACAAACCAAACTATTTCAGAAAAAAACAAAACATTGATGAATATCTGCATGTTATAACATTTTTTTAATAGATTTAAACTTATTTAACACTATGATAATACAACATAAGTATAAAAAGCCGAATGTTAACAATATGCCATGTGGCTGAAAGATATATTTTATTATTAAAACGTTGTACGAGGGCTGTTAAAAAAATACGCGGACTGACGTCATAAAACAAAATGTACTTTATTTAGAAGTTACAGGTCTGGGACCCCTTCAAAGTACTCTCCTCCCCAACGCACACACTTATCCCAACGGTGTTTCCACTTGTTGAAACAGTCCTGGTACGCTTCTTTTGTAATGTCCTCCAGCTCCTTCGTCGCATTTGCCTTAATCTCGGGAATCGTCTCAAATCTTCTTCCTTTCAAGGGTCTTTTGAGTTTGGGGAACAAGAAAAAAATCGCAAGGAGCAAGCTTCAGGTGAGTAGGGGGGGGGGAAGAACAGTGATCGAGTGTTTGGCCAAAAACTCACGAGTTCTAAGAGCTGAATTGGCACAAACTTTGCAGCAACGCGGTGCATCTTCAATTTTTCGGTCAAAATCTCGTAACAAGATCCAACTGATATCCCACACTCTTCAGCAAGCTCCCTGACAGTCAGACGTCGATTTTCCCGCACCAGGGTGTTGATTTTGTCGACGTGTGGGTCGTCAGTTGACGTGGAAGGACGTCCAGGACGCTCATCATCTTCAATGGACTGTCGATCATCCTTAAAACGTTCATGCCACTTGAAACATGCCGTACGCTTCACAGCAACATCACCGTAAGCCGTGTTAAGCATAGCAAAAGTTTCAGTCGCAGATTTTCCAAGTTTAACACAAAATTTCACAGCAAGTCGTTGCTCCTTCAGGTCATTCATTCTGAAATCCGCCAAACGAAAAAATCGCACTTCACTTAAAACCGCGTAGCTAATACACAAATGAAGATATCTGCAATCGGGAAATGGCGTCGTAATCAGCTGATCTGTGAGAACCTAGCGACACCAAGCGAATTCCCCTGGAACCAACTGGAGCCGCGCAATTCAAACAGTCTGCGTATTTTTTGAACAGACCTCGTATTTTATTTGTACTAGAAGCAGTGCAGCATAACCTTTTATTAGTGGACTCTTAGGTTGATGTTGCTATCGGATTTCATTGTGAGTTACTTTAGACACGCTGAAAGGTTTGATACATATACAGCTTTAAGTAAAATGTGTAATGTCAGATACATATTAAGAAGACGAAAACCCGTCAATTGCTAGTATATGCCGTATTTTATTGAACTGTGCATTTATATAATTGACGTTTTTCAATCAATTCTCTTTTATTATAACTAATATCGCCCCCTCTATAGGTGGAAAGATGTAATATTTTTACACAGAAAATGAAGGATTTCATTTTACACTTTCGTTTCCTGATGTAACTGTAAGAAGCTGTATGAATGTTGTTTATTTTCGTTTTGAGCAACCAAGCAGTATTATTAGCCGGTAAAAATGGATTAACATAGAAACGTTATATATAAATTAAAATATAATATTTCAATAGATGGAACAATTTTTGAATCAAAACGTCCTTACAAGCTGACATTGTATTGGAAGATAAACTCTAAATATTCACCAAGCAGTTACTTTATTTTAAATTTTGGAGAACTGTAATAGTTGCGAATATTCGATGATAGTTATGCAGTGTTAAGTGGTAGTGACAATGTATGAATTAAGGCGTGCGACTCGTAATCTGAGGGTTGATAAAAGAGTAGCCCAAGAGTTGGCGGTGGGTGGTGATGACTAGCTGTCTTCCCTCTAGTATTACACTACTAAATTAGGGACGGCTAGCACAGATAGCCCTCGTGTAGCTTTCCGCGAAATTCAAAAAACAAACAAACTTATGATGATATTAGGCGATTCGCACTAGCTTTTGTCGCGGACGTGATTGGAGAATGCATGTGTCTCGCATGAGTTCATTAAAAGATGCTTCGATATAATTGAGGATGATATTGAGACAGAATGACAAACGAGATGACTGGAATTAATTTTCTTTCTTATAGATTTGCCTAGTTTGCGTTTTTGTTTGTTTGTTTTATTTTCTAAAAGAAGGCTGTGGTGAAAGGTATGATTTCACGCTATTGCCGATATGACATTTTATTTCCAAGTTGACATTTTATTTAAGTAATTGTTCTGTTTGTTTTGAATTTCGCGCAAAGCTACACGAGCGTTATTTGTGCTATCCGTCTCCAGTTTAGCAGTGAAACACTAGAAGAAACTCAGGTAGTCATAACTACCCACCGACGACTCTTGGGCTACTCTTTTACCAGCGAATAGTGGATTTGATTGTATATTTAACGTCTCCACGGCTAAAAGAGATAGAAAGTTAGGTGGGACGGGGATTAATACCCAGGACTCTTAAATTGCAAATAGAGAGCCTTTACCACCTGGCCGTGCCGTCGGGTCCTTAATTAAGCAAAAAGCGTATGAAAGCTAGACAGATTCTAATTCATGATTTAATATATATTATTGCTAATAATTAATATAAAATTAATGTATTTCGTGAGAAACTATTCACTAGTGTAATATCAAGTGTTTAACAGCAAAAGTTATGTGTTAAACTATATTAAAATATTTCCAAGTAATTACAGCTGCTAATATTAATATTAAAGTGGGGATAATGTCATAATAAATAAACAATGGGTTAAATCGTTGAACTAGTGATTTAATAAACTATTCTAAAATAAAATGTGAAAATGCGAATTTGCGAAATGAAGGCCTTCTATTAGTAATAATGAAATAAATGAAAGAAAGAAAAGTTGTGCATTATCTCGTTTTGAATTTCGCTTTTGAAAATATCTTAACTTCATCTTGTTGGTTGTATTATAATTCCAAGGCGTTGGAGAGAAACATGTAAAAGTGTATGCAATGTTTAATTAATATAAGAACTTTTTTATCTCTTGAGTATCTTGCTGTGTTTACATGAAAAACGTTGCAATTTTTAAACCGCCATGGGTCCATTTGAAATAGGATGCTATAAGAAAAACAACAACAAAAAATGCCATTTATAATCATCAAAGTAATTCAAAGGTTTCCGTCACTAGAAAACTCTAGAATGCTCTAAACTGGGTTTGATTTTGTTTATAATTAAGCACAAAGCTACATGGTCAGCTATCTGTGCTTTGCCCACTACACGGATATCGAAACCCAGATTCTAGCTTTATAAGTCCGCAGACATATCGTTGTGCCACTGGGGGGCAAACTGGGTTTGAATCCACCTAGGGGTTCAAGTCAAAACTTTTGAAACAGTGAAAACTTTTTCTGCGTCCTATCATTTCAAGTTTTTATAAAACGAACTTTGAACAAGGATGGTTTGTTTTGAATTTCGCGCAAAGCTACAAGAGGGTTATCTGCGCTAGCCGTCCCTAATTTAGCATTGTAAGAATAGAGGAAAGGCAGAAAACAGTGGGTAATGAGCTCCTTCCCAGAGCCTGGACTCTAGCAGGGTGGTAGAAGAGGGGCATTTACACCCTGTCGAATTTCAGAAGAAAATGTACTTAAATTATTTATTTAAAAAACGTTAGGAAACAACACTATTTTAGTATTAATCAACACTATTTGTGACAAAATGTGGCGCACCTACGTCTTAATCAACAAGATTATCACATTCGAAATTCAAGGCAAAATCTTCTATTGTGCAATTGCCTCCCCGCACCTAAATTCATTCTGCGGACGCTAATGCTGTAGACTTAGTATTAAAACCAGCAACCAAAACTATCAGAATATCTATGGGAGTGATTAAACATAAACATGGTTGTTTTTAAAACGTTATATGAAGTATTGATTCCAGCTTTATGATAAGAGTAATTAGAGTAAAAAAAAACACAAAAGATTGATAAATGTTACTAATAAAAACCAAGTGGTTCGTTGTTTCGGGGAAAATCCTTTTATTTACAGAAGAAAAAACATAAATATAACGAAGCTTGATCGTGATAAGAAGTGTTACTTCTTGCTCAACCTTAATGTTCTTGTAGCAGATGTGCCAAGACAACAAACACATTGTGATCATTTTGAGTTGAATCATCAGTCGATTTCAAAGCACTGCACTGCTAAGTATCGTTTTTAAAAGTAAGTTTCAGTAAATCTGTAAGTTTATGTGATAACGATTAACTGTTATCATTATCTGTTGAGGAGTAGAACAGAAAAAAAAAACAAAGACAAAATTATCAGGCGCGAAAAAAAGATTAATGATAAAGTAATACCAATGAGGTTAGACTTGTATACTATGTCTTAAAAGTTTTATAGAAGTCCTAAACAACATACAACACGACAATTTAACAGCTTGGGTTTGCTAGGAGGATCTTGATCAAAGGATTTTCATAATGTTTTTTTAAATGTTCTTCTGAGCTACTTTATTAGTTATTTAAGGTGATTTAGTCCAAATCTTTAGTATTCACGTTACTGGATGAACGTGTGACAACTATTAGCTGTTTCAATATATTTTGACATGTATCTAGATGGAGTTGTAAGGAGTAATCGTCGTGACTGTATTGTTGACTTGTTACTAGTAGGATGTTTGAGAAGTGATAGTTGTTTTGTATTGTTGACTTGTTACTAGATGTATGTATGAGAAATGATAGTTGTATCTGTATTGTTGACTTATTACTAGTAGGATGTTTGAGAAGTGATAGTTGTTCTGTATTGTTGACTTGTTACTAGATGTATGTATGAGAAATGATAGTTGTATCTGTATTGTTGACTTATTACTAGTAGGATGTTTGAGAAGTGATAGTTGTTCTGTATTGTTGACTTGTTACTAGATGTATGTATGAGAAATGATAGTTGTATCTGTATTGTTGACTTGTTACTAGAAAGATGTGTGAGATGTGATAGTTGTATCTGTATTGTTGACTTGCTACGAGAAGGACGTGTGAGAAGTGATAGTTGTATCTGTATTGTTGACTTGTTACTAGAAAGATGTGTGAGATGTGATAGTTGTATCTGTATTGTTGACTTGCTACGAGAAGGACGTGTGAGAAGTGATAGTTGTATCTGTATTGTTGACTTGTTACTAGAAAGATGTGTGAGATGTGATAGTTGTATCTGTATTGTTGACTTGCTACGAGAAGGACGTGTGAGAAGTGATAGTTGTATCTGTATTGTTGACTTGTTACTAGAAGGATGTGTGAGATGTGATAGTTGTATCTGTATTGTTGACTTGCTACGAGAAGGACGTGTGAGAAGTAATAGTTGTATCTGTATTGTTGACTTGTTACTAGAAGGATGTGTGAGATGTCATAGTTGTATCTGTATTGTTGACTTGTTACTAGAAGGATGTGTGAGAAGTGATAGTTGTATCTGTATTGTTGACTTGCTACTAGTAGGATGTGTGAGAAGTGATAGTCGTGCCCATATTGTTGACTTGCTACTAGTAGGATGTGTGAGAAGTGATAGTCGTGCCTATATTGTTGACTTGTTACTAGTAGGATGTGTGAGAAGTGATAGTCGTGCCCATATTGTTGACTTGCTACTAGTAGGATGTGTGAGAAGTGACAGTCGTGCCTATATTGTTGACTTGCTACTAGTAGGATGTGTGAGAAGTGGTATCTGTATTGCTGACTGGTTGGTAAGATTAATGTTGACTAGGGATAGTCGTGTTGTACTATGGTATTAAGAGACAGCGTTTGATTCTAGGTCTTCTTATGAGAAAGACAAATGTACTTTCCTTTCTTCAAGGTTCTCACTCGATCATAACCTGAATAAACTGACAACTGGAATGGCTTCTTGAATGTTTTGTTCTTACTTCTGTACTTGGCTGATTAATATGACGTGTTAACAGATAGGTGAGCTAAACGTATCGCTTTATTTTAACATTACTCAGTTTTATTGTATAGTATTTGCTAACATGATTAACTTTTGCAGATAGATCCATATTACCAAGTTGTGTATGTCCTTTGTGACCCCGATTTCATGAACTATGTGAACGTATGCTGTCCATCATGCAATTCACAATAGACAAAGAAGGTAACAAACCCCTGGTCTTGGGCGTGATTGTCACGAAACATATTGCTTATACACCACAAGAGTAAACAGGAACCTCCCTCAACAATTTAAGATGAACGTACTGGATCACCTAGTAATAAGAATGAGCAGGATTTGTAATACAGAATTCATTGGGAACGAAATGTAACATAAACATAAACCTCCTTTACTATGGATACTTTGAACACTCGATAAAGAAGAAAATAAAGAAACCAAAACTCGAGAAGAAACACTATGAAAGCTACAGACACAAAACCAACTGTGTGTTAAACATGTGTCTAAAAACTATATTTTAAACGAATGAATGTCAACACAGTACTCACAAACGGCAGCACCACACAATCAGCTCAATACTGACAAATGGTAGCACTACACAATCAGCTCAATACTAATAAATGGTAGCACCATACAATCAGCTCAATACTGACAAATGGTAGCACCATACAATCAGCTCAGTACTGACGAATGGTAGCACCATACAATCAGCTCAATACTGACAAATGGTAGCACCATACAATCAGCTCAATACTGACAAATGGTAGCACCATACAATCAGCTCAATACTGACAAATGGTAGCACCATACAATCAGCTCAATACTGACAAATGGTAGCACCATACAGTCAGCTAAACACTGACAAATGGTAGCACCATACAGTCAGCTCAATACTGACAAATGGTAGCACCATACAATCAGCTCAATACTGACAAATGGTAGCACCATACAATCAGCTCAATACTGACAAATGGTAGCACCATACAGTCAGCTCAACACTGACAAATGGTAGCACCATACAGTCAGCTCAATACTGACAAATGGTAGCACCATACAATCAGCTCAGTACTGACAAACGGTAGCACCATACAATCAGCTCAGTATTCACAAACGGCAACACCATACACTTAGTACAATATATTCACAAACGGCAGCACCATATAATCAGTACAGTATTCACAAACGGAAGCACCACAAAATCACAATTAATAGCTGCTAAACAATCTAAATTTCTCATAGAAAAGAAACACATCACTTCCAAAAATAGGCTGGGCATGGCTGGCTTAATGGTTAATATGGTAAATGTGGTTTCAAAGTTCATAGTAAGCGTCTTGTAACCACAGCAAAACGCACTCCGTAATTTGAGCACATAGGTACGCTATAAGAGTATAACAGACAAATAACCACTATTTCAACAGATGAGACTAAATGTTGACTGTTTGTGTTATGGGCTACATTTCGTCCTTCTTATCTGTGACTTCAAACTCAGGAATGGCTAGAAAAGATTGTTTCTGGGTAGCTTCATACGAACACCTGAAATATATTAAACAATGTATTGTTTGTTTGTTTGTTTGTTTTTGAAATTCGCAAAAAGCTACTCGATGGCTATCTGTGCAAGCCGTCCCTAATTTAGCAGTGTAAGACTAGAGGGAAGGCATCTAGTCATTACCACCTGCCGACAACTCTTGGGCTAGTCTTTTACCAAAGAATAGTGGGATTGACCGTCACATTATAACGCCCCCACGGCTGAAAGGGCGAGCATGTTTGGCGCGACGGGGATGCGATCCCGCGACCCTCAGATTACGAGTCGCACGCCTTAACACGCTTGGCCATGCCGAGCCACAAACCATGTATATGTGAGCATTACTACTTTAGATAAACCAAATTCAGAATTCAGGAGCACTGTACATAATAAGGCCCAACTTGTCAGAGAAAAAGATCATAAAATAGACATATTGGTCTCTGTAATACTGAACTAGATTGAAAGGCCCAGCTTGTCAGAGAAGATCGTACAATGAAAAATGAAATAATGATAAAAATGTAAGGTATGAATCATATATGAGAGCAGGAACCTTTCTACAAGCTGATAAGACATTCTGTTAACTTTATTGCAATTAGTTTATTATAATCCTTATGAGGGTGAGAGCCCATACACGTGATTATCAAACTGCCATTCTAGTAAGGTCCAGCATGGATTCACCATCACCATATAAAGTATTTCTGAGGACTTTCTTTCTAACAAGATCCATGATCAAATTTCTTCCGTCTCAAGTCTTTCTTTCGAATAAAATTCGAGATCGAACTTTTATCACTGTACACAGTTCTCCTTGGTACTTCTCTAAGAAGGTTCAGTGTCAAACTTGTACTACCATGCACAGTACTTTACAGAATCGAACTTCAACTACCACACACAGTTCTTCTCGGGACTTTCCTTCTAAGAAAGATCCAGGATCGAATCTCTATGCAATGTACTTTAAGGACATTCTTAAAAGTAAGAGCAGACTGGCAGATACGTATATATATATTAACCAGTATATTACTTAATAACGAGCACCTTGCAATACAATGCTTAGATGATTAAGTAGGCTAGTAAGAGAAGGAAATATATGTCAAAATAACCTTCTTGTTATTCAGAAAAATGTAAACAAAATTTGCTAATTTGATTATTATTACTGTTATTATTATATGGGCTTATACTGACATTAATGTTAGGAAACAATCTTGTGTTTTACATTAAAACCGGCATAATGAAAAGTTTTATGTAAGAAAGAAAGCTTTGAAGCTGGTACATTTACGAGAATCTATATAAAAACGTAATAAGATTAAACCGTATTATATGTATTTACACGGGGGATCGACGTGTACTTCTTAATGATGATGCGGTAACAGGAAGTTGTTTTTGGTTATCTATGTTAATTACTTCCTGTTCCATTAAGGCAAATCGATGAAGTGACGTTATTGGCGGTTTGATTTCTGTGTTTGTTCGTCCATGTTCTCCAAGTTTGCTTGGTGAATTTCCCTTAAATTGCGCGTGTTTCTTCAGTTCTACTTTAGGAAGACTCGCAGGTGTAATTTCCTGGTACAGGCTTTTCTACTAAAACTAATACTGCAAATTAGTGTCCCTTGATTCTTCTTGTTAACTACGAAACAGTACAAATTACAAACAATAAATAAAGCGAAACACGGCATTCTGCTGAGGTCGAAAAAAATCTACATGTAGTCTAGATTAATACCACAACTAACTCTACAGAATGAAGTAGATAATCACAACTATATAAAGTCATACATTTATTGAACATGTGAAAAAAGTGTAGTACGTGATGTAACGTATTTAAAACGAAAAAACACCTAATTTGTATCCATATATGAACGTACGTATGTAAGAATATACGTTTGAAAATAATACGTATGTAAATTTATGTGTGAAGTAATTTATGTCTATACATTTATCTATGCCGTAGATTTTCTTCTTGATTTCACAGCATATCCACATTAGACTATCTGCTCTCCTGTGTTCACTGCGGGGGGAATTGAGCCCCGAATTTTAGCGCAGAAAGTTTGTAAACTTACTGCTGTTTCATCAGGCACTGTGGACTAATCTATTTGTATATATGTATGTTTATGTGTAAAGTGATCTGTGTCTTTGTATATGTATCTATGCAGTAATTTGTATGTGTGTATATACATTTTTACGTATGTAGTTATATATATTTATATTCATTTATGCGAGTATATATACACATACACAGTTACGACAGAAAGTGTTCGTACCCCTGCGTCCCGAGTGGTTTTTTGCTCATAACTTAAAAAGTATCACGATTAGGCTAATAGACATATATTATAAATATTATACCAACACACATCTACATAAATTTTTATGTAAATTAAACGACAAATAAACTGTTTATAAGCAAATAACCAAAAATAGGAGGAGCAGAAAGTGTTCGTACAGTTCAGAACGTGTGAAAAAAAACTAATATTCCTATAAACATTTTGTTTAGTTTGGCGAATGAATTACATTATACCATTCCAGAACTAGACATTGGGTTCATTATTATTGGAATTTAGCCAGCAAAACATTTACTTCCGGCAATTTAGCGCCGTCTCCGTCATTATCTGCTTGGTCATCAGGGCGAACAGGAAACAACTGTCCAGTGATTTAAGAAACCGAATTATTGTAAAATACAAGTCTCGTGTGTCTCTTTCCGATATTGCTTAATGTGCCGAAATCTACTGTTCAAAGCATAATTGCCAAGTTTAAGCTTACAGTATCAGCTGCGAACCTCCCTCGTTCCGGACGCCCCACTAAAATTCCAGAGAGAACCAAGAGGAAGGTTCTCAGAGAAGTTAGTAGGAACCCTCGTTTAACACGTAATGACATACAGAAACTGGTAAGGGAAACTGGGGTTGAAGTAAGCACCTCTACAGTTACGAAGATGTTACGCTCTTCTGGGTTCAAAGCATGCCGTGCTCGTAAAACTCCCTATTTAAAGTCTGTTCATTTAGAAGCACGATTGAGGTATGCAAGAAAGCATGTTGATAAACCCTTTACCTATTGGAAGAGTATTCTTTGGTCAGACGAGAATAAAATTGAGCTTTTCGGCCACAATGATGTTCGCTATATTTTCCGTAAGAAGGAAGAACGAAATCTTCAAAAGAACATCGTCCCTACAGTTAAACATGGAGGTAGCTCGATCATGCTATGGGGTTCCTTCAGCTCTTCTGGTGTAGGCAACCTTCACCGTGTCAACTGAATCATGAAAAAAGAAGAGTACGTTGATATATTAGGCACTTATATCAAGAATGATGCTCGGAACTTGCGGCTTGGGCGTCGTTGGATCTTGACCCTAAGCACACATCGAAATATGTACAATCCCGGTTGCAGAGGAACCACATAAGTGTTCTGGAGTGACCATCGCAGTCACCCGAACTCAACCCAATTGAAAACGTTTGGCATGAGTTGAAGACCAGGGTTCAGCAGCGTCATCCGAAAAACTTGCAAAAGTTGGAGGCCTTCTGTAAAGAAGAATGGAAGAAAATACCAGTCAAGTACTGTCAAACGATCATGGAGGGTTATGAGGAGAGATTGCGCCAAGTAATTCACCTGAAAGGCTACACAACTGACCATTAAAGTAGACGTACGAACACTTTCTGCCCCTCTTATGTTTGGTTATTTGTTTATTTGTCGTTCAATTTACATAAAAATTTATATAAATGTATGTTAGTATAATATTTATAACATACTCTACTTTCATTATCCTAATCGTGATACTTTTTAAGCTATGAGGAAAAAACTACTCACGACGTAGGGGTACGAACACTTTCTGTCGTAACTGTATATACGCGTTTAGTAAAACATAAAGGATTTCTTCACAAAAGTACTATTAATCGGAAACGTGCTTCGTCATTTATAAAATACCCGTGCTCAGCATGTTTGGATGTGGGTGAATCTGCGTTTTTCTCGTTATAGCAATAATACTAAATAATCATAATTCGCTTTTAACACTGGGCCATTGGTGCGTTATAAGAGTGACAGTCAGATATCATTAATCAAACGTCTAAGAGTTAGTAGTGAATGCTACTGACTAAGCTGCCTAGTCTATCAAATCAAAATTAAAGGCACTTTATACAGATTGTTTTAAGAGAATATCGGAAAAAAAAAAACTAGTTTGAAAGTACCATTTACGTAAACGGTTACTAAACGAATTGACAATACCGTTTAAGTAAAAGAGGGATTTACACTAGCGAAGTTCAGAGTTCAGAGATATATTGCAATAAAAACTAATATCAGTTATTAAACCAATATGATATCACAGAATAATACCTTACATTTATCCTTATACTAGCGTGTAGTCCGGCAAGGTTGTAGGGCAAGTACTACCACCCTATAGTATATTCTAACTTTGCATAGTTCACTGAAATAAATCAACTTGACCAATAAAAAAAAGAAAGCGAAAAAGTGCAGTCGAGGCAGTTAAGTATTGGTAAATTGTAACCCAATCAAAATTGAGATCATTCATAAAATGAATTATTTCGTGACGTATTCATAGAATACTTATTGGGAAAGATAAATTACGTTAGCATCTTCTAATACATTGAAAAGCCAGTGCATTTTGATAACACTACATTCCAATAATTACTTTTATGTCATGTCGCTTAGCAACAAAAGTAAAACCTAATATTGTTCTGAGTCACGTATTGAAAGTATGAAATGCATAGAAAGCAAAACTAGAAAAATATTTGTTGATTTCTTAATTTAGATTAAAGAGTTTTTATTATTATAAACTTTGGTTATATAACAGAAAGTTACTTAAATCAGAGACGATTTATGTTTAAAATCGAATCGATATTTTTTTTTTTTTTTACTTTCATGGTACATTTCATGTTCTTGTCTCTAGGCTACGTCTTTACTTCAGGCTTATTGCACTAATACTCATTACCCCCATCCCCTTACACGGTCTCTTTCACCTCCTTATTTAAAATCGTAATGGGCAGAGAGCAATCGAACTATTTTATATGGATAAATGAATTTTGGCTCTTATGACTTTTCACACTTCGAGAAATACATACTAGCTTTTATATATGATAGGTTAGATATTAAGGTATTTATACATTTGCACATGTTTGAAAGTTAAATATCAAAGCATGCGTTTCCATTATTAAAAATTCCCTGGTGGGCAGAGTTTAAGTGAACCATTCTATAACTTTGCACTTAGCAACAAATAAACAAACCATTTATTTAACAAAAAATAGCGTACTTAAAAAAATTCTTTTGCTATCAGTTGTTGCCTGTAACATGAATGCTGCTACAGGCAATATTGTGGAATAAATAATTTTTGTAAGTTTTGCTTTTCTAAACTAGTAAGAAAACACGATTCACCAGTAATTTAGTCCTAATCCATTATTTATGTATTCATATATCTACTCAAAACAACTTACAGAACGTGTTTTTAAAAAAAACGTTAAGTAGTTTCTGTCGATTATGTGCGTAAGACGGATTTAATTATTGGCGGCTTGATTGTTTGATGGACTTGAAGGCGAAGTCAGTCTGTACAGTTTTACATAGAAAATAATGCTTTATGAAATTACTCAGTGCTATGTTCTATTAATCTTCCTTTTTGGTTTCTTGTTTAATTATATTTTATAAGTCCGCTTTTGTCCACCCCCAAAAAAAAATTGTGCACGATGTTTAAACGCTTGGCAAATAACATATTGTTTGGTGTGAAAAAAACAACACAGAGAACTCAATTTTCAAATACAACTTTAAATTGTGTTGAAATCCCTCTTAGTATAATTAGATTTGTATTGATCCCTAAGATTTCTTTGTTGCATGCAGTTTTGCTAGCATTTAAAACTATACCTTTTAGCGTTTTTAGTTCATTTTTCTTAACCGCTCAATTTTGGTTTTGCTTTTTCGCCTTTCAGTTGCTTTAATGCGCGAGGTAAATGTGGAATTGGAAGCCATCAGACGAGAAGAGACTGCATTGAAACTGCAGAGTCACCTACAGGACGGAAACAGAGGATTATGGAACCCACGTGAGTGCTTTTCATTTAGCACACCTATGGTCAATATCGTTTTAATAAGTTGCACTAGTTTGTTCATTAGTTTTGTTTTAACACAAGTGGAGATTAACTTAATTTCTTTGAATGATTCATTTGTATGTTGTTCAGAGAAGAATATGCCTTTTCATGAAATGAAATCTTGATGTGAAAGAATGAAAGCAACAAGCACTACAATAGCTGTTTTCTTGAACAAAATCACCAATATAATGTGCTTGTTTTCAAGACCACAAATGTATATTATTGGGGCGTTTGTGTCAGCAAGATATTCTGCCTTTGTTAAGATTGGAAAACGAACGCTTTGTTACGTTATTGAAATTGACTTTATAATTTGCAAAAAAACAACAGAATATACGGAAACCAAATCTTGAGAAAATGTATCTAAAGGGTTAAGAGGGTGGTGTATCTAAATTTATAGTCACCTCCCAGCGGCTCAGCAGCAAGTCTGTGAGTTTATAACGCTGAAATTTGGTTTTCAGTACTCGTGATGGGTAAAGCTTTGAGTTTGACAAAAACAAAAAACAAAACAAAGAAGAAGCAAATATCAGTTTAATTGTACAGATCACATTAAGTCAACTTTTCTTACGAGGAAGTTTGAAAACCTTTTTCTGTGACATATAGACCTAGCTGGACTGATAAGCTGCTCGGAACTCTTCCTCTTGGTTTTGTTTTGTACGTAGATTCATATTATTTGTTTTCATTTTACAAAACTCCGACGTGATGAAAAGTAATGTTCAGTTTAGTTAAAAATAGAATAGTCCTGAATTCGAGGTTTTCGGAATGAAAAAAAAAAACAGTATGAAGGTTTACATAAAACTTCACCAAGACTCCTGGTGGATCAGCGGTAAATTCGCAGACGTTCAACACTAAAATCCGACGTTCAGTTACAAAGTGCAGAAAGCCCATTTTGTAGCTTCAAGACGAGGCTGAAAACCTTACGGAAAGTAGAATTTGTCTATAGAATTAAACTCCAGGTGAAGTCACATTTCGTCTTATTCTAATTGTAAGGAATTATTGAAGAAATTGTAGAAGTTCTGTACTGTTGTTGGTTTCGGTTTCGATTATTCACTTAAATTTAAACAGTTACAATCTGCGCCATACCTCACTACTTTTGAACTAATACACAAGAGGGAAGGCATCTAGCCAACATTAATCACCGTCAACTCTTGAGCTACTCTAATCAGAAAGTGAGTGGCATTTAACAATCGTCTTGTTTGTTTGTTTTAATTTCGCGCAAAGGCTATCTACGCTAGCTGTCCTAATTTAGCAGTGTAAGACTAAAGGGTAAGCAGCTAGTCTTCACCACCCACCGCCAACTCTTGGGCTACTCTTTTACCAACGAATAGTGAGATTGACCGTCACATTATAACGCCCCCACGGCTGAAAGGGCAAGCATGTTTGGTGCGACGGGGATTCGAACCCGCGACCCGCAGATTACGAATCGAACGCCTTAACCCATCTGGCCATGCCGAGCCATAACCATCGTCTTATAAAATACGTATGGTCCCAAAGCGCGGATAGCGGCTTTACGGCAACGAGACATGGACTTTTAACCAACCAGTTTTGTAGTCTGGTACGGTCGATCCATTCTAGTAATTTGCCTTTGTTGCACAAAGTATTTGTTGTAAGTATTTTCTTGCCCAAAGTTGTGTATTATACTATCCATGCGCCCTAAAGATACATTGATTCTCGGCTTTAAGTAATGATTTTTCCTGCACCTTGAAAAATACTGCTTTTGCAATTTGGAAAAGGAAGTATATATATATGCATTGTTACTATTCCTTTCGGACTGTTCCATTTTCGCACCTTAAATATTACTTGTTTTTGTGCTTAAACCCAATTGTTCTTCATGAGCATTTGGTCGGTTGAGATTTCTGACTTGTTTATTTAAAACGTTGTTAATGAAATAAAAACTTTCCTTCTGAAATATCCTTTAATTTATGCATGTAATAATGCTTTGTTTTCTCTGTTATCTCATAGTTCTAACAAATGTAAATAATATTATATGCACTCTACATATATATTATTATCTTTTGATGAAAGCCAGACACGACAAATGCAATTAATTACACAATGAAATTGATTACACCACATTTTGAGTGGTGTAATCACAGTCTTGAGTTTTTGAGTAAAAATGTCACTTTGATATACTGCACTTCTTATGTCCAGTAATCGGCCACAATATTATGGGTTTGCTATTGTCAATAACATTTTCGGAGACACAGACAGGAACAAAAAACAAATAATCTTATGTTCAATGTTGAGAACACTTCTGTTGGTGGTCTGGTGTCGAGAATTCAATTCTTCAGTTAGTAAGAAAAACACTACCCTTCTTGGCTTTCTCTTACATTGTGTTTTGTCTTCAAATATTTGACAAAGAAAGGTTTTGATTCAACTTTTTTTTTAATATTTGGAGAGTTTTTGTTAATTTTTTCTGATAATACGTACAGGAAAATTACATCCTCTTCTCTGACCCTTCCAATGATCAAACGGAAAAAATTTTGGCAAGCAGTAATTTTCTTCAGCTCAAGGCTCTGAAAGATCGTTTTGTTGCCTCTTTGCACGTAATGTTTGCTGGAAATGACAAGTAATAATAACAGGCTTAACAAAACAGAAACAGTTGATTGTTGTTGTTTGTAATTTAGCACAAAGTTACACAAAGAGCGATCTGTGCTCTGCCCTCCACGTGTATCGAAACACGGTTTTTAGCATAGTAAGTCCCCAGACATTCTGATGTGCCACTGAGGGGCGAAACAGAAACAGAGCTATTATAATTCCTATTCGTTTTAATTTCTTTGTTTTTCGGATAAATAGGCAGTTGGGCGAAATGTCTGATTTTTATTTTTCTGTATTCTTCTTTCCGTTGACTCAGTTACGACATAAAATGTTATGTGATTTACAAGTATTGATATAAATGTTTACGTTAGGTTTTAAAAGCGTCTAATCGTGAATGTTTGAAGTGTTTTTTTAATGTTTATAGAATATTCTCTGTGATGCTTATTGTTTTGTCACCATTAAGCTATCTTTTTCTATCGAAATCTGGCCCGGCATGGTCAGGTGGTTATGGCACTCGACTAGTAATCCGAGGGTTGCGGGTTCGAATAACCGTCGCACCAAACATGCTCGCCCTTTCAGCCGTAGGAGCGTTATAATGTGACGGTCAATCCCACTATTAGTTGGTTGAAGAGTAACCCAACAGCTGGCGGTGGGTGTTAATGACTAGCTGCCACACCTCTAGTCTTACACTAGGGACGGCTAGCGCAGATAGCCCTCGTGTAACTTTTCGCTAAATTCAAACCAAACTATCATGCTAAATGAAAGCATAAATTGTAGTCATAATAATTCCTGTTTGCTTAGGTTTAAAATTACATGTTATTTGTAAGCAGTCCTTCAGCAGTAATTTCACAAATTTATAACGCCAAAATCCTGGGTTTCATTCCCTGTGGTGGGTAGGGTAACTAGAGCACATTGGTGTAGTTTCCCGCTGAAAAAAATAAAATAAAAATCAATTATGTTATTTTTATTCCAGATTGAGATGATTTACCAGAAATTGATTTTTTTATATACTAAACTTTTCAGAACAACATGAGTAATAAATAAATACTATAAATGCTGAAAGAGCAAATTTTACCCATCATTCGCAGCTGTAAAAATATATTTTATCGCTTCAGTAAGTAATCAGTAGGGGGCAGTAGTAAAGTTCTGTAGAAGGTGCATTGAACACGTTTATCTTATAATCTTATAGGACATTAATGGAATGTTTTTATTCTTCCTTTATTTTACGTTCATTATCAGTAAATCAAGCGTGTAAAAGTCTTTTCATTCAAGTCTTCTCGTACGTTGTTTTAGTTTAGGCAAACGTTTGTTATGAAAAATAAAGAAAACCTAGGATACTTCAATTCAAGCACATATATTTAAAGTATGCCGTTTGATATTACTTTCGAACGAAATTGAGTTAAAACTTGTAATCTAATACTTGAAAACAAGCTATGATTTTTCCTGTTGAAGCTAATTGAAACAGTATGTAGTAATACACTAGGATTATTATGCACAGCGTATTGTTCTAAGTTGGCTTTGTTTTGTTCAACTTTCGTGCAAAACTCCTCGGGGGATATCGCTGTTTTCTGTCCCTCATTTTGAAAAGACAGACTAAGAGACAGCTATTCAACGCCACCCACCGTCAACTTTAGGCTACTTTTTTACCAACAAATAGTGGGATTTTCCCTCGCATTAAAACGTCCTCAGGCACACATAGCGAACTTTTATGGTGACATGTTTTGATCCCACTACCCCTAATTTGCTAGTCGAGCATCTTAACCACAGGCCCAGTTTTAGGTAGCTGCGTTTCTTCGGCAATAGTTAAAATATACATTTGTTTACAGAAATGTTCGATTTGTCTGTAAATCAAACATGTAACAATATAACTGTGTGATTATGAGTTGTTTACTCCTAGTTTATTATCTGGAATACACGTTCCCTGGACGGATGTTATGTAGATTCATGATTAATGAAAGGTTATCTCAGGATGTTAAAAGTTGCTTCCCTTATACGTAATTGTAAAAAAATGTTAAAACTTCCATGAAAACTGCCAAACAGAAAATGTGAAACCGTAAACTTGCATGTATCTTTGTATGGACCCAATAAACTCCCATACCAACTTTGATGACAAATTCATAACAAGGAGCGAAATAGTGGTAAAAAAACACAAAACGCCCATAAAAAGCGCAAAATGTGAAACCGCAGACTTGCATGTATATAACCATGGGCCCAGTGAACCTCTTTACCATATTTGGTGAAAATCCATCGATAGGAAGTGAGGTAGAAGTGAAAAACGCCAGAACGTGCATTAAAGCCGAAAAACGTAAAATCCAAAACTAAAATTTTTAATGTCTCCTCATGTAACTAATAAATATCCATCCACAGGAAGTGAGATAGTGTTAAAAATAGGCAAAACTCCAATAAAAGTCGCAAAATTCAAAACTAAAAATGTTTATATATCTCCCCATTGACCTAATGAACCTCCATACCAATTATGTTGAAGATCCATTCATACCCTGCGATGAACATACAACAAGCAGTACTATTATATTTATATAGATTCTACAAAGTTCACATAAGCATACTAGAAATACGTAGTATGAAATAAAACCACGATAAACCTTTCGCTCTTAAATGATTCACGATCAATAAATATTCTCTCTTCTAATTAGATTCACTTTATATACAACGTTTCATTGTTTTATTAATCTCTTAATGCTTCTCTACTGAACTTTATAATTATAATTACATTTTTTCCTTTTTTGTTACAAAATATTTCGCAGCAAACCAAGGTAGGTTCATCAAGGTTTTTCTGTTATCGCTGTTTTGCAAATATAACGTTAATATAATAAAAAGTGAAACAAACATTAATAAGTGAATTTTATTCCCATTTAAGATCAATGACGTTTATTTTAGAGGTGTTTTATTAGCTCCCAGTGGCACAGATACATCTAAGTCACAATGCTAGAAACCGAATTTCAATAACCGTGGTGGATAGAACACAGATAGCCCATCGTTTAGCCTTGTAGCTTAAGTACAAATAAACAATGGGTTTAGTATTCCATACATTTACAATATGACCTGTGGCGTGTGGTCCGAAATGTTATGTTTCATTAACTTTTCAATGCACTGATTCTCCTGATATGGGTATTAACACTTTTGTTGGTAAGCAGAGAAGAACGTTTTGACCTTCCTAGGTCATCTTCAGGTTCTGAGATACAGTTCTCCTGTGGCTCTTGTAGCTGCAATATTATAGTTTGATTACTTATTATCCACTTCAAGCGTAGGATAATTATTATGTTTTTGTGTAAGGAGATTTATATCCGTTATTAACGAACCTAAAATTAATACATTTTTTAATTTATACCATCAAAACTTAAAAGAACACCTTATTTTGAATATTTATTTCGGACAGCTGGTCTTATTGACATAACCAAACATAAAATTATGTTTCTTAGTTGGCAGCAGTTGGAAACTAAGCGAAAAGTAAGCCAGTTTATAGTAAGCAGAAGTCCTTCAGTTTTCATTTACTAAGTCTGTATAATTATAGCTTTGTCTGGAAGTAGTTCCTTGTATAAATATCATATGATAACAGATTGTTAATATTTAACAGTATAAACAGGCTGTTTATATGATAAACAAGCAATATTCTCTTCCATACCACCTCACAAGATCGTATTAATGCATTCGGTGGTATACGTATTTTAGACCCCTATTTTCTAAATTATATTCTGTTTATTTTATTAAAATTTACAGATGTTGTACGTATACGAGTCACAAACGAGGTGTTATTGCATTGGTCGTTATTACAGAAAATACAAAGGAAAATCGAATAAATTGAACGCACTGTTTATTATTTTGTATTTGTTTTAAACGGAACAGTTTACATTATGTTTATATTCCCGAAAAAGTTTAATTAATCTATGGTTTTGGAATAGCCTTTACTATCAAAATCGTGACTTCTGTACATTTGTCATGAGGAATTCCTGTCAAGGAATTCTCAATTGAAAATACTATATATTAAATGTAATAGTGTGGCTGAATGTTCTTCTATGAGCATTATGCTAGTGTGGTACAATCTGATTGGTTAGATGACAGTCATTCAAAATGGCAACTATCAACCTTTAACCATGCGTAGAATGGTCAAACAAGGCTGTGATTAAAATGTCTAAAATTCGCACTATGGTTGTATTATAAAAATAACAGCCACTCGTACTATTCGGATCAAAGGTGGATAAAACCCTTGTGATGAGGGGTGACACTGATGAGCTGCTTCCTCCGTAATCAGTAGTCCGAAATTAAAGACAGCTCTGCTAGAACCCGAGAAAGTCTCTGATCTATACATTTAGCCCGGGTGCACGTAAGGGTGAAAATACAAACATCATCACTTACGTTCACCGGCTGCATTGTAAATTGGTTTCAAATGTATATTTAATTAGCTTGATGATAAACTACATTAAGATGGTCCACTAGTGGATAAGGAGTGAATTTTTCTAATTCACATGAGAAAATATCAACAATAGCTTTAAAGTGTTTCACGATTCCAGTTGACCTGGAAAAGGGAAGAGGAAAAATCTTCTTGCAATGGGCAATGATGAAATAACCTTGCACAGTTGTTACACTGCATATGAACATAAAGTAATAAATGATATCACCAGGCAGCTTGAGAGACGTATGTATTAAGTAAAAAATATGTAGTAAGTAAAAATCAGTTGAACATTTACGAGTTGCGCGGCCAGTTTCCTTGGAACTTTTTATAATACAATAAGTATTTCACTAGCTACTAGTGAAATACTTATGACGTTAAAAGAAGAATTGTTATTCGTGGATTAAATGAATAACAATCTTAAAACTGGAGAATGTTTTACGAGTATCAGTTATTCCTTAAAGGCACTTAGTGAACCAATTCCAGTTTCAACATACCACTACACTGTCGTGAAACATACTTTATTTTATTATTAAAGTGGTTGAAAATACAGACTCCCTGGATCAGTTTGTCTTGGAGAACCACATTTGGCCAAAATCTCCATCTGGCTGTACCGTTTTCTGCATATCTCTGGTCAGTCGGTGGATGACGTTATAAGTGGGAGGGGGTAGGATTCTGCTACATCTCTCAGTCAATTCCAACTTCAAGCACTATAGCTGCTGTTCTGGTCTAACGTTGATAAGATACTAAGTTAGAACAAAACTTTTTTCTTCTGTAGTTTCACGTTCAAGGTAAATCATCATAAACCTGTAAATATGACACCTGGTATGTTGTTCCATCAGTAGAAAGTCTGGTGCAATTGCACCTTCAAAAGTTTCTGTATACAGTATAACTGAACTTACGCCAAAATAGTCAGATCCAAATTAATCAGAATATGAAACTTTGACTCATGTGTGATGAGTATAGGCTTTCAATATGGTTGACTCATTTGCAACACGTACAGGCTTTCAATAGGGTTGATTCATTTGTGACAAGTACAGGTTTTCGATAAAGTTTACTCAACTGTGATAAGTACAAGCTTTCAATAGAGTTTGCGTGGCATGGCCAGGTGGTTAGGGCGCTCGACTTGTAATCCGAGAGTCGCGGGTTCGAATCCCCGTCACACCAAAATGCTCGTCCTTTCAGCTGTGGGGACGATATAAAGTGACGGTCAATCTCACTATTCGTTGGTAAAAAGGTGGACCAAGAGTTGGCGGTGGGTGTTGGTGATTAGCTGCCTTTCCTCTAGTCTTATAGTGGTAAATTAGGGATGGCTAGCGTAGATAACCCTTTGTAGCTTTGCGCGAAAGTTCAAAACAAATAGACAATCAATTAATAGGGTTGACTCATCTGTGATAAGTGTAGGTTTTCAATAGGGTTGTTGCTTATTCCTTCCATTTTGAATTCCTCATCTCCACCTTTCCACCCCCTATTTAAGGACTTCCAACGCTGAAATTGGGAATTCAGTTTTCTGTGGTTACAAAGGCGCATATAGCCCTTTATCTGGCTTTTATATAAAACATGTCAAATGTGATTTTGAAAAGAAAAAAAACCCAAGTACGCTTTGTGAGGTACTGTGTGCTCTTATCAATTTTGAGTCTCTTAAGGTCGATAATAACAATTATAACATCTCTTAATAACATTTATTATCTAGTTTAGTTGACCTTCCACGGCATTGTTCAGTTTTTTCTAATATATAAACCAGAATACTGATAATGTGTCCACAATGTTCACACTGCAGGTCTTGATGCATTGAAATCAGCTATAGCTGTCTTCATATTTGTGTAATTTCCAATATTTGAAGAATTATGACAATCTGTGTGAAAACCTACGTCAACCACCGACAGGTGTCACTGACACATAATAATGAGGAAAAACTATATAACATTGAAACATACAGTAAACAAATCAGGAATGGTCTAACCCTCTTTCTAGAATGTGCAATAATTATTGAAACAGAAACGTATTCTTATAACAAAACGCCTGAAGTGTGTTCCTAACTAATGACACGTCGTTTACGTTTTGTTTATTTGGGGTGGCGGAAATTTCGCTGTGAATCCTTCTTAGTGTATTAAATGTTTCTTCTTTGTAATATTTGGTTTTCAATTAACTTTACACTGGCATCATGGCACCATGAGAATTTTTAAATTAAATATCCTGTTTATCTGTAACTTATAAATAAAATATTTTACAGAATTTTCATTTACAGATATCAGCATTAACAATAAACAAAATAAGAGCTGTAGATAGTAGTGTTTTTGTTTTGTTTTTCAGATAGGTGGTCATACAAAACGAGTCATGAAGGAACAAGACTTTCCATTCACTGCTATTCTCACCGAGATAGTGTTTCCACTTTATATGTTTACAGTATCTTCTGTGACAAAAATAAGAGTTAGAAACGTTTCGAGAGACACCTGTGCATAAGTTACAGGAATATCAAGAAATGTTTTTAAGACCTCATAAAAGGTGCAAAGCTCCTCTGTGACAATACATAAAGTCATATGTCTCCATTCTGATATTTCTACTTGAGACGATGTAAAAGTTTCCTTGTGAATGTAATCTTTTCACAGAGTGGAGGTGCTTTAGAAAGTTTTCCAGTATGAAAGAGACCTCATGATAATCGCTATCATGCTACGCAAAGCATCAAAAGACAGGATTATTATACGGGACACAAGTAGTGAAATAGAGATGCCATCATGTAAATATTTGCAATCACTTGTGATTGCATACTCTTCAAAGAACGTTTTTTTTTCTCTTAAGTCCTACTGGTTAATCCCAACAGTTTGCCAAGGCTACTTATAGAACTGAAATGCAGAGCTCAAGAATGCTTTTGAACTAGTTTTTGCCTCTACATTGTTAGACAGTCTTTTGTTACGTAATGGTGCTATCATAAAATATTTTAGTGATAACTCCTCTATTATGCCATCTACTCAACTCTCTATTGTGAAATGCACTATTTTTTAACAATGAACATGAACTGGAAGATCTTCTAGTACTAAACAAGTTGTGAAAGAAAAATAAATTCAAAGATAGTGCCCAAATCAGTGTATTTTTTATTTAACCTTGCAAAAACTTAATGGTACTGAAAGCACGAAATATCAAAACAAAATACATAACAAAAGTGCTTATAAAGTCTAAAATGTCGGAAGATAAGTTGTATCTTTGAGAAGTGAGAGCACCCATTTCAAGTGAAGAACTTCGATTTTTTTCTACAAGAAAAATGCCTTTTTTATTCTAAACGTTTGGAGTTTTAGTATGCGATTTTTTCAAAGTAAAAATTATTTTACCTCATTAAATTATAAAATTATGATGTTCGCCGCGATGTAGTGATGTTTGGTCTTTATAACCTTTAGTTTTAAAATACGTTATCTATTACAATCTCAGATAGCCTGAAACTGAGTGAAATAATAATTTAGATTTAGAAATTAAATAAATGTCGACATGTATCCAATTTATTATACTTGCCAACAAGATTGTTACACACAGTTTTGTTTTATAATAGAAACATATTTTAATATACAAACAATAACATAATTTAGAATAACGGTTATTACAAGTAATAATATATATGTCCACACAAAAAAACTTTTACAAGCTTATAAGCAATATTAAGTCTTCTGTCTGGTATCGAACTTTCTTGATGTGTTATCAAAGGTTCAAAATGAGTTAGTTAATTTTGATTTGAATTAGATGCAGTTCACTTAATATGGAACAAGCTAGCTCTGTATCATTCTTTCTTCACCGGCCATATGTCAAGTTTTCCACCAATGAAGTTACGTAATGTTATTACAAAAATATTGAAGTTCAATGTGAAACCACTGAAGTTAAATAGTTTATAATGTTAGAAATTTATAAACGTTCCTAGTGAAATGTCTAGATTCAAGATTAATAAGCGTTACTCACAGTTATAGATTCCGAGGTTTATAGTATACCAACTATAGCAAACTAATAATATATACACTCTTGGCACTTAACGTAGGTTATATTTATAGCGTGAAGAGAGTTGTAGAAATTTTAACAACAATAAAAACCATACACCAGTGTTTTCATACACACGTATATTGTTGATTCTTAATTCCATAATGTTCTACAATGTTAGTGAATAGGCGGCAGTTTCGAAATACACAAACACAGATGTGTAATAATA
This sequence comes from Tachypleus tridentatus, assembly GCF_004210375.1. NCBI lineage: Eukaryota > Metazoa > Arthropoda > Merostomata > Xiphosura > Limulidae > Tachypleus > Tachypleus tridentatus. Next base: position 130,003,210 of record NC_134832.1, on the reverse strand, counting down.
AATCCGTCACAAATACCACATGTAACATTATATATTTTTAGATGTTTGATTAACGTAACATAGCGCCATAGTTAAGTATTCATTATTATTCTAGCTAGAATGTGAATTTTCGTAAATAAAATATTACGTAAAGCCTAATTTATTCTTCGATTCCGTATTTCATCTCACACGTGGATGTGACGATATGTTATTCAAAGTATTGTAGGTTATCAGTAGCGAGTAAAGGACTATACATTAAAACCAAACTTACATTTTACCTCGCAGTATACCACTAAACATACCCACACTTGCAACTAAAGGTGTGATATAAGAGTGACAATCTCATCATATTTGTTGGGCCGCTGATGTAAATGACTGACAGTTCTCACTTGGATCATTAGCTCTTAGTTGTGGACTGCATTACCGACCTTGTTCAGACCTGGTGACATTCTGTTGAAAATGCCAAACACTTTTAACACGTGTTGTAATACACCTGTCGCATTTTTCAAGTCCACATACAAAAACGAATAATGTACATTAGATATATTTTTAGTTCATATTTACTTAAAATCCAGTTTGTTACAACGTACGATGTACTTTGTTTTATTTATTATACCGGTTTTACTTTGATGAACTCGGTGTTATCTATATTTTATGTATATTATAGATCTATAAACAAATATCAGTAGAGCTAGATACCTTATGTTTCATAAGTTATGAAACGTTTTTTTCATTATGAAAAAAAACTTTGAACTAATACATTGTTTGAGCGATTTATCGATAAAAATATTTTTCCTTCAGGAAGTTTTTCTGGTGGTAAATCAAACACTCTACCTTTCACACACCCCAGCTCAACTCGACAGCTAAGTGCAGGTAGCAGTGTTTCGGTAGCAAATTCCACGGTAGGGGGCACCAGAGACCCTAGTCCATCTTTTTGTGGACAACATTCGCTGGAGAGCACGGACTCCAGGATCTATTTAACATCATCAGAGGTAATATTTAAACTATTAAAGTGATTGATTTATTAAAGGATATATTTTATGTATATACATGTATGTTTGTGCAAGCTTGTATATTCTTTTAAAAAGAAATGTATGCTAAACTTTATTTCACACAACTCTTTAATTTTACTTGCTATTGGAAGATGAATCGGTGTATTTATTGCAATAATATTATTAGTATTCCTTACATATTGTATAAACAATCACACTAAAGAATTTCACTTGTCAAAATTTGAATAATTATAAGCTCCATTTTACTGGAACATTTTCCAAAGCTGTTAACCCCAACGTTATTCACTTGAATAGCTAGAAGAGAATTTAATATCTTACCTTGCATTTCATGGGTAATTGGTTCATAGTTGCAAATAAGTTATCACAGGGAATGGGTTCATAGCAGCAAATAAGTTATGGAGTCTTTAGACTACTACATATTTCTTTTAATAAAATCGTTAAAATCCAATAAGTTAAACAGCATCGTTAGTTTGTTTTTATTTCTTACACTGATAAGGATATTTAGTCAACATTTTTATTGTACAAAATGTTACTTATTTTTTGTTATAATAGTACAACCCTAAAATGCATGCATTTGAAAGAAAATTTCTAAATGATTGTATGACATTATCATTAAATATTCGTTTTACTATCAGTTTAGAAGCCTTTCACGGAGCATACATCTATATAGCACTGTAAACTTGTACGTTTAGTAAAAGAAATACATAGTAAAAAAGTTCATAATTTCTTCTGTGGAGCACGCCTGGATACCACTGAGAAACTGTAAGCTTAGTAAAACAAATAACTACTATTACTTCTGTTAAACAGACTGAATAGACACAATAAGTACTGAGGTAAAACAGACTAAACCCCAGTTCATTAATAAGTCGAGGTATGGATTTATTATATATATATGTTCTAAAGATAAAACTAGGAGATGGAAGTCGTAAAACATTGTAAACTAGCAGGTAGTTCTTCGGAAACTACACGGAATTTACTAAGAATATTTACTGTAATAGAATCAATACCTATTTCATTTTAGCTTTTCTTAACAGGCTGAGATCTGATTTGATTTCACAATTTAGCTCACGTTATGACCAGCTAGGAACTGCAATTTCTAGTCACATTAAATCAGCTATATCAATGATATAAAGTGATTATTTTAGAGAGCTGTGGAACTGGTCAGTCTAAAAAAAGTGCTCAGGAGTTATTATTGTTTCAGTTCCTAAGTGTCTCATCAAAAATATTTTTACAGTACGGAAGAATTCTAGAGCACAATTTTTTCTAAATTTCATAAACATTCAAAATAAACTAATTACCACAAAAATATCTATCACTTAGTTAATCTGTGAAATTATATTTTATGTTAAATACCGTAATCAATATATGATATTGAAGTAGTTTTAAAATAGTTTAATTGCCAACGAAATATGACTGTCTGAAGATATTAATAACTGAAGCGAAGGGCATTTCTAACGTCTTGTTGCAAACTTGATTGAAACAGAATGTGAACCAAAAACGGACACTATATAAGACTACTTGAAATTTATGTGTTTTCGTGATTGTCAGCATTAAAAACTAAAACGAATCGCATTTGTGACGCATTTTTGCTCTGCCTTTCTTAAAGCAGAATGAAAACAGAAACAACATATGACCAGGCGAAGATTCCAGGTGTTCGTGATAGCCAGCATTTAATAAGTGTAACGAAGCGCACTACTAATACCGTGTTGCTCTGTCTTGTCTTTATTAAACCAGAACAGCTACCGTTCTTCTGCGACCATTTGGAATGTTCTGTTGGAAAAGATTGGATCAAACATTAACAATCTTCATACACTGTGTTTGATAGTTCATCATAGATTTTTATGAGTAGTTTAATGGAAAATAAATAATAATTTTCAGCAATGATGGTTGGTCGTAAGTTTTAACTTACAGCGTAACCATCAAATCGTGGACACAGACAGAAAGACCAAAAAGCATGATTTTGGGGAGAAAACAAAGTCTTTATGTACTGATTTGGAAGAAAATATTAGCCTTTCTCTTTAAAGAAAATGGTACTCAGATATCGTACACAAAGTGGGAAGTATTAAACTTGTGTGTGTAAAAAATGTTGAATGAACGTAAAGGGCATCTACTGGGAGTATTTTACTCCCAAAGTAGGTGTATTCCCGTGGGGGGGGAGGCAGTTATCATTATCCTTTTCTTCATATATGTAAACGATATGCCATTAAAAAAAAAACAAGTTTTAGCTTAACCTCACAATCTGCAGGCGATATGGAAGAGTTTCACAACTTTTTATATTGCAGCTACAAACTTACATCTGGTTCTAAATCAAATAGTTGAGTATTGCCAAAAACACAATAGAAATGCTGCAAAACTAACCTAGTTCTGTTTTCACAGTCAATAAACACACTTGTAAACTCTCCCAATGTATAACTGAACGGAACCGATAAATGTCACATGGACAAAATTTCTTGGAGTAACGTATGATTCAAAATTAACTTGATAATATCACTATCAATGAAATGAGTAACAAAATATAGTAACGAGAAAACTACGTGAAGAGGAAACACAGGAAGCACACAATAAATATTATTAACATTTATAACATATATATGACCAGTGGTAGAATACGTCTATCCTGCTTAAGAAATTGCAGACAATATAAAATGGGGTAGTTACCACAGTATTCAGAGTACCCAGAACAACATACCTAAAATTCATGCATAAATACGCAGATATAAAACTAATCAACGAGATACTCATAGATTGATCGTTACAGTATTTTGATAAAGGTTTATATAAAAACGATCGCTATACCATATCTGATGATAGGCCCAAGTGTGTCTCTACCCTCAATATTTTACTATAAGAAAAAGTAAACCTGCACTATATTATAATATATCATTCAGAATTAGGTATCACATGTCTGGTAATTATATTAAGTTAAAAAGTGACATTTTACAATGCAACTGTTTGTGAGAGTAAATAACCAAATGAAAAGAAGTAGTAAAATAGCACTAGATGCTATAAGCATTCTATTCATGGACATAGTCCTCAAGAAGAAAGTAGAATCAGTGTTACAACTCAGTATTTTCTACATAATGTTGAAGACCTGAGTTTGTGAATATACTATAGTATTTGACAGCTTAATATACAATAATAAAGTAGGGAGGAAGAGGTATGAATACAACCTGACCCTTCCAGGTTGCGCCCAACAACTATCAGTCCACACAGACAAGAGGAATGGATAAAATAGTAGCCAACCATCGGTACATGGTTTCAGGCGAAAATATCAAATTTTTATTGCAGAGTTTGGAAAGAAATGAGAACAAAAGTAAGCATGTACCACTAAATCAAACCCTTATGGCAAATACAGCGACAAGTGTCACAATCAGCACGAGACATTAGCGAGAAGACCAGACTATTTGGGAATTTTTTCTGGGGGCGGGGATAAAAAAGACATTTGAAGAAAAGTTGACGTTTTTTATCTAACAAAAATAAAAATAAATCAGTTTTTAACAGAACCAGTAATTAAATGTACAACAGCAAAATAACACTAATAATGTTTGAATATAATCTAAAAAATAGCATTAAAATAATTAACGAGATATTCGCGTTTGGTCAGGCCTAAATAACTTATTATAATAAATATTTTTTTAAATTGAAATTAAAATTGAAAGTTAGTTAAAATGACAAATCATTAGATAGTTTCGTTGTAACAAACGTAACTATAAATTAACTGTCAAGTTCAATTAATTGGTTTAAGCCTCTAGCCTTATAGCTGCTGTTAGAACAGTTCTTATTTTCAGTGTATTCCCAAAAAAAGGACTATAAAAATGCTAATTTGCATAAAACACGAAATTAAACTCTAGTTTATAAATAGTTAATCATTCCAAATGTAAGAGGCCCAGCATAGTGATGTGGTTCGGGTGTTCGAATAATAATCTGAGGGTCGAGGATTCAAACCCTCGTTACACCAAACGTCCTCGTTCATTCAGCCGTGAGAACGTTATAATGTAACGGTAAATCCTACTACTTGTTGATAAAAGAATAGCCCAAGAGCTGGCTATGGCTGGTAATGACTAGTTACCTTCCCTCTAGTCGTACACAGGCCCGGCATGACCAGGTGGTTAAAGCACTCGACTCGTAATCTGAAGGTCTCTGGTTCAAATCCCAGTCACACCAGCCGTGAGGGCGTTATAATAATACGGTAAATCCCACTATTCGTTGGCAAAAGAGTAGCTCAAGAGTTGGCGGTCGATGATAATGATTAGCTGCCTTCCCCCTAATCTTACACTGCAAAATTAGGGACGGCTACCCCTCGTGTAGTTTAGGCGAAATTCAAAACAAACAAAATAGAACTACTCTTACACTGCTAAATTAGGGACGGCTAGCATGTAGTTTGATGCGGCCTGTAGAACGCCTCACCTATCAGAAAGTTTTTAAGAAGTTCATAAACATACTCTAGTCACTACGAGAAAACCTACACTCCAGAATGATGAAATGGAGGAAAAGTGACATTAACCACTATTCTATTTGATGTTTGTCACTGTGATATACTGTATTTTACACCTTATAAGACGCTCTTTTTCTTTAAAAATACCTTGAACAATCCCTATGCGTCTTCCAAGACAAAAGTGATGGGTTAAGGCAAGATGTTAGATTATGATCTACTCAAAACAGTCACTCATACAGATCGTAATATCATTACTAATCAATTACAAGTATTTTCAATAACATAAAACATTCAATTTCTAATAATTCTATACTGTGAATAATACGATGTATTTGACTGTTGAAAAAATGCCAAAGCTGCATCAAGGTGTTGGTTGCTGAGTCAAAATATTTTTTTCTTAGAAATGTTTTTCCAAAATTAGGGTGCGTAAAATACGGTAGGTCCAGCTTATCTCTTTCTTAATTTGTGTTCAAGGTTACTGATAAGTAGTGGGATTTTCCGAAACTAGTATAACCCAATAACAGAAGTTGATCAAATTGTGGATTGAAATGGACCTCCTTTGGACTTAAACTTCGAAATTAAACAACTTTCGGAATACTGAGTTTATTTATTAAGTTTATAAACAATGCACTAATGCATTAGTTACTCAGAATCTTATAAAATTTTAATTTCCTAAACTGTGCAAGAAATGAAAACGATTTTCCATGCTTTGATTTACCGCGAATTGTAGAGCATAGAGCATCATCGCAAAAAAAAGTAAAATTCGTTCAAAGGTTTTAAAGAAATATTAATTAAAATTTGCAAGGATTTAGAAGATTATATTTGTATTAATAAAGATATGTCGTTTTGAGGGACTTTCATAGCAAACGAAAATGATATACTGTAAAATCTTATAATCTGGTGCCTGAATTGAAATGGACTAATTTTAAAAGAAGTAATAAATTAAATGAACTACACGACATTTAATTGGACAAAAACTTATATCCTGTAGCACGAGCTTTTCCAAATCCAACAATGAATTATAAAATTAAAAACAAAAGGTTAATTATAAGAAAAGAGTTGGAAAATAAATTATCTTAGATGAAGTAGAATTTGACTATGAAGTTAGATGCGTTATGACAATATTTATACGTAACTACTGGTGGTAGTGTTCGGGTTGACTCGTCCCCTAGTAGCACAACGGAACGTCTGCGGACTCACAGTACTAGAAACCGAGTTTCGATACTCGTGGAGGGCAGGGCACCGATATAGGCCATTTTATAGCTTTGCCCTCAACTACAAAAACGCAACGACCAACCAATGGAGGCCCGGCATGGCCAGGTGGGTTAGGGCGTTCAACTCGTAATTTGAGGGTCGCGGGTTCGAATCCCCGTCACACCAAATATGCTCACTCTTTCAACCGTGGGGTCGTTATAATGTGACGGTCAATCCCATTATTCGTTGGTAAAAGAGTAATCCAATAGTTGGCGGTGGATGGTGATGACTAGCTGCCTTCCCTCTAACCTTACACTACTAAATTAGGGACAGCTATCGCAGATAGCCCTCATGTAGCTTTGCGCAAAATTCCAAAACAAACAAATCAACTAATGGGTGGTCTCTACCGGGAAAGTTTTGAAATTGAAACCTGAAATGGCGCATTATGATGTTATTTTTGTATGTATAAATAATGTATAAAAGAACGAAGATACGAGGGCTGTTAAAAAAATACGCGGACTGACGTCATAAAACAAAATGTACTTTATTTGGAAGTTACAGGTCTGGGACCCCTTCAAAGTATTCTCCTCCCCAACGCACACACTTATCCCAACGGTGTTTCCACTTGTTGAAACAGTCCTGGTACGCTTCTTTTGTGATGTCCTCCAACTCCTTCGTCGCATTTGCCTTAATCTCGGGAATCGTCTCAAATATTCTTCCTTTCAAGGGTCTTTTGAGTTTGGGGAACAAGAAAAAATCGCAAGGAGCAAGGTCAGGTGAGTAGGGGGTGGGGAAGAACAGTGATCGAGTGTTTGGCCAAAAACTCACGAGTTCTAAGGTACAAATTTCGCAGCAACGCGGTGCATCTTCAATTTTTCGGTCAAAATCTCGTAACAAGATCCAAGTGATATCCCACACTCTTCAGCAAGCTCCCTGACAGTCAGACGTCGATTTGCCCGCACCAGGGTGTTGATTTTGTCGACGTGTGGGTCGTCAGTTGACGTGGAAGGACGTCCAGGACGCTCATCATCTTCAATGGACTGTCGGCCATCCTTAAAACGTTCATGCCACTTGAAACATGCCGTACGCTTCATAGCAACATCACCGTAAGCCGTGTTAAGCATAGGAAAAGTTTCAGTCATAGATTTTCCAAGTTTAACACAAAATTTCACAGCAAGTCGTTGCTCCTTCAGGTCATTCATTCTGAAATCCGCCAAACAAAAAAATCGCACTTCACTTAAAACCGCTTAGCTAATACACAAATGAAGATATCTGCAATCGGGAAATGGCGTCGTAATCAGCTGATCTGTGCAAACCTAGCGGCACCAAGCGGATTCCCCTGGAACCAACTGAAGCCGCGCAATTCAAACAGTCCGCGTATTTTTTTACCAGACCTCGTATAAACGGCGTAATGTATCGTAAATATTTACGTTTTAATGACTGGCGTTTTCTCAATATTTTGTTGGGAGAAAACAATCAGATATTAAAGTATGATGCCTAAGAAAATGCATATGTTGAATTGTCACTGTTACGCATGGGCGTACATGCATTTGTCGGCCCGGCATGGCAATGTGGTTAGAGCGCTTTACTCATAATCTGAAGGTTGTGGGTTCGAATCCCCCCTTACACCAAATACGCTCGTCCTTTCAACTGTGGTGACGTTATAATATGACGGTCAATCCAACTATTGGTTGGAAAAGAGTAGCCCAAGAGTGGTAATGACTAATTTATGGACGGCTAGCACAGATATTTCTCGTTTAGCTTTGAGCGAAGTTCATACATTCGTGCACTTGCCTTGCTACACCCCTGACTTTGTTTTACAGACTTCGTCGAAGATGCAATATAAGGTTACCTAAACACGCTAAAAACCTTGCAACATTAATCTCTGAGTGTGAAACAATTAAAATAATAATTAAACATAATTTGTTTGTTTAACCTGTTTGAAGCTAAGCACAAAACTACATTAGGGCTATTCGTGCGTTGCCTATCACGGGTATCGAAACTTGGTTCTTAGTATTGTAGGTCGGAAGAAATACCGCTGTATCATTGGGGGGCTGTTTGTTTAAATGTTCTAGAAATTAAGCCATAATTTTCTTCTTTATAGTTAATTATAATGGTTATTCAGAAAATACAAATGTCGTTTTTAATGGCCCCGCATGGCCACGTAGTTAGGGCTTACGACTCGCAATCTAAGTATCGCGGTTTCAAATCCCAGTCGTACTAAATATTATCGCCTTTTCAAATGTGGAGGCATTACAAAGTTCGGTCAATCCCACTGTTCGTTATAAAATAGTAGTCCAATAGCTGACGGTGGATGGTGATGATTAGCTTTGCGCGAAATTCAAAACAAACCAATCCTTACTAATACAATAATATCCCCGTGACACGGCTGTAAATCTATGCACTTATAACTAAAATTCGGGGCTCGATTCTCTCCAGTTGACACAACAGAAAGCCCAATGCGGTTATGGTCTAAAAATTAACTAACGCAGTATGAAAAGCCACTGATAAATCAGAATTTCAGCCATCTCTACGCGATAATTGATCTCAAGTTACTTAATATTCTGTAGAAATAATAACATCAGAAAGGTTGTTAGTTAGAAATATAAAGATATGAATATTACTGGTTTCTTGAGTAATTAAAATTTGTATTAAGGTTTGACACGAGTAATCACCCACTTCCGATTTAAAATTTGAACTGTGTACAGACTGAACTTGAGTTAACTTATTTTGTAATATGTTGTAATATGACACGTATCCAATTCTGTATCTCCATCAACTGAATACTTGGATAATAACAGTTTAGTGATATATTCTTCAGTATTCTGTTTAATTATTATTACAATCCTGCCTGTATTTAGACCAAGAATTTATTTGCATTATACGTCAAATTGGAAGTCATCTCTCACAATCTGCCCATTGTGCAAGTTTCAAATAGGCTACACGACAGTAATGAGCATTATCAAAACTGATTAAAAACAACTAAATGTATAGGAACTCAAAAATGCAATTACAGCTAAATGAAATTCATAATTGAGTGGAGAAAAAATTTTTGAGGATTAGATTTTGTTTAATGGCTTAAAACTTATAATCAGTTTTATAACATTTTGTGTTTCTTTTTTATTCCTTTTTGTATTTGTCGCGTGTGTTTAGGTTTCTTTCTCCGGGCACGTCTTGATTGAACATATGATTTTGGATTACGTCATCCTTCATTTTATAAGTTGTCAGAGATACAGTTTCCTAATTAGATATATAGGCCTGGCATGGCCTAGCGCGTAAGGCGTGCGACTCGTAATCCGAGGGTCTAGGGTCGCGGTCACGCCAAACATACTCGCCCTTTCAGCCGTGGAGGCGTTATAATGTGACGGTCAATCTCACTATTCGTTGGTCAAAGAGTAGCCCAGTAGTTGGCGGTGGGTGGTGATGACTAGCTGCCTTCCCTCTAGTCTTACACTGCTAAATTAGGGACGGCTCGGTGCAGTAGGCTAACAACCTACTCACTTAAATACTTGTTGAAGAATCCGAAAGCGATTGCGGCCCTATGTTCCTAGATGGAATCTAAGGGTGATAACTAACTAACTAATTAGATATATGAAAATTATTTAATGCTTTTATGCACTGTTTTCTGAAGTTTCATGTTCTGACACTTATCACTTGCTTTCTCTTTCTTCTCTATAAATTCCTAACAGTATTAGAAAGATTCTTTGGAATATTCACGTGTTGTATTATCTGGTTATTTACTTACGGATTAATGTAGAAAATGTATTTTACCATCACAAAACTTCAGAATAAGCTATTGCTGTGTGGAGTTAAAAAGGGGAACAGTACATTTTCATTATTGTTGTTGTTTTGACAAATTATAGAATCCTTTAATTCTTTTGCACTTTGCTTTCAGTGACAGTTGTTAGTTTTGCCTTCAAGCTATAATCCAGAGTAACAGGCCCGGAAACGTACTTGTTACAGCATCTTCAGTAGTCTCTTATTGACGACATAACAAGAAACTGTCTTCAGCTTGGGTTTACAACTAGGACTTTCCTTTTTCTCTAGATTCATCACAGTAGCTTGACAACTTATCAGAAGTAGGCAGACTGTACTAAGCTTTAGAGATGTAACCTTCTAAGGTGATTGTTTGTTTTATATCATCTGAGTTTTTGTTGATTTTCTAGGATGTTTATTTAATAGAAATACAAATGTCTATTCGAACATATATATATAAGTACCTCACTTTCTGATGAGCTCTCATTGTTGATTTTTTTTAAGTATTAATTGCACTGGAAGTCTGATATTTGTCTTCCTTTTAAATCTTTTGCTGCCGCAGATACTCTTCCTTTAGTTCAATGTCATGGGCACATACATGGAATACACTATTATGTTCTTTGTTTTAACCTTCAAAAGTGTGATATTAACCACACGTGATTTGTAATATGTGTATCGCTATGAAGAAAAATTATTTTCTTTTAAAGTTCCCAAAGTTTATCATTTCAGATGATTGATAAAATATTAAAAAGTATGTCTTTTTGTTGTTTTTATAGTAAGTCTAAAAATATATCTGGCACTGGGAACGCTGTTGATCTATATAGGAGTTAAAGAAAAAGTTAATTAGCGACCGATATTAGAATTTCCTGGATGAAACTCCAGTATTGGACTTATGTTGTTAAAGATTCACCATGAATATTCCTCTGATTGAATACCGATAATAGAGCTCTTTTGATGAAACTCTAAAACTGATCATCCTCTGATTAAGTAATTTTAAATAACCTCTTTTGATGAAACTCTATAATTAGTCATCTTCTGATTGACAACCACTGTCCAGTTCATTATTGTTTTGTTTACCGGTATTAAATATTATTTGATTAAACCTCGATATTTATCTTCTGAATGATTATCAGTATTAGACTTTCTTTCACGAAGCTCTCATAGTGGTTTTAATTTGATAAAGCTATGTTTATTTATCCTTTGATTTACTGCTGCAGTATACTTTCCTTGATGTAACTTTGGTATCACTTTTTCTTTGATTAACAATTGTTTTTAGGTTATTTTAAATGGAGCTTTGATACTGGCCCTCCTAAAATCACTACCACTATGAGACCTTCTTCATTGTAGCTCCGGTATTGGTCTTTCACTGATTTGCTGTTAGTTCTAGACCTTTTTTCGATGATGAAATTCCGGAATTAATAGGTTTCCGACTGATTGGCTACTGATATTAGAATTTTTCTGATTGGATTCCAAGGTCGGTCTTCCTTTGATTGCCGTTATTACACTTTTTTCTGATGTACCTCCATGACTGGTCTTTATTTGATTGGCTACTAGTGTTAGATTTTCATCTGATGGAGCTTCATAATTGGTCTTCCTTTGATTGACTGCTGGTGTTAGATCTTTTTCTGATGGAGCTATGTGATTGGCCTTCCTTTGACTACTGTTTTAGATCTTTTTCTGACGTAGCTTTGTGTTTGGTCTTCCTTTGATTGACTACTGGTGTTAGATCTTCTGATAGAGCTTTGTGATTGGTCTTCCTTTGATTGACTACTGGTGTTAGATCTTCTTCTGATGGAGCTTCGTGATTGATCTTCCTTTGGTTGACTACTAGTGTTAGATTAGTTGGATACCCCTCATTTATAGGGATATTTAGAACTCTTATATCAACAATATCTCACTAGGTTGCACAAATTAAGAGTTATGGTTCATGTTAGGTTCACGTACTAAGCTAATAGTCTAAAATAAACTACATAGCATAAAATATAATTTACAAATGTTTAAAATTATATTAAGCATTACAACCAATAAACGTAATCAAGTTATGTTAAAAAATATTGGAGTATAATAGATAACTACATACAGTAAGTTCCCAACCGTAATTGTTCAATTTCTTGTTTGTTTGTTTCTTTTTTTTTAATTTGATGAAGTAATTAATATAGAATGCACCGAAACGTTGAAACCGTGTGAATATATTAGTGCATTAAAACCGAGAAATAGTTACTGGTCTTTGTGATGTTAAATAAGTTACCATTTCTAATAAAATACGAAAAAAGGCATTTTAGCTAGAAAGCTGAATCGATTTAAACTGGAATCCAGAGATGGCACCACATTCGAAATATGATAAGACAATACAAATTATATAAATAATTACATGTTAATATATATATTATGACGAAAGGAATTTTCATTCGAACCTTATTTTTCTCTAACATATCATTTTCTCTCACCATTTGATACTCTGTTATGCTTCACGGCTTTTACTTGCGTTTTATTGTGAAACAACTGACGATGAAAATACGCTTCCAAGCCGAAAGTGAAACCTTTTATAGTATATATTATAGTTTACCTTTTCTTTTTTATTTTATGGGCTTTTCCAGTTCTATAAACAACACAATTTCTATTAAACTTCGTAATTATGACCATGATAATGACTACATGCAGGACAACGATGCATTGTTCGGGTTTTCATTTTGTGGTAGAAAGATTCATGATTCATGATCTCGTGAAGTGTGAAGTTCTAGCGTTGAGGAAGAGTTACAAAAACATGATTCGAAGATTAAGTCAACACATCGATAATTTATAAAATGGTGATCACTCAACCTGGCCAGACAAGCAGACAGACTTTTTTGTACTTATTACTTATCCGTCGTCATAACTCGATCATGCATGACACTTGATGGAACTTTTGTAAGGACAGTTTTGTTTGTTTTAGTAGCGTGTTTAAAAATAACGTCTTCGAAGTATGTGAGTAAGTGATTTAATTTACACATGATATTAAATGTCTTTCGTAATCAAACTCTCAGAGTGTCAGAAGGCACTCTGTGTGTTTGCCATTCCTCATTTACACTGGTAGAACTTTCTCAAACTGTCCAGGACACTTTCGCTCAAAACCTAACGTCACGCACTCACCGTGGGATCACTCCGGCTCGAAAGCAGATGTTGTCAGAGCGTTAATGTGGTGAAATGATTCTGCAGGTGTACGAGCGTTGATATGGTGAAATGATTCTGCAGATGTCACAGTGTTAATATGTTGAAATAGCTCTGCAGGTGTCAGAGCGTTAATATGTTGAAATGGTTCTGCAGGTGTCAAAGCGTTAATATGGTGAAATGATTCTGCAGGTGTCAGAGCGTTAATATGGTGAAATGATTCTGCAGATGTCACAGTGTTAATATGTTGAAATAGCTCTGCAGGTGTCAGAGCGTTAATATGTTGAACTGGTTCTGCAGTTGTCAAAGCATTAATATGGTGAAATGATTCTGTTGCACGTATCGTTGTTAATACAAGTAAATATGGTATTACAACACTTATTAAAATACAGTTTACAGTTAGACTTTGTGTTTAAAACTTGCGTAGTTTAGAAACGATTTATTGTTTATGTAAAATGGAGAGAAGATCAATATCTAATTATTTATGTTATGTTAGCAGAATTAGGACTAGTATGCAAAGCAATATAAAAGTCAAATTTATTTATACTTTACAACAATTTGAAGTATACTAAATTAATAAGTAAATTAAAACTTTCTGTTAATGCTAGTTATTTCTACATAGTGCTCATTTATTATTGTTATATCCTTCCTGCTTAATTTAAATATATGCACATTAAATTCAATATTAATATAAATAGTATTTTCTTTCTTTAATTAAATTGTGTGTGTGTGTGTGTGTGTTTTCTTATAGCAAAGCCACATTTGGCTACCTGCTGAGTCCACCGTAATTAAGGTGGAAATTAATTTTTGATTAAGATATTTTTATTTTCATGGTAACAATCTCCCGCAGGAACAGCAGTAAGTCTACGGAATTACAGTCCTAAAATAGGGGTTCGATTCCCCTTGATGGACACAGCAGATAGCCTGATGTGGCTTTGATATATATATATATATAACACACATACAAAAGATACTCTGATGGTAACGTCACGCGTGTCATCAATTTTAGCATGCCTCCGGTACTATAAAATGTAGCTCTAAATCATTGTTAGTTACTTGTGTACATCTGTGATTTTTCTAGCAGTAGAGAAAACCAAGAGAGTATTGATATCGTCCTTACTATGTTAGCGCTTGAAGCTGCTATAGAAATCAGAGTATTTCGGGAGAGTTTTAAAACCTTTTGTTGAGCTTAAAACAGATCTGAATACATTTTGAATTCATTCAAGAGCACAAAACCAATTCTGAAATTAAAACTGCCAGACTATTTTAGGGGGTGCTAAAAATTTTGTTGAACTTGCACTATATCTGAGTACTAATTATTCTAGAAAAATTGATACTGCTATCTAAAACAAAACATATAGAGTGATATTTAAACATAAAACAACTCTGGGAAATTATGTTCAACATGAATCAACATAATGTTTTTTTTCTTCTCGATGTTAGGTTTAATGTCAAAATACGTCAAGCCTGTTTTGATTATTCTTATCAAATACATTACAGTCTTTCACTGTAATTTTGCATACAAATCATAGTTCTGATTGTGTTTAGTAGTTATATAATATCAAACTGTCATTAAAAATGCCAGTTATAAAGCACTTGAGGTTTAATGTCTGTGAGAGGTTAACGTAATATGATTGATGCAGAATAATATTAATTTAGAATGTTTTTAAGGTAATTTTAACAGAAAACGTTTAGGTTTCTCTCATGTAAGCTAGTTCCTTCTATAAAATAAAGTGAGAAACGTTAAGATTACTTCAGATACAATAACTTTAGTATTTCCAAAGAATAAAGTACGAAACGTTCACACCTGTGTCAGATAGTAGAATGACGCTATTACCTTCTACAGTTTCAGGGTATATTAAAGTTAGCGCTTTCTACAAGAAACGGTGAGAAACATTCAAATCAACTTCGGTTAGAACCTTTCACGGAGTAAAGTGTAATGTTCACATCAGTATCTGATAGATCTTTGCTTGAGGTCATTTGATTCAAAACGCTGTTAAGTTAATTTAAACAAGTTGCTTTGAAATGAATAAGCTTGTTAGCATTTGATAAAATCATAGTTTCCAGTAACCATATTTGGTGCACTTCACAACATCAGTACTGATAACCGACAACGCTATTGTGCATTATGAAAGTATTTTAATATATTGAGACTACATCTTGTAAAATTATAATATACTTTTCGCTATAGAATACTTACATAACAAACATAGGTCACACGTTAATATGTATTTATATTTTGCACATTATGTCAAGAAGGTTATGCTAAACTCAATAACTTTTACACACGCGTTGAAAATATTTCGGCATGAGGCAGTAAACCCATAAGAAGCCAAACATATGTCAAGATAGAATGGATTGAAAGAATATACGGATCATACTTCAGCTAAGGTCGCGGGTTCGAATCCCCGTCGCACCAAACATGTTCGCCCTTTCAGCCGTGGGGGCGTTATAAATGTATGGTCAATCCCACTATTCGTTGGTAAAAGAGTAGCTCAAGAATTGGCGACGGGTGGTGATGACTAGCTGCCTTCCCTCTTGTCTTGCACTGCTAAATTAGGGACAGCTAGCGCAGATAGCCCTCGAGTAGCTTTGCGTGAAATTCGAAACAAACAAACAAACACACTTCAGCTTCTCCAGCCATACGTAATATTTTAACGTGTTCCAGTACACAAAATAAACTGAGTAGTATTTCATACTATTAAGGTAAACAGAGCAGATAAGTCGATATTTTGAAGTGATGTAAAATATAAAACCAAACAAGACTAGATATTCCAAACTGTTGCGTTACATTAAACAGATAGGGTGATATTCGATTCAACTGTGAAACACAGAGAAAGTGTTTTGATATTTCAAATTACTTTATAAAACAGGAAAAGTAGGGTAATGTGTTTAATAATAAAAAATAACTCTTGAAATCTTCAAATTTAACTAAAGTTGGCACACTGCCAAATATTACAACTGTGTCTTCTCTCTGTTGTAACTTTGCTAAGTTTATATTTCTCTTACGGTTTAAATTAGTTATTCGTGTCAGTTTATAAACAGCAGTAGTACGTTTTTCATTAAACCTTTTCAGTTTGGCAGTTCACAATTTGTTTGTGTTTTTTCTTCAATCTCAGTTCTGTTGACGATCATGGTACCTTCAGTGAATTATGACACATTAAATTAAATAATCAATTACACCCACAAAATTTAAATTGTCAGAGTTTAATTTACAGCGATATTGCCGTGACAGGATATCACTACAAGTAATGATAAATAATTAACTATTTAGTGAGTTTACAAGATTTTTACCTCACGTAAGAAGTGCCCCAGGTATAAATTATATAATTAGATTCACACTCGTCTCTTAATTTATTCTATTTTGCTTTTTGTTTTTCTGTTTCTTCCGTTTACGTATATATATGTTCCACGCACTCACATAAGCATAATTTAATAATAAAGTTAAAGTACATACACGCCAACGATGTTTTGTGCTGCTGTTATTATAAATCATTACCCAAGCTTTTCCGGGTTATTTTGAACAGTGTAAATTGATATATGGTTACACATCTATTGCATATGGGTTACTTATTGGACAGTTTCCTCAAACGTATTGGCTCTGCTCTGATTTAATTCTCAACTGGAAGATCATATTTCCGTGGATATTTCTTTACCAGATATTCTAGCATATTTTCTGGGCTTCGCTTGCGAGAGGACTCTATTTCACCAAGATCAAATATCTGTTTGATATCTTCTTGGAATTCGTGGATGAATTTTCTGACATACATTTGGTCTCTGCATGGTCGAGTTGCTTATCCTCATCGCAATGAGAAAGCAAGCCCTTAATCGTTTGAGACAGACGCATACATGTTCCCTTCGCTATTTCTGACCTCAACAATGTCCGGTTTCCCAGACTGGTGCAAAAATAGGGCTCATTTTATAGAATAGAACCAGATGTCACGTGACTCAACTTTATTTTTCTCATTGGTGTCAGGCACATTACATTGTACTTTCCACCTATGTTGTCTTCATCTCAATGCTCACACCAGTCAATAGTTCAAACCTGAGCTCTGTTGCAACCACTTTCGTCATCTGTTGACAGTTGGTCTTATGTCTCACTGTTGTACTGAACTTATCTTCATAGGCATAATTTTCACCTTCACCCTCATCGACCTCTTACTCCACATCTTCTCCCTGTTCATCTTCCTGGTGTGCTCCAGACTTCAGGATGGATTGACAAGTTCGCAGACTGATATTCACGTAGCCATTTTCCCATTATGTTAGGAAATTGCTGGTTTCTGCCATCAATGACAACCTTTATTGTGACTCGAGACAAATAGGACACATTATCTGGTACAATAACAAAAAAAAAACCCTGCAGTATTAACTGTGTACTTACAGAAAGATGTAGTGTTACTGACTGCTTCACAAGCCATAATAACACCTTGAAGTCTGGCAGCAAAACTATTGACACTTATTAACAAAATGTGAACGTCGCTGGTATTCAGACATTTTAATTCCTTTGTATTAATGCTGGAACAAATCAGTGCACATTCTACTTTCTTCTCAGTGGAATTCTTGATGGTGTGATAGTAGTATGTAATGTCATTTACCATAATATTTCTCTTGCCACCATGAGATAATGGATGGTTGCTAGGCTGAGATCCTGTTGTCATGGAAGAGGTTTGTTCACAGAAACATTCAAGTAAAGCATCTGAAGCTGACCCACATAATGTGTCTGCTATCGGTTGTGAAATGTCTTTGAAGACTCTGGTGACTGGCTTCAAGTCTGACCTTGTTTTCTTTCCAGCTGCCAACAGTCAAGTGAACTTCATATGAAGGAAGTTTTTTTTATGTGCATAATCGTTTAGCTGCTACAAGTAAACCACACCCAGAAGATTTTTTACAGACATATGAGCTTCTTACTTCCGTTTTACTTGGGGATATATTCACTTCACTGCCCTTTGCTAAACCTGTCAACTCCTGTTTCTGCTGGCTCTGTAAAACTGTCCGGCTTGTACGGTGCTTCGTTTTCATTATGGCATAATATTCTGTTGTGTTTTTGTGCTTATAATTCGTCTATTGTATTTTCTCTCTTTTACCTAGTTTCACTGTAATAGGGATCCAATCATGATCATAAACACATCCACTGCACTTCAGATAATTTCTGCACTTTGAAATTTTCAGTGTCATGTGAGCTTGTTTGTAACTTTCTCAGCCATCACTGTAAATGGAGGAATGATCGATCACTAACGAGAAATGTGGTATTTTGTGAGTAGCAAAAATGTGCTACTTCACACTGCTCTTCAGAATTAGAGTTTGTAGAGCCTATGCTATCATAGAAGATGTGTGAAAGTGGAAATAGTTGCAAATAGTCAAACATAAAACAGTGTAGAATGTGAATAATGAGAAGTGAATATGTTCGTACATAAAACAGTGTAGAATGTGAATAATGAGAAGTGAATATGTTCGTACATAAAACAGTGTAGAATGTGAATAATGAGAGGTGAATATGTTCGTACATAAAACAGTGTAGAATGTGAATAATGAGAAGTGAATATGTTCGTACATAAAACAGTGTAGAATGTGAATAATGAGAGGTGAATATGTTCGTACATAAAACAGTGTAGAATGTGAATAATGAGAAGTGAATATGTTCGTACATAAAACAGTGTAGAATGTGAATAATGAGAGGTGAATATGTTCGTACATAAAACAGTGTAGAATGTGAATAATGAGAAGTGAATATGTTCGTACATAAAACAGTGTAGAATGTGAATAATGAGAGGTGAATATGTTCGTACATAAAACAGTGTAGAATGTGAATAATGAGAAGTGAATATGTTCGTACATAAAACAGTGTAGAATGTGAATAATGAGAAGTGAATATGTTCGTACATAAAACAGTGTAGAAGGTGAATAATGAGAAGTGAATATGTTCGTACATAAAACAGTGTAGAAGGTGAATAATGAGAAGTGAATATGTTCGTTTGATTCCAGAAAAAAGTATTTGGTGTATTCAGAATAAAGGTATCCTTAATCATAGAAAGGGTTTTTCTGAAATTTTCTCCTCCTGGTTTATTCATACATTGGATTTTAAGTAAACATCCTTTTCAGGGTGGTAACTACAAAAACTATGATATACAAATCAAATAGAGAACTATGCTACGTTAAATCTGTATTAAGTTATTTTATAAACTCAAGAGCTATACTAACTGTCTCATTCATTATTCATTGAAACGAAACGTTAGGGACGGTAAAATACTTTTAGCACTGATACTTGGAAAAATGTGTAAACTAAATTACTGGTTATGCTATAATACTTACCTCATTCCAATAATGAATGAATTATATGTACAATAGAAACTGACGTGCAAAATACATTATGCTGTAATAGTTGTCGCGTTAAAATAATCATTTCGTTTGTCACTTTTTAGGACATTTAATTAAATCTAGACCACTATGTTGATCAGGAAAATCACATTTTAAAACACGTTCTGACACTATGATGAGCTAATCGTCCTACTGAACTATTCATTTATAAAATCACCATTCACTCATCAGCACTATACTTAGTAAGAACATCTGCCTTTAGAACCTTGTAACACAATCTGCTTAGCAAGGCCAATTGCCTTTGCAACACGCAAACAATGTGCCAAGTAACACCATTCGCCTATAGAATGTTGATTACACGTATAAGATCACTACCAGTCTTAGTAAAAATATGCAATATGTCAGGGAAAAACTATAAAGTAACTGCCAATACATGTAAAACTAAATATTTTATCAGGAGCTTGCTGTTATTCACAATACAAGTAATAGTTATGTAGGCAAAGGAATAGCATATTTAATACGTAAAGCCAAATTAGTGGAACAGTAAAATTGTATGTTAAATTACTGCATGGTATTTAGAGATGCTATCACGAAATATTCGTCCTTTTCAGGACAGATATTTGGTAATAAAGTAAACTACTTATTATTAATTGGTCATCCTACACACTATGCTAACATTGTTCTTAGTAACATCACCTGCCTATAATAACAATATCTTATAAAATATTTTGTCAAGAATTAATTGATTGCTATATACAATGAGTAAAAATGTAATAAATAACAAATATAGATGCTCATGACATTTTGAGACACTCTACAATGAACTGGTCATTCTCTTAAACTATCTATTTAGTAGCACCAACTGTCTGTACAAACACCATTCTTAATAACATGATCACCTATAGAAATATTGTCTGCCTTTACAAAATATGCTTAATGTTTTACTTAGGAAACAAAACTGTAGTTATGAGAAAAATGTTTTAGTACTTATAATTGTTATGCTTGTAAACATTGCATGTGCAAATTATCTTAAATTATTCATTTTGAAACTTTGATTGTTATTATAAAATAAAGAATTATAGATTTACTTTGCCCTCTGATCGTTTGCTTAAGAACCATCTGTAGAATCATCATATTAACATCTTCTCTGGTGCCACTTTGCAGAACTGTGACGCGAAGCAACATGCTATGTCCAGCATGGCCAGGTGGTTAGTGCGCTCGACCCGTAATCTGATGGTCGCAGGTTCGAATCCCCGTCACACCAAACATGCTCGCCCTTTCAGCCTTAGGGGCATTATATTGTTATGGTCAATCCCACTATTTACTAGTAAAAGAGTAGCCCAAGAGTTGGCGGTGGGTGGTGCCTTCCCTCTAGTGACTCTAGTCTTACATTGCGAAATTAGGAACGGCTAGCGCAGATAGTTCTCGTGTAGCTTTGCGCAAAATTCCAAAGCAAACAAACTTATTTAATTACATACAAGTTGGAATACCTGTCTCATGGACTGAAGTTACTTCTATTTTAAACTTTCAAAAATTAAAAAAGTAATTTATACGAGCTACTTTTTAAGCTAGTCCGAGCTAATATTTTCTTTTAATGCCAAAACATTTACAAAAATATCCATCCGTACACAATACTGTTTTTTTTTTAACATCATCAAATAACACATTATAACAACCTGCACAATTTAATGTACGTTGGGAAGCGTTCAGTAGTTATCAGGTGAATTGATGTTAAATGGTCCTTGACATACGCTGAAGTATATCATTCAATGTAGAGAACTTAGAATTTTCTGTCTAGACAGACACACCTATCACATCATCCAACTGATCTGGTTTTATCCAGGTACAAAAAGTTACGAAGTGACAACTGTGTATTCTTTAAAATATGTGTCCTTTGAGGGAATATAACACAGAACCTTATGCTAGTATGTTATCATTAGTTATTAAACTGAACTAGAAATTAAATCTAGTACCTGTTAAAGTCAATACAGGTACTAACACTTGTATTACATTAAAGAACTAGGGTTGTATGGGAATTAATTAATATACAGTAATATAAAAACGGTACTTATTTCCCTTTCCCGAAACAAACATGATGAAATGTTCGTTTCTGTGTAGTTTTTTAAAACTTTTTTATTATTAAAGTATCTAGATTAAACCTTTGATTTAACGATACAATTACTTTAACCATGTCTGTGATGGAAAAGTCATTTTTCTCGCCAATGACCATATAGTGTTTATATGAACTGAGCCAGACGTGGCTTGGATTCTTTTTGTCACGTCTTGTCGCGATAACTCCTTGCACTTTTGAGCAGTGGGCTTGCTATAAGAGTGACAGTCAAATCATACTATTCAATTATAGTGCTCAAAAAGTTGACAATGGGTTTTGTTAGCTATCTATTTTCCCTCTAGTTTATCAGTTTAAAATTATCGATGGCTAGCGCATATAATCTCTTTTTGCACAAATACCCAAAACAAACAACTAATCTACTATATGAATAATGGATTATTGTTCCCTGTTAATGAATAATATCTAAACGCTTGAACTGAATCACAGTGACATAGGGTCCCTGCTTTGCAACCTGTCCTATTAAAAATACATCTAAATTAGGAAAATTACTCTCAGAAAAAGCATGAAAATGCATGCATGGACTCTAATTTATAACCCAAGAGCTTCCAGGGCCCTAAAGTGAGTCTTGGGCCCGTGCCGTAATGGGTGCACACGTTCTTTCGTTTTGCTTGGTCAAGTAAACTGTGGGTCTCCTCACCTTTAATTTACCTCCTACACCTCTGTATAAATTTTGCAGAATGTCCACGATGAGACAAATATGTTTGTGTAGGTGAAAGAAAGGGTTTTGTTAGCAAATAAATTTGAAATAAAAAGTGTGAGACAGTAGGAAAATAGACTCACTACATTGCATACATATTTGTTTAATTCCCAGTTGCTTGTAACACTAAATATCGACCTTTGATATCCGTGGTTGGCAGAGCTATGATGCCCCGTTGTGTGGCGTTGCGCTTAATAATATATTATATTTTTAAAATAAATATTGATTGGCACAAAATTTAACAATACCCAGGGGAATGATATATCTCCATTTCTTTTACATGTAAAGCTAAAACAACAATAACAATTACTGTTTCAGGGTGCAAATTATAATAATAGTGAGCAGAATAAATTTCAAAGCACTATTATTTCATGTGTGTTTTTGTGGTTTTTTTAAAGGTTTTCATAGTTAGTGAGGCTTAATGTCTTATTCAGGTAAAAAAATAATGTTATTCACAAGCTTATCTGTATCAGGAACTAAAATAAAATATTTAATGATTCAGCATGCAACCAAAGTGCGATAAACGTAAAATTTAATTTATAAGTTAGATTAATTTAATTCTGATAGGAATCGTAAATACTCATTAGGACTAAACAAAAAGGAAACAGAGCTTGTGAAATTTACAATAAGCAGATCCAAAATTTATAAATATATCAGTTGTCTTTTACTTTTCATACTGATGTTGCTGTGGGCTTTTATAACGCCCATATTTATTTTTAATAATACAATATATTTATGTGCTTGTGTTACGTTCCACGTATTTTTATTTGCTTTTTAATTTCAAAGTAACCTTTTAAAATCTAATAACAGCCACCGTCTCCAAAGCAACTTTTATAAGGCAGTTGAGAAAAAAATAATAAAACGTGAAATAATTATAGTGGTAGTAGGTAAAAATACTGTTATGCACTTTTATTATTCAAGAAATTTTATATAAATATTTCTCGAGTCATCCACGAAGAGACAACTGTTACGTATGTATCAACTTGTTAAATTGATTACTATTCTCTGAAAAAGTTCTATATCACTAATTAAAATAATTTATTTTTCAAATCAGAATTATAAGTAGTCACTGTGGGACACCTGTAAGATAATATTGCAATAGAAATATAGAGTAAATACTTTTTCATAAAATAATTGACCGGTCTCTACTAGAGGGCGTCGGCTATACTACCCGTGAGCCATTGCGTAAGGTAAGGTTTAACAGCACCTAGCAACTAACTATACATGTTTGGCTGAGAATACGTTTATCCGAATTCGTAGACTGATATAAATTATAAGCTGTATTTCAATAAGTGAAGTTTGAGATAGTTGGCTGTTAGAGGAAAGAGCAGAAATATTCATGCAGGTATTATGTCGAGATGATGGCCTTCTTAAAGAGCAATAACTCTGCCCTTTTCTTGATTTAGGAACCTGTTTTTCGCTTTTGTGAAGCTTTTATAATTGCGTTAAAATGCATATTATGAATAAATTGCATAAACAATTGATATAATTTTATATTAATGCAGTAGCTAGCGCATTCCTTCTGAAAATAGCATTATACCGATAGATGTCGAATTGTTTTTACCACTTATTGTTTGTTTTAGCACAAAAGCTAATCAGTGGGCAATCTCAGTATTTGTGATGTGCCCACCACGAATGTCGAAAATTTTTGTTGTTACAAGTCTTCAGACTTGCAATGGAGCCGCTGGAGAAACTTACCATTAACATTTTAATTGTAATATTTGTTTGTTTGTTATTAAGAGTAAAGCCACACAGTGGACTGTCTGTTTTCAGCCCACTGCAGGTATCAAGCCCTGACTTTTGGCATTGTACGATCGAACACTCCCTCTGAGCCTCTCGAGGCTTAATTATTAGGATTATATCGTACTTTATTAATGCAGATTTAACAAGACTTAGCTTTGACGTACAAATAAATGTCTTTTAGTTTTCCAAACATAATTTTCTGAGAAAAAAATGTTGTTAATTTATAAAATAATATAGTATTAATAGCATTTATATATATAAATAAATATATATGCATTTAAAGGTTAGAATTGACGCGGTTTCGCACGCTCGCTAGTAAATACTACAAAGTTTTGTTTATCGGTTTACTTAATCACGATCATTTTAAATAAATTAAGCAGTGCATTAATGGTATTCCAAGGGTTCGGAATAATGAAAACAAGTGTGTGAAACTTAAAGGTCAAGTGACATCGTGAAACGAAATGTAATATAATCAAGAAACGTTCACCAAGGTAAAGTAATACGATAATATTGTTTTTCAGTTTAAAAATTAAAAACAAAACCAAATCATTACTGTTAATAACAGAGTAAAAGTGTGTAAGAAAAACCGGAATCATTTCTTTCGATCTGTTTGAGTTCACCAAGTGTTCTTAATTTTGGTATTAGCATCCACAACAGGAACTATAAAGTATTTCTGTAAACAGATTGTGAAACCGTTCAATGTTTTAGGCTTAACTCACCAAGATAGTTCTTGTAAATTTATATTCTCATTTTGTGCTTATTGTATTTTATCTTAAGGTTTGCTTTTCTTTGTTTTTCTTCTTATTTTTTTTTAAATCAAATAATGTTCAGTCCTTTTCGGTGAATTAATTGTCGTAAAAGTTTAGAAGTCTACATCGTGTAAAAAAAACAATATTTTTAGAAGAAAATGAATAGAAAGGGATTAAAAAATAATGTGTTTACCAGTTAAACGAAGCAACTTTAAAAATTTCCATGATTAAGCTGTCGTTTTGTTTGTTCTGTTTCAGAGTGAATATGTAAATACTACAATGTTATAAAAAGTAGGGTGAAACAGGTGTGTTTAATTATGTCGTATATAAAAGGGAGAGTCGATGTAGCGGTTTAGAACTTTATGAAATGGTAAGTTTTTGAATCACATTATCTAAGGATATATTGCGTTAGAAAAACACCAAATATTTCGTTTTAGAGTCGGATTCATAAAGGAAATATGTAATATAACAGCAGAAGATGAGACGATGGGAATCTGGATGCAAAGAAGCTTATAATAATTTTCTAAAAACAGTATTGTTGCAGGTGAATTGGAGTCACGAACGTATTTATGTATATCTTAGCCCATGAGTAGCTGGATCGTTAAAAATACACATTCATACATGCATAGCTTGTTTTCCTGACGTTGTACTTCTCCACGACCGTTAGCTATTGGTGGAAACATGTAAGGCCAGAAGCATCTAGGCTCTTACTAATCCGCAGTCGTGATTGCAGGGGTTGCTGCCTATTCTGGAACAACCAGACGAGCAGACATGAGAGCACGCGCACCGTGCATTAAGGCACCAGTCGATGGCGCGAAAGCAAGACGCGCAGAACGTGAATGTCTGGTTTAAGTCTTAAGAGCGTTTTCCTGGGCACCTCATGCGCTGATGCCATGACCCACACATTGCCCATCTGGATCATCGTGTCTAGGAGAAGGACCACTCCAAGGTGACCAGCTTTTAAGTCAGTTGCTCACAGTGTTTGTCTGTTTGTGAGTGTGGTCATTCTCATCTACTTTATCGTCATGGTGATGGCACTAGAAGGCCTTACGCGGCTTTGTCCGCTTGTGCTGTTTGACTGGCGTTTGTATGCCGAACGTGGAAGTCCCAGTTTCTTTCACCGACACAAGGATATGGGGAGAGTAGACGAGTGTGAGCTCGCCTTTTTGAAACAGGTATGGGAAATGTTTATTAGACAGCCAAGTTCTTTAGATTCTGCCACAATAATCGTTTTGTATAATTTTGTAAATAATAGTTTTTATTTCTTGTATGCACGCACTTAGATTTATAAATATTATCCAATGCATTTTTTCGGTTTGTTTAAAAGTTTAATTTGTGCTTTTTCGTACTGGTTTATTCATCATTGTTTAAGGTATTTCCACTTTGTTGCATTTCCTTTTGTTTAATAGTATTGTTGTAATTCTTCCTTGTTTATTTATAATCTGTTATTTCTTATTGTTTTATAGCCATTTGGTATATATAAGTATATGTTTAATTTATATGGATAATTGTTATTCAAACATGAATTTTCGTGTATCATAAAAATCATGTTGTATGAACATTGTTCGAAGTGTGCCTTGTTTAATGAATATTTAAATTAGGTTTCCTCTTGTCTGATGAATATTCACATCTTTTATTCATGTTAAGCGATATTCGTTATTAGTAATTTTTCTTGGGTTTAGTAGATGTATTTATATTTTTTAACAAGTTTCGATATTGTTGCCTTCGAAAAGGTTAATGAATGTTATTATATTTCTCTGTGATTGAAATAATTTATACGATTCCATTTTTCCATGCGCATATGTTTTGTTAAAATACTAATATAAATGGTGTGGCCAGATCCAACCAGTTTGCAGTTTTATGCAGTCTAGATTATTACATAATTGAGGCAGCAGGTTTATACATAGTAATAACAGGATATTTTCAAATAAATTAATAACATGAGGATGGCGTGCAAACATCTGCAGGCTCTGTGGTCGAAGTGAACAACGAAAGTAATTCTATGAATAAAATATTTATTAACATATATCGTTATTAAAATATAAAATACTATGTTTGTTTACCTTTAATTTACTTTTATCTTGACAGTAATGTGCAGAGGACACTAAAAGTGCAGAAGCTTATCGATAAAAAAGGGTACTTTTCGTAGGACTAGGGTTAAGGTGTTTTGTTTTTCAGGGAGAGAAGACTAGGGATTGTTTGTTACTTCTGCTACGAATAGGGCATAAACCATAGAAACAAACAGGTCCTATTTTTGTGCCTTTTTAGTTGGTCTTATAAATTCCTTACTATTTAAAGTTAAACAATAAATTATTGCATATTAACAATTAATAACGTTTCTTATATTTGTTCACTTTAAAGACCTACAAACCAACTTGTGTCGTTCACATTAACGCTGAAAGTTATTTTCCGTTTTTATTTCTGAAAACTCGGAGCAAGTAAGATGTAGAACCAAGTGTATCTTTGCATAGGTGTTCGTAATATTTATGACACAGAAAACAGGTCCTGTTGGGGACATTAAGAGTAGGAAGGAGGGATTTAGCCCCCTTCCTGTTTTCTGTGCAGATCCAATACATCTTAAGGTAAGTTTATTGACGTATTAGGAGCTGGTCGTTGTAAATGTGGTTGCCTGTGAAGTGAGAAAAGCGAAAGCTTGTACAGTGTTTGTGATCTCACTGTCTAACAGTTGCTTTGTTCACCAAAACCTTCTGAAGGTTGAAGACGTAAATATTTATTGCTTACTATAACTAACGTTTAAACTATTATTTAAATACTTGACATATGAGCATCAATTTTACGTATGTTCTGACAAGGCTAGTTCGTAGTTGAAAAAGTTCCAGCTGACGTGTCAAGTCTACAGATAAAGTGACGTGTTGCAACCAACAGGCAGCTAAGAAAAATTACAAATATTAGCGTCGAGTTTCGAGCATATTAACACTCATTTAAATTGTATTATTCTCGAATATGTGCGTGCAATTTTCAATTTGAATTAGAAGCTAAGAAACTCTGCTTCCAGAAAGCTTCATGGGTATAAGTATAAATATTAGTGTTAAGATCGTAATCGTATCGTGGTATCATCCTAGGTTTGAGGATATTAGTTCAACAATATGTAACTTTAGACGGCAGTTATATAGATACTACATAACTATTCGCCTTGTTCTGAACAAAAACAGTGTAGCAAGTATAAAGTTAGGAAGTTTATTAATATATTAGTTTAACTTTGCATATTTGTAGATTTCTTGGCTTAGATATAATTATTATACTAGCGTACAGCTCGTCAAAAATGATAGAACAAGTAGTACCACTCCCACCCCATAGTATATTCGAACCTCACATTTTATAGCTTTCTTATTTCCTTTTTGAAATCGAAGTTCATTAACAAAGACGGAGAAAAATGCGGTCTAGGCAGTCAAACGTAGGTGGATTCCTTTGTCAGCCGATGAAAATTAAAGTAATTCATGAAATGAATTCGTAGCATATTGATATAATAATTATTGATAAATTTTCGGTGAGATTAACAACTTCTTATACCTGAAGAAAAACTACGTTTTAGTAACATTACATTCCAAAATAATGTTTATGTTATATCACTTAGCAACAAATGTGGGACGTCATTTTGTCAGTCTACGTACTGAAAGTATAAAATGAAATGTATACACAACATAACTGGAAAAAATATTTGTTGATTTCTTAACTTGGAGTTTTCTTAATTAAAGAGAAAAACCTCGGTTATACAACATAAAATATCTTAAATCAAAAACGATTTAAGTTTAAAATTGAATCAATTTTTTTTTTTTACTTTCATGATACATTCAATGTACTTGTTTCTAGGCTAGGTGATCCTATACTACGTCTTTACTTTAGGCCTTTCACACTAACACTCACTATACGCACAAGGTTACATGACACCCCTCCCCATTCATGGCCCCTTGCACCCTCGTCACGAAAATCGTAACGGACAAACAGTAATCGAGCTATTCTATCTGGATAAATGCATTTTGGCACACATGGCACCTCCTGTTTCCAAGATATCAGGCGTGACATGACACACACTGGCTTTTTATAGCTGAAATTAATTTATGGAAGAGAAGTTCTACAGCACAAGTAAAATATTTATTAAACAACTAAGTCGTGCGTGGCCTGGTAGTTAGCGCGCTGGACTACGAATCACAAGCTGTGATGGACGGTCGTGCGTGGCCTGGTAGTTAGCGCGCTGGACTACGAATCACAAGCTGTGATGGACGGTCGTGCGTGGCCTGGTAGTTAGCGCGCTGGACTACGAATCACAAGCTGTGATGGACGGTCGTGCGTGGCCTGGTAGTTAGCGCGCTGGACTACGAATCACAAGCTGTGATGGACGGTCGTGCGTGGCCTGGTAGTTAGCGCGCTGGACTACGAATCACAAGCTGTGATGGACGGTCGTGCGTGGCCTGGTAGTTAGCGCGCTGGACTGCGAATCACAAGCTGTG
Source organism: Tachypleus tridentatus (assembly GCF_004210375.1). Lineage (NCBI taxonomy): Eukaryota > Metazoa > Arthropoda > Merostomata > Xiphosura > Limulidae > Tachypleus > Tachypleus tridentatus. The sequence continues at coordinate 129,973,582 of NC_134832.1, read as the reverse complement.
ATGGACGGTCGTGCGTGGCCTGGTAGTTAGCGCGCTGGACCGCGAATCACAAGCTGTGATGGACGGTCGTGCGTGGCCTGGTAGTTAGCGCGCTGGACTACGAATCACAAGCTGTGATGGACGGTCGTGCGTGGCCTGGTAGTTAGCGCGCTGGACTGCGAATCACAAGCTGTGATGGACGGTCGTGCGTGGCCTGGTAGTTAGCGCGCTGGACTGCGAATCACAAGCTGTGATGGACGGTCGTGCGTGGCCTGGTAGTTAGCGCGCTGGACTACGAATCACAAGCTGTGATGGACGGTCGTGCGTGGCCTGGTAGTTAGCGCGCTGGACTGCGAATCACAAGCTGTGATGGACGGTCGTGCGTGGCCTGGTAGTTAGCGCGCTGGACTGCGAATCACAAGCTGTGATGGACGGTCGTGCGTGGCCTGGTAGTTAGCGCGCTGGACTACGAATCACAAGCTGTGATGGACGGTCGTGCGTGGCCTGGTAGTTAGCGCGCTGGACTGCGAATCACAAGCTGTGATGGACGGTCGTGCGTGGCCTGGTAGTTAGCGCGCTGGACTGCGAATCACAAGCTGTGATGGACGGTCGTGCGTGGCCTGGTAGTTAGCGCGCTGGACTGCGAATCACAAGCTGTGATGGACGGTCGCGTGGCCTGGTAGTTAGCGCGCTGGACTACGAATCACAAGCTGTGATGGACGGTCGTGCGTGGCCTGGTAGTTAGCGCGCTGGACTGCGAATCACAAGCTGTGATGGACGGTCGCGTGGCCTGGTAGTTAGCGCGCTGGACTGCGGTCTGTGATGGACGGCGTGGCCTGGTAGTTAGCGCGCTGGACTGCGAATCACAAGCTGTGATGGACGGTCGTGCGTGGCCTGGTAGTTAGCGCGCTGGACTACGAATCACAAGCTGTGATGGACGGTCGTGCGTGGCCTGGTAGTTAGCGCGCTGGACTACGAATCACAAGCTGTGATGGACGTAGCATTATTTACACTTTCAACTGTGAGCACGTTATAAGCATGACAGTCAACTTCTTATTTTGTTCAAAGAGCCGGACAAATCGATTGAGGCAGCGGATGATGGTTGGATACCCTTCCGTTGGTGAGTAGTTCAAAATTAGGATTGTCTCTGTCTACGTCCTAGAGGTTCTTGACCTGGACATATAGACCATTTGTTGCATAATATTGAAAATCCCAATTTTCATTAAACGACTTGGCTAGAAAAAGAAAAAATATAATACAGCATCAGTTTCGCTAGACCACATTATAAGTAGGTTCGAAATATGGCGCCGTTATTTAGATAATTACCACAATAGTATTCAATGATATTTCAAATCAGACAGCTGAACAAACACAGAAGGGTAAATGAATATTTAGATATGTGTGGTTTAGGCTTCTGAATTAATGTTTCTTTGGTTTAAACGACTATTTATTAAACGATAAGATTTAAAAACAAACGATAGAAATATTGAACTTTTCAATTTATTTATAACTTTTACGTTGTATAATTTTATGTGCCTTAACAGAGATCAATGAATTACAGCGAATAATTACAACGTAAACAACCTGAGGGGTGTGAGGGTTTGGCGCTTATTCTTCTCTAATGTTCGATTCTTTAGTTTTTACTATGCCTCTTACGCATCATTTAACAAACAATTCGATGACCTCGTCAGTTCACAAAGAAATATGCCCAAACAACTGCGTAGAACAGGTTCAGCTATTCCTGAAAACGCGCTACGAAAGGATGCGTATGTTGAAATGTAAGATACCTGCCAACATACACTCAACAACATCATAACAACCCGAATAATCATCCAACTAATGTTTTGTAATGTTTTTGTATAAAGTTTAATTTTAATAACGAAGACATATAGGCAATAAAATCGGCTTTATGGTACTATAGCCTGGCATGGCCAGGTGGTTAAGGCACTCGACTCGTAATCCGCAGGTTGCGGGTTCGAATCCCCGTCACATCAAGCAGGCTCGCCCTTTCAGCCGTGGGAACGTTATAATGTTGCGGTAAAATTCGTTGGTAAATGAGTAACCCAAAAGATTAGCTGCCTTCCAGGCCTAGGCTTACACTGCAAAATTAAGGACGGCTATTGCAGATAGCCCTCGTCTAGCTTTGCCCGAAATTCAAAACAATCAAAGTACTGTATTCATCCAAAACTTGAAAGGTGTATTTTAGGAATTTCCTCAAACAGTATTTCATGTGCTCATTATTTAACATTTTTTCATGTTGTGTAATGACTAGGCATTAATTTGAAAATATTAGTGTTGTCGAATTTGTTGATTGATCTGCTTTCGTTTCCATTAGTCTAATTTCATAGTTGTGTAATACCTTCAACGAGACATTATTCTCCAAAACACCTTGCAAACTTTTATAAAATGAGAAATTATATAATCTAGTTTCGAGCCCAGACAAGAAAACAGATATAATTTGAAATAAAATTCTAGTGGACTAAACACTTTCACATATTTTTCTAAAATGTCTTAGTTTAGCCTCACTCCTACATGTTTACTAGTTGTTTGAATAGCCACGAACAAGAAAGAAATAACTTATAAGATAGTCAAACTGAAGCTTTAAAAATGAGATTTAGTGTTCAAGATACCATTTAGAGAGCGAAGAAATCTTGAGATGTTAGTTTAAGGTGACAGTTTTTTTTTCAATAAAAGGTCATTAAACATTCAAATAGATATTGAATGAAATTCAAATTTATGAGAATTGTTATTGAGCTTGTAGTATTGCTACTTACCAAATGTTCCATATGAGACTAAATATAGTTGTGAATACGCTAGAGGAAGACATTATCTTCGATCAGTGTACACAACTGCCACAAGAACCCGAGACAATTATTTGACCAATACTGGAACTACAGTTGCTGAATCTTGTAATTCTGAACAAATGGACAGCTAAAAGAAACATTAAAATAACACTACTAAAGAAAGGAGACAAGTCAACACTTACAGTATCGAATCGTGGAGAAATTCTAAACACTTGATTAGTAGGACACCCTTCTTTTTAAACTACACAAGCTGTGCATTTAGAAATATCAGTTTTAACAACAAGTAAAGTTCCAAGAGAGAACCGTAACACCTAACAACTAAAAATAATTACCATCTAATCAAATATTTTTAAAGTGTCACATCAGAAAGAAGTTTCTAAAGCAAAGCTTAGTAGCAGAGTGAGAAAGAAAAGAAAAAATATACCTATGCTGAATTTGTTGAAGATATGAAAAATCATACCCAGTTCATCTTATCCAAATATTTCAAATGAAATAATAGGTTCATTGCAATGATGGATGGCGAATTAGACTAAAATAAGCTAGGTATACATCTTTAAAGGGACGTGAAACAAAGTTGCAGATAAACAACAAAAAGTACGATCCAAAAATTTTGAGATCATCAGATCAAATAGTTTAGAAACAGTTACTCATTTCGAAGGAATTCTAGAAAAATTCATTTGATGTATTAAACAACTGTTTATTCGTAACGGAAAAACTAAGCCTCAGAACAGATGTTTCAGTTGCAACTCAAAAGAGTACATTGTCAGAAACTATTGATAAAACCATTTAATTAGTCAACTGTTTACTTAGAATGGAAGAAATAAACCTGAGGGTAGAAAATGTTTTAATGCAACTTAAGATAACATAGAAACTGGTATGAGTGTTAAAAACATAACGTCTAAGACTGTGGTGAATAGGTTGTTTATAATAAGGCAAAGCGATGATATTCTGGCGATAAGAATGCTTCATCCTCCCTAGCCACCAGTTTAATGATAGAATTATGTAAATAAACTACTTCACCAGTAAATGAATACATTGCTTAGGAGCCTCTAACAAGATCTGGCTATAAAAGAAGAGATATATCTCTAAATGAAACAAGTGGAAATTCAGGAGTCTATAATGTTGGAAGTTTCTTTACAGAACAGTTTGAGTTGGTAACTAACACAGAGGGAGAGTGAGTGCATAATGGAATTGTATTTGAAATGAAAACGTGGAAGAGTCGTTAAAATAACTCAGAATAGTTTTTATAGTCTATGACCAGATCTCCCTGTGCACTAATTGATAGATATGCCATTAAGAATTGGTATTTCAGTGACAACGAGGATGAAAACATGAGATAATGAAGACGAACAACCTAAAATGAAACATAGAAATATCCATAAAAATAGGTATTCCTAACTTAAGCCATCCACCATCATTGTTTCTATATGTATCTTGGCGGGAGATCAACCAACTGGTTAACTTCTTCAGAGAAGAATTTTCCAGAAGTTAACATGCTGAAGAGCCTGGGGTTTTAATCTAAATCACTTCCACAGTATGTCCATGGATGAAGTCACCATCTAACTGAATAGAAGGCTTTTCCAATAACAAGATAGCAAGGGTTGATACAGCTTTTGGATAGTTAATAAATTAAAAAAAAAAAATGTTTTATTAATCTTATGTACTTTATCTTTTGTTCATTGTTTTAATAATTAATTAATTTTTAATAAGACTGTTCAAAGAAATTCACCATTAAAGGAAAGGTGAATGTTGTTGTTGTTAATTGAGTCGTTCTTATTGATATTTCGTCAAAGATGTGGTTGGTATCAGTTAACGAATGTGTGTGTGTGTGCCTTTGTTCCCGAAAGCTTCTTAAAAGCTTAGAAAATAGTTTTAAAGTATAAAGGCGCGAATTAGGTGAGATTAAGTTTTTGAGGTTATTGATTGATTATTGAGAAAAATTTAGTTTTTGTTATCAACAAAGCACTAGGTACGAGAATTCCAGTACGGATGGGAAACTTAGCAAATGGAATAATTATGTTACCTCCGTCCTTAATCACGTAAAGCTTCTACACGTTGTGCTGGAAGAACTTGTAATTGGAGAAGGAAAATGCACGTGTTTTCATTAAGAGAACTGGACTTTGCCTTCTTCTATGCACCTATAATATGTAAAATCAATATTTATGAAATTCTGTTCTTTATTTTTACTGGGGGTCACTGTGAAATGTTTTAACTGAAATAACATCATGAAACTTGGTGAAAAGTGTGCTGATCCTTCTGGTGAAATCCCCACATACCATGCTCGCGGTCTATCTTTTTGTTACAACATTAGCCCGAGTTTGACTACACATAATGCAGAGATGCCAACCGTTACGATTTGAGTGTAATCATTACGATTTTGGTGTATACATTACGACTATACGCTCACACAGACAAATATTACGACTTGTTGCAACTCCCAAATTATTATATATTATATAGGCCTATACAATAAAGTGATAAATTGTTCCCTCAGGGCTTGAAAGTGGTGAAAAGAAAATTTCTAGTGAGATACAAATAAATTTTGATAATAAATAAATGACATAGTCCAAATGGCTACTTGAAATAATCATGTTTGTGCTTGAAACAATAAAAAATATTTGTATCTCCGACGTCTACCAAGAGTTTGAGTGCGGTGCTTCTCCATTATGGGTACGTGGGGAAATCCATAGTTACGTCATCAGTGCTTGTCAGACAATCAGTGCTCGCGTAGATGGGTATTTGTTGTTTTCTAAGCGGTATGGAAACACCGATGCGATCGTTCACAAGATGGTAAAAAAAAAGAGGCCTCGTTCATTAGATTGTCTTGTTTCTGACAAATCTGAAAGGACTAAAACTGTGAATCAAAAATTTAGGAAAGAGTATAGTGCAAAATATCCGGTCATTGCATCAAAAGTCAGTGACAGTCATGCGTTTTGTACAGTTTGTCACATCGATTTTTCTGTGGCGCATGGCGGGATAAACGATTGGTTCAGACATACAAAATCGGCATCTTACCAACAAAAGGCTCAGGCGAAGACAAAAACGATGCAGATAACGACATTTATGAGTAAGAATTCAGAATATGAAAAAGAATTTCAAAATAATTTTTTAAAATTTATTTATTAAATACACAAAACACAGTCATAAATGAGCAATCTATAGCAGCAATAAATAATAATATTTATAATAATAATAATATAATAATAAACAGCTTAGAGACATTGGTCAGGCCTAGTAGCCGCAAGTGATAAAGGGCTCTGTCTACAATCATTACGCTCAGTCATTTGAAATAGTTGGCATCTGTGTACATAGAATTCACAAGATCCCAGAAAATGTCTTATATGACTGTAGTCTTTTAGCTGAAAAAACATGGTCTTTAGGAGTTATTTTCAGTAGATGCAGAATTTATTTAAGATCCAGTGATATTTGTTGTTAGTGAAGATGCTATACTCTTCAAATACATTTTTTCTTTGCCTGTCTTGATTAAAATGCAGCATTTTAAGATTTATATGATTAACTAGAATACTGAATTTTATTGACCCTTTAGTAGATCCAGCCTCTACCTTTAAATAGTTTCTCAGTCTCGATATAGTACTTTCAACTAATTGTGCTGTTGAAACAACACGTTTTCTCCATATTTTACCTTTTAGTGCCCGGGTAGTAAAGGGTGAAATACAAATCGTCATATCACACCAAACTGTTCTAGTTATTCACTCTTATTTGCACTCTAAGTACCATTACAATTGTGCTTTCGTATGCACGATAAGTAGTTTTTCGATTGTCAACTGGTTGTCACATGACAACAGTTTTTGCATTGTTCGTTGCTTAGTACGGGTCCTGTGGCTTAGAGGTAAGTTTGAGACGTATAAAGACGCCTGCAGTAGGTGGAGAAGAGATTCTCTATCTTGTAGTTTTATGCTTAACAACGAGCAAACAAACAAGTGAGTAGTACAGTTGAGAATGGTCGAATCCTGAAAACTGTAAACATTTTCCCAATTGTTTTGTCTTCAGCAATTGCCTACTAAATTTTTTAAGTGGCAAAAATATTTTTTTTGGCACTGTCCATAGACTGTGAAAGCTGATATCCTTGAGTAACCGGTTAGACAGACGATTTTTAATAATAATGATTCTGTTAGACTGTGACGCACTTACCTTGCACCTTTGAAAGACCGAGAGTTTTATTTTATTCAATATATTATGAAAACTTACCATGGTATGTTGTATCTTCACATAATACACGAGTCAATTAATCACTTGTTGTATCACATTATCAGTTTATTTTGGAATTAGGTATAAGTAAATAGATTATTCCATGAATGTGCTTGAGATGCTTTGATGTAGTACGCATGCAGTCTGTGTGTATACATGGGATTATGTCGTTTTTAATTATTTAAGCTGCCTTTAATTTAGAGTTTATGGAAATTTGTAGTGATATTAAACGTTCATGTCATTGTTTCCATAATTCTTTGCATAAACAGTCTATGTTTCTAGACCGAAAAATCAACATTAACTTCCTATACTCGGCCTATGTTTTGCACTAGCAACTTACAAAGCAGGTTACAACATATATCCGTGGCGAAATGTGCTAGATAAATTTATGTAAAATGCAGTGGTTAACTGTTTTACTTGTGTAAAAATACGTGATTTTAGAGCAGAGAGAGCGATTCTTTTGGCCTTTTACCTACATTTAAACTATCACAAATTACTGTTATTAAGTACTATGCCCTTAAATCCCTATTCTATATTTTTAGTTTATTTTATTATCAACTTTGCAGTATTTGAACTACCCTACAATTTCATCTCCTTATGTGTTTAATGCTATCATCATTTGTAATTTTGATGTTTGTTACGTAAAAATATTCATGATTGAAAAGACTTCAAAGTTTGAAGCATTAAACATTGTAATTGTTTACTAAAACGCTTGGAGTGACATTGTTATGTCTGTATATCAAACACGTCTGAAGTGACATTGTTATATCTTTAAATTGAACACTTCTGAAGTAACACTATTATGTCTGCAAAGTTAGCACACCTGGAATGACATTGTTATATCTGTATCCTGAACACACCTATAAAAATGTGTCTATATACTTTGCACGTCTTGGATGAGTACATCTGAAATGACATTGTTTTGCATATTGAGTACATCTGTAAAACATTTTGATGCTGTACATGTTTGGAATGATATTGTTAAATTTCACATTGGATATGCCTAAAATGTTACGTTTGCATATTGAACTCACTAGAAATATTCATTATCTTTTCTTTTTGGATCTAATTTTCACCGTTTTAGTACTCACCCACTTGTAGTTGATCAAATACTTAATACTATGTGAATGTTACCGCTCGCTTCAGAAGATGAAACAGCGACTGACGTCAGTATATTAAGAAAACAGTTACATTCGTCAGAAGATAATTTCAACCTGAACAACACCCCATTGCAACAGCTTGGTTGAACAATTAGAACAAAGACTTCCTAAGCTTTAGGCCTACCTTTATAATACAGACCTAGTCACCAGCATCTGCCACCTACCGAAGAATTAACTGAATGTTACAGTTATCGTCACTGCAAGTTAAGTCAGGAACATGTTCAGCGGCATAGCGTGACTCAAACCATGTTTCTTCTGATCTGCAGACCGACACACTAACCACTAATACGATAATCTGTTTTCTTTATAATGCTTTTTTTTTCTTCTTACCCATCTGACAACTTATAAAAGTTATCCAACTGTGCCTTCTAGGCGAAAGTTGGGATGACTTTTCGTGGATTTACGTACAAATACTAAAATAATAAAAGGAAACATATTGATGTTTATCTGTACTTGTTCAGTGCGTTATTTGATGATGTAGTTAAAACAACAGACGTTGCTTCTGAAATGTACTGAATGAACTCGTATGTACCCATCTACTTACAATGATGCTTTAAACCATAATTATATCTCATCAAACATATTTTTGTTTAAGTTAATTCTTTAGTTTATCCTTAAATGAACAGAAACAGGCTCAGATTTAGAGAGTTTCTTATAGGTCCGTTAGTAGTATTGAAATGTTAGCTGCATACTTGTCAGAAGGGAAACCACTAGTAGTTTATAATTAACTTTCGTTCCTTCGTGAAGCTTTTCTAAAAAACATAACCATTGTTTTTCACTTCCATTTTTTGAGATCTTAACTTTAAGATTTGTAAGTATTTGACAATTACCCTTGCAGTCCTTAAAAATATCGGAGAGGAATCTTTAAGAGCTGATACTGGATCGTTGCTGTATGATTAAAACTGTACCAGTTATACATTCAGATATGACATCTGTTTGTTGGTTACAGTCTCTGAATGTGTGAGATACAGTTCCTTAGAACTTTTGTCGATACATTTTTATTGATTACAGACGATAAAATCAAATTCTCCTTTGGTTTGTGTGCGAAGACTGTTTAAAGTAGGATTGGGGCAAACACAAAATGTACATGTTATTGTGTATCTCATGGAAATACATAGAACTGAAAGTGTATTCTATAATAAATCTACCCACCGTTGATTTCACATCATAATAGCGCTTTCATAAATCTTATCTATTGTGTTTCAGACCAGCATCTATTCTGTATGTAAAGTCTAAAACACCTTCATACAAAAGAACAAACTTAACGGTGTCAACATCTGTAGGTGGTTACCGAATGCTTGAAGTAAACAAAATAATAATTCGAAACTAGGGAAAGCTAAAGTGGATTTTTTTTTAAACGTTAATTCAGTGTTCTGGGAAATTTTACGCTCTGTAACAATTATTGGCTAAACTAACAATTCAAGTATGGTAGCCATCTTTAAAGATTTAGGATTTTTCTCTTGCAGAACGTATTACAAGTTACACTGAAAGCAGTGTAAAAGTTTTAATTACAATACAGTTAAAATTATTCTAAAATTGATTCTGTGAAAGTATAAGTAAGTAGGATGTGCTATAGTATTGTTCCCACATTATTTTTACTGAAAACTTAGATAGTGGTTTCCAGAGTTTGTATCGTATCTTCTCGGTGAGGACACTTTCAAAACTGCGCAGTTCACGCTCTTTTCCTGTACATATCGATTATTTCTTCTCCTTATCTGTATAGGTTCACACAAAACAAACTTGCATTTTGTTGGTGTCATTCACGAATGGGTAGATGTTAATGGCCACGTACGACGTTTTCTCCCCCCCCACAACCGTTGTACGACTTTAAAGAAAAAAATCCGGTAATTTTTTCATTTTGGAAAAATGTATTTGCAAAAATTTACTTGGACGATTCAGAACTCCAAATGCAACTGTCATCCATCTTAAGTTCCTCCACTTCTACCCTTAAAAAGGATGTTTAAAATTGCCGTTTATTTTGACAGTCAAAGCTAGTCTTACTTCGGCGTGAAAAACACATCGCACATAGTGAAAAACTCACCACAGCAACCATGATAATAACGAGTACACATCGTGAGTCGTTGAAGATATTCTTAGGTAAATCATATTTGATCGAGGAAAAATAAATTTATCAATTGTTTATCTTTTTCCCAGACGTGATAAATTCACTGGAGTTTGATCCAGTTTTTTCGGACGTGTGAATTTAAATATATTATTTCCACTTCTTTCCCGACTGATGCCCCATATCAGTACCATTTTAAATGTAATGAATTATATCCCTTTTCTCTGATATATTAACTTTAATGCATTATTCCGTTTTCCACAGATATTTTAAATGTACTGCAATATTTTCTCTTTACCCTAACATATGACATTATAAATCAATTAATTAATCTTATCCATTATATATTAAACAGAATGGACTTGCTTGCCCCCTCCACTGACATATATACTCCAGTACATTAATTTTTGAAATATAGCTTTTGATCCATATTACTGTTTTTATAAAGGTTGTTTAATAAGGTTTGATATTGATTTTCACCAATCTTGTCGTTTTTCTTGTCTCATTTACTACTTATTATTTTATTTTGATTTTATTAAACTGGACGAAGGAAACTAAATGATAAAAAAAATGTTGAATATGTCTATAAGTGTTAATTAAGGTCGTATTACAACGTATTTTCCATAGGAATTTTATTGCTTGCTTTGCATATAACATCCAACACATTTAATGAACTTAAAGCACTTATTTAGTCCGGAATAGCCAGGTGGTTAAGGCGATCGACTCCTAATCTGAGTCGCCTTTCGAATCCCTTTCAGCCATGTGGGGGAGCGTTATAATTCCACGGTCAATTCCGTATTCTCTGGTAAAAGAGTAACCCAGTAGTCTTACACTGCTAAATTAGGGACGGCTATCGCAGATAGCCCTCGCGTAGCTCTGAGCGAAATGAAACAAGAGCAAACAAAAACTTAGTTTTGACCTCAACAAGCGACGTAGTAAAATCAGACTACGCTTTCTTTCTGAAGTTTTACTTCAACATGTATGTTTAAAGCTCAAAGTTTTGCTCCGGCAAACTATGCCTTACATTCAAGTGTAATTTAAAAACCTAAATTTTTACTTAAACCAGCGAATCTGTACATTTGGAGACCATTGAGTTTCTAGGTTTCAAGAAGCAATACTGTAAATTTCAGGCCACGCTTAATATCCAGGTTTCCATTTTTAACAAGTAAATTATTGAATGTACACTGTGTTTAATTCTATAATAGTTTTTCTCTTGTTAGTAAGAAAGTAACAATAAGTTAATATTGAATATGTAACATTTTGTTTCAGGCTTTCTATGCAACATCACCTACACAGTGGACATTTGAAGTAGTGACAACGACATAATTTGCGTCTTGTTTATTGTTATGTAAAGGAGTCTTAGTTATGTAACATACATTGTAGGTAGTAAATAATAATGTTACTCAATAGCTCATAATAAATTAATATATTACCTTCAAAGTATTAAATATGCAATTTTTTCTGAAATAGTTAATTTCGCTTTAACTATTGTTTTAACCCAAGACTATACAATGAGCTATCTACGACGTGCTCACCGCAAGAAATCTAACCCCAGTTATCAAGTATGATACAACTGTATTATACACAGTTGTATAAGTGCATAAACTTATCGCTGACCCCTCGAAGGGGGGCATTTGCTTTTAATAAATGAACATTAGAATTAACCCTAGCTGAAGTTACATAAACATATAATTGAGTTACAGTGATCAGTTAGTGTTTCTTTGGAATTTCGCGCAAACCTGCACGAGGGCTATCTGCGCTAACTGTACCTAATTTAGGAGTGTAAGACTAGAGGAAGGGCAGTTAGTCATCATTGGCCACCGCCAACTCTTGGGCTACTCTTTTACCAGTGAATAGTGGGAGTGACCGTAATAATATAATGCCACTAAGGCTGAAAGGGCGAGCATGTTTGGTGTGACGGGGATTCGAACCTGCGACCCTCGGATTACGAGTCGAATGTCTTAACCACTTGGCCATGCTGGGTCCTGTTAATGATCAAAACTCAATTAGAAACACTCAAGAAAAGTTTTATAACTGATGTTTGTTAAACATTAAGTTAATTTGTAAATGAGCACACAACAGCTAGCTGTGTGGTATTAATGCGTCATTAATAGTTTAATAATATCGTTTCACTTGACGTTAATATTGATACAGTGGTCAAGATTTTTTTGTGCTATCTGGAAGTGATCATGGTAACAGCTAATCAGTTCTTGGATTGTTTTCGCTTGAGTTTCGATCCATTTTCAACCTGGCGACAATATTCGATTCTGCACCACAGTCACTCAAACTTTCAAGAATTTGAAGTGTTTGCTTATACCAAGCGCCGTGACAAACAGTTTGCTTTTTGGTGCCTAACAAGTATATCCGCGTGTTTCCAAGGCAAGATGAGCAAAAACCCACCAGAATTATTGATTTCAGGCAAAGATGAATGCGTGCTCAAAGAAAACATACAAATAACTTGAAAGAGTCTTTGCTCTGTCTATTTGTCCTTCGCTCTTGACACCCTAACAGAAAAAGAATACTGTTTGAAATTTGCAAGGAAAACAAGCACTACTAATATTTCATTCGTCCTTGATTGTTGCCACATTTTATCAAGTGCAAAATAAAACACCTAAGGACTTGTTTTTGTAAAAGATTATTTTAAAGAAGTTAGTAAAATTTCAACAAAAATTATGACAAAGTAATTTCAGATGTTACTTTGTTTGTTTGTTTTGGAATTTCGCACAAAGCTACTCGAGGGCTATCTGTGCTAGCCGTCCCTAATTTAGCAGTATAAGACTAAAGGGAAGGCAGCTAGTCATCACCACCCACCGCCAACTCTTGGGCTACTCTTTTACTAACGAAAAGTGGGATTGACCGTAACATTATAACGCCCCCACGGCTGGGAGGGCGAGCATGTTTGGCGCGACTCGGGCGCGAACCCGCGACCCTCAGATTACGAAGCGCACGCCTTAACGCGCTAGGCCATGCCAGGCCCTTATGTTACTTTGAAAATATAGAATTCCCCACTTAGGTATTTTACACCGAACTAATGCAGCATTAACCCATGCTTCACAAAATGAGGTTTATTTAGAAATAATATCAGAAGTTACATTGAAAATATACAATTCCACACTTAAGTATTATCTAGTGCTTCATAAATATGATTAGCATAGAAACTGTAACTATAATTGTGAAAAGTAAGTTTATTTTCATGACACCTAAATCTGCTTTTCTCAATTTTTTTAAGATTCGCCCTTATAACTGACCTTCATTAATAACTCACCTTGAATCTTTTCCGTTTATAATCAAGTATCATTGCTTCGTCCTACGGATCTTCTTGAATGAGGGAGTTAACTATATTTCTCACACTTAAGATTACGAAAGTTACTTTTTCTTGTTCCAACCTGTGTGAATTAAGCAGCTTGAGTAATACAGAAAATTAATTGTTTGCTAGTATTTTAATTTGTTATCATTTACCGACATTTGTTCCTTATTCAAGCATATTTCAAAGTGTAAGTTCACAGTATCTCAGCTTTTGTTAATGACTTTCAAGCAACATGATTATAGCTCGTTAGTTTTTGTAAAGAGTGAATATTTAATTGTACTACACTACACCTTTGCACAATGAATATTAAATTGTACTACACTACACCTTTACACAGTGAATATGTAATTGTATTTATTGAACTACAGCTTTTTACAGTGAATATTTAATTATACTACACTACACCTTTGCACAATGAATATTAAATTGTACTACACTATTTTGTATTAATTGAACTACAGCTTTTTACAGTGAATATTTAATTATATTAAGTTGCATGTATACATAGTCAATATTTAATTGTACTACACTGCAGCCTTTCACAGTGATTATTTAATTTTACTAAACTGCAGCTTTAATGAAAGAATATTTAACTGTTCTACACTACAGCTTAGACCTTTACACAGTGAATATTTATTTTTTTAAAAATGCAGCTGTACATGGTGGATATATAATTGTACTAAACTACAGCTTTACAGAAAGAATATTTAATTTTATAAATCCCAGCTACAGAAAATGAATATTTCATTGTACCATAGTGTAGCTTTATTCAGTGAATATGTAATTGTACTAAAATAGAGGTTCACCTTGTGAACCATTAATTGTACTCCAGTGCTGATTTGAAGAGTGAATATTTAAATTTTGAAATACCAGCTGTAGACAATGAATATATCATTGCACTATACACAATTATACACAACAAATATTTCAGTTAAATATCTAGTGGCTAAATGTGTACATTAGTACAATTAAATATCTAGTGGCTAAATGTGTAGATTAGGTACAAGATATTTAATTGTACTAAAGTAAGTTAGATATTTAATTGTATTAAATTCAGCCTTTACACCCTGAGTATTAAATTCTTCTACTTCACAGCTTTACACTTTCAATATGTAACTACTAAACTGTAGCAGTACAGACTGAATGTTTAGTTCTACTAAGTTATAGCTTTACACAGTGAATATTTAATTGTACAAAACTAAAGCTTTACACAATAGAAATTTAATTGCACTAAACTACAGCTTTACAAAGCATATATTTATTTTCACTAAACTGCAGCTTTACATATTGAATATTTAATTTTATTATGCTGTAGCTTTACACTGCAACTTTAGAGACTGAATATTTAGTTGTACTAAACTGCAGATATACATAGTGAATACTTAATTGTACTAAACTGCATCTGTACAAAGGAAATATTTAATTATACTACACTACAGCTTTATAAAGAAAATATTTAATTGTACTAAATCACAGTTTCACAAGGAAAATATTTTATTGTACTCATTGCATCTTTACACAGTGAATGTTTAGTTGTACTAACCTATAGCTTTACAAAGTGAATATTTACTTTAACTGTGTTTCAGCTTTATACAGTGAATGTTTCATTCTTCTGTGCTACATCTATACACAGTAAATATTTAATTGCATTAAACTACAACTTTACAGAGTGGAAAGTTTTGTTTCCCTCTGGAACTTTAAACAGTGAATATTTAATTGTACTAAATAACATCTTTTGGTAGTAAATATTCAGTTACAATAATAGACAGCTTTACTCAGTGAATTGTTCTAAATTAGAGATTTGCACAGAAAATATTTAGTTGTGCTAAGCTATAGCTTTATACAGTGAATATAAAACAGAAGTAAACTGCAGGTTTACATGGTGAATATTTAATTGTAGTATGTTGCGGCATTTTGCAGTGAATATTTAATTGTTTTAACTAATATGGAATTGTACTAAACTGCAGTTATACACAGTGAATACTTAAATGTACTAAACTGGTGGTATGCATTGGTGAATATTTAATTGTACTCCACTTTAGATTTACAGTGAGTATTTAATTGTATTAAACTACAACTGTACACAGTGATTATTTCATTGCACTACACTGCCCTTTATACTTTGAATATTTACATGTTCTAAACTTCAGTTTTACACATTAGATATGTAATTGTATTAAACTGCAACTATATGCAGTGAATATTCCATTGTATTGAATGACAGATATATAAACAGTGAATATTATTTTGTTCTAAACTACAGCCCTATGCTGTAAATATTTCTGTGTACTATGATGCAGCTTTACCCAGTAAGTATTTAAACGTACTAATCTGCAGCTATATAAAGTGAATACTGTGAATTGAACTAATAAAGCTACACCTGGTGAATATTTAATTGTACTATGCTGTAGCTTTATACAGTGAATTCTTAACAGTTCTAAATTGCAACTTTACTCACTGAATATTAATATTTCTATACTACAGCCTTACACAGCAAATACTTACTTGTATTAAGCTGCAGCTTTACTAGGTAAATATTTTATTTTACTTCACTGCACTTTCACACAATGAATGATTAGTTGTACTAGCCTGCAGCTTTACAAAGTGAATATTTACTTTTACTACAATCCAGCTTCACACAGTGAATATTTAATTGCATTAAACTACAGCTTTTCACTGTGAATATTCAGTTGTAATAAAACACATCTTTACACAGTGAATTGTTCTGAATTATTGCTGTATACAGTTAATATTAATATTTCTACACCACAGTTTTACACAGTAAATGTAAAATAGCACTAAATGCAGATTTACACACTGAGTATTTAATTATACTAAAGTACATCTTTACACAGTGAATATTTAATTATATTAAACTACATCTTTTCACATTGAATATTTAATTATACTAAACTACATCTTTTCACATTGAATATTTAATTATACTAAAGTACATCTTTACACAGTGAATATTTAATTATACTAAAGTACATCTTTACACATTGAATATTTAATTATACTAAAGTACATCTTTACACATTGAATATTTAATTATACTAAAGTACATCTTTTCACATTGAATATTTAATTATACTAAACTACAGGTATACACAGTAAATATATAATTCTAGTACTCTGCATCTTTACACAGTGAATATTTAATTATACTAAAGTACATCTTTTCACATTGAATATTTAATTATACTAAAGTACATCTTTACACATTGAATATTTAATTATACTAAAGTACATCTTTTCACATTGAATATTTAATTATACTAAAGTACATCTTTTCACATTGAATATTTAATTATACTAAACTACAGGTATACACAGTAAATATATAATTCTAGTACTCTGCATCTTTACACATTGAATATTTAATTATACTAAACTGCAGATATACACAGTACATATATAATTCTAGTACTCTGCATCATTACACACTTAATATTTCATTCTAATGCACTACAACTTTACACAGTGAATACTTATTTCTACGACAGTGCAGCTTTACAAAGTAAATATTTCAATTATTAAACTGCAGTTTTACATGGTGCATGTTTAATTGCACTACACTACTGCTCTACAAACTGAATATTTAACTCTATTAAACTGCAGTTATATACAATGAATATTTATTTGTACTGAACCTGAGCTATACATGACAAATATTGAACTGTAATTAAGTGCATCATTTCAAAGTGAATATTTAATTGTGTTACACTGTAGCTTTACACAGTGAATATTTAATTGTACTGCTCTATAGCATTATAAAGTGAATATTTAGTTGTACTAAAGTACATCTTTAAAGAGTGAATAGTTAATTGTCCTACACTGCAGCTTTATACAGTGAATATTTAATTGTACTGCTCTATAGCATTATAAAGTGAATATTTAGTTGTACTAAAGTACATCTTTACACAGTGAATATTTAATTGTACTGCTCAACTGCATTATAAAGTGAATATTTAGTTGTACTAAAGTACATCTTTACACAGTGAATATTTAATTGTACACTACTGCATTATAAAGTGAATATTTAGTTGTACTAAAGTACATCTTAACAAGTGAAGAGTTAATTGTCCTACACTGTAGCTTTACACAGTGAATATTTATTTGTACTGCTCTATAGCATTATAAAGTGAATATTTAGTTGTACTAAAGTACATCTTAACAGAGTGAAGAGTTAATTGTCCTACACTGTAGCTTTACACAGTGAATATTTAATTGTACTGCTCTATAGCATTATAAAGTGAATATTTAGTTGTACTAAAGTACATCTTTACAGAGTGAAGAGTTAATTGTCCTACACTGTAGCTTTACACAGTGAATATTTAATTGTACTGCTCTATAGCATTATAAAGTGAATATTTAGTTGTACTAAAGTACATCTTAACAGAGTGAAGAGTTAATTGTCCTACACTGTAGCTTTACACAGTGAATATTTAATTGTACTGCTCTATAGCATTATAAAGTGAATATTTAGTTGTACTAAAGTACATCTTTACAGAGTGAAGAGTTAATTGTCCTACACTGTAGCTTTATACAGTGAATATTTAATTGTACTGCTCTATAGCATTATAAAGTGAATATTTAGTTGTACTAAAGTACATCTTTACAGAGTGAAGAGTTAATTGTCCTACACTGCAGCTTTATACAGTGAATATTTAATTGTACTGCTCTATAGCATTATAAAGTGAATATTTAGTTGTACTAAAGTACATCTTTACAGAGTGAAGAGTTAATTGTCCTACACTGTAGCTTTACACAGTGAATATTTAATTGTACTGCTCTATAGCATTATAAAGTGAATATTTAGTTGTACTAAAGTACATCTTTACACAGTGAATATTTAATTGTACTGCTCAACTGCATTATAAAGTGAATATTTAGTTGTACTAAAGTACATCTTTACACAGTGAATATTTAATTGTACTGCTCTACTGCATTATAAAGTGAATATTTAGTTGTACTAAAGTACATCTTAACAGAGTGAAGAGTTAATTGTCCTACACTGTAGCTTTACACAGTGAATATTTAATTGTACTGCTCTATAGCATTATAAAGTGAATATTTAGTTGTACTAAAGTACATCTTTATAGAGTGAATAGTTAATTGTCCTACACTGTAGCTTTATACAGTGAATATTTAATTGTACTGCTCTATAGCATTATAAAGTGAATATTTAGTTGTACTAAAGTACATCTTTACAGAGTGAAGAGTTAATTGTCCTACACTGTAGCTTTACACAGTGAATATTTAATTGTACTGCTCTATAGCATTATAAAGTGAATATTTAGTTGTACTAAAGTACATCTTTACAGAGTGAAGAGTTAATTGTCCTACACTGTAGCTTTACACAGTGAATATTTAATTGTACTGCTCTATAGCATTATAAAGTGAATATTTAGTTGTACTAAAGTACATCTTTACAGAGTGAAGAGTTAATTGTCCTACACTGTAGCTTTATACAGTGAATATTTAATTGTACTGCTCTATAGCATTAAAAGTGAATATTTAGTTGTACTAAAGTACATCTTTACAGAGTGAAGAGTTAATTGTCCTACACTGTAGCTTTATACAGTGAATATTTAATTGTACTACTCTATAGCATTATAAAGTGAATATTTAGTTGTACTAAAGTACATCTTTACAGAGTGAAGAGTTAATTGTCCTACACTGCAGCTTTATACAGTGAATATTTAATTTTTCTAAATTGCAGTTTTAAGCAGTTTTACTATACTATACTGCCACCTTACATAGTGAATTTTTAAGTGTTCTATGCTGTAGTTTTACACAGTGAATATTTAATTGTACTACACTACAGCATTAAACAGTAAATATTTATTGTAGTGAACAACATATTTACAGAGATAATAGTTAATTGTACTAAACTGCAGCTACACAAAGTGAATATTTCATTGTACTAAGCTACAATTTTACACAGTGAATATTTAATTATACTGCACTGCAACTATTCACAGTGAATATTTAATTATATTATACTGTAGGAGTTATCATATGGGAGGCTTGTATAAAGTTTCAAATGTTTTCACTCAACACAACTGTGGTATATTTTTATCTGGTAGTTGTAGACTCCCAATACCACAAGACTTGTTCAGATTTGTTGAAATTCTGCTATCCAGTACTTAAGCCTTTTGACTGCACTATCATGTACGTTCAAAATCTCATGACTAGGAAACAATATATTTTGTGATTTTATTTTTCTGTTCTCTGTAGTAGCTGCCGAATTGATTATTTTTTCGAACTTATTACTACACATAAGTAAGTAGTTTTCGTTCTTAGTTTCTTTCTAATATATAATACAGGTGATATTACATCACAAACCACATCATTTTTTACTACCTCATTGTGGGTTTCTTAGAAGGTCATTATATTTTAACTGCATCTTATTTGTTGTAAACAATGGCCGAAGAACCTTTTGTTCAACGCAAAACTTATAAGGATGGATAAGTTACAAATAACTTAGAGTAAATGCTATTTATTTTAGCCATAAATGAACAACTAAATATTATGGCGTAACGTGTTAGATCTGATGAAGTTCGACTTCCTAGTAGATATGTGTGGCATCTGCTAATAAGAAATCTGGTGCTATTTTGAATCACGCAATTGTTTATCGACGCTCTTTCGCTCAGTTCTAGCTGGTTGAGTTACAACATTCTAAATTGAATTAATGTTTGCGTTTTTCTTGTAGCAATCTCGGGCTATCTGCTGTGTCCACCAAGAGGAATCGAACTTCTGATTTTAGCGTTGAAAATTCGAAGGCTTAACGCTGTCCCAGCGGGTGATCGAATTGATGTTTACATCAGCAATTTATGAGTCATGAAGTCTTATGCTGTAGAAAGTCAATGCCAACGAATCATGATTCGTTGAAAGGCACTGTGTGTACCATTTCGCGCCATGAAACTGAAAATAATATAAACCACATTATTCTTTAATCACCCAGTATGAATTACCACATGAAAGTGATGTAAATGGCGGAATTACTCGGATTTTTAGCACCGTATTATAACATTACCATCATATCCTATAAATTCTGATTTATACATTTACATTTTACTGTTTTGATATGCCACGTTTATAGCTGTTTAAGCATTTGTACTCAAACTGAACTGGAATGCTGTCGTAACATTGAATAAAATAACGGCCAATCAGTCAGAAATAATAGTGATAGTTAGCCCAATCACAGGTTGATTTGAGTTTTAGAGTCTTTTTTTTTTTTAACACATAACTATGTAATAGATCATCTGCGTTTTGTACGCCATGAGAAATCGAATCCCGGATTTTAGCATTGTAAGCCCGTGAACTTACCGCTAAACCCCTGGAGGACCAGAAGTTGAAACAGTAATATGTGTATTTAAAAAAAAAGCAAAAGGGAGAGAGTTCAGTATCGCGACACTAATCTAACAATAAAGAAATAGCAAACAGTATAAGAAACAGAGATATTATTTTACTAAAAGATACTTGTATGGTAAAATAAAGGTGAAAACAAGAGGAAATATAAGAAGAAATTGCATCCTGATATGAAATTCAGTCATATTGGGACAAAAACTTAAAAATAACATGAACAATACAGAGATACGCAACAAAAAGCTACAATATATATATATATTAGGTTCGTTTAATAACTAAATAGTATGAAATAAAATTTGAAAATAATCACAAAAATTACAAATGGCGTCAATCTAGAGAACTAGTACCCAAACATGGGTATTGCATAAATTTAAATATGAATACACTTACAACTGCCCATGCATTAAATCGTCCAAAATAACATAACATGTAAACTTTACCAGTCGAAATTAAGCATTCAACAAGACGGGAAAGCACCTATAGAGGTCAACTCATTGCTTTTTTTTTTTGCTCGATTCCGGTCTATTTAGGGCATTATTCCTGTTTTACATCATTTCTGGCTAACATTTCAAATAGGATTTTGTGTTTTGTATACTCAGCCTGCTTCAGATATTCTGGTAATTGAAGAAAGGTTTCGTCAGCAATGATGTTCAACAAACATGTTATAGTTAGTTAAAATGATATTTTACGCTTGTCTTACTGGAAAGTAGTATTGCTTGACTAAAGAAAGATGTGTTAAAGAAAAGTTGTTATAGTAGTATGTGTAATAACTAACACATCATACTTCCCCAAATCTTAACGAAATACTTGTAATTATGAAACAAAATTATCTAAGAGTTTCACTCTAGGTTTTGGATCACGTTTTCGTGCAGTTTCTAGTTACCCAAACGAATCGTACATTGCTTTTACTTAACAGTTATTTATTATTTCATCTATTGAGCATTTATATAAATTCGTTATCCTGTATCTTTAGTACACTGGCAGTTATAGAAATGAAATATTCACAAGTATTTTCGAACTGCAGTTTTTTGTAGCATACAGTCACCGAACAGTTTCCTCCAAATGAATATTTATCAGAGTTGCATAATTGTACTGATTGACACGTACATTGTATTGTGAAATATCTTATTCCTTCTTGATTGAACCGGCATGGCCAAGTGATTAAGGCACTTGACTCCCAATCTTAGGGTCGCTGGTTCGAATCCCTCTCATACCAAACATGTTCGACCTTTCAGCCGTGGGGCGTTATAGTGTGATAGGAAATCCCTCTATTCGTTGGTAAAAACGTAGCCCAAGAGTTAGCGATCGGTGGTGATAACTAGCTGCCTTCCCTCTAGTCTTACACTGATAAATTCGGGACGGCTAACGCAGATTGCGCTCGTGTAGCTTTGCGCGAAATTCAAAACAAGCCAAACCAAACCCAAACTTCACCAACCAGCGGACATTTTTCAACTTCTTCACTGTATGGGTGGACCACCTCCCGTTAAAAACAGTTTTTCATGTGTAACAGGTGTATCATGTGCGTATTTTACTACCTTACAGCTTGATTCGAGTAAAGAACAACGAAATGAGATTTAAATATGGAATTTTTTAAAACCTTGCGACTTACTTCACTGCTTTGCTGAAACATTCTTGAACCTGATGTAAATAGGGTTACCACTGATGTCACTAGTCCTGTCACTACGCTTGTGGTGTGTTATTAGAGTGAATTTAAGCCACTGATCCATATACTTTAATGAGTAACATAAAAAAAACAAAAAACGTTAAGAAATTCTTGAAACAAGTTATAACTTACTGTTACCGACACCAGTAGTAACCATGTACTTATTGTAATATCTGTTAATTGTGGCATTAAAGTACACACTGTAGTAATGAGTTAATACAACTGAAGATTAATTTTGCTGTTGCTATTGTTTTTGCGATCATCTGACAACGGTGCCGGGCAGACAACAAATTTATATAATTCAGTTTATGTTAAGTACAATTATTAATTTTAAATTTAAGTATATTACTGAATTAGTTTTATAGTGTATTATCATTTTGTTTTATTCATTACTCTTTCAGTAAACGGTAATTTTATAAAAGTTGTTGTGTTACAGTGGACTCCCTTAAGTGCTCACGCGGATCCCTAGGACGCTGCAGTCCACAGTATGAGAACCTCTTTCTTAAATCATAAATGTACTTCTTTTATGATACTCTTAGCTCTAATTCCTTTTCATTACGTTTCCCGATGAAACAAGAGAAAGCCTTCGAACTTACAATGCTGAAATCATGGATTCGATTCCCCTCGGTGGACACAGCAGATAACTCGATGTGGCTTTGCTATAAAAATTACACAAACACACATACACGTATATTTTCATTATATAGTATCTTTTAAAATATTGTTAAATATTTAACATCAGGTTTTCTGGAACTTGTAGGTTTCTTTAATATATAATTTACATGTTTCTGGTTTAATAGTCAGATGATTCGTGGATATTCATACCAGTGGTGTAAACATAGTTTTACACACAGTGAATTGCTTCATCCCATCATAGCGCTTTCAATACGATCAGTTGATTTATCACAACGATGTAGACAATGTACTAACAGTGAGCTCATCTCAGTGATGTAAACAGTGTTTTAAATATCATTGGTAGGTTTATTCTGGGGATTTATACAGTACTTGATACTATTAATAGGGTCATCACCGTATTGTACTTGAAATATTGTGTTAGAACTTGATGCCCACGAGTTGAAATTATGGTTCTTTACAGTATTTTAACTTCAAAGTAATAGTGTAAAGTCGACCTGACTGAAGGTACAGAATATGATATAATATAATATTGGCTCCAGTATCAAATTTGAGTTTCAGTGAAAGATGTTCTGTATTGAAATATTTGTGATTAGTAGTTATTAGTTTCAGAATAAACTAAAAGAAGTAATAAAGAAGAGCGAAGACAATACTAAATGTTCAAATGGTGAATAACACTTAAGTTGTCGAAGCATGAACATCGTTGGGTAATTGATAATCAATAGAATAAGAGTGAAAATCAGTATAAGTCTTTATGACCCAACTGGCCTGGTTAAGTGTGGTGTATGATAGGGAAAGTACATGTAGATGTACTTGAAATGTCTTGTATACTGTTTTTAAGAGAAAACGGTATCAGCTTAGTAACGAATGGTGTGATTAAAATAATTATAAGTGTCATTTTGAAGTAATGCCACACCTTTTACCAATTAAATGCTTTTCTGGATGTTGGGTGTGTAACATCAAAGGATTAAACCCCTCTTGAAACATCGTTTAATGTATTCTGTCGTTTATCAATTATGTGTTCAATTATTTATTTCAAAACCTCGAGCTTTGCTTGTACAACCTTGATTATATAAAGGAAGAAAACAAGTTATGCAATAATCGTGAGAGAGTTTGGAAATTATACGTAACTAATGGTTGTTTGTTTGTTTGTAATTAAGCACAGAGCAACACAATGGACTATCTGTGCTCTGCTCGGATTCGAGCTTTTTCAGTCCAAACACCTATCACTATACCACTTGGGGGCTCGTGAGAGAACCCCATAAGTTGGAGATAAAGGAGCTTGGGCTTCTCAGGTTTAATGGAAATTTGCTATTGAAGTGTAAGGAGACTTTTAAAACGAGATTCAAAGTACAATTTTTGTGAGTTTTTCAAACTGTAGAAAGAGTTTTTGGAAGCTTTCAAAACAGGATCATCCCATTTGTTTAAATGTTTACGTGGATATTTAACCTGTTGACTGCCAAGTATTTCAGCTGCTACGGCAACTTCGAACCAAGTTCAAAATACAACTCTAATGCTTCTTCATTTTGTAACTTTTTTGTGACGCCATTTTGGATCGAAAGTGAAACAATTTGTAAGTAGGTCAAATGCATGTATGGTGCTGGCATCTAGTGTTGAAGTCAGGTAGTATTGAGAACAAATTAACTCGTCCGTGGCACTGTGTTACCGATCGGCTTGGAGGAGTTATCTCGTCTATGGCACTGAATAGGTTAAGAGATCGTTCAAAATTAGTAAGTAGTTTAGATTTTCTACATTTACATATTGGAACTTATAAATAAGGGAATCAAGGTTTTTTGTTGTTGTTTTTTGTTTTTTTGTTGCTTCACAAATTTACTTACAAATCAACAAAAATAAGTAAATTTTTGAAGCTTTTAGAACTCGCAAAGAGTATGATTTCATACAAATTTACTTACAAATCAACTTTTAAGAACTGTAAAATAAGTAAATTACTTCTGAAAACAAGGCTTGCATAGTTGTTGTTTTCCGTGAATTTTCATCGGTGGTTATGACAAAGAGTGTGATTTGCATATCTGGATATGTGTTTATTTGTCTAAAGCATATAAACTTGGATAAGCAAATTTTATTATTTTATTTTTTCGGAATGAAACACATTTGCAAACGCTTATATCGACCATGCCAAAGCGAATGGTTGAAGTTATTCGCAATGACGGCCGTGCAACTCACTACTGAGACCTCTTGTTGGGCATTTCCTACCCTGTTTAGGACTTCTTATTGACGGAAGGCCCTCGCTTTTGAAATGTATGGTCTTAAACATTTGACCAGCTAGTATTTAGGGTAATAATCATAGTGTTCACATTTTCGACCATGCCCATTAAATGCTACTGAGACCTCTTGTTGGGCAAAACTTTTTTTTGGTATGGTCTTTTTTTTATTTTCATAGTGTTCCTTTTCTTATTTTCATCTTTCGAAGCTCTACTCAAATAAGTGGTGAGCCTAACAACGCAAAATGCATATTTTTTCTTTATGTTCATTGGGCTTAAGATTTTGGCCAGCAGTGAGTATTTTAATATACAAACAACAGTACAATTTATAATAACGGTTATTACAATTAATTATTCATATTAAAAAATGTTAGAATCTCACAAACAATACTGAGTCTTTATCTAGTCTGGAACTAAAGATTTTGTCGACGTTTCAGGTCCACAACAAGCGAATTAATTTTATGTTGATTCACATATATACTTCACTTAACGGGAATGCTAGATAATTTTATTCTTGTTTGGCATAACACCGTTTACAAGCTGGCGTTTTACCGACGAAGGTATTTATATCATCGTAGAAATACTTATGTCTGAAGTTAATTCACTGAAGTTGAACGGTTGGTAATGTTCGAAATATATGAAAGTTCCTGGTCAGGTCCTGTAATTTTGCTGTTAATAAGCGTTTGTCACGATTATAGCTTCTGAGGTTTATAGTAAACTGACTGTAGCGACTAAATAGTATTTCTGAAACTGTCTCTTGGCGCGTCGATTTATAATCTTTAGACGAAGTTCCAGAAAGCTGAGTTGATCCAATAATATTCGAAGATACGCTAGTGCTTTCGTAAAGCATATGCCGTTGATTCGTACGGTCGAGAATCTTCTACAAGTTTAGAGAACAGATGGAACTTGCGCAATACACATTTAACAATATAAGTTGCACACATTTCCAAAAATACATCAGACTGAAACAAACGTAAATGTTAAAATAATATAAAATCCGTTACATAGATAATTTGTTTTATTTGTTGCTACAGTTGGAGGTTAGTTAATAAGACAAAATTGTTTGGGTAGAATTGCGTTTTTAAGTAGTTTTCATCGATTCTGTGCAGTAACTTCGAATCCTATTTCTATTTAAAAAAATAGTGCTTCCTTCTAAATCTCAAATTGCACTTTCGTTATATGGTCAATACTTTTCTCCAAACTTAATTAATAATGTTTTTTATGTTATTTTTTATAATTAAGAGTTCTCAGTAAAACATTACACCTCCTTGATATAATTAATACTGTTCTCTCAAAATTTAATCATGTGACATGATATTGATAAATATTTTTGAGACCGCTTTTGAAATATAATCTGGCGTCATCTAGTGACATTTTAATGAGTTATACAATGTTTTCTTTATAAAATAGTAATGTATTTCTCATAAGAAAAACTAAGTTTAAGCGAAAAGAGTTGACGATTTGTGAAATGTTCCATCAACACAAACACTGATGAATTAGTTTGAGTGTTTAAAAAACGAAAGATTCATTCCACTCTTGTTATAAAAGAAATATATAAAACGATCTTCTGTGTATTTAAAAAAAGAACGATGAGAGATTTTCTTCAACTATGTGAAAGTTAAAGAGTGTACCTTCATAATGTATTAAGGTTAGTTGGGTTAAAATGTGTCTAACAAACAGGTGAGAGAGTAACAACATCTGTGGTGAAATCCTTCGTTTGAAAAGACAAAAGAACACACTTAGGCTACACGTTAAAACGTGCATAGAAAATAAATAATATATATGTATACAGTGCATAACTTCAGACACGTTTCTTAAACTAGTACGGTAAAATATAAATCGGACAACAAATTATAGGTAGTCCAGGAATGTCATAGTCCTATACTTGTTAAGAGTTCTTAACATGACAAATGCGCTGTTTCCTGCTTGTTATCTGTTCAAATGAAACCAAATTAGATCTGAAAAAAAATTACCCGTTTGGATTGTCTAAAAAGTTCAGGTTAAACTAGTTTAGAAGTAGATGAAGGTGTGATTTCAAACACAGAAGTACAAAAGCAACATTCTAAATAAAAACATTAGGTACTGCATATGACAGACTGTTATATTGTGAAATAAAACGGACTTAAAACCCCATGAGAAACATTTTGTATGCTGATAAGCACAAAGTTACACAGTAGACTACGTGTGTATACCACCTTCAAGTATCCAAACGTTTTGTTTAGCAATTTAAGCCTTTAAATATATCGCTGAGCCACTGGGGGACCTTAGAGAATAAATTCTATAAAGAAGAAAAATTTGACGTTTTCGAAACTGTATTTAAAAATTCAGTGTTTCTAAGTTGCATATTGAAACGGATTTAACTTAAAATCTGTTGTTTAGAATATATATATTTTCATCGATCATTAATGTTTTTTGTGTGTGTTTTTGTCGTTGTTTTTTCTAAATTTTTAGGGGTTGTCCTGCAAATAAAAACTGACGCATCATTACCTCTATAGAATGAGCATGTTTAACAAGAATAGTAACTAATTACATCAATGTTGGGAATTTAATTGTATAACATTAACATTTCTACGTTTAATCCAGACTACTTGTTGTGGACTTTAATGAAGTATATATGGATACCGTTTTGATATCCCTTTTGTATATTCCAAACGTTTTAAGGGTTGTACAATTCTCTTTGTTTTGTAATATATATAATGCATTTTATAATTAATTATTGTTTGACATATTTGCGTTGAGAAACAGTGTAGTTTGGAAGATATGTATGATAGATGTACTGTATACCTAATATTTTGATTAGATTCGATAAACTAGAGCTCGCTTTAATGATGTATTTCGCAAGCTTCAACTTCTGTTTATAATAAGTAACAAGAGACTAACTAGATTAATAGTGTTTTATTTTTAATCTTTAGTGCGATATCCGGTCTTGTTCCACTTCCTCTAGATTATGCCGTTACTTTATATGCGAATTTTCTTAAAAAGAACGTTACTTATACGTGTGATCTAATTGGAAAACCATATCTTTCTTTTAGGTTTAGGCTTAGCGTTGTTTAGTAGTTCCCATGTCATACTACGTATGTGAGAGTTCATGGTTCGTATCCCATTGTTGTAAAATTGTGCTTCTTACTTTGGAGCCGTGGATTCGTTTTAATGTTGACGGTGAAATCCCACTTACTAATTAAAGATAACCCAAGACTTGACGGTGGTTGCCTGTTGACTGGCTGTTTTTCCTCTATTCGGGCCGTTCCAAATTTGGTTCAACGTCATGTTTTTTAAAATGTTGTTTTTATAATGAAGAACTTGTTACCAAGAAACGATGATCAATATAAGCACCTGGAAATTCTTTCTTTATCTTATGAGATGCTACAGTTGTTTTATTACAAGCACTGCACGGTAACAACTTATAATTGTTTTATTTTCTTTTTTTCTATCCACTGACTTACAATTAAGTGAAATTATGAAATGGTTTCCAACAAAACAGACACATTTATTTACGATCACCAACGAAAAATAGTAACATGGACTTATCTGTATAGGCAATTATCATCTGAGAAATGTGTATTATCTGCAATATCCAAAGATTGATCCATTCAAAGGTACATAGAGTTACCTTGCATAATGTGCAAACAACTACTACCAAAATTTGCATTATCTGTTGATTCTGTTCAAAGGATGCAAAAACGTTCTAATAAATAAAAAAACAACCCAGAACTAATTTGTATAATACGCAAAAGTACCTCGTAAAGGATTAATAAATCTACCAATAAACAATGCTAAAATAAAATAAATAAAACGATATT
The DNA here is from genome assembly GCF_004210375.1 of Tachypleus tridentatus. Classification (NCBI taxonomy): domain Eukaryota; kingdom Metazoa; phylum Arthropoda; class Merostomata; order Xiphosura; family Limulidae; genus Tachypleus; species Tachypleus tridentatus. The sequence continues at coordinate 129,944,366 of NC_134832.1, read as the reverse complement.
CAGAGTTATGTGTCAGTAGTTGTAAAGTATTTATTCTAAAGGATGCAAAAATCAGTTCTCCAAATAGATGGGTCAAGCATGGCCAGGTAGTTAAGGCACTCGACTCGTAATCCGAGGATCGCGGGTTCGAATCCCCGTCACACCAAACATGCTCGCCCTTTCAGCTGTGGGGGCGTTATAATGTGACGGTCAATCTCACTCTTCGTTGGTAAAAGAGTAGTCCAAGAGTTGGTGGTGGGTGGTGATGACTAGCTGCCTTTCGTCTAGACTTAACGCTTTGCGCGAAATTCAAAACAAACCAAACCAAATAGACGCATGAAGCTACTCTGAAAAAGATATATGGAACTTTCACAAAACTCCATAAAGCTGCTTTTAATGAATTTCCTTCTAATATGTGTAGAGAAAATCATTGTTTGGAATTTAACAAGAACAAAAATCGTGAAACTGGACATTTGTTTCTCTCTTCTTGTGATAAAAGAACTGGCACGGAAATTGCTGGCGATGCTAATTTTCATATAAAACGATTTTAACCGTAAGCTATTTAAAAGTGAAGTTACTTCTCGGGCTATGATTTTTAACTGTAGTTTCTTTTGTCAGAAGTTGAAGTACGACTGATATTAATATAAAGAAATTTGTTAACTTAATAACAACGTAATAGCGTGTGTTAAAATGTTTATTGTTCTAGAACGTTATGCTTATTCGTTTTTTGTTTGTTCTTTGTTTTATTATTTTCATCAGTTTCAAATTGATATGAACGTATGTGTAAGTACAGCACAAAGATAGACAGATACAGGATAAATGAGCTTTGCTGTTGCAAACTAAAGTTATCGTGGAGAAGAGAATTTCTGAGGGACAACTTACTTGTTGGACACCCTCTATTGTGGCTCGCTTCAAAATTTGAATTGCTGAGTTATAGGGACCAGGAAGATTAAATATTCGTTGTCAGTTCTCTGGGAATTTTGAGTTTATTTTGTAGTGCAATTAGTTTTGATGGAACTAATTGCATTGTAATTTAAATCAGATAATTAACAGGTTATGTGAAAAAATGAAACTTTAAAGGTATTAATTAGTATTTAAATAAATAAAGTGGTGCATCGAGAAACCTAGAGGTATGAACGTAATGCATCCAAGACAGTAAGCTGGGCCACTTATATAGTCTGGTTTGATATATTCTCTGGAAATATTTTTTATTGTATTATTGAGAACTATGTGAAGTTAAGCGGTCTGTTAAAACCTATTTGTCACTTAGGTGAAAAAAAACAACAACATAATTTAGAAGGTGGGCTTCGAAATTACCAGTGGCGTTTCCAGGTGTCAAGCAATCTATTAAAACCTATCTGTTACACAGGTGTGAAAAAAAAAAAAACGTGATTTAGAAGGTGGGCTTTGAAATTAGCAGTGGCGTTTCCGGGTGCCAAGCAGTCTATTAAAACCTATTTGATACATAGGTAAAAAACAAACAAACATGATTTTTAAGGTGGGCTTCGAAATTACCAGTGGCGTTTCCAAGTGTCAAACGGTCTATTGAAACTTATCTGTTATACAGGTGTGAAAACAACATGATTTAGAAGGTAGACTTTGAATTTCTCGTGGTGTTTTCAGGTGTTATAATATTTTTAGACCGACTTTTTTGTTATTTTTGTAGGTTTTGAATATAAATGAGAATCGATTAAGTTACAAGTATAATATCATTTGTTTTATATAACTGTTAAGTGTGTAAAATGCTAGTGATAAAACAATTATTATTTATGTAACACATAAACTTTAATATTAAAATTTCGGTATTAAAGTTTATGTGTTACATAGTCTACTTGACACGAACTTTGGGTATTTAACCTCCTTATATTATATTGTATGTTTGGTACGAACGTTGGGGATTTAACTTCTTTATATTACATTGTCCAGTTGGCACGAACTGTGGGGATTTCATTCGAAACTATGCTTATTAACAGGACGTCTTTAAAGATGAAATTAAAGTTTTGCTTTACAATGTTGATTAAACCTAGCCGAATTGAAATAAATTAAACAGAAAAAAATCATTTATCGTACTTTCGTTAATATGCAGATGCAAAGTATTAAATATTAAAAAAAAGTGTGAGAGTGAAGTAAAGAAAAACATGATTAATTTGAGACACAATAAACATCAAAGCAAAGGCAATAATAAAAGTATGGCCTTCTTTAGGACAGAAAATAAAAACAAAATTATCAGTAAGATGATCCTTCTTTGTTATTCAATTTAATTTGCTCCGATTGAATTTATTAAGTTATTTATTGCTTGTTTTTATCGATAGAAACTTCTTATTGTCTGAAGTCGAACTGACTGTTTAAAAAGAAAACTTCAACACTTCAACATATTACTATACAATGGCTACAGAGCTAATACAGTTTTTCTTGGTAATTATACAACATCTCAAGTAGGTAATAAGTTGACTTGATTTAGGCTTAACACAGTTTGTGTTTTTGTATCGCATCGAGTGAATAACAGTGTAGAACTGGTATAGGCTTAGCACAGTTTTTCTTGATAATTATGCAAAACCTGGAGGGGATAATACATTTTTTTTTGTTCTGTTGGAGAAGACTAATACCAGAATATTTAAAACGTGAATAAATTACCAACTAAAGTGTATTTTGTTTACGTTATCAAACTAGAGCTTTTAAATATTTTACATGTTTATTTTATAAATAATTATGGAAATCTATGGGAAGTGATTCAAATGTATGTCAAAGTTTTAGTACAAATTGTTGCTTTTTGCCAAAATATTAATATGCAATCTTTCAAGATTTGTAACATGTGATCTGCTATGATTGTTTTCTGATGTGATGTGTGATTTCTTATAGGAAAGCCGCATAGGGCTATCTGTTGAGTCTACAGAGGGGAATCGATCCCCGATTTTAGCGTTTTAAGTCCGTAGATTAATCGCTGTACTAGCGAGGGACGTTTTCATGTGGAATTTATTATTGTAAGAATTTGACTTCTCTATCCTTCAATAACATTTAGAAATATAATAACTGTTTTAACGGGTTTTAGAACCTATGTAAACCTATGTATTTTACGTACTATCCCTATTTCTAGTTTTAACCGTTCGCGTTTCTGTTGATTATTTTGACTTTAGTTTATTTTCACATTTACTTTTCTTCCTTTCTCCATCTGCTATCCCTTCATTAGCGCATTGATGTGTCTGCGAACTCACACTGCTAGATTTTGTTTGTTTTTTGAAATTTTGCGCAAAACTACAGAGGGACTATCTGCGCTAACCGGCCCTCATTTAGCGGTGTAAGACTAGAGGGAACTCTTGGGCTACTTTTTTACCAACGAATAATGGGATTGGCCGTCACATTATAACGCCCCCACGGCTGAAAGGGCAAGAATATTTGGTGTGACGGGGATTCGAACCTACGACCCTCAGATTACGAGTCAAGCGCCTTAACCACCTCGCCATGCCGGACTATACTGCTAGCAACCTGGTTTCGCTGCTCGTGGTGAGCAGAGCACAGATAGCCCTTTGTGTAGCTTTGTGCTTAATAATAGTTAAACTTTATCCACCACACACAAAAATTGTACTATGTGCTATGGGGCTGTGGATATGTTATAAAAGTTACAGTCAAATTCCTCTTTTCTGTTACTGTAGTTCCTGAGTTGTTTGGAGGGGGGTATTGACTACCTGCTTTTCCTGTAGTTTATTACTTCAAAATTAGGCATGACTAGCATAGATAACCCTCGCATAGACGTGTACATAATTCAACAAGAACAACCGTTTAATTTTCTGATAATATTGCTTTCAGGCGATGTTCAGAGGTTTGAACACTTTTTGTCAAACATTTTAAATGTTGAAAATCAGACAAACACAAGCGACAGCTCGTTTTGATGTATCGAATGGGAAATTTTAGACAGTTTATCAGACAAATGAGTTGTACACTAGGCAGTCTACACAACGTTACTAATAACAGTCGTTATCATTCTAAAAATATCGATTAGGTGAAATCAATACACTGACCATATAGTCAATTCAGAATTCAGCACCAAAACTGGAGTAGTTATTAGTGAACAAATAATGAGGAACTCAGCTTAGGACCTGCTTTAAACCCACACAGCGTACTACACAGTTCCTTTGGACTTTGTTTACATATCAGGAATTGGAAACAACACTAATGTGCTTGTATTCATCGCAACAAAATATAACTTTCATGTTTTTACCAGTGATTGGTGGGTTGATGTCTGGACTGTTAGACGTGAATTATATGTCCAGTGACCATAGTTGAATATGATTGTTTTGATATGGGGAGACATACTTTTGGAATGGAATAATTTTCCAATAGACCAGCGTTTCCGAAATTCATGCCATAACCTTTGTTATGGTATCTTGCACTCCCCCCAACCTTTGTTTCCAAATGAGTAAAAAAGCGAGTTAAGCGACGAGATACAATACACAAATACGTATTAAAATGTTATGTGTGTTCTACTAATTACTTAGTATTTTCATTAGTAAAAACTGTATTAAAAAGCTTAATTTTGTATTATTACACTGTTGATTTTACCTGAATCGCTCCCGAGAGATCATTTCCGCCCTACACTTTGGAAAACGCTGCGCTGGACGATATGATGACGAAGTGTTAGACTCCATTATACAACATTTCATTGGTGAAATTAGACAGAATTTTCCCTGAAGTAGAATAATGTCTGATGTCTTACTGTCAAGACCAGTAAATTGTCTTGAATAAGAAAGCAGACAGTAAAGTGGTTGACCGTGACTCTTGGTGTGAATATTTGGACATTTTATATAATATCTTATTCCAAAACTATAGAAAAGATTGCTTAATCCAGATACCTTTTAACGTCATCTGCTCCATAGATACAGATACAGTGCTAATCTCAAGGGGATGGGGGTCATATTCATTAGTGAGTTTATCTTGTTACCAAATGTGTTTCTTTTTAACAGTTTAACTCGGTTAGACGCCAACTTTGACCACTTTGAATTTCAGGGTCTTTGAGTCTCACTGGTTGTATTTAGTGTACCTATGAAGCAACGCCATTTTACTCTTTTGGATTAGTTCACAGCATTATATATACAATATGAAAAACTGGATTCGTCTGTTACAGTTATAGCTTATCATAACATTGTTAACGTAATACAGGTTACTAATGCACATTATATACACTCACACATACACATGAAGTGTACACATTAGTTGTACTTAACTAATTACCCTTCGTTGTAAACAAGTAAATGATAATTACAGTCTTAGGGGGAAGGAACTATGAAAGTTTGTTAATGGATTACATCTGTCTAGGAAGTTTTGGGCAGTGATTGGAGCTGCTATTGCAAATATTCATGAGATCAAAATGTCATTTAAAAGTTTCCTACAAAGACCAGTCCATTAACAACGCCTTACGTTTCCTCATTCCTTAAGTTTCTCTCAAGTAAGAAGCATACTATTGTTTGTTACCACGACATTTTGTGGTACGAATCAATGTTTATTAAAGTTTTAAAAGATAAACTTCTGTTGCAAGTTTAGCTGATTTGGTTACACAGTTTATTACATGTGTGAATAATATCAAATATAGACTGGAATGTTGTATACAATAGTGTTGAATAATTATTCAGTAAAACTTCTGGTCATATGCTCTGTAGATACGTTGGTCAAAGTTTATTAAATCAAGTATGAAAACATTACTTTTATAACTCTGCGAATTTAGTTTTTGATTAAATGTTTTAGCGTAAAAATATGGTCCTTGTTCACGCATAGTGATTTAGTGGAGATAGCCAATGAAAGAAGGCATAACGATAATGTAAGAATTGTGATTATTTTCCTTTACATTTTGAAGAAGAATATAAAATGTTTTTGGGATATTTTGTAACTAATCTAAGAAGTGAGTATTTTCGGTAATTTGTTTCTTATTATTATTGTTATTATATATATATATATTTCCCAAACAAGCCTCATTACTTTCTAAAAGAAAGCCCACTACATAACGATACATATTTATAGCATTATTATTGAAAATAGTAGCACAACAGAAGTAAATTTCAGATGCGTAGCACTATTCTGAATCTAGGTAACTAGAAGTGTTTGTTATAGGTACAATGTGAAAAGCAGTTTATTTGTTTCTGAATTATCTTATGAAAATATATATTTTAGTAATGAAGAGAAAAGCATATCTTTTTATGTTTCTCTTTGTTCTCAGAAATTGTACTTACGTTATCTGTATTATTGGATTTCTAGTTAAATTTATACTTCATAGAGTTCATATATTTATTGATATTATAGTCCAGTGTTCATCTGCATCATAAGTACACACCTACTAATGGATATTTTTTATGATGTCGTTACACTTAAATCTTTGCTTAGAAACTATCGATAGGCGACATTCTGTATTCTGTATTTCAGTTGTTTAGATAAGATCTTCGAAAATATGACAGGTCAGGTGCAGTACACTTGGACACTAAGACCACATAGCGCTATACGTTCCCATGGTAACTGGCTGCATTGACGTCACCTCTCGTGACACTCGCGTCGCGTAAATGGTAATCTTGAATCTATCGAATTTTATCTTTCCGGCCTTTAACAATGTAATTAATTCACATACCTAACCTCTGTAATCCTTTCACAAAAGTTCGAAAATTGTCGATACTGAGAAACAGTATTTTCTGCTGTTAAAAAAAAAGAAGGAGTGGAGGCGGGTAAAAGCTGTGAAATTGCTACATTCCGTTTCCCTGTTGGTGAACAAGACAAGTATAAAAATTCATGTAATACCTTGGTAAGATTAACATTAATTTAAACATCCTGATTCAGTCTACGTATGTTTCGTCAGTATGATTTCATCATTCTCTTAAACGATATGATATTGTGATCCAATGGTGAATCAGCTGTATTATATTTATGTGTACTGAGCAAGAAATCATTAAGCACACAGTATTTGTATTAATAATAGTGGTGTATCAAAAACTGTTATTTTTTTTTCAAAATGATTCAATGGAAACTACGTCATACCAAGTTCCGTGTTTGTTGAGGTAGTGTTGTGTCTGTGTTTTTCTAGTTGTTTGGTTATATAGTTCCAGTTCATATCAAAGTAATAATAGTTCTACGACAACAAATATATTCTTGTCGTAATAATAAAGAAGTACTATTTCTTTGTTTTTTTAACTTCGCGCAAAGCTACAAGAGTAATATCTACGCTAGCCGTCCCTAATTTAGTAATGTAAGACTAGAGGGAAGGCAGCTACTCATCGCCACCCATTGCCAACTTGTGGGCTTACCAACAAAAAGTAGGATTGACCGCACAATTATAACGCCCTTACAGCTGAAAGGGCGAACATGTTTGGTGTGACGGGAATTAGAACCCACTACCAGATTGCAACTCGAGCGTCCTAACCATCTGGCTAAAAAAAAGAAAGAAGAAGAAACAATTTTCTAAAAGTACAAAATTTCTCATTTAACAGAAGGCCGTAATTTTTGTATTGGAGCCACCAAAAATGTTCAGTTCATAACATTTTCCAGTTATACTCATAATACCATGTATAAATACATATTCAAATAAGATGGCTGATTTAGATTGTACTTTACATAATGAAAAAAGAAAACTACAGTTTAGTGATTATTGTAGTATACAAGTTTAATGAGTACTTAGAACATGTACATACACACATATGTTTACTTTAAAATGACATTCTTTCAATTTGATAAAACAAATAACATTAAAATATACTTTACACATTTCTCTGAGTATTTTTTTCAATTTTTCAAACAATAGTTCTTGCATAAAATACATAATCCATGAGCCATAACCCAGTAGCATGGTTTTATAAGGCCTGGCATAGCCTAGCGCGTAAGGCGTGCGACTCGTAATCCGAGGGTCGCGGGTTTGCGCCCGCGTCGCGCCAAACATGCTCGCCCTCCCAGCCGTGGGGGCGTTATAAAGTGACGGTCAATCCTACTATTCGTTGGTAAAAGAGTAGCCCCAGAGTTGGCGGTGGGTGGTGATGACTAGCTGCCTTCCCTCTAGTCTTACACTGCTCAATTAGGGACGGATCGGTGCAGTGGGCTAACAACCTACTCACTTAAATACTTGTTGAAGAATCCGCAAGTGATTGTGGCCCTATGTTCCTAGATGGAATCTAATGGTGATAACTAACTAACTATGGTTTTATAAATGAACATAAGTTATTACTGCCTTCTTTCAGTGAGATGAAATTTAATACACATTGTTATATGACTAGCCATATGTAAGATTGCTATCTATAATACTTTTGGCTTTAATATAGAATAATAATAATTTTTAATTATACGTTTTACAAACCAGTTCTTTAGAAATTATTGGAGACACTGGCTACCCAGATCCTACGCGTCTGTAAGAACACATAAGTTTGTTCGAGACAGAATTCCTTATGCATTATTGAGATGCATCTTTCTATGAAGTAAACTGGACTGATATGGTTTTCATACTGAAGCGACGTATTTATTTAAAACAAAGCGTATTATACTGATTAATGATCAATATTAGTGTTTATTTGTTTGCTCAAAATTTTCGCCGCGCAAAGCTACACGAGGACTATACGTTTATAGCCGATTTAATTTTGAACCAGTTGGCTAGAGAGAGGGAAGGTGTAACTGGTAAACAACTCTCAACTGATGGGCTTCTCCATCTGACCGCTAATGGATTTTAACTTCTCTCAGAACTCTACAGCGCGAGATGTGTTGTTACGAGAACGGGCCATGAACCCTCAGATTCACAGTCCAAATAAGCTTATAACAGTATGAATGACAAGTTATTGAAAACTTCTGATCAGAATTGAACTAACTAAATAGATCAGGACTCGGGTAATGTGAAATATAACTTGTAAATTAAGGAAGATAATCCTGTGTAACATAATGACTAGAAATACTCAATGCCATAAATATTAGTACACTAAAAACCAAACCTATAATAGCATTGGATCATCAGTTCTGTATTCTAATTCTTATGAAATACACCAATTTTACTAAACGTAGAAGTTCATGTTAGTTATAAATTCACGTACTGAACCAACAATTCAAACTTAGTCTTAATACATCTAATAATAAATGAAAATTTATTTCAACGTTATTTTAAATACCATAACCTGTTAAAATATCCAAACTATCAACAGTGGAATACGTTATGAGTTTGCTGGAGTTGGCACATTGTAAACATAGTTTAGGATAACGCTAATGTGTTTTAATTTTCTATGCAACCAACGTCAAGCTAAAAAGCGTACAGTCCCCATTCATGTTTGATACATGACTCTTTAATGACTCAAGAAAAGTGTCTTATACTGTACGTCAGGACTTCACTTGTCCAAGGGTCGCGGGCTCGAATTCCCGTCACACCAAACATACTCGTCCTTTCAGTCGTGAAGGCGTTATACATATGACGGTCAATCCCGCTATACGTTGGTAAAATAGTAGCCCAAGAGTTGGCGTGTGAGTGGTGATGACTAGCTGGCTGCCTTCCTTCTAGTCTTACACTGCTAAATTAGGGACGGCTAGCGCAGATAGTCCTCGTGTAGCTTTACGTGAAATTCAAAAACAAACCAAACCACTTCATCTGATTTGTAGCTGATACACTGAACATTCTATCTAAGAACAATGGTAAAAACTAGTCTTAAATTAAACCTTATATGTATTATGGGCGTTGAATAAAAATTACTATATTAAAACCCAATAACACTTTGTATATTCTTAAGAGTTGCGTTTTAAAAATATAATATTTTATATGCACTGGTACTAATATTTTTTTTAATCTCCGCTAACAAAATATCAGTTCAATCTTTTATAGCGAACAATATATCTATGTTGTATGATATTTCTTTTAATTATATCATTTAGCATTACATTGAACTGAAATTAGGACTACACTTTTACCTTATTTTATTTTTATATTCTTATGACATTTCCATAAAACAGGGATGCTAAGGAAATGCCGTAAAGTGCAGTAACAAAGACAATTCAAAAATAAGTTCTCAGGTTCTTGTATACTTCCCTGTTATCACTAATTTTTAATACACTCGGCAATTTTGTTACCATAAAATAGTTTCCCGATTTAAAGACTTATAACCATAAATTCTGGAGTTCGATTCCCTATGTTGGCACATCAGATAACCTAATATGGCTTTGCTATAAAACAAACAAAATGAGTGTACAAAAATAAATTTCAAAAAATATCCGAATACTTCTGTTTGTAAAACTTGTAAAAAAAATGTATTAGCTTATTGTACCAAAATGTGACATGATTTCACGAGAGTGTATTTGAAGCATACCCACTTACATATTTCTTCGAAAAATGTGTAAGAAATGTAAACACCGCCTTAATATGACGTTGCTCTTCACAATGACTACAATAGAGGGAAGGCAGCTAGTCATCACCACCCACTGCCAACTCTTGGGCTACTCTTTACCAAAATAGTGGGATTGACCGTCACAACGGCTGGGAGGGCGAGCATGTTTCGCGACGCGGCGCGAAACTGATACGAGTAGCCTTAAACGCAGTGTTAGAAAGATTCGGTCTAACAATATTCATTTGAATTGTTTTATGTTTTTAGAAATAAAATTATGACAATACAAACTGGTCTAATTTCTGTAGCCATGAGTTAATTATACTATTTTGTAATAACTGTAAAGCAGGTATGATTATGACAAGTGTATATTATTGTTTAGACCACCAGGTGGTGTCACATATTCAAAAAGAGAAATTGTTTAAGTAAAATATTAATTCATTAAGCAACTAAATAACTGGTTAGTGTTGGTCCAGTAAGCATAAGTGATTATTTTTTGGTCCATTATCATGGTTATTCTGAAGAGTCACAATAATTCATTGGTCAGAATTAACAAAACATTATTTCGTTATAAACGAATGATTAAAGCTATCCGGCTGTATATAAGACATTATCTATACTTAATACTGTGTGATGAAACTCACACCGTGACCAACCGATATCGGTTTTAAATGGGTTTGCGTTTCCGCATGTAATGGTGCCACGCTTTTCAAGGGACAGGGAATTTGTGAAAATGCATGTGGCAAACAATTAGATTTTATGTATCTTGGAAATATTTCATTTTTTCTTTTAATGTTATTTCGACTAAGATCTTTAATATAATGTATTTGTTTTTATTATGAATATTAGTGTACACTGTTAATTTATCATATGGATTTACTCCTGATCTAGATCTCCTAAATAATTGAACTTTTTACGATGAGAATGTGTGAAAGTGTCTATCATATAGTACGTTCAGTTAATAAACACTTAACACAAGTTCTCTTACAGACTTTGCGGCATGCATGTCACTTGTGTTTTAGGGAACGTCAAGTATATTATTATTACTGTTTCCTTCTACGTCAGCTGAACTGTGTGTTATAATGTTAACTGTTTAAGAAGTGTTAGTTGGATGTGATTCATTAACCTGCTTTTGATGTTGTGGAGTCTGCGAGTTAGAAATACCGTTAGGGAAACAAAAGTATAAGTACAACTGGTTCTACTGTTCCACATGAACTTACGTGTCAACAGGTATAAAACGTAACACAAGGTAACATAGAAAAATATCTGCTACAAGAAGTATGCAACTCTTTCAGAGTAATTTGACGATAATAATTCTAAAACTCATGTTAAAAATTACTCAAGTTATGATAGATTTATTGAAAATGTTTTTATGTATCGTGAGAATAACTTTCTTTATTATAACTTTAGTTATTCATTGAAAATTGCATTTAAGAATGTTCAAGAACAATACATTATAACAATCACCAGTGCAGAAAGCCGTAAGTATAACAAGATTATATTCCACCTTTCTGAGATGATTTTTGTCACTTCGGCTGTCCCTGAGACATAAGCAACAACGTTTGGTATAACCACTCTTCAGGCCTAGCAGGAGTACAATATCCTTTAGATCGCCACATATGTTCTACCTACAGTTATCATATTCGATGATCTTAAGTATAGCCTGCATACTTTAATAAGTTTCTTTCATGTTCAAAGCATGATAAACAGGAATCGATCTATTAGTATTCCCATTGTGTAAAAGTACAGTTTTCACACTAACTATAGACGAGTTATATAAAAGTGTCCAATCTTGAGGATGATATTCAGTACCTAATTCTTCTATTAGTACATCAACATTTATACAGAAACATAAAGTGTCCATCATGCTATAATGAGAAACAACATTCTGATGGTGACTTTGGTATATTGAAACTATTGTTCCTGGAGTTAATGAATTTCATTGCTGTAAACAAAAGTCAAGAAGTTCCCTGTGTTGTTTTAATAGAGACAAGTCGCAAATCACATAATTTAGTTCTTTTTGTGAGATCAGATGAGGCAGTTTATGTTGAAGTGCCATAGCATTAGCATCACTATATGAAGAGGATGAAAATGATCCATTATCTTCTTCACAGGATAATTCTTCTGTTTCCCAATCCGCTGGTGGATGTAACGCTGGAAAACCATCCCCATGTGTCTCTGGTTTCTTTGTAGGTGTAATATCTGGATATTTAATGTATTGTTTAGTTTGGTCTGAATATCCAGAAATAACATTAGTCATTCAAAAATAACATAATATTTGGGTTAGCATCATATCATGGGAACTGCAACTGGCATACTTGCTTTCTTCTCATTCAGCCACTGTGTCAAGCTAGATGTTCAAACTGTACAACATAAATGTTTTTACGTATTATAATTTATTTCGGATGAGTATCTGATTAATTATGTTACGTTTGTTAACGTATTACTATTTCAAATAACCGGGAATTTAAATTAAAATTTCGAAATTAATTGAATGTTAATATGTATCAGATTTATGACATTTGTTAACAAGATTGATAAACATAATTTTCTTTTTACACAAATATATTTTAACATAGAAACAAACAAAACTACTATTTATAATAACGGTTATTTCTATTAGTTATTACAAATGATAGTTTGTATACAACAGTTTTACAAACTTACAGAGAACACAAAGTTTTATATGCGGTCTTGAAATGACTGTTTTAACCAACGATCCAGGTCCACGACGAGCAAATTAATTCTGAGTTGATTTTGTTACACCTCGTCTAAGCTAACGATGTCTTTTCTTGGATAGCCTCACAATGGGTACAGGCTGATTCCTTCCAGCGAATATATTTAATGTTTTCATAGAAATATTAACGTCCGAATTAATTCACTGAAGTTGAATAATTTTTAATGTTCGAAATCTAGAAACGTTCCTGGTCAAATTTTATAGTTTTCCGATTAATACACGTTAATCGCTATTATAGCTTCCTAGGCCTATAGCACACTTACTTCAGCTGTCCAATAATAATCTTCCTCTACTGTGTCTCAGCTGGCTGCTCTTTATACGAATCACGCGAGTTTATACACCTTCCAACAATGTTCTAGCGCGTTTTCATATATTGTAGATTCTCACTTTCAAGAATTCTCTACAAATTTCTAGAACAGGCTGAAAATACACAGTCAATAATATACGTCACATGCAAAAAAATAAAACTATACAGAAACAAGCGTAGATACTGAAATAAACGTATAAGGGTAAATCTGTTACAATGTGGAACTCAATGTTTTTCTTGGTCACCAATTCTACATCCAAATGCTGATAGTAAGCTACCTTTGCTTTGTATGTGACGTTTTTCCTTCTTGAAACTGTAATATATTTTCTACAAATGTAACGGAAGCTGTCATTGTGATTTGTGCCTTTTATGACTTTACTTGATTTGGAGACAACCAGCATTTTAAATTTTTTTCTAAAAAAATATTAAAAATTATGTTTACAAACCTATAGTTTGAAAGATTTAAAAAACAAAGTTTTGCATAAGTTGATTATATCGCAAGTGTGATGCGAGGAAGAATATCGGACTTTGTTTTAACTGTCTGCGGATCAACTAGGAGAGTAAGTGAGAAGCAACTGAGATAAAGGCGTCTGACTTCGCTCCTTTTATGCTCAGTCAAGGGGCTTTAATTTTTTTTTAGCAAGCTCAGTATGTAAGGGTTCCTTATACCAAGGGCCCGGCATGGCCTAGCGCGTAAGGCGTGCGACTCGTAGTCCGAGGGTCGCGGGTTCGCGCCCGCGTCGCGCTAAACATGCTCGCCCTCCCAGCCGTGGGATAATGTAATGTGACGGTCAATCCCACTATTCGTTGGTAAAAGAGTAGCCCAAGAGTTGGCGGTGGGTGGTGATGACTAGCTGTCTTCCCTCTAGTCTTACACTGCTAAATTAGGGACGGCTAGCACAGATAGCCCTCGAGTAGCTTTGTGCGAAATTCCCAAACAAACAAAAAACCTTATACCAAGGCAGAGTAGGTAAGAGTGGGAATGAAGCAACAATGGTACAATTAGTTACACTTACATATGAACAATATACTTAAAACTTCACACCAATACAATACAGACAGTGTTTGGAGTTATTAAAAGTTTGTGTGTTTTACTTATTAAATTGTTCAAGTAAATTTAATTTTATATCATAAATACTGGGTTGGTTGCATGGTATTTCACATAGTACTGATAAAATATTCAGATGCAATAATTCAGAATCTAGAGACGATGTACAAATTCTGACTACGTTTTCGAAATCAGCACCGTCAAGTTTACCCTGACTTATTGGAATTTTCTCTAGTAGCAAAGTTCCTGTTGTCACGTATAATCAATCAGTAAGTGTGTAATACTGTTACCATCTATAACATGTAGATTGAGACGAGTCGTCGTTTCTAAGACAACAAATGCACCTACCAATTGTGAGTGTCACAACTTATTTCCTTATGGATAGCCCATTGTGTAACTTTGAGCTCAACAACAAACAAATAAAGAACTGTTGTTGTTCGGAAATATGTTATGAATATGCTTTTATACACTTACACCAACTGGCAAGCGTGTAGTTTTGCAACCTTCATTCGTTTATACACAAACATGTAGGATACCGTTAGAGTTCTTTGTCTAGAGAATATCCCTGCGAGGTTTTGGTATTTCTAACTGAAAATATGTTTTTCCAATGTAGTAAACCCCCATTTTATTAGTTTGATCAAGGCGAATGTGCTAATGCTCTACAAATTTGAACTTTTTCTCAACGTTCACCAAATCCTTTGTTCATTCTATATGTATATTTTACTAATAAGCTTGTAGTTGCTTTTATGCTTTTCATAATAATTGTTAATATTATCGAATATTAAGTTTAATTAAATAACACTTAATCCAAGTTTTGTTTTAAACTTTGCGACATACATCTCAAATATTAATACACCTTTCCTTCTACGTCAGCTTAACTGTATGTTATAATTGAGAAATGCTAGTTGGTTGTGGTTCATTTATCTGCTTTTGATATATACAGTTATACTGAGTCTGCTAGTTAGGAAATACCGTTAGGGAAAAACAACGGCAGAAATAAACTGGCCCTACTTTTCTACACGAACTTACGTGTTAATGGATAAAAAATGCCTAGTAATCAGTAATTCTGTAGTATTATTACCTTCTATAACATGTAGGCCCCGACTGAGTCTTCGTTTCTATGACAACGAATGTGAGTTTCGCAGTGCACAATGTTTTGTACGCGTGTTCTGATAAATGAAAGCTGAAAGCTTGATTCTCGGCAACCCAGTTTCTGAAGTATAGAGATTTGATGCGTCGTTCTTTCTTGAAAATAATGAAATTTTCATCAGTTCTTCGTTTTTTATTATCAACTCTAGGAAGTGATACTGGCTTTTTTGTTAGAATTCAGTATCGTGGGGCAACATTCCTACATCTCAGCGTAATTCCAATCTGTAAACGAGCAGCTTGCTATATAAGTACCCAGAGGTATTTAATCTACTTATGACTTAGGTAACATTTGCTAGAATTATTAAAGAAAAGGGTGACACTAACCAGTTCTCATGACTCAATAAAAACCTGCGGCTTTTATCCCACGCGTTTTACCTAACGCGTTTAGTAAGAGAGTTAGTATGTGCGTGTGTTTTTTATTAATGGTACAATAAAATAACAGTGCTTACCAACCGTGGACATCACAGTTTATTTCCTTACATATGATGCAAGCCCAGTTCTGTAATATTTCACGTAACAACAAAGAAACAAAATTAGAAGTGCTATTTTTAATTATCTGATTTCCATAATCACAAACGGCCTGTCATTATCAGATGGTTAACATGCTCGACTCGTAATCTGAGGGTCGTGGGTTCGAATCCTTATTGCACCAAACATGCTCGCTCTTTTAGCCGTGGGGGCATTATATGTGCGGTCAATCCCACTATTCGTTGGTAAAAAGAAGTCCAAGAGTTGGCGGTGGGTGGTGATGACTAGCTGCCTTCCCTCTAGTCTTACACTGCCAAATTAGAGATAGCTAGCGCAGATAGCTCTCGAGTAGCTTTGCGCGAAATTCAAACCATAATCACAAAAGTATTTCATTAATTCAACAATTGCTCCCACTGACTGCCATTTAAAGTTTTTCGTGAACTATTGAGACGAGGACCTAAATTCCAGAACACTGGCGTTCGTATAGAAACGTGTGCTCAACCTACTAAATACTCCATCTAGTTTTTTAGTAAATATTTTTTAGTAAATTATTTAACTCTGAAATCGCACAAAAATTGCAATTATTTAGTTGTAACTTTGAAGAAAAGAAATTCTGCTATATCATTTTTTCCTGCAAAACTTTGCATATGTTTAGGGTTCGGTCTTTTGCTTCGATAAATGCGGTGACACTCCCGAAACCGTAAAATCAACATGATTGGAGTGACTGTTTATCTGTACAATAACTACACAATACAGATGGAACATGTTTCTGTTTAGTCATAAGGAGGATAAGCTAAATGTTCAGGTCCGTAACCTCCGACGAAAATCCCAATTGCTCAGGACAGTGAAGGGCTTTAGATTGATAACACCTTCCAATAGCAAGCTAAACAACCTCGTGTTAAAGTAAATCTCAACTAAGCTCATCATTGCTATGATCTTGATGGCAAGCTGCTACAGAGTAATTTCATAAGTATACACAAATAAGACACTTAATTTCCTATTCCACTAATCTTCCTTTGGTTCTGGTGTAACAACTAATGGTGAAAGCCTGTTTATAGTTGTAACGCTGTTGGTTGGTGAACACTTTAATAACTCAATTATAGGTAGTGATTCATTCCAAAGTGAGATTAGCACTGTATGTATTGTTCGTTTAAAGTGTATATTTTTAATTCGATAAATCTTTGAGCAACTTTATTCGCATACACACTTTGAGAAGCTCGTCAGCCTCTGTGGAAAGAATTTTTTGAACATTTAAAACAAAAATTCACACAGAAGATATTTTGACTCAATAAAATCACATTGTCCGGGAAAGTGAGGATGTGAATTAAAAAGAGATAATTAATTCATTTTGACATTATATCCGTAGCTTTCTATGTTTCTCACCAGGTCTTATTACCTCAAACATGGTTTTAACATATTTTAATGGTCGTGGCTGTCATTTGTCCACTTCAATATTGGAGTATAAATTTGAAGGTCAAAACCCAGTCACACAGGTTTACATTGTTGTTGTTGTTGAAGGTTTCGCGCAAAGCAACCCAGTGAGCTTTTGCACTCAGTCGAACCTCGGTCTTTAGCTTAGTAAGTCAGTAAACTCACCGCTTCCCGTGAAGTATTGAAGATAAGAAACTTATGGATATCACCTTACTTCGCCTTTGAAATAATTTACAAGTTTCTTGCTAACAATCATGCCAGTTGTTGAGGTCAGTAGCTTTGTGGGTATTTCGTTAATGGGTCAGTTTTTTAGGTCTGTAGTTTTAATGTTTTTTTTTCTATTGCACCAGTTTTTGAAGTCAAGTTCATATACCTTAATAGTACAGCAACTTCTTTGGCTAGTAGTTTTGTATATATTCTGCTAGTTGGTTAGTTTAGGTGTCTTTATCTGTATAGGCTTTTTTACCTTTAGCGTCAGGATTTGAGGTTAAGTTTTATACACATTATTAGTGTATAAACTATTGAAGTCAATAGTTTTGTAGTTATTATCCTATAAGGTCAATATTTTTGTGTTTGTAATAGCTTTAGGTTTTTGTTTTGTTTGTGCTAATACACCGGTTTTATATCTATATCAGTTCTTGAAGTTAGAAGTGTTTTAGATATACACTGCTGGCCAAAATCTCAGGACCAATAAACATAGAGAAAAAATTTGCATTTTGCGTTGTTAGACACGACCACTTATTTGAGTAGAGCTTCGAAAGATGAAAATAAGAAAAGGGAAAAAAAAAACTCTTTTAGCATTTAATAGAAAAAATATGAACACTACGAAATTAGCCTAAATACTAGCTGGTCAAAAGTTTAAGACCATACTGAAACGAATCGTTAATCGGTAAATACGTAACGAAATTTAGTCATTTGTGTTCAAGCATTAGCGTTGTCAACATCTCCCACTGACATCTCTTGTGTTACATTGGGTGAAAACATGGCAAAGGCTAAAAAGTTGACAGAGTTTGAACGTGGCAGAATTGTCGAGCTGCAAAAGCAAGATCTCTATGAACGTGCCATTGCTGGTGAGATTGGGCGTAGTAAACCTGCTGTTGTAAATTTCTTAAAAGACCTTGAGGGATATAGAACGAGAATTTCAAGTGGTCGGCCCAAGAAAATTTTGCCGGTGTTGAGCAGGAGGATTTGACGGGTTGTTCGGCAAGACACCAGCCGATCGTCGAACCAGATTAAGGCCCTTACGGATGTAAAATAAAGGTCAAGAACAATAAGACGACATCTATCAAAGAAAGGCTTTAAAAACCGTAAACGTCTTTAAAGGCCACTCCTCCTTCCACACCACGAAACAGCTTAGTTAAACTTTGCTGAGAAGCACCAAACATGGGAAAAGTGGACGCAGGTTTTGTTCTCTAATGAGAAAAAAATTAACCTGGATGGTCCAGATGGCTTTCAACGTTACTGGCACGATAAGGATATCCCACCGGAGACATTTTCAACACGACACAGTGGAGGAGGTTCCATCATGATCTGGGCTGCCTTTTACTTCTATGGAACAATGCTTCAGGTTATACAGGGGCGTCAAACAGCAGCTGGCTACATTGGGATGTTGGAGAGAGCATCCTTATTGACTGAAGGCCCTCGCTTGTTTGGAAATGACTGGATCTTTCAGCAGGACAACGCTACAATCCACAATTCCCGCAGGACAAAGGGCTATTTCATGGCGAATAACATAATTCTTTTGTGCCATCCAGCGTGTTCGCTCAAACGGAACCCTATTGAAAATGTTTGGGGGTAGATGGCAAGGAAAGTCTATAGAAACGGACGTCAATTCCAAACAGTGCATGGTCTTCGTGAAACCATCTTTACCACTTGGAATAACATTCCAGCCAGTCTTCTGCAAACGTTTATATCGACCATGCCAAAGTGAATATTTGCAACTCACTACTAAGACCTCTTGTTGGGCAACACCTACCCTGTTTTGGTCTTTTTTTGTATGGTCTTAATCTTTTGACCAGCTAATATTTAGGCTAATTTTATAGAGTTCACATTTTCTCTATTAAATGCTAAAAAGGTTTTTTATTTTTATTTTCCCTTTTCTTATTTTCACCTTTCGAAACTCTACTCAAATAAGTGGTCGTGTCTAACAACGCAAAATGCATATTTTTTCTTCATGTTCATTGGCCTTATGATTTTGGCCAGCAGTGTATTTTTGCTAGTGTATTGGTTTTTGAGGTTTGTAGTCTTGTAGCTGCTTTGTTAGTGGCTTAGTTTTGGGGTCTGTAGTTTTTTATTTTGTTACTTTCTTCATTTTCTATGTATTGTGTAATAATTAGTGGAGTGTGGGACTATAATCTTTAGCCCACTGATTCAAAACCAAATTCCATCCATCCATCCATCCATCCACAATCAAGAACTTATTCTATGTGCCATTTTGTAAACCCTCGATAACATGCAGTTGTTTTTGAAGTCAAGTTTCATACACCTTATTAGTACAGCAACGTATTTGGCTGGTAGTTTTGTAGATATTCTGCAAGTTGGCTAGTTTGGGGTCCTTTAGTTGTATAGGTTTTTTTTTTTCCTTTAGCGTCAGGATTTGAGGCTAAGTTTTATACACCTATAAACTATTGAAGTCAATAGTTTTGTAAGTATTATCCTATAATGTACGTATCAGTCTCATTAGATAATCCGCTAATATAGTACCTTACTAACAGGTGGATAAAAATAAATTAAATAGTAATCAGTTAACTTCATTATTAACATGGAATATCTTGATCTTCATTCTGTTTCTCTTCTTTTTGTTATTCACTAAAAATTTAATTAAAACTAATTAATGTTTTTTAATAGCCGTCGTTTTTCATACATTTATTAGGAAAGTTTACACATGAGTGAAACGGATAGTGAAAACATGAACAAATTTACTCCGCACAAATACACGTGTAGCGAGTTCTCCCATTGGATCAGCCATAATTTTACGGACTGACAATACTGAAAATTTGAAGTTCGATTACTCGCGGGAGACTAGGTGTAAGATAATCCATTGTGTTGCTTTGTACTAATAAAACAGTATCAAATTGTAGGGACTTTTCGGTTAATTCGTACGATAAAACTAGCTTTATTTAAGAACTACGCTGCTTAGTAGACCCTGTGACAGATGAACAAACAGCATGATGTATTAGAATCACGTTGAGACAGATGGGGTTTGGTTTGGAAAAACATTCACAAGTTTGTTTATTTTTTCAAGCTAAGTTCCCTATAGGTCAAACAAAACTAGGTTTATTGAATTATCGTAACAATTTAAACTTTTCGCCTGATATTTCAGTACTGTTTTGATTATTTTGATAAAGTGTAATTGACAAAGTGGTTGATATTTTGTATTTTACAAATGCAGGTAATCCATGCGATTTTTCACCCATTTACATGAATTACCAATTTTCGATAAACGAATCTAGTCCTCACTTTGAAAAGGCATTTCCATCGACAATTATTGTATCTGTAGCATGTTGAAACAGTACAGAGGTTACCAAGAATATATATACAACCGGATAAGCAAGAAAACAAAACCATTAATCGTATTAGCTTGCGTTTGCAGGTTTCTTGTTAGCTTAAGTGAGGGTTTCTTCCCTCCTCTTTCTTTAGAAAATATTGAAATCTGAAACGTGCCACGTGATCTTTCAGTGCCACAGAAAAGAAGTCCATTGGTTTTAAGCCTGAAGAACGCAATAACTATTCATCTACTAGTTGAAAGCCTCCAAAGTATCCAAAAACCTTAAACCCATAAAACGAAGTATCCCATCTTTTTGGTAGAGAGGTTGTCAATTTCTTGTAGCTATCGTAGTGTGTAGCACATCAGTATTTCATGGTAGGTTTCGGTAGTCGCCGTACCAAGGTAGACGTCGATACCTAAAATGTCACGCAAGGACCCTTCCTTCCACCCACTTAGTTAAGCACGAGTGGTTCATGTTTCCTTCAGTCACCACCATGGAGTATTCAAGTGTGTAACTCAGGAATGAAGTTTATCTTTCATATACATAATAGACATATTCCTTGCAACTTATAAGGCCAAGCAAACTTTTGCCAGAACAGGTACATTTTGATATCTTTATGAAACTAGTATTCTAGTAAGTAAGAACAGTTGGAAGTAATTTGGATTTAGACCTCGGATTACTGACGTTACGACCAAATTTTCTGCGCGATTTCGTTTTCACTCTTCTTCAGACAATACAGTTGTCGCATATATGGTTTCTTTGTAGAATCCATGTCACATGGAACCTCAGAGCACCAGTCTCACAAAACTTAGGGGATATTTTATAAATGGCTACTCAGAAACGAGGTACATCATTGAGATATCCATGTCTCCATTTTGCCTGTACAGTCTCATCAAATTAACATGTCTTCCTATCGCTTTCGCCTTTACAAACTCATTTAACTATGCACATCTCCATTTCGACCTTGAGGTCCAGTTGAGATATCTACGTCTCCATTTTGCCCTCACATTTTCGGCATTTTCTTGCTTTTGGTATGATTTAAGGAAAGCGATTCCTTGTTCTCTTTTTATTCTTGGGTCCTTTTATTTATTTCTCTTGAAAAAATAAAGTCAATAGTTTCCCAACTTTTGACCACTATCTTATATTTGACGTATCTGAAGGTAAAGCAGTATGTTTTGACTTAATCAGTGTTAAAGGTTTTTTTGTTTTTGTTTTTTTATCTAAAGCAAGGTGAAGCAATAAAATTTTGAGATAAAACGAGGTGAATCGAAATGTTTTGGCCTAAAGCAATGTGTAACAATATATTTATACACATGGCATGAAGAAGCAGTGTCTTATCGAGAAGTATTTATCAAATTCCAACAAATAATTGCTTCCAATTGTTTTTTGTCTTAAAAGATGCATTTTATGATTATTATTTGAGAATTTTGAATTACATGACACGTAAATACAAAATAAAACAACTGGAAATTACATTTTGTTCGTACATATTTATTTTTTGTTTCTGAATTTCGCGCAAAGCTACACTAGGGCTATCTGGGCTAACCGTTTCTAATTTAGCAGTGTAAGACTAGAGGGAAGGCAGCTAGCCATCACTACCCACTGCCAATTCTTGGGCTACTCTTTTACCAACGAATAGTGGGGTTGACCAACACATTATAACGTCCCCACGGTTTTTCAAGGGCTAGAATGTTTGATGTGACGGGGATTCGAACCCGTGACCCTCCTATTACGAGTCGAACGCCCTAACTCACCTGGCCATCCAGAAAGTGTGCAAATTGCATAATATACATTTTATTTGTTTTGAATTTCACGAAAAGCAACACGAAGGCTATCTGCGCTAGCCGTCCCTAATTTAACAATCATCACTCACCACCAGCTCTTAGACTACTCTTTTAGCAAAGAATAGTAGGATTGACCCCCCACGGCTAAAAGGGTGAGCATGTTTGGTGTGATAGGTATTCGAACCCGCAACCCTCAAATTATGAGTCGAGTGCTTCAACCACCTGGCCATACCGAGCCCATGCATGTTTAGTTATTGCTTTCAGTAGGACACCAGTAAATCTATGGACTTACAACACTGACATAGAGGGTTCGATTCCCTGTGGTGGATGTAAGAGATATTTCAATGTTCTTTTGCATTAAAACAAATAAATAGTGCTTCTAAACCTAATGATTGTATTACGTTGCTATTATGTAAAATAGCTTTCCCATGGAGACAGTTGAAACTGAAGTTTATTTCATCCCAGTGTCCCTTAAACATAGCAAATAACTCGTTCCTTTTTCTCTCTCTGTCTCTAATTAATTTTTAACTTAATTATATCTTAGCTTACTGGTACTTGCGTTAATTTGAAAACAATTGGTAATAATATTTATTCTTACAGGTATAATATTATAAATATGAAAGATATTCTGATCATAAAATTTTTTGTTGTTTCTTTTTTAAGAATGTTAGTACAAAGCTATTCTACACATAATCGTTAATAATTTTGTGTTGATAAGTTAATGAAAGGCAGCTCATCAACAGCATCCACCGCCACTTCTTGGACTACTCTTATTTGATCGAATAATGTGATTTGTTCATTACTCGTATAGAGTAACTCAGGCACCAAAGTTCGGAGCGTGTTTATGCGTCGTCGGAGTTCGAACCATGATTACTCTATCCACAGTCTGAGCTGCTAATCACTAGGCTACAACCAACTGTATGAAGGAATATTATAAGTTATTTTAAACCTTGCAGTTCTCCAACCGTCAGTTTGTTAATCAGTTAACACCGTTTAATATGTGAAATAAAGAACATATCTATAAAACTGAAATCACCGTCGAAAAAAGTTAATTTTTGAACATTTGCTGAGGAGACGTCATTGCATTTGTTACTAAACATAACAGAATAGTTCGATGGAGCGTTTTTATTGTTGTGACGTTTCATCAAGGACAATGTGATGGTGGTTAACAACAGGAAATTAGTTAGGTGTCCCATAGCTAACGACACGTTGTTTGCAAATAGGAAATCACAACATGTTACTTTGCTCATTTTGTTTATGGAAACGCTACTGTTTGATAAATATATATACATCTAAGACTAAGCGTTAAATCGATTTCATCAAATCATTGCACTAGTGTTGTATGAAAGATTAATCGCACTTCATATGAAAGATATGAAGACGCAAAATATGGCGCCACTGGTGACATGTTTAGCACCTATATATTTGCTTCAGGCAAATTCCCGACCATTCGACAGCTGGCAGTGCCGCCATAGAGAAATTTATAGACGAAGGTAATGTCTCAGTCCTCTCCAAGGAAGGATATTCGTATGGCGAGATTGTTAAATGATGCAAACCAAAAAACAACACATTTTCGGGAAAAGAAGCTTTTGTTGGTCGTTATGGAAACGGAATATCGTACTCAGCCAGCGTCTCAGACAGCTAAGTGCTTCGAAAACACCACCAACAGGCTAGTCCAGGGCACGATTCGTCCAAAGAAGGCTATATGAGCGAAATATGAACCTATGATCCACACCACTTAAATAAAAAAATCCATTTCAATGATACAACATTTATCTTGGTACCGTTAAGGAGACAATAAACGAAGATTCAACTCCCAAGCTTCCAGCTACCCTTCGAAATCAACAGCTATTTTCATGTGAAAATAGCTCAAGTAACTGGATTAAGAGCTACCCCTTATACTGCCTGTGAAATATCTTGATTTGTACATTTCCAATAAATTTTCGAGCTTTTTTTCTATGTAAGTGTAGTTTTGGAAGCTGACGTCCACGTACAGTCGAGGTTCATAATCACAGCTGGCTTAACGATGGAGGAAAAGGTCCTAAGAACAGTATGGAACTTGCAATATCGTTCATATAAATTGCGATGACTCGTCAGTAGTTGAGTGTTTACACCATTAAAATAAAAAGAATAAATAAAGAACAGAAGTCTTTATAGGAATTATACACTTTATTAGGACCTCACCTGCATATTTGCGAGGCCCGGCATGGCCAAGTGGTTAAGGCAATCGACTCGTAATCTGAGGGTTGCGGGTTCGAATTCCCGTCGCACCAAACATGCTCGCCCTTTCAGCCGTGGGGGTGTTATAATGTGCGATCAATCCAACTATTCATTGGTAAAATTGCAGCCCAAGAGTTGGCGGTGGGTGGTGATGACTAGCTGCCTTCTCTCTTATCTTACACTGCTAATTTAGGGACGGTTAATGCAGATACCCCTCGTGTAGCTTTGCGCGAAATTCAAAACATATTTGTGAAATACTTCATTTATCTGTATATGCAAAATAGTTTTGAACATGTGATGTGACGAGCGATTTAAGCAGACGTAGTCATTACCGTGGCTAATGTGCAAAATGAAGAGTGAACACAAGAATCTATATTTCAGCCGACTATGACAGTGGCTGACCATCTTACAGGAATATCGTTTTCAAAGGCAGTTTTTTGGTGTGTTTTTTACTAACTTCTCAAAAATATTTGTCAACAAGGTTTATCAACAGTGGAAATTGAAAATATATTTTATGGTTACCAATAAAAATTCGCTAGTAACCTTTAATGAAAAACTGGAAGAAAAAAACGACTAGATTGTGATAGGGATTTTGTAACAGTCTGAAGAACTATTCTCGCGACAATTATTGGAATTTTAAATATTTTTAGAGAAGAAACAGTAAATAAAATGTGCAAGAACTAAAGTGCACATGAATGTTCTTTTTTGTCATGTCTTCCCTAACGGAATTTTTTTTCTCAAGGCTGTAATAACAGTTCAATTATGCTCGTACAATCTGAAAATAGTGCGAAGAACGTGAAACTGGCTTTGGTCATCTTTTAACAAAGTACAATAACAGAAAGTTTATGAATCGGTTGCAGATTGTATCTTTCGACAAATGGGTTAAAAATCTAGCAAAAAGCTTTCCAAGTTATCTTTGAAAGATTTTTATACTTATGAAGTAATAGTCATAACAAGAAAACAGTATTTTGGGTTGTCTGCTCTTATGTAAAATAACAGAAGATTCATGTTTAGTGTAAATTCCAAAACCCGAGTCTAACATCACGCTTTATCATAGATGTTAGGTTTATAATACTTAGAAGTGTTTAATGCAGTGGCTAAATTGGGATTTTTATTTAGATGGAACCCGCTTTTCTTTGATTGGCTCGTAGTTTTTTCCAGTCAGAAGACTAGGAATGCTAATGGCTTGAATCCTCAAGAGGCGAAACGCAGTTTCGTGCTAATTTAACCTATGCTTTAATGTTCTTGTGTAATAGTGTCACTGATAAAAAAAATACTTGAATTTATTTTCATATTGTGAGTTACGGTCCGGTACCATATATTAGTACAAGCTTCTACTTGGTCCAGTATGAGGAATAGCATTGTTCATATAGGAAACATTACCTGTAGATGAGTAGCGAACATTAGCACAAGCGTACACTTAGTGCATTGTGGTAAACTATAAGTTATGGGTCAATAGCAGACATTAGCACAAGCGTACACTTAGTGCATTATGGTAAACTATAAGTTATGGGTCAATAGCAGACATTAGCAAAAGCGTACACTTGGTGGATCATAGGAAACTTTCTTGTAGGTTAGTAACATACATTAACATGAGAGCGTAGTTGGTATACATTGTAAGAACCCATTTCGTATGAGTCAGTACCAGGCACATCGCAACCATACATTTGCTCAGTACGGGCTACTGTTTCCAGACAGTAGCATACATCACTATATTTAACATATACGTTAATTATTTTATAGAGTAACGATTTTTCAATCACGAAAAAGGTTTTCACAAATTATACCCTTTATAACATTAATTTTAAAAACTTTGAAAATCTTCCTTAAAATCCCAACAGTCAAGCTTGTATAAATGCTATGCTTCGATTAATCTACCTGTGTATTATACAATTCAGTTAATATCTCTATAAGTTGCCACATCACACCTAACACGCTCGCCCTTTCATCCGTGGGAGTGTTATAATGTAACGGTCAGTCCCACTATTCGTTAGTAAAAGAGTAGCCCAAGAGTTGACGGTGGGTGGTGATGACTAGTTGCCTTCCCTCTATTCTTAACTGCTAAATTACGGACGGCTAGCGCAGATAGTCTTCGAGTACCTTTGTGCGAAATTCAAACCAAACCAATCTCTATAAGTTAAAATTCCGCGTTTGCAGAAATGTCAAAAATTGTCTTATTGTAAACACATTAGCCACTTTTTAAAAAATTAGGAACAAACTTTACACCTGATACTATGTTCCTCTTTGCGCATGTTCGTTTACTACGAAGGCTTAGCCAAATGTCTTACAATTATTTTAGCAGAATAAAGGCGTCGTAGTTTTTCTTTTACTGAACAACTTGTTATATGAGTTAAGAATTTTTTAATCAGTTATATCGCTTGCGTGTATGTTACATTTCTATCATTATAAACTAAATACGTCATCGCATGTTCCTATTAATTTTCTTGAGTTTCTTAACTCTGTTTGTTTTTCTCTTTATATTGATCTTTCTAACGGGTTTTTGCTTTCCCTTTCTAACTGTAATCTCGGAAGAGAAGAAATATCAGGAGTAAATCTAATTTAGTATTAGAAGAGTGAAAGACTGTCTTGCAATCAACTGTAGAAATGTTTTCTAGCAGAATGAATGAGAAGTTTATATATCCAAAACATTTAAAAGAAACACATTCGTTATATTTCGTCTGGTTTGAGAGTATGCACGTTAAATTAGTTTCTGTTTAAAATATTTTTTATTTAGTGTTTTATTCAGTACTTTGATGGTGTTGTTTTCTAGGGTGAATATTGTTCGTGATATTATGAAAATATTCAATAAGAAATGTTGATGAAGGCATCTTGCAGTTATAATGGAGTCAATAAATGTATTTAGTTTTCATTTAATGATTTGTTGTTTTGTTAATTTGCATAAAATATACAATCTAAAAGAGAAATCATCCCACTAATCATGATCTGGAGGACAGAACAGATAAAACATCAACATAACAAAGAAATTGTTAGATGTATATGACTGTTTCCGTTTAATTATAGAACAAGTGTTAAATTTAGTTATTTCAAAAGCAATAGTTTATCACAGTTTTGTTTACTTAACTGTTTGGCTCGGCATGGCCAGGTGGTTAAGGCACTTAACTCGTAATCCGAGGGTCGTGGATTCGAATCCTCGTCACACCAAACCTGCTTGCTCTTTCAGCCATTGGGGCGTTATAACGTTCCGTCAATCCCACTATTCGTTGGTAAAAGAGTAGTCCAAGAGTTGGCGGTGGGTGATGATGACTAGCTGCCTTCCCTTTAGTGTTACACTGCTAAATTAGATATGGCTAGCGCAGATAGCCCTCGTATAGCTTTGCAGGAAATTCAAAACAAACCAAACGTAATTGTTTACGAGTTATACGTCGTGTAATTCAGTTCTTGTGAATTGATGATTGTTGTATTACTAAGTCATGTTACTAGAACTATGTTTTTCTCGTTGTTTTAATTGTGTGCCATTACATCATAATATCTCGTAGTGAGTTTGGAATATTCTAAGCTTCTGTAGGGCTATAAATACATGTCCAAAATGTTGTTTGAGTTAGTTAGATAGCGATAAATAGGTATAGACTGCTTGATTGAGTTCAGCCATTAAGAGCATATAGTGACGATTTCTTAAGTGAAATTATTACAGATTCTATTGTAATAACAGAGTAAAGAAGAATAATTCGTATTGTCAATTGTGTTATAAAATAACTGAACCAGCCTCTGCGGACTTTGACGAAGAAACGTCAATTACCTGAGGCTCTGGATAGACCTGTTGTGACCAACAGTGTAAGGAACATTTGTAGATACGTTTGTATTGTTTTAACATATATTATTTTAAAACAAATGGAATGTGTGTTGTTTATTGTTGGCATTTATCGCCAACAAGCCACACACACCTACCATAAAGAATCCAGGCTACAAAAGCTAACAGACGTTCAGCGGTTAAGATGCCGAAATAGGATCTCAGGGTCCATATTTTGGGTCTGAACTGTATCGGTATTTTATTTTACTGTGCAATTCTGGAGGGTCACGTTCAATTTAGACCTCTTTTTTTCCCTATCATTTGCTTCTCCTTATAGCAAAAATAAATTCATAAATCGCAATGAACATTTTTGGGCCGTAAGTGCTTTATCAGATCAAAGGTAAATTCCACTATCTGATCAAACAAGTTTGTTTGTTTGTTTTTAATTTCGCACAAAGCTACTAGAAGGCTATCTGTGCTAGCCGTCCCTAATTTAGTAGTGTAAGACTAGAGGAAAGGAAGCTAGTCATCACCACCCACCGCCAACTCTTGGGCTACTCTTGTACCAACAAATAGTGGGATTGACCGTAACTTTATAACGCCCCCACGGCTGAAAGGGCGAGCATGTTTGGCGCGACGGGGATGCGAACCCGCGACCCTCAGATTACGAGTCGCACACCTTAACACGTTTGGCCATGCCGGGCCCTGCTCAAACAAAAGTAGCCAAAGAGTACTCGAGAGAAGGTTTGACTAGCGGCCTTCTCCTGTAACCTGTCAATTCAAGATTTGTGTAGTTTTTGCAAATATCCGAAAACAAACAAAACTGAAGCATTTTGCTCCCAGACAAACGGTAGTAATGTAGAGAAGCTGAGGTTTAAAGCCTGGAAAGTGTTCTCAGTCATTACCAAAGTGTTGTATTATTATTCCTTCTGAGAAGCTGAAGTTGTCTTATATTAGTATTATTATAAAAGTCATGGCATTCGTTATAGTTTTTTTTTATATTTCTCTGTTTAATTGTATTAGATTCCTTTGACCTTTATGTACGTAAAGCAATCTAATTGTATCTCACTTAGTGTAAAATGGTTAGAAGTGGCTGAAGCTCTGAGTGAAATTTCTAATTTAATATTGAACAAAACGTATATTAAACAAGAGAGTAGGCTTTTCAAATGAAGGCCCAATTAGACGCTGTTTGTGTCACAGGAAAGATTTTAGCTCTTAAACAATCTCATTACATCTGATTCTGGATTCGAGCTGAAACGAAAATTACTTAAAAACATAAATGGATGCCCATGATTAAGTAAGACCTACACGTAGTTGCATGGCTGAGCCATTCTCTCATGTGATTAAAGAATGTCCTCTATATTTCTTGCGTCAGAGTGACAACAGCATTTTTACATTGTATTATATAAGACTGATCCAATCCATCAATAGTCCATGGCAGTCCTTGAGTGAAGAATAATGTAAGTTAATAAATGACCACGCAGCTTGTTTGAACGTTCAAACGAATATTTAAAGTGATCGAATGACATGTTGTCAGGTGTTTTATATATAAAATCGATTATTTTATTAAACAAGATGTAATCATTATATCAAGATTGTACAGTACCAGTTGTACAATTTGTGTACATTAGGTATGTAGAGTAGAAAATAAACTAATTGTTATTATTATTGTATTTAGAATTTTCTATTCCTAATCATGAACTGACAAGGGGAAGGCTTAGTTTGTTTTGTTTTGAAGTTCAAGCAAAGCTACACGACGGCTACCTACACTAGCCGTCCCTAATTTTACAGTGTAAGACTAGAGGGAAGGCAGCTAGCCATCACCACCCACCGCCCCTTTTGGTTTACTCTTACCAGCTAATAGTGGGATTGACCGTCACATTACAACGCCCCCACAGCGAGCATGTTTGGTGTGACGGGGATTCGAACCCGCGACCCTCAGGTTATGAGTTGAGCGCCTGAACCACCTGGCCATGCCGGACTAAGTGGAAGACAGTAGCACTGCCGATTTTGATACTTCTTTTGTTTAATCGAATATTGGGATTTTGTGGTTACTCCTAAAGCGCATATACGGTGAGTTTGTAGGCAACATGATATGAACTTTAGGACTAATAGATCAGGTACGCTTACCATTAGGGTCACGCTTGTTCTTAATTGAAGTACGTTTTACGATATATAACCAACTTAACATTTATTGTACTAATATACGCTAAAAAAACTTACAAATATTGATTAAGTGCATCACACTTTTCTTGCTGTAGTGGAAATCCTGTTACATGTATCACTTTCAAGGGATTCGGTTATATATGTATGATTCTCTTAGTTAATTATTATTAATTAATTTAAAATTATCTTGCAAAACAACTTGTAAAATTATTTGAAATAAGATAAATCTTGGTTATTTCATATATCATTTCAGAAAAACTTCAACATTGTATAGAAAGTATATGTTTGTCTGGCCACTCTCAAGGAATAGTCCTATTGGCCTTACTGAGATTTATCTTATTATTATTGTTTGTAAGAAGTTGCAGTAGTTTTGTGTTGGTTTAGGACATCTCAAATTGGTTAGTTTTTTGTTAAGCACAGTGAATACATCACAAAAGTGACGGTTAAATCCCACTATTCGATTAGAATAGTCCAATAGTTCTAGGTGGGCGCTGTGGACTAGCTGCCCTTCCTTCCACTAAATGACTAAAAAACAGTAGGGACGGGTAGAACAGATAACCCTAATGTAACTTGGTGAGAATTTCTGAACAAATTAAAACGATATTAAGTGCAATTATAAAAGTAACCTTTGACTAAGTTGATAAAAACTAAAAACAAAGGAAATATTTAGTTAGATGTATAACATTTTGTAAGTAACTAAATTTTCTCGATAACATTTTATCATGTTTAACCGGTACAAAGGAAAGCTAAAAACTCTCTTACAATATTTAAAGTTCCTGCTCAGATGTTTTCTCTCTTTAGTTCTAGCTCCACTAGAAGCTACTTGTATCTAGAATGATAATAGGATTTGTTGGAATGAAAGTTATCTAGAAATAATATATTGTTTTTATAACAATGAAAAAGCAGAGAGAGAAGTTGGTGAAAATTAATCAAATTTGTATGTTAGATTGAGAAACTGGTAACAAATGTATTTAGAAAATGAAAAGTATATAAATAGCGCTAGAAACTGGGTTTCGATACCCGTTATAGGCAGAGCACAAAGAGCCCATTCTGTTGCTTTGTGCTTAATTACCAGCAAATTTATATAAATAAACTATTTAGTTTTAGCCTTCATAAGGCTGAATTAATTATCTCCCAACCACAGAAGAATTAACTGGGATACCCGCCACCATTAATTAAAAAACATGTATATAAGTGTGTTATTATCCATATATATGAATGTATCTTTATATCCAATAGACGTAGACAAGAAATAATTCTGTTATACTAATCACGATGGTATTAAAAATAAAACATATCAACCAATAAGGATAATGTAATATGGAATTCTGGTTTTCACTGTGAAAGAGCCTCTTATACGAAGTCAAAGCAGAACTGTAAAATTTCTTGAAAAGCTCTATTAAAGCATTTCGTGAGGTACTTCAGTTTTATACCGTGATTAACAAAAGAAAAACATTAAAACAATTAGTAATTTATTGGAATTGAACTCGAGTTATTCTGAGTGCATGCATAATTACTATTTTTAAATTACAGTGAATGGTATGGTTAGATCTTATTTTGCTGTCATGTCGCATGTAGATATTCTACAGAACATTATTTGTTTATCGCATTTTCTTACCAGTAAAATCTATGTATGCATATATATATAAAATATCCAAATGTTTGCCCATCTATCACGCTCTGTATCTTCTGAACAGTTAATCGTAGAAATATGTGTATTTCAAAATGCTTATTATCACTAATATCTTATTAGAGGAAAAATATAGTTCTTTTCTAATTCCTCAACTTTCATACAGATATGAACATCGATCCGTTAGTCATGGTGCGTGTTGATCGGTCGATCTAAAAAGAGAGAAGAAAAAAAAACTTATTAAAACCAAAAATGTTTCTTTTGAAACTGACTGAAAGAAACATTTTGAAGATAGGAGCATGAAAGAGAAACGTGGTTTGTTTGTACATACATATATGTTTTTCGTATCTGTGTTATATACATGTATGACTGTTGTACTATGTCGAATCAAATGGTTTTAATTGAACTGAATATTTCTACTTTTTAT
The DNA here is from genome assembly GCF_004210375.1 of Tachypleus tridentatus. Lineage (NCBI taxonomy): Eukaryota > Metazoa > Arthropoda > Merostomata > Xiphosura > Limulidae > Tachypleus > Tachypleus tridentatus. The sequence continues at coordinate 129,911,474 of NC_134832.1, read as the reverse complement.
AATTCTTAGAGAAACGACAACTGGCGAAAAACGCTCACTTCCGTAGTGATTTTTTTCTGGCGCTCAGTAAAATATCAAGAAACGGTGGCATCCAGTAGTAAAAATTCCCCAGGCTGTTTAACGAAGATGAGTACTCTATTGTTCTGGATGCACACATTGTATCGAAACCTATACATTTTTGCCGACAGTATCTTGTAATCAGTTTTCTTTGTTTAAAACAAATGCAGTGTAATTTTCCTTATTGAAGTAATACATGAAAAGAAAGAGACTGTTGTAAACAGCACATTAGACAATAATTTTGCTTATACGCTCTGATCTAAGAGAGTAATTTGACTGTATATTTCTTATTCATTTATTGGCCTTCATGGGTAGATAGTTAGGGAACTTGACTCGCAATCTGAGGGCTACAGGTTCAAATTCTCGTTCCACCAAACATATTCGCCTTTTGAGCCGTGGGGGCGTTATAATGTGACGGTCAATCCTACTATTTTGGTAAAAGAGTAGCCCAAGAATTGGCGGTAGGTGCTGATAATTAGCTGCCTTCCTTTTAGTCTTTCGCTGCTACATTAGTGACAGGTAGCGTCGATAGCTCTCGCGTAGCTTTATGTGAAATTCAAACCAAACTTTCCTTATCAACGTGCCTCGTTGGGACAGCGGTATGTCTTCGGATTTTCAAAGTTAAAATCAGGCGTTCAATTCCCCTCAATAGACACAGCAGATAGCCCGATGTGGCTTTGTTATAAGAAAAACACACAGTCATTTATCAGCACTTTGGGAAAATTACAGTTGGAACAATTCAACAGTCGTGTTATTAACTAATTATCGTTTGCGAAATAAACATGGTATCTAAAACAGAGCTGAAAAATACAACTTGCCTGGAAATTGAATCCATTTGAAATCGAGAAAGTTTCTATTTTATTAATGCGAAAATATACGTGTAATATTTACTATTTTTCGATATTGTTTATTCGAAATAGATTTGGGCTCTAAGTTTTTGTTGAACATTTTTCTAAAATTAAATACAGTTTGTACCAGAAATGTCAATAAAACCAATAGAAAAGGTTTAAACGAACTTTATTATTACTTAATGATGCAAATACAGAGTCTTGGAATTAAAGTATCTCTGCGGCCGAAAAGTAAGATACTAATGTTAAGTTTCCAAATCGACACTTTGTTTTTAATTCTAGGTGAGCGTTCCATAAATGAACTCTCACTTCTCATAGGATTATGCTTAATAATATGTTTAACAGAGTGATGCGATTTTCACGAAGGATTAACTTCACTGACGACATATTTTGTTATTTATGGCGTTACTCTCAGCTGTGTTTTTCTTAATAATGTTTAAAAAATATTGATTTTGTATACCCTCGCAAAAATCCACATACGCAGGAAACATTATTACAAAGTTTTTCTTCCAGACGTTACCGCTCTTACATCTTAGATTGTTAATAATATGACCGCCCACTTGTCTGCAACAAAAACCAGTATCAAAAAATTGGCGCGAAGAATTTCATTCGGCACGACGATTATATGGAGGGTTCACCAATGCGTGAGTCACGTGATCTTGTGTCGCCGGTGTATGGGAATGTTGGATTTAGCATTATTTTGTCGTTAAAACGTCTTTAAAACCTTGAGTGTAAACATTAAGCTAACACCAGCTTTCTGGATTTTGATATATTTGTTAATTTGAAGATCACACTTTGAAAAGTAATCCATTTTCCGTTATCGATTTAAATTTTGCAGCTGAGTGATGGAATTAATCAATATTTATTATTCGCAGTTTTATTTCGTTTGAAGTAACTTGTGTATTCCTCGACTGCTTGTTAAACAATTTTATTTGTAAATGTCCATGTATGCGTGGTACAAATGTTTTATATTTCTGTGTAATGTTTCAATTTTTATTTCACATTCAAGGATTATTTTCATTAATACTTCTTATATGAAACTGAAAGATTGTTACCAGTTGCCCAGATTTTATGATCCCTCATCTGTTTGCCCAGCGTTTTCACTCAGTTTACTTAGAAGCAAATTTTCTCCCAAGATACCTACTTCGTTATCAGAATATAGGAAGTCCTGCAATGTTTTTTATCATACTTGTCTCCAGTATCTAATATCTGTTTCATATGTAAACTCATTTGGAAGAAAAATGCTATTAGTTGATATATTTTTTCCTAGATGTAATTTAGTGACTTAGCTCAAGTTTCTCAGTTCTTGTTGTTGTTATTGTATAGGGCTTTAACTGAGTCTTCATAAATCAACAGATACTGTTTTGTGTCCTGACATTTTGTGTTGTTACAATATAGAGCTTTGAGTAGATCAAGAGGTGAGCTATGTTGTGTAGTATTCCGTGTTATTGTTACAATATAGAGCTTTGAGTAGATCAAGAGGTGAGCTATGTTGTGTAGTATTCCGTGTTATTGTTACAATATAGAGCTTTGAGTAGATCAAGAGGTGAGCTATGTTGTGTAGTATTCCGTGTTATTGTTACAATATAGAGCTTTGAGTAGATCAAGAGATGAGCTGTGTTGTATAGGATGTCGTGTTCTTGTTACAATATAGAGCTTTGAGTAGATCAAGAGGTGAGCTATGTTGTGTAGTATTCCGTGTTATTGTTACAATATAGAGCTTTGAGTAGATCAAGAGGTGAGCTATGTTGTGTAGTATTCCGTGTTATTGTTACAATATAGAGCTTTGAGTAGATCAAGAGGTGAGCTATGTTGTGCAGTATTCCGTGTTATTGTTACAGTGTAGAGCTTTGAGTAGATCAAGAGATGAACTGTGTTGTATAGGATGTCGTGTTCTTATTACAGTATAGAGCTTTGAGTAGATCAAGAGGCGAAATGTGCTGTGTAGTGAGCATTTCGTGTTCTTGTTACAATATAGAGATTTGAGCTGATTAAGATGTGATCTATTTTGTGTAGGATTTCGTGTTATTGTTACTATATGGTGCTATAAAGCTTTAAGTAAGTTCATAGGTGAACTTTTGTGTTCTGGCAGTTTCTGTTACTATATAAATCCTTAAGTAGATCAGCATGTGATCTATGTTGTGGAGCATTTCATTTTCGTGTCACTGTACACGTCAAGTAGATCCACAGGGAAACAGTCTTGTGGCAGTTCTTTTTGTTTTTACTATATAGAGCTATAAACGTGATGTTTATAGATTCACAGGCCACGAGTAGAATCGTTGAAAGTATGAACTGAATAAATTGAAGATATATGAAGAATAAAACTAAACAACTCACGTGCTGCTATACGTATATGTGTGGATATATACTTCTTCCCAGAATTAGAACAGCTTATTGTTCCGAGAATAAAGTAACTGTACCTTTAGCTATGATATAGCTTTCTCAGCTGTTTGAATTGTTTACGTGGAAGTAAAATCTTCCACGCTACTGGTTTGATCTGTAAACCTAGATAATATCAACCCGAGAATAATAATAATAAGATACTAAAATTCAATACTGATATTTTGACAATGAATTATTTTCTCACTAGAGTTTTCATAGTATATGCCAACTTTTCTATTTTTGAACAATTCATCTTATACATTTTTAGGTTTGACGGTTCTTTCTGAAAAATCTAACATTTTCTATCAAGCGCCATTTTTTGTTTGCTACTTGTTATTTTTCCACGAATAATCCTGGTTGAATTTAATAACACACATTGAGACATGTTTAAAGCGAATAACAACAAAGTATGTTTCAAAACATTTAACAAGAAATAATTGAGTTTCATATTTCCATGCGAAGGTGCTACACAAAGGTTATCTGTACATAGTCGTCTGTAAGCTTGTACTGACAGACTAGAGCAGGGGTTCCCAACCTTTTTGCACTTGCGACATGAAAATGTAATTGATGAAATAAAATTAATGTTATCCCAAGCTACTTCTAACAAGGCTACGCGACTCCCCTGCCAAGGCTTTGCGACCCCCAGGGGGGTCGCGACCCACCGGTTGGGAACCCCTGGACTAGAGGGAAGAGCTCGTCAACATTTGAGTTTGTATAAATGTGATGGAGTTGACCTTTTCTTATATTAAAATTTACTTAAATATGAAAGGTTTTATTAACCGGTGTAAAATTCTTTCTAATGTTTAATGTTGATTTAAGATAGCGTGCCAAACGACCTTAAGTATTAGCTTAGTTAAATATTTTGGGTGTGGACACAAAATAAATTTCGCTCTTTCTGTCTATTGAGTAGAAAAAAAATAGCTTAGAGCCTTTGTAAAGTTAATAAGAGCTGTTTTTGATACCGTGTTCTTGTGTACAGGATATATAACGTTCTCTGCACAAATTTAAAACAGATAGTGATTCAGCTTTTAAGTTGTTTTATTATACCTCTTACGAATTTCTTGCAAACACGAAAAAATGGTTTATCGATGTAAGCAATTAGAGGATATAGATACAAGTTATTGTAAAATGTTATATTATATATTAAAGTAATCGTTTAAATACATGAAACGTGTGTGTGTGTGTATATATATATGTGGAACCCTACAGCTGAAAGGGCGTTATAATGTAACATTCAATCCCACTTTTTGTTGGTGGTGATAACTAGGTGCATTCACTGTAGTCTGTCATTGATACATTAGGGACGACTAGCGCAGCTATTCCTCATGTATCTTTGTGCAGTCCCCGCTAGTACAGCAGTATGTCTAATGATTTACAACGCTAAAATCAATGGTTCGATTCTCCTCGGTGGACTCAGCAGCTAGCCTGATGGGGCTTTGCTGTAAGAAAATACAACACAATTTTTGCGCAAATTAGAAAACGAAACATATAAAATATATATAAACAATACGAGAACGTGTAGGATAAACCGTATTATCCGACCCTTTACTTACATAAAAACTATTATTGGAATGCGTCAGCAAAACAAGTTCAGTTCTTATACTCTGTTCAACTCCTGAAGTGAAGTTAATATAGTAGATATAATCTCTTTCTGTTTTTATATTTTAAAATATCGTGCACGCTGACTGTATTGGTACTAAGCAAATTCTGGTGCATCATGTTGGCCATGTTTACCTTGTTATTGTTCTGTTTGGCGCTACTCTAGAGAAAACAAGAGGCGGTGAAGTAATGCATTGAAAACACATATTTCAAATCCTTGAAAACTAGTAAGTACGAACATCGGAATAAAACTGGAATATCAAATAAATTGCTTAAAGATTTAGAGAAATGTCAAACTTTACGGAACGTTAGTACATTCGATTTTAAGTCGAGATGATTTGGTTCATATGTATATACATCCTCGTCTTTAATGAAAGTGTACCGCAAATATGCGTGTATAATGTGCACTAGTTTTTTGACCATATACTACGAAAAGAAAAATCAATACGCCCATGTGTAGTGCGCGGTTAGGCATTTTTGTGGCAAGTGGTGTATCGTTTTGTTGGTTGGCAACTGTACGTGCGCGTATGAATTTATGTTTTCGTAATAATAACACTAATTGTATTGTAATTTATGGAACTGCATTTGCTGTCTTTGGATTTTCGTTTCCATCCACTGATAGAAGGTACTGCCATCTGTGTACGCGTACAAGAATGAAATAACATTGGCAAAGTCATCGTTTGGAATGAAATGGAAAAAATAAATAAATAAATATCATTTAACATGCACGCTCTTTTTGCTGTGGAATAATAAGATAGAGCATATTAAGTATCTATCTATGTTTAATATCATGTTTATTCCATATTGTTAGTTATATTTTTTAACCTTTTGTTGATACGACAGCAAAGATGATTACGTCAGAACATCAAATGTGTTGAGGCAATCTTCAAATTGAAAAGTTTATCTGAAAAATACTTTTCCATCTTATCGTGCGCCCTTCACATCTGAATTCACAAATTAGATAAATGTACCCACCGTACAGAGATATTTACGATGCTTATGTCTATAGATACCCTCTACATTAATAAAAGTGTTTATGTCTTATACGTTAGAACAAAATATAATGTAAAATAAATATGTTGAACTGCTTAATTATATCCAGTTTTTCACATGGTCATGGAAGTTCGTTTGGTTTCTTTGTTCGTTGTAAAGCGCAGACGTGTACAATGAGCTATCTGTGCTTTTCCAACTGCTGAATTCGAAATAGGATTTTTAAGGTTATAATCCCTCTGTGTTACTGTTAAGCCACGGTAGGGGAGACACCTGATCTAGTTAAACAATTTGAATCTTTTAATAGCGTTTTGATCTCCAGCGTTTGGTGTTATGAGCTTCATCGCGTTATGCCATGTTTTAGTTGTTTTTCACAAGTGAACAGTTTCTCGTTAAAAAAATCAATACTTTTAATGCTCAGTTATTAAATGAATAAAGAGTTTTATACAGTGGTTGAGTTTATTTGAATATAAAACGTGTTTACTCATTTTTATAATGAACAGTTTCAGAACTACATACATATCTCTATCCCTCCCACCACCACCTTATATATCTTCAGCCCATCATGTGCTTAACTCCTAACAAACAGGTCTGTGCTGAACACAATTAGATTTTTTTTATCTAATACATTGCTTCTTTTAGTAAAGAACTTAAGAGCAAATGAGAGCTTCAGCCACCTGTAAATCATTGGTAGCCTAAATTAACTTGGTGGTATTACTACAGCAAAATATTCATTAAATGTAATTTATCCTATCAAATCCACACACACACACACACACATATAACACAGCTAGTTAGAAATTGTAAACTTTTTTTATTATTAACACAGATGTCTGATGACGATAGACTGTCTCTCACCACGGCTGTCAGCGACGAAGAAGACGCTGAAACAAGAAACTCGCCCTTTCGTTCTCGTTCGGGGACCGCTGCTGCCTCTTTCAACTGTACTGGTGCTGTTAGAAAAGCTGGGTAAGTTAGGCCTAAATATTGACTTGAAGTCCATTAAGTTAGGCTTACGAAAATAATCGTTCCCATATTTTTTGTTTACAAACATTACGAGAATAAACAGAGAAAACTGTTCAAAACAAAAGCCATAACTAATATAAATTTTAGTTATTAAGTTAATTTCTTCAAGGGCGTGTAGATGTTTGATGTGTGAGTATTATTATGAAGATTAGAATATTGTTACAATGCAAGGCCACAGTGAGTGTTATAGTTAATACATTAGGTTTCATAAGGTGGCGTAAGAATAACCGGTTCAGAGCCCTTCTGGTCTATCGTCCCTATTATCTTACTCTTAATATGAAAACAGTTACAATTCTTCTAACGAAGATAGATAAACTAATGTTTAACTTGATATTTTCAAGAAAGTACTTAGGTACGTAAGTTTTCACCCACGGAAGAACAAAGTAAACAAATCGTGTACAATTACAGAGAGTGAACGTTTTAATTTATTACTTGACTGAACCATTGAAAAAGAACATTATTTCAAGCTAATAACGTAGTTCTTTGAATAACATACTGGTTTATATTACTTAAAATAATAGTAGTAATAAGAATAACTTGAAACAACCTATTCTGATAATATTTTTATAACATTTCTCCATTTTATGTTGTTTAATCTGGCATTCAAAAGATAAGCATTAATACTAGCCAGAGTTTTCCTGTTTGGCAAATCTACTGGTTTCTTCCCTTAACTTTTCGTGAGGAAAATGCATATAAAGACCTGATTGTTTTCGTGGGTTTTTCTTTGTTTGTTTCTGCTTCATTTCATAAATTTAGGTTAGATCAATTTCTAGAATTATCTCCTCTCGCTAGGCATCTAGCCCTCTTGATAGGCTTATGGGAGCGTTGTTCATTGACATGAGTTACGGAACCAAGACGTCGGGAAAACACAAGCGACTGTCTTGACTTACATCCGTATAGTTGAACTGGTTCTACACAAAGGATAACGATACTAAGGGATTTAAACATTTTGCCCAGACTATAAAGACACTGAAATGCCTCCGGTTTAAAATGTTTTATCCATAGAGCTATGTATGCAAACATGTGAATTTCGAAATTGAAAGGTATGTTGGCTATCCTAAAACGTGAAACGTCGAGCACTACATCAGAAACATCTGACGTTGGCGAAAAGTTTTTGATGCAGATAACTATATACCAGAATTTGCTTTTGCAATTTCAACTTCTTGATCATATTTCTGATACATCGAGTTATGCGACTTTTCATGAAAAGAGAGAACTTTAGCTCAATATATTCATATAGCTGCGTAAGGTTTTTATTATACGTTAACAACATATTAATGGGAATGGACGCCATCAACACAGTGCATGTATAAGAATTTTTTCAAATATGTAAGTTAACTGCTCATTATATATGTTTACGTGCAAAGGTGTTTTTCTTCCCTTGGCGGTAACGTATGAAATATTAATAATATGTATAACCTTATGGGTGCTTCTTAAATGGTTCACAGTATTTCATAGATACTGATATCATAGGTTATTTTATCACTAAATCTCTCTTCCAGGGCTTTATGGACTTGTTTAGGTACTTGATTCATAACTAGGGGCGTTAAAGTACTTATCACACGCTATGTGAAAGGCGAACTGACTTTACATTACTACCATTTTTAATATTAAACGGTAATTGGTTTTTGTTAATCAGTCGTCATGTTTATTCTAAACTACAGGAATTAGCGCTACACGTAAGTGTAATTATTTATTGCACAGTTTGTATGGAAGTAACTCGGTTGCCAATTAATCAGTGATGACGAGAAAACCCACTTGTAGAGAAAAATATATATATGTAAAAACGGCTCGTTTGGGTTGTTTTTGAGCCTGATGATGACCAAAGAAGGTCGAAACGTTGTTCGCTCCTACACATAAAAATTTTCTCAATCCAAGCGAGCCGTTTTTACATATATATGGTTGCCAGTTAAGTTTAAAACCGAGTTACCCGACAGATCATAGAATATGGTATCTATCCAGTAATTTTTGTTAACATCTTGATTTACTCAGTTTTCCAATTCCTCTTGTAGTTTCTGACAAAACGACTCGAAATTTTGCCTTTAGAATCTTGAACCTTGCAGAATAGAAAGTAAGAATATAATTTGCGAATGTATCATTTAAGGGGTCAATATAAAATTAGTTGGCAAAGACGTTTTGGGTTATATTTGATTGTTCTCGAATTTCGAGCAATGCTATTTGAGAGCTATCTCCGCCAGACGTTCCTAATTTAGAAGCGACAGACTAGAGTGAAGGCTGTTATTAAACTCTACCCATCGCCATCTCTTGAGTTTGTTTTTACAAATGAATAGAAGGTATGATAGTGATATTATAATGTCCCTAAGGATGAAACTGTGAGCATGTTTTGGAACGAGAGTCGAATCCACAACTCTCAGTCTACGAGTCAAATACCCTAACCCCCAGGCGATACCGGGCCCAGGAGTTTTGACATATCGTATTTGACCGGACCAGTTTACTTACAATTTATATTAAATTGTAAGGAGCGATTCAAAGGTCAAAGGGAAATCTCTCTCAAGAGAGTCTACGCACTTTTAAAATAAGTGTATAATTTTGTTTTCCACAATTTCCTGTTGGGCCACTTAATGGAAAAAACAAACGGATTTTGGTGTTTTTTTACAGTTAACTTCCCTAATTTACTTGTAAATTCACAAAACCACGTAAATGGCTATATGCGCAACATTCCTTACTTGTATTTATTTTCTGTGAATTTCTGAGGGTAATTTCCATCTTTTGTTTCTATAAAAACACAGTTTTCACTGTTCTTTCTTGTGTCAGTCTTTTCCTTTTTGGTTTCTTTTACGTCCATCGGAGGTGAAATATTTTTATGTTTATTGCTAAGCACAAAGCCACGCAATGAGATATCTGTGCTTTGCCCACCGTGAATATCAGGGTTATCGCTAAGCCATCAGGGGACGAGTTGAAATGAAATGGGATTTTTGGTTGAATGTTAAAAGAATTATTCTTACAAGAATGATATTTGTTGCATACTTTGTCTTTCTGATTATATCTATAGAATAAACTTTGAACAGATTTATATACCTATGTTAGTATGATGAAATTAATATATTTGTACAAGATAGCAATCGCTTCGTGGAGAACTGAAAGCACAGGAGGAAGCAAATGGATTCTTTGTATGCCTTAATAATAGTATTAGGCCTGGCATGGCCAAGCGCGTAAGGCGTGCGACTCGTAATCCGAGGGTCGCGGGTTCGCGCCCGCGTCGCGCTAAACATGCTCGCCCTCCCAGCCGTGGCGGTGTATAATATGACGGTCAATCCCACTATTCGTTGGTAAAAGAGTAGCCCAAGAGTTGGCGGTGGGTGGTGATGACTAGCTGCCTTCCCTCTAGTCTTACACTGCTAAATTAGGGACGGCTAGCACAGATAGCCCTCGAGTAGCTTTGTGCGAAATTCCAAAACAAACAAACAAACAAATAATAGTATTTGCTGATTTACCTTAAATTCAGAATTATGACAAGGAAAAAATTCATTTCAAAAACTGATTATTGTTTTCTGCACAAGTGATGTCACAGGTGAGAAATGGATACCATTTTTGACAAAACCTTGTAATGTATTACCCAACACTACCAGCGTTACACACAAATTAAGCAAATCTTGTAAGAACCACAAGAGAGAGCACTGAGAACGTCATTTGTATGGAGAAAAAACTAATGGAAAATTCAATAAATCATTTATATATTAATTGGACTAAAAATTAGTCGTAGAAACTGCTGTAATGTTATTCTAACGTTTTCATGTAAATTATCGTTAATTTAACAACATAATTTAGAAACAAATGGCTATATATCTGTGTGAATACATTACCTCCGGAGATATTACTTGTAAATACATGTATTATCAGACACTCGATCAGCTGATCTATCATTAACCTTTCATCAATGAATCGACACTTGTCAGGTGACAAGATCTAACAGTGCCCAGAACAGTGTGCTTAGAATATTATAACGGAAACGCATTTGTTCTGAATTAACATAATTAAAATAAGAACACTGAACATATTACACTCTTGAGAAGTTTTATCGAACTTAATTAAAGCAAACTGTTCAACTTTATAAATGCATGAAAAGACTGAAAACATTGTGGTGTTACACGATTTTATATCGTCATTGTGCTAAATACGTTTAGTGTAGAACCAATAACCATCTATTATAATACGAACAATTTCATAAGTAGGTTTAACGATGGTTTTTATAAGTGAAAGGTTTTACTGAAATATGTATACGTTAATACCCCCATCCCACACCATCAGTAGAATCCTCAATGTTATTCAATACCATGTCATAGCTATAATGGATCAGTGGTTTTATTTTATATCAGGAGATGAATGAGAAAGCATAGTGATAGCTTGAAACTGCGAAGGTACAAAATTTATATCACCCATAGAAAATATGCTTCACAAGTGACGTAACCATGTTTTCCTACTGTGGGGAAGGGAGATGATAGAACTATGATAACTCCACCAAAAAGTTAAAAAAAAGTCACATTTAAGCGATCACTTAAATTGTCCCAACACTTAGATCTATTATTTTTTTAATAATTCCAACACAAGACTACCACCAGTCATTAAGTCACGCATTTACTGCAACTGTAAGTTCAATGAATACCATTCCAACCCCATGTTACTCTTTCATTGCAGATTGAATATAGGAAAACCTTCCCCCCCCCTCTATCATTTGGTTCAGTAGTTTCCAAATAGGGGCATGGCCCCCTAGAAGAACGTGAAACGTATCTTCGGTGTTCGTCAAAAGATTTTGGAAATAGAAAGTTACCGTACAAATTATTTATTGCAGTAAATAACACAACTATTCGAAAAGCAATACAGGCAGCACTCGAATATATGATCACAAAAATGATAAATTACTTATTGTTACATTGCTTTAGTTTCACATTAGGATTTTCCTTGGAATTAAAATAAATGTACGAGAGAAACTGATCAAACGAGAGAGTCCAAAATTAATTAAATCGTCTTCCCTTGCGCAGTCTCGAAAGATACTATGAATACGATGCCTTTCTACTCCAACATAGAGTTAATATCGTTTAGGAAGTGATAATGCAGGTCCAAGTAAAACAGAATGACATTAACATCCAACATAACTTATCCGATATGCATGGTGTAAAGTCAATTCAAGAAACAAAACTGGGACAAGGAAACACTTTCAACATACACATCTCGTACTCACGTTGTTGGTGACACACTTGCGCTTCGCTTAACATCGAGAACGTTTACTCACGAAACGTTCCAACCTCCCAGCGTGCATTGGAGAATTTATTCAACTAAAAAAAAAATGAATATGGAAATATATTTTGAAATAATCGGTTAATAGAAATAGAACGATAAATAGGTAGTTAGATAGATAACCCTTTGTATTCTTATAATAACTCTTATTATGTAAGGTATTTCTTTTATTTATAAATTTGAAATAATATGTTTGTTCTATTTACTATAATTCTGTTTTCACTGCTTTTTCTTTTATCAGATTTCTCAGCGTGAAGAAGTGGCTTCTAAGAAAACATCGCCAGGTGGAGCTTGCGAAGAAGCGAGGTTGGAAAGGATATTGGGTTTCTCTGAAGGGTACCACACTTCTCTTCTATCCATGTGATAACCGTGATGGACGCGCAATTGAAAATACCCCAAAGCACCTAATAATTGTCGATGGAGCCATTATGCAGCCTATCCCAGAACACCCGAAACGAGATTACATCTTTTGCTTAAGCACTGCTTTTGGCGATGCTTATCTCTTTCAGGTATTATCTCAGTTATTCTGTTTTATCAGACAGCCACTAATTTCCAAACTAGACAGTGGTAGAAACTTTTTTACGGTGAAACAAAGTATTGTGTTTCTGTAAAACTTAGACAGAAATTCCAATAAAAAATAAAACCTTCAAGATATCCAAACAATTAAAATTTACTAATCTTGTTCACCTCTAATACTTACATTTGATATCTCTAGAACCAACAACATTGGATATCACTATTACTAACAACATTGGATATCACTATTAATTAGAACATTGGATATCACTATTACTAACAACATTGGATATCACTATTAATTAGAACATTGGATATCACTATTAGTTAGAACATTGGATATCACTATTACTAACAACATTGGATATCACTATTAGTTAGAACATTGGATATCACTATTAGTAACAACATTGGACATCATATTAGTTAGAACATTGGATATCACTATTAGTAACAACATTGGATATCACTATTAGTAACAACATTGGACATCACTATTAGTTAGAACATTGGACATCACTATTAGTTAGAACATTGGATATCACTATTAGTAACAACATTGGATATCACTATTAGTAACAACATTGGATATCACTATTAGTTAGAACATTGGATATCACTATTAGTTAGAACATTGGGTATCACTATTAGTTAGAACATTGGGTATCACTGTTAGTAACAACATTGAATATTGCTATTAGTAACAACATTGAATATTGCTGTTACTAACAACATTTTATATTGCTATTACTAACAATATTGGATATCACTATTAGTTAGAACATTGGATATCACTACTAGTTAGAACATTGGATATCACTATTAGTTAGAACATTGGATATCACTATTAGTTAGAACATTGGACATCACTACTGGTAACAACATTGGATATCACTACTGGTAACAACATTGGATATCACTGTTAGTAACAACATTGAATATCACTATTAGTAACAACATTGAATATCACTATTAGTAACAACATTGAATATTGCTGTTACTAACAACAGTTTATATCACTATTACTAACAACGTTTTATATCATTATTACTAACAACATTTTATATCACTATTACTAACAACATTTTATATCACTATTACTAACAACGTTTTATATCATTATTACTAACAACATTTTATATCATTATTACTAACAACATTTTGTATCACTATTACTAACAACGTTTTATATCATTATTACTAACAACGTTTTATATTGCTATTACTAACAACGTTTTATATTGCTATTACTAACAACATTTTATATTGCTATTACTAACAACATTTTATATTGCTATTACTAACAACGTTTTATATTGCTATTCCTGACAACGTTTTATATCACTATTACTAACAACGTTTTATATCACTATTACTAACAACGTTTTATATTGCTATTACTAACAACGTTTTATATTGCTATTCCTGACAACGTTTTATATTGTTATTCCTGACAACGTTTTATATTGTTATTACTAACAACATTTTATATTGCTATTACAAACAACATTTTATATTACTATTACAAACAACATTTTATATTGCTATTACTAACAACGTTTATATCACTATTACTAACAACATTTTATATTGCTATTACTAACAACATTTTATATTGCTATTACTAACAACATTTTATATCACTATTACTAACAACGTTTTATATTGCTATCACTAAAAACATTTTATATTGCTATTACTAAAAATGTTTGTTAATGATTCGTTATAGTTGTTGCAGTGATAGGCTTAATATTTTACAGGCACCTTGTCAGGTAGAGTTAGAGAACTGGATTAACAGTATTCACTCTGCTTGTGCTGCAGCGTTTGCAAGGCACCGTGGGAAAACTGGAACGTTGCACCTTCTGCAAGAAGAAGTTTTTCGTTTAGAGAAAGAGATCGAATCGGTATGGGTACGACCATTTTGTCTTTTTATTATTATTATCAGAGGTTTCACTCTGTTGAAACACAACTTCGAGAAATTCAATTTTTGTTTATTTTGTTTTAATAAGAGGATGAAAACCCTTAAAAACTGCTTCTCGGTGTAAGACTTAATATTTTATAGTAATTATGTTTGTTGCCTTGTCCCACGATAATTCCATATTTTTCGTATTATTTATGAAATATTAACAACTTTATGATACTCGTTCACATCATAAAACAAACATGCTCGTTCTTTCAGCCGTGGGGGCGTTATAAAGTGACGGTCAGTCCCACAATTCGTTGGTAAAAGAGTAGCCCGAGGGTTGACGGTGGATAGTGATAGCTAGCTGCCTTCCCTCTAGTCTTACACTGCTAAATTATGGACGGCTAGCGCAGATATCCCTGGTGTAACTTTGCGCGAAATTCAAAAACAAACACATCATAAACTGTACGTTCTGACGTCACAGTTTTTATTTCAAGAGCTTACAGTATACGCAAAAATATACCAAACATTTTCTACGTAGCCACAATTTCAAGTATTAGGAGTGTATTTAATTTCACATATATTGTAATTTATGTGACATTGCCAATCGGCGAACACTTAAGAATAGACCTGTTCATCACCCACCCACCCCCAATATAAAACACATTACTAATCAGACTTTTTTTTTTTCCCCTAACAACAATTGTCTAGAAGTTAGAAAATCAATTTTTTCTAAGGCCCAGACGATTGCCTTAATCATGTTCCTAAACTAATGCTGAAAAACGTTTAAAACGTTGCTTCGTTTTGTAACTGTCATCATTCTCTGTGGTTATATTTGCTACTGTAACCGGTTTCAGATTGTTTACTCTACCACAGGACCAACCCTGTCTTATCTCCATTAGATTACTGAGCTAGGTTTTATTTTTGTTTACGGTTGATAACCAGTTAAAATTTACTTAATGCTTATTTTCATGCTACTTCTGCTGGAAATAAAAGACAGAGAGACTAGCAGTACTGAAACATAAAGTGTTTTTTTACAAAATCTGAGGGTCGCGGGTTCGAATCCCCGTCACACCAAACATGCTCGCCCGTTCAGCCGTGGAGGCGTTATAATGTATAGTAAGTCCCAGTATTCGTTGGTTAAAAAATTAGCCCAAGAGTTGGCAGAGGGTGGTGATGACTAGCTGCGTTTCCTCTAAATTAGGGACAGATAGCGCAGATAGCCCTCGTGTAGTTTTGCGCGAAATTCAAAACAAACCAAACCCTTTTAAACAACCATGAGATGGACGGATAGTGTCTTAAAGACATATCTGGTATGTTAAAATTTCAAAAAATCTTATAGCTACAAAAAGCATACTGGAGAACACGTTGGTTCACTCAAATTAATAGCAACAAAGGAGCTAGTTAACTGAAAGATGGACTTCTTCACTGAAGATGAATCGGGAATTTTTTTATTTTTATTCATTTATCATTGACAGCAAGTTATCAGTAAGTTCCTGCTCTCCGGTAAATGTGAAATGTGCATGTTATCACTCATTGTATGTACTTAAAAAATATAACTACACTTAGACTTGTGTTTCTTCTCCTACATAAGTTACCTAGAATTTTTCACCATTTACCTGTTATGGGTGTACCAGCCCCACTGTTTTATAAAGAGCCAGGCGTGACTATCTGGTTAGCGAATTGTGAATCTGAAAATTCGTGGTTTGTGTTTTCCTGTCGTCGAAAAAAAAAAAAAACTTCACTCTATGCAGTGGGGTTTTGGTTGCACTATGAAAATACGGTTTGATTCCATATTTCGATCATGTAAGGGTGACTGTAGGTGTTGTTGTGAATAGTCGCTTTCACTCGTCTTTATGAGCCCAAAGTTAGGGACTTCACGCTGAAATCTGAAAAAAAAACAAGTTACCTCGATTCCCTAAAATGATCGTTTTAAAGTTCGTCCTATTCAAAGTTGTATTAAAGGGAATAAAATACAGATAAGTGTGAAGTTTTAACATTTAATTCGCCTTTAAATAATTCTGTGAATTACTGCATTATCTTTATGCGTTAAATTGAATTAGGTAATTGCAAAATAATCGATATAATCCACTAGTATTATTAATTATATTTTTTTTAATTGTTTGTTCATATGAAAGTAAGGACTCTTTGTACAGTAACTTTTGACGTTAACATTCAATTAAAATTTTCTTGAATGGACGGGCCTTTTAAAAGAAGGATATTTCTCCTTTAATTATACAAATAAATAAAATAAAATGTTAATAATCCATTAATTATTTCTTCGGTTTTTCTCTCCAAACCGACCAGAAGTACTTTGTCATGTTCGATCTATTTCTTTGCTTTCTATTTTCAAGGACGGAAAGGTGAAACACATGGCAGAGCTACAGCTGACAGTGGTGGGTGATTCGGACAGCAAGCATGCAATTACTACGCAGATCACACAAAGGGAGGAAAACTTGGAGCGATTACATTGTGAGCAGTTCCGACTTAGGTGCTACATGGCGTCACTTCAGAATAGTGAGCTACCGAATCCCAAGGTAATGTGTCAAAACCGAGAAACTAAAATAATGTGTAATATATAGCGCTGT
This sequence comes from Tachypleus tridentatus, assembly GCF_004210375.1. Lineage (NCBI taxonomy): Eukaryota > Metazoa > Arthropoda > Merostomata > Xiphosura > Limulidae > Tachypleus > Tachypleus tridentatus. Next base: position 129,894,309 of record NC_134832.1, on the reverse strand, counting down.
TCAGTTGAACTCTCAAATGACCGACTTTGTTTTACAGTACTGATGGGGTCCGCATACAGCATCATATTAACTAATTTTATGTTTTTGCTTATTAAAACACTTAAGGCACTCGACTCGTAATCCAAAAGTCGTGAGGTCGTTATAATGTCACGGTCAATCCCATTATTCGTTGGTAAAAGAGTAGCCCAAGAGTTGGCGGTAGGTGATGATGTCTAGCTGCCTTCCCTCTATAGTCTTACCCTGCTAAGTTAGGAACGGCTAACGCAGATAGCCCTCAAATATCTTTTCGCGAAATTCAAAAACAAACAAGCAACGTTTATCTCAAACCTACAGTTATTTTCTCTTCGTTTTCGATGATTTAACAATTCAGAAATAAAACTTATTTTACTAAAGTTATCGTATTTCTAACGTAGCGATAATTCTGTGAACAATTTGTTTATTATATGTAAACCAAAATATGTGTGCTTGATGAAGCTGGAGCAAATCCTAAATCTCCATACTGCAGTAACGACCTCTATAACGTAACAGCAGCGCGCGTTCTCCCCCTTAGGGTTTGTGTGCAATAGTTCTCGGTAGTGCACGAGAGAGTCGAACAGTAGGCATCTTCGTCCAGTCACGTGACTCTGTCTTTAAGTATGAGAAAATTTCATTATTATTATTAAAGTGTAAGTTCAGTTTCCAATAGGGAGAGACTTTATTGTTGTTTTTAAGTTGTTCGTGAGAGTACAGTTGATTCAGTAATCAGTTAAAGCTGTACTTTCGTCCATATGTAAATAGCCACAAATATATTATGTACTGCTACCATAGATCCAGCACACATAATATTCCCGCCTCTATGTTTTCATTTCTTTTATTCACACATAGTGACTTATAAGTTTCTTGTCACTGTTTCTTTAATCAAACTGTCCACGTGAAAAATATCTTTTCACCGATGATTTGACCGTTTGATGAAAAATAGAGATTCTTGATAATCAAGCATCGCATAGTAGTTTCTATGCCGGACTTTCTCTTGGTCTGCAGGTTATACTCGCCTAGTAGGTTCTACGCCGGACTTTCTCTTGGTCTGCAGGTTATACTCGCCTAGTAGGTTCTACGCCGGACTTTTTCTTGGTCTGCAGGTTATTCGTTCGTATCAAGTTACTCTCTCTCCATTACCCCTTTAAAAAAAAAAACGCGATTTCTTTCTTTGTTATATGGGTGAATGTTAAATCACACTAGTGTTAGCGGTGGATGTTGTTGGCTAGTTGCCTCCTTTCTAGTCTAACAACTTAAATTAGAGACGGCTAGCACAGAATAGCCTTTTAATAGTCTTACGTGAATATCTGAAAACGAAAAAAAAAAATTACTTGTGGGGAAACTTGACGTTTAATGACAAAACGCCTGTTTAAGAACAAAAACACATACTAGCTTTTCGACAGGATATTAAATCACGAAAACATCTACTAGTTATCTGACTATTTTATTTAAGAAAAAATACTTACTGGTAATCTGGCTGTTTAATTAAAAAACGTCTACTGATTAGAAATCAAAATTTTAATAAAAAACATCTACTTTATAGTAATCTGTTTCATAAAAATATATTAAATAGTAATCTGACTTTTAATATAAGATCTACTAACTCGTATTCTGATTTTTAATAAAAACATCTATTATGTAGTGATCTGTTTCATAAAAAATGTATTAAATAATAATCTGACTTCAATATAAAAAATGTTAAGTGGTAATCAGACTTTTAATAAAAATATCTATTAACTAGTAATCTGTCCATACCTCAAGCACTTTGATATATAATTATATTTGTAATAAGAAATTAGTTTTCGCTGGTGTAACAGAGAGGTAAGATTACTGATTAACAACACTAAAGTCCAAGGTTCGATTCCTCGCGGTGAACACAGCAGATAGCCAGTTGTGGTTTAGTTCTAAAACAAAGAAACACTTTAAGACATTATCATTAGGTTAATTATACATTTTAACACTACATGCCTTATTCTGACACTTAGGACTTTTTTTAAGAAAAGGACTGTATAATAGAACTTGAGCACGCTATGTCTGTCATATCCATATACGTTACCGTCGACGCATTTTGCTTAATTCAAATCCATCAAGTAGGTTGGTATACAACAAACGCACCATATATTATCCGCCTGTAACAATAATGTTATAGTATGAAAGCCTTTCCTCTGTTAGCGAAGTATGATTAATCATAAGACATTAGCATCAGTATAATAGTATCAGACATATACTTTTTAAAATTGCATGTATTATTTGGCCCCTTAGGAATTTTGTTTAATGTAGAAAAAGAGAGTATTATAGTATTTCAACACACTATGTTCTCCATATTTGTTAAACGTTCATTATTTGCCATTGTTACCACGTGTATCACATACTTGTATATATATCTATCACGTGATTTTTAGTATGTGTATTTTATTTTCACACTGATTATTTTCAGTTGCAAATTTGCACAGTAGTCAAATTTTAAAGGAATTTGTCTTCGTTTGAAAAATCGACAACGTACGGATCTCGGCAAGCTATCTACATAGATCACAACTAGAAATTAACCAAGTTATATATAGAGCTACTTGAATACGTCGATATACCTTGATATATGCAATGTATTAAAAGAAAGATTAGAAGGATAAGTACGTCCAAGTCAGTGATACAGATTTTCTAATAAAACAAGTTGACTCAGTACGTTATATATTTTAATAAAGGAATGCTGTAATGCGCAAGCGCAAGAAGAAACTGTTGAGAAGAATGCAGGCCGTACTGTGAGACTCATTATTGTGTCGTTTCGTTCAAACAAAACAGGACACTGCTTCTTTTAATCCACGTAATCTGAGGGTCGCGGGTTCGAATCCCCGTCGCCCCAAACATGCTCACCCTTTCAGCCGCAGGGGCATTATAATGTGAAGGTCAGTTCCACTATTCGTTGGTAAAAGAGAAGCCCAAGAGTTGGCGGTGGGTGGTGATGACTGGCTGCCTTCCCTCTAGTCTTACTTGTATATATTCAATACAAAATCTGGTATTCAAAGTTTTTCACAAAGAACTTACAGTTTTCTTGTTATTTTTCACGGCACTTCAAATCTTAACCAGCCATTGGCTAATTTCCTCTCTTACCTGCTAAAGATATTTCGACTATAATTTCAATCATATTTATGTAATATTAGCACAATTGAAAATTTCCAAGAAAACTTTTGAAATAGTAAATGAAAGCATAACTTCAGTTATACATAATGTTTAGGGGAAATGTACTGAAAAATAACCGAAATATCTATGATTTGATCCAAGTTTATAGGTTCGAAACTCTTGCCTGTTTAGTATATATTACTAGTTGGAGTACCCGTCCCCTTGACCAAAGTTATGTAAGATTATAATTATTGAAAGATTATCATAAGATATGTTTGGCCCTGCATGGTGAGGTGGTTAGGGCACTCAACTCGTAATCTAAGGGCTGCAGGCTCGAATCCCTATCACACCAAACTTGCTCGTCCTTTCATGTGTGGGGCACTATAATCTTATGGTCAATCCAGTCCCACTATTCGTTAGTGAAAGAGTTGTCGGTGGGTGGTGATGACTAATTGTCTTCCCTCTAGTATTCGTCTCCTGCTGGTACAGCGGTATGTTTTCGGATTTATAACACTAAAATCAAGTGTTCGATTCTTCTCGGTGGACTCAGTATATAGCCTGATGTGACTTTGCTATAAGAAAACAAACACACCCTCTAGTCTTACATTGCTAAATTAGGGATGTAGATCCATCCACAGGATGTGAGGTAGTGGTGAAAATCACATAAATGTTCATAAAAATCGCAAAACGCAGAATACAAAACTGAATATTTTTATGTATAACCAAACTGACGAAATTTTGGTGAAGATCCATCCACATCCTACGAAGTAGCTACATGGACAAACAATAGATAATACTATTATCTATTACTACAAAACACTATTTCTGTCTATCGGTTTCATTTGGTTTTTGAATTTCGCGCAAAGCTACACGAGGAATATATCTGCTAGCCGTCCCCAATTTAATAGTGTAAGACTAGAGGGAAGGCAGCTAGTCATCGCCACCCGCCACTAACTCTTGAGCTGCTTTTTTACCGACGAATAATGGAATCGACCGTCACATTATAACGTTTGCACGACTGAAAGGACGAGCTTGTTTAGTACAAAAGGGATTTGAACACGAGACTCTTAGATTACGAGTCAAGCGCCCTAACCACTCGGCCGTGCTGGGCAACCTGTCTCTCGGGCACGCACTGGTGTCACAGCAACTTATTACATAATTTAAATAGTTCGGCTTCTTGTCAGTTAAAAGCGAGTAGTCTACGAGTGATGTAAAATTAAATATATATTTGGGACAAAATGTACAAAAAATTGCACCTTTTTCGCAATTTGAAAACATTTCTAAATTGTCGAGTTACGTCAAAAAACGTTTTCCAATCTCTAAAAATGGCCTTTCCTGGAACCGAACTTACGACACAATTTAGTTTTGACACCCATTCGCCTAATCGTTCATTCACTAATGTAATATAGATAAGACTAGAAGAACGTATGAGGGACTCAGATCTGCGGGAAACTAACATTCCTTTTGTAATGAAAGGACAGCAGTTCACACTAATACTGTCTTTCGTCATTACCTTGAAACGGTCCTTCAATAAGGTTGATGTATTCCTGCCCGAATCCTTATTTATCCATTAACAACATTACGTAGCTTTCATAAAACTCGAAGGTGCTCCTCGATACTCACGAAAATCAGGGAACACACATTGGAACCCGCGTATTCATAAGAAATGTTGTGTTTGTGTTGTTTCTTGAATTTCGCGCTAAACTACGCAAGGGCTATCTCTGCTACCCATTCTTAAGTTAACTGTGTAAGACTAGCCATCACCATGTCCAACTAGTGGGCTACTCTTTAACCAACGAATAGTAGGATTGGCCGTCACTCTGTAACGACCTCAAGGCTGAAAAGACAAGCATGTTTGGTGGTACGAGGATTCGAACTCGCGACCCTCAGATTACAGTCCATCTTTGTGTTTCTTTCTCCAGTCTTTTTCAACAGGTATTACGCTCGTATTTGTATAACTACCATGATTATCCTAAGTTTCTATGTAAATAGGTAGTGTGAAATGCACAGCAATGTCTATATTTTAGGAAAACAGGGACATTACCACAACATCCTAATTTACCGAAATAGCAGTACGTATTGTTTACCATAGCAATGGATATTTTTAATTTTATCTACATGAAATGTATTTTAAAACCTTTTTAAGTGCACAAAATGAGGAACTAGTGACATTTTTATTGACTCCCCTTTTTAAAATATTTATAGTTGTACATGTTTTTGTAGCAGGCTTAATATTTCACTCAGTGGAAACACTATAAATCAACAATATATAGTTTCTACACAAGTTCTCTGATGTATCATTGTCTAAGTAACGATAAACTGAAATTCAACCAAAGAGAATAAAACCAACAAAACGTTTTGGAGCGAAGTTTTAAAACTGTCTTTGAAGATATTGGTTGCAGAAAGCTGCACAAAATAAGTAATGTCTGTTTAATTGAAACGAAAGTTATTTTCTAGATTCGTATTTCTGTTCAGCATATACCTCAATAAGATTTAGAACCCTTTAAAAATCGACATATGTAGAAGGTTGATATTTTGCCATTTTTTATCGTATAGTTTTATTGTATCAAACCCATAGCCCCAACTACCGAAACGTCAATATAAGGTTTTGTTTGGTGAGGACAAAATTCAAAAAAGTATGTTGATAAATTTAGTTTGTTTAACACATTCGACTGTAAAATTAACAAACTTTGAACGTTTTGTATGTGGCAAAACTGAATGTTTCAGTTTCTTTTCTTTTGAAATTGTAGCTGAAGAGCAGAAAGTAGTTGATGTAATGTACAACTTAAATGAATCACATAACGTATAGTCTTAAGTAAAATTTATGTGTGGTGGAACTGGTAACTTTGTAAATCACGTCACATAGCCTTAGTTAAACCTAGTGTGTAATACAAATGGTAGCTTTATAAACCACGTCACATCGTCTTAATTAAATCTAGTTTATAGTAGAACTGGTAGCTTTGTAAACCTTGTTACTTAGTCTTAATTAAACCTAGTGTATAGTAGAATTGGTAGCTTTGTGAACCATGTTACATAGTCTTAATTAAACCTAGTGTATAGTAGAACTGGCAGCTTTGTGAACCATGTTACATAGTCTTAATTAAACCTAGTGTATAGTAGAATTGGTAGCTTTGTGAACCATGTTACATAGTCTTAATTAAACATAGTGTATAGTAGAACTGGCAGCTCTGTGAACCATGTTACATAGTTTTAATTAAACCTAGTGTATAGTAGAACTGGCAGCTTTGTAAACAATGTTACATAGTCTTAATTAAATCTAGTGTATAGTATAATTGGTAGCTTTGTGAACCATGTTACATAGTCTTAATTAAACCTAGTGTATAGTAGAACTGGCAGCTTTGTGAACCATGTTACGTAGTCTTAATTAAACCTAGCGTATAGTAGAACTGGCAGCTTTGTGAACCATGTTACATAGTCTTAATTAAACCTAGTGTATAGTAGAACTGGCAGCTTTGTAAACAATGTTACATAGTCTTAATTAAATCTAGTGTATAGTAGAATTGGTAGCTTTGTGAAACATGTTACATAGTCTTAATTAAACCTAGTGTATAGTAGAACTGGCAGCTTTGTGAACCATGTTACGTAGTCTTAATTAAACCTAGCGTATAGTAGAACTGGCAGCTTTGTAAACAATGTTACATAGTCTTAATTAAATCTAGTTGAAAGTAGAACTGGTAGCTTTCTGAATCACATCACATATTCATCATTATACCTAGTGTTTAGTAGAACTATTGGCTTCAAAAATCACATCACATGTTCGTAATTAAACCTAGTATTTATTAGAACTGGTAGTTTTGTTTGTTTTTAATTTCGAACAAAGCTACACGACTGCTATCTGCGCTAGCTAACCCTAATTCAGTAGTGTAAGACGAGAGGAAAGGCAGCTAGTCATCACCACCCACCACTAACTCTTGGATTACTATTTTACAAACGAATAGTGGGATTGACCGCAAATTATAACTCCCCCACGGCTGAAAAGACAAAGCATGTTTGATGTATCGGGGATCCGAATTCACGACCCTCAAATTACGAGTCGATCGCCCTAACCATCTGGCCATGCCGGGCCTGATAGCTTGCTTTATGAATCACGTCACATAATATTAATTAAATTTGGTGTATAGTACAAATGATAGCATTGTGAATCACACTACATAATCTTCATTAAACTTAATGAGCCGATCCGTTTTTAAACCTTATCAATAAGAAGCTAGTAACTGCATTAGTCCACTGTCTTTGTGTTAATACAGTTTTAGCCTCATTAAAACGTTCATCAGATGTTGTCTATGACAATTGCATCACAGTAGAGGCAGAGCCGTACTGTGGTAGTGGGAGCGATGAGTTCGCACATGACGCCAGCCCGAAGGGAGGGGTGCGAATTTAAATATTACGCGAGGCACCATAAGACATCGTTTGAAAGAAGTGGTCAGATGCACCTGTCTTTCCCAGGTCTATAAGATAAAGATCACAGACAAACAAAGATCGGTACGGTACTGCCGAAAAGATTTAGCGTGTGTTACATGTGATATTTGTATCATTCATTATAATAAAAAAGTTGATGGAGATGCATCTGTTATCGTGTTTACGTATGTGATATAATGTTTTTCACAGAACTTGCTCACCAATGTTTGCAAGATGACCAAATCGACGTTGAATAAGCTCGGAGTATTCACAGTGTCGTCTTTTCATGCTTACGTCTGTGCTCGGAGCCCTTCACTCCTGACGAACCTCCTAGCAGGTAGAGGCACCACGAAACGACGGTCTCGTGGTTTGTTGTCGAGGTCTAACAGTGGAAGGTAAGTAAAGACATCGCTTGAAAAAGTAGTTATCTACAAAAAAACAACAACAATGGTTGTCGTCACCACATCACACTACAAGAGGTCACCCTAGTAGTTTCAACGGCTACAAGTATAGCCATGAACATTTTATTTATATCAAGCAACGTCGTTGCGTTGAAAAGTAATATTTCTAAAGTTGTAAAGTTACACAACAGGGATGAGGGAAGGGGGATTAGTTTTACCTGACTTGCAGCATAAGAAGCCGTGTGATAGTTTCAGAAAATTTTATGCATGTAAAGAACGTTGGTTTTGTTGCAGGTTTCAAAAGATTTGTAACAGTTATGAGACAAAATATAATTTTATACACGTAAGGGACGTTAGTTTTTGTTACAGGTTTCAAAAAATGGGTAAAGGTTACGACATTAAGTCGGAAGAAAGCTGTTACTTTCATTTCATTCCAGCTGTGTTCACAGAAGGAGTTTTAGGAGAAGTAAAATCGTCGTAGCATTTTACTTGGGGGCGAGGCTTTGAGCATAGTGTTATGATGTTATGCATTGACATTACGTAAACATATTTGAATTACTAGTTTAGATATAACCCGGTTTTCGAAACGGCAATGTATAATTTTCTCATTACTGCAATAGAAGAAGAACACATTGAGATTTTACATAAGGGGAGACTATTCATTTATTCTGTGGGGGATATGTCCCCATTTTTCAATCACGTGAGCAGCAGATGAGTAAGTTCATCAAGAAAAGCTAACATCATGTATAATATACCAGAAAGTTTGATCCACCAAAGACTTGTATCATACTTTTAAATCTTAGGACCCATTCTATTTACATTGTACATCACACATAGAAAATATCAATACAAAATCCTGTTTATATTGTACATCTTAGTGACAGCACATAGAAAATATTAGTATAAAATCTTTTTTTGTATTGTACATCATACCGATAACACAGAAAATATCAACACAAAATCCTGTTAATAATGTACATCATACCGATAACACAGAAAATATCAATACAAAATCCTGTTAATAATGTACATCATACCGATAATACATAGAAAATATTAATACAAAATCCTGTTAATAATGTACATCATACCGATAATACATAGAAAATATCAACACAAAATCCTGTTTTTACTGTACATTATACCAATAACACATAGGAAATATCGACACAAAATCAAAATCCTGTTTATACTGTACATCTTACCGATAACACGCAGAAAATATCGACACAAAATCCTGTTTATATTGTACATCAAAACCAACAGCACATAGAGAATATCAAGACACGTCCTGTTTGTAGTGTGTACATTACCGATGTCATTTATAAATGAGCGTACAAAATCCTGTTTACATTCTACATCATACTGATAGCACATAGGAAATACTAAAACACGCCTCATTTTCTCTCACACATCCACAACGCGAAACACAGAAATTGTAACACATAACTCGTTCACTTACCTCACTCTGTAGACGCAACTTATTAAATGTCAACGAATGCTCTCTTTCCTATCATTCATCTTAATGACAACAAATAACAAATGCTATCACACGCCCAGTTTACCAACATACGTTTTTCAAACACGTTTCAGAAAATATCTACAAGTTCTTCCTGTTTAACTACGTACTTACAGTAAACGAGTCTTATGAAGTGTCAACAAATACATTCTGTTTACCTATATACTTATAACAGACGAACCTTATGAAATGTCAACAAGTACGCCCTGTTTACCTACGTACTTAAAACAGATGATTCTTATAAAATATCAACAAGTATGCCCTGTTTACTTACGTACCTAAACAGACTTGTCTTATGAAATGCCAACAGTCACACTTACAAGCAAGTAAAACAACCTAGCGATAAAAAAGTAAAATATTCGGTAATAGACAAATTAAAATTATTGCAATAAGTAAACAAAGATTAAATGGAAAGTAAAAAATTCGACAACAAACAGTTTAAAACTGTAGTCACAACTAATAAGACATGAGTTGACAGGAAGGATATGTTACAGGTCTAACAACAAGCAAGTTACTTATTTGTCTGGCGACAGATAAGTAATAGACCTCAGGCAAAGGAAGAAGTAGGTAGGGCAACAAGCGGGAAGAGACTGTGGCGAGAGGAAAACATAACTGAGGGACAAAATGGTTTTAAAAAAATTGAATGGCCCAAGTTAGTTTTTAAGTCACTTTATAAGGAATTTTGTATGTTATTGTAAAACAAGACGAGTTACATCGATTTCAGAAACCTAAATTTTAAATGTATATCTTACATGAGGTCCAACGTTTTAATTTAAACAGAATAATTAAGTTCCCTCTAGTTTACGATTACCTGTTATATATGAATACCTTGGTTTCTCTAAAGCAGGAGTGTGCAACAGGCGGCCCGCGGGCCACAACCCGGCCCGCCAAGCCATTTAGTGTGGCCCTAGTTGTTGTAATCTAACCATGTGGCCTGATCTGTAATCCAACGCAAATGGAATATTTTTAAAAGCATCGATCCTACGGGATTCCCAGGCTTCGACTCGACAAACTTCTAAAATTATCTTTGCTAGATAGGAGCAGGCCGAATTCGATTGGTCGGCCTCCTTAGGGCATGAATAGGTGACGTGCACTAGCACTATTGTCTACGACTCAACGTCATGTCCTGAACCTCGCCTTCGCCCGCTGGCGACAATTTTCCCTAACCTCTGCTGTCCGTCATTCATTATTGGTGAAAATTTTATTACCTTTTACAGTTACTACAAGAGATTGAAGGTAAATTAATTATTATTTAGCATGTTGTTGTGACTTTACTGAATTTATTAAAATTTTTGCTTTCAGATGCATCTGATTCTATGTACAGTGTGACCTCGTTATTCGCGGGGGTTACGTTCTTTACCCTCCCGCGAATAGCGAAAAACCGCGAATATTGGACGCAGTTTTAAAACGTATATGTATGCGATTATATACTATATGAAATGCTTCCCAAACACTAATGATACTTATACTCATTGATGCAGTAATAATGTAGCAATATTGCATAGTGTTATGTATTTCACTAAATTGTACCGTGCGTTACCGGGCTGTGCTTTGCCGTTTGCGTTGTTGGGGAAGCTGAGGCAGTCAGCCAATAGCAGTCCAATCTTGTTTGGTGAAGACGACAATTGATAAAACGGCTTGATTGAGTAAATACAACAGAAATCTCCTCGAAAAGCCCTTTCAGTCTCTGTGACCTACAAAACGCAGTTCGCGCATAACCCGCGAATATGCGGGGCCGCGAATGGCGAACCGCGAATAGGCGAGGTCACACTGTATTTTGCTATTCTCAATTAATTTAAGTACCGGAAGGCTATGATCGGGATGCCAATTTAGAAACATGTGTTTCTGTCCATAAGAGGTTCCATGTGTAAATAAATTCTATGTTTTTTTCTACTTTGCTATTTTCGTGAGAATAATTTTTGTTTTGATTTCAGGGCTAGTAAAATGTCAGCAGTTAAGAAACGAAAAATTGATGATGAGGGAAGGTTATTCAACAGTGAATGGTGCACAAAATATCTTGTTGTCCCACATAATCAAGGTGTTGTCTGCCTCGTCTATCAAACTACAATTGCAGTCATGAAAGAGTACAATATTAAGCGACATTACGCAACTAAGCACTCCTCCCAGTTTGATGAAATTGTTGGTCAGGCACGAAAGGACAAAATTGAACATTTAAAACATCCATTGAAAAGCAACAAGGTGTTTTACCACTTTCAAGAAAAATTCAGAACTGGTGACAAAACTGAGTTTTAAGCTTTGTGAATGTATGGCAGAAAAGGGAAAGCCTTTCAGTGATGGAGAATTTATTAAAATTGTTTAACAATATTCACAGAATATGCATGTCCAGAGAAAAAATATTTGGTGGAGCAAACTAGCCTTTCCCGCTTTACTGTCTCACGCAGGACAAAAGATCTTTCAGAGGACATCAAAGAAACTTTGAAAGAGAGATTGAATTCGTGTGAAGCTTTCAGTCTGGCTTTGGATGAAAGCACTGATATCAATGACACATCCCAACTTGTCATTTTCATCAGAGCTGTTACTGCAGGCTTTGATGTTTTCGAAGAGTTTTTAGATATGGCAAGCCTTTCCTCCACAACCACAGGACAGGATATTTGTGAACAAGTGCTTAAGGTTGTAGAAAAGTTTGAACTGAATCCTTATAAATTATGTGGTGTTACAACAGATGGTGCTCCTTCCATGACAGGTAGGACAAATGGATTCACCAAGAAATTTCTAACTGCAATTGGAGCACAAGACGTAGTTGTAAGCCATTGCATTATTCACCAAGAGAGCTTGTGCACCAAAGTTCTGGATTTTGCAGAAGTCATGAAAATGTCGTCCAATGCGTAAATTATATTCGAACACGAGGATTAAATCATCGACAATTTAAAACTTTTTAGATGAGCTGGACAGTGAGTATTCAGATGTTTTGTACTTCTCTGCTGTACGTTGGCTTAGTAGAGCTGCTACTTTGAAGAGATTCTGGAATCTGCGAGAGGAGATTAAGTTCTTCATGGAGAGCAAACGTCAGAATGTGGACTTCTTGAGCAATGAGAACTGGCTGAATGACTTAGCATTCCTCACAGACATTACACAGCATCTGTCTGATTTAAACTTAAAACTACAAGGGAAAAGTCAACTTGTGAATAAGTTGTTTGAGCATATTTGTGCTTTTGAGAAGAAATTGGAACTTTTCCAGGTTCAGTTGAGAAGAACCATATTGACCCATTTTACATGTCTTGCAACCAGGAAACTGGAATTTCCTAATCTGGATTGCACCAAATATGGAACCAGTGTACAAAAGCTGCGTGATGAGTTTGCAAACAGATTTCCAGATTTCAGACAAACTGAAATTAGATTGAAATTGTTCGCTCAACCTTTTGATTTGGCAGTGGAAGACAGTCCTGATGATTGCCAAATGGAACTCATTGAACTGCAGGCTGACATGGACACTAAAAGGAAATTCTCTGAAAACAGTTTGCTAGACTTTTACAAACTCTGTGTACGTGAAAAGTTTCCCAATTTGTCCCGTCATGCACAAAGAATTGCCTCCCTTTTTGGTAGCACCTACTGCTGTGAGCAATTTTTCTCCAAAATGAAGCTCATCAAAACCAAATGTAGAAGTCAGCTGACTGATGAACATTTGACCAGTCAGTTAAGAGTGGCAACCACTTCTGTCAAAGCTGATATTGTTCAAGCTCTGCAAGGACTCTAAATTTCAAGTGTCGCACTAAAATGATCACTCATGCAAAAATATAAAATATTATTGCTTGCATTTTGAGAATTTTTTTTAATTTATTGTGCATGTACACGAATAAGCTTGTTTTTTAAGTGGCCCCGCTTGATTGATGAAGTTGGTTATATGGCCCACCGACGAAAATGTTGCACACCCCTGCTCTAAAGTAACTCATACTTTATTTTCATTTTCATACTCTTATATTCAATTATTCTATTTCAGAGTTTACGTAAGACGTGTTAGTAATTAAGGTTTCTATAGTTTAGTTGTTTTTTACTACTAGGCGTTCGCTAAGTCAGTCCTTCTCAACCCAAAGTAGCTTTGACCAACCCAATGACGCCACCGTCACCATTACGCTTCCGGCTGAAGAGGTAAAGTGAAGTAAAATGTATTTAACTACAAAAGTAATATAATATTTCATAGCGTTCTCAGTTGTAATTAGTTTTTTTAAATCTACTATGTTGTTTAAATATCTCAAGAGGCTACTACTGTATAGGTACTGCGCTTTAATATCTGTGTATTCATGCCTCCTGATTTGGTTACTACACCTCGAGTACAATGTTTTAAAGAGAAAAGCTATACCTTTAATGTTGTACGTATTGTTTAAATTACAATAAACCTTATTATCCAAATACTTAGTTCAGTAACGCTGTGAATTAAATGTTGAATTCTCCAATATGAATGGGAGAATTGTTTTCCTCAGTGTGAATAAATATTTCGAGCTTTTTATTCATATGTTGGTGGAGACATCTGGTGATCAATAATTTACTAAATACACTACTATTTACTTCTACAATTTTAGGTTACTATCATAGTGAGAGGACGAGCTAAGTATTAAGAAACTACTTGGAACTCTATCAATTTGTATATTTATTTATTTACTTTTCTAAAAGCTATAAAAATATTTTGTACGAGGTACATTTATTTTTTTCGGTTTCGTTTGTATGTTTACCTTACATAAACAAACCTGTCCTGTTTGTTTGTTAGTTTCCTGCGCATTACCTACATGATTTGTCTGTCGGTTTCTGTGATTTGCCTAACTCATATTTATTGTTTTTCTGAGTACTTAGTATCTGTTTTTAGTGGTTTCTGTAGAAGTGCTCATGTTTTCTTATAATTACCTATCTTCCATGCAAATTTGTTTTGTATAGTTTGATCATTAGACTTGTTAATGATTCATCTTGTTTGTTGATTGATTTGTAATCTGGTTTATACTTTTGGTTGCCGAAGATGTAACATCTGGTTTGTTGCCATGGGATTGATAATCTGTTGTGTTTTTTCCTTTTCTAAGGATTTATCTTCGCCATACTTCAGGTCCTCCTGAACGTTGGTCATTTCGTGTACTTTATCTTCCCGTTCAGTTCTCTTGCACTCATTGGTTTCATGAAAATTGTCATCTGATGTAGCCATTGGTGTCCTGAGATTTAGTTACGTAATATAATCACAATTTTTTTTATAATTACCTATTGATTTTCTGAATACCGTTTCGAATTGATCATCTGATGTTTTATCAGTTTCCTCATTACTAACCATCTCATGTATTTTCTGAATACTGATCGTTATGTTAGTTAATTTATTTAGTATTATTGTTACGGTTACTACAGTTCGGTAGGTTCTTTTGAATTATTTGGTAAAAAATAATGCGAAGTCCAGTCCACTTAATGACAACGAAAACAATTTATTTCTTCGGCCACAAGTTCCACATATTTCGCCTACTAACTTAATATTTGCGACGTTGGTGTACAGTGAAGTACAAACTCAATATTCACAAAACTGAAACAGGCTGGCATTAACAGACAAACTAACAAACTCGCAGACACAATAATCAATAGTCATCTGCTGTAGCCAAACTCGCGTGTTTCCAAAGATAAGATCGTTTCCTAAACTTTCAAGAATATTCTGGCCATAAAACCTGGTCATGTGTGTCAAGCCTCCCTTTAGCAATACTACGATACAGACGGTAAATTTTAAAAATATATTTAGCCTACAAAAGTACTGAGTTTCCTTCCGAGGGAATTTTTTATAGATAAATTACTTTTTGCCTTTTTTATAGACAAATATTATGATGACTTTCTGTATCATAAAATGTTGGGAAATTGTATTGGTTTTCTTTTCTTCTTCGAGAGGACATATCTTAGAATAGTTTTTCAGGTAGAAGCAACAATAATTAAAAGCACATATTTTCATATCCGTATATATATCATAATAGTTAAGAATAGTGTGTATCATGCTTGAAATCCTACTTCTGCCTTCAGATAATGAGTCACATGAAGGAAGAATGGTAATAAGTAAACATCTTGTCCTCAGAGTGTCAGTATTGGTGTGAGGGAGAGCATGACGGTAGAGGAAATTCTTTGGAGTGCCTGTAGTAAGAAACAACTATCTCCGAATGACCACTTCTTTCGAGCCAAAAGGAAACAAGATGATAGCGAATATTACGTTCCTTCAAGACATGAAGTTGTAGAGAACCTGGTAAGTTAAGTATTATAAATTAAGTACATGAAGTTGTAGAGCATATGGTAAGTTAAGTATTGTAATTTAAGTACATGAAGTTGTAGAGAACTTGGCAAATTAAGTATTGTAAGTTAAGTACATGAAATTGTAGAAAGTTTGGTAAATTAACTATTGTAAGCTAAGTACATAAAGTTGTAGAGAACCTGGTAAGTTAAGTATTGTAAGTTAAGTACGTGAAGTTGTAGAGAACCTGGTAAGTTAAGTACATATAAATTATGAGGAAGAAATACAGCGATGACGTTGGTAATCCTTCTACCATTAATTAGAAGTTTGATTATATTAAATGTATCTATTTCTAATGTGTCAGTTTAATACACTTATCATAAGTGGACATAAATGTATTCTAGTTACTTTAATTCTGAATAATAAAAATCACTTCAGGTACTGTTGAAGATCTAGAATATTTTTAATCGACATTTATTGTACAGTTTCAGTTTCATTTCTCTCATAATCTCTACCTTGCTGTTAAAATGCATTAACTAATTTCAGTCTTCGATATCTTAAGGTTTCTTAATCTTGGGAAAGGTTTGATCTAAAGCTAATATGAATTCTTAGAACATGATTAGTGTTTATTGAACTACATGACGCACGAAACAGAAAATGTTGGACTCATTCTAGTAATACGAAGTGGTTTTTTATATAAGACTGAAACGTGACTGCATATTAATTAGTTTATACTCTATCAACTGAGAATTATAATCCCATTATGATCCCATGTGTGTATTATAATAATTAATGGTAGGATTATAACATCTGATGGGTTAGAATTATGATCCCATGTGTGTATTATGATAATGAATGGTTTATACTCTGATTGTATGTATGAATTATAGCAAAGGATGGGTTGTATTTTGATATCACGTTTGGATTATAGCAATGAATAGGTTGTATTGTGACTCCCTGTGTGGAATATAGCAATGAGTGGATTATACTATGACTAAATGTGTGGATTATAAGAATGAATTGGTTATATTGTAATTTCTTGTGTAGGTTATAGCAATGAATGCAGAGATGCCAACCATTACGATTTGAGCGTAATAATTACGCTTTTGGTGTATACATTACGACTATACGCTCATACAGACAAATATTACGACTTGTTGCAACTCCCAAATTATTATATATTATATAGGCCCATAAAATAAAGTGATAAATTGTTCCCCCAGGGTTTGAAAGGGGTGAAAAGAAAATTTCTAGTGAGATACAAATAAATTTTGATAATAAATAAAAGACATAGTCCAAATGGCTACTTGCAATAATCATGTTTGTGCTTGAAATAATAAAAAATATTTGTATCTCCGACGTCTACCAATAGTTTGAGTGCGGTGCTTCTCCATACTGGGTACGTGGTAGAATCCATAGTTACGTTATCAGTGCTTGTCAGCCAATCAGCGCTCGCATAGATGGGTATTTCTCGTTTTTTAAGTGGCATAGAAACACCAATGCGATCGTTCACAAGGTGGAAAAAAGAGGCCTCGTTCACCAGATTGTCTTGTTTCTGGCAAATATAAAAGGATTAAAACTGTGAATCAAAAATTTAGGAAAGAGTATAATGCAAAATATTCGGTCATTGCATCAAAAGCAGTGACAGTCATGCGTTTTGTACAGTTTGTCACATCGATTTTTCTGTGGCGCATGGCAGGATAAACGATTGTTCCAGACATACAAAATCGGCGTCTCACCAACAAAAGGCTGAGGTGAAGACAAAAACAATTCAGATAACGACATTTGTGAGTAAGAATTCAGAATATGAAAAAGAATTTCAAAATAATTTTTTTAAAATTTATTTATTAAATACACAAAACACAGTCATAAATGAGCAATCTATAGCAGTAATAAATAATAATAATTATAATAATAATATAATAATGAACAGCTTAGAGACATTGGTCAGGCCTAGTAGCCGCAAATAATAAAGAGCTCTGTCTACAATCATTATGCTCAGTCATTTGAAATAGTTGGCATCTCTGTGAATGGGTTATATTGTTATCTTTTTTGTGGATTTCAGGAATTAATGGGTTATATTGTGATCTCGTGTGGATTATAGGAAAGAATGGGTTGTATTGTGATCTCATGTGTGGATTATAGGAAGGAGTGGGCTGTATTGCGATCTCGTGTGTGGATTATAGGAAGGAGTGGGTTGTATTGCGATCTCGTGTGTGGATTTTTGGAAGGAGTGGGTTGTATTGCGATCTCGTGTGTGGATTATAGGAAGGAATGTGGCCCCTGGTGACTTTTGCTTGCAAGTTGTGTAAAATTCTCGTTATAAGGTCCTTTGGTGGTAAACACAAGAATTTAGGATGGTCCATGAGGTGTATGATGGGATTTAGACAGAAACATGATAGCTTTCCTGTGATAACTTAGGTTAGCGAGTAAATGGTTTACAAGGAAGAAATATAACGATGAAACCACTTCCATTCACAGTTATTAAATACAATCAAAGTATTCAAGCCTTGGTAACTAACTGTTCTTACCTGTTATCCCTAACCTTCCTATAGCACCAATATTAAGAACTAGATAATGAGATTTAGTGACCACGGGTTTTGTCGGTTAAAGAGAAGATAATGTTTTATTTAAACTCCTTTGACTAATAAGTGCCAAAATCACAATGAAATGTGGTTCTTCTTGTGTTTTATGTGTATACATTTATGTTTCTGTGTATGTTTCTTATAGCAAAGCTACATTGGTCTACCTGCCGTGTCCACCGAAGGAAATTGAACCCCTAATTTTAGCGATGTAAATCCAAAGACTTTCTGCTGTCCCAGTGAGGGGCATGTGTTTTTCACAGTTGGTTTAAGAATCACTTTAATGTAACTTATATTCTCTGTCACCTCTGAAGACAATAAGCACTTAAATCCTAATAGATCGATGCAACAATGTTTCACGATAACTGAGGAAGGTTGAAATATAAACACTACACTAATAACATCAACAGCATCATTGTGGATCAGAAATTAGCTTATTGGTTTGCAACCTAAAATCAGGAGTTCGGTTTCACGTGAGAAACATAGCACATTGTGTAACTTTGAGATCGAAATATCTCGACACGCACTAACGCTAATGATATACATAGAAATAAAATATACAAATAACTTTCTCGGCATTATGCGGCGCTTTACGCTTAACTATTGCATTTTTTTGAAGTTGCATTTCTGAAGAATGCGCCATCAGTAACATTATTTTAAAGCCTCCAGGGAGGCTTAGTTGTAAACTTGAATGCTCATAACCCTGAAATGTGAGATTATATTCCTGTATCAGACGCTGCCCAAATAGCCTACTGAGAGATAAACTAAACACACGAAAACTAATTTATATCGAAATAAATGACTCCATCTTCTTGTACATAAAGTTAAGTTGTACTAGTTTTTACAAAACATTTTTATCCAAATTCCTCACAATACTTGTTATAAACATATTCACATGTTAAGTATCTAAATCTGCAATTTTTATATCAACTTTAGTTAGAACGCTGCTACTTTGATCTTGAAACGTAATAACATGTGAAGGCGATTATTTGGTTTATCAGAAAGTAAAAATAATGATGACCTTAATCTTTTCATAGACTAGGAAAACATGATAGGTTTTCTTCTTTGAAACAAGTTCGAACCAAAGATTAAGTAGGATGGAAAAAACGAAAGCTTTTGTCAACAGAGATGTTTAAGTCTATCAACAAAATGGAGGACAACACAGAAAGAACTAAGATATAAGAAAGAGTGAAACGACTTGAACTGAATGAGGAAATTACTTTAAATGCATTTATTATACAAACACAAAAAAACAGTTATTTTAACTGCGAGTGAGAAAATCAATAGAGTAAGACAATGTAAAGATGAACCAAAAGAAAACTTGGATGGGACTAAATACACTACTGGCCAAAATCTTAAGGCCAATGAATATAAAGAAAAAATATTCATTTTGCGTTGTTAGACTCAACCACTTATTTGAATAGAGCTTCGAAAGATGAAAATAATAAAAGGGAAAATAAAAAAGTGTTTTAGCATTTAATAGCGAACATGTGAACACTACGAAATTAGTCAAAATACTAGTTGATCAAACGTTTAAGAAACGAAGCGTTAATCGGTAAACACGTAACGAAATTTAGTCATTTGTGTTCAAGCATTAGCGTTGTCAACATTTTATGTGTTACATTGGGTAAAACTCTGGCAAAGGCTAAAAAGGTGACAGAGTTTGAACGTGGCAGAATTGTCGAGCTGCAAAAACAAGATCTCTCTCAAGGTGCTATCGCTGGTGATATTGGGCATAGTGAAACTGATGTTACAAATTTATTAAAAGACCCTGAGGGATACTGAACGAGAATTCCAAGTGGTTGGCCCAAGAAAATTTCGCCGGCGTTGAGCAGTAGGATTCGACGGGTTGTCCGGCAAGACACCAGCCAATCGTTGAACCAGATTAAGTCCCTTACGGTCGCAGAATGCAGCTCAAGAACAATAAGACGGCATCTACGAGGGAAAGGCTTTAAAAACCGTAAAAGTCTTCAAAGGCCATGCCTTCTTCCACACCACGAAACAGCTCGGTTAAACTTTGCTGAGAAGCACCAAACATGGAACGTAGAAAAGTGGACGAAGGTTTTGTTCTCTGATGAGAAAACATTTAACCTGAATGGTTCAGATAACTTTCAACGTTACTGGCACGATAAGGATATCCCACCGGAAACATTTTCTACATGATACAGTGGATGAGGTTCCATCCTGATCTGGAGTGCTTTCTCCTTCCATGGAACAATGGAGCTTCAGGTTATACAGGGGCGTCAAGCAGCAGCTGGCTACATTGGCATGTTGGAGAGATCATCCTTATTGACGGAAAGCCCTCGCTTGTGTGAAAATAACTGGATCTTTCAGCAGGACAACGCTGCAATCCACAATGCCCGCATGACAAAGGACTTCTTCATGGCGAATAACGTGATTCTATTGGACTATCCAGCGTGTTCGCCTGAACTGAACCCCATTGAAAATGTTTGATGGCAAGGGAAGTCTATAGAAATGGACGTCAATTCCAAACAGTGCATGATCTTCGTGAAACCATCTTTACCACTTGGAATAACATTCCAGCCAGCCTTCTGCAAACATTTATATCGACCATGCCAAAGCGAATGTTTGCAGTTATTCGCAATGACGGCCATGCAACTCACTACTGAGACCTCTTGTTGGGCATTTCCTACCCTGTTTAGGACTTCTTTTTGGCATGGTCTTAAACTTTTGACAAGCTAGTATTTAGGCTAATTTCATAGTGTTCACATTTTCCCTATTAAATGCTAAAAAAGGTTTTTTATTTTCCCTTTTCTTATTTTCATCTTTCAAAGTTCTACTCAAATAAGTGGTTGAGTCTAAAGAACGCAAAATGCATATTTTTTCTTTATGTTCATTGTCCTTAAGATTTTGATTAGCAGTGTATTTTTGATATATTTCGACATTTTATCAGAACAGCCCAAAGACATTCCAAAGTTTGATATTCCCATGCTTATTTTCTATTCAACCAATTACCACAGATACATCTGAAATAGTTAATACTTAAGAGCAGTTGCTAGTACCACAAAGAAACGACAACTAAAGGTCATTAGCTACTATCAGTACCACAAAGAAACCATAACTAAAGGGCATTATTTATTGTCAGCTCACACAAAATAGATGGTAACTACAGGTCTTCACTTACTATCAGTACCACAAAGAAACCACAACTAAAGGCCATTGCTTACTATCAGTACCACAAAGAAGATGATAAGTACAGGTCATTACTTACTATCAGTACCATAAAGAAACCATAACGAAAGGCCATTGCTCACAATCAGTACCACAAAGAAATGATAACTAAATGTCATTACTTACTATCAGCTCACATAAAAGAGATTAGAGCTAAACATGGGATTTAACTAATCAGATATCTCGGGGTATAATACAGATACGCTACTATTTATGAAACATAAACTTTTTAATTTGTATTTATGGCCAAGCTTCTAAGGCTCTCTGTTGTCGTCTCTAATCTTGAACCAGTAATGAACACCATACCACCAACCATCACGCCAAGGGATTGACTGTTGCTTTTATCACACAGCCATAGATTAAATTGTGGAGAA
Organism: Tachypleus tridentatus; assembly: GCF_004210375.1. Lineage (NCBI taxonomy): Eukaryota > Metazoa > Arthropoda > Merostomata > Xiphosura > Limulidae > Tachypleus > Tachypleus tridentatus. Next base: position 129,872,500 of record NC_134832.1, on the reverse strand, counting down.
TATTTAGTGATATCCAGAGCTCCACCATAGAGCCAGTCGATGCCTTCAAAGGTGAACCAGTTTTATCCAGATTTCTCAGGTTCATAACATGAACTATCTCGTGCAAATTTCTAAGGTTGCATTAATCACTGAACATGAACCAGTTTAATTCAGGTTTTTCAGGTTTGCATGATAATCGTCAAAGATGTAAAAGCTTCATCCAGGTTTCTCATTTTACAAAACAATCACCGAACGTGAGCTAGCCTCAACTAGGTTTCTCAGTTTACTCAATAATCACCAAACATAAACTAGCCTCAACCAGGTTTCTCAGGTTACACAATAATCACGAATATTAACTAGCCTCAACTAGGTTGCCAGGTTACGTAAAAATCACCTAACGTGAACTAGCCTCAACTAGGTTTTCAGGTTACATAAAAATCAACTAACGTGAACTAGCCTCATCCTGATTTCTCAGGTTACCCTGTAATGACCAAACATGAATTAGTTTCGTCCAGTTTTTTCAGGTTACGCAATATTCACCGAATACGAACTATCCTTACCCAGCATTCTCAGGTGGCATAAAGTTGACTCCGAATTTCTGTAATAATCTGTAATTGCCGAGATCGTATCTCAGTTGTAATTCTCTATGTTAAGTGTTTACAAAACTTTTTAAACTTTCTTACTTGTTTGACAAAAAGAGCCGAAATTTTGCCTATAGGATCTTGATTCCTACAAGATATAAACGGAAAAAAATCTGGCGAATTATGACAGAGTGTCAGAAATGGGAAATCAAAGAGGTGTTAGGAAATTTTTGATTTGGCTAAACTAACTTACTTAAAACTGACATAATTTAAATTCTTATATTGGGAAATTTGAAATTAAAGCTTTAATGTGGAGGATGCCTTAAGAGCTATCAGAATTATATTATTATGAAGGTCGACAAGAATCTGTAAATTGTCGTTCGAAACAAGGATCTAGTTTTAGGTTTTTGGAAATATTTCGATTTCATCACCACGTGATGTATCGGAGTCTTTCCAATTTTATTTCATAGATTTACTTGGTAACTGAAAAAAACATCAATCCTAGGAGGCTCATTACATTTGTTTGTGTAGTTGCATATTTCAGGAAAACTTTAAGATCTTATAGAAATAACGTACGCATTAAAAAAATAACTTATTACATCAGCAAGAGACAAGCGTCATACTTAGGGTCCGTCGATAAACCGAATTGAGGCTGTAATATGGAAACGTATAAACCCACGTTGAGCAGCCCAACCCATTCCATGACAAGTTCTATCACAGCTATGTAAAACGACGTCATTCAGCCTTTACATACAGAGCATTGTAACAAATACCGTTTATTTTTGTAATAACGTTACATATTTAACATAAACTTTTGATAGGAAAAGAAATTTTAATAATACTGTGCCTAATATGGCCTACTTTCTGGAGTATAACCTTGATATAGTTGTAATTACGTCTCACGTCTTTCTCTGATAATAACAAATTGTTCAATATCGTCCCTCCAAATGTTAGTTGTGAACGTAAAGTTTACGAATTTTTTTGCGGAAAGGTATATTAAATAAATATATGTATATACGCACACATACTTTTTAGCGTAGATATCTCCGTCACACTAAACATGCTCGCCGTTTCAGCCGTGGGGGCGTTATAATGTGCTGTCAATCCCACTATTCGTTGGTAAAAAAGTAGCCCAAGAGTTGGCGGTGGGTGGTGATGACTAGCTGCCTTCCCTATAGTCTTACACTGCTAAATTAGGGACGGCTAGCGCAAATAGTCCTCGTGTAGCTTTGCGCGAAATTCAAAAAACAAACAAATTCTTAACATATGAACGTCAAAACAGTTTTATCTGAGATTTTCTAAAAACTGTTACTAGTTGAAACTAGCTGCCTTCCTTCTAGTCTTACACTGCTAAATTAGGGACGGCTAGCACAGATAGCCCTCGAGTAGCTTTGTGCGAAATTCCCACACAAATAAACAAACACACTAGTTGAAAATGAAAAGTTTCATTTAAATTCCTCTCAGTGTGCTGTACATATGTAGTTATGTTCGTATGGGTTATGATGGTAATAATAGTGTACGTATGTAATTATATTTAGATAGGGGTTATGATGGTGTACATATGTAATTATATTCGTATGTGTTATAATGTAATTACGATGTGCATATGTAATTATGTTCGTATGTGTTATAATGGTAATAATGGCGTGCATATGTAATCACGTTCGTATGTGTTATAATGGCATGCATATGTAATTATGTTTGTATATGTTGTAATGGTAATCACGGTGTGCATATGTAATTATGTTTGTATATATTGTAATGGTAATCACGGTGTGCATATGTAATTACACTGCACAAAAATTTTTTGTAAAGTTTTACTTCCTGAAAAGTTTTTGCTGATTGTGACAGGTACCTGATGGGTATGCACAAATATAGTTTTGGTTTTGCTTCATCACGTAGGAACTCTGGAGAAATAGACAGTTAACTGTTTATCAGCAATAACGTATTTAATTGCGTTTATGTTTCTAATACGCTATTAAGTTCAACATAATTAAAGGTGTTTTGCTCCTGATTTTCGTTTATATTCAATGTCCGGTGCATCACGTTGTAGTGTCCAACAGTAGTCAACAAGCATTGATGGATTCCAGTTGTTCTGGTATAGTTTTCCATTGTAGCAATGTCCTGGTGAAACTGAAGATTTCGATAAAACGGTAAGCGATGGGCAAACTTGGATGTGATTTTCGTGATCAGCAGCCACAAATCTATAAGGAACACCCACCAGTGTTCAAGAAGCAAAAACTTTGTTGTGCAGTGTTATGTTAGTATGCATTATAATGGTAATAATGGTGTACATACGTAGTTATGTTCGTATGTGTTATAATGGTAATCTCGGTGTGAATATATAATTACGTTAGTGTGTGTTATAATGTAATCACGGTGTGAATATATAATTACGTTCATATGTCTTATTATGTTATCATGGTGTGCATATATAATTATGTTAGTATGTGTTATAATGGTAATCACGGTTTTGCAGGACGAATACGAAATTCTTCAGGTCTGTGCTAAGGTCTTGTACCAAGTTGACCTGACCAGAACAACGTTGGAACAACTGTTTGGGTTTAGCGTGGAGGCAGAGTTAGTCGAGAACTCTGACCACCAAGACGAACTATGTGTATATGTTAGTAGAGTAGAAGATGGAAGTTTAGCTAGCCAGCAAGGTGAGAAAGTACAATTCATCGATTACTGTTTTCTCACATTCTATCTTGAAATTGTGTTATTATAGTTTCAATGTCCTCTTGATTTTTTTCAACACAGAAGAATCATGTATATTACTAAGAACAGCTTTTTTTTTATGAAGTTAATTTATAAAATTCAAATAGTCAAAGTGTCCATTTCTGGTGAACAATTAAATGTTTACAATGAAATTTTAGCAGTTTCGGAAATTTATCAGTGAAACTCTTTGACTACAACTTTCGTTTTGATATTTTGTTGGAGCAAATAGATTGTTGGTCTATTTATCCTTAACTGAATCCCACTCTGTAATACTAATACACTAACTACTGTAAAAAACACAGGACCGATTCACTGTACCTTTATATCTTCCTCAGAAGTTATTAATTATTAACGTTTTTAGAAGTTTTACGTTACACACGTTGTTGTAGTGCCTCCCTCGTGAAGTTTTTATTTATCCGTCGGGTGCTGCTGTCTTCCCCAGGAGTTCTTACCGTTCTTTAGTTTAAGGTTCGACATTCTACTTCTATGAATTCTTTCTAAAGTTATTAGTTTTCTTTGAAGTTTCGGTTATTTATCGTCATGCACTGCTTTTCCGTCTCCCAGGTGATATAAACTTTTTTTAGAAATTGAGGCTGTTCATTGGGTGCTGTTATTAACTTTATTTGGATTATAAGCTATTTACAGTGCACTGCCATGTTTCATTCTGAAGTTATAATTTTTCTTCGATGTCACTTGTATCATACATTTTAATAACAAATTCAACACACGTTAACACATGCAATTTAAGCTATACATTGTGATAGAAAATTTAACACTCACGATATTCTAATATTTAAAAAAAAAAGCGTAAACCGTAATGTAAACTAAAAACATTAATTCACACTTATAGCTTTCGAAAAACATGAAATTATATCATTGAATGTCACATACGCTATTGCTTTACCTCATAGTGAACAACGAAAACTCTGGTGATGAATTCAGTACGCACCACTATCATAACTTCCATCATATTTCAGGCATCGTATTTAGAACACCAAAAAATAAAACTTGATGGATTCAAGTGAAAGAAATGGGTTGCCAGAAATCCGATTACGAGAAGCGTTTCACAGGCTTATCACGTGTATAATCATCAACTAAGTTACCTCTAGTAGTGAGGTGGAAGCGTGGCGTTGCGTTGTAAAGTGTTTAACGACAAATCTAGCAGAACGTGAGGAGAGAATGATGGGATTTTTACAATGTGGTTGTTAAAAACTAGTGCTGTCCAGAATACGAATGTGGTTACATATTGCTATCATAACCTATAATTTTCACCTTATAATAGTGTTCATAAATTTGTATGTATGTATATATATATATAGCTCTAGTAGCACCTTACATAAATACACAACTAAAATTTGGTCTATGGATTAATAATTTGAGAGAATCAAATTTGGGTATTTTAGAATATGTTTCCGTAATATTATCTTTAATAAAGTATTTGTTACAAATCGTATTATTTTGCTAAATTGTTTACTTATATTTTATTATTCCCCGACCTTTGTATATTTTATCTCCCCAGAAGAAAAAAAAATGTAATTATTTTCAAGTTAGTTGTTTCATTCTTCTGTCTGGTTATCGCACGTTTTTATTTTTTTCTTCTAATCAGTATTTTATCATATATATGGTAGTACTTGAAGAAATGAACCAAATGTACAACACAAGTTAAAATCTCAAACACACTGTAAACAAAACTGTATAAGCATTTTACCAACACTGTTGAGTAATAAACAAATCATCTTCAGAGTAACAAACAACCAAACCACTTGAGAAAGTTCGTAGAGTCTAAACAAAACTCACAAAACCACGAATTTGTCAATTGGACTGACTGAATAATGTTGTTGAAAAGGGATAATTCTCTCCTACATTCGCCTTATCTAAATCTGAATGTACATAATTGGATTATGCTACCTTCGCTGAGTTTTTTGTTTTTTTTAGTTTTACATAAACCGTGATAATAACAGGAAATAGCAACAACAATTTTCTAACATTACTAATGAGCTAACAATACACTTGTAGCTATATTCTATGATTACAATCAAATTCTGTGAGTTGCTAGGTAAGAAAGTAGCCCAAGAGATAGACTAAGTGTCTTGCACTGCTAAATTAGAGGCGGCTAGCGCAGATATTCCTCATGTACCTTTGCGCGAAATTAAAAAAACAAACAAACAAACCTAACATGTATGAACACATCAAAGTGCACAACTACAATTTGCTTTTAGTTTTCTTCTACTGAGGTGTACGTTTATTTCTGGTTTTTTCCATCTTCTGAGTCCAATGATCATGCGCAGACTTCAGAACCAACACCTTCATTTCATCAGTGTTTAGGACCACTTAAACATTAAACAAAATCTGTAGAAAAATATAGCCAAATTTGTCAGCAATGACACCGTTTGTTGTCGACGTGGGTCGTCATTGGTTCAGTTTATGTTTTACCACAGTTTTTCTGTTTATCTTGAACCAGAAGAAATCTTAAAAAACAAAGATTACTTGGAACATTTGCTATTGTGTAGAAGATAGACATGATTATAATTTCAAAATAAAGGCATATTTACTTGAAATTTATGTGAATGAATGTGAGATAAAGGAATTTACCTAGTTAAGTAAAAATTAAACTTTAATAAAAAAGTAGGTGTAAATATATATATAGTTAAAAATTATTGGATTGTAAGTACACAAATGGTGTAAAATCTCATATCGTAACGTCATTTCAATATCGATAGAATATAGTATTTAAGGGAATTTTTTAATCCGATTTTAAGTCTTTTGTTTTAACAAATATATTTTATTGAAAAAAAAATTTGACTCTTTCAATGCCACGTTTATCAATAAACAACTTTCCCAGTTCCAGGGCTAGTTTTAAGTACACAATATAAAAAAATACACGTGTTTATGTATTTCTTCACTCATCTAGAATTTGAAACGAGTAAGCTAGAAACCTCGAAGAGAAATATTATTTCTTTGTATGGTACAAAAGTCCAGTCTCATTTGGCACTGAAAGAGTTAGTGTTTATTTGACAGATTTCAAACTTTTTAAAACGATATATTTCCCTAGGTTTAATACGACAAACTTTTTAAAACGATATATTTCCCTAGGCTTAATACGAGGGGATGAGATTATGGTTATAAATGGAGCCATCGTTAGCGACTTGGACATGATGTACATTGAGAGTGTCTTGCAGGAAGAAACTTCCCTTTGTATGATGATGAGATCTTCCAGGACAGAACCACCTGATCTCGCTAGCGTCATGCGCACAACAGACGATTACATCGAGTCGCTTGTGTGTCCTCCGCCACCTAGCGACAGTACACTGAGTGAAGAAATGATTGGAAAACTAATCGTTCCTTCACCCCTTTGGGGTAACTAATTATTTTTTACGTAACACTTGGAAGAAACGAAACATTGGTTTATTTCTTTTGTTTCATAATAAATTTTAATTGAAATGTAACGAAACTTGCGACACCAGCGTCATATTTGTGTGTAGTTAAGTGCAGAACTGTACAGTAGTGTGTGTGTGTTTTTCTTGTAGCAGAGTCACACTAGGCCATCTGCTGAGTCCGCCGAGAGGAACCGAACACCTGATTTTAGCGTTGTAAATCCGTAGACTTACCGCCGTACCAGCGAGGGACTGTACAGTAGATTACTTACGCTGTGTCACCCTCAGAAGTCGAATCTCGAACTTGAACACACTTAAGTTCTTAAGCTCATCACTGAGCCATCGGGGGCGCCATATTTTCTGACAGAGATTATTGTTGAGCGAACAACTGAACAGTGGGCGATTTGCTCTGTGAACACCGCCAGCATTGAACCCAGAGGTTTAGTGCAACAAACTCTCAAGCCTATCGTTTAGCCACCGGTGGGTTACTGACAAGAAATGAGGAAATAAATTTTTCGTTTGACTCTAAAATCAAAGTCGTTTATTTTTTGATGAGTTTCTACCGCTTATTGTTAAAGGATTTATTACTCAAACGATTAATTATCACGAGTGATTGAAGAAAAGCACCTCGCTAGTACAGCGGTAAGTACAACGGATTTACAACGCTAAAATCAGGGGTTCGATTCCTTTCGGTGGGCTCAACAGATAAGCCGATGTAGTTTTGCTATAAGAAAACACACATATTAACGAATAAAAGATTTAATAACTTCCGTATATGATGCCAGTGAAAACAACAAAGAAACAAATAAAACCTTAATTTAATATAATTGCATTATTTAAAATTAATAAACATTTTAATTTTATCTCATTTATTTACAGTGTTTTTGCTGTAGCATTTATTTTGTTTTTAGGCTTTTATCAGAAAAAGCGGTTTCTTTGAAAAAGTTTACTATATTTGTCACTTTATTTTACAAAGACTAGTGATGTATACTGTATGATCAATTCGTATTGCATAAGGCAGTTAATTTAAACTATTTGTAAGTGTATATCTGAAATGACGGTAGCCATCCATAATCTTTACGCATTACCTCATTTCATTTTTTAATTTGTTTGTTCTTTTTTGTTTTTATGAAATTCATACAAGTTTAGTAATAACTCACGTAACTATAGGAATAAATAACCATTGAGTAATTTATTACGGTTACTAGTCAAAAGAGGGCGTTTCAACTTAATTTTTAGTGTGTAGGGATGATTCTTGTGCACTGGTCATGGGTATTAAGCAAAACAATTATTTGTAAAATAATTTGAAAATTAAAAGGGAAATTTCTTAGAAAGAATAATGAATGGTATGTTTAGAGTCCTAAGTATTGACATTTTCAGATTTTATAGGCAGTGTTGCAGAATCTTAGTTATGCACATTGTAGAAAATTTTATGTTTTTCTCCTTTATTTTAAGGGTCCCAGGACCGTTCTCCAGAAACGTCAGGTCGACCTTCTCCTTCCCCTGTGGTTATTCAAGAGACTTCTACCTTATCTACAGAGCAAATCGAAGGTCTTCTGAAAGTCATTGAAGACTCTCGTAAAAAAGGTGAGCGTTGCAGACAACATTTCTGAGTCCTAGTGGTGAGCATTGCATTAAACATTTCTGAATCCTTGTGGTGAGTGTTACACACAGTATGTGTTGATATCACCTTGTGGTGTTGCACGTGGCATTCCATTGAGTCTTTTTGGTGAGAATATGCACACACGTTCTGTTAATCCTTATTTTAAAGTGAAAGTTTTCTTGAATTATACGTTAGAAAGAATTTATACAAATCATAACAAACTGAGATATGAATAAAAAACACTCTATTTTTAAGACCAGGGAAAGCTCTCAAACTGATTAGTGGTCTTTCAGCAGGAATAAAATCGCCTTTATTTTGTTTTTAGAGTTCTGTTTCATCATACAAAATGGCGTCGTATCTTGCGAAACATTTATCTTACAATGTAAATGTCTAAAACGAACAAGTCTAATCTGGGGGTAGTAGGCGGAACTTGGTAATGGTTATCATATAGTAAATGTTTTGGTTTCGTTGCTATAGCCTAATATATATTTGCTATGATTACTTAATCCTCAAATAACCAAGTTATTTACCTATTAATCAGTGATGTCGAGAAAACCCACTTGTAGATAAATATATTTGTTTGTTTTGGAATTTCGCACAAAGCTACTGTGCTAGCCATTCCTAATTTAGCAGTGTAAGACTAGAGGGAAGGCAGCTAGTCATCACCACCCACAGCCAACTCTTGGGCTACTCTTTTATCAACGAAAAGTGGGATTGACCGTCACATTATAACGCCGCCACGGCTGGAAGGGCGAGCATGTTTGGCGCGACTCGGGCGCGAACCCGCGATCCTCAGATTACGAAGCGCACGCCTTAACGCGCTAGGCCATGCCAGGCCTAAATATATTTTTAAAAACGGCTTGTTTGGGTTCTTTGGTCATCGTCAGGTTCACACTGAAGAAGGTTGAAACGTTGTTCACTCCTTTAGGAACAAAAAAAAAAAAAATCTCAACCCAAACGAGCCGTTTTTACAAATATAGTTGTTTACCTATTGCATCACACACAATCATTTTTATGTCTTTCGTCTAGCACAATACAGAGACAACTGATCAAAAATATATTAGGTAAGATTAAGTATTCTGAATTTAAAACAACAACAGAAAACTTTCTAGTAGTGATTGACTGACTTAAATACAATGTTGACGGTATTTCTATTTACTTTTTATGTGTTCTGGGATTTATATGTTATTAGGGATCTCATAAACAATGAAGTTATGAACTCATAAGCAGCTTTCGAAAAATGTATTAAAGACTCCGATTAGGTCCGTACCTCATCAGTAATTATAGATTTCAAACGTAGATATTCAGATTAATATACCTGACACTTATTAATATTGTATTCCTATACAATAGCATGTAAATATGTTACAATGATTTCGTATAATAATCAGTTTGTTATAGTATGATAACTGACGATGATTTGAACTTGTCGTTTGTTGCTCGGAAAAACGTACAGCAAACTTGCTGCCCTAGTGATGCATTTAATTTCTTAAACTAGAAATAATCGATATTTTAGTTATCATTAACTTACAGTGAAAGCAAACTGTATATATAGATCAGAAATAAAAATCACTATGGTAAATATTGTAGCTAATTTAATATATTTGTAATTAGGAGAGTGTAATGCCATATAATAAAAAACGTATAATAATTAGAATGAATTGTCAATTCATTATTGAATGCTCTCGCTATTGTCGATGTTTTCGGCCGTAATCCCAACAATATCTGACAGGTTGCGGTTATCTTAGGTGATTTAAGTTTGCTCCAAATTCATATACTAAGCTAATTATAAAGATATAATAAATAAATGAAATGAAATATTTTTATATATAATATTTTAATTAATACTGTTAATTGAGATAGCTTCAAAGAAAGAATGTGGCATTATTTATTAGACACATAAAAACTGGTTACCTGCTGCAAATACTATCTCTTATTCCCTGTCTCCTATAAAGCCAGGCACAAGTACACGCAGAAGTTCATGTAATCTTTCCCTTGATCAATAAAAACTCGTTAATTAAGGGCTTCAACAGCTTAACTAAAGATTACCTAACACTTATGCCTTAGCATGATTTATAACCTATTTATAAGATGTTTAGCATTGCAGGGACAGATAGACTTAACGTTATCACTTAATGTTTAAAGGAAACGTTTTTTTTCTTTCCAAATTTTTTTATGTAATTACAGGGTAAAGGTCAAACATGGAGACAGAACTTTTACGATAATAAACGTTTAAAAACTCAAGTTTTTTATGTTTGATATTTTGTAATTTTGACAATCATTTAATTATTTTCTTACTTGGGTTTTCTTTGCGATAGGAAAATTACCTAACACAAAGCATATGAAATCTCCTAATTACTCAGAACTGTAATAAAATAATTCTGACAAATGTGTTAAAATTCTCAGTTTGTTCATACATGAATTTTGTTCCTTGGAAAATGATTGAAACTATTGACTTTGTAATCTACGTAACATAGGTTAGCAGGTCATTTTATTTTACCAATAAACAATAAGTATATATATAATATTAAATAACATTATAAGAATCATGAGGAAACCTTATAACAAGCTTTTCTTTGAATAACGGTAGCCCGCACTTCCACTCCAAGCTACTGAACAGGTCACAGAGTACGGTAGAACATCTCTGGAGAGAAGGCGTTCAAGCCTAGAGGGAAGCACTGGTAGTAGTAGCTCTTCCAACCAACAACTCGGACACAGTCGACAGATGCCTGATGCCGAAAAACTGCGCAAAGTTATTATGGAATTAATTGAAACAGAAAGGACTTATGTGCGGGTGAGTGTAAGAGAGACTTCGTTGTTACGACAAAAGGTTACCGGTCTCACAGATTTAAATTATAATTTCTGTTTTAACAGTATACGTTTGTTCCCAATGAATTCCCAGAAGGCGAACGCTGAAAATTGAGGTGAAAAAGTAAATATCTGATTTACAGTTTCTCAAATTAAATTCTTTCTCATGTATTGGGATGGAACGTTATATCTAGAAATGAATATAGTGTTAACTCATAGGTATAAAGTCTTATTTTTAAACCAATATTGTTGTTATACTTTCATCACTTTTAAAATCTTGGATATTTTTAAAACGGAATTTTGTGTAACAGAATTTCACCCAAAGTTACTCAAGGGCTATCTGCGCACATCTGTTCTTAATTTTCAGTTGATAGAGGAGAAGGAGGCCATAGCACCAACTGCCAACTAACTGTAGGGCCTCTCTTGTTTGACTGAACAGTGGGATTTGACTGTCTCTTATAAAGAGCGCATACGGTCCCAAAACGCACTTTTCCGACATCAGACTGTTAATACTTGGATTCACCATCTGGGCAAAGTAACCGCTACGTCGCGCCAGGCCCAAACAAAGTGTGCCTATTTGGGTTTATTGGGATCGACGACATCAGCAGATACAATATCAGAAGAAATTGTAGTGTGAATACCACATGTTGGTTTTCTGACTCATATGCATGTATCATAATACTTACCTAGAACATTAAACGTAACCTGGTAGTAAAAACAGATAAGAAAGGTGAGCTTAGGCGGAAGAGCGTAATATGACGTACCAACTTGCCGTATTAATTTGTAACAGAACTCGCCACCAAAGTGTGTTTTTTTTTATTTCGCTAAAAGCGACACGAGGGTTAGCTGTGCTCTGTCAATCACGAGTATCGAAACCCGGTTTCTAGTAGTGTGAGTCCGCAGACATACCGCTGTGTCACTTGGGGAGCTCGACATACAGACATCTCTTTGATTTGAAATTCCTTGATGTCAACAATCAAATATCTCGATTTCAACTGTCTGGTATCTTCTTGATTTTACCACACAGACATCATGATTTCAATAACTAGACATCTGCATGATTTTAATACTCGGACATTGCTTTGATGATTCTCTCTTTGTAGCTCAGTAGTCCATCTAAGGTCTGATAGTGCTGAAGACTGGGTTTTGATACCTGTGGTTGACTTTGCACAAATGGCCAATTGTGTAGCTTTGCACTTAACAACAAACAAACAAACATCTCCTTGATCTCAACACTCGGTTAACTTTTATTTCAAATTCCAGACATCTTTATTTGGTCTCTAAGACACTTCCTTGATTTAAACACTCATTTATCTCCTTGATTTGGCTTCTAAGACGTTTCTTTGATTTCAACACAAAAACATCTTGATTTCTTCACACAGTCATATCAGTGATGTAAATACTTGCGTTTCTCCTTAACTGTCCCCTGTGGGACAGCAGTTAGTCCATGGATTTACAGTGCCAAATCCTGGATTCAGTTCCTTGCGGTGGACACATCAGGTAGTCCAATGTGACTCTGCTCATTAAAAAACACAACCCACACAATCTCCTTATTTTGTCCACTAAGACACCTTGATTTCTTTACAAACTTGATATAAACATTGAGATATATTGTAATTAATATGAAAGAGATTCAGTAAGAATAAGGATGTTTTCGACTTTCAAAGAGTCATAGGAGTGAGTGTCTTGAATGTAATGTTTTTATCATACCTATTTTAGTCTCTTTGTGTTCCATAGCCCCACCTCCCAGTGGCACATGGTGGGCAGAGTACGGATGGCTTGTTGTGTAGCTTTGTGTTTAACTTCATGGCCAGGTGGTTAAGGCACTCGACTCGTAATCCGAGGGTCGCGGGTTCGAATCCTCGTCGCACCAAACATGCTTGCTCTTTAAGCCGTGGGACGTAATAATAATGTGACGATCAATCCCACTATTCGTTGGTAGAGTAACCCAAGAGTTGGCGGAGGGTGATGATGACTAGCTCCCTCCCCCTTTAGTCTTATACTGCTAAATTAGGGACGGATAGCGCAGATAGCCCTCGTGTAGCTTTGCGCGAAATTCAGAACACAGCAAACCAAGATATTAAAATATGGAGAGAACCTTGCTTGAGGTTTTTCGGTAACGTAAACACTTTAAACAGTTTAACAGTATGTGGAACTGACAGGAATGGGGTGCTTTTTATTCTCTAAGAAGGTGAATAACTTCTGCATCGTGTAAGAACATGTCCACCCTCACACTGCATCGTTTCCACCCTGATAGATAATGGCTCTTCTAACAGAGTATGCAACAACCCACCTGACTTATATTGTTCGAGATAGGATTGACCAACATGAGAACGTTTTTAGTCATTTTCCTTGTCTCGTAACATCACCGCACTTTGGTCCGGTCAGTCGTCTTCATGATGGTCTTGAACGTATCAATCCTTCATTACTCTTGTCATCGGCCCGACATGCCCAAGTGGTTAAAGCACTCGACTCGTAATCCGACGGTTGCGGGTTCTAATCACTGTTACACCAAACAGGTTCGCCTTTTCAATCGTGGAGGCGTTATAATGTAACGGTCAATCCTATTATTCACTGATAAAAGAGTATCCCAAGAATTGGCGGTGAGTGGTGATGACTAGCTGCCTTCCCTCTAGTCTTACACCGCTAAATTAGCGATGGCTAGTGCAGATAGCTTTCGCGTAGTTTTGCGCGAAATTCAAAATAAACAGATCAAATCAAAGAAATATGAAAGAATGAGTGGCCGACTGAGAAAAATCTTAATTTTTAGTTTAATAGATAGTGTCTTGTTTCATAGTTTTGTCTCAAGCTTTGTTTCAGATTTGATGTGCCAGGTTTAAATCGCGAGTTTTCATTATATAGTGCGTTAAACTTAACGTAAAACTATTATTCGTAATAACAAAATAAATAATACATTAACTCCTTTGTAGCCTCCAGTGGCATGTCTGCGGACTTACAATGCTAGAAACCGGGTTTCGATACACGTGGTGTGCAGAGCACAGATAGTCCACTGTGTAGCGAGGATAAAATCGCCTGTGTTTTTTTTTGTTTTATTTCTCAAGTTGTAAACCGATTTAAAGTTTCACGAAATATTTCACATATCATACACTCTTCTTAGATACAACTAATATAAAACGCAGTTTTTATAATGTTAAGATGTAAATTTCTGATTCAGAACGGTATATAATAGAGATTTTTCACAAACAAATACATTTCAAAGCTTAATTCAAACGGATTAGAAAAGGAAAGCGAAAGAACTAGACAAAAATGTACAGTTGTCTGTTCCTTTTAATTTGTCTCGGTGAGATCTTCATTACAGTGGATCAACACAATTAAATTCTATAATATTCTGTGTGATTTACTTGTAGTACAAATGACAAACTATTAAATTTATTCCGTATGAAAGTACTCAGTACCTAAGTTGAGTAATTTGATTGGGTTAGAACTTTTTAACAAACCACTGTTGTGAGAAATTTGATTCCCGGTCAGTGATTACCTTCGAAGTTCCTTGTGTCTCAAAGTCACTCGTTTAAAAAATAAATTACAATATTGTCATTGTGGAGGGGCTCATTCAGCGGCACGTCTGCGAACTCACACTGTTAGAAACCGGGTTTCAGTACCCCTGGTGGGCAGAGAACACATAGCCCTTTGTGTAACTTTGTTATTAATTCCGAACAAACGAACGTAATGGAGGGTATGTCAACCCTGCAAGTATCCATTACACACAACTTTTACCCTGGGGGAGTTTCTTCGACAGTCACCCCAAGGTCGTCAAATTTATTGATAACATTCTTTTTTTCAGGTCTACTTTTTTTTTCTACCAATGTCGTGCAATATTTTTTATTTACTTTAGCAAACAGACATTAACTCTGATAAATAGATTCTTGGAGCATTGCCTAAGTCGACTGCTTGCCTCACGTTCCTGATCTAGTTAGTAAAATATTTAGCAGTTTTTTGATAAATATAAAACTAAAATAGAAATATATGTATATATATTCCGAGTGGTTTCGTTTATTTGCGAAATAATGTTTCAGTAAACATTGTCATGCTCTCCCTGTATTTATATACCAGATTCTGTGTTAGACGTTACTGAGAAAAATAAACAGACGTAACTAGAAATTGTGTTTCAATTGACTTTATTAACAACCAGTAATTAAAACTATTTGTTTATTCATCTCCTTTGTGTGTTGGTGCAGCATATGAGCGACCTGGTAGCATGGTATGCGGATACCTTACAAAAGGTAATCTTAAATTTGTTTAACATTTCCATCCTAACCCTTGTTGAGCTTCTGGCTGCGTGACCTTTTTTTTATATATAATAATTGTAAGATGTTTTTGAACTTTTCTAACAGAGTTGTTTTATTTTGCCAGATAATGCACGAGCATGTTTGTAATCATGTCAGCTTCTGTAGTAACTACATGAGAAAGGCTTCCTCATTTAGCTTTCATTGTTGTGCACTCATAAAGCCTTTTTCACGTGTGTCATATTCGTCCTTCTCCTGTAAGTGTGTGTAAGCTCTTTGCGGTAATATTAGCGTATGTTTTTTTGACGTATTTATTAATTTGCTGTAGATTATTAGTATTAACAGACGCTGTCAGATTTACGATTATTCTTACTGTGTTTCAGAATGCTACGGTTATTGTAAGTTTCATTTAACTCGTTTGAATTGGTCAAAACCCTTATTTTTTAAGATGTTATATTTCCAATGTTGTAAAACAACAAGTGTGTCAAACCAATATTGAAATATAGTACTCACACTTCTGTAACGTTACATTATAGTGATTGATCGGAAATCAACACTTGTTTTATAACACTGATATAAATACTTCCAGTTTGTTTGCCTCATCACATTTTTAAACGAATAGTAATGCTACGACTTAAATCTAGTACCTGAGTCTATTGTCAGTAACCATTTATAATTTATTACATCTATATAACAGATACATGTTTGTCAAAACTATAAAAATCACATTTGCATGTGTCAGTGTTCAAAAATCGCCTTACGCAAAAAACGTGTTATATGAATTATGAAGGGTTGAGTATGTTAGACTGAAATTATTTTAAAACTCACCAACTCGTTACAATCTGTGTCGCCAGTTTAGATTATACTTTTTTTGAAGATCATGTATCTTGAGAGAAGCCCTGCAGTATAGTTTCCGCTGAAAAAGTTTAAGTGTAAGACTGTTACGTCCAAGGCCCACCACTGTTTCTTGTCATTTTCCATCATCCATCTGGTGTACGAGAACGATTTGTTTTCAGACCTGTGTCCGGCATGTCTTTGTATGGAATAATATGAATACCCATTTCACTGTCCAGCTGCTGGAAGTATATTTCGTAGGATCAACTTGTGTCACGTTTCCGGATCTTTCGTTTGTTGCATACTGTTGCCCAGGGCATGTGAACGGCTGTTACCACTTATCTTTGTTTCTCGTCTGTTATAAGACACCACACTTTACCATGGCTGAGGTATGACTTATTGTGTGTCTCTTTCTGGATGTATGTTCCATTGTTTTGAATGGCATTAACTGCGAGAGATATCCAGTTTTAGAAATTCTAAATCCCAATTTGAACACATTTGTATAATTTGAGTATATGAATGTTTTGCGTCAGAAAAGGCTATTACATACCCTTTCCAAACAATGTCAAAATATAGTTCTGGTACATCCAATCCCACCGTGACTTCATATATTTGTTGTAGTTGTCATACAGTTTCATGATTTACATATTTAAAATAATTTTACTGTAACATACTCAATCCTGTGTTATTTCTCATAAATTATATGAGGGCTTTATATCCCTCGACATAGCATGTTTAATCTCAAACATTGGGTTAAAAATACTTTACTGTTAAGCGCCTATTGAATTGTATTTCAGTTTCGTACAATAAATTTTTGTTCGCAAATGCTAGTTGTTAGAAATTGGCATTAGTAACAAATGTTTGATGAAAATAGCATTTAAGAGTAATGATACACTAGAAATCACAGAAATTCTATAATGAAATTAAATTTGAAGCTGTTTATCCGTGCCCGAAACATAATCATAAATGTAACAAGTGATTAAAAATTTGATGTAATATTGTTTACTTCATAGTGTACGTGTATTATCCGTTGTAGAAACTACACTTCACTCTATCAATACATTTAAAAATCCAAGTCAAACTGTATATTATTTAGGCACTTTTTATTCTAAATATGGCAATCAAAACATTAAGCTTGTAACAAGTTATTTTGGCGTAACTTATCTACGAAGTTACGCGAAACGTTCTCATTTGTTGTTTGTTATCACATTTCACAATGTCCACTTTTGCACTTATTATATTTGAATAACTTATTAGAAGTCTCTTTAATGTTTAATCCCTATAAACTGTTATCCATTCGTTATTTGATAATACTTCTTAATTCAGAGCAACATTGAATAAATATTTTATGAGAACCTTGTGTTGTATCCCATACCGTGCATTTGTAATACACTTGTACTTCGTAGGTTTGTTTAGTGACATGGAAATGGTTTCTCTTGTTTATGTCTTTTTTTTCTTTATTTTAACTTCCTCGATTTTGATGAGAAGTGTTAAAACAATGAGTAATCGTTAGAAACCAAACACAATTAATTCTATTAATTAAATCTGTTATTTACAATGTGAACTTTTAAACATAATAATAACGTACTAACATTGGTAGGTGGGGTAATTTAAACGTCTTTAAAAGTAACATTTAATCTCTCTTTCGGCCAGTCGACCGCTATGGTTTTAATATGCAGATGGCGTATTTAGCAAGTTGTATTTTTACAATTGGTTTTGTATTAACAATTTTACGTTTTGTTAAACCTAATAGTTAAATTCTTTTACGTAGATATCATCGTATATTAAATAGGATGGGCTTATATATTAAACTTTAATTTTGGTGTTTATTTTACTAATGTGCTTTTAAATGCTCAGTGCATTTACAAAATTTAAATTTCCAATAAGCACTCTAAAAAATTAGGTTCTTATTATAACGTTTTAACAACTGCTTTTACGTATTACACAGCGACTGTACATTTCATTAAATGTTTGAAAAGCTCTGGTTTCAGGATATTTTCTGTTTTAGCACTTAAATAGTCTGCTTGAACACTACCTCGAACCTATGAAGAAAGAGTCATTCATCTCGAATACCGAGATCACGGCACTCTTTGGGAACATCCAGGAAATCGTCCAGTTCCAACGGACGTTTTTACAGAGTTTGGAGGAAGCGATCTCCGCAGAACCCGACTTTAACACATTTGAAAACTCTAGTCAATTCAAGGTAAGATCATGTGTTAAGGAACGTGTATAATTGTTGTTAATATTTCATGTTTACCATGTAGAAATAATGTTTTAATCAGCACGCGAGTTTGTTCGTCATTTTTACCAAGTTGAACCATATTTAATGTGATGTGTTCAAGATGTCAGATTATAGTTATTGTGTCACATATGGAACTATGTTCAATGGTGTGTTTCCGGCGTATAAAACATGGTTAATTTATCATGTTTATCATGTGTTTTTCACTATTACTGTAACGTAACATTTTTATGAATTTTTTTAATAAAATAACAATTATCTCAAAAATTACTTATCACGGTAATTTTTTTTGTAAACAAGTGACTAACCTTTCTGTTTATTTTTGACAGAATGTTCTTTTTGCCATCGGCAATTCCTTTCTGCTTTATGCTGACCAGTTTAAGTTATACAGTTCCTTCTGTGCCAGTCATTCGAAAGCTCAAAAGGTTCTTCATCCGGGTGAGTAGATTTCTTGGTTGACGTAGTTTTAGTAGAATTAAGCTTCATAGTTAAAGTTACCAGACTGAACGACATAGTGTGATTAATTATTTGTCTCTAGTTTTTCCTGCTTGGTTGATATGATCAAATGTGCTCCCGGAATGTCTGCGGATTCACACCGCTGAAAACTGGGTTTCAATACCCATCGTGGGTAAAGCACATGTAGCCCATTGTGTAGCTTTGTTCTTAATTCTAAACAAACAAAAACTTATCAAACGAAAATATCTGTATTTTTTTGTCCTTGTGAATTTATTACTCTCTCTAATGAGCGCCAAAATTTGGGTTACAATACCCGTGGTGGGCAGAGCACAAGTAGTCCAATGTGTAGCTGTACCCTTAACAACAAACAACAAACTATAATGATCATTTGTGAAATCTCCGTAATTTCAATAAAACAGATTGTTTTATACGTCATTGTTATGACCTTCTCAAATTATAAACCGATTTTTTTATTTCACTAAAATACAATTAATTAATTATTCCCTCCTAACAAAAAATAAAAACATAATTAATTACTTCAGTGACTTTGCTTTTACTTAAACCTGTGTTAATATCTGTTCATTTCACCAACTTTTCATGACCAAAGTTTCTTAATACTTTTTTAAATTGTATAACACATTCCTAATGAAAAATTATGGCGACTATTTTGTAATAAATGTATTGAGGGTTGATCGAAGTATATAGATACACCATCGTGTCGTCACATATGGGGCGCGAAGTCATGGCGACATATTTAGCACCTTCGCATTTGTTTCCTAACCTCTTAGCTCTACAGTGGCGTCACCAATAGATTTATGACGTAACTACTTTCTTTAAGATGAAATTTAGTGTGGTATTAAACAGTAGCCAACAAATTGAGTAGGACTGAAAATGAAAGAATTAGTTCTAATGGCGTCGTAGGTCCTGTAGTTTTGATATCCACATTCGTTAATATCACTTATACGTGTGCGTGTACGTGTCTTAAATATTTGAGTTTTTCATTGTTTTCACACAGGAGAAGGAAACAGTGCATTGATGCAGTTCCTTCAGTCACGTAATCCAAAAGGACAGCATAGCTTCTCGCTCGAATCGTATCTCATTAAGCCTATTCAGCGGATTCTGAAATATCCTCTGCTCCTGCAACAACTCAAACATCTGACAGATTCATCTTCAGAGGAACATCGGCACCTGTCGGGTGAGGATTGAGAGGAGGATGTGGTGAAGACACTACAGTTGTATCATTTACTTAAGTAGATGAACTTTTATTCTCACTTAGCAAACCGGTGCTTTTTATGATAACATTTACCCTGCCAAGTGTAGTATTCAGTACTTAGCTACTTCACTAATAAATATTGTCCCTCGGAAAATACGTTAGTGACCAGTATAATGAATTCATCGATCATAGAATCCTTTAGATAGGAATAAATAGTGTTATCTTTGTCCTTAAGAAAGTGTAAGGTAAATAAATGGGTAATAACTGTATTGATTTCAACCTAGAGAGAGACTGTTCGACGGAAATATAGATATGCAGGTTGCAACCTGGAGAAAACAGTTAGATGATCTAACAAACTTTAACAACTTCGTTGTGTTTTTTTCAGAGGCTCTGAAAGGAATGGAACGAGTCGCGGAACATATCAACGAAATGCAGAGGATACACGAAGAGTATGGTGCTATATTTGATCATTTATATCGCCAGCATCTACGCTCTTCAAAACAGGTAAAAGTGTTATGTATACTTCTAGTGTCTTCATTTTTATTACCTCATTTTTTAAGCTCAAACGTTTGAGCACTTTTAGATATATCTTTTCGTGATGTTCTTTCAATAAGATAAACATGTTTAGTAATCACTGGAAATTGTGATGGCGGTCTTAAGTACACGCTGGTCCTAACCGTGTAAACCTTTTAAGTAAATATCTCTAAAGATGTATCTTTTTATTGTGAACGTTAAATCATGATGGTGTGTGTTCAAACTGATAAAAAAATTTTAACTATTAATATTATAATGTTCCAGGTAGTAATACAGAAACATGTGTCATTTAATGTTCTGATTAGAAAATGTTAAAAGTATCTAACAAGAGCTTAATGTTGAGATTGTATTTCAATATCAATATTTCTATACATCTCCATGTAAAGTAACTTTTGATTTCTGATCCAGAACGTTGACCTCAGCCCTGGAGAACTATTATACTACGGTGGCGTTGAATGGCTAAATATATCCGAATTTCTGGGCAAAATAAAGAAAGGACTGGAATTGCACGCAATGTGTTTCGTCTTTAAAACGGCTGTTGTGTTTTTGTGCAAGGAACGGATCAGGCAGAAGAAGAAACTGATGGTAGGAAAGCCTATTTCCATTTGTCTTTAATTTCTATCAGTAATGTAACCAAATTAAAAAAAAAAGTTTTATTTCATGCTATAGTGACCCATTTCCATTTTGACCGGGTTTTGTCTAGTAGTTAGCGTGCCTGTGAATCCGACAATTCATGGTTCACGGCCCGTTAAATCTCACTATTTGGTGTTGGAAAGGCTTTTAATTAACTGTATTTCCTCTAATTCATTGGGTCAAAACTAGGGACAGCTTTGCATAGATAGTCTTTGTGTTGATTTGTTCGAAAACTGTAGAGTAAACAATCTTTAGTCACTATGTGAGCTCCGCTATTGGAAGTTATACGTAACTAATGATTGTTTCTATGTAAACACAAAGTTACATAATGTTCTGCCCACCACAGGTATCGAAAACCGGATTCTAGTGTTGTAAGTCCCCACACATACCACTGTGCCGGGCCCTAACTAATAATGTTTTCTAGGTGCTTTTTACTCACTGTAGTGAACTTATAATTTGATTAATACGTGGAATTTATACTGTTAACGTAGTCCGTTGAAGTATTCACTGGACAAACCTAGCCTTGTTCCTTTGATCTGCCCTTGTACAGGATTATTGATAAGGTCTATAATTTTTTGAAACCAAAGTAACTTGATGATAAGATTGGATTGTCCAATACCAATGTAACTCAATGATAAGATGGGATTGTTCAAAACCAGTGTAACTCAATGATAAGATGGATTGTTCAAAACCAGTGTAACTCAATGATAAGATTGGATTGTTCAAAACCAGTGTAACTCAATGATAAGATTGGATTGTTCAAAACCAGTGTAACTCAATGATAAGATGGAATTGTCCAAAACCAATGTAACTCAGTGGTAAGTGGTGAATCTAGTGACAGATGGACTTCAAATATATATTTTAACAGCCTTTCTGCTGTATAATTTAAGAGAAACAAGTTAATATCATAAATGGTACATACTATTTATGGAACGAGAGATTTTATTTTAGTGGATGATTAACAGCTCATATTTACCAAAATTACTTTGTAAATCTATTTAATTGATTAACGTTTTCGCATTCGTTGATAAGAAAGTAATTGCTCAAAAATCCATTGTTAAAAATGGTACGTTTCTAGGTTTACCTAGCATTATCAGGTTTGGTTTGAATTTTGCTCCAACCTACACGAGGGCTATATACGGTAGCCGCCCCTAATTTAGTAGTGAAAGATTAGAGGAAATGCAGCTAGTCATCTCGTGAGTTACTCTTTTACCAATGAATAGTGGAATTCACCGTCGCATTATAACGCCTCCACAGCTGAAAGGGCGAACAGGTTTGGTGTGACGGGGATTGAACCCGCGACCCTCAGACTCTGAGTCGAGCGCCCTCACCAATTAACCATGCTGGTCCAGCATTATCAGGAGATGAGATTTTGATAGAATCGTCGAATAGTTCAAACTATCATTTGTTAAAATATAAACTGTAGAAAAAACAACAAAAGACGTTTAATAAATTCGTAGAATCAATGTTACATATTCTTTAAATTCCATGTAAGGGTCGCTTTGGTATATAGTAAAAGACAACTAAGAATACGACATACGTAAACTGGATATTTGTTTCTTTTATTATCATTACATGTTACAATATCAGTAATAATATTACATCCTTAAGCAATAATTTAATATAAATCAAAAAAATATAAGAAAGAGAAAACTAAAAATATATATAACTTACACTTGTATATCGCTAATCCAGTTCAAACTAGGTTAAGACATCTTTGTCGGTTAACTGGACACTGACTGGTTCACTGTATCATTTATACATTTCGAATATTCTATCCTTGTTGACAGTGAGACTTCCCGTCTAGGAGCGTTTACTGGAAACGTTGTAATGAATTCTTTTATTTGATGCAGGTTTTTTTTTTTTTAAACTAACGCATATTATTTCAACCTTCACCCACAGTATACAATTTTTCAAATTTCGTATTTAATTTGCAAAGGTACAGTGTCTGATGAAATTGGATGTTTCATTGTAACCTTGTGTTATATCTTCGTTTTGTTGGGATTCTAAGAATTATAGTCGAATATCAATTTGATGACCCGTAAGCTTTGCTTAAATACAGTAAAAAGTTTTGACGACGGTCATAATGTTATGGTTAAATGATGCAATTTGATGTAACTTCGTAGGAAAAACAAAAAAGATGTTATAGTTCCCAGAAAAATGAGTGAGCCACCTTGCTAGCCTGTATTAAACTGTATCTTCGAAATATGCTAATAAAGCGACATTGAAGATCAGCTGTCATCCACTTATTTCTGTTATGGAGTATTTAACACGTTTTTCGTTTTTTCTTAATTTGTTTCTTTCGCTATACAAAACAGAATTTAAAGTATCGATTTAGCGTGCATGTTATTGGCATTTCCACGCTTCTAAAAGATATTTTAAAAAATACGAACTTATAATCGAATTCTTTATTACGAGTTTTCGTCCACGTATATAAAATTCTTCCTAATATACGAAATGGAAACTCAGCCTATTACCTAGAATAACAGTAAATTCGCAGATGAGGCATTGTTCAAAATTGTGTTACCATAATTTCCATCGTTGTTGTGCTTTGTGTTAAGAGCTGGCATAAATTACGTAACGTATTCTCATTCTACGAAAGCAGAAAATTGTAACGTTTGGTTTCCACGTAACAGGACTGTATACTCATTCAAATTACTTTGTGATATTAAATGTTGTAAGACCAGAGTCAGTAGAGGAACAAATTCTTTTAAACTTGTATAATAGGCAATAATAATTTGGAGATGAAATTGTAAATTATTGACAGTTCCGTATTTTACGAATATTGTTTAAGGAGTGACTAATCATAAAGTAAAATAATTATACGTATACTGTCTTAACACTGTTGCTGAGCTGTACTGAGCAGGTTGAACTACTAAGTGTATTTTTTATAACTAAATATACATCACGCGACTTGTCCTTTAACGGTAAATCTATTACACTAAAATTCAGAGCTCGATGCATGCGGTGGTTACAGTGCAGGTAGCCCATTATTTTGCTTTGCTTTTACAACAACAACAACAAAAAAAACATCACGCGTGTTTAACACGCAACTTTTCTGTAATCATTGCGAGGAAACGTACGACTTATACTACATTACTTTTAATTAAAACTAAATATCTCATAATATTTAGCAATGAAGTCACATTTTCGGTCTCTTTTCTTTCTATATTTTAACATACTGTTAACCCTAGTCACAGTGTAAACGGGCCCGGCATGGCCAAACGTGTTAAGGCATTCGACTCTTAATCCGAGGATCTTGGGTCTGAATCTCGATCGCACCAAACATGCTCGCCCTTTCAACTGTGGGGGCATTATAATGTGACGGTCAATCCCACTATTCGTTGCTAAAAGAGTAGCCTAAGAGTTGGCGGTGGGTGGTGATGACTAACTGACTTCCTCTAGTCTTACATTGCTAAATTAAGGACGGCTCGCGCAGATAGCTCTCGAGTAGCTTTAAGCGAAATTCAAAAAAACAAACACAAAGTAAACTTTTATTGAAAATAAACTTATGGTCTATTTCATAAAATTTGAGTCAGATAAAACATGTTTTTAACATCATAGAACTATTGATTTTTATTTCTCACAGGGTAGCTCTAGCAAAGCCAGTGCCTCTGAAGTCGAGATTATTCGTTACCAAGTGCTGATTCCGGTCACGGAGGTCCAGGTGCGAGCAAGTGGGTTTAAAGATGGCGATTCTCATTTTTTGTGGGAGCTTATTCACTTGAAATCTCAGATACAGAGGCGTTCCGAAAAAATATATCAGTTATCAAACAGGTAAAGAAATTACACGATATAATTTCATATAATACTTTGTTAGGAATTAGCACAACTAAAGACATGTTTCCCTCAAGAGGGTTTTGTTTCAGATAAGATAATAATTGCTTAAGCCTAGTTAAGAACTTGAGGTAGACCCTTACCTACAAGGTTCATGATTTAAATAAAGACCGCTGTTATTGAAGTTTTATATTGAGGTAGAATCGAAACTCAAAACTTTTCGTTTTGAAAGAAGATTTTCATTATTACTAAAATTAAATATTATATATTTTTAAATGCAAGCAGTAATTAAAGCGCGAAGACCTAAAACAGATCTAATAGTGTTCACTGCTGTCTTACAACCATTCATTCTATTAATGTAAAACTAGACAGCCCATTAGAACCTCGTCATAAAATCTGCTTTTAGATAATACTGCAGTACAGTTTAACGGTTTAGGTACAATTCCATAATGGCTATTAAAAAAACAAGGTCTTTTTTGCACTACGTTAGGAATGTCGATATAAAATGGCATGTTTATTTAACAAGAACATCGATTGTCATCTTGATCTCGCCTTTTCGAATGACAAAAGTTGTAATGATTATAAACCTGAATGCTATGTTTTCAACGTAACTGGCTGCCTTTTTTTTTACGTTTTTTTTTCTTTGTTTGTTTGTTTCAGCACAAGTGATTTCCGAAATGCATTCCTTCGAACAATCCGACAAATAATAAGAGAAAGTGTTAGGAACATGACGGTGCCAGTTAATAAACCAGGAACGCGAGAGAAACCCGCTGTTCCTCGAAAACCGCCCGAACTGCAAAATATGAGCCGAACGCTCAGCAGCAAAAAAAGTGGGAAAACACACCAGCGCCACTCTGCGGGAGTAGTAAACAACGAGTTCGAGATATACGATAATGTGGATCAGAACTTCCGCACAAGAAGTAAAACAGTGGCGGACGGAATGGCAGATGTAACTACCAGTGGTGGTAGCGCCCTCAAAGATCTGTCCGAGTCAAGAGGGCAGTCCCCAGTGCCCGCATCCGATAGATCAGATAAGTCCGATAAGTCTGAACGGTCTCAGGGTAGTTCTGGGAATGGGAAAACCAATCTTGGAACTACTAAAGGACTAAGCCTTAGTACTGCTTCTACTCTTTCCAATTCCAGCACTGGTAGTTCATCAGCTAAACTTATCATTTCTAGTAATCCTCCAACAAGCTACCAACCTCCTCCCTCTGAACCTGCAGGTTCGCCTGTCTGGAAACCTAGAGAAAACTCAGTCGATAAAGCAGCCACGCTTCCCCTGCCTCAGAAAGGAAAAGACACAGAAAGTAAAGATCAGTATTTTGTCTAATTTCAATTTTTCTGATATATTTTGGATATATTTTGCTTCTCGCACAATATAGTACCGAAATATAAAACAGTTTTTATCTTGGTTGTTGTACGAGTTGACTGAAGAGCATGAGAATAGTTTATTACTGTTTAGTGACGTTTCGTGAATTACTTAGAATTGCGGAAATGGAAAATCCAACAGCTCACGGTTTAAACGCTTTTAAATTTTACGGAACTGTTCAAACTTGATTATCGAGAATCACTTTGGAAATCTAGCTGGAGTAAACCAGACTTTTATCATCGGGAATGTTATTAGGTAAATGAAATCATAACAACTGCTAAAAGTAATATAAATGAAAGAAGAAACTGTTTAATTCTAAATGCTTTCCAGTGACTGTAACATTGCTAAATGCTATTCACTAATTACGGTCTTTTCCACAAAGATACGTTGTATAACAAATTGTGAGGAACGAAACACAGACGTGCTTTAATGGACAAAATTCAAGAAAGAGTGGAGAGACACATGTGAGCATGCCTTTTACTGTTTCAATTTTGCTTCTACTTTATTTATCGTCAGAAAGTCGTGTCGTGGAGTAGCTGTCTTCTAACTTCCACTTCTATATCCTCTCTTCCAAGAACATCTTCTATACAAAGAAGTATTAATTGAACTGTGAAGTCGTGTTGTTGACCATTGATAGAAAGTTACTTTTTCTGTAGTGCTCTCTCTTTTACTGCGATATTCAGCTAATACAGCTAGGTATTTCGATCCGTTATTAAAATTGTGTCTAATATACCCCACAATGTCCTGCACAATGTAATAGTGAGTTTTACGGTGCAACATATTATCCTGTAGGCCTAGGAAATGGAGAAGTGTCATTTAGATGTTTTAATGTTTCGTGCAAGCAACATGTATATTTCCACACACTTATGAGATACGTCACAGCCCCTTTCGGATGATTGATTACCTATAGTCGCTGGTTTTTCATCGAAGAAATCAGGTGACATATAACAAAATTCAGATGTACAATTATTTTATGAATACGTTTAATTAACGCGATACTGTATCTTTGGCTTATCGATGTCAAAATTTTTCCGAAAGAGACGAGTGTTTTCAGTTACATTTATTGTAACTTTCTGTTTACAATTTACACCTATTCATCACTTAAACTGACAGTTTGATGCTCACTACGAAAATCTTACTCGACAATCTGTACAACCAATCAAGTTAAACTCAACATATCTTTTTACATTTTGGGCCGGACTAGTAAGATGGCGCTGTAATTAAATGAATGCACGTGGAAATAAAATATTGCCGCTTTTCATTACGTCTTCATTTCGGGAAACACCTTAATACCCTCATTTCCTCACAGGCATTACTAGTTGTATATAAATGTTCTTTAACGTGTTCAGAAGGCGGCATTACCTTTAACACAACGTGTATCCGAAAAGTAATTAATGAACATTCTCATCGTATAACAATTCGCGACTTTTTGCACACTTGTAATATGAATGTGATTCTTTCTTCAAAAAAGGACACTTGGCCTTGTTGTTTTCTTTTTGACTCCCTTTGAGCAATTCACCATATTACAAATTCACGAGTGTTTGCACAGGAGTAATGCTTGTGTGAGCCAAACCAACTTATTAAGGAGTCTTACAATGAAGACGTTAACGCTTATCTCCAACTATTACTATATAGGAGTTCCTCAGTGATATTTTATTATCACATAGTATAGCAACTTTAGTCTTGTTTAGAACATCCACAGATCTTTATAAGGTAGATTCTACGTGAATGTTAAAAAAGGACGAATCCTTGGATGAACGTGTGATGTCTTACGCCTTAGAAGTAAATCGTGTTTAAATGATAAAGAACGTAAGAATTTTATAAATTAAACTTAGTTTGCGATACGATAAAGTAGTAGGTGTTAAATAATTAACCTTGGACCCAATATCTTATGAATGAGGTATATATTGAGTGGGATAAGGGTTTTTGTCGTTCACAATTGAACTTCCAAAATAGA
Source organism: Tachypleus tridentatus (assembly GCF_004210375.1). NCBI lineage: Eukaryota > Metazoa > Arthropoda > Merostomata > Xiphosura > Limulidae > Tachypleus > Tachypleus tridentatus. Next base: position 129,844,181 of record NC_134832.1, on the reverse strand, counting down.
AAAATTTATTTCAGTTAGAAGAAAATTCTTAAATTCCTTTATAAGTTTTTCTTGTTCATTTCCACTGTCTAATCAGATGATATCATCGATCAGTGTATAAACTTACAACTAACAAATGTAACTAAGTTACTTCGCTTGTCAAGTAGTTAAACTAACATTTTAAGAAAGAAAAAAAAACTCTCAATAAGTGTTCTGTATTGTATTCCAACGTCCATGTCGATTACTGTGTGACTTGTACCTAGGTGTTCATGTGGTTTAAAGATAACGAAATCGTGTGTTGTGAAACCTTGCAAATAACCTGATATTTATAGCCCCATTAACAAGATATTGGGAAATAAATTTAACGTTAGTTTGTATAGACCAAACTACCATAATTGTGTTTGATTGTAAGCAGCATATTCTAGTTTAAGTAGGTTATTTCTTCCTTCGTTTCCAGAGCTTCAACTTGAAAATTTATTTAAATTCAATTGTGTAAGATTCTTATTCGCGCAGAACGATGCTTTGAAAGACCAAAAACTGGAACGTAGTGTTGTGCAAGGTAAGAAATTTGCACGTTACAATCTTAACTATAAGCACGTTTTTCACAAACCACTTATAGCCACCATGTAATTGGATTGTATGCTAGATAAACATACGTGAAATGTACCATAAGGTTAGGACGGACATTGAAATATTAACACGAAACACGACCAGTCATCAACAATTTATTTATATTCAGCGTTTGCAAAAGATACTGACTACCCCCTCACCCCACCCCAGTAACACAGCGGTATATATATGCAGATTCACATCGCTAGAAACCAGTTTTTGATACCTGTGGTGGGAAAAGCTTCGTGTTTAATTCCAAAACAATCACAATAAGAAAGTTTCTTTGTTTTCCAAATACTCATTTTACTTAGCAAAATATGAGAAGGTCAGAAATAAGTCAAGTAATATGATAATTATTTATCGAAATAAAATATGTGTGTAATCACAGTAAATACAGACCAGCATTAAATTTCACCCTCTTTATTAAAATGCGCATATTGACCAGAGTTTAAACGCAGTTGTCGTTGTAAAACAGTTGTTTATAACCTCCTTTACTTATTTTAGCTTTTCCGCTTAATTTGAAAACCTGGTAATAAAATTTTAGATCCCACTGGAAAGATATTTGAACTACAGTAGTTTAATCCGTTAATCTATCCCCCAACACTAGAACATCATTTATCTGTGATTCTTTACGTTTGGATGTATTGCAGTTTTAAAAATAATAATTAAAATCGATCTCATAATGGGGTATTTAAAAAAAAAACTTAATGACCTAAATCACAATCAAGTCAATTTATTTTGCAGAGACTCAGTGAATGGCGTAGCAGAATATAAATAATTTATTTTTATATAAATTAACTAAGGTGTGTGAAAATGCTCATAACGTATTATGAAAAAACTGTCTGAAATATTTCTGTTTTCTGCATTTGTTACAACTTTATGTTGTAGTGACGTTGAGGAGATATGTCAAAACAACAAAAACAGTTTATTTATTGTTGCTTGTTAATTTGTAACGCAAGCCTTTTTTGTCTGATATTAAAAATAGCCTGATGTCGGTGAGAATGTAAAAGGTATCATATGATTACTAGTCCGCTCTTCATTGCTGCATTACTCCTATAACTACGAAAAATAATTATTTGTTTCTTTCATCGTTGGATTTTGCTTATAGCTACATGATGACTATTTGTTCTTGCTGTTCTTATTTTTGAAGTGATATAATGGAAGGTAAGCAGCTAGTCAATGCCACTCACTGTAAGCTCTTTATTTACGCTTTTTAGCCTTGGCGCACGGGGGAACTCGCCCCCTGAAAAAATCTAGGCATATTGATCACATATTATTTTTCAGATTTTACATGTAATAAAACCGTTTTTTATTATTTAATAAAAAACAAAACTTTTTATAAACACTGTTACCTTTACTTTGTTTTAATAACCATTTTATTAAAAAATTACATAAATTTCAGCTTTTTAATTTATTGGCCCCCTTAAAATCTTCTGCCTTCCTCCCGAGTGGTAAATCTGGCTGTGCTACTGCTTGTTAGACAGAATAGTAGGATTTAACTGTTGCTCTTACAATCCACCTACAGTCTTAAAATATGGAGCACGATTTTTTTGGGTGTGGAGAAGCGGAAATGGGACGCGAACCACGGAACCTCACCTCCATTGTTCGCCACATTAACCACGGAGTCATGCTCGGCGTTTGATATTAAAACAAATGAACCAGTTTTCTTCAGAGTAATTTTGCTTTGTGAACGACGCTGAATTTCCAAATAACCTCTTAAAGAAAACAGCGTGAAAATACTCTCATATTCCTGTAAATACTTGTGTGAGAGTACTTCACTAATTAAGCTGTTCCTTTTAAAAAGGAAGAACCACAATTTCAGATACTATTAAAATAAAACATTTTTTGTGCATCAAGAATACAAAGATATGTCACCTCTCCTCTCAAAAAAACGCGTTATGCAAGTTTTCTTTTACCCATAGAATACTAAATTTATCTTAAAATCAGAATATTAACAAAAGGAGACATCAAGTCTCTTTTATCTTAGCTATATGATAACATAAGTACTAACATGTAGCATCACAGCAAAAATAATAGGAAGAATTTAGATCAAATGAACAGGAAAAAATATTATTCAAACAACTGAAACACCATACAAACATACACAGTATATTATATTACTCGCTATTGAATGTTAGTTGATCTTTTTAAAACAACACTGAGAAAAGTAGGCTAAAATATCTGTAAGTAATCTATGTGACTGTGTCAAAATTCTCAATGGATAATAACAATACTGTCGTTCCTAAATGGTTTGCTCCACTTGTAGAGAAAACATAAAAAAGTATAAGACTAATTCACCCCCTAGTGATATGTCTGCGGGTGTATACTACCAGAAACCTGGTTTCGATACCTGTAATAAGCATAGCCCAAATAGCTCTGTGTAGTTTCGTGAATAACAACAAACAAAGACTAGTTATTGAGACATCAGCTTCACTAAACGGTAGCGTGACATTTCCTGAAAGAAAACTATGTCTGTTATGACGTTAACTTCAGTAATTTCAAGGTTCTTCTTGTGTAATATATGAGGTCGATAAAATCAGTAAGGAATGTTGATTGCTTTTTATTGTTGTTGTTTTAAACAAATTAAAAGGGACAGAGAAACCATCGATTAATGTTACTAGCTTTCACCGCTTCTTGGGACCATCAGCCTAAATATATTAGATATTTACTATTCTTCGGTTTAAGACACCGTTTCTTGTAGTTTTTACTGGAAATTTTCACAAGATGGTGTTCTTATCAGACCATTTTTTTAATTATCATTTTAGTAATAAATTCTATTATTACTAAATATTACTGTTCGTTTTATTTATAAACTTTTGGTTTTGCGCATAAAAAACTCCTGGTGGAAGCATAATGTCGAAACATTTTTAACAAGTAGAACATCTTGTAAGATTCTCTGGATATAACTTTCATTTTATTTATTTGTAATTATACGTCCAGCTAGCGTTACGTTGACAAAAAAATATATTGCTTAATTATTTTAGGATTTTTGTTTAATACACTTGTTTTACCTTAAGGAAAATGTTAACAATTCCAGTTGTCTTCAAAACGAAGAGTGTGATTACTTTGGTGTATTTGTTACTGTCGAAGAACTGACGATTTTCCAATAATTAGGTTAATGCACAATATTAATTATACTGTAAAAAAAAACCGTAAAAATAGTAATTTAGTTATAAAATATGTTGGATATTTTTTTCTTTATTTCGTCTTGTTATATAAAATAGATAGTTTATGTAAACTTACGTTCTATCCTGTCAACATTTTAAATCATAAAAATTATAATCTATAGCGCTCTTGTTTTTTGCGTCAAATTCGTGTTGTATTGTGTTATCTTTTATCATCAAGAAACAGAAATTAAATACCTCTTGTGGTGAAACGGCAGTTAGGAACCGGTGTTGAATTCCGGTTTAATGGGCACAAGAGCATGCCAGTCCGTCGTAGGTTAACTCTTAACTATCACCTGCTATCTGGATAAACCTAACCGATTGAGGTATAGTGTTTTACTCGTGTCACAAGAAAGCATCAAATTCACACTTGACCAGTTACGACTCCAAAGCGCGATGCCGATAAACCATATTAACCCAAAAGCAGCAGTTCTTTACCAATCCTTAAAATTATACAAGTACAATGACCATTTTCCTAGCATGCTCTTTATTTCCCAAAATATCTAACACCTTTTGTAAAATTGACAGATAAGTATTTAAATGATGTAACGGAATCTTTACCATGATGCTAAAATTATGAGTAATGTCAGTTCTTATCAACCCAGTAACGTCAAAGGTATGGATTGTCACCCAGTGGTATCTTTCCTTAGTTCACCCTAACAACCTGAAACTAGCCCTAACTGATAAATGTAAGTCGATAAGCTGAACACCACGAACTCTGCCTATCTGAAAGAGTGTGTGTGTAGTATATATAAACTAACAACATAGCTCTTATCCTATGTTGTTGTTTCATCAAATAGCTGTTTAATCTTCCTATAAGAATAAACATTGCCACTTAGTTTAAAATAACGTTTGCGGACAGCAATGACATTAGAAAGGCTTTGTAGTAAATACCCTCCCTTAGTCAGGTGATCGCCCGTGTATAATTATAAGCTTTCTTTAAGCCTAATGGTACCTTACGAAACAAAGATGTTGGAGAAGCAACTTATCACACAACTGGATGTTTGATAGGATTAGAAAATCAGTGCATCAGTCGGTCGAGCAGTCCTAACGTGTCTATTGCCATATACATTGTGTTTGTCACTGTATTTCTTGGAATATATACTGATAATAGAGTTAAGATTTCTCGAATGAAGAATGACAGGTGTGCCGTGTTTTTATTAAGGAGTCTGAAACTTGGTGTTTCTGAAGAAAGCAAACCACATACACAATGTCTTACAACCTTAGTAGGCTGATACTGCTTTGTTCATATCGGTTGGTGCAAGCTAACAGCCGTGGAAATTTTAAACATTGTATTCAGAGCGAAAAGATACAACGTTTTACAACTGTACTAGGCCTATGCTGTTTTTTTCATCTTAGATGACGCAAGTAAGATGTTTAAGAGCTTACTTAAGAGCTGCATAAAATCTAAATATTGTGTTCACAATAAAAACATTGTTTTCCAACCTTTGCAGGCTAAGATTGTATTGCTCATTTTCGAGGGCAAAAGTTAACAGCTATAAAAATTGAAACAAGTGTTCAGAGCGGAAAAACAATGTTTTACAGCCTTACGAAATTTAGACATGTACGTATTAAGAACGGAATGTTAAAACTTACTTGCCTGAGAGTAAGAAATACAAGCTTAAAACTTAAGACGAAGCATTAATAAGTTTAAAAAACGTGATTACTTTTATAAATCAAGGCTTGTTTATAGAGCCTTCCTATAATGAACGCAAAACAGTGCGCAAAGCTTGATTCATCACATTGATGAAACTGAAGTGTTAACTACAGTGTTCTTGAATTTTTGTTTTTCTATCGCCTTCCTTTCAGCTATTTCATTTAAAGTTTTCAAAGTGAGATGTGTGTAAACTAATATTTGACATTTGTTAAGTATAATGCGTCATCTGTCTTTGCAAACTTAATTATTCACTTCTTCATTGGGTTTGTCTACTTATTTTTATCTCTGAAAGCAGCTGTTTAACGTAAAAGGTTGAAATAAGGTTTACAGTATAACACTTAACTTCGATGGCTCACGACGTTGTAGAGTAACAGTCGTGTTACCTGATTCTGTTGTTCCGAAAAACGTTTTCGTGCTAATTTCATTTTAGCAAAGGGAGTAAGACTTGTTTAATTGAAATCTTCCAACAGATCAACAATACCTCTGTGAAACTCAATTATTCAGTATCCTGATTGGACAGTTTCCTAATAAGAAATTGTCAATCTCTTACATGGAGTGTATAGTATTCTTTGATTTTACTTCAGAGCAAATAACATAAGGGTATATATATTTGGACACTAGTAAATAAAAGTCGCGGATAAGATAAAATGTTAAACGATATCAATTAAACACAAGCCACCAGTTACTTCTTACAGTAATATCACAATCATTTCAAAAGCTGGCTCATCTTGAAGTAAGTTGAAACTTTATTCATTTCATGATGAATCGCATTTTAGATTACTTATTGGAACGTAATTACATAATCTGAGTCAATAACTCGATAGTTTTTATCATTGGGATGTTCACATATTCGATGTGTTTATTTTGCTTTGACTTTTCTTGAAACTAATCGTATGAAACTTCTAATTGTATCAGTGTTATCATGACTTCGTAGATTTTTTGTTTATATATATATGTTTCAACAAGATACCTTTTTCTCTATTTAATTGGCAGGCCTGAAACAAGATTGGCCTTTCTTGTATATAAATCTTGCTCAGTGGTTGGAACATGTGGAATTAAGTACCATAAACAACTGCGTTTGATATTGTACTTTAATACTGTTTCTGAAAGAACTAAACCAAAAAAATAAATCATAGCTCAAATTTTAAAAGATGTCACAGCTCACATTTCAAATTTACATTTTAAACAAACATCTGGCGTTGTGAATTTTACCAGACATTTGTTTTACTAAAATATTCTAGAGTTCATTATTCCTTTTTGTTCCCACAGCTCAGTTTAAAAAAATAAATATATTTCACTTTTTACGTTTTTCATTTTGAATCAGGTATAGATTTTATCATTGAATTTGAAATCTGAATTTAATATTGCCTAAAGACCTGTTGTAAGAATAAAGTACAAGGTATGAACATAATATTTGACAAATGAGTATTCATGATAAATTATTTTTACAATATTTCGAATAAATTACTTAACAACTTACAAAATAAACTGTTTTACTGATACCAAAATTTTCTCCATCTAGTGACGAGCTTACCATACTCATGGGTGCCAAGTGATGTTCTGCAAAAGTAATTATCAGTTTTGCTTAATATCAGCAAAGTAGAGCTAAAGTATTATTAGATTATTTTATTGTCCGTGTATATGTATATATTGCTTAAACGAAAAAGAAATTATTTCAGCGTAACTCTTCTCTAGGTCCTGTATTCTGGAGAAAGTAGAGTTAAATTGTGAAACTGAAAGTAAGAATAATCGTTGAAACTTAAGCCTTGTTTAACATTTATTATCAAGCGTTTTTAGACTTTATTGGTGATGCCGATACGAGAGTGACTAAATAAAAAAATCATCGTATTATTCAAGCTAATTATAGCTTTGGTAACAAAAAAATTGAAAGTATTAATACGACCTTTTCATGCCTTATCACTCATTTTCTTTACTGCCTCAGAGTTTGTTATTTTTACTGATAGGTCGCTTTTCCCACTTACGTTTTATTTGTGTATATTTCTACTTTGAAATATATACTTATTTGCTGTTTTATACGTTCGATTGTTTGGTAATTTTCTTATTTATTTTGAAATGTAAGTGATATACATGTATTGAGATTAAATGTCAGATTCCTGTGATGAACATAAATCGTTACGCCATCAGACACAGAAAATATTGCTTAGTTTTACAACTTTTTATTATTTTTGTTTTTGGTAGAGTGAGCTACCTTTCATTGCTGTTTTTTGCGTTTGTAAATTTATATCACTGTTTTGTTAAAATACTTTTATTTATTACCCGTTGCCAATGTCTTGTGCCTTTTTCGTTTGTCAGAATCCATGGTTGTTTTTTAATGAACAAAGTAAATGGACGTGATTTGTAACGAGTTGTTAGATGCTGTGTAGTGAATTATTTATTTGTATTTAAATACAAAAGAAAGTATAACTTGAATAGGGCACGCTTGACTTTGTTGATTCTGGAACAAGAGTTACAGATATTAAATCGTATTTGTAAGAAACATCAATATTTAGAGCGTTTAGGTGTTTTTGCTTTACTACTATACCTTTCAATAAATCTATTTAAAACGTTCTTTTAGAAGTGGCAGAAACTTGTTTTTCTCTGTTTACGTACAATTTCAATAAAGAAGAGGTTAAAGGTGCTCCGATTTTTTACCTTTATGTTTGTATAATGTTATTAGGCCTAGTTAATTATTAGTATGTTGATTATAATCAACGGACAGTTTTGACGCGTTTTCTTTAGTCTATCAATTCTCTGTTAAGATTTGTAACGTTGTTTCATATCTAGAAGGACGATAAACATTTTCTGTTTGTAATACTTAAAAACCTACTACATATAACATTGACTGATTGTTGAATTGTTTCGGAAATGTGTCTATAATTTCAAGAACTAAGCATTTAAAGACCATTCCCAGTTAATTACTGCCTAGAACGAAATTATTGTTAGACTTGGTATAAAGGGGTATTATAAGTTATATTTGTATAATGTCATTAGGCCTAGTTAATCGTTAGTATGTTGATTATTAAGTTACAGTATTACTTTCAATTAAGTGAAGACGAAGTTCATAAAAGTTTCTATTTTGTTTATTTTCCTCACTTTTTATTCGAAAGTAACCATACAGTTGTAGATTTTTTTTCTCTAAATTGTGTATAGAAACCTTGTGTAAATAAAATAAGCTTTGGATTTAATTATTACCTAGTGTAACGTTATGTGAAAACGAGTAACAAATTGAACTTGTGTTACAGGGTAAGAAATAAATGAAAAGAAAATAAAGCTCACAATTTTCCCTGGCAAGAACATCAATAGTGTCTTGATTGAACAATTCAGTTTGTTTGTATGTATTTGTACCTGTACAGTGTATATCGCAATTTTGTTTGTTGTTTGTGCACAGATCGAGCTTTAAGACCACTAATTTAAATATCAACCCGAAAACAAAACATAATAAACTATTTTATATGTCAAACTCAACTTAACTTAGATGACATGTCATATTAATAATGCATTATTCCTATTCCACCATCTAGATTCTTTGCAGAAATCATACCTTTAAAGCTCGACAAGAAAACTATATTAATAGCTCAACGATAAGTCTGAGGGCTTATAGAACTAAAGTTAGGGTACTGATACCCGCAATAGTTCAGTTTGAAATTCGCGCAAAGCTACACGAGGACTATCCGCCGGCCCAGCATGGCCAAGCGTGTTAAGGCGTGCGACTCGTAATCTGAGGGTCGCGGGTTCGCATCCCCGTCGCGCCAAACTTGCTCGCCCTTTTAGCCGTGGGGGCGTTATAATGTTACGGTCAGTCCCACTATTCGCTGGTAAAAGTTGACGGTGATAACTAGCTGCCTTCCCTCTAGTCTTACACTGCTAAATTAGGGACGGCTAGCACAGATAGCCCTCGAGTAGCTTTGTGCGAAATTCAAAAACAAACAAACAGACTATCCGCTAAATTAGGAACAGCTAGCGCAATGTAAGACTAGATGGAAGGTGCCTAGTCCTCACCACCCACCGCCAACCCTTGGGCTACTCTTTTACCAACGAATAGTGGGATTGACCGTATTATTATAACGCCCCCACAGCTGAAAGAGCGAACATGTTTGTTTTGTGACGTGAACGAGTACTCTAGATTAATGAGGGGCTTTTATAAAATTGTTAATATTTCATAAATGATACGAAAAATATGGAATTATCGTAGGACAAGGCAGCAAACATAATTACTATAACACATTAACTCATCATTGGTGCGAATTGATATCGATTCAGTCGTTAATCTGAAGTCAAAAGTACTTCTTCTTAATCCTAAATTTTCGACTTGTGTTCATACCGTAGTGAGTAATTTTATGCTATTGCTTGTTACAAGTAGTGGAGTAGTGCTAAATAAAGAAATACTGGAACAGGATTTGAAAGTGTTATTATTAGCAGCAGTTAGGACCGCCTGAAGTTGTATGTTGCCTGGAAGTAATCATCTAAATATTGATCCCATAGTATCACTTAACTATAAAATACAACTTCCTCAGCTTTGTTCATGATAAAGTGTGTAATGCACTCACAAAAGTCAATTTGGAGAACTTCTGTACGGGCCTCCTGATGCCTCAAGTCTAGGGGGTAATTCCCCGTTGTCTCCCCATATCGTCGGTCCTGCAGTAGCATTTATTACATGGCCTGTACATAAAAACAAACGCGTTTTAGAAATAGTAATAGTGGTTGAAATCTACATTTTAAAATTTTACACTAAGAAATTTAATTTTAACATACGTTGAAGAACTGAACAAGATGCACGGTACTATTCATTCGAACAATGTACAATCTTCTTACAAAAATAAATACAGGTACGACGTTCTCACCTCACTAAACTTGTGATTAAAACAATTATAAAGAACTGACAAAAAGAAGAGCAAAATCACTAATCTTTTATGTATAGACTCCAGGAATAATTAGTGGGATTAACTGAAATATTTATACTTTTTAGGTTATATTCTTTATTTTGTGTCACGTGTATGGCCTTTATTGGATTAAATAATTCATATGTACTGACACCCACACTACACCGTAGTGTATCAGTGGTGAGTTTGAATGATCAAAAACCAGGTTTCGATGCGTGGATAGTTTTGTTCTTAACACGAAACAAACAAGCTCGCGAATCCCGGTTAGGGAACTTCTAGTATAATGTGTTGTTCTGTTTGAAAATAAAATTTAGATACACACATTGAGCTGAGCTTAACTGATTTTCTATTTCTAGTAATATCTATTTATGGTTTATGTTTTTACTGGTTCGGCTAATTTAACAGTCCCCCTCTGGAACAGCGGTAAGTCTTCGGATTTACAACGCCAAAATCAGGGATTTGTTTCCCCTCGATGAAGACGAAAGATGGCCCGATGTGGCTTTGCTATAATAAAAATACGCACACTAATTTCATAACAAACTTATACATAATTATTGTGAATTGATATTTTTCATTAATAAGACCAGTATGAGGAAATTTTCGTGGAGATTATTTAAAAGCATAGTATCCTCCTTATTAAAGTATTCGTACACATTCCAGTTTTGTTTTAAGTACAGTATTAATACGATTATCCTTAACCATATGAAAACATTTGAAAATAAATATATCAGTTTTAATTTTTAAAGTTTAGCTTTACTTTGTTATGTATGTCTTCGTCGGTCTGCCATGGCGAGGTGGTGAGGGCGCTTGACTCGTAATCTGAGGGTCAATGATTCGAATCACACCAAACATGTCCGCCCTTTCAGCCGTAAGGGCATTATATGTTCGGTCAATCCCACTATTCGTTGATAAAAGAATAGCACAAGGAGTTGGCGGCGGATGGTAATGATTATCTGCCTTCCTTCTAGTCTTACACTGCTAAATTAAGGACGACTAACACAGGTAACCCTCGTGTGGCTTTGCGCGAAATCTCAAAAATAGTGTCTTCATGGTTTGTCTTCAAATGAGTAAATATTTAGAAAATTGTAATCATAATCTAAATGACAAACATTCATATCTTTCACAAAGGAAGAATCACTAACCTTATGTTATTGAATATTTTAGTACAAAAATTGATCAAGGCTTCGTGTCTGAAATATACCAAAATTCCCCTACAATATATACTTTTAATATCTTCAAAGCCATTAACTTTTGTACTGTCAGTAGCTCATTAAAAAATACACAATCGAGGTATTATGAATCATAGAAGAAATTTTCAATAGACAAACTAACATGAGACTAAAATAAAACATATATCCATGGGATAAGGAAACCAAAAATTGATTATTTTTTTTTCACTTAGCAAACAGTTTAGCACAACGTATAGATAAGGTATTACGGAACCAAACACAAGTATCTGAGGTTAACAGGCACCTAAATTACTTGTTAAAAATGAATTTCACTCTAACTCTTACAAAGAGTGCATTAACAAAAGTGAGAATTCAGTATCGCCAAGGGAATATTCCTTAACATTTGTCAGACGAACGAGAGAACTGAGGCAGATACTGATTACAATGTTAAGTTTCAATGGAGAATCAATTACTTATTAAATAAACCAACATAGAAATAGAACAACTACAGGAGTAAAAACAACTGGCAACCTTAGAGTGTAGTTAAACAGGAAGTTGGTCAGACGAGTCATAATGAAAGACAACGAAGAAAGTATCTAATCTGATAGAGAACCCATGAGAATCCACGCATGGAAATCCAATTGCGAGATTCTACGAAATGGTATATGTGTTAGGAAATAATAAGAAACGGTCAAATACTTTGCTGTTATTACCTTATATTTTTACTTAATATTACTTTTGCATGATTATCTAATATTAGTTCTGTATTTTATCTAATATTGTTATTGTCCTATTGTTACTTAATATCACTATTTTATAGTTACCTAATATTAATTCTGTATTTTATCTAATATTGTTATTGTCCTATTGTTACTTAATATCACTATTTTACAGTTACCTAATATTAGTTCTGTATTTTATCTAATATTGTTATTGTCCTATTGTTACTTAATATCACTACTTTATAGTTACCTAATATTAGTTCTGTATTTTATCTAATATTGTTATTGTCCTATTGTTACTTAATATCACTACTTTATAGTTACCTAATATTAGTACTGTATTTTTAATTTGATATTAGTGTTACTTAGGCTTTTATCAGGACTCCTTCCAGTTTACTGAAGTAATATAGACAAACTACTTAAAACTTCCTAACTTCGACAAATATCACAATAGGTAAATTGTCTAAACATTCCAACTAAACCTACTTTTAGTCTCTCACGTACTAGAAAACTTCAAAGTTTACACTGGAATAAAAGTGATCTATTATTGGTTCTAAAAGGATGCTGTTCATTAAAAATGATTTATTTTTCTTTTTTTGCTGTTAATATCATTAATTATGTAATAAGTGAAATTATTCTGTTTTCACTTGTGTGCAGTGGTGTTTCTAAGACTTGGAGGAAGGGGTCAAAGATTTAATGATAGAGCACAAAAGGGACCAGATGTTGTTGGATCAGAAATAGGCTTTCCCGCCTTTAAGAAGCGTCTACATATTCTTTTTAATCATCAAAAAAGCCGAAATTTCCTCAGGATCCTTTGTACAGTTTCGCGGTGATCTGATACTCTGACAATTACCGTTAAATATATTCCCTCCACCAGGTCTCATCTGATTAGAGATAACGGTTCGAATACACCGTATGAAAACCTCGCCCGTTCAAAACAGAAAAGAAAAATCGCATTTTCATGTTAGTAGGAATCACTGTGTAGAGAAAACTTGAAATTCTTAAAGCACTAAATTGTGATATCTCAGATAGGGAGTACAGTGTTCTTCATAGCGATATATATTTATACTTCTAGCTCCAAAACTAAACTCATATGCTATGACGTCACAGTTGCGATAGATGTTCAACTGTTGGAAAGCTGTGGTAATTAAATACAGAAATTATTTGCGGATGAAGATTGTTTCCTTTTTTTCTAACGCCTTCAATACAGATGTGACGATGATTCTAAACATGAAAAACTAGTAAAAATGTGTACTGCTTTCCAGCCTAAAAAAACACTTTAAAATATTTTAAACCACCTCTGTCACTTTCACATTTCAGTAAGCTGTAAACTATACTTTTTTTGTACTTTTTACCTTTTTGTATCATGCAAAGAGCAAATTACGGCAGGACGAACGGTTTTCAGAAAGGGATAAAAATAGTAAGAATGCACTTTGTTAAACTGATTTCCACCATCTTGTTGATGGGTATATCCAAACAAAGTGTAATACACAAAATAAATAGAGTTTAAACACAAAGCTACACAATGTGCTATCTGTGCCTTGCTCACAACGAGTATCGAAACATGGTTTCTAGCATTGTTAGTTCGGAAACATATCTGAGTGTCAGTGGGGTGCGTTTGAACTTGGGTCTGCGAAACGTCTTCCATTGATTCGTTCTCTAATAAATCAGAAATTCCTTCAGTCTTAGAAGAATTAAGTTTTTGACAATGGTTCAAACCGAAACGGTTTAATGCCATCTCTGGTGTATTCTCAATCCATGACCCAACACTGACTGTCGATTGATTTAACTCTATCGCTACAGCCAGGTAAAAGAGCGCATGTCATGATCTTTAAGTTTCATTCAGAATTTAATTAGACCATTATTATCAACGTATGCCAGTATACGTGGTATGGAAACGTAATTTATAATTTAGTTTTTCATATTATACAAGTTTTAAGTTCCTAATTTTAAAAAAATCTTAATTTCTCTGGGTCACGTGACGCGCCTGAGCTCAGATTACTCAATTTATAACTTCAGTAACAGCTTTCTGTGGTTTTAATGAATTATAAATACAAACTCATTACAGCTATTTGATTTTTTTTTTAATTTCGCGCAAAGCTACTCGAGGGATATCTACGCTAGCCGTCCCTAATTTAGAAGTGTAAGACCAAAGGGAAAGCAGCTAGTCATCACCACCCACCGCCAACTCTTGGGTTACTCTTTTACCAACAAATAGTGGGATTGAGCGTCACTTATAACTCCCCCACGGCTGAAAGGGCGAGCATGTTTGGTACGACTGGGATTCGAACCCGCGACTCTCAGATTACGAGTCGAACGCCTTAACCCACCTGGCCATGCTAGGTCTACTATTTCTTCCTTGTGCACAAACTTCGTATATCCTGTTTATACAAAAAAAATCAGATAAATTATTGTAATTTTACGACATTCTATTCTAGTGATTTTTAAATGTTTTATGTTCTAAATTGCACATTTGAAAACTACATTAATTCTTTATTTTTATTTACAAATCAAAATGCACGACACCAATTACACTTATGCTAAGCAAAAGTCAGGGGCTATTTACGTGAACCAACTAATGGGCTCCTGCTGAGATTTATTGCTTTTGACGAGGATAAAACCGTTCCTGTGGTTTAAAGGACAGGCAGTGAAATCACGAGATTTAAAGAAAACAAGTGAAAAGACTAACAGTTGAAGCTCCAAAGACAAATAGCTGGAAAAACGTAAATAAATTACGCATTCAAATAAATCCCCTTGTAGGAACAGTAAGTTTACAGGCTTACAGTGTTAAAATCCGGGGTTTCCTGCAGTGGACAGAGTGCAGATAAGCTATTAAGTAGCTTTACATGAAGAAAGTAACAAATTCAAAGATGGCAAAGTTCGTATTATTAATTATATTTGATATTTTTCAACATTTATTATTTCAATATAGTCAGTATTTTACTAATCCTTCTTCAGTCATCGTCAAAACGTTGTTCGCTCCTCTACATAGAGCTTTCTCTCTCCATACCAGCCGTTTTTTACAAATATAGCATTATACTACTTCCTTTGTAGTTAAGCACAAACCTATACAATGACCTATCTGGGCTGTGCCCACCACGAGTATCGGAATTCTGTTATTAGGGTTATAAGTCCACGAACTTACAACTGAGAGGAATAATTATAGTACAGTAAAACTGTTTATATCCATTTAAGAGGTTCTATAAGCTATGTAAATGTAAGATGAAAAGTATTTTTATTCTTAGCATAACAATCACCTTTCAATCAGTTTGATTTAGTAAATATTTTGGAAATTCACAGAAAAGCTTTAGTATAAATACTTTGTTCAAATATCTTATACATATATATATCTATAGGTATACGATAGACCTGTTCATTGAAAACTTACCAACTTTCGTACAAACACTTTGTAAATTTAAAATATGATAAACGTATAACTTCATAAATATGAGATCAATTATTAATACAGCCCTCTATTATAAACGACCTTAAAGAACAGTGAGCGTACAAGTAGTAGTATTTTGTGTGTGCGTGCATCTAATTAGCAACAAGCTGTGACCTGTGACTTCTTTCTTCTTTTTTTTTTTTTTACTTTTTACTGGTATTCAAGGGAGGAATCTGAAGCTAAAAGACAGTTGTTGTTTCTGGTTGCAGCATTGATATGTTACCATTTCAGTCTAAAAGAGCATTACACTTGAGTAAACAGACGCAAAAAAGTAGCGTGAGGCCTAAACGTCAAGATTAGAAAATCAAAATAGATAACCGTACTAAGTCATAAGAGAGGAAACAGTGAAGAAGTGGCACAAGTTGACTGATTTATCATGACAAAATCCAGATAAAAAAAATAGGATTGCCCATTTTTAACAAAAGTCCCGCATTATAAGGAAATTGAACAGTTAAAAGTTGTGTTTTCTTATAGTGAAGCCACACCAGGCTATCTGCTATATTTATCGAGGGTAATCGAAACCCTGATTTTAGCAGTGTAAATCTGAAGACTTCCTGCTGTCCCCAGCGGGGGACAAGAGTTAAAAGTGTCACATAAGAAACACTACGACAAATTTAATTGCCATTGGATCTACAGCTACAAACGTGAAACTTCATAGGTATGTAAAGCTAAAAACTGTACTATTGTAAATTTCTTACGATGCTAATATATCAACTAAACGAAGGCTAGAAGTAAGTCTTATTATTAGAATATGTAGTTAAAATGCCATAGGCATAAGATAAAAATACTTTTCGTGAATAGAGTTCTTCTTCTACAAACTGTAATATCGAAAGTTCAGTATAATATCTTACCACATTTGAGGTCTGTGCCAGGATAAGAAATGGGGGTTACTGAAATAGTTCCACGTTATCACGATTCTCAATTTGATACAACGAATGTAAAGATCTGTCTAGATAGATGGAACCTTAACTTAATTCTCAACCTAAGATGTTTTGATTTCTGTAACAATCACTAAAAGTAAGTGACGATATGCCGTGTGAATACAACAAGGTACAAATGTATTGGTACCGCTAAATAAAAGGTTAATTTGGGGAGGTGCACCAATGATTTGGGGAAATGTTTTGGTATGCTAACCGTAGCCATCGAACTAAAAGTTGAAACAGTGACATTCTCTGATAATTATATATCATTAACTGGAACACTTTCCTACCAGACCAAAATCGAGGTGGAGGGTGCACGTACGCCTAGTGCTCCTCCCTCTGCTATTTGAAGAAAGGTTAAATGCCACAACAGCTGCCATGAGATGAGAACGTAAAACATCCAGAGAAATCCAAGGCGTAAATCACTTTTTTTTTTTTTTGGTAACAAAGAAGAGCATGCTTGGATTTTAATGCGTTTATATCACATATCTCGAATTAGAATTTTGTGGCAAAGCTACTATATCTTCACATACCTTATGATGGAGCCATTAACTAAGGTAAATCAGGAGGGAATCCTCAATAGTCGAGGGACATGAAAATCATGTAGGCAGGACCTCCCGAGTCCAAAACTGTAAATATATCTCAAAAAGCGATTACGGAGCCATGAGTTAAAAGTTTGAACTCGAAAAAAAAATTCAGAGCCGTTATGCCGCGGCTGAAAATATCAGCCTTTCACGTAATAGAACTTTCAACTAGCTCGTTTAGGAGACCATCATGAGAGAGGTTGCCATCATTTTCTTTTCATTATCATCAGTAATGTGGTAGTACCTCTGACCCCTCAAAGTAAACGAAAAGCGACTTTTCACCTTATTTTACAACTTGAGCTCCATTCAACTTTGCATTTTCTTGTGATGAAAGTTAATTGACAAACGAGATAAAACCCAAGATCTTTTTATAAGATTGGGAACATAAATTCGTATTTCACATCAAGAAAGACGCGCTTATTTTAGCAGGATATATTTTAGTATTTAATAATATTTTATTCTATATACACCCGTAACTTAGTTGGACAATATTATAGTCATGTTTACTTGATATCTACAGATTTTGTTAATGCTAATACAGAATACGACTCCACCCACTCGATACGTATTATTACCCTTTTAAAACGGACCCGGGATAACAAGGTGATTAGGGTGCTCGACTCGAAATCCAATGTTATTTTAAAGCATATTATCCCACTTTTTAAAATATTCGTACTACTTGCAGTTTTGTTTTTACGTATAGTGTTAATGGGAAAATCCCTCAGCATGTGGAGATATTTGAAAAACTTCTATATATATTAATTTCAAAAGTTTGACTTTCCTTCGCTAGCTATGTCTTCATAGAACAGGCATAGCCGGCTGGTCAGGAGGCTTCACGTATAATGTGATGGTTGCGGGTTCAAATTTCCGCTACACCAAACGTGCTCGCCATTTCGGCCGTGGAGACGTTGTAATGTTTTATCAATCCCACTAATCAGTTGGTAAAAAAAAAAAAAAGAGTAGTTTAAGAGGTGGCGATGACCAACTTCCTTTCCATTGTTGAATTACGGACGGCGAGCGCAGATAGCCCTCGTGTAACTTCGCGCGAAATTCAAACACAATCAAACCATTTAACACATAATAAACGGCTATTCCTGTTTGATACTTTGGGGGAAAATGGATTTTACGTGAAAATATCATAATGTTACAAATGTTTAAAGTATTTTTACTGCTCTAAAATATTTTCTTAGAAAATTTAGTAGACTAAATACATTGGCGCCAAAATAGTTAAAATATTCATTCGGGTGTTATAATACGAATCATAACAGCGGATTTTATCTGGAAATAAGAAGTTTTCTATAGAAAAAACTGAGTCATCTTGATGTGTGTGAAATACAGCGATTGAACGTAGTAAGAGCAAAACAAACAATTTTTATCATCTAATAGGCACACAGTAGTTGCAGTCCTTGCTACTGGACTGTAGTTAGTTCCACAGTTTTCTCTTCCTCAAGATTAATCTCTGTAAAACCGAAGCACTTTTCGAAAGGGATAATGAAAGCGCGTGGAAATTAAACTGATAAACTCGTTTTCTTTGTCTAGTCAACAGCATCACCTCGTAACCTTTGTTTCCTCACAGCGTTGGTAGAGTGTAACATTTGATAAACGTCATAATGGGCTAATAAAAGCTATTTCAATTCCAATTAAGATGATATATATATATTACTGGGATATCCCTATTGGTAAACCAAATGTCACCTGCTATAGAGACCAAAGAAATGAAGCAATTGGAACAACGTAGTCTCAAGTATTTCTGAACCACGTAGGAACTACATCAACAATTTTTTTTTTATCTTTCTTTTCAGCCGATTTGTATCTCTTCAGTGTGTTACCAAATTTTTTAAGTATTTTCTTTCTCCTTCATTGTAAACCTTCACATAGTTTAAATGTATGATGTATTCAGAAACAGGAATATAAAATATACTCATCAAAATTAACCACTAAAACGTTGGTATAAATAAATTATTATTGGAGTTTGTGGAAATTAAACTTTTATAGAAGAAAAGTATGCTTACTACACACTAGCTGTTATCATCACATTTAAAAAGGGATTTTAAATTTACTCGAAACGATATAATTTCAAATAGTGTCAGTGATTCGTGTAAAAGATAAATAAATAAAAGTAAAATGAATTTTAAAACACTTGGCAACCCTTCAAATAACTGGCTTTATATGATTTAATATTTGAACTATTAACACTAATTCAGTTTGCAACATTACATATGTAACCGTGACGATGGTTACCTAGGTCAAAATAAATTAGCTTTCATTTTTACCTGCTTTATTTTAATAAAGTTTTACTTCGGTGTTTTAAAGTTGTCTTCCATTTCTGTTAAATTTATAAAGAAAAATTGAAGCCTTGAATTACTGATAGGACTCACCTTTGAAGTCAATTATAAATAATACTTCAACGAAATTCGTAACTTCAATCGATTTTCAAACTGCTTCAAATAATGATGGTAACTTCATTAAAATCTTTAAATTTTACTTAAGTTTTGAAATACTTCGTGAACTTTTAAATCATTGACTTAGTATTATTTAACTATAAAAACTAAGTTTACAACACTGATAAATGGCTACCCAGATCGACCGAAACTAGGTTATATTTTTACCCTTTTTATTTGTGTATTTATATCTCAGCAGAAAGACATTGTTTTTCTATTATATCTCTTCTTCCAAACATTTTTCAATCGACGGTTCTCAGGGTATTGACTCAAAACTTGGTAGTAATATATCTTTGTCCAATATGCCCAGAATTCTTTTAAAAAAAAGAAGAAAAAAGGCCTTTTTGAATACTTTATGCGTCAAACAACCAAAAATATAATTTTGAGCTTCTTCAGCAATCAAGATAAAAATTGGTACAATCACTTTTCATGCACCTGACACACACAAAGTTGAATTTGACCATTTTGCGTTTTTAGGGGGTCAGAGCTCTTTAAACACAATTTTGGGGGTTTTGATCAATTGATGAACTTCAAACTTTGTAGGCTTATACCTTGGTATAAATGCACCCAGATAATTTTTTTTTTTTTTTTTTTTTACTAAGGCATTTTTAAAGATTCTATAGAGTTAAATGTTAAGCAGCCTTTGTGGCCAGTCTTCAGCAATCAATATGAAAATAGATACAAATATAAATTTTTACGCGCCTAATTCCTTTGTGTTGAAAGATGTTGAATTTGCCAAGTTGGGGTCTTTCTAGGTGCTTAGAACTCACAAAAAAAGCATAATTTGGAGTTATGATCAATTACTTGGGTATATATTGACTAATTTACATGGATTTGTTACCAAGATACTTTCCTACAGGTTCCACATATGAGAAACAAAAATGATGGACTTGTCCACTTTTAGTAATTATAGGTTTGGTTTGTTTTGAAATTCACGCAAAGCTACACGAGGGTCATTTGCGCTAGGCGTCCCTAATTTAATACTGTAAAACTAGAGAGAAGGCAATTATTCATCACCACCCATCGCCAACTCATGGACTACGTTTTTACCGCCACATTATAACGATCCCACCACTAAAAGGGCGAGCATGTTTGATGCGATGGGGATTCGAATACACGACCCTCAGATTACGAGTCGAGTGGCTTATCCATCTGGCCATGCCAGGCTTAGTAATTATAGGAAGGTCTAGATGCCATAAAAAGCATCCTTTAAGGCTTTTTTTTTTTTTTGGCAAGTACTGTCTTGTAGTTCAAGCAGCTTAGGTGAGATGTGGTACAAAGGTATCTTCTTGCAGGTTCCATACAGTGTTATCAGTTTAAAATATGTGAAAAGGAATCATGTTAAAACAAATCGAAGTTCATTTTTCGAGTTAAAAAGATCAATGGCCCTTAAAAATTTAAAACACAACTGAGGTGGACAGTAACACTGTCCAACGTCAAGGGTGAACTCATGGTAAAAGTACCTCTAAACTAGTACAGTCGTTCACGGTCATAACGACAGCATGGGAGTAAAATGGGAGCTATTGTGACTTGAGTGTCACTACATATTAGTGCATCAGTACCAGATAAAAGAAAACGGTGAGTTAAAAATCCGTAATCAATACGTAGCCTAGCCAGGACAACTTACTCCTTCCGATTCTTATGGAAGCAAGATGGCCAAAGAGCAACAGAAAGTTTGATATGGTAAATCTTGTTTTCACGTTCTTCACTCCAATACACATGAATACAGGACCATAAGTCCATGTGACAGACACGGCCGTGACAGCGCCAGAGCAGACAGACTTGGCTGTGGTATCAGCGAGCTTGTTCTCGCGAATACCAATGTGGTCTGGTATCCAGAAAAACTGGATAGAAATGGATGGTAAAGAGAAACGGGCCAGTTTATTTTTAATATCGACGAGAACAGGGTGAGAACTAACGTGAAGTGATTCCAGGGTCAGTAAAGTGTTAAGCAAATAGGTATAAATAGTAGTTTGTGTGTTGTACAGCTATCTATGTAATCCAGGGCAAGAGAAATGTCATACAGTTCAGCAGTGAACACAGAAGCTGCAGAGAGTATCCTGTGTGCAACCACCAAAACACAACAAACCATGACAAACCTCACAGAGTGACCTATTTTCGAACCATTCATATGAATGAGAATGGAAGGATCGTTCGAAAGATGTTCAGTAAATAGTAGATGGTATTTCCAATCTGGAGTATCTGCCTTCTTCAGATGACCAAAGAAAGGTCACATTTAGCGATGGTAATAGGCTATGGTGGGATGGGCTGACCAGTGGAGACAATAACGTCATCCAGGGGTAGACCCAATTCAGCAAACTTCACCTGAACACAAAGGCCAAAAGGGACAATGGTAGACCATCTATTCTGAAAAGCATGCTCCACTGAGGGAGGAAAATACAACACCAGGTGGGATGCTGCAGTGAGAATCGAAAATCTGCAGCATACAGTAAAGACAGTTGCAAATGACAGATGTGTAAAGGAGGTTCACGATATTCGGTGTACAAACTCTGGACTGGAGAAGTGCAGAAAACCCCTAATGGTGAACAGGGTCCAATATCTTCAAGGCCGAGGACTTGGCAGAGCCATAGACCAGAGAATCATAGTACAGTTTATATCTAATGAGAGCACTATAGCTTTTTAGCATAAAATATCGATCCACTCTCCAAATGGTGGAAGAGAGGGGATGTTCAGCGCCCCAGTACACTTGACACGTAGCTGCTAGATGTGTGGAATAAAGGTCAGCTTACTGTTAAAGATAAGCCCCAAGAACCAGGGACCACAGTAAGCACAACTTCTCTGAGACAGAGCTCAGTATTGGGGTGAATTCCCTGTTGGCGGCAGCAGTTCATGCAAATGGTTTTAGATCGTGGAAAGGTAAAACCATTTTCCGAGGTCCACTTCAGTAATCAATTGAGGGCAGTCTAGCTGCTGCTCAGTAAACCTCATGCTCGTCGACTGACATGAGATGTCGTCAACATAGAGACCGTTTGCAACTGTAGAGTGGAATTGTAATTGGATTGAACTTTATAATGAAAAGTGTAACACTCGAAACAGCCCTGAAGGACTTCAAGTTCCAAGTGGTGAGAGGAGGTTGTTTGATTCAAAGAACCAAACAATAAGAGCATTAACCATCCTTTCTGAGATCTTTCATAGACAGCTCATAAAAGCAACTGGGTGGTAGTTTGAAGGAATCTTGACATCCTTCCCAGGCTTAGAAATAGGGAGGACAATAGAATGGTACCAAACATCAGGAAAAACATTTTCCTGCCAGATCTGGCTAAAAACAACCATAAGAATGGCAAAAGAGGTAGAAGAGAGATGGCACAGCATCTCGGAGTGAATACCAGTAGGTCTGACTGATATACACTGCCAAATTGATGAAGAGCAAGCTTGAGTTCCAACAGTGTAAAAGGGCAATTATAGTCATAGAGACGATCAGCCTAAAATGAAAGAGGTGATCACTCTGTCCAAGTCTCGATGATAAAAAGGTGAGGGATGAAGCAGACGTGATAAATGCACGAGAAATGCTTTTGCCAAAAGTATCGGCAAAGCTCTGGGCATCAGCAAATTCCTGGCCATCAGTTTGGTTCTGTTTGTTTTGAATTTCGCGCAAAGCTACACGAAAACTATATGCACTAACTATCCCTAATTTAGCAGTATAAGACTAGAGAAAAGGCAGCTAGTCATTACCACCAACTACCAACTCTTGGACTACTCTTTTACTAACTAATAATGGGATTGACAGTCACATTATAATGCCCCCACGGCTGAAAGGGCGAGCATGGTTGGTGTGACAAGGATTCGATCCTGCAACCCTCGGATTATGAGTCGATTGCCTTAACCATCTGGCCATGCAATGCAAGTGGAGAGTAAGACTAAAAAGGGAACAGAATTATACTGCCCATTGACTTTCTGAATCTTGTCCCATATGACTTGAACTTGGTAGAAGAGATGCCAGTTATGAATTTTATCCAAAATTCCTTCTGGCTTTTAAATCTTACCTGCTGAGCATGTGTACGGGAACATTGAAAAGTGATGCTTTTTGAAAGTGTGGGATATACCTACAAAATGTACCCCAGGCCTGTTTTTGAGCCTTCTGTGTCATGTGGCAGGCAGGATTCCACCACAGACAACGATACAGTGGAATACGTGTCGTGGTTTTAGAAATGGATTGAACATCTCCTTGGGCTGTACAGTTAATTACTGCTGTCATATAGTCATTTATCGATTACTTACAGACAACATCAGGGTCAAGTTCTGTGAGAGAAGGGAAAGAGGGCCTGGTCCATCTTCCAACAAGGCATGCAGGTCGGGTGGCACTGATCACGGCCAGTCTACCTCAAAATTATAAGAATGTAACCAATACCCCATGAGTCACCATCAACCACCAAGAGAAATGAGAGAAAAGTGAAGAAGAGCAGATAGAAAGATCAACAGCAGTAAGACTGACCAGGTGCATGAAATAGGTATAAGAATTAGTATTGAAGAGAGAAAGGTCGTGATCTGAGAGCATATGCTCTACGGAATGACTCCTCCCATCAATAGCAGCACTGCCCCATAGGGGATTATATGTCCATTAAAATCCCCTAGGATTAAACAGGAAGAAAGCAGCTGTTTAATGAGAGCATCAAGATCTCTCCTGGATACAGGTAGAGAGAACAAAAAGAGATGATACGACCCAAGGAAACAAGAATGGATATGGTCTCCAAGGGTGTATCGAGTGGCAAAGACAGGGAGGGTGCATGCTGATCAAGCAGCAGTGTCACCCATCCATACACTTGTCCATCACACAACTTGTCATTTCTGTATAAAAAACTGTCAAAATGTGACTGCATCAGCAGGTTTCAGAAACATTTCCTGTATGGAGAGACACACAGGGTGATAAGAATCAATCAGATCCTTAATGTTATTTATATTTGAACGAAAACCTCGAGAGTTCCATTGTATCAATGTGGCTATTTTTATTTACACGGAGAACTGAGTGGAAAACGTTTTAGTTTATGACCATGTTTTTCTTTATTGGATGTAGGTCTTTCGACCTTTATAGATTCTGTGCTGGATCAAGATGGCAGGTCTCTGTCAGTAGAAGTAGAATCCAGTGACTGGGATGAGAATGAATAATTGTTTGACATCTAATGGCCAAAGAAAAGGAGGCCGAGCACATGCCAGAAGCAGAAGGAAGTGGATGTGAGCAGTCATGGAAATATTGGTAGGTACAGAGATTGGAATTGATGTTGATAAATCTACTCTTTTAACCATGTAAGGCAAAAGACTCATCTAATGAAGGCACAAAAAGATCTGTCTGCACTCACACTTTGACATTTGAACAGAGTGCAGCAACATATGTTCAAGATCAAGTGGCAAACAGTAACTTTCAAGCCTCGGGGTAGGAAAAATTGTGAGATTTTTCAAATGCTGCATCTCTTTTTCTTCCACCCACCGAGGGTAAGAACAAAAGTAAGAGGGTTGAAAACCACTACAATAAACAAGAAGGTCCATTTTGCACCCATAGGCATTATTATCCTTGACACCAAAACATTATGCCTATGAGCAATTGAACCACTGAAATTGGAAACATCTGACAGAGTTCAGAATATATGGCCATACCTTATAATTTAGATAACCTGTCTTCATGGTGGCAGGTGGTCGTGTTAATGTAAATGTTAAAATTAGGATACTAATCAGCAGCATAATTCTGTCTTTGCAAGTGGAGATATGCCTCACTGCAGAAACTCCTTGGGCATAGAACCAGCAAGGATCTCTTGACTTGGGGATGTTCTTTAAATCCCTCTCAACAATAACTCCTTGTGGCAAGTTCAGTAACCTCAATGGGTATATCCATAATGGCCTACGAATGCAAGAGTTCACTGTGTTTTGGAGTGGATGCTTCTACCAGGATGTTCCCAGAACATATCTTTTTTTTTTACTGACTTTGGAGAGCCAGCAAGCCCCTCTAGTCCCTTCTGAATAAAATAGGCAGAAATTTACCCTAAATATTTGTTTGATAACGAATATAACATCAGAAAATGTGGTACAGGTGTTGAAGAAGTTAAAGATTGATGTTCAGAATCTTCAAGATGTGGTCGTTTACCTATGATATATTTTTCACCATTTCATTTTTATTTGGAGGATTCATAACAAAGAAAGAAATTTCTGTGCCCACTGACCCCATCCACCATGGAGCTGTACAAGAGGACGCATCGCAATGCCAGGATTTTGTGACCACTGTATTCAAACACAATATCTACAACATCCATTAAGAACATCCAACACTGGTACTTCGTTAACTCTATGTGGACCAGCTGATGAGCCCTGGGAGGGATATCCATCCACAGAAATTCAAGGTCAAAGTAGAGTGTTAGGATTGAACCCCTCAATTAACAGGATCCTATTCTCCATTTCACGAGTCGCCACTCATGTCAGACTGAAAGCAAAGAACCTTCTCTGGAAGGTTCACTCACCATATTCAGGAATCCACAACTCGGGGCCATGTTGGGATTGTGTGGCCTTGATGTAATACACTCGATTCTAGACTAAAGATCTGTAGAGCCCATAGCGATTTTAGAAGACTTATTTCCTATCTGCTAGAAAAAAATATGTTCTTTACTATCATTGTAATTGTGATAATAACTTTGTTATGATTAGTAAGTTTTATTTAATTTTCTCAAACTTTAGTAGTATATAAAAACATGCATCTATATCATAATACTTTGTTTACTCATGATCTATTAAATAAATATCATAAATTAATCATTTCCTTGAATGAACAAGCTGACAAACACTCAATTTGTATAAAAAGCCAGTTTTTGACACTTTTTTCAGGAATAGTCGTTGATTGAAGTAGAAGTGCCAAAATCAATCATGAAAGAAATATTTTATTCTCATGAGTGCAGAGCTCATAGCATTTACCATTTATTCACCCATGAATGTATGTCTCTTTCATTTAAAGTTGTCTCTTGAATCTGTACAGAGTTTAAATTTTTCATCCCACCTATTGCTGAGCATTAAGTTTGTGGACTCCTAGCGTTAAAATGTTCGAGAATAAATAATATGCAGTGGGGACATTTCACAAAGTCCACAGTCATTTTTGGAAGGGTTGTGGAATGATCCTCCTAACCTCTAGTATTTGAAACTAATATTTCTGGAATATGTTTCTTCTCACTTCTTGAAGCATTTTTTCATCTTACAGTACTTCAACACAATCTTTTGTTTACTGTTTCTTTTTTGTAGTTCTTCCATACATATTTTAGTAACATAATGGCGTTTAAGTAGTAATTATATGTCAGACACTGAAGAGAGTACATGAACCTGGGACTGTTGAAAATAGAATGGTCCAAGTAGAACACAACTCTCTCAAAAAGTAAGATTAAGTACCTCAGGGTATATTCTTTATGCTTTAAAACAACTGATAAACAAATATTACCAACATATTTCGAAGGGCATTAAACCATAAACAGCGAAGCAGGCACAGCTGGAAATGTGTCTCTTTATAGATAAAAGCTAAACTGAAAAGTATTAATCAATAATGATTTATTGAATAGCAGAGAACAGAACAGTATTATACTAACTGTAAAACGTCCTGGTCAATGGTGTTGCTCGTCATAAAACCGATGAAATCCTGACTACTGGCATTTATATACATTTTCTGATCAATAATCCATATCCCTGGAAATGCAATTCAGTTTTATTTTGTAGCAAGATGATTATCCCAATTATACAGCAAATATGGTGAAACACCTCAATGATAAATAGGTTGGTAAAGCAGTCACAATTATGGCTTGGCTTGCACAAAGTTCCTGATATGAGCATTCTTCTTAAAAACTATAAAGGTCAAATGACCAATAGATTGGTTAATTATGAGGTTTAATACATGCCACTTGAATATACAATTATTTCACTTTTTTTGCATTTTCTGTGATAATATTTATTAAAAAATCACCATATAGTTGCAATAACTAATTGTATGTTTCTTTTTGGTGTTTCTACACAGTACTTGACATTTTGTATTGTAGTATCCTCATACAATTTATGACCTTTTTTTACATATTAATATAAAATAATGTTTAGAAATAACAAGAAACCCACTGGTCAATCCAGGCTGTCCCATCCTCTAAACTAAAGCTATTATATATATAAAAAAAAATATCCTTAAAGCCTGCATCTGTCATTCATAAAATAAAGCTTTCCCTTTAAATTTACTGTTTCCACAACATCCAAAGGTAACCCATTTAAAGGCTAACCGCACTGTTTTTAATGCAGATGACTCCCAGGCTCGGCAATATTTGTGTCTCCTTGTCATAACACTCTCACCATTAAGTATGAAAAGAGATGGTGCATCAACACTATAAATTCCCTTAACACATCATTCAGATCCCCTAATGTTTTTTTCCTCAGAGAAAACAATTTCAGAGATATTAACCTTTCCATACATCACTTCAGTAACTATCAAATAAAATTCTAAACTATATTAAATGACTTTTCAAAGCATCTTTTATCACATTTTTAAAACATTTTCCCACAACTGATGCAATACTAATGGGCCTATAATAACTGGGATAATTTTTTTTATCAGCTTCCTTGAAAATACTTCTAACATAAGCCAACTTCTAATCCTTTGGCACCTGCTCACGATGCAAGTACTTACTAAAATAGTAGCAATGGGACTACATATACAAAATCCTTGAGAAGTGTTACTTGAACCAGCAATCTTTCTCTTTTAGCTCCTCAATTTTTTTAACAAGCTCAGAATTAATATGATTTTCTTGTTCAACCTTGTTTCCATCTATCAACTATTAAAGATGAGGAATATTACTTAAATCTTCAAGATTATAAACTGAAGAAAAAGTAGAATTTAATAACTCAGTCATCTCACAATCATCAGATATGTGCCTTCCTTTATAATCCTTTAAATTTTCTACCCCATACTAGTATTCTGTTTACCCTTTCTGTTAATTTTTTACATTTTCGGTCAACCTTTTTTTACACATTATTTCTGATGTCCTATTTCCTGTTTGAACAAATACCTTAATTATCTATAACCTTCTCGATCTCCAATCAAACCAGTAAATTTACATTTCTTGAATTTGTGGTGCTTTTCTTTAATTTTATCCCTATACCCCTTGAGAGCCAACATAGTTATGTACTTGCAGCTACCATTTTCATTCTGTGAAGAATATGCTTATCTTAAATATTTATAAATTTCTCTTTAAAATTTTCTACATTTTTCCAGTGTTTCTAAATTACACAGATGCCCAATTCACCACAGATAATTCTCGGAAGATCCCTTCAAAATTTGCTTCTTTTTTTTAAGTTTGTAACAAAAAATCATTATTCACAATCTCCTTATGCAACAAAACACACCTAATACCACAATTATTACTTGCACAAACCCAGATGTTGACTAATTTCCACACTCTCAAACAATTCTATATTACAAGTTGACAATAAATCTAAAACAGCACTGTTTCAAGTTGATTCCTCAACAATTGGTAAAGAAAAACCATCTTAAACAATTTCCAGAAACCTTTTTCCCTCATGGTTTGACTCTAACATTTCCATGTCAATGTCTGAAATTAAAATCATCCATAATTATGATCTCATTAACAGCTGAAACCTTAACGTCACTATAATGTTTCTCACTATTTTCAGCAATTATCTAGTGGTTATAATGAATTCCCACTAAAAGCCTTTTCCCTCCACATCTGCTAAGACAAACCCAAATGGATTCAATCTCCTTCTTATTATCTTTGATATTCTTAACTTTATCAGGATTTAACTCAAATTACATATAGAGACACTTTTCCCTCCTCTCTTCAGTATTCTAGCTCCATTAAACAACCTATAACACTGTATTTCAGACATCTGTCATCAAATCCATTTATGTTTAACCATGTTCAGTTATTCCCATTCTATCAAAGTCCCTCATTCTTACCAATATTCTAAAGTCATCTAGTTTATTCCTTAAACTTCTAACATTACAACAGTAACAATTAAGCCTATTCTTGTAACTACTTTTATACTGATTTCTTATGCTAAACTTCTTTCTACTTTTCAATTTTGTTTCCTTTGGTTTATCTTTTTCCCTCACCACTGTTTAGTTCTAGTTTAATACTTCTCTTACAGTCAAATTAATAATCTTGCAAATATGAAAGATCCTTACCTACTTAAATGTAAATCATCCATTCTGAAAAACTCTGTTTTCCCATAAAATGATCTCGCTATCTCAAACAGCCAATTTTCTCATTCTTACATATTAATCTAAGCCTAATGTTCAGCTTTAACTATAATTTCATTCTCACAATTAATTCTAGACAGAATCCCTGACATAATTAGGTTACTGGCCTTTTCTTTAAGTACCTTTCCCTATACTGTTAGCTCCTACCTGCACAACAAAAATTGCATTATTGCTAGTCCCTTTTATTATATCTCCTGCTCTGTATCTTTCATCTGTTTCCTTGGGTAAAATTATCTAATTATTTTCTTCTTTTTCATTTATAGCCTGGGAGTAAATAAATACTCAACATTAAATACCAGTAGCTTATTGACAACACTCTCAAGCTCAATGTTTGAAAATCAAATATATTACAGTATTTTATTGCCTTACCTCTATACAGCATCATGTCTTTTCCTTCATACAGTAACTTTTAATGATATAAACTTATTTATTTTTCTTTTCACATTGTGTAACATCCACAAATACAATACAGAAAATTATATTACTCAGGTAGTTCACAGCTATTAAAAGATTCACAATGAAAAAAATACTTTATTTATGTACATTAATATAGGTTTGTTTCATCCACAGTTATGAACATAGCCATTCAAAATTTCATAAAACATGTCTAATAAAACTTGACAATAAGCAAACATTTGTATCAATATTTTAATATACTGAAAAGGCAATCTTTAACATATAAAACATATCATACTTTAGAACAATCAAGAGAACTAATATTATTTCAAAGGGTTGTAAGTAAGGATTAAGTTTACATTATATTTTTAGTATATAATCTTAATAAATATATAATACAAGTTGCAAGTTAAAATCAGAATAAGTTTTATAAATGCCAAAAACAGTCCCAAAAATGTACCAATCTAATAGCAACATCTTATGTGATAAAAAGAACACTTTAACCACAATAAAAACTGGTGAAAACTGGGTTTAGATCCATTACTTTTCTCATTATGTTAGGGTTTTTTTGTTTTTTTCTCTAAGTAACTACATTCTGAAAAGCAAATTTATTTTTAATGGAGGTGTTCACAACTTTGAAAACATGTGGCAAAACAAAAGTAATTTATAATGGTAATGTCTTCCACATAACAAAACAAAAATAAAAAACTTAACTCAGCAATATCTGTGAATGTGGAACACAGGTTTAGCTTTAAATGACAACAATATATATAAATTGATGTACAGGTCTCTTTAGGGAAGAACATGCAAGTGAATTTTTTCAACATACTTTCATATAATGGACAAGGTTACACACATGTATCAACATTGATACAACTTGATTTCTTTACAACATAAGTATTCACACTACATCAATGTACATTATACATGTATAAAAAGTACTAAGTAGAGAAACTGGAATCTTAATGTTTGAAAAAGACAGAATTAACTTGTGTGTTTTTCTCTTCTTTTAAAACTCTGCCTCTTCCAGATCAGAAATAAAACACATTGGTACAACAAAAACAGTCTTTTAGTTTAATTACAAACATAAATGGTTAAAACTAATTCGTGTACTAGTTAAAATGACATCAGCTCATTAAACTAAAATTTTAGCAGATTAAACCAAAATATTTACTTATTAATTTGAAATCATAACACAAAATGTTTACATTAATATTTCAAAAACTTGACCTACATGCAAAATTTAACACACTTTGAAGGAGACATTCATAAAATGTTGGAATACTCCAAATAAATGATATTAAAAGAGTTCATCATTGAGTGCCTGATTGCTGTTAATAATAATGCAAAGTAAAATATATACATCAGTTTTGCAAATTATTCATGTGTAAAGGAATTGGGTTAGGGAAGATTAATATTGAAATACATTAAAAATATAGTCATGATAATTCTTAGATTTAATGGTAGTTTGTCAGAAATATAATGACTTCAGTGTCAATAAAAAACAAAAAAAACATGAACTGAAACTAAAGATATTCTGACTGAAGTAACTCACAATCTGAATAATTTCCACTGTTTCAAAACTCATTCAATTACACCTGCTTTAAAGTCAATGAATAGAATAATTTATTTTTTATTTTCTTTCTCAGGCTACAGTAATATTCTGAAGTACAAATAAATCATGAAACATCTAATGTTGCTATACTTAAGTATAAATCAAATGCACCTTGCACAAACTCAACAATTCAGATTTATGCCCAAAAAACTAACCTTACCAATACATACCAACACAATGTCAAATTATCCAAGTTCCTTACAAAGGGCACAGATAGCCTAGCTGCTTTGTGCCATAAAACACTAAATCAACCAATCCTTACAAAGAATCTCATCACATAATTTCTTATATTTAAGAAATATGAATTACAACAAAATTTAAATATGCACTAATAGAACAATACCAAATTTAAATAGAAACTAGTTTTGAAACATCATCTGTCCCATTCAATCCAATGTTTAACCGTAAAAAACGTGAATTTTGAAACTAGTTTCCATTTAAACTTATTATTGCTCCATTAGTCTGGATTTAAACCTTGCTGTAAATTACTCTGCAAAGTGTTGTGTATTTATCTATTTTTTAAACATAAATTAGTTATAAGTGTAATGGGACTACATCTTTACTGGCATTGGTAAAGTGCATTAAACCTTTGTCAGATGATAATAGTCTAGCTATATTTTGGACTTAAATATGTGATTTGTATACATTATATAAAATATCAAGAGTATATTCCATACTTAACACATTTTTGTAGTAACTTGAACTACAGCAGATGGTATGTATATATTTCAACCATGCATCAAGGATGCAGTACATAATTACTGAAAATTCAATAATTATTCTTTGTCATTTTTATCATTTTTACCCATGGAGAAATATGTATGCTAAGATAAACTTTTTATACTCAGTATGATATGGATTTAATTCACAATAAGGTATTATTAGTCATCCAACAGCTGAATATTGAAAAACTTTTAATGCTAAACCTTCAATGGCTTTGGTGCAAATGTTTTATGCAAACTACCACTGGTATTTTATTAATTACATGTTAACAGTTTTCCAACAAATCAGGCACGTCTACAGTTGTACCCCTAGTGACGTGGGTCCAAGTTACTTTGTTTCATGTATATGCACTTTTTCAAAACACAAGATACCCTACTTCACATTTACACAGTAGAGCAGTTGCTGCAGGTTTGAATGAGTATTATTCTTCACAATGTGATAAGAAAACTTGGATAAATGAAAAAAAAAAAGACATTTAAATGAAATATTTTTAGTTTATTCATGTGACGTTTCAAGTCGAGTGATGTGCCACTCAACAAATTAAGATAAAGCATTAAATGCCATCTTCTAATTTAACACTTGTAGTTTAAATGTGATTTATTATTAAATAATTACTAAACTTCATCAACCATTCTCTTAGTTTCCTCTTCTTTTCATCACTCACCTTTTATCTAGAAATATTTAACTTACCTTAACTCTCCACTCTAATATAGAACATGTGACACTTGTGGGTCACACATTAAAAGTGCCTTTAAAAAGCTAATTAAACAGTATAGTTACCCATACAAATATTAGTCAATTGTGTTCAGTTACAAAAATACATGTGGTTGGTATTGGGGTAGGAATTACCAATAGTACTGATGGCAGCAAATGTGTTAACCTTACCTTTACAAAAGTTCTTCCCAGAATTTGGTAAATTTATATTCATAACTTTCCTGAGTTTATACTTATGAATCCAATTTTATTTATTCTAATTACTTTTTTTTTAATATTCCTGTTAACTTTGATAACATTTACACAATAAGTCCAAAAATGTTTTATTAGTACTTTTGTCACAATGCTTCATGTTATACTTTCCTAATTAGAAGTATTATTTTATCTTTCAAAGTTATTTTTTCTAGCCTTATTTGGAGTCTACTGCTCAGACAGTCAGTTAGCTTTCAACTACCATAAGCATTAGTATCACTTCTCATCTCTTTGCAGATTTTCCATAGTTTTTGGTTAATGCAACCCCTCAAAACTTGTGAAAATGACATAAAAGAATTCTTGCGAGGTTGTACCAAAAAGATCATGCAAGTCTATTACCCTGATGCAGAAAATATAAATCCTTGATAAGTTAAGAGAAAGCAATAATACTGCATCAATTTCTTACCAATAAAACAGAAAAAAACTAGACTGTATGAAAAACAACTATGAGTTTGAAAATGATATTAGTAATTTCCCATTTAGATAAGGTTGAAAAACTTCATCTCTGGATCAGTGAAATGACCAGTATAAAATGATTACTGGTCAATGGCATGACAAACTAAAGCTTTGTCTCTGTAAAAACATGTAGCCAGAAAAAGAATAAAAAAGTAGTTATTAGTGATCCCAAGCCATTCACTGTTAACAGGAGTTGGTTGTACAGATTGGTTTAGCACTATAATCTGTGAAATATGAATATAATGAAATCTGGATCAGCTGATCTGGATGGTGCTAGCAATTTCAAACAAGAATTTTTGAGAATTTATTAAAGGCTAGAAACTCACCAAAATTTAATGAAATAAGACTTTTTTTTTTAATACAGTAAACTGAGCAACAACATTTATTTAACCAAAGAATAAAGTGTAGCCTGTGGTTTCAAGACACTAAAAGATAAAACCAAGAAATTTTTGCTAGTTGTGTGACATTCAAATAGGAAAGCCTGGATCAGACATTTGTTTTTGAGGACTAGCTGCAGAAGTAATTTGCATTGAATGTAAATAAATTCCTTACAAGAATGTAATTATCCTTCAAGGTTCTTCTCATGTTGGATAATGCACCAAATCACATGTCAGAGTCACTGTCTTGTGTTGATCCCAACCTACCTGTTATGTTTTCGTCTACCAACACAACATCAATTTTACAACCAACAGACCTAGACATTTTTACAACTTTTAAGGAAGCTCCAGGAACAATAACTGGATGCAAATAACACAGTGATTAGTAGAGATACTGATGCAGTTTTGGGAACAAAATAACATTTTGGACTGCATCAGCATAATCCAGGAGAGGCCTGGGAGGAGATCAAACTTTCAACTTGGAATACTTGTTGGAATGAACTCTGGTCTGAGGGTGCACTGACTTCAGATGTTTTTCAACTATAGATAATGAAGTCACTGACTTTGTGAGGCTGACCAAATGATTGGGAGGAGAGGAATTTAAAGAGATCAAGGATGCGGAGGTGGTCAAGCTGATCGATTCTCACAAACAGAAGACAACAAATGCGGATCTTGAGCAACTTGCTGCATATTATAGGGACACTGAGGATGAGACAGAGAATAAATTCCTTCTTCAAGCCTCAACCTGCTTCTTTAGAAACTGCCAGCACCTCTCAGAAGGAGAAGCCAAATGATCCTTCATCAGATGAATAATTTGTTCTGTAATGTGTAGGCATAAAAGGATTTATTAATTTGTAATTTCAACAAGACATAACTTGTGAGTAAAGGTTTTCAGTAAGGCTATTAATTCTATTATTTCATGTTTAAACATCCTTTTCTTATGAAATTTATTATCAAAACTAAGTTACAGGTCACAATCTTCCTATTTTACATAGACTTAATTCCTAGAGTTACACAGTTTCAACTTGCACAATATTTTTCAGAAATGCATCTTCCTGTATAATCTGGGGTTCAATTGTAGATGAATAAGAACAAGAAACAAACCATATACACATGGATCATGAACTATAAAAATCAACCATATATCTGGGAATTGCGACTCAATAATTTATACATGAATCAAAAGTCAATAAATCAATCATATGAGTTAGGAGTCAACACAAACCATATGAATATGGATCAAAGAACTTAACCATATATACATGGATCAGGATTCAAAAAATCAACCACATACAAAGACTTGCTAATTTTCCCATAATTTCTGGAAATCTCTGATATTCAGATATTTTTCAAATTGTTGACTAAAATCATACAAGCAAAGCACTCTCTTCAATATTACTGTGAAGTATGTATGTGAACTATATTAGACATATTGCCTATATTAGTATCTGTACAACCAGTCTATGGTTATCATCATCTTAAGAGAAAATTTCCAAGAAGAACCTAGTGATAACAGTGCCAAAATTATTCTGATGAAGTTGTGATCATGATCGACAAGGACTCATGGTTAGAATTTGATACTGAAACAACCAATACAAACAACAGTCCTTCAAATGAGGAATCAACTTTCCAGTCACAATCAAATATTTGAAAGCAGCATGAAATTTCAGAAGACATGGATGCAACAATGACCTTTCATTTTTGTCATTCCAGGAAATGTGTAGAGCTTCAAATGTAATGTGTTTGTGAAAGTAAGTAACATAATTAACTGACTTTATTGCTGTTATCCTCAGTATTATGTTATGATTAGACAATAAAGCTATAGCACAGAGATCCTACAGAGTGTCTGAGAAGCACAGAGTAGAACTAAAGGAATGTGTAAAAGAAATGCTTGAAGAAATAATACAAACCAGTAGTAGTCTGTATGCATTCCCAATTGCTTAATTCCTAGATAAAATAGAAAATTAATGTTCTGTGTGATTTTACAAAGATGAAACATGTAACAATTCAAGACATTACTCAATACCTAACATCCCAGACTTTAGCAAAGTTAAGTAAAAGTAAATAAGTTTCATCTGTGGACTTGCAAACTGGGTATTGGTAAGCAGAAATAGAAGAAGATAAAACTAAAACTACGTTTGTGTTATCTTCACACACAAGAATCAGTTCAACAGAATATATTTAGGTTTATGCAATGCCTTTGCCAAATTTCAGAGATTAGTTGATGTTGTACTATCAGGTTTACAAAATTTTGGAATGCTTCTGTTATTTAGGTGATTTCACAGAACTGCATGTTTTAAGAAACATTTAAAATGTTTGTTTTTGAATTTCACACAAAGCTACACAAGGGCTATCTGCTCTAGCCATCCCTAATTTAGCAGTGTAAGACTAGAGGGAAGGCAGTTAGTAATCACTACCCACCGCCAACTCTTGGGCTACTCTTTTACCAACGAATAGTTGGATTGACCATTATATTATAATGCCCCCATGGCTGAAAGGGGTGAGCATGTTTGGTGTGACGGGGACCTGAACCACATTTAGAAAGACTAAGAAACATAGTTGATAGATTACAGAGAGCAAATCTAAGGCTTAAGCTAACCAAACATCAGTTCTTTAAAACAGGTCATGTGATAACTGTAGATGGTGTAAAACCTGACCCTAAAAAGTTTGTAAAAATGATCCAGTGCTTAAAACAGTGAAAAACATTTGTGCATCTTTAGAATTCTATAGGAGATTTATACCACATTTAGCAAAACCATTAACATAACTGATGAAAAAAAAACCAAAAACATTTAACTAAACAGAAAAAAAAAAGGAGGGAGGCAATTGAGAAATTAAGAGTTGCTCTATTAATGACACCATCTCCGAGCTACCCACATTTCAATAACGAGTTTATCCTCAGCACAGATGTTTCATGTTTGGGATCAAAGAGATTTAAGAAAAATGTAAAAAGTGCATGTGAATAGGTTAAAGAAAGTAAAGGGCTATAAACCTTAACATTTTGAAAGTTTAACTGACAAAGCAAAGACAGACAAATATAATGAAAATACACAAAGAAAAATCAAGAACTCAAGTTAGGCTGAATTATCCGTTGAAGATGAAATGACAAATATAGGAGAACCAGAATTAGAATATGGTGCAGTATTAGATGATAAAATGATGACAAAACAGAGTATTCCAGTTAAAAAGGTATCTCAAAATGGCTGGTGTGGGTATTAATAAAGACAGAAGTGGTATATTATCCAATCAGGTTGCCCAGGAGAAAAGAAAACCACACAAAAAAGGGAGCCAGATGAGTAAATAATACACAAAAAGAAGGGATACACAGCTGGTGACTAGAGTACAGAAGGCTAGAGTGGAAGAAGTAAAATAGACTAAAAAAAGAAGGGAACAAACATCTACAGAACTTCTATAAAGCATATAAAGAAGAAAGGCAAAGGAATACAGAAGGGTAGAGAGAAAAAGATTAAAAAAAGCAAAAATATGTAACTAGAAAGTGAAGAAGGTGAGTCTCGATCCCAGCGATGGCTGGATTGATACTAATGACAGAGAATTCAGAAAAGGAGAGGACAAAAGTTAGCAAACCTTGACAAAAATGACCACAAATGTTGGGGAGGGAGTAATCCAAGGTAAATGTTTTGAAAAAGTTATTAGAGAAGAAAGGAAACACAGTAACTTACAATAAAAAGCAGAGAGAAAAATAAACCTAAGGAATATGGGGCATAAAATTAGAAAAATAATAATAAAGAACACATGTAAAACAGAAGTAACATACCTGAGAATGAAATCCACAAAAAGATGAAAAGATTAAGGTCATTTAACAAATGATAGAGTACTACTCAAATCAAAATAAGTGAAAGATCTAGTTTAATAGGGAAAATATTTAGTCAAGGGGACATAACAAGGAAGCCCATTAACCATGTAGTAATCAACAACATATTGAACAATGGTTCTATGACCCTAATAGGCATTCAAAAGTTAAAGGGCAATTCCACAATGAAGAG
This sequence comes from Tachypleus tridentatus, assembly GCF_004210375.1. Classification (NCBI taxonomy): domain Eukaryota; kingdom Metazoa; phylum Arthropoda; class Merostomata; order Xiphosura; family Limulidae; genus Tachypleus; species Tachypleus tridentatus. Next base: position 129,805,837 of record NC_134832.1, on the reverse strand, counting down.
GACACAGATGAAAAAATAAATAACAATCACACTTAGGAACAAACATCTGGTGAAACTGAAAAAAGACAAATCCTTGTAGCTTTTTGAAATAAACACTAAGTTCAAATCTTTTATCTAGTCATCAGCCTTCACAAGTTGTTACAGAAATAACCAAACATCTGGACCTTCCTTGTACCATTGCAATGACTACTGATTCATAAAATATATTTTGTGATTAAGTTAGTGGCTAGATTAAGACAAAATGTAAGTCTAAAATTACCTATTTCTTTTATCTTCAGAAGATGAAAGGCAGAAGACTTTCAAAACACTGTCCTCTACACCTGTATTTCTACAAAGGGCAGTTGTTGTCCAACCAAATTAGTCTAATCATAAATAAATACTCTTCCTAAACATCTATTAAAGAATATTAAAGCTTTTGGAACAAAAGCTAAATAAAACAAAAAGCAAAGTTTCTTAATGATGCAAATCTCATTAAATTGAACACAGACAAAAAATTGAAGCATGTCTGATGAATACTGTACCAAAGAGAATAATGGAAATTTGCAAGTGCATAATGGGATGTAGTGTGCATGGAAGTGTGTCACCCTTCTACTAGTGGAAAGCTTTTACTGCATGATAATATATGGCTTGAGTTCATGAGAGATTAAGTGGGAGTTTTCACAAATCTCTCATAGAAAAGCAGAGGGAGATAACTAAACTGTGCGAATGCATATATTCATTTCAAAACCTGATATTTTCAAACACATACTGTTTAGGATCTTTTTAAATTGGCTTGTATATCTTGAGACTTAAAAACTAAAACTGCCTTATTTATCCTCCAGTTTTCCTAGTTTTAAAGCATTTCTAAAATCTGCTCAGCCAGACGTTTGGTCACTTCTTTCATTGCTAGGTTAAAAAAGTAAAACTGCAGATATACACAGAATTACCAACCAGATCACGAGATCACATGAAACTTTCACTGAGTCTATGTAGCTAATCTACCAAAATAAAGCTGCTGATACACATACAAGAAGCTGCTGATACAGATACAAGAAGCTGCTGATACACATACAAGAAGCTGCTGATACACATACAAGAAGCTGCTGATACACATACAAGAACAAACTCATTATTCGGTTCTTTATTATTCTTATTTTATCTACAACATACTATCACTTCTACTTAAGAAATTATTTTCTTTACTCTTGACACTTTGCAGACAAGAGTCTGGCACCTGCATGTCGATAAAATAGTCATTCTGGAAAGATTTAGGTTATTTTGATCAGCCAAAAATGAAAACATCTGACATTACTGTTTAGGTCTATATCACTGTACCAGACTGGTGACTTGTAATGAACTAGTAAATGTTCAGTAAAATGATGTTGCAATGGAACATGCTTGAAATTTTCTAGATGTGATTGTGAATGTGCTGGTTTAACTGTATCGGTTAAGTTAAATTGTAAGTTCAGGTCAAACAAGGGAAGAATGTATTTGAAGATATCCAAATCTATTTGACACAAGAGTTGAATTGAAGATTCATCAACAGATTACTGCATTAACAGTGAAACATAAAAAGGCCAGCAAAACAATGTCATTATCTCCAAAAACAGATTCTGGAATCATATAAATAAACTTTGCATGTGTTCATGACCAGATTAGAAAAAATAAAGAGAAATAGAAATGTGTGAAATAAATTATCTAACTGATGATAGAGCACAGAGGGGAAGCTTTAAGGATATCTCCAGAACATAAAATAAAAATAAAAAGGTGCCCAAATTAACAGGTCTCTAACAATCCAACACGGGGCACTTTGTTGAAAAACAAAACTATCCAATCCAGGTTTTCTTAATTTTAACTGAAATTTTTTGGACACTTTTATTGGCTGAAAATAAGACATTTCCAATACTCTTTTAGCACTGATGTTATGAAAAGTTATTTCAAGTGGTAAGGTGACTGAAATCCATCAGCTTGTAATGAGCTCAACAGCCAAGCACAGGAAACATGAAAATTTCCAAATGGCATGCAAAAATATTCAAGAAGTGTTTAAAACCACCTTGGTAGATTTGGTGCATCAACCCAAATATAAAATTATACCTGTAGTTGCTTTAAAAGCATCTTGTCTGCTCATCCTACTGATGAATATTGTGATGCTTCAAACCTTTTCTACTGAATCACAGGTGAAATAGTTCATATTTCAGTTGAAGCTAAACAAAAAGGTAGCAATTGCTTAATTAATGATGCTGAAAATGTGGCTTTATTAATATATACTGAATTTACTTCAAGCTGATAGATCTTAGTACTAGCTAGTACGGAGATTTGAGGATGCTAAATTTCACTTAAATATTTATCAATTAAAATGAAAACTTGTATCAAAAAGATATGTCCAAACCACACTTTTGGGGACTTTCTAGATAGAACTTACTTTTAATATTCAACAAATTACAGTGTAAAAAACACACCTTGGCTCCAGAGGGACAGGTTAAAAACAAAACATTGCTGCCAATAACAGATATCAAATGCTGCATGTATATACATATATTTATAATAAACACACACAAATATATATAACAGTATTTAGCTAACAAGTTATATTTACAACACGAGTTCCACCACTGTTTTAGTGTTAAAAATAACACTGGCCCGTGTTTATACAGGTTAAATATTACCAGAAACAAATCAACTTTGAAAGAAATATTCTCTCTGCAAACAAAGATTCAGATAATGTTATAACTGTTTTATTAACAAGCCAATGAAGAAAAGTAATTTAAAAGTACAATTTGTCTGACAAACAAAGCTGCATATGATTCTTTTTCTTACTGTTAAGTTTCTAAAACATGAAAAGTATAATTGCTGAATTGGAAAATGTTATTACTAATGTTTTTAATTTTTCATTTGCATAAAGTTTACCATTTCTATATGTATATGTCACAGTCAGATACCTAATGCTAGCATTTGATGGTATTTTTACATACTTTTATCCACATTACAGTCACATGCTCAGGGTTTATATGATCATTAAAACTCTGTCAAGTCATGGAATTTTAAAATACTTTTTTCCAGGGCTGGAAATCCCAGAAAAAGAATTTTAGCTTAAAAATCATGGCATTTTTATCTACCCAATAAAAGATATCCTACAATCCTAAATACAACAAAAAACAAAATTATTCTTTTATCAAGTGTTGTTTGTCTAATGTTACCCTCACAACTCGTGACCTGTCCATGGTGTGAATATGCTTACATTTGACTGACTATCTGTGATGACATGACTTACTTGTGAAGTACATGTTCAGTTCAGGTAGCCATATTGTTTGTCAATAGCTCAGATGCATCACTGACACTGAATCAACTCACTTTTGAAAATAGAAAGAGTGATGTAATGGCTGAAGTATTACAAAGAAAAGATGCCTGGAAAGTGCAGTTTGAAAGAATTCTGGGTTTCCCACTTAGCTCACAAAGCATGGATTGTATGGGATGAAGGTGACAACAGAAAGGCAAAATGTTCATTCTGCCAATGATCATTTAATATCTTTAACATGGGAGATGCACAGCTGTTAAATGCATATGAAAGGCAATAAAGACATCAAAGAGGCAAAGGGAAAAAAAAGCAGCATTAAGAATAACAGACTTCAATTACAGATAGTCTTGTACCAGTGGATACTACAGCTGAAATACTAGAAAAATCTATGGCAAAGGCTAACACTGCCAATTTTGTATAAAGTTCATATGCTAAAAAGTGAAATATTGTGGCCATTAAATATTGTTCAGCGTCACTACTCTTACCACTTTAATGAAGGTGTAACAGAAATGTTTCAGGCCATGTTTACAGATAGTAACAATGTGCATTTGTTTTTTCATATAGCAAAGTCACAATGGACTATTTGCTGAGTCTACCAAGAGGAATTGAAACCCTGATTTTAGCGTTGTAAATCCGTAGACTTACCGCTGTACTAGCAGGGGAAAGTAACATAGCAAAAACATTTTCATGTGGCAAGACAAAAACAACATATTTTTATGGTTTTCATTTGTCTCCTTACTTTTCAACCATGTTAAGAAAACAAGTTACTGAAGAAGAATTGGTATGTACTGTTGTTTGATGAAAGTCTTAACATGATGGCTGAGACCAAACAAGGTAATTAATTTAATATTTAATTATTCTTAGTATGATATTTATAACAGCAAACTTTATTGTATTTATGCAATATCTGAATTTGTTAAAAGTTTAAAAAATATGAAACTAAATTCTGGCCCACATTGGGTACAATATTTTAAGATCATTTCTGTATTTTCATAACAATTATAAACAGTAATAATGTTTTCTATAATAAAACATTTCTTATATTTTGCTGAAAGGTGAATACTGATAAGAGTTTTAACATTTGTAGTTTTCCCCTGCAGGATGTAAATGCAAGTAAGATTGCCATGAGGTACCTAACATTAGTTTATGGGACATACCATTGCTGATCATCTAGAAGACAGCTTTCTGGAAGGCACCAGTAATCTGAACAGACACGAGCTTTTGCATCATTTACAACCTGATCATTCATTTATTTACCATTTCAGGTGTCCATGGATGGTCCTAATGTGAAATGGATGTTCCTTGAAAAGCTGTGGAACCACTGTACGGACACTGATCAAACCTTCCTAACATTGGGCAGGTTTAGGCTTCACAAGGTGCATTAATGACAGGGATAGCAGGATCAACCTGGTTCTTGGACACATTCTTGGTTATTCAGTAACACTTCAACTGAATGGGAAGACTCTTAAATCTGTCATATGCTCTAATATCTTCCCACAAGTTTTGTAAGCACAGATGGCTTGAAAACATTCCTGTAGCTCAGAGAATTTTGCAGCATGTTCCAAGCACAAAAAATATATATTAACAGTGCCAAAAAAGAAAAAGTGAAGGCCCTCAAAAATTCTTCCTATTAAACAATATATAAACTGTTAAATGATCCACTGTTGGAGGTAAAGATCAATGTGTTTATTGCACAACATATATCATCACTTCTTGCCCCTTAGTAGAGAGACAGGCCAATGATTCCATTTCTCGCAGCAAATACGTTCTGTGTGTTGAAAAGTTTTTTGCATAAAGTTGTCAAAAGTGAGGCTTTAGGAAATCATGGATCACTCAGTACCATGAAGTTAGATTTAAACCAGGCAAAAACTTAAAGGTGATACACAAAGTTCATACTGGTTTGGTAGCTAAAAGATTAACAAAGTCACTTCAATTATCCAGTGCTAAGAGCGTGAGTGAAGAGTATTCTTGGTCTGAGATCTGAGTGAAGAATGTGATCATGTGTATTGTTAAGAAATTTCAAGAAAAGTCTCCAGTAAAGTTTCAGTAAGTGATGCTTTTGCCATGTTTGGATTCAAGAGAAACTGTAAGGAATAAAGCACCCTGGATTCAAAAATTTGATGGTATTTTTAAATTGTTGGTTGAAGCACAGAAAGTATATAAACTGAACTGTGATGCCATTAAACCAATATGTAAACTTTATTGATGATGATAAAGTTCTTGAATATGAATCAACATTCACTGCTCTGGATCGTAAAATTGAGGCAAAAAGAATTGACAGCTTATATTTGAATCTTCTGTCTGGTAGATAAGGTTTTAAGAATTTGTGGTACATATTGAAAGGGTTGCTAGCCCTATCTCATGGCCAAGTGTCAGTAGAAAGAGAGGTATTTTTGTGAACAAAGACATGTGCCAGCTAAATATGAGAGAGAGGATTTCTCTTGCAAAAAGTGTTGTGTTTGATCACCTGGAATCAGTTGGAGATCCTCCAAAAGTTAATGTATGTAAAGATTTGATTTTGTCAGAAGCTAGAGAACAGTACATGATTCATTTGGATAAACAAGGTTCAAAAAGAAAAGTTAAGGCAAGGGGAAAAAAAGGAAATGTGTAGTGGATGTAGTTGAGAATTTAAAAAGTAAAAAAAGGAGACTTGAAACTGATGCAAATGTTCTCACAAAGTCAACTGCAAAAATAATATAAAATGTGAAAAAACTGAGAATATTGGTAGCAAAAGGCTAATAATCATAGAAGGTCTGCCAAAGAAAAGCTAAATAAGGTAGGAAACTTGATATTGTAATTAACATTTCATATGTTATATGATTAAAAACATGGAATAGTTTATATATAGTTTGAATCCATGTAAAATGATTAAGAATTTGAAAAAAATTTTGTTAAATTATACTCTGCCTTTTACTTGCTCTACCTGAAGATGTACAAATGTATTCTGATGGCTGAATGAAGTCAGGAAATTTCAGTGCACCTTTCATGGAATTTATTTTTAAAAATGGTGTACAAATTCTGCATACTTATATTTTGATTTCTTCTTTTTGTCACTTAATTTGATTTGGACTATTTGTTATGATCACATACGTTTATCTCATTTGCTTGTTACAATGACATGTACCTTTATTTTGATCACTTCTTATAGTCACACATTTTCATCCGGACCGCTCGTTACAGTCACACATTTTCATCCGGACCTCTCGTTACAGTCACACATTTTCATCCGGACCTCTCGTTACAGTCACACATTTTCATCCGGACCGTTCGTTACAGTCACACATTTTCATCCAGACCTCTCACATACATGTACCTGATTCCATTGTTCCATACTGAATCTATACTTAGGCTGGCCTTATTCAAATATAAAATAAGTGATAATAACTAAAAAAATGAACTATTCTTCTGAATAATAAAAACTGTTACTCTACAATCACAGTTAACTGAGTAGTGTCCAGTTTTTCAATCCACATTGATTTCTCTGACTTTACAAAATCATTAAAGAATCTAAAGTTTGACAATTATGTTACACAGAAATTCTAAAAAAGTAACTACAGGTGCTTATACTTTTTTATTTTTAACTGTGTAAGATTACACTACTAAAAACTACCAAGGGAAAATTGTGCCATATCTGGGAGCAAGGTGTAATACAGATGGTTAAGAATGTTGTATTAAAATGATTGTGAATTATCAAATCAGCAAGCCATGTGACGACCACAGCTTATATATTTGTTGTTGTTGTTTTTGAATTTCCTGCAAAGCTGCACGAGGGCTATCTGCACTAGCTGTCCCTAAATTAGCAGTGTAAGACTAGAGGGAAGGCAGCTAGTTATCACCAACCACCAACAACTCTTAGGTTACTCTTTTACTAATGAATAGCAGGATTGACCATCACATTATAACGCCCCCATGACAGAAAGGGCAAGCATATTTGGTGTGGCCAGGATTCGAACCCGTGACCCTCAGATTATGTGGGGAACGCCTTAACCCACCTGGACGAGCTGGTATAAAGATGCACTGGAACAGAATATATCAGAAACATATTGTGCCATTTTGTAGATAGTATGATCACTTTTGGGAAAGGTATGTAACATGTTCAACAAAACATATTGATACACTCAGATCATAAAGATATATTGAGATAGAGAATATAACATTTAATTTCCAAGATGGGAATATCACTTCACTGCCATGGGAAAACAAAGGAATACAGATTAACTATGGGCACTAGGACCATTCAGAAAAGAGATCTGCTATGGTAATTAGATGTGTGGCAGTATCTTGTAACAGGTTAAAATCTATAAAAACAAAAGTGGATGCCATAAGCCAGTGATGTGCCTTATGCAACAAAGAAAGTTATCAAAAACAGTTTTTTTATCAGTAAATGTAACAGAAATCATGTGTGTAAGTTGCATTTAATAATATGTCTTTAACTATCACATACCTCAAGCAGACTGAGAATGAAACAGGAATTAATACTATTAATTACAAAGAGATATCACTAAAGAAGCCACATGCAGTGTATATGAGTTCTGTTTCATAAAAATGTTGGAACAGATACTGAGAAACCATTACACTGGTATGCTAGATAGACGATTTATGTGATTTGGACATGACAGCCGTATAACAGAGCCTTTTGCAATGGAAATTATGCTACAGAGCTATTGTTAAAATGTATGGTTGTCAAATACAGCATGTTCATATGTGATGACCATAGGTAACATGAGTCATTCTCACAAACATCATACTCAACCTCTAATTATTTTATACATTTATGCTATTTGTTGTTAAGGGTTATAATTATCAAATTCATTATAATTGTTTACCATTAGAATAATTTGGAAAATAATGCTTAGATTTCTATAAATGTATTTCTTTCAATATAGAATCATTTTACTTTATGAAGTGCAACAATTCTTTCCTACCTGTTATTTCAAAGTATAATGAATTTTATATTCACATAATTAAAGAATGAAATTTTTTAGCAATCTTTTCATGATATTATATGTAATTTTAAGTTCTGCCTTACATATTTTAATTTCTTGACTGAGATTTCAATTGTTTAATTTTCTTTAATACAGAAAGCAGATACAGGGTGTTTGGAAAGTCACTGTGCAGTTTTGTAATCATATTTTATTCAGTCTGTTTCAAGCCAGCAACTGATAGCAGTGTTTAGAAACAAAATAAGAAGGATCCAGGCCTGTATTGATGCCAGCAGGGGTCACTTTCAACATTGTTTATAATTGTCATTCATATTTACCTCCTGTATTCTATATTGAAACATCTGTTAATAAATATATAAGTGCACAGTGACTTTCCAAACACCCTGTAGAGATAAGAAAAAACAATTTCAAAGCATTTTCTTAATTGTCAGGTGAACTTTAGTGAAAGAGAGGTTGTCATGTGATACTTGTTCACGAAAAGTACAAAAGCAATCAAAACCCGAATATTTGCAGCACAAAGTGTAATAAACAATTTATCCTTTTATTCTTAAAAATCACCATTGTGAAACCAATATTTGGAAAATATTAAAACTCATCCTAATTTAACTACAACTAAATTAAGTTTTCTTTCAGTAACTTTTAAAACACACATACAAATATCCTATAATAAAGTAATCTTTAAGCATGGAACTTTACAATGATAAAACAAACACTATAAATTTACAATACATAGTTTCTGTAAATATTTATCTTTTTGATTTCTTTACTTAATACATGTATAATTATTGTAATAAAATAAGTTGCAAGTAAAATGCAAGCATGTTATTTTGTAAGCCATCATGTTGTTTACAATGGAACTTTTTCACCAATATATAAAGCCATCAGCACAGCAAAACCAACAAACAGCTGCATTAATTCTTTGTGCAATACTGAGCTTGGAGAGTAGAAAATTCCAAGATAAGTATGGCAAAAACAAAGGGAAAATAAAAATATTTATATAACTGAAAAAAACAATTGACATTTTAGTTTTAACTGTACACTAATCCATAATGGAGATATCCCTCATATCACCTGAGGAGCCATGGCTTACAATTTTATTTATCTAAGGAAATTCCTTGTCACAAAAAATAATAAAGATAATAAAAGTTCTGATAAACTGCCAGGTTAGGTTATTTTTATAGTTAAAATCCTCTAAAATAAATAATACATTACCATAGGATACTAGAAAACTAAAAAAAGTACATGTTTAAAAAAGGTTTCACAAGTGAAACACTGATGCATACTTTTGACCTGTATGACACCAAATGAATTGAAACAGATAATACACAAAATGTAGCAGTGATGATTATATTTCATCTCTAACACTCACATATATAAGTATATATTAACTTTACCATACACTTTTTAGCATACATCTTAGCTGTTTTAAATAGAATTTTATTTTAATTTATTTTCATACAATTTTATTTCTAATCCTTTAAAATAAAACAGAAGCATAAAATGAAAAACTTCAACAAAAATTGTAAATAAAACCTTGAAACTAAAATAAAGTTTATATCTACTAATTTACATTCAAACTTCCTAATAGTTTGAATGCTCTTATGTCTTTATTAAATGTTACAATTAATTAAAATTAATTTGTTTTCCTCATATAACATGCTTTAAAGCAAGAACAGCATGTTCCATTAATTACAAAGCACCATAATCCACAATAATCTCTCTTAATATCTTCATTTTAATTTGATTGTATAGTGTATGATCTGCAAGAAAGATAGATATAATAAAATATTTTAAAGAAACTTCTGTTAAGCATTTAACAGACAGGACAAGTAGCTTTTATGCATTTGTTCACCTTATGAAATTTCTATCAATAAAAAAACAAAGCAATAGGGCAAATATTTTTGTATATGTCAACAGAACTCAAAATTTTAAAAAATGAAATAATATTTACCAACTCACCACACTTACGTGAATATACACCTTCAAGATTTTAATGATAAACTTTCTTTACTTGTATGAATGAGCCCTGTGTGGTCACATACTCAAGTGGTACAAAAGTGTGCACTCGAAAACCTAACAGTTTTATTCTATATTACCTGCAAGGATATTGAATTTCATGACAGTCCCAAACTTTATGATACTGGTGCCCAAGATTAACCTGAAATCAAGAATTGAGAATGTTCAAAACATAATCAGAAATTTACTTAATCTAATTCAAAGACAAAATAACTGGCAAAATGAAAATTCTTGAAAACAAATTTAACAATTCAAAAATAGCAAATACTTTAAAAAGTATGTCTTGTTATGATAGCTAAAAAATATTTCAAACTGTCAGAACTCTATTTACATTCAGTGATTCATACAGAGACCACAAGGAAAGATTTAAAAGAATTTCCAATTTTCTTGATCTTCAAGAAATGCTTCACAGTACACACACATGCAAAGGTTGGGAAAAGGCTAGATTTAAGCAAAATGAGCTGGACCAAGCTAACAAAACAAAATTGGGCTCCCAATTATTCATTTGTTCATTTAGAAATTTAATGTATAGCTACACATAGGATATCTTTATTCAGGTGATATATCTCAAATTTTGTGTCACAGTTATAATAAAAAATAGGTATGCATGTCTTCTACAACACAAACTATCAGGTATGTTATTTCTTCTGAAAGACAGCATTAATTTACATTAACCACTTTGTTATGGACACAGTATAATATACACAAATCCATTCTCACATGTGCACACATTAAGTATTTGCACTATAACGTTTGATACATTACATTTATCTTCACAAAATATGGTCGACTTTCAGAAAAGATTACAAGTACTTTGTATAGAAAAAAATCAGATATTTTAATGAAATGTTTTTACTAAAGATTTATTTGTGGAAATAGACTTTTTCATTACTAGTTTGAGTGTAAATTTATTTTATGTTATGATTAAAAACTATTCTTCATCCTAAAAATCTCAAATATTACTTACAAAATCTCTAGAACCTCCTAAACACATTTCAAATGTTTGTTTTCAGCAGGTCTATAGTTATGTTATCTTATATACTCTATGTGGGGTCTGTCACTTAACATCATAAAAATATTAGGAAATAAATATAAATTGTGCTTTTTTTTGTGTTAGAACAACTACACATTATAACACGAAAATACAACTGTTCATTGTAAGTAGCGTAAGTCTCATAACACTATATATTTATTATCTTTTATTATACTGATCTTTCACTCATGTCTAGCTAACATTACATACCTTGCATTGATACGGTGCATGTGCATTCATGTTACATATCCAGTAATATAAAACTGACCTTTAGTCTTCACTGTGTTTCAATGGACTAGTATTTTATAATATACAATCACATCTCCATTATACATTATTTACATATGTATATAAATTATTACTATTTTAAAAAAATTAAACTTTTCTTAAAATATAGAATAATGAAATCAAGAAGTAAAGCAAACAACTATCTCTTGTTGCCATGACCTTTGAACTTCATTGCTGCTGAACATAGGTTGCCAAGCTTTTAAAAATTTCACACATGGAGTATATTAAACAAAAATTATTTTTTTTAAGGTTTGATACATAAATTTAAATACTCAAAAAACATAAATAACTACATTATACCATAAAATTCTACTATAATTAAGTTTAGTATCTGAGATGTATTTAGATTTTAAAAAATATGAAACATTGAGCAGACTAAAGACTCAGCCTACCTCATTGAAATCTTGGATCAAAAGAATGTGGTAGCCTTTTCTGAGATTAAAATACCGAGAAAACCACTCTTGAGACACTCTAAGCTGTTTATTAATATATTGTAATATATTGAAGTAAGTGTATATAATGGACTGTTTCCAAAAATGGAAAGAGGTGAATGGTGCCACTGTGTTTGATTTAATACCTTAGCTATATCTCAGCACAATAAAAATACGAGGTTCTTATTTTATATTCTAGTTTCATAATATAACTAATATGAGTTTCTAATTTGTACAAAACTACATACTTAGTATTTTGACACTACAAACACCTAATTTTAAAGAGTTTTGCATTCAACATAACATGCAACTCACTAAAATTTATATTTTCATGTGTGTTAATATCTACTTCTAACTGAAAAATGAGCTAATATATAATATTAGTTTGGATTATAATGTAGTTTAATTATATATAATATTAGTTTGGATTATAATGTAGTTTAATTATATATAATATTAGTTTGGATTATAATGTAGTTTAATTATATATAATATTAGTTTGGATTATAATGTACAGTTTAATTATATATAATATTAGTTTGGATTATAATGTAGTTTAATTATATATAATATTAGTTTGGATTATAATGTACAGTTTAATTATATATAATATTAGTTTGGATTATAATGTACAGTTTAATTATATATAATATTAGTTTGGATTATAATGTAGTTTAATTATATATAATATTAGTTTGGATTATAATGTACAGTTTAATTCCTAATTTACTGACATAAATTCATAAAATAGCAGTTTAATAAAATTTTGAATGCAAGTCACAAATAAGATGCCATGACTTTTGACCTGTGAGCCATCATGAAAGGGTTAAGCTGCAGATGAATTAAAATCAACTAAATCTTCTTTACTTAACAAGAAAGAACTAACAGGAAAAACAAATAACATACTGAATGTTTTGTTTCAAACTTTAACCCTCACTTTTGGTACAAATAGCTACAATAACAATTTATTTTTACTAATTTCATGTAATTACATTAACAAAATTTTAACTACTTTCCTCCTAAACTTAACACTCCTACGAAAAGACGTTTCTAGTCCTGATTTCTCCAAGCCCGTTCCCCTGGCTGTGGTTTCTCTAGATAGTAGATAGGGACAGTGGGAATCTCGTTAATCCATTCATTAATGGATTTAAATGACAATTTAATTTAAATACAAAATTATTAGCCTAATATTAATAACCTTTCAAGTTGCTCTGGGGCCTATTAGGCCCCACTTTTCGTAGGAGTGTTAATTTTGTTTCTATAGACATTTTTTAAATGACTATTTCCCTTTACTGTTTAACAATGACGCAAAAATAATTATACTATATTTCTGGGAAAAATATTTATTTCTGCTTTAATGTAAAATGTGACATTTTATTAACAAATAATGTACAACCTGTTTTTTAATATATAAATATTTAGCCAATTATAAGGCATAGTTACTGTTATTTAAGACTAATATGAAATTTTTGGAAAAATGTTTTTCATATTTAAGTAAAATCTAATTTTAAAGAACTTTACAAACTGAGCTTTAAGTAAAGTAATATTTTTCAATAAGGCCAAGTGGAAATTTAGAGTAACGTCCGAGTAAAACAAGTATATCCAAAAATAAATCTTCACAAATAAAGATAGTCCATCCTGTGGTTTATAAAGTATCTTAAACTGTTATTTATAAACCTCTACATTGTCTTTCACACTTCCCTGTATAAAGAAATTATAAAGGTATAAACACAAATATTTTCAGTGTCATTTATATTTCAATAGTAATTACTTATTGGATCTGAATTTCTTCTCAAAAATAATCACATCATAATGTATTTATTACTTACACTATTCAGAGGTCTTATTAACATTCTGTTTCATCATTCCAGATGTCACTTTCATATTCACTTTCAGACTCAGATTCAGAAAACTCAATGGCCACACGTCGTGCTAGAATTGATGCTACGTCATGAAGTGGAGCATCTTTTTCCACTTCTTTCTGCTTGATGTCTTCAACTCTACGAAGTTTGATACCTGCAAATAAAATGATTAGCTAATGAGAATATATATACCTGAACAATTAGGGATATCTAAATTTCAGAATTCTCAAAACATTTATGCAATTTCTAAAACAAATACCACATTACATTATGACACTGAATAATTTGAATTACATATTTATACTTGAGAACAGTCATGAAAAGTCTCAAACATTAAAAGTCATGATTCTGTTAAAATGATAATTTTCATGTGTTAAACTGTCAAAATTAGATCCAGGTACACAAGTGACTGGTTGTTTTAATGGACACACGAATGTATATTTTGCAAGAATTATGAATTTTACTGCTCATAAAAAAAGACTAAATGTGGTATAAACCATATACAGTTGGAAAAGAACATTTTTTTACTTTGTATATTTTTAGAACTTAAAAGCTGACACAGTAAACTTTAAACATGATGACACAAAAGCTGCTAAACAAAACTAAAACCTTTTACTTTATGTCAACAGTACATACTTCCTGTAATGTTTTTTCCCCAAAATCGAGGTGTATAATGCACTCAAGTCCTAAACTGAGATATACAAGTTATATTTAGTTTGTTATTTGTGTTTTCTGGTGTGTGCTTTTGGTATTAAATATTACACTTTAAAATTAAAATGGGTTTTGACTTTTGGTTAAGCACTCAAATTCTGTATCAAGTCTGCTTGATTCTGCTTTAAAATATCTATCTTGTTTATAGCAACCTTAGTGTTATCAAAAACTAACCCACTCGCCTGTTGTTTGTATTCAGTTAGGAGATGTTTCTGGTTACATTTCCTTTCACTAATGAACAACTATTACATTTATTCATCCACAATCAGAATAACCTTCATAACCTATTCATGATTCACCATAACACTAAAATGTTCAAAGCTCTATTCATTAACACAGTGATGAAATAGAGAATGGTGGTGCATAAAAGCAGAGTTACTTATCACACAATCCATATTTACTGCACATGCCTATTCACATCACATATGCTAGAGAAATCCCATATTTCAGAGAAAGGATACAAGAAGCAAAGAGCTATTTATAACCCAGTTTACTCCATACAGTGATTCACATCACATGTGCTAAAAGAAACCTACATTCCAGAGAATCAAGAAGTCAATGATCCTATGAGCAGACGTGTCAGGAACTGCATGGAAGAGCTCCAAATAGCAACATTAGGAATCGTGTCTTTCGTCATAACTCAGGTAACTAGAAATACTTTATCCAATATATTTACACAAACATAATACACACAGGACACCATTTCCACTGGTGAAACAAAATGGCTTACGACAATCTACTCCACATACCTGCTGGGAAAAAAAAACCCACAAACAATGTATAGTGTTAAAAAAAAAAAAAAAGAGAGAGAGAGAGAGAATTACAGATTGCCCAACAAATACAAAGCAGTTGTTCATGCCAACCAGACCATGAACAGGATATCCTATGTTTTCAGGACAGATATGGATCTCTTATCACCCTAAAGAAATGCATCCACAACATGGTAAAAAAACACCACAAGCACAGGGCATGCAGATATGACAAAAGGATCTTAAAATGTGGAAAATTCAAATATATTCATTTAGCACATAGATCAGGGCAGGTATAACACACAAAACAATGCTGTATTATGTTCTATAATATGGAATAAGCATCATGCGTGCACTGTTTATTTATGACAGACATTAACACAATGCTAAAACAGTAAATTGACAACTTCTAGATGATTTGTCACATAATTTCTAGTTTTCTTAATGTGTGTAACAGGTAAATATACAAATAAAAAAAGAAGAGGTGTGGGAAAAGAAGTGAACCTGCTCAAGAGATAAAGCTGAAAAAAAAGAAACAAACCATCCTATTACTCAGATCCAAGATTTAGTTATCTATGTTACAACCTAAACAACTTGAATCTAAAGATAATGCAATTAAAAAAACCAAGGAGGCTGAAATGGTGGTAGGGTAATGTAATTAACCAGTAGACAGTATAAATTTAATACATATATTATACTTCCTATATGTTAATTTTATATTGAAATATTCTTACACCTAGTAAGAGAATAGGCAACAAAATAACCACGTTTATAAATGCCAGTACAGATATACCAGCACTTGATACAATGTAGCATGTACAGGACTCAGCAAGAGGTTAGGAACTTAATAATCCAAAGTTAAAAAATAAGCCAAATTGACACTGGTAGAAAGCAACTCTTTAAACATATGTTTTGAAATATGGAAATAAATAAAATGCAGTTTCTGAGAAAAAGACAGTGAGATACATGTACAGCATAGAAGCAACAATATTAGAGAAGAGACCAACTGAAGGAAATGAGGTGCACCCATTACCAAGCACTATCTCTGCTAATCTATACTAAACCAAAAACACATTGTAGATGTTTGATTTGCAAAAATGTGGAAAATACACCTAACTGGAGCATCTTGCACACCTGACATGTACAGTTAAAGATACATGGATGTAAAGTTTGTTGTTGTTTTTTTCTTAAAAAACTTTGTCTAACAGTGAGCTGCTCACTCCATAATTTACAACATACCTAAAACTGGACAAATAACTTGATTAATTAAGAACATTGATTATACTGATTACTGTTACTTAAAACATCAAACAACTGAAATTATGATTAAATCAATTAATTTCATGAAAGTAATCAACTGATAAAAATAATACTTCAAATTAATACTATTTTCTATTATTTCAGCTATTCAACTAATGAAAATAATGCTATTATAATTTCTCATTACTTTGTGTTCAAATTAACTGATTAGTGTCACAACTCCCAAAAACAATGAACTTATCAAAATTAGTATTTCTAATCATTACAGCTATTGATTATTGTAACTATCCAAGTAATGAAGATATAACTTATTACTACACTCATTGTCAAGACTATGCGTGACAGTATATGTGTCCTACTGTACACAACTCATGATTGTTTGAGGGTGCAGCCATAAATACTGGTTACAGTCTATCTATAACTTAATATACTACATACTTCTTACAAGCTACAAAGGTAAACAATACTTGTAGTCCAGTAGCTTATGGCCAAATTTTGATGCGATTGTGACACACTAGAGTGAAACATCAAACTTTGCACAATTTGTTCAGTTCTTTAGCAAACATACAGGAGGGGTTGCTTGTGCTGGATGGCCTAAGTCAAAGTCACATAGTATAAACTATGAAACTACATGTTGCAATTAACATTTTCAACCTAACAGTTTATATCAACTGACCTTGTACCAGCAAAAAAAAAAAAGACATAACTGAGTTTCTATACTTTTCTGTAACTTGTTTATTTGTATAAAACCCAAAATAACCATCAGGCTGCTACTTTGATTTTCACTACTGTAAAAATAAACATTTTCCTCTATTTTCAGTTTGATGAATGCAGATCCTAAGACACATAGAATGGACTGGGAAAATGATGTCATTCTAAACTGCCCAGCAAACAGACTGGATGGCAAAGGATTTAGTCCCTATAATGAAATTTGGCAGAATTTAGAGGGATTCTCATAACCTTAAAGATTCCTTATTGTGTTCATTTGTACTAAACTGGACAACTCAAACACACGACTGCAATGTCATGCAAAATAACACAAACTATGTTTACTCAATTTTGTTCACTTTAAGTTGGAAAAGACAGAAACAGTGTGGAAACAAGAAAAAAAGTGATGGTTGGGAACAAAGTGAGAATTACTCTAAACAACATTCTCAAGAAATATTTATCAGAGATTACATCTTTTGCAAAAAAAATAAAATAAATAAATAAATAAAATTTGAGGCCTATTGCAGAGTCACTCTACTTTGGAACTAGACAAGTGAGAAAATAACGACTTAGTTAGTGTAACTTAGCTTTGATTTTTACCAAGACATCTCCTGCAATTAATGCTATCTCAGAGCCTTCATGTATCATATTAGAAGTATGGAGAGAGATACAGAGAAGGGGCTATTCTGTAATCATAAGAGAACTGAGAAATCTTGTGTGTTTGCTAAGCTGGTTTCTTATATTGAAAACAAAACTGAAGAAGGATTTTACATTTTCAAACTCTCCAAGATCCATGCATCATTGCATCACACAAATAGCAACTTTCTGTTCTTGGTCTCAGACAGACATTCAACAAATCAAGGTTTAAGAAACAACTTCTTACACACCTTCCCACCAATTGTCAGGAGCATTCTGGTGGAAAGAATATTCTCAGATTTAACAAGGGACTTCTTCAAACTTTAAAGTTGAAAGTGGTATAAAATGATTCTGAGTTATCTCAATGAACCATGTAGTGAAAACAGTGAGAAATATTTTGTTCAGGACTTCTTTAAATTCTCTGGCTCTTTTCCTGCAAAGTGCCAGGAGAGTTCAGCATCAATAAAGTTTAAAATCATTAGTATCTATGCTTCTCTACAGCAGCAACGTTAAAGATCAGAGTGCTGCAATTTCCAAGTCTGCCTTATAATCTAGCATTTGATATTCTTTATTTCCAAGCAACATACTCCAACATACACTAGACAAAGAACCATAAACTTTCACTTACTCTCTATGTTCACCTGAATGTGCACATTCTTACCTGCAACAAGAAAATGTCAACATAGCTGTATGAACTCAGCATAAGTTAGTTACAAAAGCATTTTGAAAGTTAGCATTTTCCTACACTGAAAAGGAACTTTTGATAAATAATTCCTCTCACAAAATAGCTTTTTGGTATTAGTACTGCCCTCTATTGGCACAAATTTTCAATGCTCACCACTAGCCTTTCATCTTCTTCTGCATATCCACATGCAAATGACCATGTAGCAAGCAGCTCTCCCCTAACAGGAGTGCAATACAACTCCTATCATACATGTTTGAGACATGAAAACTTCCTGATGCCATTACCAATGAGCTTCAGCTCTTCTGGGTCTTTCTTAAGATACAAAAGCTTTTGTTATATGCAACTGGACCAAGTACATTAACAGAATAATGCAAAGGTAAAAGATTCTGGTGAAGCAATAGAATTTACAGAGAATCCAGCAGCATTGAAAAGATGGATGGTGTCAGGTTCAGAACAGGCAAGGCTACTGGCAATGTTTAAAAGTCAGTAATCAACAGATGACTCCACTGATTTTAGAAACCATGAACAAAGGCTTTCAACTCAGCAAACCTTCAGTACACAAGTCAATAAACTCTGTACCCTAACTGGATGGATAGGCAACCCTTTTGCCGACAATATGCATGCACTTATGACCCTCAATACTCATGACTGTGTTGATAAGAATGTGATAATCACATTTTGAGGATGGAAGCAGCACTTACCACAAAGTGTCTAAAGGTCTTTATTGTTGAAAGTATTATATTAATCCATGAACTAATCAAAACGAATAACATGCATATCTTCAAGCATCCCAAAATAATATCCAAATCCAAAATGAAGCAGAAGATGAAACACATTAAGACTGCCTACAGTCTCTTCAGTCAGCTGTTCATATCAAGTTTATTATGCAGATTTAGACAAGTTTTTCTTGCATGAAAATCACCCTTGGCCACCACCTAAGAATCATAACAGAAAAACTTTGCCTGCCAAGCTACAAAAGAACATTATTAGATCTCTTACATACCTTTCATTTAGAAGCCCAAGTGCATTTTGATATCAAAATATTTAATAGTTCCACTATTGAAATGTGCTTCCCAGGGGTGATGCTTGAACATTTGATGAGTATAGTGCTAGAAACATCACACCTTGGACAATTCATCAGTTACAGGCCTGTAAACCAATAGATGTGGTATGGGATGTATACTAGGAAGACAACTTGAAAGAAGCCACAAGTGAGAAGAGAAGGAAAGGCATAATGATAAAAGTTTCTCCTGAGACAAAAATACCCATAACATTTGCCACATTTCTGCAGGGCTCAAACAACAAAGAAAAGCCATTTCACTGTTAACAGAAGATGCAACTGCCTGTGATTATCCAGTTGGAAAAGAAATCTATTTCCTGCAGACAATTAACTGTGTCAAAATGCAACAGCAAGCAAGTGATAGCATCATATCACATGGAGGCTGACACTGGAATGCATTTTCATGATGCCAATGCTGTGCAAAAAGGGAAAGGACTTATGGTCAGCACCACGAATGTGTTGTAATCTTGGTGGTTATATTCACTGACCTAACAAAGTAAAACCCTGCTGTACAATGTTTATCCAACATAGGTTGAAAAAAGAAACAAATTTCATATGAGAAATTCTCATGAAGAAACCTCATTATAATTGAGATTATAAAATCAAACACCACACTAGGTTAAACTATGTTATGCAAAAAGGTATAATAATTAGATCTTCAATTTAGAAATATTCACAGACCCTAAGGAAGAATTGTTTCTGGAATCACGTTAAGAAAATAAAGTTAAGGTAAAACAAAAACAAAGTTAGTAACTAAAACATTTCAAAAATCAAAAGCACTTGCACAGTTATAACTTTCCATCTCAGGAAATACAAGAAAACAGAAACTCAACATAAAAAGTAAAAACATTCAAAGCATTTAGTAAACAAAAATTGAACAGAAAACAATACTCTAAAAATACAGATATCAATGTTCCAGTTTATAAAACAAAAACAGAATTATAAAATTCTGGATTTTTTCTCTTGTCTGCTTTATCAACATCTTTGAAACCAATATCCCCATATAGTGGAAAAGTTGTATCAAAGTACATCATACAGAAGCTTATTGCAGTTGAATATACAGGGTTAGTCATCAGAATAAGCAAAACTAGCTACAGAGAAAGAAGTTCCAACAGTTGCATGGAATCTAAAGATCATTTAAAAAAAAACAAATGAGCAAATAACCCTCATTATTACGTTTTCAGAATAAAGAAAAAATATATACACAAATATTTTAAGTGAGATTTCTTGAGTGATATAACTAGTGTGAAGTTAAGATTAAAATACAGTTCAACAACACAAAATCTGTATGGTAGATTGTATTTAAACTTTGAGATTCAAAGTGGTGTTGTTTGAACTCATAATGAAAGTAACCTTATGCATGGTTTGTTTTATATTCACAGTTTTCTTTTATACTAAGTGATACAAAGAGTGCACTGTATACATTTGTATGGAACCAGGTTTTATTAATTAAAAAATTAATATTTCAACAACTTATTTATAATAGTTTAGCTTACTGAATTGTTTTAGGCAACATTATGACTAGCCTGTAAAGATTTGTGTTTATTCTCTCTCTGTAATTTTACTAGAACTTAAAACTTATTTTGCAGAAAGGATACAACATAATGTAACTGCTATCTTTATACTATTAATCTGAGGATCCACTACTACTTTATGAACAATATATATGGGAGACCTACGACCAAATCATTTACTTAGTATATGAACATTTTGGAGTACTTTTTAAATGAATTGAAAAACCTTCACTTAAAATTCAAATGGTGTAAGTTGAATATATCCAAATGTTTACAGTCTAAAGATAAAATCTATTGTAGTAAATAGCATAAAAATATTACAATATACCTATTACTGTAAATCCTCAAAGTATGTTATACATACTTTTGTTTAAACCAATCAGAAAAAAATCTTGTGAGTCTACTATCCCATTTTCTGTTGTTGTTTCCAGTACATGTATACTATTATTCTATTTTGCTGGCAACACCTGTATTTCAATTCAATATAGTAATAAAATACTAGAAGGCATCAAAATTGTGCAATGTCTCAATAAGGTTTAAGAGTGGTTTTTAATATTACAGATACATATGCATCACAGAATTAATTCATTTAGTCTAAGTTTGAGTCTTTCTTTGGGAATGTTAACACACTGATGTTTCCTAAAACTTCCTGAAAATAAGAACTACTATAAAATATTATTCAAAACACTTACTTAAACATGAATTTATGGTAATGACTAAATGTGAAGTTTTATGTTTAGATTACTGAAATTTCTGAGCAAATAATTGATAATAATGTTGATGTACTTGCATCTAACACAGAGGACTGAATAAATGTCTGTTTGTTCCAATACTCTCTTCTTACCATTAGTTTAAATTTCTTATACATCTGTAATGACAAGTGCACTGAGATTTTAGCGAAATATAATGATTGTACTCCAAGATTTTAGTCAGTCTTAAATACAAGCCTTGATTTTTCAAGCAGCTTGTCACATAGTTGTATTCATTAACTATTTGAATTTTCTGTGATAACTAGCTTTCTGTACACAATATCAACAATAATTACTGCTAAGTCAGTTAATACAAAGATTCTAAAGAATTTGTGGTGATTTATATGAAACAATCATTTTAAATATTTGAGTATTTTTATAACTGTTCAACATATTTTTCAAGTTCAACATATAGGTAAAAAAAAATGTCTACCTTCTCTGATGGCAGCTAATAGATCACTTCTACCATCTGACTGTGCTTTTGGAGCTAGTTTAGCTTTCACTTGTTGACTTTCACCAGCTTTACCATTGCTAGATGTTGTGCTAGTAGACTCAGATGACAATGATACTACTTCTGGCACTCTGTTTGCTATAGATAAAACCTCTCCATTTATTAAGGAGAGATCATTGACAGTGGGTAGAGGAGGGGGAGGTGGTGGTAGACTCTCTCCTCCATTCATAACTGGTGGTAATGGTGGAGAAGGCAATGCTGTTGTCTGATTCTCACCCGTGTGAAGTGTTGGGGTTGGTGGAGGGGGTGGAAGTTCGAGACTTTCTCTAATTCCTGTCTGACATTCAGGAAGGGGTGCATACTCATGACTAAGTGTTTGAGAATTTATGTTATTCACTAACTGTGGATGGTGAGTGAGTACACTTTGGGGTGATCCCAAAGGCTGGAGGTTGTTACATGCAGGTGTCTGAATATTAAGAGCTCCACTTTCTTGGTCTTGTAAAACATTCTGAACCACACATTCCACTGACCCACCATTGTTTAGAACACCCTCTGGTGGTGGTGGTGGAGGAGGGGGTAGATTTTCCCTGGAGTGACTAGACCCTCTATGCCTACCAGCACCACTAGATGGTGTACTGGCTTCAGAAACAATTGGTGTGGAAATACCACTTGAACTTAGAGAGCCACACACAGGTGGTGCTGGCGGTGGCTGAGATGGTCTTATGGTACCAATACGGCTGGCATGTCTTGCAGATGTATTATTGGTTGAGGGTTCATATTCTGGATATGCAACACTATAAGGAGGTGGAGGAGCATATTGCTGTTGTGGTAACTGAGGATGCTCAGTATATGCTGGTGGTGGAGGAGGATAAAGATGGGTAGGACTTTCAATACCCCGTTCTTGTCCTGAAACATAGGGATGTATTTCCAGGCTACTGGGTCGCACTGGATACTCGTGGTTTGAGCCATCTTGTGATATGCTTGTCTGGCTAATGATAAAATCACCATAATCAACCTGAGAATGGTTTGCAGTTTTATCTATAAACTCATGAGCTGTTGCCATTTGTTGATACTTCTCCCTGGTGTTGTGAGGTTGGCGAACCTTCTTATGCCGTTTTCCATCAGGGCGTGGTCTGTGTGGCTGTAATAAGTGGTAAACCAGGCAATATATTACGATACATGTACATGTATTAGACAGGATATAAATCATGTCATATTAAAACGGGATATACTGCTTTCTATTTTTTAAAAGAAAACAGATCTAAAAAGATACATGAACTTAAAATATTTAGATTAGTGGTTTGTAGTTTGAATTTGAAATTTCCTACATTCATGGATGTACAACAGTAACATAAGTACTATTTCTACTTACCTCAATCCCATCCTTTCCATGTGCTTGCTAAGAGCATTAACAAGACACATTGTTAGTGTTACTAAATTTCAAAAGCAGTTTTTGAACAAATAAATATAGCAACAAATTTATTCTCTGAATTTATAACAATTAAGTGCAAGTGAACTTCATGTAAATATTAAGCCTCAAATGCAATTCAGAAGTGACTGAGATTTATTTTTTATAGTTTCAGAGTTCAGTAATTTGGTATTTTTCAACATGTTTTGTCAAATCTAAAACCAAGCCATAAATTAACTTCTAGCACATTTACCTTTTTTTTTAAAGATCAAGTTTTACAAGAACAGAGCAGAGTATTTACATTATGTTTAACTCTATCAGAAGTTGCACAGCATAATTTTAAGTGGATTTCTTTAAATAGCAGTTTTACTTTTTATGATACACAGTTATATTTGAATACTACCTGTAGTCACTGTATTTCAACACCATATCAATCTTAAAATTACTGATTATATATTTTGTTATTTCTTTAATTTCTAAACCATCCCTGAAATACAGATGTTTTCTTTCTGTAAAAACAAGCGTATCAGTCGTGCAAGAAATATTAAGTCTATATAATAAATGATAAAAACAATGAAATGAAACTTTTATAAGCTTTCTATATTTTTCAATTCATTATATGCTAAACTCGTGTCACCAAAAAATATTAAACATATCATATGAAAGTTAGAATCAATAACAGGGAATACTCTATTCCCAATTTAAAAAAAGAAACATGGATAGAAAAGTATTCCAGGCTCAAGCATTTAGTTATTAAATTATATAATGAAGAATAATTGTTGTTGACATCCATTTGTCTCAGAGAGACAGTGAAAGCTGCTGCTTGATGTTGCAGAGATACAACTTCTCATGTGGCTCAAGTATCCAATGCAGAACTGTAACAGTTGTTGCACATGTACATAATGTCAAAGGGTGGTTTTCAGTTAATCTGTTCTCTTCTGTCTCTCTTCTTCACTAGCTGGGACAATCACTCCTTGTCACGTTTCCTAATACTGCAATGGATAAGAGTGGGCCACTTCTTTCTGTCACTTGCCAGGGTTTCACACTAACTCGGAACAATTTCAGAAGCTTTCATATCTTTATTGCATGTCTACAATCTGTTTTTATACTTTTGGCCTAGCCTCACATACCAAATGATGCAGGCAGACCACAATCGATTTGCATCTTACTGGCTGGAGACTTCCTAGCTAAAGGCAAGGCCAATGGAGTGCGAGAATTTCTTCTACTATAAAAGGTAACTCATAGCACTCACCTCTATGCTGAAAAGGTTTAAACTTATAACCTATAACTGCTACCTTCTGTGTTGTATCCATGTTAATACAAATGGATGGAATGTCCTTTCCATTTATTAGCTGTAACATCCTGGACAGTTGATATAGAGGTACTCTACTGCACATATGTCAGTTTTACTGGTTTATTTCAATGGAAAGACAGCTTTAGTATGTTTGGGGCCAGTTCAATTAAAGGAGTTACCAGAACAGAAAAAATCATCCATCTCTGTTTTTTGAGGGTAGAAAATAACAAACTGACAGGAACTAGCTTTCAGGCTTGGGATGATATTTATAAATCAGGAAATACCTCAGTCATGAGGGTTTGGTGCAGAAAGTTTTTAACAGCTAGTGAGAAATATTGGAAATTTACTTATAAACTATCATGAAACAGAGAGCCAGCTCTTATAAACTTTATCCAAAAAATCTTTATTCAGTGTTGCATTAGCTTAATCAAATGTGAAAAAAAAGATAAAAGAATAATTACATAACAAATGCCTTCATCAATGTGTTAATTAACAAATAACACTCCTTATTGAATCTAAGCTTGTTCCACAAGTAGGAGATTATGAAAGGCACTAAGCTAAGAGAGATCATAAATATGGACACTTCAATGATTTTTAAACCATTGGCAAAACAACTTTCTTAAAAACTAAGTGGAACAATACACTTACTTTTTTGCCTTTATCAAGCATTATCCTTTCTGTGTCCTTCAACATTTCTTGTCGCCATAGGTCAAAAAAATAATTTGGGTCAGTATAGAACTTCAGACCATCTTTTCCATCCTCCCTTTAAATAAAAGTGAGTTCACAGTGAAAAGAAAATGAATATATTTATCAAATTTCCAAAATTGTATTGATTCATAAATATAAACTATTTTTAACACAAGTATTCAACTACACAGCTTTATAAAATGTTCTGATTTACAATAAAATTTGGTTGATTGGTTTTAATTTCAAGAAAAGCTACATGAGGACTATCTACACTAGCTGTTCCTAATTTAGCAGTGAAAGATTAGAGGGAAGGTAGCTAGTCATCACCACCCACATCCAACTTTTGGGCTACTTTTTTACTGATGAATAGTGGGATTGACCATCACATAACAGCACACCACAGCTGAAAGAGCAATCTGATTGCAAACCAAGTGCCCTAACCACTTGCTTTGCTAAGCCCTTACCAATAAAAACTGTGTTAGGTAAAAGCATAAATGTTAATAACTTACTACTATTATTAATCATGAATATCTAAGATTATAAAAATATAACATTCTTTTTTTTTTTGCAAATTCTATAGACTATGCATAAATTTTAATATACTGTACCATTCTTCCTTTGTTTATACAAAATGATGACTCATGATGAACTACGTATCACATATACGTTAATTTATAAGTAATTTCTCACTTTTGTTTGTTAATTATCTGTTGATTAAAGAAACACACAGTCTGAGTAGTCTTAATTCGTTCCTGACCAAAGAGGGTGTCCCCGATATCCCCCCTTTTTTCCCCCTCTCACAAAAGGAAGATTTAAAATATATGAAACTTGGTTGGTTGCTTAGCAGTTACTGGCATAAAGTAACTGGGCTATCTGCATCACACAACCAGCAGAAAGGTAACAAAGTAAAATCACTACAATATGTGAAAAGGAATCATGCTAAAACAAAATATAGTCCCATTCTAAAATTAAAATCTTGAAGAGAGATAAAAAAGACCAATGGCCCTCAAAAATTTTAAAAACCAACTGAGGTGGACAGTGCACCATAGCCAACAACACTGTCCAAAGTGATGGATGAACCCATGGTAAAAATATGTTTACAATGGTGTTGTCACTTTTGATCGTAACAACAACATGACAGTAAAATATGGGCTACTGTGACCTGGGTATCACATAGCCCACACATTAGTGCATAAATACCAGATAAATGAAAGTGATGAGTTGAAAAAACTCTGACCATTGCATAGTCTAGCCAGAACAACGTCCTCCTTCTGATCCTTATAAAAGCAAGACAGCCAAAGAGCAACAGAAGGTTTGATCTAGAAAAACTTATCATGTTGCTCATTCCAAGTCAACTGCCAAGAACAGGATAAGAACTAGCATGAAGGGTTCCAGGGCAAGTAAAATGCTAAGTAAATCAGTATAAATAGTACAGTTCATGTATTGTATAGCTTCTATGTGATCTGGGGCAAGATAAATGACGTACAGTTCAGCAGCAAACACAGAAACTGTAGAGGGGATTCTGTGTACAACTACCAAAACACAACAAACCATGGCAGAGTCTACAGTGTTACTTGATTTAAAACCATTCGTATAAACGGGAATGGAAGTATATCATTCGAAAGATGTACACCAAATAGAAGATGGTGCTTCCAATCAGGAGTTTCTGCCTTCTTCAGATGACCAAAAGAAAGGTCACATATAGCAATGGTAATAAGCTATGGTGGGATGGGCTGACCAGTGGAGACGACAACTTCATCCAAGAACAGATCCAATTCAGCCAACTGCACCTGGATACAAATGCCAAAAGGAACAATGGCAGACCATTATTCTCAAAAAGCATGTCCTTCTGAGGGAAGAAAACACAACTCCAGGTGGGATGCTGTGGTAAGGATCAAAGATCTACATCATTCAGTAAAGACAGTTGCAAACAGCAGAGGTATAGAGGAGGTTCATGAGACTCAGTGTACTAACTCTGGACTAGAGAAGTGTGGAAAGCCCCTGTGCAGAACCAAAAATTCTGATGGTGAACAGGGTCCAAAATCTTCAAGGCCAAGGTCCTGGCAGAGCCATAGACCAAAGACCCATATTCCAGTATTGATCAAATATGGGCATGATAAATATTTAACATAAAACATTGATCTGCTACCCAAGATATCGAAGAGAGGACACAAAGTATGTTCAGTTCCCTTGTACACTTGACATGTAGCTCTTTGAAGTGTGGAATAAAGGTCAGCTTATGGTCCAAGACAAGTCCCAAAAACTGTGCCTCAGGGACCAGGGGAAGCACAACTTTTCCGAGACAGAGTTAGGGATCAGGGTGAATAACCCATTGGCAGCAGAAGTGCATGCAAATAGTTTTGGAGTGAGAAAAGGTAAAACCATTTGCTGTGGTTCACTTCAGTAAGTGATTGAGGGCAGTCTTTGGCTGCCATTCAATAAACCTTACACTAAACGAGTGATGCGAAACATGTCAGTCATCCACTGATGGTATTAATCTTTATAATAAAAAGTGTAAAACTCAAGACACAGCCCTGAGGAACTCCAAGTTCCTGTGGGAAAGAATAGGAAAGTATCAAACTCACATGAACTTGGAACCCTTGGTTAATGAAAACGTGTTTACTAAAAAATGGGTATATGGACATGCAACCTGTATGAATGGAGGTCTTGCCATACCTCCACATTATATCATAAGCTTTTTCAAGGTAAAACAATACAGAAACAAGTTGTCACTTGAGAAAAGCTTCCCTGACTGATGTTTCAAGTCAAATCAGGTGGTCCATGGTGAAGTGCTGTCACTGGAACCCACACTGGGTGGGTGAGAAGAGGTTGTTTGATTCAAGGAACCAAACAAGATGAGCATTTACCATTTTCTCTTAGATCTTGCAGAGACAGCCTGTTAAAGCAACTGAATAACAGTTTGAAGGAATATTGGGATTCTTCAAAAACTTAGGAAAAGGAAGTACAATAGCATGGTGCCAAGCATAAGGAAAAATATTCTCCTACCAGATCCAGTTAAATACAACCAGAATAATAGCAAGAGAGGCAGGATAGAAATGGTGCAGCATGTCATAATGAATATCATTGGGTCTGACTGATGTACTGCCAGACCAATGAAGAGCAAGTTTGAGTTTCACCAGCATAAAGGGGCAATTATAATCATAGAGAAAAATACCCCCAAAGGTATTTTCTAGGTGTCATACACCCTTTAGCTAACAAATTACAACATTAAAAAATATAGCTTACAACAACATATATCAATAACCGAGTACATAAACATAAGAATAAAAACTTTACCATTTACTACTTATTATGGATCTACTTAGACTCAGGAACACACTTCACTAAGATTTTATCTAACACTATGTTAATTGTCCAAAACATAATTCATACAGCTTTCAAATATACATTTGTAAACACAAAAATAATTCAAACGGTAAAACAAGTTGCCTCAAAACTATTTTTATTGACTTGACTTTCCAAGCATGTACCACTGACAAGTTACAATATGTATGAAAGTAATTTCAAAAGCACAAACAGATGGAAAGATTTTTTTACAGTGGGTGTTACTAATTTACTGATATCTCAGAAAATACAAAAGATCAGAAATTCTTGTTTTAAGTTCAGGTTTGTTAATATCTCTAGTTGGTGTTTCTAAGTAATGAATATATATCCTAAAAATCAACACAATGAATGAAATAAACCTAAAAATAAGGGGGAGATAATTCAGACCAGAGAGGTATGACGTGACACAGTGAAACGAAGATTGAAAACTTACTTAAATATTTCCTTTTTAATTTACAAATAAAAGTTGTGTTAAATCTGAATTTTAAACTGAGTATTTATGTCAAGTCTAATGAAATACACCAAAAATAAGTTAACTTTTAAATGTAACCTCATAAAGTATCTGACATTCAAACTTTGACTCCACCTTTGCACATGGAGTTAATATCTGTATTCTCACTAAAAAGAACAAAGTGACTTACCTATATGGATTTAATTTATCCAAAGGGGGTGGTTTAGCACATTCCTCATATGTTTCATTCATAGCCACAGGGATGGTATCACGTGCTACAACTTCTTGATCATATATTAAGCTACTCTTAAATGCCTTTCTCAAGTGGATATCCTGGAGTGATACTATAATGAACAAAAGAACCTATTTAAAGTGTTTTAAATAGTTTTAAATATTTGTAAAAACATTCTTAAACTTAACTGAATACTTTCTACCTTATATACACTACATTTCAACATTCTTCCATAAAATGTTTTTTAAATAAAAATCTAATATTTTTATATATAATTGTAGATTTTTAGCAAACAAAACCTTTTAAATTCAAATTATTAGTGACTAAATCCAATTTTTACATCTAGTTTACAGCAGTAAGAGAGAAACTACAGTAATACAAGTTGTAAAGGACTTTCTGTAGATAAACTGTAATTATTATAACTCACCAGGATGATTAACATGCAAGTCCAAATATCAGCTTTAGTCACCTGAAGTTGGTCTTTCCAGTCCTGGTTTCGAGTTTTTTTATGTCACAGCCATTTTCAGAAAGTAAAGTAATTCAGGTTTTAAAGTGACCTATAGTCTAGTTTTGATCAAATAAGAGCACAATATATCCTTAGCATAGAACA
Source organism: Tachypleus tridentatus (assembly GCF_004210375.1). Lineage (NCBI taxonomy): Eukaryota > Metazoa > Arthropoda > Merostomata > Xiphosura > Limulidae > Tachypleus > Tachypleus tridentatus. Next base: position 129,775,440 of record NC_134832.1, on the reverse strand, counting down.
TTGATCTGATTCCCAAGTGGTGGAAGAGAGGACATGGAGGATGTTCAGTGCTCTTGTACATTTGATCTGAAGTTGCTTAATTTATGGTATAAAGGTCAGCTAACAGTCAAAGATAGGCCTCAAGGACTTTGTCTCAGGGATCACAGGTAGAACAACTTCACCTATACAGAGTTCAGGATCAGGGTGAACACCCTGTTGGTGGCAAATGTGCATCAAAACATTTTAGAGAGAGAGAAGTTAAAACCGTTTGCTGTGGTTCACTTCAGTAAATGACTGAGGGCAGTCTGTAGTTGCTGCTTAATATACCTCATGTTCGATGACTGATATGAGATGTGAAAGTCGTCGACATAAAGCCCGTTTGCAACAGTAAGAGGGAGTTGTTCAGTGATGGCATTAATCTTTATACTAAAAAGTGTGACACTAAAAACATAGCCAAGAAGGGCTCCAAGTTCTTGTAGAAAAGAATGGGAAAGTGTTGAACCCACACGAACTTGTAATCACCTGTCCATTAAAATACTTTTAATAAAAATGAGTAAATGACCACTCAACCCATATAAATGTATGTCTTGCAAAATGCCATACCTCCATATAGTATCATAAGTCTTCACACGGTTAAATAATATTGATACAAGATAGTATCATTTGAAAAAGGCTTCTCTGATTGACATTTCAAGTCAAATCAGGTGGTCTATGTTAGAACCCTGTCATGGGCAATAGGAGGTTGTTTGATTCAGAAAACCAAACAAGATGAGTATTAACCATCCTCTCTAAGGTCTTAAAACAACTTGTCAAAGCAACTGGGTGGTGTTTGAAGAAATCTTGACATCCTTTCCAGGAAAATTATTATTGCCTTGTGGGTTATTATCAACCCTCCATGAAAAGTGGGAGAAAAGTGAAGGGGAGCAAATTGAGAAATCAATAGTAGTAAAGGACTGACTAGGTGCATGAAAATAAGTATAAGAACTAATATTTGAGAGAGAAAGGCTGTGATCTGAGAGCATACGCTTTATGGAGTGGTCCCCTCCCATCAATATCAATACCTCCCCAGAGGGGATTATGTCCATTAACGTCCTCCAAAATTAAAAAGGGAGATGGCAACTTTTCAACCGAGTATCAAGGTCTGATTGATCATAGGTCTCTTCAGGAGACAGGTAGAGAGAACAAACAGTGATGATAAGACCCGAGGAAATACAGATGGCTATGGTCTCCAAGAATGTGTCAAGTGGCACATGCTGATCAAAAAACAGTGCCACCCCTTCATGCACTCAACCATCACACAACCTGTAATTTCTGTACAAATAAAGGTGACTGTATTGGCAGGTTTCAGAACTATTTCCTGTAAGGAAAGACATACAGGATAGTAGGAAGCAATCAGTGCTTTGATGCCACCCCGATTAGAATGTAAACATTGACAGTTCCATTGTATCAAAGTGGCCAAGGAAGTGGATCTTGGGGTTTCGTGGAATGAATGTTAGGGATAGAGATGGGTGTTGACAATGATTTATCAACTTTATTAACCTTGGAGGTCAAAAGACTTTTCATATGGTTGGGAATAATTCTTTTGGAGGAATAGAGAGATTTGTCTGCACCCCCACTGTAGTTGTGGAACAAAGTGCAGCAGCTTATGTCCAAAATAAAATGGTGGACAGTAATATTTGAACCTCAGGGTAAAGAATGTTTAGAATCATCTTAAAGTTCCTCCTCTTTTTATTCCAACCACTCAGGGCAAGAACAAACATAGGATAAGTGAGAGCTGTTGCAATAAAAAAAAACTAAGGTCTGTTCCATACTGATAAGAATTGTGGTCATTGCCACTGCAACAAGCACACATTAAGGAACCACAACATGATGTCTTTGAGTGATCGAACCACTGAGACTGGAAACATCTGAGAGGGTTTGGATGTATGGACATACCTTGCAATTAAGATAACTTGCCTTCATTGTGGCAGGTGAATGCAATGATGTAAATGTTAAAATTAGGACACTGGTTGGGATCATAATTCCATCTTTGCAAGTGAAGATATGCATCACTGCAGAAACCAGAGAGAATCTCTAACTCGGGAATGTTCTTCAAATCCCTCTCAACAATAACTCCTTGTGATGAATTCAAAGTACCATGGGGTATGACCTCAATCGGTATATCCCCAATAGCCTTTCAATGTAAGAGGAGTTCACTGTGTTTAGATGTGGATGTTTCCACCAATATATCACATGAGTAAATCTTTTTGACTGACTTTGGAGAGCCAGCAAGTCCCTTTAGTCCCTTCTGAATAACAAAAATGGAGACATTTGCCCTAAAGGTTTGTCTGAAAGAGAATGCAATATAAGAAAATGAGGTACAGGTGTTACAGATGTTAAATATTGCTGCTCAGAATCTTCAAGATGTGGTCATTTACCTATGGACTTGTTTTTGCTATTTTATTTAAGTTTCTATTTGGGGAATCAATAATTAAAAACGGAGCGTTTCAGCAACCACTGACCCCACCCATCAAGGAGCTCTTCAAGGGGATGCACTACAAGGCCAAACAAAGACACCACAACAACACCAGGGTTTTATGAGCACAATACCCAAACACCAGCATCAGATACAATGTCTACAACACCTGTTGAGAACATCCAACACTGGTACTTGGTTGACCCTAGCCCAAGTGAACCAGCCGACTGATTCTAAGAGGCTTACCCCAAGGCTGATTGTATACAGGAATTCAAAGTCAAAGTGGTGTTAAGGTTGAACTCCTCAGCCACCAGGATCCTCTCCTCCCCTTCAAGGGTCACCATGCACAGCAAACACGTGGGTGGATGTTTATATTCCAGAAGAGGTAAACTGAAAGAACCTTCCCTAGAACAGTGGTTCTCAACCTTTTCTGACTTGTGGCACCCTACGACAATCCAAAAATTTTCGCGCCACACCTGGAAAGCCGTAACGATTTTTTTAGACACACATTATACAGCAAGTGTTAAAAGCCTTAGAACAAAAATCACAGCCAAAGCAAGCAATATTAATGTCATCTGCACATTGACATTGAAATTGAACCTTCAGCCACCAGACCTCATCATGAAAAGAAAATTCAAGAAAGAAATTATTTCGATTTTTAGTTGGACAAGACACTTTAACACCTTTCCTTTTGAAAGCCATCGAACTTCAGTGTGATACAGTAGCTATTTGTAGTCTGAATCCATCGCCTCACAGAGGAGAGAAAATCGAGATTGAAGTGACTGAGACTTGATGAAATTCACCACTTGAATAACTTGATTCATAACAGACTGCAAATCTTTCAGCAAAGATTTGGTAGCAAGTGCCTCTCTGTGAATCATGCAGTGAACAATCCTAATGTTTGAATTTTGTTGGCACACCAAAGTGACGATTTCCTTCTTTTTTCCTTGCATTGAAGGACAGCCATCAGTGCAAATGCTGACAGTTATTCCAATGTAATTTGAAGAGCAAAATGTTTTTATTCACCAACTTGAAAATGTCTTGGCCTTTTACTGTACTTTTTAAATCTTTGCAAAATGAGTATTAATTTACGATTTTTCCACCTTTTATGAATCGAACAAAAGCCAGAACTTGAGCTTTTCCACTAACGTCAGTAGATTCATCAACTTGAAGAGACCATAGCAGAGACAATTCATCTCCAGGCACTTCGAAGTGTTCACAAATTTGATCATTCAAATCCTATGACAAGTCTACAATTCTGCGAAAAATTGTGTCAATGAACAGTGGAACTTGCTTGACCTTTTTGGCGACATCTGTTCCAAGCAAAGTTTCAACTATGATTGCTAACGCTAGCATAATGAATGATTCGGCCTCCGTATGCACTTTTGTTTTTTGCCAACAATTGAGTAACCTTATAAATTGCAATCAATCCTTTTTTGGGCAGCTTTATGTAGTTCACAAGTTTTCTTGATTGTTCGTGTTGTTGAGCCACGAGATTCTCAAAGTATTCTTTTGGTTTATCCTTCACAGCTGAATGTTTTGTTTCCAAGTCTCTCTTCAGTTTGCTAGGAACAAGTGCCTAGTTCGATAAAGCTGCATTACAGAGTAGGCAGAATGGTAATTGAGAATGTTCCGATTCCAAAGCGATAAAGCCGTATTCAATGTATTTGTTTTTGTAATTTCTGTTGATTCAACACATTCTCCTTTGCAGCACCAGACTTACTTAAATATTTTTCCATGGATAAATGATAAAGCTAATTCATACACGATAAGCACAAAGTTCTGCAGTTGATATAAAATTCCTACCTACAGCGTAGTAGCTGTGGCTTACCACAGAGTAAGAACATGTTCCAGAAAATAGTTTGATTGTTTAATGCATCATTTATGATGTACAAAGCACTTGTTGTGCCACAATTAAACTAACACTTGAACCGTTGCAGTCGAGAATGAAATTTAAGTGTGAACTTCTCAGTGCTTGAGTACAATGAAAACCATCAAATGTTTTGGAAGGTTTCAGAGTGTCTCTATAGTAGCTTTTATTAACTGATGCATTTGACTTGCTTGTAAAATCCCAAGAAAGTTGAATGTGTTTCAAAAACTCTGCGGCACACCTGCCAATCTCTCACGGCACACCAGTGTGCCTCAGCACACAGGTTGAGAGTCACTGCCCTCGGAGGTCCCCCCACCATGTACAGAAATCCACACTAAAGAGAATCACCACATTATGACATTTCATGTCGTTATGTCAAGACATGCTCGATCTAATAATCATGCATCTTAATAATTGTCCACAGCAAAAAGTCCAGTCATTTGACTGTCAACTTCAAAGAACACCCATTCCTCTATTCTATAGAACATTTAGTGTACAAGGACTAGTTTCTCAGCAATTGTTTCAAATGTCCAATAAAGTACAAATCCATAGTTACTAGTTACTGTATCCAGCATCTTTCCCAGTGCACCTTTATATAAAATAGCAAGATTACTCATGTCATTTTCCAATTGCTTGATATATGCGACACATAGCTTTGATGTTTTATGAGAGCAACTTGCTTTCTAGATGGAAAACCTTCTTGATTATGTTAAGTACTGTTGCCTGGCTCATACCAATGACTTTTGCTACTGGCCTTTTTGTTCATGGATTCTCACCATTACAAGGTTTTACACTTTGCCTACAGTGGCTTGGGAAGACTTGTTGCAGGTCTCTTCCCAGGTGGTGGTTGTGCCTCAAATTGATCATTCTTCCTCTGTTCTCCAATGCCATTAATATAGCAAATGTCCAGTTTTAGAAATTATAAATCTCTGGTATGAGCACAATCTGATTATATTAATATTCTGAATCACAAATGGTCGTGACATACCATTCCCAAAAGCAATCACTTTTTGTTGGCATCACACTGACTACAAAGCATCAAACAATGTAAAAATGTAGTTTTGATACATTCCTTTCCATTGCAATTGTATATTGGCTATGGATGCCATTTGATTTTGTGATATGCCTATTCAAACTCCTTTAAAATTGATGTTCTCAATAATACCTCTATCACTTTGCTATAACATTGGTTTTATTCATTTTAAGAGAGATATTATACTAATTTCAAATTAAACATATTCCAATTGTAAAAAAAAAGATACATTTAAAACACTGAGTCTAGATAGCAGCTGTTCTAATAAAAATAGAAGCTTAGGTGAATTACAGACAGAACAAAAATGAAAAGCTAAGACTGTACACATAACACTCTGTAATCCTCATCAAGTCTGACACATTATAATGGTTTAAATAATCATGTACATAGTAGATATTCCTTAATTCCTGTCTCGTGCTTTGTCTGGTAGCCTTAAAGATTTCAAATACAAATGACTTAAAAAATATATACTGCACTTCCTACGTATACCTATTCTATCTTAACTTATAAGCTTTCCTGAACCTACCTTCCTCCACACTGGAGTCTAACTGGGTCACCTTCACAGCCAATTTGTCTATTCGTGCTTGTAACTCGTTTGATCGTTCCACAAGTAGAGATGCTTCCCTAAGAAGGGTACTAAACATATTATCTGCATGCTTGGACAGAGATGACAGTTGGCGAATAATATTCGACAAAGTACCATTTGTAACCCATTCTAGTTCATTCTCTACATGTAAAGCTACAGTTGGTAGACCCTTATCTTCCAAATTAAGGTTTCCACGACTAATATGGACAGGTTTAATAAGGTGCTGGAGCAGTGGCATCTCTCTTGTCCTAAATAAAATCTTAGGGGAAAAAAAAATATTTACATCAGCAAGTTCTAGCAAAAAGTTTACTTATAAAATCAAATACAGGATTCTATTCTCAAGAGCATTTTATGGATTTGGCTTTACCAGAGAAAAAAGATGTGAGCAAAAACAAGTAATTTACTACTTAAATCTAATACACCTACTTATTTCAGGTATGATCACAAGGAAAAAAAAAACGTGTATAGAAAAATTAAAGTAAAAATTATCTAACAGTGTCATTTTAAATTATTTTTCAATACAGTTAGAGACAGAATTGTCAATCCTAGAAACAGCTATCCTTTTGATTCAAAAGAAGCTCAATGTATCAGAGCCAAAGATGATTTCTCTGCTAAAACTTGTATTTGTCTTACCATTATCAACATCAACTATGAAAAACAAGGATACATCACCACTATCAATTCTCTTAATAATCTTAAACACTTCAATTAGATCCTCCTTTTATTCTTTTTTTGAGAGAAAACAGGTTCAGAGATCTTTTCATATGATAACCTTTCCATCCCAGATATTATTCTTATAGTTCTTCTCTGAACCCTTTCTAATAATTCAATGTCTTTTTTGAGGTAAAGAGCTTGAGCCACCCCACAAAGATGGCATGTTAAATTTCCCCAATACAGGTATTCTGAATTTTATGTGATATCCATGTGTAATTTTAAAGGTGGTTGGTTAAGATATTTTGAATGGCAAGATTATAACTGAGAAAAAAAAATCATGACATTCAAACTTTGTATGATGCTTAAGAAGCAAAATTCAATGGGTAAAGCCAACATAAAGTTCAGAACTAGCACACTAATGTGTCATGCTCACAGTAATGACTATAAGACTACAGTACTGGCCAAGACTATGATTCACAGATTTCAGAAAGTTGTACAAAATGTAATCTATATAAAAAAAAAAAGTAGCATTTTACTTGCACTTCAAATTGTGTTCGTGTTAGCAAAAGAGAGTATTGCAATTGCCAAATATGGGAGTCTGCTAAAATTACTTGACAAAATACACTTGAAATGCCAGAGTAAATTTAGTTAGTTATTCATAAAAAATTTGATAATAAACTGTTGAAATCTCTATATGTGTATATTTTATATGAAGAAAGCACTGATATTAGAGTTAAGAAATTTGTTGTGTTCAGTAGAATTTTGGACTCAGAATCATTGAGGCTCAACTCACTTTTTATGCAGTTCACAGAGCATTTCATGAAGAACTTTCAAGTATCATGAATGAAAAGAAATGGGACTTGGTACTGATGGAGTCAAAGTTATGACAGGGAAAGGTGAAAATGTCAATGGATACATGTTGGGTGAAGCAGGGATTCGAACCCATGACCTTCAGATTATAACTCGAGTGCCTTAACCACCAGAACATGCCAGGTCCACTGCAAGTTTACTGTTCAGTTTGGAAAATGCTGTTAAATATTTCTGAAGATAAAAACTAAAATACAATTTGCACTGTCATCACCAACAGCACATTGCTTGGATAGCTTAAGAAACTGACCAACACATCAAGATCTTTTTTTTTTCCCATAGCACTTTCAAAATAATTCTTTCCAAAATTATACTTACATTTCAAAATGTAGCATTCTACATGCACTACACTACATTTATTATAAATAAAAGCCAACTGCCATTCATTCACCCACTATTTTGCAAGACAGTACCATCTTCCTCATAGCCAGCAACACCCAAAACTGTAATGTTATCAAGAAATTTAAATAATTATTGATCATTCCTTTGTTCATATCATTGTATAATTTTAGTATAAATACATGTAAATCTTGATTCATATGTTGTCTTATTCAGACCTTATGTAAATGAAAATGTGCAAATTTGTCCATTATTACATAAAAAATAAGTTAATTTCTAAATTTCATTATCCAGGTCACAAAACCAAAGTTTGAAGGGAATAATGGCTATTTCCTGTACTTTTAAAACATAAGTAATTAAGAAATAACACATACTATCCAGGAACAAAATCTGTGTTACATAATGTTATTTTTATCACCAGTTTGTCTTCTTACTAAAGTAGTAAAGTATCTTTAATTATATAAAACATACAAATAAAACTATTATAATTGACCATAACTAGTCTTTGATGTATACATAATGTTAATAATACAATGTATTTAGCCTGATTTATACAATAACCAACCTATAACAATAGATTGAATTTAAATCAATGGATCAAAATTTAAATAAACAAGTTAATTCTTAAAACACAGAGAGACTAACTAGTTTTTAGATTACACTTACTTAATAAAACAATGTATTTAACCTGTTTCATCATTTACTTTTGGGTGAAGACAAACTAGTAAAAACAAAACAGTAATATAATTGTTTTTTAAATGTTGGTTTTAAGAGTAACAGTTGCAGGGATATAACAGAGAAGTACCTTGATGTCCACAACTTGAACAGGGTTTAACTTACATTTTATATATAGCCACACATCCCCCATTTATTAGTATAATACTTTATCCCTGTTAAACAGCTTATAACCTTGTATTTAAAAGATATTCCTGTCATAAAGTCTGTCTTCATTTAGCCAGGTTTTAGCTATTCCCATTATATCAAAATACTCTGTTTTGATCAGTGCTTTAAGGTAATCAATTTTATTTCTTATACTTCTTGTATATTAATAACATCAAAACTACATTTATACCTTGTTCACACAATAATGCTCTTTACACCTATTTTTTCATTATTTTGACCTTCTCCACTGTCTGATCCTATGTTAACCTTTGAAAATTCAGGATTAATTACCAAACATAGGAAGTGAAAACACAGTGATGATGGAGTAATCATAGTTGGAACAGTACACTGAAAATTCTAAAGAATAGAGAAACCACTCAATAGAAAGAATCCATGCAGAAGTGGAATAGTCAAACCACTATCAGGGTCCGAGCATTTGAGACATGATAGATTGACAACTGAATGAGAATGTCTAGAGCCAGAAAAAAAAAAAAAGGTCATAGGGACAAGTTGGATGGAGGAAAAAAAAACAACAGAGGTGACTAAATGGAACATAAGACCAGATAGGTTATGATGGCAAGCCTGTACGATAGCAACAAAGAAACCTCAACCCTGGAGAACCAGATGCTGGAAATGGATCCAGTAACCAGAACTGCACCACACCACAACAGATGCAATGGAAAAATGCAGTTGTATAATTTGTTGTCATCAAGTGGAAAGCCAATATAAAGTGTCACCGATACTGTACTCACCATGGACATAGAAACCCACATATGGTAAGCACAAGGAGTATACAGACCAACTTACAAACCTTGAAATACTCCATATAGATCCAAGTTTGGATGAGGAGAGGGAAAGAGATGTCCATGGTCATGTGGGATTGTAAGCCATCACGACCACAAGGGATGATAAAATAGTTTCTCTCTGAAGATACCTGAACTAACATGCCAGGGGAAACCACAAAAAGAGTACACATATAAGCCTATCCAAGAGGAACAAGGGATAAGTCCTCAAAAAGACTCAAGAAAGAGACAAAAGAGTCCAAGTATAAAAACCTTCATGTCACAAAATGAAAGCTGACTGAGCCTGCCCCTTTAAAAAATATAGTGTGGGTTGAGACTGAAATGAGCAGCTAAAATCAATCCCCCAAAATGAGACTACCCCTAAAGGAGAAAGGAAGTCACAATATAGCCACAGTGGAAGAGTCAAGTAATGAACAAATGTCCATAGAGTAGTGGAACAACAGGCCTCAAGAATGTAACCTGAAACTAAAATGCTACTGACCCCATTGAAAATGACTGGACCATATTATGAGTAATCTGGAGAAACTCTGTGGTTACAAAGGCAAGAAACTAAATGAGAAAAAATTGCTGATAAAAATTTACATCAGTTCAATGTATCAGTGTATAAGAAATACCCCCAAGAAAACACGTCATAAAGAAAAGATGCAAAGGACCTAGAAAAGGAACATTGATTGAAGCAAAAGTCAGACACAAAATTGAAGAAACTGGGAGCAAGATGGAAAACAAGTGTGTGCAACTCATACATCACACACTCCAAAACATAGAAAATCTTTTGATATTGCTTTAAAACTTAGAAGTGACACAAATTATAATTAATCTAAACATTTGTGAGCATTGCATCCACAAACAGATTTGCGACTGAATTTTGAAGTTTTCTTTTCCTTTTTTTTTTAATGGTTTGTTTTCTTAATTTCTTGTATCAAGCTTGCTAAAGTTGAGCCAAAGTTACATAGTTAAATTAAAAGTTTTGAAGTTGTGGCAAGTTTTCAAACAAAGTCTGGTCTTGCTTCACTTACTATTTGTATAAAAAATAATCAAATAAAAAATATGAGTGAAGAAATTGTTACTATTTTACAATGAAACTGTTATAATACATAAAAGCCAAAAATATTCCTTGTAAATTATAAACAATTGGTTTCTTTTTGACTTTCACACAAAGCTACACGAGGGCTATCTGCGCTAGTCATCCCTAATTTTGCAGTGCAAGACTAGAGAGAAAGCAGACAGTCATCACCACCCACCACCAACTCTTGAGCTACTCTTTTACCAATGAATAGTGGGATTGACCATCAAATTATAATGCCCCCATGGGTAAAAGGGTGTGCATGTCTGGTGCAACAGAGATTCAAACCCGCGACCCTCAGATTACAAGTCAAATGCCTTAACACACCTTGCCATACTGGACCTTATAAATGACAATATCAAAGGTATTTTGGTTTTCTTCACTACCATGGGTAAGCATTCTTCAACTGGATATTACTTAACAGTATTTTGTTTATGTTACTGATTAAACTATGATATTTTGTAGTATTCCAATATTTTTATTTTCAAGAGAGAGAGACATAATTAAAACGTTGTAATATCTGAATTTACAAGCTTAACATGTATTCTATTCCTATTCACGATATGTATCAGACACAAAAAAACTTTCCTTGCAAAGTAATAGTCACTTGGTAGCAGTCCACAGCTGGCATAATAAGTTCCCTGTACAGTTTACAGTTATTCATTTATTAAAACAATCATACTTGACTAATGTCTAGCTAACAATCGTTCAGTGCTTAATTTACCACTACTTCTAACCCATCTTCTTTATCCTTCTACACAATTGCATACTAATTTGAATTTGGCCTATTATGTGTTTATAATAAATAATGGAGAATAAGGCTGCTACAAATTTCAACTGTGCAGGTGAAAACTTTATTCACTATGTATAATATTAACATTTATTAATAAACAATTATTTCTCTCACATAAAAAGTAAATAAATTCAGATTATACGACAAACCATAGTCTTTTACTTTGTTTTTTAAATGTGCTAAAAAAAGCATTCAACGTAATATCAACAATATAATTCATTAATAATATCATGAAGGTAAAAGGTATTTAATTAATCTTTTATTCAAATCACTCTGGCCTGACCTAGTTTTCTTGCTAATAAAGTACTGAGCTTACACACAGATTTTAAAGTAAATTCTTTTTAAAATAACTGACAGTGTGACAAGTCTAACTAGTCAAAACAAATGTTACCACTAAATACGGAAAAAAAAGCATGCGGAAAATCTGTTAGTCAAACTTACCAAAGTGACAAATGGTAAGCATATATAAACATTTTCTGATAATTGAAGGTAATTTAAACTTGAAATATTATTTTAAGAATAAACAATGCAGTACAATAATTCTGATTTGTTACAACACAAAATAAATTCACCACTGATGCTATTGCCTTTACGAAAGATGATAGTCTCAGATTTGATAATGACTGAGACGAAACAATTTATGCTTCTCGCTATACCGCTAGGGAAATTACTAATTGAAATGTAGTTAATTTCTACAAGAAATGTCAATCAATAATCTACGGTTTGTTTGTTTATTAAAATAGAAAAAAAAATCATATTCCAAACTCTAAAATATACAAATAAAAATTCTAAATTTAAGTTATTATTTCTTAAATAAATAATGCTTGAGGCTCCCACTTCAAATCTATATTATTGCTTTCAAAATTCTGCGTATCCTACGATTATGTTATCTGCATTTATCACTAAGATGTAATTATATTTTTGTCATAATAAAAGGTTTGTATTTACAATTTTATTTCACATCCTCGTAGCGCCAAACATGCTCGCCCTTTCAGCCGTGGGGGCGTTATAATGAGCGAAATTAAAAAAACAAACAATCAGTTCTATTTGTTTGTTTGTTGTTAAGCGCAAAGTAATAATTATTAATGGGCCTTCTGTGCTTTTCCCACCATGTGTATCGAAATTTCATTTTAGCATTATAAGTTATCAGATTTGCTACTGAACCACTAGGAGGTTCACAATTTTTAAAATGCTAATAATTTTTTTTGAATTTCGCACAAAGCTACTCGAAGGCAATCTGTGCTAGCCGTCCCTAATTTAGCAGTGTAAGACTAGAGGGAAGACAGCTAGTCATCACCACCCACCGCTAACTCTTGGGTTACTCTTTTACCAAGAAATGGTGGGATTGACCGTAAATCGGTAACGCCCCCATGGCTGACACGGCGAGCATGTTTAGTGTGACGAAGATATCTGCATTAAGAAGATCGTCGCACCAAAGATGCGACGGGGATGCGAACTCGCGACCCTCGGATTACGAGTCGCACGCCTTAACGCGCTTGACCATGCCGGGCCCATGCTAATAATATGTTATCTGTACGTAATGACATGTTACATAATTTTGGCCTTTCCCATTTAATCTATATATAAAAAAAAAGAGAGGTATATGCTTTTTGTTTGTTTGTTTTGGAATTTCGCACAAAGCTACTCGAGGGCTATCTGTGCTAGCTGTCCCTAATTTAGCAGTCTAAGACTAGAGGGAAGGCAGCTAGTCATCACCACCCACCGCCAACTCTTGGGCTACTCTTTTACCAACGAAATAGTGGGATTGACCGTCACATTATAACGCCCCCACGGCTGGGAAGGCGAGCATGTTTGGCGCGAACCCGCGACATTCAGATTACGAAGCGCACGCCTTAACGCGCTAGGCCATGCCAGGCCCTAGGTATATGCTATCATCTGTAGCTTAGTACAATAATTTTTTGATAAATAAGTGATTAATAATAATAACAGTTTTGTAACAACAGGTTTGAAATAAAACACCTATGAACGAGTTAGAATTCACATTATTAGCAGAAACGATTATATTAAGATGTTTTTCATTTTATTTTTGATTTCAAATTGATAAAAAAAATTAGAAGTCGTTATTACCCGTGCAGCGGAAAAACAAATTTGAAATATGGTAAATTTGTTGTTGTTGTTTTTTGCACGGGTAATAATGATTTTTATTTAATTTTTTTTAAAAAATTGAGGGAGATACGAATGATGCAAAACTTTTCTCAGTCATTTAACAAAAATAATTTTTGAACGAACAGTATAGCTGTGAGTTTCACCAGAAAGTGAGAGAAAAGGAAATTCCTACTCTGGAAGAGCAACACAAAACGTAAGCAATATTTTTCTCAGGCTTAACTAGCCTTTAATAAATGTTGTTTAAGACGTGCAGTGTAGGTAAAATCATATGTAGAATTAAACATGAACTTTTATCTACGTTAAAACACTTTTATTTGCGCGCTTTCAGCCCTCTTACCGAGGCCTTCCTGAGGTAACGATGTACTGAGCGATAAAAATTCGTTAACTGTGCAACTCCGTTTTAAAATAGGTATCTAAGCGATGGTTGTCGTTATAATTAAAGTTTTGGTATTGAATCTTTCAAATATATAGAACTATAATCAGTTTATATGAATATAATATTACTGTTTGTTGTCTGTTGTATACCCATGTAACTACTTCATAGAGCGTGAATAGATTCTCACCAAAATTAGTGCCCCCCAGTGGCTCAACGGTATGTCTGCGGACTTACAACGCGAAAAACCGGGTTTCCATACCCGTGGTGGGCAGAGCACAGATAGCTCATTGAGTAGCTTTGTGCTTAATTCAAAACAACAACAACCAAAAATAGTATGGAGGTTCATTAGGTCACTTTCTTCGCGACCCGACATGGCCAGGTGGGTTAAGGCGTGCGACTCGTAATCTAAGGGTCGCGGGTTTGCATCCTCGTCGCACTGTTATTCACTGGGTCCATGAGGATATAAAAACAAATGTTCAGTTCTGCATTTTGCAGTTTTTATTGCGTTTTTGGACCTTTTACCAAATTTAACATAGAGGTCCTTTAGGCCTATACAGAGGTAAATACAAATTCTCAGCTTTGCGGTTTTTTATGGGCATGTTTGCGTTTTTATCACTATTTCGCCTGCTATTGAAAGATCTTCACCATCTTTGGCACGAAGGTTTGTTGGGTCCACAAAGAGATACTTTTTGTGTTTTGCAATTTTTATTGGGAGTTTTTGTGATTATTTTTATCACAATTTCACCCTTTTAAACAGATCTTCATCAAATTTGATATGGAGGTTCATTGGATTCATGAAAAGATGCAAACAAGTTTTCAATTTTATGTTTTGCGGTTTTATGGTCACTTTCTTCTTTTTTACTATCCCCCGCTAGGACAGAAGTAAGTCTTCGGATTTACAATACTAAAATCAGGGGTTCGATTCCCCGTGGTGGACACAGCAGATAGCCCACTGTGGCTTTGCTATTTAAAAAAAAATCCTTTCTTACCACTTTTCCCTCCCTATTGATGAATGAAATATGGCATAAAGGTATTCCAGCTATTATAGAATATAATTCGATTGTTTTGATGTAATGAACATAAGAAAATTCAAATAAAGGTATTACGTATAAAAAATTGTACTTGAAGTCATACATTGTGAAATTAAAGGTTTAATTTTACATCGAAACCACCTACATACTGTGTTTGTGTTAAGATTCCCAATGTTGTCTTTGATTTTAAATTACAAAGTTATTTGAGAAGTTTGTTTGGCTGAGAGAGTGATTGTTAAAGGAGGAGCTGAACAAGAGTTCAGGTTTTATTCTATACTACGTGTTTTGTTTTTTTAAACCTATTGTTATAAAACTGAAATTGTCTCATATTTCAAAAAGAAACCACCCATAGAAGTGTTAGAATTCATATTATTGGCGGATATTATTATATTCAAATATTTATTCGTACTAATTTCGTACTCGTAGAATGTCTGAAAATAGCATGTCTTTATCTTGAGTATTAATACTTTTATGCATTTAATATGTATTGCCACATAAAAAGTTAAATTTTGATTTAGGAACAGTTAAACATCTGCCCTCTGCCCAAGTTATACCTGGGCAACACCGGTTAAGGAGAACTTATAAAATAAATAATTTGCAATAATATTAACTCCTGCGTTCGCATATGCTGTTCGTGTTTTATTGAGTAAAACTAGTTAAATGACTTCTCTTAAAAAAACTAAGCATTTGTCATATCCAAAATATAAGTATATAATACATTTTTTGTTGTCTTTACAATTCTGAACACGCTGATAAACTTAAAAACTAATATAAACTACAACAGTAGCAAACACCTTTCTTTTGTGAAAACAGGGTATCTAAGCTCTAGTAGGTGTCTCTCTATTTGAATAAAAGAACTTTCTGAAATCAAACATATCATCGAACATTGGGGGATATACCTTACAAAAGTTTTTATCAACTAATGTGGGCCAATAACTTCAGAATTATCATTAAACAAAAACGAGTCTTGGATAAACAACGGCGTTTCTTGGAAAATGTAGCTTCATTTATTCCATTGACGTTGAATACTTACATACATTTAGAACGTTGAAAGTACATAATAGAAGTCTGAGTACTGTGAAATACTTGAAAACTTGAAGTTTTGTCGCGTCTTAGAGTTTATTGTGAAAACTGGCATTTACTATTCAAAATTGTCCAATCGCTTTTCAACAGAGGCCATGAATTCAAAAATTTAGTTTTTCTTAAATTGTTCTTTCTCAACTTTCCAATTCATGCCTCTGAGAAATCACATAAGTGATAAGGTGTAGTGCTACTGTTGCAGTCTCCAAGCTTCTCTCAATAGAAAAAAACAACATTTATTTCATTTACAAAGCGCCTGTTCTTCCTATGATTTACGTATGGTTGTTTTTCAAAGTGAAAGGCAATTTTTGTTGCAATGAGCAAACAATAACTGATGAGCTGCTCTTCAAAATAACAACTTAAAGCTTACATTTTTTGTCGATTCATTTTCTGCTCTTTCTTTATTACCTTTGTATGCCTAAATTTACTTTAACAAGCGTATATATGTCTTATATAGTATCACATAGTCTTGTTTTCCTTGTATAGGTTTTTAGTTACTAGAATTATAAAAAGGGGGATAAACATCAAAATTAAGTTAGAACTTTGATCAATACCCTGTGAGCAATAAACGCTTTTGCGTTGTGGAGTCCATAAGGCGAAGTCCAAGTAAGCTCTAACGCAACTTTATTGAAAGGAACCATCCTTAAATGCTGCTAAATTAAGTTAAAATTTTCTTTAATGTGTGTTTTAAAATTTATGTGTGATAATAAAAACAAGATAAAGTGCTCTGTTCTTATTTCTCTTCCCCCAATTCCCTTCCCCTCTCTGTTCCTTTCTCTCCCCTCTCTATCTTTCCCTTCTTTATCAGTTACGTATGTAAACCTCCTGAAGTATCAATTGAACTTTTGTATTTTGTTCAATTCTACGTACGTGTGAAATATTCTTACAAGAATCAAAATATTCAAGACTCTTTAAAACCTTTAAGTTAATCCTCACTCGTCATTATTTCAATTTTGGCTTTATCATTTTACATATTATCGTATTTCAACTAATGTATTATCTTGGTTCTAGTTAGTGCACTTTAACTGAGTAAAATTAAATGAAGAAAAATAATTACAAGTGATTAAATGAATGACGTATCAAACAGTTGGACAGAAAGGATTGGAATAAGGTCATCAAGACACGTGTGTGACCTGAATTGTGTTTTTATTTTGATTAATTTCCACAAACTTTGGCATTTTTTAAACAATGAGTCTTCCATCATAAACTCTGTTTGGCATAAATTCAACAACTCCTGAAACATTTACATAACTCTCATCATAAGGGAATCTATACTAAGTAGCTGTGACAAAAAATGAAATGCTTTACAGATTGATACTTAAAGAAATGTTCCCCGCTAGTACAGCGGTAAGTCTAAGGATTTACAACGCTAAAAATCAGGGGTTCGATTCCCTTCGGTGGACTCAGCAGAAAGACCGATGTGGCTTTGATATAAGATAAACACACTTAAAGAAATATCTTTGAACAGTGCGGTGAAATGTGAAGATCAGTCAGACCGACACAGTGTTGCTCCATTAAACCGCCAAAGTCGTATTTATTGAATGAATGAAGACTGGTTTCTACGCTTGTTATCTCCACAAGTGGCCCAGCATAGCCAGGTAGGTTAAGAGGTTCGACTCGTAATCCGAGGGTCGCGGGTTCGAATACCTGTCGTATCAAACATGCTCGCCTTTTCAGCCGTGAGGGCGTTATAATGTCACGGTCAAACCCATAAAAGAGTAGCCCCAGAGTTGGCGGTGAGTGATGATGAGTAGCTGCCTTCCCACTAGTCTTACACTACAAAATTAGGGACAGCTAGCGCAGATAGCTCTCGTGTAGCGTTGCGCGAGATTAAAAAAACAAACAAACAATCACCACGGGAAGTGTTTCTTTGCCATTACTTCTTTGATTCTCTGTTTGTTTGTTTATCTTTGTTTTTCTCTTTCCACCCTTTTCTTCCATCTTTTTTTTGTCCGCATTTTTCATTCACTTCGTTTTTTGACGCGGCATTTTGAGGGAAGGGCAAAAAGCCTTTTGTCTTCAAACGAAGTTTCAGGAGTCAGCTACCCCTGTCTCACTTCCAGTATCCTTGGATATCACATATTAGATAGAAAACAATATACCTTTTGTACCATGACAAGAAATTTGTTTTTTGTGTGTGAAAATAAAGTTTTGTCTTTCTTTCTTTCTCTTCGTCTTTTATTTCTACTTTTACTTATAATCAGTTAATCTCCTTTATGTAGTGTGTGGTTCATGGGAAACTAAAAACAGATATATTACAGAAATTAATAAGAGAGGTAGCAGACAATAAAGTGCTTTAAGTATTCTTTGTTGGTGAATGATGAGAGTAGAAAACAAAATAATAAAAGATCTTCATCTATTAATGATCCCACGACTGTTAGCAATCCAGTAAGAGAATTTCGATGGACAGAAACAGTCTGAATATTCACAATCCACATAATTGGCAACTCGAGATATGAATTATAAACATAGCTACATCCACCCTTAATTTTTCATAATATCCCCATAAGATCGATTATTTACCAGCTTATTAAATTTACCAAAATGGCAAACAATATAGAAAGTACAGACTAGCAGTACATAGCTCAGTCTTCTGTGGGATGAAAAAAACTGTTAAATTTAAATACAGTAATTAGGTCGGGTGCTCTAGGCAACAATTTAAAGCTGATAATAGAATATTGTGATTTCATAAAACAGTTTCGTTTTCGAATTATCCACTTATCCATATTATGGGATTAAAAACAAAATATATTTAAGTACTTGAAAAGTTGCACAAACAAAATATTTTTGCAAGCACATGCAAAACAACGCACACTCGAAAACAAACATCTAAACCAGACTGACGTTACAAAATTGGCGGAGTCTGTAGCAGTGATGAAGCAAGCGACATTAGCGATGACATATGGCAGTGCAGTTGCTGATTACCAAATTTGCGATAAAAAATAAATGATGGAAAAAGTTGATTCCTAAACTCGAGCTGGCCACAATTATGCTATCCACTGGTCACATGTGGCCAGTGGCCATAGAGTTGCCCACCCCTGTTCTAGTGTAATATTCAGGTATGTTGATGTCCAAAAGAAAGGTATACGTATACACAATACACAAGGTTTTTGAAATGCTATATAGAGAATAAAATGAACACGGGCAGCAGAAGAAACGCAAGCCAATGTAAATAAACAAGTAAACAAAATCTCTGTTTCCAAGTAAATCAGTGTTGAGGTACTTGCTTGATACTGGCCAGCCTCAGAATTCAATGATATGAAACTATTTTGCTGTTGGAGCAGGGCAGAAGTGAAATTCCTGTAAGTGACAATAAGAGAGACAGGAATAAAAAATAATTCCGCACAGTCAGATCAAACTAAAGTCTTAAACAGTGTCCCACAATCCTTAGATTACCTACAGATAATGGATCCAAGAGGTATGAACTATTATTGTATAATCAAATAATCAAAGGATTTTTTTAAATACAGATAAAGAGAAAAGTAAATATGCATGTAATAAATAGATTATTTATTCGTCTTTTAGGATCATTTTCGCTCACTATTCCTGTATGGATTTACTACAGTCAGCGCTCGTGTTTTTGATGATAGTAGAAAGCATTGGCCATTTATATTTCTTTTTGTTGATTTACGGCTCAGAGTCACCGAAAAAAAAAACAATAGAAAATGGTAGGAATTAGTCTTAAAAAGATTTCACGTTTCAAAAAGTATTTTATTATCCATTTGTTTAGATCCACTCAATCGTTCTGGAAGATCCTGGATTCGCCTGTGCTTACATCAATGATAATTTCTACTGCATGTATTACATATATTCATAGTAGCTTGTAGAAGTCTCTATATTAACAATCAAAATGAATATAGCCCACTTCAGGGAGAACAGATATAAAAACAGATCAAATAACTATAAATCCTATTAAACAATAATTGTGGTATGTAATATTTGCCCAACTTATAGAAAAATTCTTATGTGTTTATAACCTTTATGCATCAGACCTAGAAGAATGTTGCTAACACATGCAATAAACGTGCATGCTAACTTAGGAAAAAACTGAACTAGAAATAAAATTTAATGGGAGATTTAAGTAGTCTACAAATTGCATGTAATTCTGACATGGATTTGATTTAACATCACATTTTTAAAGCTTTCGACAAATTGTTAAAGACAGCACTTATAGACTTATTTTGTAATGGAAATTTCGTTATTTCGTTAGTTACAAGTTGTGCATAAGAACGTTTACAGATAAAACCTAATATATAGTTGTGTGTATCGACAGGCAAGATAATACATTTTCTTATATTTTACCGATTTAAGTTTTAGACTAAAAGAAAAGTGCTATATGTTTTTTGGATGATTTTAAAAAAAACAATAAAAGCTAATTTATCTATAATTCTATTAATCACGTAATATCTGCATTTTATAAACCACTTTAGAAGATAATGTGAAGAAAAATTAGTTTGAGAATATAACTATCTCTGTTTTACTTTATGAAATTTATTGTATCTATTTTTCTACATTTTTTAGCTATTCTATATTTGCCACCTTTTTTCATAAAGAGTTATATTTTGTTATATCAAAATTAGTAGTAATAACTCTCGCTCACGCAGTCTCATGTGCACAAAAACTTCTAAACTTTCCACACTTATACGTACAAAAAAAGAGATGGTATTATTTTTTGCTTATTTAAAACATACGTAGATTCACTCACAAAATACTTTAAAAATGCAAAAATGTAAGCACTTATCTTCCACATACATTCTTGAGTTAAGAAAGCAGTTACCACTCACAAACAAAAATCGAACACAAAGGAAAATACAAAACATGCAGTATAAGTCACCAGGAGCTTTTATTTGCACCCAGACATTAATCTATCCGTGACAAAAGGAAAGCATCAATACAAGTAACTGAATCACCCATTAGAAATCCATTTAGAACTTTGAAATTCCTCCATTTTTCATGAAGGTTGCTACTGAAGACAACCACATACGTTTTGAAGGCTGTATAGTACAGTTCTACTGAATTTTCAATACTTTAGTACTTGCAATCTACTTAGTGCTCCATGGAAGTTAGTACAGTGAGCGTATTATCAGTTATACATCACCTGTCTTTATAGGGTGCTGATGAATAGGATCCTAGAAGATCTTCCATAATATCAAAGCAACATCAGACCTTTTATGAAGTGGATCACTCTTCAAGCTAATAGTGCCTTCTGTTTTGGGCAGGAAGCAGTTTATTTCATGTACGGTTTTCATAATTTCATTACTTGGCACATACCAATTTTACCTAGTCTCAATGGAAATATCAGCATTGTTTTACACTGTTAGCCATCTGACAACATAAACCCATTGGTATGTACTCCCAAATGTCAACAAGTTGCTTTTGTTGCACTGGATATATTTTGGCAGTGCATTTGTCACTTACTGCTCTAAGCTATATCAGTAGTCTTATATTTACTTGGGTCACAGCATAATGGATACAATATTGGCTGATGATCTATAATTACAAAGCAACATCAGGACCTTTTTCAGGTGGATCACTATTCAGGTTTATGTTTTCTGCTTTTTGGACAACGAAACAGTTTATTTCGTACTTGGCTTTTATAGCTACATTACATTGCACTGACACATTAAACCTTGTCAAGATATAGATACTATTATTCTTTCTCCTAAATATGTTCATCATCTCAATTTAGGTGACATTGGATACCTCTTCCATGAAACATCAGTTTACCCATTGAACAGATAAAAGTGGCTGATAAACACTGCAGTACATCTATCCTAAGGATTCTAATTACGGATTTGAGATTGAAGATGAATGTTTGTGTTCTCTGGGTTACACTGTCTAGATTGAACCAGAGATTCACCTTTCCTGTAATTTCTCGTCTCTCACCATCTGTCAAAGTAAAATCAGCATTCACTAGCTACAGTGATGGTCTTTGGGGGCTTTGAAACAATGCAAGACTACTAGTATTCTCACTACTCTTGTATCTACCAGAAACTCAGCATATCACTCTTGTACTCTTATTGGCACATAACAAGCTCCACCTAGCTGTAAGCTTTAATGCAATATATCTGTTATGTCCCCTTTCAAGCCAGTGACAAAACTCAACTGGGGATCAGCAACTTTACTGGAGCATTTACCACAGTATCTACCATTTGTTGCTGGTCGTCTCAGGCATTCTCACCCAAATGCTGGTATTGATGTTCATTTGTACTTCTCTGCTTATCAAAGTACTGATGTTGTGGATTGGCACAAATTTGCTGAGTCATCAACTGGAGCTCATAGCTCTGTTGTATTTACCTTGCCACAAATTACAGGCAGCTCCTTAATCAGTATCTCACAATTACACAAAAAAGAAAAAACAGATGTTTTGCTTTTCCCTTCTGAATGATGTTGAGGCAATACATATCCTACTGGTAGATCCTGTGATAGCACATACCCCATAGACATATCTTGCCGTAGCATATATATTATAAATGAAAATTACTGCAGCATAAATCCTGTAAATGAACCTTATTGCAGGAATAAGACTGCATAGCATTGACCACTCTTTTGTTTCCATCTTTTAGATGCAGCTGATTGTTGGCTCGTGGGATGGATCTAGTCTTTTACAGTGGAGGTGCGTGCGTTGAACCATCCACTGGTGTAATGGTTAGTACAACTTTTGCTGCATGCTTCTTCCGTTCTGATGGTTAGTTTGAAGTGGCCACTTCAAAGCATGTCCGAGTGAATGTGACTCCTGAGAGTAATGATGTCCCTAACTCCCAAGTGCTTTCACATAAACTCAGTGGGAATTTTATCATTGAATTCTTTGATCAGTATGTCCTCCTGATCTACAGAAGTCTTTGCTTGATATGCTTTCCTGTGAAATTGACACATATCGTCCTTATAGGTACTCATTCGTTCATTGCTTATCCTCTTCTAAGTCTCAAACTAAGCCTGATGGATCACTTGGTTGAATCAGCAATGTGACTCAAACACAAAAGTTCCCAGCTATCTTTATGCACTCAGGACAAAACATTGCACAGTCTGTTCCTGGGAGGTTCTTACTGAAATTTTTCACAAACTGACATAGGTCTCTTGTTTATGTCTCTTTAAATACAAGGTAATGTAGGCTAGGCAAAATTCTCTCTTTTCTCATAATCCTAAGAGATGCTAAGAAGGGGTGCCACTGATGTCTATGGTTTTGGTGGAACTTACTGACAGGACGACAATACTCCAACTGTTGGTCAATCTCTGGACCAGAATCATAGGACACTGAGCTACTTAAACTTACCTAATGTACAACCGCACACAGCCCAGGGGTAATGAACTACCATCATTGTAATGAGGAATCTTTTCTTCCTTACAGGTACTACAGCTGGGTCATGGTCTTAATCTGTGAGTGTCCACTTCCTTATCTATCAGGAAGATAACTATGACTGATAGAAATCATCCACTTGCAGTATATCTAGCCTTTGCCCATTTTTAAAGCTGATATCGACCAGAACTGAAGCTGTTGTGACCTGACTGATGTTGAACTCACCATATGCTAAATCCATTATGGTATTCTCAGTGCAGAATTTATCCTCAGAGTACCATTTAACCACGTCATTTGAATGCAACAGACTTGTGCAGGTCTCCTTACGTTAGCAGTTGCAGACTGGTCAGTTTCATGAATTTCCATAGTATTTTTAAAAGTTCAATGTTCGAGAGATGATTTATCTTAAATTCGACATATCTCTCTGCTCATAAATTCTCACTCTCAGTCTTAAACACTTCTCTCTTCAGAATAACCATTCCTTTAGAAAAACTTTATTTTAAACTCTAACTATTTTATATTAAGCAAAAGCTAGTAACTAGATTATTGTATCATAAACAGTGCAACAATTCCTGATCACATAGTCCAAAAATTCCTTCTTCCTACCTACTCTTGATATTTTCGGGTAACTCCGAGTTACTGACGAGTGTAGTTAAATAAGCAAACCTACAAATAACACTGAAATATATTTTATCGGATATTGGGAGTGTTCTGCAGTAGATGGCTTATCCGAGTTTCATTAAATGTAATAAGAAGAGAAGTTAAAATGGGAATTCAGAGAAATATTTACTGAATCATTATTAAGTATTTATTGAAAATTCAGTGAAGTGTTCAAAGTGAAATTAGCTTGTAGAAAACGTTATTAAAGAACTAAATAGATTCGTTATTACTTCCAGGACTGAAATTCGCACTATTTTTATCAACTAACTAGAGACCGCTAGCGCAGATAGCCCTCGAGTAGCTTTACGAGAAATTCAAAACAAACCAAACTAAGTATTCTAAGCCTACTTTTACAAAATTTTAATCTTAACATCATGTGACCTATAACTAACACAAATTAAAGCATTAAAAATATAGCTTGCAGCTTAGTTGTTAAGCAAATCACTCATCTAGTGACGTTAAAATTTTCTTCTAACCTAAAATAATAACAACGGCCAAATTAAAGAAAGTATAGCTTACAATAATAGATTTCTTACTGTTTGCTAAACAAAAGCACAGTGATGCTAGCCAGAAATATATTAATATGGCTACTTTTGGCAAAGCCACGTTGGACTATTCTGCTCTTGGGAATCAAACCCATAATTTGAGTGTTGTAATTCTGAAGACTTACTTCTATCTCACCAGGGACCAAAGCATATTAGAGCTAAACTAAATCTTCTTTCACGTGTATCGTGATAAACCTTTAACAATAACATCTTTTAGCATGTATAATGTTTATTTTTGTTATAACTTTATAGGTTAACAGCAGTTTTGAGTTTTTAACTTTTTTCTTTTCCTGAATTCATTTGCTTTTTTTTTCTATCCTTACAAAATCGCTTCCCGCTAGTACAGCGGTAAGTCTACTGATTTACAACGCTAAAATCAGGGGTTTTATTCCTTTCGGTGGGCTCAGCAACTAGACTTATGAGCCTTTGCTATGAGAAAACGCACACACCATTACAGAATTATCTACTACTGCTACTTTTTTTTTAGTCAAAAACAGTTTTATTATTTTGTAAATTACGAGATAATACTTGTACATTTCGATAACAACTGTGTGGCTTAATTTCTGTTGCAAAAATCTCAATCATAAAACTGGAATATTCAAATCACACTTCTCCTCCCTTATTTCTTTCCATAACCTATATATCAATTATGTAGGGATGATGGTTTCTGGATACCCATTTCAACAGTCCTGTCGTACACAGATGACGTGGTGCTGCATCCAGTAATTTGATCCAGTAGTTTTTGTACAATTATCCCGCACATTAAAGTACATTATTTACTGTATTTGCTGTACTAATTGTAAGGTTTGTTTGTTTTGAATTTCGCGCAAAGCTACTCGAGGGCTATCTGAGCTAGTCGTCCATAATTTATCAGTGTAAGGCTAGAGGGAAGACAGCTAGTCATCACCACCCACCGCCAACTCTTAGGCTACTCTTTTACCAATGAATAGTGAGATTGACCATCACATTATAACGCCCCCACGGCTGAAAAGGCGAACATGTTTGGTGCGGCGGGGATTCGAACCCGCGACCCTCAGATTACGAGTCGAACGCCTTAGTCTCTCCTGGTCATGCCGGGCCGCTGGATGTAAGGAACTTAGCATCAAGGAAACTGTACGCAAATTCGGTGATAGATACCGTGTAGATCTCCGAATTGCCCGCCACGGCACCCTAGATTACCTCGTTCCTAAACATTTCAATTCCCCGAATCGCAGTGGAATTGATAACATGAGTGTATTTGTGTCATTACATGTCCCTCACAACAAGTATGATCGCGAAACATAGAATATAAACTTATATTTAAACTAAATTATTTTGTATCACACAGAATTAATGAACGTTTTTTTAAAGTGTTTACAGCTTTGGTCTATATCTCTTTACTACCCTATTAACTTGACATCCTCCACACATATTATCCTGATTATTATTATTAAATTACTCTTTTATCATAATTTTTATTTAGGATTATTACTTTTCTGCGTCCTTTTAATTTCCAAAATCCAATTTGTTTGTAGAACCGCTTATACAATGTTCCTTCTAAGAATATGTTTGTTAATGTGCTCCACGTAGCAAGCAATTTATATCTTTATATCATACCTCTTCAAAGACTCTGACTCAGCCTTTTTTCTACGATTTGTAATCTGAGGGTCGTGGGTTTGAATTCCCGTTACATCAAACATGCTACTTCTTTCAACCGTGGAGGGCGTTATAATGTTACGATCAATCCCACTATTCGTTGGTAAAAGATTAGCCTAAGAGTTGGTGGTGGGTAGTGATGACTAGCTGCTTTTCCTTTAGTCTTACACTGCTAAATTAGGGATGACTACCGCAAATAGCTTTCGTGTAGCTTTGCATGAGATTCAAAAACAAACTAAACAAATTACGCATCGTAAGGGTCTGCGACATATCCTACTCAATAGCAATACTTTTTAGTAGCATCATACTACCTATGACTCCAAACAATGTTCTGTTTGTTTGTAGTTAAGCACAAAGCTATTCAAAGGTTCATCACTGCTCTGCCCACCACGGGTATTGAAAACTTGTTTTCAGCGTTATAAGCCTTTAGATTTATCGTTAAGCCACTGAGAGGCAAACAATGTCAACTTTTTTTCAAAATATAGTTCTTTTAATTCATGCTGTTTCACTGTAATATTTTATCAGCTGTGTATCTGTTGTTGTTACCTAACTAGATGAATTGCATATTCAAAATGGATTTACAAGCTTGTTTGTTTGGCTATGCCGAGCCTTACATAGCTACTGGGACCTTGCAGCTCTTGGTTGTTTTAATACGTAGTGGTGTAGGCCTTGCAGACTTAAATTTAAAATTATTATGGACATTTGCAGTGAAAAAAGATGCTTCTGTACACTTGTCTTTATCTTTATTATTAAAAAGGTACTGATAAGCAGAAATTGCGTTGTTTAAATTAGCATCAGTTTTATTGTTGTGCTATATCATGCACACTTTCACTTTTGATTTCAATAGAGTAAAAAAATTGCGAAATAATGCGTTACCCAATAAGATTTTATGCCAAGACTCACAGTATACGTTAACATTATGACGGAGAAAGAAGTTGATCCAGAGGGAAATTTGATAGGTAGGTTTAAAATATATTACAAAGTTAAGGTTATTGTAATATGAATAATCATGCTCTTCATGACTTTTCGTTGAATACTTTTTTGAGATATTACGAAGTAAATTAATCTCAAGAATTTGTCACTGTTTTTATTTTACCAGCGATTGACAACGACACTCGCACAGGCTCAGAAGTCATAGTCTTAATTTATATTGGTCTTTGGTTAAATGTGATGTTAGGCCTAACATGATTTTAATTTTAATATCAATTATTATAACCAAGCCTAAGTCTCTATCAGTCTCAGAAGAATCAAATCTTATATAAGTTATAGTAAATTGTTAATTATTATTTACTCAAAAATCTCTTTATTCAGATTTTTATTACGAATATACGACTATGACAAAAATTAAAACAAAAGGCTCATAATAAAAATAAAATCTAGCAAAGGTAATTACAGTATAATTGTAAACTGTTGTCAGTTATAACTTAAACATATTTTGTCGTTAAACTTATTTAAATATGCTGTTAATTAGTCAAAAATTTATTGCTTGCCCTAACTTGATATTTAAAATTTTAAATGTTAAATGTTTTAAAATAATGTTGATTAATATACTTAAAATTAATAGACTTGAAATTTGAGTGTACATATACTGAAGAAATGTGTTACTGGTGGAGCTATTTTATTGTGACATAAAGTTGAAGTAGCAGCTATATAATTTTGTTATTATCCATGAAATGCTACTTTTGTGTACTGTATAAGTTAATAAATCTGATCTGCAATCAAGTAGAAGGAAAATTTCAAGTTTTATTGAAAAGACACATAATAAGAGTTCATTGATTCTTCTGGTCAACTTCACAAGTAAATGCTTGGATTTGTTAAAGAAGTTAGGTGGATGCTTTGCTGTTTTTTTGTATTTTTGCATCAGTATTATGTATCAGTAATGCATTGAGTTATACAAGTTCACTGTACTTAGAAAAAATGGCCAGCCTTCAGAATAAAAATGGAGGTACAGTTGCTTCTTTCTTCAAGAATAAATTTGGATACATATGTAATGGAACTTTCTTGAATCAAACTAATTTATTTGTATTTACTTTTTATTTGAAACTTTTAACTTTTTATTTATTCAGCATATTAATAGCTATTGCACAGTTTAATAATGGTTAATATAATAAAAGTATTATGTGCAGTATCATATTATTTTATTAAATTAATTCCTTACACTCAAGCAAATGCTGCTAGTGCCCAGCCAATAATTGTGACTTACCCATCAGACAGTGACTTTATCTAACAACATCTGTCTGTCTGGCTGAAAACTACTAAAACCACGTTTTTACCCATGTTTTATAAATTGACTGGCAATTGTATAAGGTATGGCGATAATTATTAGGACATCATGAAAATAATTTTGACAGAATATGTAAACAAATTATGGGTTTATAGATTTAAGCAAGTTTTTTGTGAGAATTAATAATTGAAATCAAAGCAGGTGAGATTATTATGCCTGTCTTCAGCATCATTAGGTAAACTGTTAGAACAGTAGAGTAACCCAGGGTCCATAGGCTGGATATGGTCCCTCTGATGGCCAAACCAGGAGTTCTGGTCCATCCTAAAATATATTTAATATGTAGCTCAGTTTTCTTCAGATTCATCATTCTTGGCTTTTATGACTGATTTTCTAATCTATGTTGAATATTTAATAAAACTAAAACTTGTTTCTTTGCCATTGGAAATTGTATAATAATAGCCTATTGCATGGCTTTCTGCTTAACAGCATCTAAATCAACAGAAAAAAATCATTGAGTTGAGTTTTATAATAAATATTTCTCTGGCACTTGGCTGTGATAATTTTTCTTGTTTTTATGTTTTTGAACAAAATATTGCACTGCAGGCTTTGAGACTGCACATGCTTTTCAAGCACCAATTTTGCACTTCTGTGATATTGCTCCAGATGAAAGACCCAAGGTCTTTATAGTTAGCTTGTCAAGCTATCATAAGTATATTAAAAATGTCACTGTTATTATAGTCTTTTAACAAGACCTCCATCTTCATCAAATTTTGTGCATTATATAGCATTTTATCTTTTCAGTGACTGGGATATTTACCAATTCCTAGGTTTTCATTTAGGTTTGCCTCTGTTTCCTGTATATTCATCATAGTGGTTTGATTATTTGCATCCCATCTGTGCTGTCTCTGTGTAGGTGTCCATTTTTATGTGGTTGACTGCGACATGTCTTGCTTGTTGAAATGATTCATCTGGTTCTTCATCTTTTTCTGCAATTAAGATAGCTGAAGTTTTGTAAGTCTTTTTTTTTTTTTTTCAATCTTCCTTGGAACAACAGCTTTACTTTATTCATGCATTACATCTCCTTTGGTGTTATGTATCAGACCAGTGAAATTAGGCCAAATGCTTTTCAGATGAGTGGGTATTTCTGTTACATTGTATTAGACTCTGTGGAAAGGGCTGGAATATTCATATAATGCAATGAGGGTTCACTTATTCTTTCAGGTTTTGAAGTTAGCAGTGGCTAGCTGTCAAACATCAGTTGGTTCTTGTGATTAGCCAGGGATTATTAAGGAGCACTGGTGTTTTTTGTCAGCTGTTAATTTATGCATGGTTATGAATATTCACATCAATTGTAAAGAATGGTCAAACTTGTTCAAAGTTAGTTGTTTTTTTTAACTGAATAAATATGAATATTAGATGTTAGACTTTGGAGAGAGGCCTGGCATGGCCAAGCGTTAAGGCGTGCGACTTGTAATCTGAGGGTTGTGGGTTCACATCCCAGTCGCGCCAAACATACTTGCCCTTTCAGCTGTGGGGGCATTATAATGTGACGGACAAACCCACTATTCGTTGGTAAAAGAGTAGCCCAAGAGTTGGCGGTGAGTGGTGATGACTAGCTGCCTTCCCTCTCGTCTTACACTGCTAAATTAGGGATGGCTAGCACAGATAGCCCTCGAGTAGCTTTGTGCGAAATTCAAAAACAAATAAGACTTTGGAGAAGCTGGTACAAGGGTCAGTTTTAGTAATAGACAGCGTGGAAACACTGATAGTATCTTAGTCTGTTCAAATACATTGCATGAACCACAGGTTGGAGCTCACACTGAGGGACATCTTTTAATCCTTAAATGGCAGCCATCATCAACTGATGCTGCTACCTACAACATTCCTACTGTTTAAGGGTTAAGCATCATACAAAAGTGTAGTAGTTGACATGGTGGCATCCATCTATTTGCATAAAGTTTTCAAAGAAATTCAGATAATTAAATCACACTGTAGAGGTAATGTAAAAGCATTTGTCAAAGATCTGAAGAGCCAGTGGAACAAGATGGATAAGGCTTAATAAAATGTTCTTACAAGCTGTGGAATAATTGATCATTCATAATTGTGTACTTGGGAAATTTTTCTGAATACAAGCCTGGCAAAAATAGAGCATAACTATTTGGATTTCTTAGAAAACTTAAAAGTTTAAATTTATTTGTTTTCATGTTTTTCTTGAAGAAGTGTAAGGAAAACACCAGTAAAGTCTCTTTGTTTCCAGGAAGTAACATCACTATGCTGAATATCTGCCAAATTATAAAGGGAAGGCACCATGAGAAGTGATTAGTGCATACATGTCACAATGGACAGTTGAAAGGAGACTCATTCTACAACATGAAAATTAAAGTACATTTGACAAATTATAAACAGGTTGTTGTTAACCATCAGTGGTACTTTAAAGGCATCCAAACTGAAATAAAGTTTAAGTAAAAAAAGCATTTTAGCAAAAGTATTGGTCTGAAGAGTATCTTTATCTCTCTGGTATAGAATATATTCAACATTTTAATGCTTATTTCAGTACAGTTTTACAGAATTATGACTGTGATTGCATGTTTTGTTGGAATTCAGTAACTGCCTATGTAGCATTATATAAGCTGTGATGTTGCTACTGTAGAATGATTCAAGAATGTTCTGAAAGTAGCGTATCTAACATTTACTCCTTTCTATGACATGCTATGAGAGGGACTTCAGAATCATAAAAAGAATAAAAAGTTATGAGCATTGCTACCTGGACACAAACACTACTGACTAGTTTAAAAATATTACGAGAACAGCTCTGAAAAACAAGGAAAGTGGTAACCTAGAAAATGTGTGAGTAACGTGAAAGTCAGTGGACCAGACTTTAGAGATTACTGATATAAACATTTTAAGTGAGATGAGAGAGGGACACACACTGTTAATAAAGGAGCATAATTTACAAATTTTTTTATATAGATAAACAACTTAATTGGCCTTAATTTTCTTCTTTTGCTAGTTGTAGTAAAAATAGCCAGAAAAATAACAATTTTTGGTGGGTCTTTTTTTTTTTAATACTATATTGAGAATAGGTGAAATTAAAGGAGTTAATGATTCTTTTTCCTTTTGATTTCTTTTTTTATGAATAATAATGCTTCAAGTACTTTTATAAGGAATTACACTTACTTCAGTTTAGGCTCTGTATAAATATGTGTGTGTTAATTGTTCTTGCATTTGTGTGTTTCTCTTTCATTCACTGCTGTTGACTGATTGGACTTAAGGCAGAGCTGCCATTTTAGTGCATAATAAAATATGATTTGATACTCAATAACAATAATTGGTTAATGCTGTACCCTCTTTCTTAGTGAAGCTTTTGGCAGAGTATTTATGCACTGAGTAGGTCACAAGAGTACAACTTCATGTGATCATAGATTTGCATACTTGTCTGCTACGTTAATAGTATCTGTTTGCAAGTGCTATAAATGCTGTTGTCAGTTTCATTATACATATGTATTTATTCAAAATACAAATGACTAGCTGGAAGGTCAGCATTTCAGTGCAATTAAAAGTTCACACAGAAGTTGAACAATAAAAGGAACTACTAAATAAATAATAATCACAAAAAATAAAATTTGCTATCTCACAATATTTGTTTTACAATTGTACAGTAATTCAAAACTGTTATCATATTAATTACATTACTTGTTAATAGCAAATTAAAACCAGCACTATAAAAAACAATTAACTTAACATAAGATAAGTCTTAAATTATTTTATGAAGTTTATTGTAATTTCTAGCTGTAATGGAAATTGAAAAATCAAAATGTAACTTGTTTTTGCACCAAGCATTTTGCTCCAAGATTTGGATGAAAATAAGGCCAACCCTCATCACTAGGAAATTATTAGCCTTGTCTCAGTAATTTGTGTTTCTAGGTGACAGCCTGGCAATATTTCAGCATTTTATATTCCTGAACATCATTATAGTGGAAGAAGCTTTTTGTTTTGTGATAACTGAATCTTCTGGGAAAGTTAACATAACACACCTTATGTAGTAAGTTTGGGTTTGGCGTGAAGCTATGAATTGCATGCGTAGATATGTAAGATCACTGTTGCTCAATACATGTCAAGTCTAAACGAAGGAGATGAATATACTGGTTGAATACATAATGACTGTTCATTATTTCAATGTGTATATGTTTCAACAAATTTTATGTTAAAACCTTTTTGATATATTGTTTGTGTTACAACTGGGGAGTGGCAGTTTGTCTTGGTGGAATTGTGACAACACAAGAATCTGACAAGCATCTATATTTCCATGGTTTGTAGCCACAGAGACAGCAATCAAAATTGTTTGCTTATTTCAATCATTTTGCATCCAGAGGGTAATGGCACCTTCCATTTTTATTTGCTGTAGTTGGAAGCTTGTGGCACTGCTGCCAGTGCCACCGCCTTTTCCTGTTCTAACATATACTATGTGGTTGTGAAAGGCTTCTTCTGAAGAATGAGATTTTAAATTTGCCAGTGTGTTTCACCTTGACCCAGGCTCTGATGATCTGGACTCCCTTCCAAAAATCAAGCCTAATACCGAACCTTCTCGCAGAGAGGATGAACAATCATCAGCAATCGAAGCAGAGAAGAGGAAGCTGGGTGAGGAAGGGGACAAGAGTGGAGAAGAGAACAGTGCCACTAAAAAACAGAAAATCTCAATGGGTTTCACCAAGTCTTTTAATTCAGCCAAGATTCTTCAGACCCAAGATAAGAAAAACCCAATGGCAATTTCAATAAAACTAGGAACACAGGTGAGTTACATTTTTATGAATGGTATTTATGTATAGCTTGAAGTTGATTTGTAAATCAATGGTTCTGTAGTGTATTTTTTGCATTTATAAGTTATTTTTAAATGTCATATGTTTATGAGGTCCAATTCTTTAAATGCACCAAAAGCAATTTGAACTGACTATGGCTTTAACCTGGGATTCCAAGTTCACAGTGATAGTACGAGCATGATACTTACTACATGTAATACAAGGGAGAGAATTCCCCATATGAAGTGGATAGTCTACCCTATCCTTATTAATCTTTTTTGAAATTTTAAGAATTATACACTACCATTTTCATGTGACATTACTTTTGTATGAAGTAACACTGGGATTCCTAAGCTCTCTTTTCTTGTAAGTTGAGCCACATATACTTTTGTTATTGTACTCAACTTATAAAGATGATAATTTGTTTTATACATGAAAATTGATGCTTTCTGTTTAGAGTCAGGCAGTTGATGTAATTTGATAATGGATTAGTTCTTCAGCTCGTAAATCAATTATTATTGCAAGAGACTTGAGTTGAAATAATAGAAAAGAGTAACAGTTGGAAACATTAATTTTATTTTTTGATTATTTTTATGACATTAATATGTTTGATTGTAATTTGATTATTTTATGTAACACTTATGAATGCTCATATGTTAATGAATAATTGGGCTATCATCATGTTCTACTTCTGTTTTATCCCATATTCTACCTGATATTTAATTCATGGTATTAGGGTAACATAGAGGTAAGTAAATATTTTAATTTTAACATTTTATGAATATGTATTACTTTTAGTTACTTATCCCACAATGTACTTTTTGTCCTTCCCTGTTTGAAGATTTGTCTGTTAAATAGAATTACAATATAGGAAAATATTTATAGCTTGAATTTAATCTATGTACATGTTAACATATTAAAGTTATTGGGATTGAGTTATCTTGCAATAAGCAAGATTTATGTGGTTTAACAACCAGGATATTCCACAAATATCCAAAGGTAGATCAGCTGTGTGTTAGAATCAAAATGTTTGGAGAAAGATTTTAAAACAATCATACGAGGGCTGTTAAAAAAAATACGCGGACTGTTTGAATTGCGTGGCTCCAGTTGGTTTCAGGGGAATCCGCTTGGTGTTGCTAGGTTCGCACAGATCAGCTGATTACGACGCCATTTCCCGATTGCAGATATCTTCATTTGTGTATTAGCTACGCGGTTTTAAGTGAAGTGCGATTTTTTTCGTTTGGCGGATTTCAGAATGAATGACCTGAAGGAGCAACGACTTGCTGTGAAATTTTGTGTTAAACTTGGAAAATCTGCGACTGAAACTTTTGCTATGCTTAACACGGCTTACAGCGATGTTGCTATGAAGCGTACGGCATGAACGTTTTAAGGATGGTCGACAGTCCATTGAAGATGATGAGCGTCCTGGACGTCCTTCCACGTCAACTGACGACCCACACGACGACAAAATCAACACCCTGGTGCGGGCAACTTGACGTCTGACTGTCAGGGAGCTTGCTAAAGAGTGTGGAATATCAGTTGGATCTTGCTACAAGATTTTGACTGAAAAATTGAAGATGCACCTTGTTGCTGCGAAATTCAGCCCTCAGAACTCATGAGTTTTTTGGCCAAACACTCGATCACTGTTCTTCCCCACTCCCACCCCTCCTACTCACCTGACCTTGTTCCTTGCAATTTGTTCTTGTTCCCCAAACTCAAAAGACCCTTGAAAGGAAGAAGATTTGAGACGATTCCTGAGATTAAGGCAAATGTGATGAAGGAGCTGGAGGACATTACAAAAGATGCGAACCGGGACTGTTTCAACAAGTGGAAACACCGTTGGGATAATTGTGTGCGTTGGGGAGGAGAGTACTTTGAAGTGGTCCCAGACCTGTAACTTCTAAATACAGTACATTTTGTTTTATGACGTCAGTCCGCGTATTTTTTGAACAGACCTCGTATATATGCAATTGTTATTTTCATTTTAAAAATTGCAAAGTATTCCATATATTTAACCATTATGATTAACAGCTTTGTCATTTGTTTTAAGAATGCACTAAAACTTCAGAAAAGTGTTAAGTTTTGACATCATGCTTTCTCTTTTGTGCAGCCTTATATTATTTTATACAACATATAGTGGGTTCTTATCTCCCATGTCCAGATCATAAATATAGTTGTAATATACCTAATCTTACAATAAAATCAATTATATTCTTAGTTTATTTGTTTTTTGTGTTTAAATATTTTCCATTTTGAAATGTTTAGTATTCTTAGTGAAGAAAGCTTCCTGTCAATATTTTCAGTCTTGGTTTAGGTGGAGAAAATAAAGAGATTCTTACACTTGCACAAATTTTGATGACTTGACTTTTTAATCTAGATCCTTTGAACATGTATTAAGAATAATCATGTATATTTTCAGAAAATTTTGATAAGGTTGTCCTTGTCATTTTAACTGGGTGTGTGTTCTTGGTCTGTTGTACTAACTCTGTAGTCAACATTTTTGTCAAATACAATTTCAAATTTACTGTGTGTATCAACATGAGATGACAAGCTTTTTCTAAACTATGAGTTGGTTGTATAGATGTATGATATGTGTTACAAGCATTTGTTCTCAAGATATGTTTGTGAACTGATTATTTCAGCCTGTCTCAGACTCTGACAAGTAGGAGTACAAGGTGATATGTTCATTGCAAAGAAAAAAATACTTCTGTCCATCATACAGTTTTTGTACTATATTTGCATAACTTCTAATACTGTTTCTTAAACATTCTTGGGTCACAGACCTCCCTTGAGAATCTAATTTGAAATTTGTGGGCCCTGTCTTTAGAAAAATGCACATACATACATACATATGCATAAAATAATGTAGTAAAAAATAAATATTTTTGCTCCTGGTTTAGAGGCCCTCTGAAACCATTCCATAGACCACTGGTTAAGAAATCCCACTCTTAAACCTCAGAGATGCATACTTAGTTTTTTCGGTATCCCATATTTCTAGATTTACTCTCCTTTACTACGAACTATCAATAAATGGGCATTTTAGGGTAAAATGAATAGTTCATAACTCTGACATCAAGTATAGAATACCATGTTGAATGGCACTCTGTATAAGGTTGTGTAATGTGCACTTTGACCCCTGCTCATGCATGTATGGTTAACAGATTACTAGGTAGGAAAATAATGTGTTTATGTATCTCTATAGCAGTGGTTCTTAACCTGGGGTCAATCAAATCCCAGGGGTTCAGCGAGTCAGTCTCAGGGGTTCGGCAGAGGTCAAGACATACACAGTGCGTGTGTCCGTTCCATTCACCCCACTCGAATGATTTGTGATGTCATGCTCCACTTGGCCATCATTGGCTGCGGCTGATCATGTCACATCACTTGGCCTTAATATTTATGCTGCAGGGAATTTCGTGTACTTAGCAGTTGACTTGTGACTGTAGTAATCGTGCGTCATTTGTGATTTTTTTCCTAATCTTTCAATCCCTTCATACTAACTATGTTGAGCAAAAACAGAAAGTGGTCGGACGAATATGTACAATATGGATTCGTGTGTATAACGGAACATGATGGGAGTCAGTGTCCTCAGTGCATGATTTACAATGCCAAGTTGAGTAATTCTAGTCTAGCACTGGCAAAACTAAGAGAACACTCCCTAAAGCTGCATGGAGATGGGAAATTCAAGAACACAACGCTTACTGAATTCAAGGTAAAGAGAGCCAGGTTCGATGAAAAGGCTATTTTGCTTGTTCTCAGCTTTGTACCCATCGATCCTTACAGCATCATTGAAGTTGCATACTTGATCGCAAAGCAGGGCAAACTACACACCATTGGTGAAGCACTCGTAAAACCAGCTGCATTGAAGATGGCAAATATAATGCTGGAAAAAGCTGCTGAAAATAAGTTATCCCAAATTCCTCTTTCAAATGACACCATCAGCAGCAGAATAGATGACATGAGTGATAACATCTTGGCTCAAGTAGTTGCAGATCTAATTTCAGGCCTAGCAAAATTCAGCCTTCAACTCGACAAGACCACTGACGTTTCCAATCTAAGCCAGCTTGTTCATTTTGTGCACCAATAAAATATCTACTTATGTTTTGAATTTGAAAAAAAAATCATATTTTATTTTTCCAATTACGAAGGGTCTAGTGAATGTAAGAACGAAACTTCCGGGGTTCAGTACCTCCAACAAGGTTAAGAACCACTTCTGTGTAGGTTACAGGATAATGTTTTACAATAGATCCTGAGCATGTGGAAATATAATACCAAAGATACTTGCAAGCATTGTGAAAACTTCCACCTAATCTCTTGTGAAAATGTGAATTTGCATCACTGCATTATGACATCATGCTGTAGAACCCTCCACAAATAGGATTGTCACAACTTCATGTCATGTGCAGTGACTCCTTCTGCATTTTTATTGAGTATAACTCATTCACCCTGCATACTGTTTCCTTTCTTCTCACTTTTAGTAATTTACCTTTCTCTTTTCTGACTCCCAACTTTCAGAGTTACTTTTGACAGATTGAGTATTAAATTCATTGACTGCAATTTTACTTTCTGGAGCTCACTTTTCCTTTTTGGCTAACCTTCCTTGGTATGTCTCCTCCCTTTACTGTGCCATGGTAGCTCTTTTCAGTTTCTCTTTGTCAGTATTATAGATCTTTCATTTTTTTGGTTTCTCTCCCACTTTTCTTCTCTTGTTCCTTTATCAGAGGAACCTTTTTGGAAAGGTATTCTCCTATCTCTACACTTTGTTTCTCCAGAACCTTCCTCTTCCTCTTTTTCTCATCTGAAGAATTTTGGTAGTGTCTCTGGTTTACTGGTATTGTTATTCAGTTGCCAACCAACAATTTTTCCTTTTTTTTGGTTAAGAATTGTTGAAATTATAGGAAAACCAACCAGTTGTGAGGGTTTATAGACCTGGATTTTCACTCTCACCTTCTTGTTTTACTTCTAGATATCAATGACCAATGTGCAATTATTGACCTCTCTTCCCTCTATCATTTCTTTTTATCACACAGCATAAGATGATGAATATCTCTCTCTGTTATTCATTTTAATTCAGCCTGTAGGTGACAAAAGTTTGTGTTTTGGATGACTTCTTCATTATTCCAATTACCAAGTCCTTATGTTTTCTCTTATTCATTCATCTGGCTCACATTTCCACTTCTGTGATTTTCACTCTGGTATAGTGTATTTCCAACTGCCTTTACTTTTTCATGTTCTTGATCTGTGATCCATTTGTGTTGACAACAAGTTTTTTTCTGTTCCCCTGCATAATCCTATCAACTTCCTTTCTTTTTTGTGACTCTGATCATTTGGGGTGGTCATCTATTTTTCTAATCCTTTTTTACACTAACTATAGTTCTCATTCATTTGGTCATTCCCCCTGACGTAATCTTGGATGTTCCCCACCTTCTTCCATTAACCTACTGAACATTCCAGGTCTGGTCTCCAAGTTTTATACATCACATTTACTTTCTGCAATTTAGGTACTTTCTCCTTTAATTCCTTTCAGTCCTGACCTTCACTTATTTTTGGACATTTCTCTCTCAGAATGAGGAATGTTCCTGTTTTTTTTTAATGTTGTTTTCTACTTTTCACCACTTCAGTTTACTTACTGCTCATAAGGTATCCTCGCAGTTCTTTCCTCTCCTTATGGATTGATTAGTTCTGAACAATTTATTCAGATCTGTCTTGTATCATGTATTCTGCCATGTAGACACATATCCAGCCCTTCTCCTTACTTCCTGGCTTTGGTTCTCCTCCTTTGTGTCCATTCCACATTTCACTTGGGTGAGCTTTGTAAGTGGTTTTATTCCAGGTTAACTGAACATTGTAACAAGCCATCTCTCTTGAGGAGACTGTGACCTACTCACAGAATGGTATCTTCCATGTCCTCAGTTAATCTACTCTTTAGCGATTATTTCATATTAATGCCTTTGCCATACCCCTTAAAACCAGTATTCCTCTCTTTGGTTTCCTGTATCTCATCCATCAGCTCTGGTTGTCTGTTCCTCAGTCAGGTCCTGACTGCTAGCCTGCCCTACCCTCCACCTTTTTACTCAGATTCCTACTCTTATTCAGAACAACCTTTACAGGATCCAATTGGTTGCCTCTCATTGGTATACCAACCTTGGTTTTCATCATCTAT
Source organism: Tachypleus tridentatus (assembly GCF_004210375.1). NCBI lineage: Eukaryota > Metazoa > Arthropoda > Merostomata > Xiphosura > Limulidae > Tachypleus > Tachypleus tridentatus. Next base: position 129,736,185 of record NC_134832.1, on the reverse strand, counting down.
CTTCTCTCATTCAAGTCCTCGCTTCCCTACATACCTTCCCTTGCGAGGAAAAACATCTAGTCAATACAATCTACAATCAACTCTTGGGCTACTTTTTTACCAAAGAAGAGTTGAATTGAGCATCACATTATAATGCTCCCATGGCTGAGTTTGAGCACCCTAACCACTTAGCTATGTCAGACTTTTATGAGCTTATACATATTTAAAGGGGGGAGGAATAAGTCTGTTCTTATATATAGAATTTAAAAATAACAGGGTGGAGCATCATGGCTAACTGTTGTTAAGAAATGCTCCAAGATAAGCAAAGCTTTACAGGTGTATGATTCTGAAACTGAAAAAAAGCAACAACAAAAGAACTTGTTTACATAAACTGTATGTATTTTTTCTCAAATCAGTTTGCTGATTATAGCTTGAAAGTTACCATTAACCTTAATGAAGCATGGATTTATTTGGAGTAATCTTGTAACAAAGTTTATCAATCTGATTTTTCAAAAACCAAATTTTCAAGAATGAGGACAGAAATATTTCATTGAGCTTCATGGCTTTCATGGTAAAAATTTTGGACAGACATAAATCAAGAGAGTTGCCTCATGTTTTAAGATGAAATCTTGACTGTAACAGAAAAATAGCAATTATTATATTTTGCAAAGGATTACCAACTCTTATAAAAAATACCCATAATTAAAATCTGTATAATGGTTAGTCCAAAACCTGCTTTCAATTTTAGCCAAGGAATAAAGAATATGTTAAAATAGAAGTGCTTGCATATATTTTTTTTTTTTATGAAGATACTTGAATATTTTTTCAATGCATTATGCAGTGGACTTTTATGTTTTAGGAGCTTTTTGAAATCCTTTGGAAACTCCTAGAGTCTCCAAGTGCAGTCAGGTTCTTTTGCTTGTTTTATGTGGTCTTACTTTATTGAAATATTCATTGGGTATCATTCAACTTGAAGTCAGTGAGAAGTGAGATACATGTTCTGAAGAATTTAGTTTATTGTTCTTATTTATTAAAGTGTAATCTTAGTGTTTAATAAACTTTTAAAACTTTTACCTTGAATTCATGAAATATTTAAAAGCTATGACTTATTCTTAAATGCTTATAATGGCTTATAAACATGTATACAAGTCTCATTACTGACTGTTACCTAATATTCATGATATTATTATAAGGAGTTTACAGATTCCTGCTTGCTGGCCAAAGGATTCACTTGTGAAAGTAATTGTTAATATGATTACTTTTAAGTGAGATGTATTAGTGTAGAATATAGCATGTCCATTAGGTCTACTTCCTGCAACATCTTACTTCTCAATGAAAAACAAACATAAGTACATTTACAAGCATGTATTCAGGGAAACAAAATGGTAAATAAATCTTATGGTTCTAATTAGAAAATACTTTTTTGTAAACATACCTGCTATAATTGCATAAACCTGTGATGTTGTTATACAGTATATTACATCCTTTCACAAAAAGCTTTATTGATTTGTGCTGCCCTTTACCTGCACAAATGTTTACTCATCACTAGTCTTGTTACTTGCATTTACTACTGCATACGAACACACAAGAGATCATGCAGCAATCCTCTGTCAATAGGAGTGTGACACAACCCCTATTGTAACTAGAATCCTCTCTTAATTATGCACATGTTAATCACTTCTTGATTGGTCATTACAAACCAAACCAATTTAGACAAGAAGTGCAGAGGACAATTGGATATTGTAAGAGGAGAAAAATATCAGAAAGTGTTTTTTGTTTACATTTTAATTAACCTATTTACACATTTTTGCTTTGAATTTATCCTTCACTTAATTTACTATTTTGGTTTTATCCTTATTCTTTGATAATTAAGATTTATTAGTTTTCTCTCCTCTTTCAATTTTGGGAGTTATGCACTTGCAGTTTTGAGAGATCACAACTAGGACTACTCTAAATGCAGCAGTGGAATTCCTAACCATGTCTCACAAGGTGATACTACAGTTTTCATGTAACAATGCTTTGGTCATTTGGGAGTTGACCACTTTTACGCTACAGTCAGAACCCACTAATGATTGTCCTTCAAGATTTTCAGTGATCTCTTAGTTTTGAATTGGGAGAGTTTTTTTTTTTTCATTTCCTCATGAATATATCTCTTAGTTATGTTTTGGGAGATTTGTTATTCAGGTATATTATGTTCGTACTTATCTATCTTTTCCTGTGCTATACTTCTGTTCTCCCAGCATGTTTCTGTCTCAACACCTTTGTTATGCCAGGACTCTCTGAGGGTATGTGACACATACAGCTCCCTTCTGTTGTTCTTGTGCCTGTTTGTTTCTTCTGTGAAATTCTCATTTCTCCCATGAACTTTCCCTATAAACCTTCTAGGTTGTATTCACCAGTTCATTTGCCTGGAATTTGCTTTCTTTCTCTTGATGATTGTTGTCTTTTCATGTTTTATTCCCTTCAGATCTATCACCTTGCTATGTCTCTAGCTGCATGTTTCTTTCTTCTCTTGGGGGACATTGTCAGTGCTATAATCGTATTTGTTGTGGTAAGCACTCCATTTTTTTTTTCTTTGCAGAGATGTTTGGATCCCACTGTGGTGAGTGTTGCCTCACCAGGTGTACTTAGTCTTAAATTTATGGTATGATCTTTGATTCAGGTAGATGACTGTAACATTAAGATTTTATCTACTGAAGACCTGATGTACCATTCCAAATGTCATGTGGTGTTGGTTGATCAAATATATCCAGTATGTCCTCTATGCATCAGTATACTGTAGAAAAAAGACAAAACTCATTGCAAGGTCATTTTTCATCCACTGTTGAAATGCGGTGTTTTGCTGAACCACTTGTAGGTGTACTTTGTGGGCTTTTTCTTCATAAATATGTTAGTCCTAGACCATATACTCATGGACTAACATGAGTAAAACAGGCAGGGACTTTGCCTATTTCTGATGGTCCATTTGGTTTTTTGCTTGTCCTACTGCAGACCTGATGTACAATTCCAGCTTTCACCAGGTGTTGAATGTAGCACTCTCTATACAATAGATGCAGTATGTAGGTTCCCAGAAATTGGGTGTTTGTCATAGATGATCAAGACACACAGGTCCTCACATGTTTGGTTGGTACCCTCCTTTTACCACAGACTGGACAATAAATTCTCAGCTCTGCTAGGTTTTGGACTAGAGACTGGAACATCCACCCACCTGGGCTTCCCTCCTACCTACCATTTGCTGGATGCCAATTCCTAGTGAAACTTGTTTTGGTTGTGTTGGAGGTGCACACATGTGAAGATGGATTCTTGGTACAGGAAATTCTCTTCCCAGCCAGTACCAATTTTTGAAATGAAAAGTCAAGAACCCTCCTTCAACCATGGACCTTATGTACAAATTCAGATGCATAACTAGAGAGGGTGCTAGTTACAATAGGGACAGTGTCACACTTTCTTATTGGTGGAGGGTTGCTGCATGATTGTTTGTATGTTTATTATGCATTAGTAAGTGGAAATAACAAGGTTAGTGGTAAGCCAAAATTTGCACCAATAGAGGACATTACGAGTCAAATGCTTTTTGTGAGAGAAGGTAGATATCTTTTGAAAATACATTTTCAGTTGAGGAAAAGATTAACTTTGAAACCACAATGCTAGTTGAAATTAATTATTACTATAAAGTAGAATAGGAAAGATATATTAGAACAAATTATTATTGTAAACCAGATTACCCCAGATATATTTGAACATATTTTCAGAAACCAAAAGAGCCTCCTCAAACCCTAAAGAAAACCAGTGCCTCTGTTGCAGAAGTCTTTAACCAAGATAGTGATGTGAGTATTACATGGTCACATATGTGACATGTAACACAATGAAAATTTAAAGAAAGTAATTATTTAATTTTTATTGTGTATGTTTTCCTGAATATAAATTATTGAAATATTAAATACAAAATTTACATAAGCAAGAAATCTTTAGACCTGTAATGCCAGTTTCTTTATTAACTAAATGGTAGACCCATGATGAACTTTGACTTGTTTAAAAGGAAATTCTTTAATTTTAAAATGGGAGACTAGCCATGATTTATAACAACTTTGTAGCTTTCCTCCCAGCTTTTTTATTGTTTCCACAAAAATGGAAAGGTTTTGACCAAATATCACTCTTTCCCTCTTCCTGTTGGGAATTTTTCTTGCTCTGGTGAGTACCTACTTCTTTAGTGGATAACCTGATTTTCAGTCTCGATCTCTTTCTCCACATTCTGATTTGTCTGTTTACTTTTTGCTTCCTTTTTTTTTGTTCTCTACAGTCAAACATTTGGTTTTCAGTTTTTCCATTCTGCTTAGCTAAGGCCCCATCCTTTTCACTGGCTCAGGAGGTTTTATTTGGAAATTGTAGACTTGATGTCTATCATTCATTACTCTATGGACATTTGTCCTCCATTTGCTTCTGTCATTTGTGACTACTCTTTAAGAAATAGTCGTGTGGGATGACTGGTTTTTCTCATCTCTTTCATCACCCTGCATTTCACTTATTTCTCTTTCACTTTGTATACACAGCAAATTTAGTATATTTTTTTCCCATTTTTATTCTCTTCCATGTCAGTTGGAGGAACATGTGATTTTTATCACACTTGTGTCCAATAAATGTCTTATTTTACATAAAATTGCTAAATATTGCATTTTAAAAGAACATTTAAAGTTTATAATGTAAATACTATTTTCTTATGATTCTAATGTAGATCATATATATGTTATCGAATAATGTTGCTCCAACTTAGGTTCTTGAGGTACGTGACATATTCCAGCCTGTAATTTGGAAAATTTGTAATGAGAATTATGAGTTAGTTCTATCTTCCTGGCCAGCTAACAAACTATAGCTAATCTTTGGTCTGCAGTAAATTTCTGAAGATTCTAAAATGAATACAGTATTTCCAATTACTTTATAACTGAAAGTTTATAAGAGAAGTTTTAGTTGATCTGTTAAAATAATAATTGATAAGGATTTAAACACATCATTTGAGGAAAATAAGTACCCAGTGTATTTATGGATATATCTTTACTTTTTTGAAACAGGGGGTTGATATGGAGCAAACAATAATGTTCTATTATGGATATATGCTATAAAAAAACACAATAAATGTCAAAACTAACAAAAACTGACAAATGTCATTAATGGAAATGACAGCTACTTCAGAACAGCAATGATACTTAACTTGTCACTGAATTAGACTAGACTTACTGAAAATGTAACTGTGTTAGAGATGGATTATTGTTTCTTTTTTATTGTTATATGGTGCAGAAGCTTCTTTACCTGTTCAGTTTGTGTGAACATGATTTTGTTTTAATATTTCTTCTATAGGATGATGAAGAAATGCCCCCTGAAGCCAAAATGAGGATGAGAAACCTTGGAAGGTATGTTTGTTTAATTTATTCCATTATTATTAGTTCACAAAAGGTATTAATAGATAACTCTCATTATGGATAGGTAAGGTTGACAGAAGTCTTTTTTTTTTTAAGACATGAATTATTAATAGCAACTAATTTTCATATCTGGCTCAACAAGAAGGGTAATATCAGACTTGAAATTACCTTCAAAGAAACAGTTAAGCTGGACTATTTCTTATTTAGTTTCTACTAAATTTAAACTTTAATTTTGTAATGTTTGTAAAGGTAAAATAATACCTTTTAACAAACACCAGAGTAAATATATTATGTATAGAACATTTCTCAGGTCATGGAATTTGAAATTCAAATTTTATTTTCTTAAGCTAATGTTAAGTTTTACCTCATTCTCTCTCTTTCTCTTGCCTCTTTTTTTCAGTGATGCCACTTACAGATTATTTCGTTCATCTACTTCCTGATAGTGTAGATATCTTTTAATGAATTGCATATATATATGATTAAGATATAGCTTTTTAGCTTATTGTATCCCCTCGGTGTGGATTCCTGTACGTGGTGAAGGGACCTCCCAGGGAAGGTCCTGTTCTATCTGGTTACCTTCTCTGGGATCTAAACATCCACCCACGTGTTTGCCGTGCGTGGCGACCTGTGAAGGGGAGGAGAGGATTCTGGTGGTTGAGGGGTTCAACCCTAACACACCACTTTGGCCTCGAATTCCTGTAGACGGGCAGCCATTGGGTGGCCCCCCTTGGGTCATTCGGCTGGTCCACTTGGGCTAGAGTCAACCAAGTACCAGTGTTGGAAATTCTCAACAGGTGTTGTGGACATTGTGCCTGATGCTGGTGTTTGGGTATAGTGCTCACGAAACCCTTGCATTGTCCTTTGTAGTGCGTCCCCTTGTAGGGCTTGGTGGGTGGGGTCAGTGGGTACCGAAATTTTTTCTTTTTCCTATGGATCCTCTAAAAAATTTAAATAAAATTGTAAAAAAACAGTCAATGGGTAAGCGACCACGTCTTGAATACCCAGAACAGCAATCTTCAACATCAGTAACACACGTACCTCATTTTCCTATATTACATTCTCTTTCCGAAAAACCTTTAGGGCAAATGTCACCTTTTTTTATTCAAAAGGGACTAGAGGGACTTGCTGGCTCTCCAAAGTCAGTAAAGAAACTTCGATCTGGTGACATATTGGTTGAAACATCCACATCCCAACACAGTGAACTCCTCTTGAATTCAAAGGCAATTGGGGATATACCTATTGAGGGTACACCCCATGCTACCTTGAATTCTTCACGAGGAGTTATTGTTGAAAGGGATTTGAAGAACGTTCCCGAGTCAGAGATTTTCACTGGTCTCTCCACTCAAGGTGTTTCTGCAGTGAGGCGCATCTCCACTCGCAAAGATGGAGTTCGGCCATACATACCAAACCCTCTTCGATGTTTCCAATGTCAGAGATACGGCCACTCAAAGACATCTTGTCGTGGTTCCCTGACATGTGCTCGTTGTGGAGGCAAGGACCACGATGCCTATGACTGTGACATGAACCCACATGTAACTGACTGTATTACACATGCAGCTGCTCAGTGTATTCCTAAAACCTCGACACGTTTTCCACGATATCCTCGTCCGTGGTGGAATCTTGCTTGCCACTTAGCACGGAAGGCTCAAAAGCGGCCCTGGGATACTTTTTGTAGATATCCCACACTTTCAAACCGGGTTGCTTTCCAACGGGCCCGTGCACATGCTAGGTGGGTAAAACGTCAAAGCCAGAAGGAATCTTGGATTAAGTTCACCCTGGTCCTGAACTTCATATCGGTGAAGTTTTGCTGCCAGTGGTCCCGGAGACCAAGTTCTTGGGGCTTATCTTTGATCGTAAACTGACCTTTATACCACACTTAAAGCAGCTTTGGGTCAAATGCACAAGAGCACTGAACATCCTCCGTGTTCTCTCTTCTACCAGTTGGGGGGCAGATTGCTGTTCAATGTTAAAGGTATATCGTGCTCTTATTAGATCGAAACTCGATTATGGATCAATGGTTTATGGCTCTGCCAGACCCTCGGCCTTTAAGATATTTCGGACCCCATTCATCACCAAGGACTTCGACTCTGCACTGGGGCTTTCCGTACCTCTCCAGTTCAAAGTATATACATTGAATCTCATGAACCTTCTCTACACCTTCGCCGTTTGCAACTATCTTTACAATATACTTCAAACTTCATTCCTTACCAAAGCATCCCACCTGGAAATGTGTTTTCCTTCCTCGGTGGGCAGTACTTTTCAGAACAGACGATCTGTCATTGCTCCGCTTGGCCTTCGCATCCGGCTAATTGGATGAATTGGGTCTGTCCTTGGATAACATTGCAGATTCCACAGGTCGCCCATCCCACCATGGCTTATTACAGCCCCCAAATGTGACCTTTCTTTCAGTCACCTAAAAAAGGCAGATACTCCAGATTGGAAGTACCGTCTTTTATTCAATGAATATCTTTCAAACAATCATTCAGTTCCCATTTATACAGATGGTTCCAAATCAGGTAATTCAGTGGGCTCTGCTATGGTTTGCTATGGGTCAGTAGTTGCGTGCAGAATCCCTTCTACAGCTTCTGTGTTCACTGCTGAACTGTATGCCATATCTCTTGCCCTGGATCATATTGCAGCTGAGCAGTACTCCAACTGCACTATTTATACTGATTCGCTTAGTTCTATACTTGCCTTGGAATCGCTACACGTTAGCTCACATCCTATTCTCACTGATATTCGAAACTGACTGGCCCATTTCTCATTAGCAGCTACTTCAATCCAGTTTTTCTGGATACCAGGCCATGTTGGTATTTATGGAATGAGCTTGCAGACATGGCAGCTAAATATGTCTGCTTCAGCACCATCACTCCTATGCCTATTCTGTACATGGACTATGGTGTTGTCTTCAAGGCTCGGCTCCGTGCCAGCTGGCAGTACACTTGGAGTGAGCAACGTGACAACAAACTTTTTCAAATCAAACCCAAAATTGGACTTTGGCCATCTAGCTTCTGTAAAGTTCGGAGGGAGGAAGTTGTTCTCACTAGGCTACGCATTGGTCACAGTTTTTTAACTCATCATTTTCTTTTATCTGGAACTGATGCACCAATGTGTAGTTTGTGTAACACTCAAATCACTATCAGCCATGTTTTACTTTCTTGTCATCGTTACAATTCTCAACGATGGCAATATTTTAAACATATTTTTTCCCAGGGTCAGTCTGTAACATTGGACAGAGTTTTTGGTGATGGTGACTCTGTCCACCTTGATAATGTTTTTAATTTGTTAATGGCCATTAATCTTTTTAATCTCATTTAAGTGTTGCATATTTATTCATTACACCTTTTATTGTGGTTCCTTTTTTACAGTTTTAATCTCTCTCCTTCAATTTGACATTGGACAATGGCCAGAACATTAAATAACTCGACACCAGGACTGGAAAGGCCAAGTTCAGGTGACTAACGCTACTGTTTGAACTATCCGCTTGAACTACTCGTTAGTCGTCCTGGCGAAGTTGTTATTATACTTTTGCTGCATATCATTTCACACTTTTACTACTTAACTTTTTAGCACTGGCCATATTGACTCATAACCTGGAACCAGGACTGGAAAGACCAACTTAAGGTGACTGACGGTAGTTTTTATACTTACCTGTTAGTCTTCCTGGCGGGTTATGATCATTACCATTCTACTACAGGTAGTTTTTACAACTTTGTTGACTGGATGTCAACATTGGTTTTTACGCCATTTTCTGTTTTAATTGCCGTTTTGCTTTTATCTTCAATTACTTTTACAAATTTTACTCCATTTACTTGACTTTTATCTTTTACTGGACATTTGGCTACTCATTATTACGATTTTATGGAGTGTCTTTTAAAACTTTTATTCTTTTACATTTTGATAATAGTTGCTATGACACATAACCCGAACCAGGACTGGAAAGGCCAACTTCAGGTGACTGACGGTGGCTCTTGAACTTACCTGTTAGTCTTCCTGGGGGGTTATGATCATTACCATTTTGCTAGAGTAAATACCTTACAACTTCTTATACTCTGCCTTCTATCTTAACATTGTAGACTAGGTGTCAACATTGGTTTTATACTTTTTTGTTTTACTTTCATTTCCATTTATGTCTATTACTACATTTATTTATTTATTATTTTTTTACATTTTTACTGAATGTCTGGTGCAGATAGCCTCGCTGCTTTGTGCCATAAAACACTAAATCAGTCAATCAATCAACTTATTGCATCCAATGTTCAACTTGATGTTTTCTGATTATCATGCTAACAAATGCTGTTTTGTTTTCTTAAGAGAATTAATCCTTTTAGAGAGTAGGAAGCTTATACTATTGATTTTAAAATAAAACAAGCTAATTTTAAGTTTTGTATATTAAACTCTTTAAAAGTTTGTTAATAATATTCGTCCTTTAACTGACTTGCAATAGTTTTCTGTTTTTTTCTAAATTATCAAATTTCCTTGGATCTTGTATAAAACTCTTTAGTTTTTAGTTATTGAATTTATAACTGTATGAAGTTGTATTTTAAAATTTTTATACCCTGACTTGTAGGATTTTACTGAGTGCTAGTTATAGTGTAATATAAACAAGTTTAATGTGGTTTAGAATAATTGAATTGCACAATAGCAAGTATAAAAATTGTCAACACCCTAATAAAGATATTTAATAAGTACATAGTTCAGATCTTATGCACAACTAGGCTTGTATACTTAAATTGTTAATGCATACACTCTTGAATTTTCAAGCTTTGAAATATTTTCAAACTATATAAATTTTCCACCAGCTTTTGTATTGAAAATAAATTGCATTCAAGTGGGTATCTGCTGTGAACTTTTTTTAATAGGGATACACCCACATCAGCAGGACCTAATTCTTATGGAAAAACACGGCAAGGATTCTGTGACATGAAAAAAGTGTTTGAACGACAACTTAAAGAGAAGATGGAGGAAATATCAAATAAATAAACCTTATATTCACATGTGACTTACATTCTCTGGTCAGTTCTTATGTCTGTTTACTAACATCCAAAATCACTTGGTATTAGTTCAGCTATATTGTTGCTTATATGAACCAATACCTTAATAAAATTATGGATTTTAATACAAACACATGAGTTTTCACCATATAATTAGATCCATCCAAAACATTCAAATTATTTTATTTGTGCAGTACTGAAGATCACTTAACAAATCGTTAGAAATCTGCATCTTCCTTTTATGATAAAAACTATAAAGATTTGCCTTTAACAATAATTGTGTATATTAATCATGTTTTACTTTAGCAATTTGAAATCATTATTCACATCAACAAAGTAAACTCTTAAAATGTCAAACTGTTTTTAAGTACTTTGTTTCAGATTTAAATGCTTTAGTGCACAACAAAGAAAAGTAACTTGCAGTCTCAAAATGAGGAAGAAATATTTAAAAAATCATTAACCATTACTCCAGGGATGTTTTATACAGTATAGGTTACTCACTTGTATTTTATGTATATAACATTTTGGTCTCTTGCAAAAGTCTTGTGGAAATCTACTGGTCAGTTGCAGTTCTTGAGTCTTTGCTACCAGAATTTTCATTCATCACGTGTTCTATCCCTGCAAAGTTTAAAGAAATTTTGACTATTGTACATTGAAATAAGCAGTTGCTTACGTTTACAGTAATATAGAATAAATAGCTCTGTTTTATTTCTGTTGTTCAAACAAACATAGATCAGTGACTTTTGGATGTGTGTGTGTGTGTTTACTTTTTTTTTTTTTTTTTTGTTCTCCAGATGTATGAAGCTAGTGGTATGAATAATTGTTGTGGTATGGAAGTTCATAACTTGCTGTTTTGCTTGGATGAAGACTTTACGAAATATTAACCTGTATTTCTATCTGTTTGATGTCAATACAATGAAAACACTAATGTGTAATTTAAAAAGTTCAACAGAACATTTATTTCGTACTTAACATCTTTTACAGTTTGTTTTCATGTTTCACTTTTAGTCCTGTCTTATCTGACTGAGAAACTAGAAATACATTACTGAAAATGTCATTTTAAAAGTTAATGTTCATCAAAAATGTTAGCTTTATATCAAAAAGGTATACTAAAAACTCTTTGTATTTTAATCTTGCTTTGCTACGTTTTTTCCTATATTCCGTTCCAAGCAAGCATTGTCCAACATCTGGCACTTTTGTAATTAAATGTTAATAAATAGATTAATTAGAATCACTAAAAGAATAGGCAAAACATACTACTTTCTATATCAGTCTGCACTTCACTCAAAGAGCAAAAAACATCATCTACATCAGTCACATCTATTTCTATAGCAGGTGGAAAGTACTCTTGGCATCACATAACATTAAAATTTTCTGAAAAAAGAAAGTGTGAGTTTGTTGTGATATTTATTTTGTTTTTGTGGAATCCATCTGTATGAACGTCTGGACTTTGGAACATGTTACAACAACAAGAAAATGCCAGCCACAGTTCAGGAAACAATAAACATTGGTGGTTTGAAAACTAACACAATCCTTGTGCACAGCTTTAACATTGCTGACACTGCAAACTTTGTTGGTTGTTTGGTTTTAATCAGTGCTTTTTTATTCTCATTATCTCTTATGTTATTGTCACTTTTGTATTTTTCTCTCAATTAATTATTATTTCTTTCACTTTGTTCAAACTTTTCTGTTATTTGCACCTTAATATTGCAAATATTTTTCTCCCTTCTTACATTTTTGTCAGCCTTAGACAAGTACTTCTTTGCATACCAACTAAGGTTATTTCTGTTTATTAGGTAAAAAAACTTGTTCTCGTATATACTTCCTGTATTTGAATTCTAAACAATAATCCTCTGTATTGATATCAAACTATACTAGTGAAATAAAAGTCAGATTTGAATGAGATATATCACAGATTTTATAAAAGGTTTAAGAAGATATATAATTTCATGAAAAAATATGCATATTTGGTAAAATGTTATGTTGGTTATAGGAGAACTTACGTTTTGAAAATTTTATGATGTGATATGTATGCAGTGTTGAAAATGTGTACTTTGTGTACCTTTGTAAGCCTGTATAAATCATCATTGTGACAGTAATAAAGTTGTTGTACATCTGTAAGTTTTAAAAAGATATTAACATGATTTCTATGTTATGATTCACTCAAGAACTTGAAGATTATTGTTATAAAAATAAAAACAGTATGAATTTTAGACTATTTTATTCTACTGCATTTGTGTGAATGTAGAAGTTAAGAATGTTTTGGCTTTCATACAGAAGCTGTTGGAAGGTTTTAGCATTTTGTACCCATAATTAAGCTATTAAAAGTCATATAAGATCACAAAGGCCAACTTCAGGTGACAAACACTGATGTTTGAACTTAGCCGTTAATTCATCCTAGTGAACTGTGATATTTAAAATTATGCTACAGAAAGTCTTTTAAAACTTGTATTAGTGTAGTTTTTTCTCTTACTACTGTAAACAAGATATAAAAATTGGATTCAACACTATTTAATTTTTTAATTCAATAATTAAACTTTTTGTTTTATCTTGATTCATTTTTACGAATTTTTATAATTTTACTTTATTTTTAACTTTTTACTGGATGTTTGGCACAGATAGCTTAGTTGCTTTGGAGTGTGATAGCTAAACAATAGAAACCATGTGTGGCTTTAATTGGGTAGTTGCAATACTTTTTATTTGGAGTGTGGTAGATGAACAAAAGAAACTGTATTTAGTTTCAATTGAGAAGTTGCAAGACTCCATACTTGAAGTGAAAAGACTGTACAATAGAAACCGTATTTGGTTTTATTTGAAAGGTATAAGCTGAACAAGAGAAATAAATCATGATTACATAATTAACTGAAGCTTTTAATGTTAGAGAGGACTAGGATTTAACAGTATTGAATTTTAACATCTTAGAACACATGTTCACATATTTTTTTAACATGTATTTCATTTTAATATTTAACTTACTGGTACATGGAAAAGTTGAATATAGGAATTCTGAATTGAAAGAGAACAATAATCAACAGCTGTGTCATGAAACACCTAACTTGACTGTTAAAAGTTTATCATGCCATTTTGTCTGCTGAATAATTTTTATTCTTGTTGTATATGATAATAGCATTTCCAGTCATGCAAATTTTAGAAAAATCCACATGAAAAGTTTACAGTGTTTCTGGTCATCTTGGGATGTCAGTCTGATGATGATTTATAAGTAATTGTAGGTAAAACTGGTGTGTTTTGTTTTTGTAATAAAAGTTTACAAAAGTAACCAGACAGATGGTAACTAATCTAGTTTTGGCATATGTATATGATGTGATATATCAGGTCATCCCATAAGTACTGTTGTTTCTAACACTGAGATTTAAAAGGAAGAAAAGAACTCAAATAACAACTTTAATCAATGATGTGTTTTCTGTCACTTTCAACAACAGTCTGCCAACATCTCAAAGGATTTTCAATACTATGCTTATAAAAATCAGATGGTTTTGAAACAAAAAAGATACAAAGGCTATTTTTTTAATTTATCCATAGAAGTAAACTTTTTCATTCAGATGATGTTGCAAGATTCTGAAGAGATGGTAATCTGAAGGATCAGAATCAGAAGAATAAGGGGGATGTGGAAGTTTCTTTCAGTCAAGCTCTTCAGTATTTCTGTAAGTGATCCTAGTGGTGTGAGGATGTGCATTGTCATGGTGGAAAACAACTCTTTCTTTTTTTTCTGATTCACCAAAGCAGTTCTCTCTCTCTTTCTCTCTTTGAGTGCAGTGTTCTGTTCATCTTGTTACTGACAATATCTTTCAGCAGTGATTGTCTGGTTTGGTTGTAATTACTCAAAGTGTATTACACCACCTTTATCACACAAAACACTAAGCAAAAACATTCCTAGGGTGGAAATTTGCTTTTGGCTGTGGTGTAGCTGGTTCTCCTGCACTAACCTGTTGTCAGTGGCACTTGAAATTTTGACAGAATACCCATTTCTCATCTCCAGTTACTAGGCAGTTCAGAAACAAAGCCTGAAATTCACAAGAGTGGAGAGATGTGCAGATATCTACTAGTTCTTTCAGATTATCAGCTGACAACTCATGTAGTACCTGTTTTCCCAAATTTCAAACTCTACCAAGTTGTTGCAAATGTTGATGAGCAGTGGAAGGAGATGAGTTTCTGGGCTAATCCTTTACCAGTTACAGCACAATCTTCTTCGAGTGTTGCTAGAAACAGGTCGTTATCAAACTCAACAGGACACCCAGTGCGATCTGCATCTATCAAACTGCACTCACCAGTTCTAAACTTATTGAACCATCTTTGACATTTCCTCACATTCAGAATGCCATTGCTATACACTTCTTGAATGCTTTGTGTAGCTTCAGTAGCACTTTTCCCTTTTCTGAACTTGTAAAATATTATACACCTTATGTGCTCTTCTAACACCTCTATGATAATTAGGGCTTCTAAAATAAATAAAACAAACACTAGTAAAGAAACAAACAGCTTTACACTTAATGCTGTCAAGTCATCCCACATAACTTATATGACTTTAGGAGTAACTTCATTTAGTCAAGAAATTTTCATTTAAACTTGTCCTATCCCAAAAAAATGACATTACTTATGGGATGACGTGATAGTAAGTATATTTTAATTATCTTGTTATTGTACAAGTGTCAGTCACTATATTGAGCTTATAATTGGCCCTAATTTCCAATAATATATGTTTTTAGAAACATTCAAAAATTTCATATAAATACCCTAAACAGTCACTATGAAGGATAGATAGTCTGTAATAACTGTAAGAAGAGGACACAGTCATTGTTATTATCTATATTTATTCTTTCTCTCTCAATTATATAATAACGAATATTTGTATGGAAGTGTACAGCATTCACTGATTATGGATCATCTCAAATAAAAAAAAATTACTTTATAAATACAAATTGAAGTTACTATAATCTTAAAGGAGCTTGTCAGACCTTGCATGTGCTAAAAATCAAGAAAAAATGTTACAACTAATAAAATTGAAATGCTTGTAACCATACTAAAATATATCAAATGTAATGTAACTTATTTAGTGAAGCATGACAGTATTCAAACTTAACAGTTTTGTTTGGTCAATGTTTTATGTGAACTTAGCTATTAAGTTTTTTAGTTATTGTATGGTCAGTGGTTTCCACACCCAGAAACAGAAATTGATAATTCAGAACTTTTAATTATGTTGATAAGCTTTCCATAAAAGTGTGCTTCCAAAAATGGTCTTACCTCCTACCACCCAAAGCTTTCTCAATCCTGGACTACCCTTTTACAATTGCTAAGATAATTTTCATAACAGAATACCAATTTCTTGTACCCCCATTAGTTTTGTGCCATTTCAGAACATGCTGATCATGTGACTACTTCCACCAATCAAACTGCTCCACCCATGCTAGTGCATCTAGTTTCCTCAACTGTTCAGAAACAGATCTTACTTTCTTAACTGGCATTATAGCATGTTAATACATTTTTTTAACCCTCACTCCATGTGAATACAACATTTTGATTATGGTTTATCACAAATTTCTATCAATTTCATTTTCAAGTTTTGACTTCTTGTATTTGATTTCCTTTGCTTTAAAAATAATTGTTTTTTGATTTTTAATTTGTTATAATGAAATTGAAATTTATAATGGCAGATGATGAAGTTCCCATAACAGTTGACATTCATTCTGACAGGAGTCCCCGGGTCTTGGGGATCAGTGATGTCTGTTGGGAAAGTACAGACTTTAGTTTGTGGCTAATTCATGTGTAACATTCAGCCAAGGATTTCTTCCTTTCACATTATCACTCTTTGTGAGGAATGATATAACTGCTGTATGAAAATATCTCATTTATGCCTCTGTGGTATCTCCTGAATCAGTTATTATTATTTTCCAAGCAGATCTGTGGTAAGTTTTCCAGCATGTATTCCTACCTCCCAGTAGGTTTACTCACGTGTAGTGATTTTGTATGAGCTTGTGTGAATTAACCTGATTTCCTTATGTGATAATTCAAGTCTTTAATGTCTTCTCTGCTCAGTAATTGGTAAGTTATATTTTTTAATTATTTTATTATCTAAGTTACTTTAGTTTAAATTTCTGCACTTTGGTTATTTATTACTTTGTTTTTGTTTAATATTTGGTTTATGGACAGGTTTTACACAATAGTTACTGTTTGAATAATAGTAACTTAGACCAGTTTTGTGGGTGTGTTGGTTTGTTATTTATTCTTTCTTTGTTTATAATAATTAGTTTGTAAGTTCCTTTTTCTTTACTACTAGTTATATCTAAATGGGTATTAGGTTTGAGCCAAATTTTATTAATGATAACTGGGTGCCTTACCATTCTCATGCTCTTCAGGGAAAGTTTTACTTTTGTGTTTTGTCTTTTCAGTTCTTTGAATGGATATACAAGTTTTTGATATTTACATGTTGTTTTTTTATCTTCCAGGTTCATTTAGTGGTTTTGTACTTTAGATGTTTATTTTTAATGTTTAAGATAACTTCATAGTTTTGCAAGATTGTTGTTTTTTTATGAGTGCAGACTCTACAAATTTCTAGGTTTTGTTAGTGCATAAGTAATGAATACTTTCTCTATGTATTTTTAGTTTATTTGTCTTTTTGGTTGCACTTCATAGCTGTTACATGGTTTCTTCAGGTTCTGTTTGAAAGTTTCTATATTTAGTTCCACTTCCTCCCCTCCTCCTATAGATTGTATCTTTTTCATTTATCTTGCTTACTCTGTTGAAGACCTACCAAATAAAAGAGCTGTCAAACAGGTGGTACCCACTCATCTGGGGTTTTACTCCCAACTAATCATTGTCCCTGGAAAGAAGGGAGATTGGAAACCTGTCATAAACCAGTTTTGATTTAACTCTTATTTGGAGCCACCTTGCTTCTTTATGGAGTATGGAGTCCTACCTCTCACTTCAGGAAGTTTTTATCCCTGGGACATGGAATGATCATATCACTGTGATAGATGCCTTTCTGCTTATCTCTATTGCTCCAGTATCACACAGTTGTCTTCTGTTTGTCCACAAAGGTAATTTTTCTAGTTTTGGGTGCTCCCATTTGGTTCTTTTTAGGCTTCATTTGTTTAGTTGAGTTGTATGCTCCTTTTCCCATCATTTTAGTATTTGGGTCTTTCTCCTTTTCATGGGTGATTAGCTTGTGTTTTTCTCTTCCCATTCCCTGTCAGTCAGTCAGTCATGCTTGCTTACTTCTTTAGGAAGCTAATCAGGTAGGGTTTTCTGATCCAGTTGGAAATGTCCATTCTTAATCCTACTCAATATCTTATTCCAGTGGTGGCTTTTCTTCACTTTCCTGCTTTGTTGAGCCAAGCATTCTCCACTTTGACACAGGGATATGGAGCAGACAGTCTGAATGTCCCTACCTTTTTCTTTTCTCACTGTGCAAGGATTCTTTTTCTTTTCTTTAGTGAACACTTCCTGACCAATGGAACTTCTTCAAGAATCCCTTGGACCATCCCATTAACCTTCCTTCAACTACATTTGGTGGCTCGACAAGGAACTGACAGTTGCTTAGGTTCCCATTTCTCTGTTCTCTCTGGAACCTCATCTGTTTATCAATGATTCTTAGGTTGGCAGGGGGGTGCTTTAATGGAATCCCAAGGAATTTCTAGTTGATGGTTCATTGAAGAGAGTACTTTCCATTTCAACATCATGAATGTTTGGCAATTTCTTGGGCTCTGTATTATAACTTCGTGCTCCTGAAGGGACAGGTATTTCTGAAACATTCTGACAATTCCACTGTTGTCAGCATGTATAACTGATCAAGGGGAAAACCATTCTAAATCTGTGTTTTCAGACTCTGGATCTTTTTCATTAGGCCCAATATTTAACATAATTCATTTTGATGTCACCAAACTCCATCTTTACATGGGTCTTTTGTTTAATCTCTTGTCTCAACTCAGGGATTCATCCCTTGTGTAACAACTGTCACATTCTATTCAACCTTTTTCCTTGTCTTTGTACCAGAGACAGTGGTCTACCTTCAGACCTTTGTCTGTTCACCATGGCTTATGCCCCTTCCCTCCTTCAATACTTAATCTTTCACAGTTTTTTATTGGTTGGTTGTTCAGGGTTTGTCTGTATCAACTGTTTCTAGTTTTGGGCTGCCCTGTCAAATACCTTTCATTTCTCCTGTTTATGGAAAATTTTCTCATTTCCCTCTTTTTTTCCCTTACATCCCAGTTTTTGTTTTTGGTTTTTTTTGCCATATTGAGTCTCAGTTTTATCTTTCATGCCCTATTGAGTTTTCCATTTAAATCCATTACTACGTGTTCCTTTTATCATCTTTCCATTGAGCTCTCTTTCTCCTCCTCATTTGCAATTGTTGTCATTCTGATATTTGTACCGTGGATGTTTTCTGTATTTTTTCCTATTCCTCTTTTGTTATTCTCTAGACATCTGCTTCTAGGCAGGTGGTATGGCCTTTTTTCTTATTTTTTTACTTTCTAGTTCCCACCTGTACTATCTTTTATTCTGTATAATGTTCTCCAGTTCATTCTCTGAAATGTTGTATGACTTATATTGCCTCCTTTCATATTATTGTTCCCTTTTGTTTGTTCCAAGGATTCCCCCTCTGTCTTGTGATTTCTCCCCTATCACATATACTGATTTGGTTCATCAGCTCAAACAATGGGTGTATTTTGACTGACCTATGGTAGTTTGCCATCTGTACAATGTTTCTTTTCATCAAATTTGTTACTTTACTACATATTTAGCTTTTTGTCTTCACTTGCCTTTGGAGTAGATTGTTAAACTAGTATCTGAATAATTCCCAGTACATTTTCACATTATCTAAATGTTACTAGTTTCATTTATAAAGAACTCACTCATGGACCTCCTGAGCAAAGCAGGTTGGGATTTCTGCCCATCACTGCTGACCCATAATTCCTACAGTTGTGGTCTACCTGCTTTCAAAATAGGGAATTGCAGAAACCATGTTCCTTCTGGCTCCTCAATAGGTATTCCCCCCCTTTTCTAGTGGAGCATGGAAGTCTTTATTACTTCAGGTTCTCAGTTGCTGGAATGTAGTCAGTGGAGATGTCCTCCTGAGTGGGTTTTGAAAAACAAAATAAAGCTTTCTTGCTTATATGTATCTATTTGTTGAGAATAGTGTTATAATCTTTATGGCACTGAATAATATTCAGTATCCATGGTCCTGGATGTTTTTGGCCGGACAGATTGCACTTGTTGATCAAAAACTTTTTATGCAAGTTGCTCTCAGTGTATGTTTTCTGTTTGGGTGGACTGCACTTGGCATGATCTGAAGTAACCCAAGGTGCTTCCCATAGATGTTTCTTGTCTGTGCAGACCACACTTGGCATATTCATATACAATTCATGGTTCTTAGCCCTAGCCACATATAATTTTGTTTTTTCTGGGACTTCTGCAGCTCCCTATCACTTTTTGGTGCTACAGCCTGCTAATTGTGTAGATGAAGAATGACATGTCCGCAGACAGCTGGCTAGTTATGAAACCTTCCCAATCACACTTGTACCTGTAATGTTTTTTTCATAATCCCATATATCTAAGGTGCTTCCCTTGGATGTTTTTTTACCTGGAAGGACCACACTTATTCTTCACAATATCTTATATAGGGCATTTCTACTGGATGGACCACACTTAACATACTTTGATGTAACTCAAAGCACTACCCTTGGCATATATTTATATAGACCAGTTGTTGCTTCCACAATAAACTTTTCATGTTTGCCAATCATTGTTGTGCCATTTCAAGTCATGGTTATAAAGTAATTTTCCACTGACTTGGCACTATATGTTTCTTTTCCTGAATGTATTGGTTCTTGCCAATTCAGTTATGCCCCTCTTTTTCTTCCCATGTTTCTAACTGGGTCAATACCACACCTATTCCAGAAGTATTCCTATATCAAGTATGTTTTTTTTTTTCATTTTTTTGTGTACCTGTTCTCTTATTACAGTTGCTTTCTGCTTGATTGTTAACATTGCTATAATGGTAATATCAGTTATTTTATTTTCTTAGTCTTGAAAATCATTGGTTTTTGGTTGTACCATGAGAAAATTTATGCTGCTGACTTGACACAATTTAAAATGAAACATCTTGAATTTTCATGCATGGTCTAGCATCTGGTGTATATAATATAGATTACATAATCAGTTTTTTAGTATATTAACTTGATAGAAAAACAAGATTTCCATTTCCAAAGATGTACTTCTATTACAATAGTTCATTCAGTGCAACAGTTAGCTTGTATGTTCCTCAAGTAAGGTATACTATATTTTTATTGTTATTTTTACATAGATTATTTGTTAAATTAAATATCATTACTTTTTATTTTAATTTATTATTCATTGCTTTACTTTCATCATAAAGATTTGTTAGCTTGGAATTTGTATTTAAGATGAGCCTAAATCTCCTAAGCTTTCCAAACCAGGTGTGAGGTATCATTGGGTCTGAAGGCCAAAAATGCTAAGAATAAGGAACTCAAGAGATGACATACTAATCTTAAGTAGACATTATGAAAAGTAGATTTAATTATACTTATTACCAGGTTGATTTTCAGTTTTACTGAAGTTGCATAGCTTACTCTGTTCAGAAATGTTACATAGATTTCTGACAACAGTGTGATTAAAGTTAGACTGTTTGTTAGATGTAGTACCTTGTATGTGATTAGAATATCAAAAAAAGTGGACAATGAATGTAGATCGTTTAAATATTTGGATATGTTGACAATCTAACATGAAAAGGTATAATTGTGTTGTTTAGTAGTTTGATTATTTGTAATCTTTGTTAACTATACAGGGTACTAGAAACTTTAATATTTAAATATTTTAGTATTGTAATATTAGTTTACTATCAAGCAAACATTTGGTAAAAAAATATTCATATATGTTCTTAACCAGATGTTATAAATATAGAATTTTAGGATGTATTATTTGAGATAAAAAGTGAAGGTAGCAGTCACTGTAAAATCTATAATGAAACACACCAATTGGTTTTTATTTTAAATCCTACAGTAAATTTTTAGTAGGAAAATAGATGTCTAAATATACTTCAATGTTCATTGAATATACTTAACTTTAAACCAAATTATAAAGCTAAATAGATATTTCATTTCTAAATAATAAAATACAATATGAAAGTCATATTTTACTGAAGAGTTAAGCATTTTATTTACAAGCCAAAAAGTAATTTAACCAACATATGTTTCTTCTAAGACTTTAAAACAAAAGGGAGAATGAAAATATTTCCTTCTTTGCTATAAATTTTTGTAAGCTAGAGTATTTAAAGAATCTCAAATAATATTTTCAATTTAGAATTAAAAAGAAATATAAGAAATCCTAAGCTACTATGCTTACTTCTCAAGCTAAAATAATTTATAGTTTAGACAAACTATGTTTTTTTCCCTTACAGAATTCAACAGTAAAAGCAAAAAGTAGACTTAGACTGGTTCTGGTTATTATTTCTTGAGTAGAAAGAACAAATAAAGCATGGATCCCAGTTTTTAAATATAGCTACTACTTGATTGAAAACTAATGCATAGGTTCTGATGATTAAAGAATAAAAACTTTCGTTGGATCCATGGGAGATATGTAAATTTTCAATTTTGCATTTTGTGGTCATATGAGCATTTTTGCAGTTATTACATCACCTCCTGTTGATGGATCTTCACCAAATATCAGTTAAGTTTTGTTGGGTCCATACAGAGATACATTTACAATTTCACATTTTGTATGTTGTACTTTTTATGGGAATATTTTAAAATTACATACAAGGAAAGCAAATTTTCAGGCCCAAAGATATAACCTTTTTTAATCATGAATTTAAATATCTTCCATCCAGGTGACGGGTACTAAAAGTAGTTCTAAAATAATTGATAATTTACATAATGTTTGTTAGTTACAGAATTAGTTTCAGTGCTGTACATTATATTATTTTCTTGGTTGTTTTTTATTCTTCTGTAAAATGGAAAGAATATTATTAGTGGAACTTTTTTCTGATTTTTTTCAAGTTTGATATGCTATACTAAGCAGAGGATATTACAATATTTAATTTTTGGTAGAGTTTTAAGAAGAAAGTTGGTTATAGTGTAAGTGTAAATGGAAACTACTGAGAACCAATAATTCATTATACTGGATAACATATTTCACTACAGAAAATTGTGGAAGGGGGGAAAAAAAAGGGTAGAGCTCATTTAAAATCTGATGTTATAGAATATTAAGAGTGATTTTACAACAATCAATCAAATCAGGTATTGTTTTATTACTACAATTAATGATTGTACATTGATGTGGTATATCCTGTATTGACAAATCCCTTACACACACAGATTTGATGGGCTCACTGTTTATTAATTATTGCTAAAATCTACATTTTAGACAGCTATCAACTCAACAGGTGACATTTGTTTCTACCTTTACTTATCAATTCTAAAATCTTTTGTTGCTTTAAGATATAATACTATCACGAGAAAGTTAATTTTCTCCACTGGATAAATAAATACCCTGTCTCTATTATCACCCAGTCTGCAAGGCAGGGAAGTATTTTTTGGCTAGTTTATTCCCAAACAGAGCTTTCCAATACTCTCTTCTTCTTTTTTCTTAATTTTAATTAGATTTGAATTTTTATGATATCTGCAATTTGAATCATCAACTCTAGTGTGACCAAATTCACATTGGTTTCCAAGCTATGAGGGAATAAAATACATCACAAAACATGGTGGTGGCCACACATATTGCATTGCATAATACAAGATCTTGTTCCTCAGTTTCATAAAGTTGTTTTCTCTGAGGATTTTCTAATTTATGTCTGTATAGATAGCCAAGGAAGACTCAACAAAGCTTGCTTACTTATTGTAAGATGGCTAAGTGTAGCACCTGCTTGAAGTGAACACTTCTGTTATATTTGCAAGAGAACAGTCCAGCCTCTCCACCCAACTCACATTTTGATGATTAAACAGTATTGAGAGAAAAGTTTTGGCAGTAAAGTAATATTTTTTTATTTAGATTGATGACCTAGTACCCCAAATTTAGTCTCATTGACTTTCAGTCTGGTGTTAAACAACTGAACATCTGTTTGTTTTTATGTCTTATTTCATTTTAAAACAAAGTTCAATCAGTAATTTACATTTATAAACAGGTTAGAAAGAAACAAGTGTGAAAGATTTTCTCATATGACCCAAATTATCAGTATATTTTGTTAAAGACATAAAAACCAACTGTCTTCTGCTTGTTTTTATGTTTGAAAGATAAGTAGTAATAACAAGTTAAGTAACTATTTTTTTAGTTAAGTGGATGTCCTGATAAAAGAAGTTGCAAAATGGCAAAATAACTTTTGCTAGACAGGCCGATGAACAGTAAACATATTACAGTTGGTTTACCCTTTAAAATCTGTATCTGAACATTTAAGTTAGAATATGGTAATAGCTTAACATGGTTTTTCACATTTTATATATAACTTTTAAAAATCCATTCTGAGTGTGACTTAGCTCAAACATAAAAATACATAACTGAGAGAAAGCAGGATTAAAAATTCATTAAAATTATAAGTAATACAGAAGTTTTCTTTATAATGTACTGTTTTTAAACATTCAGGAATTTATATAATTGAGATTTTCTGCTTTTTATGCAAACCAAACATCCAGTCCTCAATTTTTTATGGTAGAATATTTTAATCCATTACAAATTAAAGGATTGAGTTTCTGGAAATAAGTTTGATTTAGCCATACATTTAAAGATAAAAATGTTGAAGACTCGTATTTTAAAATTAGTTCCATACTCTTCTACAACACATAACTAAGCAAGAACAATTTGTCTTAAAGTTAATTTATTCTAGTCCAAAATATTCTGTTGAATGTTAATTGAAAGTAAATATAGATACTTGTAGCATATGATAGACATGAGAAACTGCTATTGAGTGAGAAATCAATTCATACTTTGAGAATTACTGTGATAGGTTTTAATTTTAAAAAACGTAATGCTTAAGTTTCTGTATAACACATTATGAGTAGATTGTTCTGTGACTGATGTAGGAGATAATTGTAAGAAAGATTAACTTAGGTGTCATAGTCTTTAACATGCTGATTATGATACCTAAGTAAGTTAATTTTTTTTCTAAATTTTGTCTAATATTATAAAAAGTGTTTGTAAATACTATTGCATTTTTCTTCAAAACAGCAGCAGTTTTGATTATCAGTAATTACTACCATTTTGTTTGATAATTTCTCACTATAAATTAACTGAAAAGCATTTGGTTATAATTATATTTAAAAGATGTTTATTCCTCTTTAGTAAACAATTTCACTAGAGGAACATCAAAATGTTTTAATAAAGACATTTTCATTTTTAATGTTTCTCGACTGATTATAAGAAAGTTCCATCTGTGTTTTAGTTTTATAAAGTGTCCTGTTATCTCTAGTAAAGAACTACATTTCTTTATTGGAAAACTTTAATGTTTTGCTATGTTAAGTAAACATCACAGATGGTAAGAAGGAAGTGCTATTTTAATCCATTAGAACATTATCAAATGTTTTAATCTCTAACAAACAACTACTATGTATTTACTAACAAAACAATAATAACTGTTACTATATATGAATTAAATAACTTAGCTAATCAGAAAAGTCCCATGTGATTGAACACCTAAGCTTTGTTACTAATAATAATTTACTTTTCAGTTCATTAGAAAGTAGTATGGCCTGTGTTTGTAATGATATCCCTGATAAATGCAACTTTTTTTACCCATAAATAAACCTAATAAATGGTTTTTGAATATTTACACAAAAAGCATTGGTGTTTTTTTTATTATTTTGAACTAATGGACTAGAAGGAAAGCAGCTAGTTGACAACACACACTGCCAACTTTAGGTAGCTGTTATAATTTACTTGTAGTCTCAAAATGGGCATAATCTTGAGTTGTAGAGAAGTCATAAGAACAGAAAATTGCTCTTCTAATGATGTTAGTTGATCATCAGTTAGTTTTTAATAACAATTCAAAGCACTGTTACTTTTCATTACGTCACAGATCTACAGCTCTTTTTTGTTTTAGTATTAACAACAAAGTTTGACTTTAAATCTGATTAACACTCATGCCTTTTCTATCTACTTTAATTACCATACAATTTTTTGAATTATCTTAAGATATCTTTATTACATGTCACTAGCATACAGAGATTCATAACATAGCTGTAATGGGTTACATGTAAGGGCTATTTCTGTAAGATACATAATACTAGGTGCATTTATTTATAACAGTGCTTTTGTAAAGCATGCCAAGTACTCACTTTAAAACAATCTCTGAACTATATGTGCACCTGCTAAATTGAAAAGCATTAATAACATCTTTCACTTAATTAGTAAAATTTCTGACCTATACATTAATTTTTTAAACTGAACTTCTTCAACTACAGTAGTAAAAGTCCATTAACCTAATTAATATAATTTATCTATATTACTTTGGAATGTAAAATTTTGAACTACAAGTTGACCTAATTAGCAGGATTTTCTAATTGACAGCATCACTATAAATAATGTTATTTTCTTTACTCCCAGATATATGATACAACTTTAATATGACTAATAAATAGGTAGGATACATGGAGTACAGTAATTTTGGCACACATTTGGTCCAAGTGTACAGTGCATATTTATGGATGATTTGTACTGAAATGTTTGAAAATGTGACCAGTTATAGTCTGCTTTTGCTGTTGAGAACAGAAAATTGTATCGCAACAGAATTATTTATTTTTTATGTAAATCAGACATGAAAAATATAAATATTTTATAACTGTACAATCTTGAACAAGATGTTCTGTAAAGCTCAGCTCAATTATACACCTTACAGAATGTCAAGAAAAACTACATGTAACTAGATTACTTACTATGAATTGCATTGGTAATCATTTTTATAGACTAAAGCTGAATTATTTTTCTCTTATAAAACAAATTTTTTCATAAGCAAAAGCTACATGAAATCAACTAAGATATCGGTTATATCTTTTTTATGTATATTATGCTTGCCAACACTTTCTAAAATTATGATTAGAATTCATTTATTTCAATGTAACCTCCAAGCCTTCATTGGATACTACCTATGCAGTGCCCTTATATCATGTTATAAAACCTTGCACGTTGTTTGTGTGTTTATAAAAGTTTTATATTTGAAAAAAAAAAAAAAAAATCTATGCAAAAGAAGTTCTAGAAATTCCAATGGATCCTGGTTGCAGCTCTGCAGTAGCATAACTGTAATGACTTTGGTAATTCTCTGGTACCTAAGATATGAGAAAAGATTAATAAAAGAATTGAATAAAAATAGTGGAAAATATTTACCTGAAAGCAAGTTTTATGAATTAAGCAAATTCATTATAGGGATACAACTTTTAATTTTTCTGTAGTGAGTGACATGAAGATGTGTTTTTATTTAAAAAAAAAAAAGCCACTGTGTGAAATACAGAATTATAGAAAGAGATTTATTGTTACAGTGGGCTGGCTAATTATTTGGATTTTCTTTTTCTTTGTAAAATTAAATATAAATATATTGAGTGAAAACAGCTGGTTAATTTTATAAAATACCTTGCATTTACTTCCTATGTAAAAGTATTTTGTTTATTATTATGTATAAAGCTACAGAATGTACCATCTGTTTCCACCTACTGAACATATCAGTGTGATTTTGAGCATTATAAACCTACAAGCTTACACATGTTCAGTTGTCTACTATTACTGTCACCATAAGTTCTAAGTTCAAGATTAACGTATGGATGTTTAATGTTAATTTTAAAACATTTTTTGTTGAAAAATATGAATTACCTGTACATTTTTATGTTTTATTGAGCGTCCTTTAAAAGATTTCTTCTTTTTTTGGGTAGCACTTGAAAGAGCGTTACTGTCCAAATTGTTTGTGTTTTTATCATCTGCATCTTCAACAAGAACAGTTTGTCCACTTTTTAACTTGGTGTTGCCAAAATCACCTTGATTGGCCCTATCTAAAAGTATACTTTCTCCTTCAAGAAATGTTGACCTCTCCTTGGTACCAATAATTCTGACTAGATCTGTATTTCTATCTGGTTTCAAGAAATAACTCCTTTTTCCTTGAGAAACTACATCTGTTTCAACTCTTGGCTCTGTTTTTTTAAAACAAAAATTATCTTTATTATAAATCATTTCACTGGCAGAGTTTTGTACAGACTGATTTATGTAATCATACATATTTGTATATATATATATATATATAGCTAACATGTTTCAAAACACCATTATTTAAATGGTTTATATGCACATACACTTGTAGATAAATCAAGACTTAATTAGGTACACACAACAAGAATTAAACTGAAATTCATACAAATATGGCTATATGAAGACCGAATTTATGGTTCTCATGATTTAGGACAACACTATTAGGGCTTCTTGATAACTATGAACTCATTTGAAATAAAAATGTATCTCGGAATGGTTGGTGTGGGTATTAACACTCATTGATAAGCGGAGAACGACGTTCTCCTACATAGGTTATCTTTTTTGTTGTTGTTGTTAACCTGAAGATGACCTAGGGAAGTCGAAACATTGTTCTCTGCTTATCAATACATGTGTTAATACCCATACCAGCCATTCCGAAATACACCATTAGGGTTATGCACCTGTATTTCAAGAGTTTTGTAAGCTTCTTGGAACTTGAAAATTGCAGTTATGATACTGTAAACTGAAAAAAAAAAAAAAAAAAAAATCCATAATTGAACATATTAAAACGAATTTGCTCAACCATATTTTGAGTTTTAGGGGAATGTTATTTGTAAACAGTTTGGTAGAAAGATATAAAATCTGTAGCTGTATTTTCATTCTTTATTTTCTTTGTAACAATAAAATAAGATATTATTAGCAAATGTCCTATGATCTCATAAAATTAAAAGTAAATCCAGACTGGGCTGTTGTGTCACTAATGTAACAGTTACCTTTGTATGCATCAAGAACATATAATAGTGTAGTGCAGTTTAGTCTGGAATCCCTAACATTGTGTTGAATTGGCCACTGGTTTGGTTTGGGATGTAATTTTAAAATGGTAATAATCAACATTTTATTAGAGTAATGTAAGAGTGGTAAGTGTTGGTTACTGACAAGGTTAAATACTTCTATCAGATAACTTAAAAGGGCAAGTTAAATCATATGTATTGACAGTTTTCCAACTATTTTGTTTTTGGACAATCAGAATATTGTTTTTTGCTTTTCTTGACAGATTGCAATGGAATTACGCAGTATGCTTCCATTTTCTTTCTGTAATTATGCAACTTTTCTGGGCCACAGATTGAGAACTGGTGATATATATTATTAAAGACAGGAGTATATAAAAGATACCGTACTACTAAAAACACAATGGTTTGTCATGTTTTCGTTTACGTTCTCATAAATAAGGGATCTCTACTTCAAAAACTTGTTAACTATCATCAATAACCTGGACAATTGTGCTGTTGAACCTCATTTTTATCCTTTATAGTACAATTAAAATTCTAGTATTTTAAGAATGACTAAACCTAAAGGTATGTTGGATTTTTGTCCTAAAAAGGCAGCTAAAAGATATTTCTTTTGAAATCATTTACTAACTTATTTGAATTTTCTGGAAAAAAATTATACTTGGTAGTCAGAGAATTATCACTGAATAAATGAACATGACTGTTCAGATTGATAGTTTCTACAAGAGAAAATTGTGGGTTTGAAATTTTTTATCTTAAATTTAAGAAAGCAAATTTTATTTTATAAAGGAAATTGAAATTTTCATATGGAATACTTTTATAAATCATGTGTCACAGAAAATTGTGATATTTTGTTTCAAGTCCCTTGAATGAAAACTGAATGCATTTTATGAACTAAAAGATTTCCATAATAAATTTTGTTACTTAGTTTCATTTTTATTCACAATCCTCCATTTGCCAACAATGTAGCTACAAGCTTTATGATTGAAGTATAAAATATTACTTTTTGGGTGTGTGTGTCTATATAGATGCACACATTTATTTGGCATAATTAAGTGAATAACACTAACATGTTAGTTTGAAATTATTTTGTAAAGATGCTGCTGCAGATAATCCTGAACTGAACATGCCCCTGTAATATAATACTGTGTCATGGGAGTTAGAATTTGTGGACTGGGAAGAAATAAATTGACATGTATTAAAAAAATCACCCACATTCAGTTATCAAAATAACTTAGTTTTTTGTCTTCAGTATACATATAACAATTTTTATAAGATGTGTCTACAGCTTTGGCCTAAGGAATAAACTTCAAGGAAGTATAACTGGGGGCAACCACATTTAGGCTTAAAAAATTGCATTATTTACATTTGTGTGTTGATTTCATTGTAGGCTGAAACATAAGTAACATATTAAAACTAAAAGCATATTTTGAGTTTTGAAATGTCACATTTTGAAAGTTGTGAAACAATAGGAATTAGAACAATTTTTCACAACATTTTTTGTACGCATAAAGTGTGAATACATACGGGATTTTGATCTGCATTTGGTCTGACTTCTGAAATGCTCTAGTGAATTTCTGGATTGGACCAGAGTATCTGGATTTGTTTGTTCACACTAAAATATGAAACATCAACAAAATCTTAATGTAAAAGACTATATAAAAATAAAAAAGTATTCATTACATCACTGACAAAAACTGCACTATGTAGTAAGAAACTATATATTTCAAATGATTAATAAAGTGAAATCATTTATTAGAAGGAAGATTAGTGAAATATTATGATCCTTGTTTTAATAAGTATGTACTTAAAAATGAATCTCCTAACCTAACGCACCAAGATTAAGTCGCATTACCTACTCAGACTTAAAAAGCCAAGACTAAAATTGCAATACATCTGTCGTTCATGTAATGTGAAATTAATAGACTGAGAATATATAAAGTTAAAATAAAAGTTTCAAGATTAAACTTCATGTGTTCAGGTCAGTCTAATACATTAATATTTAAAATGTTTTTATCTTGCACAATAAAGTTAAAGTTTTAAGCTCACCACATTAATGTCATTACCAGAGCTGGTGGAAAGGGCCTCTTCACTGGTACTTCTGCTATGTAAGTGGTTCTACACCAGACAGAAAACAATACTCATTTAATTAACAACAGAGCATTGTGTAACTAAGATAAAATCTGTCTTTGAATCTTATGAAAGAAATATTTATTCTACACCATGATTACCTTTACAAAGTATGCCTTATACACGTGAAACAAATATTTGCTTACTATAGCCTAGCACACTAGTATGTATGGTTATCTCAACATAAATAATATTCTATATTAGTAAGTACAATCTAAGTATTTTTATTTTATTTTTGTTAATAAAATTTTATCCATATAATGTGTAGTAAAGCAAGGGTTAATAAAACAAAAATGCTGAACTACAGAGTTAAGAATGTTTAAAATTAGCAGAATATTGAAAACAAAAGTTCCCAGTATACAGAAGTAAAAAATATTTTTTTTTATAATGTAAGGTAATGAAATTCATTTTTTATCAAGTGTCAAAAAAACTTAATAATCATTACTTACTCTCAAGTAGATAAGTGTTTGATTGAAAAAAAAACATAGTGAAAGGCTTTTTAACTTTTTTTTATGGTTAGACACTGGCAAAAATATATTTATGGTGGGACTGCTAACTAGTAAGCCTAAATTCCAAAGTAACATTATCTGAAACTACTTACTGATGTGACCTGGGTAGGTGAATATTGTCATGGTTTGATACTAGTGGAAATTGTATATCTATTTATTTGTTGTATATAGACCCATAATAAATAAGAAAATTTACCTCTAATTATAATAATCAGAATAAAATAGAGGCTTAAAGAAACTTCTGTTATTATTTAAGCTGCAGAGAGGAGTCTATGAGAAGCCTTTTCCTGCATGTAGAACTTTTCCAAAAGTTGTGAAGATCTGTGACATATTTTTAGTGTGCACCCAAACCACCTAAAAAGATGTCATCCATGAGGATTAATCTTGGAAGAATGGGGAAACATAATAATTGAGGTTTGTAAGAAAGGTTTGAGGCCTGGCAAATTAGATAATAGATGAGGAGATCCATTACTGAACTCCCAAGCCACAGCAACTTAGTGAATAATAGCTCCAGCCCTGGTCAAGGCCACTGGTAAAAAGTGGAAACAGACTGGACACATCCATAATGGATGTTTTCTGCCAATAAGAGTTTTTTGTGTATTATATGAGGCAGTAGTCACCCACAGGCAAAGACCATGTTCCATTGGGCAAGGTATGAGTTAAAAGTTTCCCTGTTAACTCAATGTTAGTTTGCAAGAGCTGGAGTCAAGCAATTGTACAATGAGCACCATTAGTTGGAGGAGTTGCATCCATCATAACATGCTTTAAGGTGTTCACTTTAAACTAGTCATGGAAAAGAAGAATCCTGCATTGGCAGTTGCAGAGGCAACTCCACCAACAGATGGTGTAACTTTTGTGATTGTATTGTGGTGGACAAACCCAACTGGAAGGTAACAACCAGCAACTCTCACAGTATGGAAATTTGACACAATCATGTCTCTCTTCAATTGACAGGGCGATACAGGTCCTTCCATGGGGTACATGCTGCAGCATGGTCTGAACACATGCTAAGACAAGGTCTGCCTGTACTTTGCATCCCAGTAAAGATGGTAGGGCTATGATGTCCAGCCAACAGCTTATCAGATGCCCACTAACCCACAGTATCAGCACTTTGTCAAGTAGCAAAGTAGACTACCGTTATAGCCACTAAATACCAACTTCATTCTGACAAATTCCATAAATGTTATGGGAGAGAATATCCAGCTTAGTCAAGTATTGCACACATAAAGGTAACTTCCATTCTCTGTTCACAAGTTGACATCCTTGAGGTGGACATACTACAAAGTCTGTTTTGCCAGTGCAGTGGATAAGTTTGATGTTCCTTGGAAAAGTAATCCAATGCTACCCAGTAACAGTGAACAGTACAAGTGTATGTATATGTAGTAAAGAGAATAATGGTATCTTCATTTGCACACCAGGTATTCTATAAGTATATAAATAATATGGTTATAGAAGCCATGCACAGAACAAACTGATTCCTGTCAAAAAACAAAAACACAGAAATAGTGTAGGAATATATATATCTTATAATTGATAAAGACATAGTGTTGCTTATATTATAATTATGGACAATCAACTAGCCACCTAGACTCTGAAATTGTTACAGGTATAATAAGCGAAGTGGAACTAACTGATGCTAGCATTAGTGCTGGTGTAATGTCTGTCACACCTCAACTGAGGGCAAATGTAAGGCCCGCATCACATCTGCAGACATTGGCTGATGATCATCATGACAGTTTGAACCACACAGAGCAAGAGCAACTTAAAGACATGAGTACATAACCATATGGATAATTTGGTTAAGCAATAGTGACTTGGTGCCATATAAACACAACACCTTTTTATAGAAGTGATTGTAAATGCAAAAAATCTATTCTAATCATTGTTAACAGCCTTGACCATGCTGCAGCTAGTGGTTTTCACAGCTCTGCTGAATTAATACTCCAACATTTATAGAACATATACTTAAGGATATTAAGATGTAATGTGTACTTGTGGTAACATTCTATAATGGCTCTCATTGTGAGTAATGTGCTGTGGTGCCAAGACTCGTACCTTGGAGTTTGCAAGGGATCACTGTGTACTTGTCACCAATTGTTTCACAAGGTGGGCTAAAACATATATGTGATTAATACACTAGCACAGACTGCAGATGTATTTGATGAGAACTGAACAGCTCAATTCAGAGCACTGGGGAAATTCACATGGATCATGGAGGTAACTTGAACAGCCAGTTGTTTGCTAAATTGTCTAAAGTAGTAGGTGTAGGGAAGAGTCATGCTACAATTTATCAGCCCTAGTCTGATGGTTTGGTGAAACAAGTAGTACCAATTACATTGCAGATGCTTGCAAAGTTTGGTAATCACAACAGTACTGTGACAAATAGTTACTATAGATAGTTATGACACATAAAACAATGAAACAGGGACCAGTGTTCATAAAACTTGCTCATATTCAAACAGGAAATGTTACCCCCATAAGAACATGATGTATTGTTTTCCATCAGGAGAAATTCCCCTCAGTACCCCAAAGAGTTGGTGTAGTATTTGAAATTAATGACAACGATCCAACCAAATACACCTGACAACAACTCAGGAAGGCACCGTGATGACAGAAATGCTATGATCAGATGTTGAATGAAGTTATTCTAAGGTAGTTATGAGGCATAGTTGTGATACTTGTCAGCTGCATGAAAGCAACATGGTTCTAATTGGATTAGTCTGTGCTTGATGATCTGGGAAGCTAATCTCCTAATGTATGAGCTACAATAAAAGAGAAACACTTAAACATTGCAGACAACCTCTTTATACATTGGCTGACCTGAAGTGTGGATAAGATTTGGACAGGTCAGAGGAGGATAAGGATAAAGCCCAGTGTCACCTTGCCCTACTTGATGATGGAGTGAAAGGTGTAAATATTTACAGGAGCCTTTGGTGAACCATTTGAGGAATTACTGGAACTGGAAATGACTTCTAGCTCCATTGGCAAGCAAATCATCAACGTTGTCCTCCTAATCCTCATGGATGGAATTGGTCATCAAAGCTAGAATGATCATTAGGTTGAGAGCATGATGATTTCAAAGTTAGTAGCATGTGTTGCTTTACAAACTCAGGTGGTGCACACTGTAACGTATGCACTACATTTTGCAATTTCTATGCAATTATTAAAAGTAGAATGGTCAGGTAACTGGGATACTACTGAATGAAAGAGTGATGTAACCCCTTCCTTTCTGAGCTATAAAGTATTATTGGAAGCATAGTGAATGCACTACACTTTAGAGTTACTGATTGATCAATAAAGATAGGAAAGTTGCTGATTTCTCCAAACATGGGCTGAAAGGAAGTGGCATTCTTTGGTTTTTCAAGCTATCAAGTAATATTGAGATATCTTTTATGTATTACATTGTGAAATTATCACAGTGTTATCGATAATTTGGTCAATCGTGATTGAAAGGATGTTATGATCCCTTGCTTTCCAAACTGCTGAGCGAATTTTCTGCTGTGAAATGTCATTTAAGAGGTTAGGTAAATAGTGAGAACTATACAGAGCATATCATTTAGTGGTTACTAGAGTTTTTGTAGATCTTTATGCAAGGTACTGTGGATCTGTTATCAGTGAAGAACCCTGGCTTTTTCCGAGCACATACTAGAGTATAGCAGAAATTATTTGATCTGTGATGACGAGAAAACACTTTCAGAGAAAATTATATATTTAAAAATGGCTGGTATGGATACAGAAGGCACTAGTAGAGGAGCAAACAACGTTTCAACATTTTTTGGTCATCATCAGGTTCACAGATGACCGAAGAAGGTCGAAACATTGTTTGCTCCTCTACTAGTGCCTTCTGTATCCATACCAGCCATTTTTAAATATAAAAATTGTTTGAATTTGAATTTTGGTAAATAAACTTAGTCTGAGAGCTTTTTATTTGTCTGAATTCTGCCATTGTTTGTATATTTTGTGAAGCTTAAAATAAAAGTTAATGTGGTGGTCCCTAGTTTTTCTTGCAGTAGTTGGAGGTAAGCTGGATAAATTACTGAAGTATTTGATGGTACATAATGGTGGCAGTTGTAAATGCCAACGTGCAAATGTCAACAAAAATAAATGTGTCAATATAGGGGTTTAAAATGTAAAATTCACTCCTTCATAGATGTTTTAAACACCTTAAAGTAAATCAAGCAGCTATGTATAGAGAATGATAATAAATAATGAGACAAAAATAATACAGGTAATAAAATAGTGAGAGAATGGAAACACAAGATTTGATCTTGATGGTAAGAACTAAAATATAGAAAATTAAGTGTGATTACTAACCTGAAAAGTGTTACTAGAAATGCAATGTACCTTGATTTTCAATAATGTTGGAAGAATATTTAAATTTTGAGGTGAGGACATTACGTACATTTGTGGATTTTTCTTGGAAAAGCCAATAGTAATAGTTTCTTACTGTGACAAAAGAGGGGAAAATATAAATTTTATCTGGAGTTTAATAGAACAGTTTCATGCTTATTATTAATGAATATTATACAAATATATCTTGAGTAATTTGAAATATTAATAAGTGAGTGAAACTGTCAATGGTACACAGAATCCATAAATGATGACTAAAATATTGTAAAAAAGTATATACATGTGGTGTACCCATTTAGTGTTATATTTAGTAGCATTAAGAATATTTTCATCAATATGAATTGCAGTAGTTTTGATAAGCAAACAGTTCTACTGCAAATTTCCAAAATGTTATTTCATTAGAAAATTGTTTTGAAACAGGAATAAGAGCTGGCTTCAAGTGTTGTATTTTCTTGCATTGTTAAATTTAATATTTTATATGTAATCATTAAAGGCTATTCTCTCATTTTATTCTTCTTTCATGATTAGTTTTTAGTTAGTCTTTCCAACCTTTAAACTGGGGTGGGGGTATTTTCTTGCATTTTACTTATTTTCAGCTTGTATCATTGTACCTGCCCACTGTGTTTTTTACGTTAAAGAATTAAATATGTTCTGTATGAAAAGGCTTATTTTTGTGATTATTTATTCCTTATGTATCATTATTATGTGGATTTTAAAACTTAAAATTTTAAATCTAAAAATGAACTGCTTTTAATGAGTATGTTTTTATCTTTTAGTGAAAGTCAAAAGATTGTTCTAAATTGGATTTTCACTTAGACATTATTAGGAGTATTATAATGTAGATTTCAGTTTAAATTATTGTTAAAGAATTTGTGATTATTATGAATAAAGTTTAATGTGCTATGCAACAAAGTTGTGAGTTTAAAGGTTATTGGTTTTAAAATTAAGTTTAATTATTGGTAAGAGGAGAAACAAGGAAAGTGTAGCACACATGTATATCTTTTTTACTTGCTTTAGTGATGTGGAAATAACCATATTTTTTCAGTTATTTAGTTTGTGTTGTAATGGTGACAAAACATGAGCCAGAAGCCCTTATATTAGCGTGTTCTAACTGCTACGTTTCTATATTATCTATAGTATATGATGTCTCTTACAATTGAGCTACTACAATAACATTTACTATCTGGGTTAGAATGATTGGCATTATAATATCCTTTGCTGGCAGGTTATGATTTTGGCTAATATAACAGCTGACCAATGCCATGAGGAAACAAAGATCACATGGTGATGTTGTCAGTTGGACAAATAAAGTGAAATTAATTATTAAATTCGTGTGCACTTCCTTTAGCCAGTTTCTATGAGTAAGTCTCAAGTGAAGATATCTTTAAAGAATAACATGTTGTGATTGATTCTGTAGATTAATCCTGAGCAAAAGAAAGCTGTGCAGATAAACAATTTTCCTCAGATATCTGACATACCCGAATACTAGAGACTACTCTACTCGAGAAATATTTTTGTATATAATTAAAATATTTCTTATTTCACAGGTTTTGTTGAATGTAGTTTGTTTTTTTCCCCATCAGACTCCTTGGAGCTATAACCTTTATGAATAACACTGGCAGAGAATGAAAAGGAATGGTTTAAGTGAAGACTAGGAGATATACTCTCTGTGTTCTCAATTTGTCTTCAGTATCATAAGATTTTGGATGTGTTGCTGGGTTATCCCAAGTGCTAATAATGTTTCTCACGGTCTGAGGTATGGGATGGCAAGGAAAGATCATGGTGGCATCAAGTGGGATGAATGTTCCAATATTTACTCAGGGTGGTCTCTGTGAGACACCAAGGCACTTCTTTGTAAGCCTAGGTATCACAAAACACTGTTTGAGACACCTGTAGTTGTGTTATGGAAGGGGCACATTGGGCAGTGTTTTGTGTTTCACTGAAATGGCCTCAGGTGGAATAAATGATTTCCTGTTCCAATCTAGAAGGTAATAAAGAGCCTTCAAAGTTGGTAATGCATACTGTTAATGCTCCCAACTGCATCAGACAGCTGAGAAGTCTGGGATGTAATAAAATGTTTTGTCACACTCTTTATTATGGCAACAGTGGCATGCACTACTGCATGCTGAGTCATCCAGTATTAGATAAACAACAAATTTTACGAAGAATGCAACATCCTGAAAGTATGGCATTTGATAACATATGAAGTTATTTCATAATGGCCTTCACTCTAAAGTGATTCTTTGATGAAGATACCTGCATCTCTGCACTTTAGGGGATGCCTAATTTTCAACGTCCAGAGATGCAGGTATCTTCGTGAATGTTATGCCACTTGAACCAAAGTTCATCCATTTCAAAGAACACACTGCTTAAAATGTTCAAAGAATTGATGAACTTATACTACCCCCTTTTAATGTAACAGGCTTATCTGTTTTACATTACGCTCATAATGAAATGGGTGTGCTGACAGGAACCTGTTAGTTTAAAAGGGGGCAATAAAAGTTGATCAATTCTTTGAACATTTTAAGCAATCTTTTTCTTTGATATGGATGAACTTTGGGACAAGTGGCATAATATATGATAAGTCTTAATAGTACTGTGTTTAATATATATAACACTTGGATGAAAAGCAATTTGACAATTGTAATAGTCCTCAATGAGTTGTGGCATAGAAGAATTGATTCTTGAAAGAAGAGAATATCATTTAAAGTTCAAAACATGTGGATGAAGCCCTCAGTATCACATGGCTGCTTATACATATTGTTTATATTGCAATGAGATTACTGTTTGTGGGAATGTCCATATTCTGTTAAACAGGAAAACCAGGTGCATTCACCTTTCATGCCAACAAACACATAAACAAAGGTTGGTAACAAGCAACAACAGCTACAGCACCTACTACACCAATCAAGCTAAAAGAATTTAGGTTTGATCTGGCTATCAACTGGAGTGAATGCAGCAGTCATATTGCATCTAACATAGAAGTCCAGAAAAGCAAAGACTTGGCATTACATTAAATGTGCTCATAATGATACACTTGCACAAGACCGAGGTTTTAGTGGCTACTGGAGTAACCACAATCTTACTCAAACTTGCTGTGTAACACACCCTCCATGTTAACAAGTACTTAAGTCATTTGGTTAAACACTTTATCATGGTGAATACTGAAGCGAAAGGAGCATCCTTGACTTTGTCTTGAAAACATTGCATGCTGAACAAAAGTAGTTTAAGCATTCACATTTTAGGGATGAAACCTATTGCAAAAAAAATGTTAGCCAGTATTGGTTTTACAACAGGTAAATTATGTATGTTTTTTTTTTCATCAGCAGTATAGATAGGTGCTAAATTGAGATGTTAGCAGACTGAATAATACAACCTTCAGAACACTCTATCATTTCAGTAGTAACTGTCAAAAAAAATGGAAGGAACACCAAATATTTGTGTGGATTTTAAATGAGTGAATGCAGTATCACTGTTTTGCCTCAATTGTGATAGATTAACATCTCAGTCCATTGGAAGATACCAACTGATTCAGTCCAATAGACCTTTTTTTTTTGGATATTGGCAAGTTGAACCAGATGATGAAAGTAGATATTACACTGTTTTCAGCAGTCAAGACAGTGTATAATTTCTGCACCATACCATTCAGTCTGTGTAACAACACCACAACTTTTGAGCAGCAATGTAACACGCACTGAGAAGACTGATATGAGAGAGGAGATATCTATATGGATGGCACACTTGTCTTTCATCACACATTTAAAGGTGTATCTGAAAACCTGAAACTGGTATTCTAGTACTTCAAGAAAATAGACAAGAAATTAAAAACAGGAATGTGCATATAAAAGTTCAGTTTCTTAATGGCATGGTTCATAAAGATGAAGCATCCATTAATTCTTTAAAAAATCTTGTGATCAGATACTAGACCCTACCTTCCAACAAATGAAAACTACAGCTTTTGGGGTTTTTCTCACATTATCAATGGTCTGTGGCAAAGTTATACAAGATAATTCCACTTCTGTCTTTACTGACTATGATTCACATGTGTTTTTTTTTTATAAATTCATAAGTGCAAAGAAGAGTCCAGTCCCTAAAACCTATCTTATTTGAAATATCAGTGTTGACTTATCATCATCGAGATTCTCCACTTGTCCTCGGCACAGTTGCCAATGGTAGTGAAATTTGGGTGGTTTTGTCATAGGTACAGGAAGGGGTGAAGCATTTACCTGTTTTTGCTAATCATTCACTGAGCACTCCTGAAGGCTTATACTATATGAAGAATAAAGAACTGCTTGTAGTTGTAATATTTGTTAAACATTACCACCACTATTTATATCCATGATCTTAGGGAATTCTGTATAGAAAAGAAAGTCAAAAACAAGAATAAAAAACTGCAATTTTTCAATAGCAATCTATGGGCTATATAGAAAGATTGTTTTAACTATGTTGAAGAAAATTATATTTCACAAAATTTCAATACCTAAATAATTCTGTAATTCTTCATCTTTGAATAATTAAAATCTTACATCATAAAAAATGTGTGAACAAATAGTCTGTAATTAGAGTAGAAGCAAATCCCATGTTTTCACTGTGCTGAAAAAAAAACTTGTTTTCAAAGTTCTGTTAATATATATTATCTAAAACAACAGCCTTGACAACTGAGCAACAGTGAAAAATGTTTCATACCATGTGAGGTGCTCTTAACCAATCACAGCAGAGAATTAAACCTGGGATGTAAAGTCGTTCAATGTTCCTAAATCCTACTTTAAATTTGTCTTATGCTAAGTAAGACCTATTTTAGTATAAAAACTGAACAAGTGTAGTGAATTACAGTGGCAGGTTAATAGAGGTAATTTATAAGAAATATGTCTGTAATAGCTAATACTTCTAAATAAAAGAAAAATGAAGTACAAGATAAAATAAAAAAAATATTTTACAATGGTCTAGGGATAGTTGTAATAGAATTTATTTAGCTCTATTTATAAGTCTAAATTACCATTTGATTAGGTATGATTTAAGTTTTGTAGAGTTAGTGACCTGTATAAATAATCATCAAGTGCCAGGAATTGAGATCATTGATAAAGTTTTTAATTGTTTAATCAATCACTTCTGTAGGCTTATTTCCATAGTTTTAATAGCACAGCCCCCAATGGTAAATCTGTGGATTAATAAGCTTAAAACCAGGTTTCAATATCCATGGTGGGCACAGCAAAGACAGTCCATTCTGTAACTTTGCACTTAACTATAAAACAAATTAATTTCATAGTAACCAACTACAGTTTATAGATTTAAGTATGAATGTGCCACATTGCTTACTTAGGTACACTACAAAATTGATGAATATGAAGATTTGGTAGATTTACAATCAAATTTACTGAACATTCATTGTAAGTACAAGTGCAGAACTAACACTTGATTAATTGTGAATTTACTTTGGTTTAGTTTTAGGACTTTACAATGCATCAAATCTGAAATGGGAACTGATCTATTGGTAATATCAATTCCAGTGTTAAATCACCTTGAACCTAGTCATGCACAACATCATGACAGATGAATCTGTATAATATGAGATAAACAGCAAACTATCTGAAAGTTGAACCAGATAGGTTCATAGGTTGAGAGATCATCAAGTGGGTAGGGTAATTCATTACACACTATTACTTGGAGAAAACGAGAAGATGTCTAGTCACCAGTTACAGGCAGGGTTAAATTGCTGTAATTTCCTACATCAAGGAGGCTTCTCTACTGTGAGAAAATATCTTTATATCTTATTGGGCATTATGTTCCTACCTCAATAACAACAGACCAATTCTAAT
This sequence comes from Tachypleus tridentatus, assembly GCF_004210375.1. Lineage (NCBI taxonomy): Eukaryota > Metazoa > Arthropoda > Merostomata > Xiphosura > Limulidae > Tachypleus > Tachypleus tridentatus. The sequence goes on along the minus strand of NC_134832.1, from coordinate 129,695,015 downwards.
AGGTTACTGCCCTGAGATCAGTTTCTTGTCTTGTTAGGCTGTATGGAGTTAGAATCAGTTCTGAACACTGAGTAATTAATGTACTGCATAAAAATTAAAATGTGTTTAAAAATAATACCCAGATGGTTGCCCACAGAAACAATGGAGTGTGTATATTCAGTGGGAGAATTTCACTAATCAACAGGAAAAGTAGAAGAAATGAGAAACTGAAATTTAAACACTCAGCTGGTACACAACACATATAAAGATGCATCAGGTTTTTGCTATCATCATACTGTAGGTTACTGTAATATTAGTAGACACAAATATTGTCTTGAGAAGTGCTTTGAGTTTTATAACTTCATATTCTTCCCTGAGACTCTGAGGAATTCACACTCACATGCTTAGAGAAACAAACACTAATGCAAGTTAAAATCATGATACTTAAAGTTACCCACACACATTAAAATCATCAGTGTGTACATTAATAACATTGCACATCATACTAAATTTTAGATGTTACTGTCTGATACCCCAACCTGGGAAGAGGGTGGAACTTTTAACAACAAAGGTTTACATTCTGCTCTCCATTGTACAGCTATCAACCTTATTTTACTTAGCTCTACTGAATCAATCTTCCCTTGAAAATGCTTATTGTAAATATGAATATAACACATGTAAGATGGGTCTTGCAATAAATACCAAAAGATGCATCATGAAGCCCTGAAGTTAGCAATCAGACTGGATTACTATCAGATATAGTGTGCCTCAAGGATCACTACTCTTGCCAGTCCTCTTCAACATCTTCACCATGGATCTAACCAACTTGACAGTCCAAACAAATGCAATGTGCTAACCTTTACTGATAACATTTTGATGGACAGAAGAAGCACAAAGATTCAATTAAAGGCAAGATGCAACCATCTCGCAGCATAATGAGTAGATAATGCAAGGACAGAGGAATAATCATCAAAGCCATAGCCATGTTCTACTTATTCACCAACAGATACGCTGATGAGGAAGAACCATCACCATTCTTTTCAGCAGCTATCCAGTAGCACAGCAGTATGTCTGTGAACTTGTAATACTAGAAACTGGGTTTATATGTCTGAGATGGGCAGAACACAAATAGCCATTGTGTAGCTTTGTCCTTTACTTCAAACCAGACAAACCTTTTTGGATTACTTCTATTTGGAAGAAGTGATAAAGTGGCATTATTAGAACCATGACTGATAACTCAAATTACCAAGAACATCTTTGCAATGAATATCGCAGCATGAAATGGAACTGAAGAAGATTTCCTGCTTATGTTCTATCAGTCTTATCCACCTTTCTTCAGTTATGCACTGTTAAAGATCTGTACAAGGTATATACAGCTAGATAAGATTGAAAAAATAAAAAAACACCCATTTAAAACTGATCCTCATTTGTACTTTAGCCATCTATTAGGTCCTATTACACCTCACAAGTCTCAGCAGCATTACAAAGAGCCAACAATACTGACAAAGAAAACCTTCACAAGAGTTTTGTGGTGTAAAGGCCATGCATTCTATCATAAAGCCACTGCCCTTTTCGTGTGGGATATTCCAATTTCAACAACAACATTAAAAACACCAACCAAGCATGGAACTGTCTAAAGGCACCTCAAGAGACTGGGAGGTGGACAGGTGCCATGCAGCCACATTGAAATAATTGCTCAGCACCAGATTTCAAAAATTTCCATGTGGAAAACAAGTGGTAGCATTAGGCTCTACATAAATCAGCCTGGATACAAAATCTAAAGTTGGTAGAAGGTGACTTTAAGCATCTACTTAGAGATATTGTGGGCAGTCAATTGGTTTAAGTACCAAAGATGGATCCTGTACCATAAATTATTAGACAGCAAGTTGGGAATTCATTAACTTGTGGAGTAACAACATACTACAAAAGTCTGGAGAGCATCCAAACTTCTCGGAAGTGGCATAAAGATGAGGCTAGAAGCCACAAAGCAAGCTCTCCTTTGAATTTCTGAAGGCCATAAACTGCAAGTAGACGATGTTATTAACATATTATTTATGAATGGCTCATGAGCAGTACTACATACAATTCAGAATGATTGGTCATTCCCAGACAGATAACAGAAAACATGAAGCATTATCAACTGCATGGTAAGACCATCACCTAGATGTATGTGTCTTGGTAGGAAAAAAATAGATGAAAAAGCTAACAAAAAGAAAGAGAATTACACCTCTATATCAAATCTGATGCAAATGTACTGATAGAATATTGACCTCTTCTCCACTAAGAAGGCAAAAATACCAACCATGGGAAAATATTTATCAACACTCAAAGGGAATGAGACTGTTGGAAAGTAAAGCTTAATGTAACTGGGAAAGGCAAAAGATAGGAAAGTATTAGGAGAGCATACTACCAGGTCAATGTTAACATCAGTAAAGGAACTCTCTTCTATCTACTGTGGGCAACTGGTCTCTATATGAGAGATTAGTGTCTATCATCACCACCCCTGGGATTTCCATCTTCTACTCAACTTTTGATGCTGTATTATATTTTTCACTTATTGTATTTTCATCGTTAGTTTAAAGTATTGTATTGAGTTATTTTGATTTCTTGGTAGCTAGTTTGTGTTATCTTTTTGTAGTTGTGGTTCGATGTGCATCACATGAGGATTAAAAAATATATATATATATATATGTGTGTGTGTGTGTGTGTGTGTGTGTATATATATAAGTTAATTTTGTGACACGATTATTAGCATTTAATGTTAATGTTCAGGTCTGGGAAGATCTGGAGATAAGTAAAGTGGTGATTTTTGTACCTGAAACTAATATTAATTTCAGGTATATTCATTAATTTTTTTATATTTTTGTACAATTCCTGCATGTAGTTAACCACATTTGTGTTGATATGTCATGATCTTGTAAACATGTGCTAATCCTTTTATAGATGTAAGGCTACATACTGAGACCTTTGTTTTTAAATCTCAAACTGACATCCAAGCATTTTTGTAAGGACTTAAAGGCAGGCTACCTATTAAAACAGGCAATAACAAAACTTGTAAGATCTGAGGATGGCTTAGAATTAAATGCAAGCTATTGGTTGAAGTATCTAACCAATGATCTTGTGCAATTCCTTATTAAGGCTTTGGCTTAGTATAAAGGTGTAGTATTTCTATGTTCTAGCTTTAGTTTTCTTGCTTCAGTTGCAGCAGCCAGACAATAATGACACAAAATTAGAAGCCAGCTCGCAGTTTGATAAGTTAGGTATTAGTGTTCATAATAATATTGTTTGTCCACATGGGTTCATTTATTTTTTTGCTGTGGTTGTTAAATTTATTCTTTGTTTAACAATCCTTAACTAAGATTTTTAAGGATGGTTTTGGCTTTTATGTCAAGTGTACCTGAATACCACACCAATTCTGAAAGAAAAACTCCACGTGCTTTTGCTAAAATGAGTAGCTGTGCTGCTAACATAAGAATACACCCAACCTTGTAGCAATGAAAAATGTACTCCTGTCCCTAAACATCTTCTACAGTTATGTCTGTATTGGCAAAAACCAAATGCTATTTTATGGTGTGTATATATATTCATAAACTCACAGGTCTTTCCTAAAAAACTAATAATTTTCTTTTCATCTTCCTGTACTTTTGTTATCCACATACACAGTCAAATAATTAATTTTATTAATAGACTTAAAAGTTTTAGCTATGAGCCACACAGATTTAGTACTTCCCAAGTTAAATATTTCATATACTGTTAAGACTGTTTTTAATTTATTTTCATTAAATAATTAGGTATATTTACCTACCTATTTATTCTGGGTTTACATCTCACTTCATTTACTTATCTTTCTATTTTGTCTTCATTTGAGCCTCAACATTCTCAATACAAATGGTTATGATTGTACAGACATTTTGATGTTTGTAAATATTGTTAAGCATTTTCAGTAGGAATTTGTTGAAAATGAAATGGATATCTTAAAAATTTCTATAAATATTATTTATAACTTCTGTTGGTTGTGTTACTCATTATTAGACTATGTTTTTGGCCTCATGAATAAGTTGAAAGTTTTATCATGGGGCAGATGGCATACTACTTACAAAAAATCTTCCATATAGTTTTTGTACTTCAGTTTTATTATGGTTTACCAATTGTAAGGATACATAATACTTACTGAAGGACTTCAAAGTAGTGTTCTGTACATTAGCAGACTGTAGGGCAACTGCCTGTATACTGCAACTGCCATTCAAAAGATCCAAGTAATTCAAATATCCCAAAGAAAACTTAATGCTTGTACTTTAAAGAGGAATTGTCTAGACTTTATCAAAAAAAGCCACTTACAACTTTAATTTCTATTTAGTAATTACATTGGTAATACTCAGTGTTATATAATAACATATACATTAATTTTATAACTCACTTGTAATGCTCTGTTTTATTTTCTTTCATTAAAGCTCGTTTGAAGCTCGTGACCTGTCAAGTCAAAAAAGTAAACATAAAAAGGTGACAATTGTTCTATACCAGCAACTGTCCTCTAGCAGTTGTTGAATTTCCACATCAGTTTTATCATGGTTTGGTATAGATAATGTAATAGTTACTGAAAAACTCCCAAGTAGTTGTGGTGCATCAGTTTCATCATGATTTGACACTAGTATGAATAATGCAGTACTTACTAATATACTTCCAAATAATTTTGTTTGGTACATCAGTTTCAAAATGGTTTGACACTGGCACAGATAATGTAGAACTTACTGAAAGACTTCCATGTAGTTTAGGTACATCAGTTTTATTATGGTTTAACAATGATAAGAATAATGTAGTACTTACTTGGACATTGTGATGCCAAAGTGACCTAACTCACAAATAATGAACTTGAGTAAATGATCAAACCATTTCAGTTTGTTTTTTTTAAAAAACAGTGATCAATACCAAATGTATGTTCCAGTTTTAATCAATAGACATCACTGTTACTTGTAAGGATTTAATATTTTTGTACCACTAAACTACTCAGCATTATTAAAAAAATGACAATTAGTGGCTTAGGTGACTTTTGCTTAAAGCACATTTTCCATTAGGGTTGTTTTTTTTTAAATGTCAAGAAACAATAATAAATAAATTGAAATTTCAATACATTCACAGAGATTTACTAAAAACAACAACTGCACAAACAAATATTTTCATTCTAATAATTTGTGGCTACTGTTGTATCACTTGAGATGAAGGGAGTAAGGTTAGTCTTCCTAATTACGGAAATCCAACTCTCCATCAGAACTGTCCACATCATCTATTTTACTCTGTCTAACCTTGAAGGTACATACATATACCATAAAAGTGAACAAATGTGTGATAATAAATGAGAAATAAATGAGATAGAAATGTATATCTACATGCACATGTAACTACAGAACATTCAACACCTTACTTTTATCATTTTTAAAATGTTGTTCTACAAAAATAATTTAACTTACAATGGTCATTTTTGCATAACTGAAATCCCCAACAGCATGAGTGTGGGTTGGAACTCTCCAGTCTAAAGGGATTGCATTTAGATAATTTTTGCAAGAAACACTAGCATTTGTTAGTCAAGAAAATACAAAAAGTCATTTTTGGATTTTGTGAGTTAGGTCACTTTTGCATAACAAAATCCAGTTCTATCATTGTTTGACAATGGTAATTAATGTTGTACTTACTAAAGATCTTCCAAATAGTTTTAGTATATCAGTTTATCATGGTTAATATTGGTAAGGATAATGCAGTACTTACTGAAGGACTTCCAAGTAGTTTTGGTACATCAGTTTTATCATGGTTTAATATTAGTGATGGTATATCAAATGTTGATTCCAATTCATTTAAAAATGGCAGCTTTTCACATTGTTTTCTCTCAGGGTAAGATAATGCTTTAACCATGGTGTCAGTAAAAACAGGGAAATCCTGAGGATGACTAGTAGAGAGCTTATTGTTTATATGAGTGTCATAAGTGCATTTTGATATGTCATTGCAACAGTAATTAGCAGAAGAGGAAGAATGACTCTTTATGTCATTACAAGATTCTTCAGGGATTTTCTGTGTGAGTGTTGAAAGAAAGGACCGAGTTGGCAAATCTGGTGGCCACTCTGGACTAGGATCAGCTTTTACACTACACATTATGTTACCACACTTTCCATCACAACTGGAATTAATCGTTTTAGTTGGATCATTGCTTGAACACTTTGGTACTTCATTTCCTTCAGCAACAGGTCTGCTGTTTGATGTAGCATTGTAGGAGATTCTGACTAAATGACCAAATTGACCAACAGGCAGATAGTCACTATCTGACCGTATGATATCTGGAAATATAGCAGAACACATTTGATAAGACTATCTAGATTGAAAAAAATCCTATTATATCAAGAGTTTTAAATTATAAACTACTATGTAATAGGTCCATAAAATACACTGTCCTATCACAAGTATCTATACATGTAGTCACAGATGGTGGGAGGAGCCAGTATCCTGCTAAAGCAACACACTTCTCAGTAGATCAAAACATTTTGCTGTGGTTCTTGGAACATATAATTGAACTTAGATATACAGATAATCTGTAAACTTGTCTCAAACTAAATGAGGAGAATGAAGGACATAAGCACTGAAACATCCCAATCAAACTTTTAACAGTATAATGTTCATATTATTGCAATCAGTCTATCACTTCAAATTTGAGTCACTCCATAAATTTTAAAATTTCCTGTTGATAAACTTTGAATCAAACAAAACGATGCAATTTATATTCCAGTTCTTCCAAAGTATTATATGCATGGAAAGCATGCAGCACAAACCTCACAGGTGATATCTATCCTTACACAACTATATTAGAAAAGACCTGCAAAACATTTGGAGTTAAATTAGAATCTTTATGGCATAACTTCCTTAAATACACATATATCTAGAATAATACAAATGGATTCTAATCTGAGACAATCAAATCTATAAGTTCACTTGTGTTAGGCCTGACATTAAGTATGCTTTTATTAAGTATGGCCTACATTTGATAGAGATAAATCAACACAGTAACTTTTGCATGATTTTTTCTTTAGTTTAGTTAGAGCTAAACAGTACCACACTTAAAACTATCAATAAACTTATAATGCTATTCTATGACATAACATTAGACATTTTTAAAAATTTGATGAGCTTTTATTGTAATTTCTTTTCAGGCACCCTGTGCTACTATACCAAGAGTAAAAGATACAAAAACCTATGTTACCTTATTATTGTCTATGTTAATGCTCAAGATACTATCCTTGGTGATAGTAACTGTGTTACCAAAACTAGCTTGCTGTAATTAATAATAAAGATTTTACCTTTCATTGTGCCAAATGAGTATCAGTTTTTAAGTTTTTTTACTCTTAAGAAAGCTTTTAACATGTTGTTGTACAACAGGTCTACTAAAGTATACTTGCATCTGTTTTTTTTGTTTACATCTTTTGAAATGAAATGTGCACTCATCTGCACATACATAGTAAGGTGTGCATGCATTTTCAGGACAGTCAAAAGCTAAGTATTATTATAATAGATTAACTGCACTAAAGTTGCTGTATGTTTGTTAAAAGGCTGATTTGTAACACTTTAACACAAGTCTAATAAATGTTTTTTATAGATTTTACTTGGGATTTTGGAAATTTTTAATTCCTTAAAAATAAATGATGTGTTGAGCAACACAGTTTTCCTAAACAGGGTGAAGAATAAGTTATTTGCTGTCTTTTCCATTTGCAAACACTACTGGAAGTTTTGTGATAATTATATATTTAGTGTCAGCAACAACATTAATGTAATATACAGAGGCTGATTGATGTTATTATGACTTATGAATAAATTATGTTTCAATATATAATTTTACAGTAAAGAATTATGTATTAACCTTCTTAAAACTACATTTATCACTCCCAAAAAAACATCCAGTTTCTACATCTGCCAACATTCAACAAAAACTAACTTATAGAGAAAACATGTTGAAGAGTTTACTAAACATTGATGAGTGAAAGAACATAGCAAGTTTTTGTAACCAGTGCTTAAGGCTATACAACAGCAATGGAAGATCGCTGTTGTAACACTGGTTTCTTTAATCATGGTTTTATCAAGCTGTAGTTTATAGGTGGTGGTTATGATTTTGCTTTTCAGTTTAATTATTACATTTGTTATCATTTCATTATCATGCATTTGACTACAAAAAATTACCAATATCATTCATTGAGAACTAAAAATGGGAGCAAACATTAAAACTACATGTTCAAGAAAGCTTTTCCAAACATCTTTACTTGTATCTTGTGCCAAGCAGTGTTTCTCAACCACCAGTCTTTAGTCAGCAGCAGTCCAAGCAGTACATCACAGACATCTTGCTTGTCCATGGGATTTCACAACAGAATATTTATAGGCAAATCATAATGTTTTTTTCATTCTACTTCCAATTTTGTGATTTGTGATAATTTAAGGGTGGGGGAAATCCAAAATGATGGGAAACACTGGCCTAGAGCAGTTTGCTTTCTTTCTGTGCCTTCAGACACCTTTCTTACCGAAAAAAAATAGTGAATGTCACTAGTGCTTTTCATATACAACAGCAGTATTTACATTGTCAATAACAAAAGTTAAAGTACAGACTACCTGAAACAGAGCCACAAAGTTATAAGATTGTTAAAGTTTTAACTTACATATTTAACTTTCCCTTTATATTTAAATATATATCACTAAATCATATCTTGCCATCACTCCCTGAAACTATAATGCAACAAAATATAAATTTGCATATTAAAGATTTTTTAAATCCAGCTGTGAAACAATAGTAATATTGCTCTGTTGTCATCAAGTTCTCAATACCATTGAATAATCTCAAGAGAGTAAATCACATTAACCAAGCATCATGGTTGTTTCAGATATTGACATCCTAAGCTCCAACAACCTGTAACTGCTTCTCTGAAGTTCTACAATTTCCAAAAATGTTAACATTTTGCACCCCCTTTGATAATGTTTCTTCTATCTATCTGGTACATCTCTTTATTTATACTTGCAGCTCATAAGAAGCAAGAATTTTTTAAATAGTGTCCAGGACTCCAGACACTTACAGCAGGATAGTGTTATAAGATTTTACTGGAAAAAGTATTTAATCTGAAAAACAAAATCAACCATCCCAAATTAAATACTGTTCCTAAATACAATATAATGCCTCTGGTCTTTAATATACATATGTATATATATTTTTATACCTTGTTTATGCTTATAAACCCAAAATAACAATATATTTTAAATATATGTTTTTATACATGACATGGCTTGACCTCCCATATACTGAAATTATTATTTCACTTTATAGTTTGGGAATGTACAAAACCTTGTTACTGTCATAAGGAGCTTAACAGTAAAGAAGTACACGTTAATCATCATTCAATGTTTCAAGTATTATTTTCATATATGTTTAAAATATGCACCTCTGTTATTGAAATGTTTTTCCATTTAGCATGATGTCTTTTCTGTTAAATAAGTAACTCTTAACAACATACATGGTATAGAGCTGGAAGTTCATACTAAAGTTTTCATTGTATCTATTGTGCCATAATTATCAGTGCATTTAACAAGTTTAAACAGGATTTCAGTGTGTTTCTAACAATTGCTTATCTGCTAGGATGAATAGTGTTCCTGGAACTATGATTTTTATGAGGTTTCAGGTGTCAGGAACTACTATTTTTCCAGAATTTCCAGCATATCAAGAACCATTATTGGAATGAATTTTCAGTTTCTTACATAACAAAACTGTCGCACATTTTGCCACTGTGATTTATCTGAGTTTTAAATTTGTCTATACCAAGGTTTTCAACATGTCTAGCACAGTTGTTTTCTACAAATTTTTATGTCTATACTGTGACTTAACAGTGTTCTTGTCTATGTTTATCACTTTGGTTCACCAGAATTTCTTCTGTTCTAATATTGTGGTTCACTGTTGTTTTGAATTATTCTAGTCCTGCTATTTACCAACATTTACAATGCATATGGCATTTTGTATGTAGTAACTGGAGTATTTGTACATTAGCTTTTAATGAATAATTTATTTTTTATTACACAAACTAACAATTATGATGAAATTAAATTTGTTATTTGCTTGAATCTTAGAATAATCTCTCAAAAAAAAACTAAATTTATAGTCTAAAAGGTTTGTTAAAGATTTTAATTAATAAATATTAATACATCTAGGTATTAATTTATTAAAAGAAATTGTTAAATATAATTTTGATTACTTGCATTAAAGACAACATTTCCAAAAAAATTACAAAACTACCATAAAAATGTAGTTCAACTTTCAATTAAACATTCTTACAGATACAGTACTATTTGTTTGTTTATTTAAAGGATTTCATTTCAGCTTAAGGGCATGGGTACAAAATAAATGATAAGAAAAGTGTCTTATTGAATTGAGAAAGATCATAACCTTATATATTAATCACAAAACTGTTTTTAGTGTTATCAGGATATTTCAGTCTCATGAAACAGTTAATTAGTTTTTGTTATAGTTATAATCAAAAACCAAAACAATTATGTAAGTTTCATCACTTGTTGTTGTTTATTATCAAAATAAATAACTTAAAAATAACTTATTTTCATTTCAGGTATGCTGTGTATATATCAAAAACTTTGAATTTTGGTATTTATTACAAATCTATCAAGGTATTTCTCATTAAGGATAATTTTGAACAACAGCCATCCATGCTAATATTTTGTGGTAACAAAGTGATTTGACCTTGGCCCACTACCTCCAATATCCAGGGCTCTACCACTAGGCCAACCTGTGCCCTACTTGAAAACACTGCAGACTGAAGTGTCTTATAGTATTTATTTAACAAAATGAACTCACTGACCTGTTAATTATACATACTGGATGTTTCAAGTAAATCAAAATAGTTTTTAAAATAAACCATGAAGATATGCTGCAATACTTTTGCCATTTTCAAGTATATTAAACAGTCTTTTAAAATAAAACATTAATGTATGTTTTAATATAAAGCTTTCATGGTGAATACTGTTTTTGTAATACTAAATACATCAATATTCATGTCTGTTACCATGCATACCTATTTCAACATGCTGTTGTAACATAATGATTATTACCTGCAGGTGAAAAAACATTTCCTTTTTCAGCTTTGGAAAAATCCTGAAAGTTACATTCAAAATTATTATTTTAGTATTGGAAATTAATATTTTCTTACAGTACTTTAATATCAAAATCTGTTTTTACTTTAATCAAATTAATTTAATAATATTTATTTGAAATACATTTTCTACTTATAAACTTTCAAAACCAAAGAGATGAATATGTGATTGCCATGCTAACAGAGCTAGGATATGAGAAAAAACACTTTTATTGTGAAACATTTCTTAAATCAAATCTTTTGAATGAGGGGACGATTTTTAACTACAAGTTAGGCTGAATTGAAGAACACAGCTAACCATCTTCTTGAAATATTTAAGATATACTGAATTTCTGTAGAATCAAAAACTCAAATATACATGATTATGTACCATCTCACAGCAACAAACATCTTCCAACTTTAGTAAACTTGACACTTTACATCAACTTTAGGTAAAACATCAGTTATGCTATATTAAAGTTTCATCTTCCTGAACACTAAACTTCTTCCTAAAAACAAAACAAAAAATACTAGATGCAAATGTAAAGACACTATTTCAAGTAGCATGAAACCTCTTTACCTTCTGAGCAGTATGTTCAATAGTCCTGTAGCCTTCTTGAACTATTCTTATCAGGTGTAAGGTACTTTCATTTTCAATCCATAAATCATCTAATTGGGACTGAGGTAATCGTTGCATTGCTATATAAATAAATAAATAAATAAAAAATATTCATGATACTACAGACAATGAGAAGTTTGAACAGAAGATGTATTACACAGTTAAACTGAGTTGTGTTGGTTTTGCAACCCTGTCTAAATCTGACACTTAACTGTGCATTAGCTCCATTGGTAACACTGCTGTGTTACTTTGTGACAACATACTAAACCTTGTATGCAGTATACCATACAACATCATTTATGCACCTGTTTTCCATAGTATACCCATTTTCAAGATTCCAATGCTATTCTGTGGTTGACTTCACATAAACATAGACATTTTAAACTATCAATATCTGTCAGAAAAAAAGTCAGTATAAACTGGTTGGAGGGGTTGTTTCACTCAAAATGTCTAATACATGGTGAAGTCAACCTTGTATCACCAGAAACCCTAAATCTTGCCTCTTTATTTTTACTGGTACATAAGTAAGTCAGCTTAGAGAGAGCTGGGCTGACCACCAAATTCTTTGTGTAAGTTGTCTGTTGCATTTCCCAAGTTAGTCATCAAAGCCAACTTAAGCTCCATTAGTTTCCTAAAGCCAAAGAAACAGCAGCTACAGCTTATGTTTAACCTCTTCCACTTGTATTGCAGTTGCATTAATCTCTGTATTTTGCTTATCTTACTATAATGAGCTGTTCAACTTCACAATATGTTTAATGATGGGGAATCAAAGAGCAGCTGTCACAACCTTTTGATTTACATTCAAAATTTAATTAAACAACTTCATTACTAATGTATGTCGATATACTTGGCATCAAAATGTAGTTTACAATTCAAATTTTAATATATGGCTTTAATTTCTTAATATTAAAAGAAGCCAACTAAATAAATTTTCTTTCTATCCTCATATGGTCTCCTGAGTTTGGCACAAACTATACTTACAGTATAGATTTTTGTGAGTCATAACCTAAACTTACAGCCTCTAACCTCATTGCTTTACTGAGATATAAAAAAATGAAACCCCATTCCACGCCCTTCTCATCACATCCTGTCTTTCAAATGTCAATAATTCTCTTTGACATGATTTTATTAGCACATTTATAGCTCATAAAAAGGGAAAATTTTGTTTTACTGAATTACTTTTGAAAGTTGCCCACTGTGACGGGATTTTGAAATATTCTATTTAAGTTTCATTACTTGCCAATGATAGAGTTCACCTCAACTACTTATCGGAAGTTTTAAACCCATTTGTAGCTTTATCAGAAAGACAGATAAATTACATTGGTTTTATGATATAATTTCTGTGTATAGTAATAGTTTGAGTTATAAACTGTGTATATAAATTTAATAATAATATTTTAACACCAACATGATTGCAAAAAAGTTAGCTTATGGTACTTCGTCTATTTTATGTTTTCAAAAGAAAATAGTAAATAGTTATACGTATGTAGTAATAATACTAGTATACTTAGATTACCGCACTATCTTATATAAACGATGTAAATCTCTTTACAGTAACTGTATATGTTTGTTTGAAAAAAACTATAAAAATTGCACATATTACCTTCACTGTAGTGTTTTGCTGAAGACCAGAAATTAGAAGTTTTTGATACATTCTTCCCATGGAATCGTTTACTTTTATCCCTGTCTTTCTTTGCTCCGAAGTTTCTGAATAGTCTTCCTAAACCGCCTTTCTTTTTCTGGTGATCGTTATTACTTTTTCCATTTTTTCTCTCTAAAATTGTATAGATCTTTGCATTTCACAATACGTACATTGTAGAAACTTTATATATTAACTGGATGAGTTGAAAGTCCTGATTTTTACCTGCTGTTGCGAAATGTATGTGTGGAATACCGTAAATCTGCGGAAATAGGACGTTTAGGCTTATTGAACTCCATTTGTTACCTACAATGATGCTGCGATATAAAGATCACATTACTGTCTGTCACATGTTATCTCTGAAACCATCAGTCTGAGATAAAGTGTGTCATAAAAAATTGTAGCGCACAATGATATTACTTCATAAACGTTTTCTGTAAGGGTCTATTGCAAGTTTTTAAATCAGAAATGTTTTACTTTAATAGATGGCGAGTTTTAAAAAATGTGAAAATTTATGCATTTGGATGACATTAAACGGATAACGAAATAAAATACCTCCATTCACGGTAACCTTCAATGGGTTAATGTTGAGGAATGTCACAAAATAGGCCAATTCTATTATAATAAAAAACCTTAATATTTAATGAGTACAATGATTTAATTTAACATCAATTTTTATGGAACACTTTTCTACAAACAGTATTATTTCCCTGCTTTTATAAGGACTATCGCAAGAGTAGTAACATGTAAATAATCATTTATGATGTTAGAAAAACACGTAAGTTCAAGAAGTCGACTGAAATTTCTATCACGGTAAATAATCATTTTAGTCAAGTACAAACTCAAGACTTTCAGTCAATTTCTTCAGTTTAATAAATACGATTCTTCGATACCTTCAAGAATAACCATACATTCACAGAATAAGCTTATATCATTACAGAATTAGGTATGGAACCATCCCTAAATAAAAATTCTGGACCTACAATTAAAATTAGATGTTTGTTAAGTGCTACACTTAAAATTTCTTCAAGAAATTGCTCCCTATCCCTCATGAGTTCTCTTGCTGAATCTTGAATTTACTTTTAAAGTTATAAAATATGGATGAAAAATTTGAAAATGTGGTGGAATTTGTAACTATGCATTTCCTAAAAAAACATATTTTAAACTTTTTAAAGTACTTATAATGATTAGACATCTATTTATCATACACAAATGAATGGTATTTATTTATTACCAAGCAAATTCATAGGAATTTCTTGAAATCCTCCACTTTCATTAACTTTAGTTATTTTCAGAATTAATCATTTCCAAATGAAAATTGTTTTTTTTCTTATTTCAACAGCTATTGTCCAGATGTATAGTCTGTACAATTTCATTTACTTTTTATACCTCCCTAACTCACTGAAATGTTTGCCAAAAAGAGCTTATTTAAATACAACTTGAACCTTACCATCAGATAATAAAGAGCAGGGTTCATAGCAAAACCACGAATTTGAACTAAGGCAGCTAAAATAGAGATAAAATAGATTAATAAATATAAATTATATGAATTATTTGATATGAACACAAAACGTAATGTTGTTTTTAAACATATTATGAACAAACTTAGTTTTATCACAGCTATTCAGATTTTAAGAGCACAAATTTGTTTTAGACATTAAAAAAATTATAAACAAAATTTTATTTTATTATAATTATTCAAGACTCATAGTACAAATATAGATTAAAACAAATCAGTAAAAAAAGACGTTGCAACAGTATAATTAAATGATAAAACATGTGAGTGATAAAAATATTATAAATCTATGCATTACTTTCTTTAAGTAACTATTATTTTGGATTTCTGCAGTCAAATCAAGAAAAGTAAAAACGGAGAAGCAAGCTGGATGACAATTTCATGATGAACCACCTTTCTAAGCTGGTATGAGTGTTATTTCAAAATCCCATAAAACTATGTCAAACATTTTAAAATTGTACGATTGATGAGTTTTATATTTTTATGTTGAAAGTAGACTCAAGTTGATTTTTTTTCACCGAAGCTGCAAATTTAGTTTTGGTTGGCACGCCTTGATTTTACCCTGGACTTAGGATTATCATCCGACTAATTTTTTCGGTGTTTATGTGTGTGTGTAATTTTAAACCTACTTAATTAAATCTACAGATACTACCTCGGTACCATTGAAGAATTGAAATATCCAACATGGCTGCTGCAGCATCTAAGTGTCCAAATCTTGTTTTTTTTTTATTATCTGTGGCAACGATTTTGGCGTCTACGATAAATTTTGAGGATCAAACAACCCATTTCTCAATTCATCTAGGTTATGCAATCTGCATCAGCAGAAGTCATTTAGTGACTTATCTAAAACTTCACAATTAAAGAAACAGCTATCTCTTACTCACTGTTGCAATCATCAACGATTATTTGAAAAGGTAGTCACATTATCATGCTGACCTAAACAGAAAACAGAATAGTATTTTAACAAATTAATACTAATGATAACATAATTCACATAAGTCATAACATACATTTAGAAAATGAACCATCTATGATTTTGCCTTAACGAACAATCTATCACTTACAAAAAAAGAGTGAGCAATTGATTAGCTGATCTCAAAACATAGCCATATATGCCAGGATCATTTTGAGAGTTGACATAAGAGGAGGGTATGACCATTTATAGTTTATGTCTTACTACAGTCACCTTGAATGTTTTTTAATGCCGCTGTAATTTAGGTGAAATGACAATTGGATTTTTTTACTATAAATCCTTGTCATAGACACCAAAATAATTGTCATAGCCGAGATAAAACCTGAAATATGACTACTTAAACGTTGTGATAACCATCTGGGATATTTCAGTTTTCCCGAGAATGTTGAGACTGTACCAATACAAACCTTTTAGCAATTTGTCTGAAATATATAAGAACCACTAAAACATTGCGTGGACAATATTTTTAGGTTGTTTTGGTCTGCTGTTAGACTAATTAGTTTCCTACTAGTTCGACTATATAAGCAAGCATAAAAGCAATATTTATATTTCCCATTTTACTTTAATTCATATGAAATATTATTTTAAAAACGTTTACTCCGCATTTTTCAATAAAATTAACATCCTCATGGCTATATTACGTACAGTGGCAATTTTAAGGTTGTTTGGTACCAGATGCTAATAATTTTTGTGGGCTCTACATCCCATGTAATTTTACAAAGAATAAAATCATCAATGAACTCCCATTAAGATCATAGGCCCTGGGGCTGAGCTTCCTCTAGCCCCTACCTAAATACGCCACTGCTTTACATTAGCGAGCAGAGCAATACTTGGTAATCACGTAGCTCCAAAAACTGTCAAAGACAAAATAACGATAAAAATAACATATTTTCCTGTACCGGTTTAATAACTATGATCGGGGTCACCAGTTAATTTTCATAAGCTTTGAGAGTTTAATAAAACTTTCTACGTATCTCTCTAAATAAAGCATAGTTCCCATATAGGGCACTAGTAGTTAAAATATCAATTTAAAATAACAATGTACGAGTTAAATAGCTTTCACCTTAAAGGCATGGTTTGAAAGTGTGATAAAGTTGGTTTTGTTACAACACACATTTTCACCTGAAGTTTTACGTTTTGCTGCTACTTTTAAAGATATGCATTACTGTAAGATAAAATTGGCAGTATTAGTTCAAACTTTTAATAAGATATCTACACCAGTTAAGATGTGTCAGTGAAAACCAACCTATTAATTTCGTATTTGATTTGGTTGTTGCTATGCGCAAAGCTACACAATGGGGCATCTGTGCTCTGCTACCACAGGTATTATAACCAGAGTTTTAGTGAAATAAGCCCTTAGCCATCATTGGGTGAGGGGGGGGGGAAATTTCACTTAGGTCTACTAACTGTCATTTCAATCTGTAAACCTAAACACTGTCACGTCATATCGCACGCAAATATACACATTGTCTTTTTCACTCAAAAGTTATTTTTTTATGATGAAGAGTGTATGTATTGTAAACCAACCAACAGCACACAAAGGGACAAATTACTGACAGTTTTTAATGAATATTATTTAAATAATGACGCTAAATGACCACCGTTATGAATTATTATATTACTCTACAGTGGTATACGATTAATGACAGAGAAGAAACTTTCACGTTTTATTATACGGAACAGTAAAAATTAATATCAGTATTAACGGTGTATTCACACGCTCACTTGTTTCATATACGTTTAATCGATAATTTATTGAAGAAAAATACTACACTCTGCAGAATTACGAAGGCGTTTTCTGTAAAGAAAAAAATCACCACATTACGGCGGCGTTCGGAAACAGATTGCATGTATCAACGTAAGTAAGTACCTTCATTCTATTGCTCAGGCGTAACTGTACCATCTACGGTGTGGAACAAAACGTCGTCAGAAAGGCTGTATTTGTCGTCAATTCCCGGTTCTGATGCAGCACCGAGGTCAAGCCGCTAAGTTGGAGGCCTCTGCGCCACTTTTCACGCAGTACAAGTACTAGCTTCGTGCCGACGTGTTACACATAGGCCTAACTCTTGATTTTATTCGCCAATAAATATATTTTCTTATTGATATATTGTTATGTAGTAAATTGGTGAACATTTTCCATAACGTTCTCAAAGAATTATTATTATAATTATTCTTCTGTGCTTGTCTTATATATTATAATAAGGCTGTTATTCTGGTCCATCTCCAGAGAAAATCTGTATGTCTTTATTGCTACCGAAATATATAAAATAAATAAATATTTATTTATTGATGTACACATAAATACATATAGAATTTTAACGCATTTCACAAATGTAGTTTGTACTGCACGAAATTTCAGTCTTTTTTTATTATTATTATTCACTTGGGTACCCTGCTGGGACAACGGTAAGCCTACAGATTTTCAACTCTAAAATCAAGGGGTTAGATTCCCCTTGGTGCACACAGCAGATAGCCCGATGTAGCTTTGATATAAGAAAACACACACACACACGCATATATTTTTGCACACATACAACCACAGTAAACAATTATTATTTTAGTATTTGAAATATTAACTAACGTTTTGAAAATCTTATTGGTTTCCACGAAAATAATTCAAAATGTTAAATTTCTGTGAAAAATCCTTGTTGCGAAACAGAGATGTGTAAAAAATGTGCAAATAGTAGTTAAAATGTAATAATAATTACTATAGAGAAACATCTAAGGGGTCTAAGTAACCAATCCCCATTTTTAATACAATCTGAATATCATGTTTGTGATGGTGGCCCAGGTGGTTAAGGCTAAATTACAATTTTCAGCTGGAAAATATTAGTTTTGAAAGTTGTGGATGATGCTGATGACTGGCTGTCTTCCTTTCAGTTCAAAATTAAGGATGACTAGTGTTTGTGGAGCTTCACGCGAACATTTCGAAACAAATACGAACATTCAGCCTGGCATAGCCAGATGGTTAAGGCACACAACTCGTAATCCGAGTGTCGCGGGTTCCAATCTCCGTCGCATCAAACATGCTCGCCCTTTCAGCCGTGGGAAGGCTATAATGTTAGGCGACTGGTTTCAATTCTACGAATCGCAAATTGCGCACCGAGCGCCCAAACCACCTGGACTGTACTTGAAAGAAAATCGAAAAAGGTTGCAACATTTAATACATTTTGACTTTTTTTTTTTTAAATTGTAAGATAATGTTTTGATAGACCTTTACAAATATAAATAAAAGTATGAAAGGTTTGGACAACATTCAAATAGAACGTTGTACTCAAACATTTTCCAAACTTGAGACCACGCACGGTCCCCATTACTGTGAAATGTATTGTTGCACATTATTATTTTATATTATAGAAGAAAAAAAAAAGAATGTAGTAGAGGATTGTTTGTTTTTATATAACATGCAAAGCTACTCGAGGGCTATCTGTGATAGCCATCATTTAGCAGTGTAAGACTAGAGGAAAGGCAGCTAGTCATCACCACACATCGCCAACTCTTGGGCTACTCTTTTACCAACGAATAGGGGGATTGACCACCACATTATAACGCTTTCACAGCTAAAAAGGCGAGCATGTTTGGTGTGACGGGGATTCGAACCCGCGACCTTCGGATTAGGAGTT
Organism: Tachypleus tridentatus; assembly: GCF_004210375.1. NCBI lineage: Eukaryota > Metazoa > Arthropoda > Merostomata > Xiphosura > Limulidae > Tachypleus > Tachypleus tridentatus. The sequence goes on along the minus strand of NC_134832.1, from coordinate 129,675,519 downwards.
GTGTGTCTTAACCACCTGGTATTTGAGAGGAAGTGAATAAATCAATTTTAAGATACTACCAACCGCTCGTTCATTACTTCGTTTTAGGACAAAACTCTACAAGGAGATGTCTGAACTTTGTCCACTGTACGACTCGAAGCTGCAATTTTAGCACTGAAAGTCCGCAAAACCTACAGTTGAGCTACAGGAAAACCGAACCAATTGTCTTATGTGAACTGTAAACAACCTCTTATATCAACATCGGGCTTTTGGACCACGATGCTTTGATTACACTACTAAAAATTAAACTGAGCTTCTGACAACATAACTTAGAAAAACAAGTATTAAAATTATCTTTAACTATGAAAGGGTTTTTCAGAACAATTTTTCACCAAATATTTAGGCACATTTCTGCCTATAATATAAAATATTAACTAAATAATTTATTCACAGATCTTAAGGATCATTAGTAATATTCAAAGATCATTTTATTACTATAGTGCATCTAGCGTCTGTTTGTTTTAGAGCAAAACCACATTGAGGTATCTGCTATGTCCAGCGCAGGTAATCAAACCCCGGATTTTAGCGTTGTAAGTCCTTAAACTTACCACTGTTCCACTGGGAGAAACATCCAGTGTGACGTAAACTTATAATAGTGTATTAGTATAAAGCGCCCAAACACATGAAGGCAAACAGATAGATAAGTTAATGAATAAACACCTATTACTTTAAATACAAACACGTATTTATACATGTGTTATTTGGAGAATGAATTATTAATAGGTGATACAAGTACATTTCGAGTCCTAGAACACAAGTTTTGTTATCGTGAAATATACAGGAATTCGAGGTTCACGTGCTTTATCCAGAAAAAGGCCTTGTGCTATTTTCACATTACACAGCTGGTGTTGCGAATTCATTTCACAACGTAGAAGTTATTTGATGATTCGAAACGTGTACTCACTAATCTATTTATTTATACGCTCATAAAATTTGTAAACGTTTTATATCATAATGAAAAAAATTCGTTGAAATTTTTAGTTTTTGAGACAGTAAAAATATGATCTGTTTTTATTACTGACTTTATTTCGAGTAGCTACTGGAATAAATTGTGAAAGCGCTGTTTGCATTCTGTTGCCTCATATAATTCTGAAAGGTATTTTATATAAAATAATAAAACAGTTTCAACGAGTAATGCATTCACTCAACCGTTGATGTAGCGGTAAGTCTGTGAGCTTATAACTCTACAAAATCAGGTTTTGATACCTGTGCTTAATAACAGAATTAAAGGCCATTAACTATAATATAACCATTTTAAAGTTCGTTATTTTATTAAACATTAAAAGTATTTAATTTTAGTCACTAGATAGTTCCATGTCGAAGTGTTTGTTTTCTTCCTTGTTGTAATACAAAAGATTAGACACATATTACGGTTACAACCTGTTCAAACGTTACAATCGTTTCATATAATTTTTAACACGAAATACGAAAATTGTAACGGATTTACTGTTATACATTTATTTTAATACTTACGTTTCTTTCATTTTAATGCACGTGTATTGCTCTAGTCCCACCTGTTCTCTAAATTTGTAAAAGATTTTCGAGAGCAAGAATCGACAATATATAGTTTACGAAAACCCAAGTGTATCTTCGAACATTGTTGAATATTTGAGAATCTCGCCTTAAAGTATATAAACCGACGCAATGAGAGACAAAACAGAATATTTTTGGGGTTGCTACAGTTAGTACAATATAAGCCTCCGAAGCTATAATTGTTGTAAACGTTTAGTAATTGGAAAACTACAGATATTTGACCAGTAACATTTCTAGATTTCGAACATTTCAATCTTCAGTGAATTATCTTCGGACGTTAATATTTCTACAAGGACATTAAATATTTTCATCGGTAAAAAGTCACCTTGTAAGTAGTGCAAAGCCAACCAAGAAAAGACAGCTAGCTAGCTTAAGCAAGATGTAGCAATATCAACTCAGAATTAATTTGCTCGTCGTGAGAGCTGGATCGTCGATAAAATATTCATTTGTAGACCGGATAGAAGACTCAGTATAGTTTGTAAGTTTGTAAAGCTCTTATATATAAACCAGTATTGTAATAACTGTTATTATAAATTGTATTGTTGTTTGAATATTAAAATATATTTGTGTTAAGAAAGAAAACTGTGTATCAATCCTGGTAGCAAATATCATAAATTTAATACATATTGAAATTCAATTAACTTCTACATTAAAATTAAAAGTTCCAGTTATTTGAAATCGTAATACGTAACATTACAAATCGGAGACTCGTCCAAGATAAATTGTAATACAGAAAAAAATAAAAAGGACACAATTTATAACACATAAATATGATTTAATGTGTGGCTACCAAGTGTTGTTTCTTGTGGCTCAATCTTAAACTTGAGAATCTATGATACTAAAATTCATTGTGTGGGAACAGGGCAGATAACACTTGTGCACCTTCTCGCTAAAAAAAAAAACTAAATCCATAGAAAACTGACTTCATTATACGTATATTATACATATATATACTCTGAACATGTCTTAATATGAAATTCATGATACATATTAGTTTGACTGGACGAAAACGTTTCGTCAGTGCTCGAAGTATATTAATTCTATAAAAATATAGCAGATATATGGATTCACATTTCAAGGTCCACCGTTCGGCCAGGGTGATCTTGGTAAAAACATTATGCTACATTAGTTTGTTTTGAGTTCATATATAAATCTACCAAAATAAGGACGATATCATGTAGAAAGAAAGTAGCCTTTATTTACAATTTACAATAAACATTCATTTTTCCATTGAAACCATCCGACTGTAATAAACCATATTCATTGTGATCAACCACTTACACGGATTATTTTAGGGAATTTATTTCTGTAGCTAGCATATATTATCAGTATTATATATATATATATATATATATTACTGTATGTGTTATGACGAGACGTCGGTGATGGAACTGTTCATGTCCAAATCAATATACAGGCAGGTTTTAAAATAAACTACATACTATCAACTCGTTACTTAGTTGAAATTTATGTGCATATGAGAAATGAAACTCCGTTTTTAATAACTATTATCTTGTCGTATCAAATAATATATATGGAAAATATACTGTCATTTGGATCACTCAATTTAAACACCGTATCGTACTGTATTGATCTGGCTTATGAGTACGCAGGTATGAACAAATAATCACAGTCTTCTGAAGAATAAAAGAAGTATTAATGATTTTCTTACGGTTAGATGATTTTAGAGTACGGTGTTTACCTGGTTAGTAAGATGTAGAGCGAAACGGTACTTGTACGCATAAATTTCACCGAGAAAGGAATTCGCTGACCGTTTAGCATGTTTGAGTACGCTATTGTTATAACAAGGTTTTTTGTTCGACATTCGCGCAAAGCTACACAAGGGCTACTCTAATTCAATAGTTGAATTTGACCGTCACCTTTGTGCCCTAAAATGCGAAGCGTTTTTTTTGTTGGTTTTTGTTTCGATAACGAGACGCGAAAACAAATCCAGTGTTCGACACACTGACAACTTGGCTACGCTCTCAGCCATGTGATAATCACACTGGATTCACTGTTAAGTAGATACACCACCTCATGGAGCTAATAATTCTTTGTGGTCCAACTGTGGGTTCGTTCGCATCTTACACAACGTTGACTGATAAGTTGGTCGTTTCTGTGTTATGTATCTTACACTACGTTAATTACATGATAAGCCATTTTTTACTGCTTATCGATACGACAGGTATAAACCTATTCCCTTAGTTGTAACTTTATAATATTCAATCTGATAAAACACATCAAAACTGCAAACATTTGATACTAATGATAAGTTATCAACAACAACGAAAAGCTAAAAGAAAAAAAAAATTATTTTGATAATTAGCAGAAAGCAACGTCATGCAACTTTTCAAGCTGGTATATATAACAATACTTTAAAATTTAATTACCCATTTCCATCAAGTCACATTATTTCGTAAATGTGCTATGTTACTATTGCATTTACAATATATTTTTAGGCTGTTTGATTTACGTTACGATAATATGAAGGATATTGCCAATCCCCTCGAGATATGTTAATCGGTTTGCAAATAGTAGTCATGATGCAACTAGCTATCACAGAAAGCTCTGCTTAATTACCTTATAGTATTTATATACAGCTTTCTCAGTTTCCTGAAGGGTCTTAAGTTTAATGTATTTCAGTATGTGTTGTCTCGTGGAACTGACAATGTTTTATGTGCCATGAAACCCTATCGTAACCAAGACGCCCATTCACCTTGTTTATAACCTATAATTGTGCATATACAGAAAAGGACAAGCCTCTGTATGAAATAACGCTATAACTCTTTTCTCTTACTATTATAACTTGCATAATTTACAGATGATTGGTAGAATCTAATTGCGGAATGAATCGGACCCAAGTCTCAAATGTGAACAATACGAGTCCAATTAGTCCTTTTCTGGTGAGCTGTTCCCCCTGTCTTCCTTTCGAAGTCTGCAGGTTTATAACGATAGAAATCGAGCTTAGATACCCTGGTAAATTTGTGTTTAACGACTACCAGATCAACTAAATTTAGTGTACTGTCTTTTAAAGTTGTTTACTGTCAAGGTAATTTAACGTTTTTCTTGTTTTTGTCCCACTCTTCATACACAGACAGCCAGATTAAAAATTCACGGGTTAATCACAGAAGTATTCAATTACAAACAAAGCGACAGTAACACTGGTGTAAACTCTACTGTCGTAATAATTGAAATTAATATCAACTCTGTTTATAGAACGAGAATATTAGTTTACGTAAACTACTCTTCGGCTCACTCACAAAATGAGAACATGACAACCTAGTTGGACTGTTAAGGTTAGAGTATTTGATAGACAAATGGACATGCTAATCAGAAATGTGCCGTAATCCCGCTTGCTCTGACACATGAGCCAGCAAAAACTGCAGTCTCATTTCGTATTGTATAGCAGAGGAGAGAAGGTAGTGATGTATCGAACGTGTGTTTTGTTATAGTAGTCACATCGGGTTGTGTCCACCAACAGGAATTGAACCCCTGATTTCAGCATTGTAAATTTGAAAACTTACCACTATCTTACCAGGGCAGTTTATCACGGAAGTGGACTAAAATATACTCAATGGAGTTGTTTGTTTTTTGAATTTCACGCAAAGCTACATGAGGGCTATACGTCCTTGTCGTCTTATTTAGCAGCTAAAGATTAAAGGGAAAGCAGCTACTCATCATTATCCACCACAGAATCTTGGGCTACTCTTTTACTAGCGAAGAGCGAAAACGACCGTCACGTTATCACGCCCCCATGGTTGAAAGGGTGAGAATGTACGGTGGAATCCACAGCTCTTCAGAATGCAAGTCAAACGCCCTAACCATCTGGCCACACCGGGCCTAACTCGGTGGAAATAACACATCGTGGAGGCCTGACAGTGTATGTAAAAGGACATAACTGTTCTTCTAGTTCATGAACAGCAGATGTATTTTATATATAACAGACAGTATCGTGACTAGCATTAATGTAAGCAGCTCATTCAGGCTTTAGGGGTTTTGTTTGTTATTTCAGAGCAAAGCCAATTTGGTATATCTGAAGTGTCCACCGGACTTTAGCGTTGTAAGTTCGTAAACCTACCGTTATCCCCATAGGGAGATCCAGAGTCCGAGAGTATAACAGAGGTTGGAGCATTAAGAGGAGATAGTTAGTCCGTTTTGCACTATAGTATCATATTTTTACCGACAGGTATGGTTTTTCTAATTCAAATGAAAGTTTATGCAGTGCAGAAAATAAGTAATAATTACTAGCAATGTGTGTTTTAATCACACTTGAATTTCAAGCTTTTGCATTAATATAGTTTCTCTCTATTTGTATCTATGTCTTTCACATGTAAAAAACATGCAACTGAAGACAAATACATACAATGTAACCACTAACCCACAAATAGAGAAGTAGACTTCCTCTACAGATGCAGGTTACAAATGATACTCACCGTTTTGTGCAAATGTCAAAGAAACAGCTGACAAATCTACTAGGTCAGCCAAACAATGGGAGCCCAATGGGGAAAATGCCTATTTGATTCCACGAAATGGGGCCGAAGACTCCCTGAAGGAGTCATCATTTTCAAATTCTTGCAATACTTTACAGTAGTGTGTTGTCTGTCTGTCAGTCAGTAGACACTAAAATTACGTCACATAAAGAACGCTTAACGTTGCTGTTTCTATTGCCTTGATGTCAGTAAAACATGAACCACGAGAAGAATTATGTACTCTGTAGACTACAATATAGCTTGACATATGAACTTCAAAAGCAAGAAATAAAAATATTTGTTACTCATAATTTTGGTTTCTTTACTTCTGAAATAGAACACATTCGGGGGCCCTTCGGAAGTGCTTATTTGCTTAGATAGGTCGAAATATTTGTTTGGTGCAACTTGGCAAACTGCCCAACAGGCAAAAAAAACTCCACGCTTCTGGTGATGAAATAATTTGATCACATACTTGTTGATATAATTGACTTAATAAGATACTTGTCCATGTTAAGCGTGCAGCACTAATTATAATAATCTAATAACGAGGTCGATGACTGAATATTGTTTTGGACATTTCGCATTGATAAGGTAGGTTGTTGAGAGAGACTGCTGTTCTGCCCGAGAAATTGTCTCTAAATACCTAATGTTGGGGAGAGTATTGTGTGAAAAACGTCTGAAGAATAGGAGGAATGTGACTAAAGTGTCTAACAGTAGAAGATCACATGCTCTTGTAGACAAATATAAATCCTCCTACTTTGGCCTAAGAACTAAAAAGCACAAGGAAAAATGAATGTTATAGTATCGACAATGTTTAGAGACACAGTCTGGAATGATATTTAGAAATATAGTTGCACGTAAGTAACCACTTTCTCACTTCAAGCCATAATAGCAATAACAACTAAACAACTGCTTCTCTGTTTATTTGTGGATTTCATTTCTCACCAAAACGTTAATTCAAGGGAAGAAAATATAACTTCGAGGGTTAGTATATTCTATGATTCGCCATTTTCCTGCAGCACACTAAATTCACTGAATCCACAGTTCATCAGTGCTGTTTAGAAGAAAGAAGCAAATAAAACAAGTGTCTTATACGATAATTTCCTTGCAAGAGTGCGTGTTTTCTTATAGCAAAGTTACTTCGGGTTATCTGCTGGGCTCACCGAGGGAAATCGAACGCCTGATTTTAGCGTCGTAATCCTTCCAAGAGAAGACGTTGTTTAATAAAACTGTGACCAACGCAGAGCCGTGCAAAGACAACTTCCTCTTTACAGTTGCTTTACAACTAGACAGCCAATTGGCAATTGTAGATTTTATCTGAAAAAGATTTTGCTGTCATTGTTCACCCCAAAATGCCTGCCAACTGGCACGAAGCCTGGTTTTACTAACGGTCTTGTAATCCATATATGGAACAGATAAAAGTTACTGTGGAGGTCATTTAAACTATATTGTCAGCAAGTTCTTCTCTTTGGATATATCAACAAAGCCTCAAGAAGATAGTGAAACGTGACTGATAACAATTAGTAGGAGGAATGAGCCTATCGCTATTGAATATTCAATAGGAGTGGGTGATAACAGCAATCCAGAGCCTTTAAAGAGCCAAGACGAGTCTGTATACATGGTACAGTTCGTGTATTACTTAGTTTCAATATAATCTAGGACAAGTGAGTTTGCAGACAACTCAGAAAACTGTAGAGAGAATCTTGTAAACAACAACAGAGTAACAGAACCCATACAGTCACCTAGTTTTGAGTCATCTGTGCAAGCTGATACAAAAGGGTACTTTAAAAGAGTTCATAAGAGAAAAGTCAGTACTTTTAGACAGAAATGTCTGACTTCTTCAGGTGAGTCAATGAAATGTTGCAATGGGGTGGGGATGGTAATAAGCTATGTAGGGTTGGGCTGACCAACATGTTCAACAATCCAGTACCATATCTATCCCATTCAACTCTGCTTGGATATGGAAGCCAAAGCTATTGATGGCAGACTGTCCATTGGAAAATCATAGCTCATTGAAGAACAAAGGCACGGTGCTAGATGGGATGAAGTAGCATAGGGTGGAGAAGAGAAAGTTATAAGTAAAAAATGTGGAGCTAAGTTTCGTGGGATAATTTATACAAATTCTGGATAGAGAGGTGTTTAAACCTGTGTGTAGAACTAAAGCTCTTGATTGTGCATAGGGTCAAATATCTTCAATGCAAAATCCTTTGCTAAAATATAGACCAAATATTCATAGTTCAGGCTAGAACAAATGAGAGCACAGTATTTTTGAGCACAAAACACCTTCTTGCTACCAAAGAGTTGGAGAAATATATGGAAAATTATATACTTTGCTCCATATATTATTGGTTTCCTACAGTTGGTAGGTATGGAAAATTATATACTTTGCTCGATATATTATTAGTTTCCTAGAGTTGGTATACTATGAACCTTTGAAGTTATAATTGAGATATTAACCCGAAACTTCAAATATAGTGACCAGGAACATTTATAGATTTCAAAAATATACAAACCATTTAAATTCAGTGGATTCACACCGAACATTAGTATTTTTACGAGAACATTATATAACTTTATCGGTGGAAAACTCGACGAAGAACGCAGAGCTAGCTAACTCCGTTAAGGAATTGGATGTATACAACTCGAAATTAATTCGCTGATCGTGAACTCTCGATAAGACATTCAGTTCCAGGACATATAGAGACTCAATATTGTTTGCAAGTTTGTAAAACTGGTATATACAGTTACGACAAAAGTGTTCGTACCCCTGCATCGTGTGTAGTTTTTCCTCATAACTTAAAAAGTATCAGGTTAGGATAATGAAAGTATAGTGTATTATATATATTATACTAACACACATCTACATAATTTTTTATGTAAATTGAACGACACATAAACTGTTTATAAACAAATAACCAATCATAGGAGGGACAGAAAGTGTTCCTGCGTCTACTTTAATGGTCAATTGTTTAGACTTTCAGGTGAATTACTTGGCGCAATCTCTACTCATAGCCCTCCATGATCGTTTGACAGTACTCGACTGATATTTCTTCCATTCTTCTTTACAGAAGGCCTCCAACACTTCCAAGTTTTTTCGGATGACGCTGGTGAACCCTGGTCTTCAACTCATGCCAAATGTTTTCAATTGGGTTGAGATCGGGTGACTGCGATGGCCACTCCAGAACGCTTATATGGTTCCTTTGCAACTAGGGTTGCACATATTTCGATGTGTGCTTAGGGTCATTGTCGTGCTGGAAGATCCAACGACGCCAAAGCCGCAAGTTCCGAGCATCATTCTTGATATAAGTGTCTAATATATCAACGTACTCTTATTTTTTCATGACTCCGTTGACGCGGTGAAGGCTGCCTACACCAGAAGAGCTGAAAGAACCCCCATAGCATGATCCTCTGTGTTTAACTGTAGGGACGGTGTTCTTTGGAAGACTTCGTTCCCCCTTCTTACGAAAAATATAGCGAACATCATTGTGGTCGAAAAACTCGATTTTAGTCTCGTCTGACCAAAGAATATTCTTCCAATAAGTAAAGGGTTTATCTACATGCTTTCTTGCAGGGGCGTAGATCTGGGGGGATGGAAGGTATACATCCCTCCTTCATTTTAGGTGGGAGTTATGGTGCATACAATCATCCCCTCCTACAGTTTGATGCTTTATTGCATCACAGGCCTACAATTTGTGTGTTTGTTCTTGTGATTCTCGTGTTCTTACCAATCGAATTACATAATTAGGCCCAGATGTAGGCTTTTTCAGTAGCCAAAATGTACATCTTTAATATAGGCGTGCTTCTAAGCTTTTCGATCTAAGTTATAGTTCGTAATTTCGTAAGTATCAGTCAGTAGGCCTAAGTATGCATCTAAGTATCGTGGCAACAAGATTACTCTGTGACTGCATGTTTACAGCTTTCAGATTCACGTAATCAGAGATTACCAATTTGCAAATTGAACAGTCCACATTATTGGTTGCAAAAATCATCCCCTCCCCCATTGGGTGTAAAAAATCTACGCCCCTGCTTTCTTGCATACCTCAATCGTGCTTCTAAATAAACAGGCTTTAAATATGGAGTTCTACGAGGACGGCATGCTTTGAACCCAGAAAAGCGTAACATGTTCGTAACTGTAAAGGTGCTTACTTCAACCCCAGTTTTCCTTACCAGTTTCTGTATGTCATTACGTTTTAAACGAGGGTTCCTACTAACTTCTCTGAGAACCTTCCTCTTGGTTCTCTCTGGAATTTTGGTGGGGTGTCCGATTGGGCAGTTGATTCTGTAAGCTTAAACTTGGCAATTATGCTTTGAACAGTAGATTTCGGCACATTAAATTGTGTAGCAATACCGGAAAGAGACATACGAGACTTGTATTTTACAATAATTCGGTTTTTTTAAATCACTGGACAGTTGTTTCCTGTTCGCCCTGATGACCAATCAGATAATGACGGAGACGGCGCTAAATTGCCGGAAGTAAATTTTTTGCCGGCTAAATTCCAATAATTATGAACCCAGTATCTAGTTCTGGAATAATATAATGTAGTTTATTCGCCAAACTAAACAAAATTTTTACGGGAATATCAGTTTTTTCACACGTTCTGAACTGTACGAACACTTTCTGCTCCTCCTATTTTTGGTTATTTGTTTATTAACAGTTTATTTGTCGTTTAATTTACATAAAAATTTATGTAGATGTGTGTTAGTATAATATTTATAGTATATTATACGTCTATTAGCCTAATCGTGATACTTTTTAAGTTATGAGCATAAAACCACTCGGGACGCAGGGGTACGAACACTTTCTGTCGTAACTGTGGGTCATTATTTGTAATAACCGTTTTTATAAATTGTGTTACTGTTTGTATATTAAAATATATTTGTGTTAAGTACGAAAACTTTGTGTATTAACCTTGTTAAATTGTAATACGTAACACTTACAAAAGCTGGGAATTTGATGAATCACACGCAATGAGTTTTTGTGGAAAGTGTAGAATGGTGCTCTTACTCCAAGGAAATGCTTTTTATCACTTACCTTCTTTGCGTAAAAGTAATGTTATTTAATGATGTTATCAAAACTACTAGACATCAAAACTACATGTTTATCATGCTTGATGCATTACATATTTCCTCCAGTGGGTCAGCAGTAAGTTTACAAACTTCCAAGGCTAAAATCCAGAGTTCGATTCCTCCTCGCGGATAGACCCCTAAAATACTTTTGAGTAGCTTGGAACTAACGAAAACTAAGGCAACAAATGTATTAAATATTTCAAGTAGTTTTATTCGCTCAAGTAATTTATTTAATTAATTTAAAATACATAAAATCCTGATTTAAAGATTGTTGTGTTTTAGTTTCTTCCCCAGCCAATATCTGTCTGCTAATTGATTGTTTGGTTTTTAATGGCAGTATTTCTATTCACACATATACTACAAGAGTTCGTCAAATGAGACCCGTTGTCTATCTGGTTTCAAACGCAATGAGACCTGCCACTAATGGGCTCCTAACATTTTGTGGCAATAGAATATTCCGTCTAATTACACTAACAATCCCTAGCCCAGATATAAGGGCATAAACTTTAAATGTCCTTGATTCTTAAAGTAACATTATGTAAGCAGTGTACGCAAAACGAACAGTAACACAGGTTGTCACAAATACTGTGTGTATTATTAACAAAATAATACTAACATAAATGACATTAAAGATCGAATGAAAATTTCTCTCAACAGCAACATATGTGCACTTGCGTGGACGCATTTTTGTTAGTTTTTTTATTTAAAGATAATTATTAATATTATGCTTTGGATTCTATTAATTTAAATTACTTTCTGTATTGTTTACGTACTTTAACACCAAAAATAAGTGTCTTGAAGAAAATTAACAATGTTGATTTTTGATACTCTATTACTATTATCAGATGCTCAGTTATTAACTATGATTTTGTTGAGATATCGGCTAAGCCTACCTTTTTGGTGACGTTGCTATGGTGTTTTTGTATTCCGTTGTTCCATACATTCCATAAATATTTTCATATTCTTGATCACTCAGGCAACTGGACGGCTGTATAATGATGTCAAATGAATTAGATGAGGGAAATATAACATGCCAAATGTTTTAATTTGTATAATTTGCACTATTTGGTATTGAAGTGTAGTACAAAATTATGATGTGTTTAAAGTAACAGAAACAAGACATAATTAAACTCAACTGACAATATTTCAAACAATATTTAAAACTTGTTTGGATTTAGACTCGTGAAATTAGACTCAAGTTGAAGATGATCTGCGATTTAAACCAACATTTGGTGAGGCGTTCTATAAGCAGAGATGCCAACTATTTCAAATGACTGAGCGTAATGATTGTAGACAGAGCCCTTTATCATTTGCGGCTACTAGGCCTGACCAATGTCTCTGAACTGTTTATTATTATATTATTATTATAACTATTATTATTTATTACTGCTATAGATTGCTCATTTATGACTGTGTTTTGTGTATTTAATAAATAAATTTTAAAAAATTCTTTGAAATGATGTCTTTTATTTAGTTCAGAGTAACAAACATACTGGTAAAACGACATTGAACATGCACACACAGTAAGCAGAAAAAGCCTTTGTGACTTTTGATGCAATGTCCGGATATTTTGCACTATACTCTTTCCTAAATTTTTGATTCACAGTTTTAGTCCCTTTAGATTTGCCAGAAACAAGACAATCAGGTGAACGAGGTCTCTTTTTTCCATCTTGTGAACGATCGCATTGGTGTTTCTATGCCACTTAGAAAACGAGAAATACCCATCTACGCGAGCGCTGATTGGCTGACAAGCACTGATAACGTAACTATGGATTCCACCACGTACCCAGTATGGAGAAGCACCGCACTCAAACTATTGGTAGACGTCAGAGATACAAATATTTTTTTATTATATCAAGCACAAACATGATTATCGCAAGTAGCCATTTGGACTATGTCTTTTATTTTTTATCAAAATTTATTTGTATCTCACTAGAAATTTTCTTTTCAGCCCTTTCAAACCCTGGGGGAACAATTTATCACTTTATTGCATAGGCCTATATAACATATAATAATTTGGGAGTTGCAACAAGTTGTAATATTTGTCTGTATGAGCATATAGTCGTAATGTATATACCAAAATCGTAATGATTACGCTCAAATCGTAATGGTGGGCATCTCTGTATAAGTACCTTCATCGGTGTTTTTCCCAAGTGATTTTGTAATTTATTTAAAATCAGCTTGGAAATGATGCATAGGTTATCGTTGTTTTGTTTTATCCGGAAAGTAAATATGGATATCAGTTTCCTTGTATTGTGAATGATTTAAAGGAAAGTATATAATTAAACCTTGAATAACACATTATAGGGCGTTAATCTTCTTTTTACATTTTCTTGTTGTATTGAAACTAAAATGGTGGTAACCCTACGTTTTCATATAAATATTGTGCTAACCATCCTTTCAATCTTGCATAAATGCTGGTAAATCAAATTACAAATGTTCAAATAAAACAATAAAAATATAGTGCTTTCAACAGTTGTTCCTGCCTTCATCTGGTAGAATGGCCTTATACAAAGAATATTTGTTCTGGTTTTAAATTTACGTGCGTTGTCAAACAGACCATCTTTTAGAATAGGTCAAAACAGTTTCTCTTACGGCGTTGTTATTCAAAATATATTATTGAAAAAAATAAATATTTCAATTATCTTTTGTAAGTTTTAACACATTTTAAGGTTAACATTTTTGACGTAAGTGACTTAAAACTACATTTTTATTTTCAGTTTCATGTCTATTTTAACAATTTTTTTTTGTATGAACACTTTTAAGTTAGATGGCCAATACTGGCAGATTCTGGTTGGTTGAGTAAATAAAAACATTTTGGTCGAAACTAGTCTGTGACTTTTTTATATATATAGAGAGAAAATACAATATTTAAAACACAAAAATTGTGATTTAGTTCGTGAAAAATAAACATGTTAGGGAAAGGTTTGAAAGCTTAAATCAAGTAATAACCAAAATATTAACCGATTTCAACTGAGATACAGGAGCAAGGGCCAATGATGAACAGTTTCTCCAAATAAAAGAGCTTACTCATCTACAAGGTGAGACCTGAAATTAACGTTAAAGTGCTGTTAATATTTTTTTTTCTTTTTATGAAATCCAGATCATAATCAAATAACATCGGGAGAGGGGGGTAAGGCAAAATAGAATGGAACTTACTGAGTATTTTCCAGGACGAAAACACAGCTGTGACGCAGGAAATCCAACGTTATTCATCTAGAAAGCAATAAACACAAATTTACTGAGTAACGTCATTATTTACTATACTGTTGATTGCGAACGACCTGAAAACATAAATAAAAGGATTAATTACACTTTATTCATGTTGTTAAGGCTAACACGTTTAGCTCCTATATAGTTGGTGCAGGTGAAATTTTAATTATTCGACAATGCAATGCCATCAGAATAAACTTGGTTTGGTTTGTGCTATTTATCCCTAATTTAAAAATGTTAGACTAGAAAGAAGGCAGCTTGTCAACAACAACACCGACAACTCTTGGGCTTGTTTTTTTAACCAACGAATAGTGGGACTGATCGACACATTATAACGCCCTCACGGATGAAAGAGCGGGCATGCTTCGTGAAGGGAATTTTGAACCCGCGACCATCAATCAGATTACGAGTCGAATGTTCTAACAACCTGGTCATGCCGGGCCAAATCAATAAATGCAGAATCAGGCGGCACTATACACATTATACACTATATACTATACACTGGCACACGGGAACTGTCCCGATTCAATTTGACAATACCCTGAATCGCCAGTTGGTGTCTTGGAAAATTAGACAGTACCAGGTTAGAATAAACGTTTGGCTTTAGGTGTGTGTTATAGTTCTTTATGATGAAAGGTATTCATTGTTGTTGTTTTGAATTAAGCACAAAGCTACACAATGGGCTATCTGTGCTCTGCCCACCACTGGTATCTAAACACGGTTTTTAGCGTTGTAAGCCCGCAGACATACCGCTGAGCCACTGGGAGACGAAAGGTATTCGTATAAAAAGACATCTAAATGAAGAGCAAAAAAGACATCATTTTCCGAGACGAAAGTTTCCCACGTTTTCCATTCAAAAGCAAAAGCATTCGCACAACAGAATTTTAGGTTAACAAGAAGCTCCAAAACTACATCTCAGCTTTTCAAGTCAGACCGAAACGATGCATTTAGACGCAAAGTAAAGGCTATACTTGCAAGATATAATAAGAACGTCAATGTAGTGGAACAACTTATATGTCCTGGTACCATTGAAAATATTATAAACAATAGTTTGAAGTCGACAAAAGTTTAAAAACCAGAGTTTCAGAAGTTTGCAATCACACATCGAAATCAGTGACCATTTTCATGAAGAAGATGGCTGGATAAATTGGAATCACAACGATTCCATCCGAACAATATGCTTATCAGTAGAAATTCCAGTAATTCCACACGACTATACACTTATGAGATGGAACCACAGTATATTCATCCGATCATACACCTATCAACTGGAATTCCAGAAATTCTGTCGATCATATAGTTATTAATTGGAACTACAGCAATTCCGTCAACTATATATCTATCAACTGAAATCTCAGTAATTCCATTATGTCATATACCTATTAAACAGAATCATAGCAGTTCCATCAAACAATTTATCTACCAATTGAAATTCCATTAATTCTATCTAACCATACCACAGCAATTCCGTCAGATACACCTATTAACTATAATTTTAGTAATTTCGTCAGACCACGTACCTATTAAGTGGAGCCACAGCAATTCCAGCAGATCATATAGCTATCATCTGGAATACCAATAATTTCATTGTACCATATACCTAGTAAATTGAACCATAGCAATTCTGTCAGACCATACAGCAATCACTTGGAATACCAGTAATTCCATGGTACCATGTCCATATTATATAAAATCACAGCAGTTCCATCAGATAATATACTTACTATTCTTTCGATGATATTCCACGTCTGGTTTGCTTCATTGTAGTTTTGAAAATCGATATTCATACACAGAGCTCAATTAACAAAAGAAGAAAAACTGTCTCAAGAGCAGTACGGAGCATGGAACATCTTTCTTATAAAGCGCGATTAGTCCCAATACATGCATTCATAAACTGTTGATATTATTTTTATTACCGTTTCGTTTTTAATAAGCCATTAGTTTGTTCAAAAATGAATAAAACCCTATAACCCGAGCGCTTTCAAAAGATGGATCTTTCTTCTCTGGGGACAAACTGCGCCATTAGTTTGTTTGTGGTTAAGTACAAAGCTACATAATATGTTATCTGTAGCCAATACAGGTATCGAAACCTGGTTTCCAGCGTTATAAGTCCGCAGACTTACCGTTGTACCACTGGAAGTGACAAGCGGATATTAAATATCAGAAGTTAATGAACACTATGAAAAAAAAGGACTAACGTCAACAATCCACTAACTTGTAAAAATGTACAACACTTGTCGATTACAAGAAATGCATTTCAGTAAAGAATTTAGGTTTATGTATGAGATTTATAAACATTAATGTTCACAACATAGAAATGCAGCAGTAACTGTGTTACTAATGTGTTGTTGGTAGATAGGGAGGCTTCAAATACTTTTTTGTTAAGTTCATTGAATACAGTAGGAAACGATCTTGTTTGTTTGTTTTGAAACGTTAATAAATTACATTTTGTGTTTGAGCGTTTTTGGGCAGAGCACAACTCAGCGATTAGCATGACAGACTATGTTCGATGTCTTAAGGGCTTTTATGCTACAAATTTGGTTTCGATACCTACAGTAGGTAGAGCACATATAACCCACAGTGCAACTTTGTGTTGTACAATAAATATATCATAATAAAATAAATCGTGCCCCGTATTTGGGGTCCGTACGTGCATTACAAGAATGACGATCAAATTCCACTATTCCATTAGAGTAGCCCAAGAGTTGGCGGTGGATGATGTTAACTAGCTGCCTTCCCTCAGATCTGTCTCTTCACAATTAATGTTTATTAACGCAAATAGCCCCCGAGTAGCTATGTGCGGCAATCAGAAACAAATCATTTTAAATTGTTAGGTTGTGCTATGAACAACCAGTATAGATGTAAGTTATAATTAAACATATAACATAAATTATTCTAGTAGTAACTTACTACCAGCATGAACGTTTAGTGCAAGCATATAAATGATATTATTATTCGTTGTTCAGTCTTATTTTGTTATTACAATTTAAATGAAACAAAATTGCCGAGTCACGACTCTTGTGGAGCTAGAACTTTTCGTTTTCAGTTGTAAGCCTAGAAAGAGCAGCTGGTTTTATACCTATTATGAAATTTTTAACTTACACGACCATAACTTCTTTGTATGTTTTCACGTTCTGAGAAAATCAATGAAACGCAGCACCAAGTATTACATGGTATTGCCTTAGCTTCACAGTGTTTCTACCTTCCATCTCGCCCAAACGGAATCTTTAACTTAATATACTTTTTATAACATGGCTCTGTTTTGTATAGTTAATGCCAGTCAGTCAAAATTACATCGCTTTCAGAGTATTGTTTTATCATGTAGTTACTGACATTCTGTTCAGTATTTTCATAATTTCATTATATTTCTAAGTTTACAGTTTTGTTTTTAATTATGAGGAAACATTTTCTGAAATCATAAAAAAGGTTGAGTTCAAAGCTCTAGAATATTAACCCCCAATATCTCAGCGGTAAGACTAAGGGATAAAAGTTGGGTTTTCGACATCGCTTAGGGGCACACCCCTGATAACCCTTTTTTGTGACTTTACGCTTAAACACAAATAATCAAACTAGGAGTTTGTTCCGTGCATTGCTTAATTATCAACATCCAAGCACCCTTTCTCTTCTTAATATTCTTCAGTGAAACAAAGAGCAGTTGTCTCCCATACTTCTAGGTCCGGCATGGCCAGGTGGGTTAAGGCGTTCGACTCGTAATCTGAGGATCGCGAGTTCGAAGCCACGTCGCAACAAAACATGCTCGCCCTTTCATTCGTGGAGGCGTCATAATGTGACGGTCAATCCAACTATTCGTTGGTAATAGAGTTGCCCAACAGTTGGCGGTAAGTGGTGATGACTAGCTGCCCTCTCTCTAGTCTTACACTACTAAATTAGGGACGGCTAGCGCAGATATCCCTCGCGTAGTTTTGCGCGAAATTCCAAAACAAACAAAACCCGTACTTCTAAAATAAAACATTTATCTTTAACGGTACACCTCCATAAATTGTTGGAAATAAAAAAAGTACGTTTTTTTTTTCCTTTCTTGTGTGTGTGTGGAATGTTTTACACACAAGTTGTTTCTACTATGCGTGAGCTAATAGGACAATATTTCACATAATGAATAAACCTGGATATCAGAATTTTCATTTGAATAATTTTTTATACGTATCCTGTACAAATTTTGTTTTTAAAAGTGAAAATAATTAATATTTAGACTACCTACTGGGAATGGAGGTTTGTCTATGGCGAAACGCCGACGTCTCAGTTCCTCCAGACGTTCCATTACATCTTGATAATAAGTTCTCAGTTCTTCAGAATAGCGTCTGGCGAGCTTTTCCAACTGGCCACGTGACCCATCCTATATTAAAAAAACAAAACAAAAAAGTGTTCATTTGATGTCGTCAAAATACTAGATGATCGATCATTGAATTTTTGTCACGCTTTATTTAATATCTTGGGAATATAAACGGTTCACACCCACACACACAGAGACTAATTTAAAAGTTCAAAATATAATGACATTTAAAGATGTATTGTCGCTGGTTAAACGGCACTCGAAGAGAAAAAAAAAAAGTGTCATCCTTGAGCACTATGTGTAGACAATAGCTTGTTTCGTGCCCTTAAAAGTTTAAGGGCTTCATAACCTTTCATTTATACTGGGGAGTTAAAGATTATTCAAATTACAATATAATCATGGCCCCTGTCCCCAGTGGCTCCGCATACGAGGTTTGAATCCCCGTGGTGAACAAATAACATGAAGACTTCTGTTAAAACAAAAACAACATTTTCATTACCTGTTTCTCACACAATAAGCATCTTTTTTTTTTAGAGCAAAGTCGCATCTAGTTATCTGATGTGGCCACCAGTGGGAATCGAACCTCGGATTTTAGGATTATAAGTTTGTAAACATACCGCTGTCCCAACGCAACAAAATGCGATTTTTTTTTAATTCCTTACAATGAAAATCATTATCTAGCCCAAAACTTCATACAAAAAAAATGAGGGATAAGTCTGCCCCTCGCTCACGCACAATCTGTTAGCAATCTATGATCTGTTCACCCTTCGGTGCTTTAGTCTTCGATATTGCTGGTACCAGTATTGTGGAAGAAAAAGTATATATTGCTGTATTTTTTAAATACATCATATATTAAATTCATATATTTTACAAATTCTTTATTATACAGTCCTACCCCCGCTAGCTGAATGATAAGTCTGAGGTCTTATAACGTTAAAAATCGGGTTTCAATACGTGCAACGAGTGCAACACAGACAGCTCATTTGTGTGGTTTGCGCTTAACAAAAAACGAACAAATATTCAGTAATAACATTAAACCTTATTAAAGTAAACACAGCAGTTGTTTTCCTTTTGCATATATTTCTGCTGTTTCAAATACGATGCACAGACAGAATAGAATTATGACAGTATTACTCAGAGTTCTGCAGCACTTTTGATTTATATTCTTACTTTACGAGAATATTGTTCTATAACATTAAGTTGTTGTTGTTTTATTGTTATCATTTTCACATAATAATAGTTGATAATGGTTTGTAGAGACCTGTGATAAAACTACTGCAATTTAAAATTTCTATCTAACAAAACACAAAAATCAACCTCGACATTCAAAACGTGTTTTTCATTTCTGCAAAGACTCAGAACAATAGAACAGTCTGAACTATCGAAAGATGTTTGTGTCAAATCAAAAATAGGAAATGTAGTGGTTCTTATTCTTACAAATGTTCATAGTTGTAGTGGTTCTTACTCTTACCAATGTTCATGTTTGTTTTGTGTTTTCGTGTGTTCAAGAATACAAAGAAACAGCTTCATACGATCTTCTTGTTTCTCTCACAAACTCAAAATACGCGAATTCTGCACGTAAAAAAATGTATTCAACGTTCCTATTTCAGCTTCAACAAGTGTTTGTACGTTGAGTAGCGATAAACCAAATAGTCTCGATTTTTTGCTTTGTTTGTTTGTTTTTAATTTCGCGCAAAGCTACTCGAGGGCTATCTGCGCTAATCGTCCCTAATTTAGCAGTGTAAGACTAGAGGGAAGGCAGCTAGTCATCACCACCTACCGCCAACTCTTGGGCTACTCTTTTACTAACGAATAGTGGGATTGGCCGCACACTATAACGCCCCCACGGCTGAAAGAGTGAGCATGTTTGGTGTGATAGGGATTCGAACCCGCAACCTTCAGATTACGAGCCGAGTGCCCTAACCACCAGGCCATCCCGGGACTCGTCCCGATTTAATAAACAACTGCTGCATACTTATGTTAATTTGTGTTTTAAATTGCTGCTTTTCTACGGTCTCTTTAATTACACACTGTTTTGTACAGTGGCGTTAAGAATAAGTGTGGCAAGCGATACAATTGTTTTAACGACAAAATGTTCAGATCCAAGAAGGGCCTACCAAAAATTATACAAGTTTCTTATACAAAGTAATATCCATGATTCAAAAAAGTGAACATTATAATAAGCTGTGATGGTATTATAAGTTATGTTTTTAATACTTTAATTTAAATAAAGTGCACATGACATTAAGACCAACCAAGTTCCAGAACATGAGAAAAAATTACTGACTGAAAGACTTTGAAGTGTTTAGAAGTAAGATTACTGATTTAAATATGATTAAGGAGTTATTTCAGAAGTGGTAAAGAGTGAATGAATATCGAGTCCGTTATTTTAGCTCAATATTTGGATCAGTGCTAGTGATCGCGTATATTCAGTTATTCAATCAATAAGCCATGGAATCGAGCAAATAATTTATTTTTTATGTTAGTCATAGTCCCACTAGCGAAGTATTTTCGTTTGAACGATGTTTGCCAACTCAAACCTACAAGTGTATAAGCTTGTAGCATAATTTAAAAGGAGCTCAGTAAGATATTTACCTCTTTCTATTTTACACAGTAAACTTTCAACTCTTCTTTTGGGGCCATCTTCAGGCAAAGAGATGCGTAACA
Organism: Tachypleus tridentatus; assembly: GCF_004210375.1. NCBI lineage: Eukaryota > Metazoa > Arthropoda > Merostomata > Xiphosura > Limulidae > Tachypleus > Tachypleus tridentatus. The sequence goes on along the minus strand of NC_134832.1, from coordinate 129,654,240 downwards.
AAAATATCCAAGTGTATCGCACAGATATTATTATATGAGCATATAAGTTATAGCTGAAAATAATATAAATGAAAAAGTAAATAAACTTTAAACACTAGCGTACAAATATCACTATTATTAAGTAATTTATTAACAAGAATTAACATGGGGAAATGACTGGAGGTGTGACCAAACGCATTAGAACTATCGGAAATACGGATACCATGAAAATGTTTGCTTACCACTGGGTTAGTGAAGGAACGTGTATAATGAATATATATATATTTACATATACATCTTTCATTACAACAACTACATTACAAAATAATAAGGATTGAGAAACATTTTAAAGTTTTCTAAGAAATACAAGGTCAATTTTTCATAAAGGTGAAGTTGAAAATTTGCTCATTAATTATTTGTGAAGGTAACATTCACAGATTTTGATATATTACCATTACATAAATTGTATACATGTATTTACAAAACATTAAATGGATTTAGTAAATAGAAATATGAAAATTGTAGGACATTAAATCAATATGTAAAAAAAGACCTCAAGAAGAAGAGGAAATATCTAAAGAAATATACTTGTATCAAGCAATAAATAATTTATATCAGCATCATACTATAATGAACTTTTGCTTATATGATACTGGAAAAAAACTTTTTTATTACGCGACGTGCAACCTCCAACTTTACGAATTTTTTTATCCTGTGTGTATATAGATTTGCAATAGGGGTCACAACTTTCCCGTTTCGCCTCTGTTTCCCGTCACGAAGATCTTTATTTCTATCCTTATTTAGGATGCAGATATGACGTCATTAATACGTCACACGCGGATCTATTGCACTATCTCCATCTATATAAATGTAATAGTACTGTCTGTTGAATGTCCCTGTAAATACTTCGCAGGGTGTGGATGGATCTTCACTAAAATTGGTATGGAGATTCTTAAGTCCAGGAAACAATACACTCATATTTTCAATTTCGCATTTTGTGGTGTTTATGTGGTTTGTTTGTTTTTTTACCACTACTTCGCCCCTGTCTACAAATCTTCACAAAATATGACATGAAGATACGTTGGGTCCATAAGGAGATACATGCAAATTTACGCTTTCACATTTTGTTTGCTGTTTTTAATGGCTTTTGAATTTTTTAAATGATATATAAAGAAGTCAACTTTTCATGTCCTAAAATAACCTTTCTTTAATCATGAATTTACATAACTGGGATTCCCAGCTACTGTATTCAAGAGGAAAAGTCAAGAATTAAGAGAGTTTACTACAGGGGACATATCATGTATTGAATAGGATAATTCAAGAATGGAGAGTCTGCTGTTGAAAACATATCATGTATCAAATAAGATAATTTAAGAATGGAGAGTTAACTACAGAGACATATCATGTATTGAATAGGATAATTCAAGAATTAAGAAAGTCAGCTAAAGCAGATATATCATGTACTGAATAAGATAATTCAAGAATTAAAATAGTCTGCTACAGAGGACATATCATGTATTGAATAGGATAATTCAAAAATGGAGAGTCTGCTGTTGAAAACATATCATGTATCGAATAAGATAATTTAAGAACAGAGATCTTGCTATTGAAGACATATCATGTATCGAATAGGATAATTCAAGAATGAAGAGAGTTTACTATAGAAGACAGATCATGTATCGAATAGGAGAATTTAAGCATAAAGAGAATCTACTACAGAAGACATATCACGTACTGAATAAGATAATTGAAGAATTTAGAAAGTGTACTACAAAAGATATTATGTATTGAACAGTAAAATACAAGAATGAAGAGAGACTACTGCAGAAGACATCGCGTATTGAATAAGAGAATTCAAGAACGAAGAAAGTCTAGATAATGCATTGAAAAAATATATAATTTTATGATAAAACTGGAAATCTAATTTAAAATAACAACAATGTTAATACTTAAAATTTCACAAATATTTAAATATAACTATACAATAGGTATTTTTAATATGTACTTAAAGTACAGTATATTCAATATTTCTTTATTATGAATGATTCATGTATTTGTTAAAAAAATATTCATATCACAGTTGACTTAATAAAGTTTACAAGATTTACGCATTCAAGTAAATCTTGTAAATCACAAATCAATATGTGTTGTAAAATTTTCATTTTAATAGTTTTTCTCGCAATGTAAAATTGATTGGGTCATGCTTGATTTTTTATCATTAATTTATAAAACCTAGTTAATTTGTATTAAAGTACAGAAATACTCCTAATGATACTACGAAATAAAATGTAATGCTTACTTGGTGATTCAGCGTTGAGAAATATTTCTAATCAATAAGATTCATCAATTATAATTGTAAAAGAAAGATAAATACGATCATTTTCAAAACTGAGAGTGATCTTTATAAGATCCATGGGTTAAGAAAAACTAAAAGGACTGGGATTTTGTCCACTGAGCAGAAGCAGGAAATCAGCTTTAAAATCTTCGCTGAACAGAAAGTAATCAAGTGATGTTTCAAATAATGGTAACTGTAATCATTACTGGATTACAATCATTTTAATTCTCACAAATTTTTATTGTTTAAAACTTTTATTTGATGTTAGATGATTAAGTGACAAAAGAAAGTCAAAAGGAAATAAGAAATATAAACATAACTTCCTGTTGTAACAGTTTATATTGTTGGATGGGCTCTTTTTAACTAGTTGGTAAAGAAAAAACAATAAGTTTACTAACAATAAAATCGTTTTATTTATTCAATTGTTAATTATACCAATTATTAAGTAACACCCAGTTACAATATTTTAATTTGCATCCATGATTTCACACTGAAGGCTAACAAAATAATTTCACTTACTTGCTAACTTCTCTTGAACTCAACTATACTTCATTCTATCTCTAGCACTTACAAAAACTAAAATAAACAAAGTGATTAATCAAACTCACACACTATCTCAATAACCAATCATTGTACATTACACCTTATACACGTTCCAATTGTATTGAAATTGTTTCTTAAACTTTCAAGAAGACATTATTGAGAAAGCCACACAAATCACGTGACAATAATACAATTGTCTGAAATAAAAACAGTCTTCAAAATTACTTAACCCTTACGGCGCGGTTGGCGACCGCAGTCGACGTGAAGGCTCAGCGCGGCAGGCGACCTTCCTTTATTCCTGTTATGCTTAATTGAATTTAACATATATAGTATTGGGTACAATCACTGAATATTTCAAGGGCTTTTGTTGAGTTATTGCCGAGATATCATGCTTTTAGTACTGATATCGTAATTAGCTGAAGTATCAAACATATATATTCAATCTTCGAAATTACTTAAGCAAATATAGGAGAGAGTTAGTGGATGAGAGCCCAACAGGAAAAATGTATCTCAGGACGGCTGGTATGGGTATTAACAATTTACCAAAATAAAGCGGTAAGTCTAAGGATTTACAACGCTAAAATCAAGGGTTCGATTCCCTTCGGTGGACTCAGCAGACAACCCAATGTGGCTTTGCTATAAGAAAACACACACACGCGTTCTTTTTCAAGCAACCTAAATTTCAGAATGTCACGTTTTAATTGTTTTTCTTTAGTGTGCTTTTTACAGTTAATTTTGTTACAATAATTTCAAAAAGTACTGAATATCAATGCACTTTTTTTCAAATCATTTGACTGTTAATGCCATTCCAATACCCATAACATGTACTAAACATAGGTTCACTTTTGTACTCACACATGATTCACATTCTTGTTCAGTGAAAACAAATTATGTTGCAAAGAAATAGATAAGATACTGAAGTTCAGTTTCCCCTGGTGTTCACATTGATCCAAACAACTATAATCTAACAGTGACGTAGAACTTTTACCACTAAATATAAGTAACTTGAAGTGGGAAACACAGGTTAAACACTACGCCTAAACAATAACTTTCATGGCCAGGTGGTTAAGGCACACGAATCGTAATTCGAGAGTCGCGGGTTCGAATCCCCGTGTTATCAAACATGCTCGCCCTTTCAGCCGTGAGAGCTTTTACAAAGTGACAGTCAATACCACTATTCGTTGGTAAAAGAGTAGCCCAAGAGTTAGTGGTGGGTGGTAATGACTAGCTTCCTATCCTCTAGTCTTACACTGGAAAATTAGGGACGGCTAGCGCAGATAGCCCTCGTGTAGCTTTGCGCAAAATTCACAAACAAACAATAACTTTCATATCGATTATTTACATGTTTGTTTTGATTACTAAGTCTCTTTTTGCATAACAATTTGGTATTAATCTTTCATTAGTAACAGCCTCTTTAAGTGAACTTTGTTTAGAAAGAAAAAATAACAGGTATGAAGGTCACCATACTCTATCTTCTGAGTTCAAGCTTTACTTAAGATGGTGAAATAAAAAACAAAAAGTTTAAAGAAAATAAAAAATAAAATAATATCAAAAAGACACTGAAAGTTAGAAGAAAGAGACAGAAAACAAAGATAAAAAAGAAATCAATTTATTTATTATTAAATTCTTCTTTACAGACTTCTACACTTTGTAATTGTGGTAGGCCTACGTTTACAAATGACGTTAAACCTTTTTAACGATGCTACTAAGATTAACGTCCAGTCAATTCACTTACTTATACAAAGCGTCGAGATAACTTTATTTCATCTCAACTAATTTTATTCGTCACGGAATGTCTATTAAAAAGTTTAGGCTCAAAAGTACTAAAATAAATTTTACGTCAAAGGAGAACTTTCTGGTTACACGCGCTACAGCTAACAAATAAACTACATCATTAAGAATTTATAACCTACATCATGTTACGAGTGTGAACTGGAAACACAGTGTATAAACCTGCGAGTCTAATATTCGACGTTTCATGTCAATTTCTTTAATTAATCAAAATTTAACTTTTGTCTAAATTCATCATTCTTGTTGTTTCAAATTTTAACATGTTGCTACGATAATTTACTGTACACCCCCAGTGGTTATAGTACGTTATATGTTAATGAATTTTAACAGACATAATAGAAGTACATATTTAGCGTAGTGTTTCACCAGAAACCAGAAATTATAAAATAGTACAGTTTCATAATTTCGAAACAGACAGCATATCGTTCAACATATAATACTAATTTCAAATCTGAGTTCACTTGATTGAGATGTGGTCTAAGTCGCTTTAGAACCTAATAGATTTCCTATTTTTATGGAGACCTCACTTACATTTTTTTAGGGATATTAATCAAATAATTTCAGAATTAATGTATTCGAAACTCTCACCTCTTTAGAAAAAATTAAAACTGTTAGTAAGTCTAGAAGTACCAAATATTAACAATCGCCATTACTTGTAATTGTAAGTATGTGCGCTTGTGCAAACCAAAGGACTGAAAAACTTAAAACTGAAATCATTTCTAATGGAAGAGGAATAACAGTCTCATGGAATATACATTTAGGACAAACCGACAAGTCAGCTGTCGAAGTTGGTGAATTACGAGTCTAACTTGCCAGCTTTATGATGTAATAATGGACTTACTGTTATACATTTATTTTAATAATTACGCTTGTTTCAATGTGGTTTACTTTGTTTGCTAAATGTACAAATAAGTGAAAGAAATATTGTTGATTCTTACTCTCAAGAATTGTCTACAAATTTCGAGAACAGGCGGGACTATAGTAATACACAGTCAACAATATATGTTACACGAAAACGCTATCTCGTTTTCGAACATTATTGAAACGTCAAGAAACTCGCCTGCGTCGTATAAAAGCAATTAACCAAGAGACAGTAATAAAAGAATATTCTTGGTCAGCTACAGTCAGTGTGCTATAGATCTCGGAAGCTGTAGTTGTAATTACCGTCTATTAATCACAAAACTACAGAATTTGATCAGGAATGCTTATATATTTCAAACTTTACAAACCGTTCAACTTCAGTGAATTGACTTCACTGTCGTCAGTGAAAACTTCCGTGTGCTTCAAGCTTTGCCAACCGTCAAAAGAAGTAAACAGGTGTATCAACAAAGAGTGTAGGCCCGGCATGGCCAGGTGGGTTAAGGCGTTTGACTCGTGAGTTCGAATCCCGGTCGCACCAAACATGCTCGCCCTTTTAGCCTTGAGGGCGTTATAATGTTACGGCCAATCCCACTATTCGTTGGTAAAAGTGTAGCCCAAGAGTTGGCGATGGGTAATGATGACTAGCTGCCTTCTCTCTAGTCTTACACTGCAAAATTAGGGGCGGCTAGAGCAGATAGCCCTCGAGTAGCTTTGTGCGAAATTAAAAAAAACGAACCAACAAGAAAGAGTATGTGTTTTTCTTATAGGAAAACTACATCGTGTCATCTGCTGAGTCCGCCGAGTGGAATCGAAACCCTTATTTTAACGTTGCAAATCCGTAGACCTTCCGCTGTACCACCGGGGGAGGTACCAACAAAGAATTAATTTGTTTTCCGTACATGTCGATAAAAAATTTAGTTCCAGACCAGATATAAGACTCAGTAGTGTTTGTAAGTTTGTAAAACTCTTGTATATAAACCGTCCTTTGTAATAACTATCAGTAATCACCGTTATTATAAATGTTGTTTTTTGTTTGTATATTAAAATATACAAAGGTCACCATACCCTAGAAGGCGGAAGAAAGGAAATTGGGTGAATCAATATGTATCATAAATTTGATACATATTAACATTTAATCAACTTCTAAATGAAATTCAAATTTCCTGTTATTTGAAATAGTAATACGTAACGTTCGTGAGATAATAAATCGAAGTCTCGTCCGAAATAAATTATAATACGTAACAGACAATAAATAAAATAAGACCGGGTGGAAGACGATATAATATACAATTTATTAATAAAAAAGACAAGATAAACCTTCACATTGTGAAAAAACAAAAAACACCTTTACTTATAAACAACAACAAAAAAAAAAACCTACCCACATATAAAAGACGGTGTAGCGTAAACTATCGTTTACCCAGTATTTTGTTCAACCCCTATCAACGATATGGGCGTCTATGGCGTTAACGAGCTGAAAGTAGTTGCAGCTGGCACGTGTCACGAGCCTACAACTTATTAAGAAGTCGGTCAAGTGCTGAAAAGGGTCTACATTTTAGTGTTGATTGTTGTACACAATAATCGATTTCTGTTACCCTAACAACCGACTTTCGTGGAGCAGCTGACGAAGAAAATTTGCCAAATTCTTCATAGGAAGCTTTAAGACTGTCCATACTTTCAAGATTTCTTTCATCTCACCAACAATCTCAAGTACTTTTAATAAAAATACTGCTTGAGTTTTTAAATCCTGTTACAGTGAGTGGAGTCTAATGAATTAATAACCATTAAACATACATTTTAATTTTTAACTTATCAGTACTCGTGACGAATAAAAACTTCTAACACCACTTGAGCTTGATTTAAAATATCGCTGAAAATATAACAGGCACTTTCGTTGTGTTGGGCGTTTCTAGATTATTTCAGTTTCAGAACTTTGTTACTGTAAATGTTAGTAAAACCTGATTGTCACGATGTAAGTTAATTTAACCTCGTTAATTAAAATATTACTGTTTACTATAAAGGTCAACATATGCTATCAAAAATTTGTAAGAAACGAAAGGTGTAAAAATTGTAGCTTTAATCCAAACGTTTTTATTAATATAAAGTTTACATTATCTTTGGATGACGCAATAAAACGAAATTAGATTTTTACTTTTTAAGATGTTTATTTCATACTTTATATTTATGGCGAAGTCACTAAGAAAATTTGCTGCCGAAGATAATTTTGTACTACTGACCAATGTGCAAGGCAACCAGCCAGCATCACTCTAGTTTCACCATCCATGCAGGGATTGACTTCTATTCTTATAATACACCTAGAACAGAGTAACATACAAGAAAAAAACAAAACAAAAATAAGCTTACAAAAACACACACGTCTCATAAAATACAAAAAAATCAATAACTGATGTGTAAAAAACTAAACATAACCAGACGAAATAAAAACAGTATGGTTGTAACAGTAATAATTTATTTAACGAGATGTTCGAAACCCCTTCAGTTTGGCTCATCAACTGCGTCAATAACTAAGAATATGAAAAAAGCAACCGTATCATTCAGTAACGCTCCAGTTATCATTTCCATAATAAAGCACGTGGACGTGACATATATAATAAAATACTTTGTTCCCTCCTTGCTGTGTATATGCAAGGTATGTTTCTCTACATATATATAACAATAGACACTGCACGCTAACACAGAAATGTACATTCTAAAGAAAATACTCTTTGAAACGACTGTTTTGCGATATTTTTGTATTTATTACAAAGCTACTAAACCTATCTACCGCCATCCCGTATTTTTGAACTACTGACCAGATAGAAAGAAACCAGTCAACAGCATACTAAACACACTCACTAGAAACTCTATGGGACTGACTATCATTCTTATAATGCACTAACTGCTTAAAGTAATAGGAAATATTTTGTTTCAGTGAAATTCCACGAACAAAAACCACATTCATCAACTCCAGAGTTCTGCCACAGGTCCAACTCGCGACCCCGTTTCGTGAGGGACTGACTTCCCTTGTGAAATTATTAGTATCTATATTTATTATTAGTATTTAAAATAAGTCGGCAATTATCCACTTAAAAAACGTTTCACTGAGTGCTACGTCTGTTCTACCGATAATAACTAAGCTTACTATCATGTCATCTCAGGAAGATTTTCAGTTATAACACTAAAGTTACTTGAACTTGGTGTTATGTGACGTTCGTGAAGAGTATGCCTACAACTAGTAGTTAAAAATTATGTTCAGACGTTTTAAAGGCAAGATGGAATGAGCATAATCACTGATGACACCTAAGAATAACAACAAAAAAAAGGTAAATCTAATTTGTAAAATGATTTAGTAGTATACTGAGGAGACTAAGGTCACATTACCTTTGACTTGGATCCTATCAGGTCAAACGACACAAAGTCTTTAGTTTTACTTTATCTACAAATTCATGATGTTCACATAAGCCTTGTAACGACAGGGAAAAGTCTCACAATCAGAGCAGAAACAATGCAATAAACTTTCACAATCTATTAAAATTTGCAACGTATGTAACAACTACGGGTGTTATTGAAGTAAAACTGACTACCATGCTATTTTAATATTATTTACATTCACAGGTGTTTTGGAATTCAGGATGCGTAAGAACAGCTAAGTTTTACACATGAGACTAGTCTAGCAAAGCTAATTACTCGCACACGAAACACTGTCTTCACAGTCAAGTTCGACACACTGAAAACTAGTCTAGCAAAGCAAATTATTGGTAGCATGAAACATTGCCTCCTCAATCAAGTTTATGTTTGAAACTAGTCTAGCAAAGCTACGTGCTGGTAACACGGAACAAACACTGACTTCAAAGCCAAGTTCTACGCACGTAACTAACTGGCTTAGCAAATCTAAGTCTTGGCAACACGAAACGTTGACTTCACAATCAAGTTTTACACATGAAATTAGTCTGGCAAAGTTAAGCCCTGGCTACAGGGGCGTAGATTTTTTACACCCGATGGGGGGGGGGATGATTTTTGCAACCACTTATGTGGACTTTTCAATTTGCAAATTGGTAATCTCTGATTACGTGAACCTGAAAGCTGTAAACGTGCAGTCACAGAGTAATCTTGTTGTCACGATACTTGCATATATACTTAGGCCTACTGATTGATACTTACGAACTATCGCTTAGATCGAAAATCTTAGAAGCACGCCTGTATTAAAATGTACATTTCGGCTACTGAAAAAGCCTACATCTAGGGCTAATTATGTAATTCGATTGATAAGAACACGAGAATCACAAGAAAAACACTCAATTTGTAGGCCTGTGATGCAATAATTCAATTCAACAGACCAAACTGCAGGGGGGGGATGATTGTATGCACCATACTCCCCACCTAAAATGAAGGGGGGGATGTATCTCACCCATCCCCCCCCTCAGGATCTACGCCCCTGCCTGGCAATATGAAACACTGACTTCACAAACAAGTTCTAGACATGAAGCTAATCTTACAAACAATTACTGAATGATCAATTCTACACATAATGTTAGTGCTAAACACGTTCAAAGAAGGCAATACCAAACACACTTCACAGTGAAGCTCTAAAGTTCTACCACTGCTAAACACTGACATCACTGTAACGGAAAACACAAGCTCCACAACATAGTTTAACACATAAACCTGTTCTAATAGTATTAAATTATAACAGAACAATTACTTCAAATCACTTTTCACAAATACTGCTACAAACACTGGTAACACGAAACATTGACTCCGCAATCAAATTCTTCACGTCAAACTGTATTACTATAGAGTGCCAGCAATACAACAAGACAGAGAAACTAATTCACGACCAGTTTTCAAACATACAACTGGTTCCAAATACGGAAATCACACTAACACAGAACACTAAACTCACAGATAAGTTGTACAAATAGAATCTATATTAATTACTGGGTAGAAAGTAACAGGAACTTTAATCAAACAGTCGAGTTCTATAACTTATACTGGTGCTTATTGCGTTGACACAAAACACAGCCTTCACAGCGAAGTTCTACACATAAAACTATTGTCACACGGAACTAAATACTACACAGCAACACAACATACTAAGTTCCACAAGCAACACATTAACATCAAAGTGAAGCTGTATGCATGAAACTATTGTCTGACAAAACTACATACTTGCAACACAACACAAGACAATAAATGTTGTCAGTACTGAAACAATGACTTCATAATGAAGTTCCAAAAATAAGGATGATGATTTTAGTGATAAGTATTTTGGAGAAAAGAACTGGTCGAGAGTAGAAAATGCTGCCAACAAACAATATAGGTTTAATAGTTAAATTCTACAAAGTGATCCTAAAGCTGCGTCTCTACTTCTGAATTATTATTGTGTAATTAATTGTAACTTTTCATCAAAGCAAGCGACGCACATAGAGAGAAACTAAACATTAACGTGGTAATCAGTATAGCTAATTAAGTATATTTTTCTTAACGTTTCTACTTATAAAAATAAGAATACATTGTTTCATTAAGTTGGTACCGTCGTCGTTATCAACATTTTCGGTCGTAATTCCAATAATATCTCAAAAGTTTGGCCAACTTGGAAGACTACTTTAGTCCTAAATTACATTACATTTACACACACACACACACACACACAGATATAAATATATTAATCTAACAAACAAACAGTATGTACAAGAGAAGTATACTAATAAAAACTAAAACTAGAAAATAATAATATTCGATAAAGTAAACAATATAATTTTCTTTGGAAGCTGTAAAATCAGTATAACATGCCTCTCAGTCACGTTTTTCTCATCAATGAAAACTTATTAAGCCACTTCATAAGGTAGCTTTAGAGGTAAGCAGCATTTATGAGTGTGACATAAATTACTGGATTAGACACTTCCTGGGACTCAGCATAGGAAACAAAACAAAAACTCAACATATTAATAAAACAAATAAACACAGCCACAAAACTATGTTCACCCGATAAAATTAACGATGAAATCAACAAAATAAAACAACACTTCATCAACAGCAACAAATTTCTTCAGAAAACCGTGGAAAAAATTATACACACACACCTAGACCAACAACAAACAACAATAAATCACAAGATACAACAAACTACAAAACCTTATACTGCTGCATACCATATATTCCCGACATCAGCGAAAAAATAACCAACATTTGGGAAAAAACTTATAACAAAACACAACATTCCAGTAAACACCAAATTTATTCAATAAATAGGTACAAAACTAAAGTCCATACTATGTAAAAAAACTACCCTGACAAACATAACACCAACATAATTTATAAAATACAATGCAACAACTGCTGCGACTTCTATATTGGAGAAACAAGCAGAAAAGTGGAAATTAGATTAAAAAACACCTTCACACGTTTTTGTACACTGCAAGTAAAATAAACACAACATAACCATAGAAAATACCAAGATACTAAGTAGGGAAACAAATATAAACAAACACAAAATCAAAGAAGCTCTACTTATACAGCAACTAAAACCAAAATTAAACCAATATAAAAGGAACATCTTTATACCTATACTAATTAATAACCTAACATCCACCTGCAACGCCCCTACAGTCCCGTAACCGTTTATACTGTCGTCCCTAAGACACGTGTCCGTCAACTGTCACATTCGAACTCTCTCTTTCTTAACCTGAAGATGACCTAGAAAGGTTGAAACATTGTTCTCTCCTTATCAATAAAAGTGTTAATACCTATACCAGCCGTTCTGAGATACATTTTTATTTCAAGTGGGTTTCTCGTCACCAGGAAACATGAATATGTTTGTACAGTTCGTGTCTGTTCATTAAGAAACATTAACACGTTTGTATAATCCGTGACTATTCACTAGGAAGCATGAATTTAGAAGTATGATGCGGACTGTTCGGTGAGAAACAAAAATATATATGTATAGTTCGTGTCTGTTCATTAGGAAACATGAACATGTTTGTATAGTTCGTGTCTGTTCATTAGGAAACATGAACATGTTTGTATAGTTCGTGGCTGTTCACTGGGAAACATGAACATGTTTGTATAGTTCGTGGCTGTTCACTGGGAAACATGAACATGTTTGTATAGTTCGTGTCTGTTCATTCGGAAACATGAACATGTATTTACAGTGCTTCTCGTTCACAAATACTTACACTGTGTTCAAAAAATGTATATCAATTACTTGTGTCATTACTACAAGTTCGGTAACGAATATTTTAAATTTCTACAACTGTATCTTGTTTCTAAACGTACATACTGTGTAGTTTTGTGTGATTAATAACTGTTAAGAGTTACAAACGTCGTACAAAGTTTAGCATGATATTTCTTTTGTATTATGTTTAACATTGTTATATTTTCAGGGACAGTTATTCTAATTTGTTAATTTTATTATCATAAACTCTAAGTTTTGGTTATATTAAAGACAAAGTACAGTGACTAACTCGACAAGTTGAAAGCGTAAGATGTCATCTGTCACACTCATAAATGCTGCTTACCTCTAAAGCTACCTTATGAAGTGGCTTAATAAGTTTTCATTGATGAGAAAAACGTGACTGAGAGGAAACGGATAAAAATCAGGCATGTTGTACTGATTTTACAGCTTCCAAAGAAAATTATACAACAGCTAGTGCTTCTGTGTTCTCTAAGTAAGCTGTGTTATATTATTTATTGTTAATTTTATTAGCAGTTGTTGTTAGATTGTTTACTTTATCGAATATTATTATTTTCTAGTTTTAGTTTTTATTAGTATACTTCTCTTGTACATACTGTTTTTTTGTTAGATTAATATATTTATATCTGTGTGTGTGTGTGTGTGTGTGTAAATGTAATGTAATTTAGGACTAAAGTAGTCTTCCAAGTTGGCCAAACCTTTTGAGATATTATTGGAATTACGACCGAAAATGTTGATAACGACGACGGTACCAACTTAATGAAACAATGTATTCTTATTTTTATAAGTAGAAACGTTAAGAAAAATATACTTAATTAGCTATACTGATTACCACGTTAATGTTTAGTTTCTCTCTATGTGCGTCGCTTGCTTTGATGAAAAGTTACAATTAATTACACAATAATAATTCAGAAGTAGAGACGCAGCTTTAGGATCACTTTGTAGAATTTAACTATTAAACCTATATTGTTTGTTGGCAGCATTTTCTACCCTCGACCAGTTCTTTTCTCCAAAATACTTATCACTAAAATCATCGTCCTTATTTTTGGAACTTCATTATGAAGTCATTGTTTCAGTACTGACAACATTTATTGTCTTGTGTTGTGTTGCAAGTATGTAGTTTTGTCAGACAATAGTTTCATGCATACAGCTTCACTTTGATGTTAATGTGTTGCTTGTGGAACTTAGTATGTTGTGTTGCTGTGTAGTATTTAGTTCCGTGTGACAATAGTTTTATGTGTAGAACTTCGCTGTGAAGTCTATGTTTTGTGTCAACGCAATAAGCACCAGTATAAGTTATAGAACTCGACTGTTTGATTAAAGTTCCTGTTACTTTCTACCCAGTAATTAATATAGATTCTATTTGTACAACTTATCTGTGAGTTTAGTGTTCTGTGTTAGTGTGATTTCCGTATTTGGAACCAGTTGTATGTTTGAAAACTGGTCGTGAATTAGTTTCTCTGTCTTGTTGTATTGCTGGCACTCTATAGTAATACAGTTTGACGTGAAGAATTTGATTGCGGAGTCAATGTTTCGTGTTACCAGTGTTTGTAGTAGTATTTGTGAAAAGTGATTTGAAGTAATTGTTCTGTTATAATTTAATACTATTAGAACAGGTTTATGTGTTAAACTATGTTGTGGAGCTTGTGTTTTCCGTTACAGTGATGTCAGTGTTTAGCAGTGGTAGAACTTTAGAGCTTCACTGTGAAGTGTGTTTGGTATTGCCTTCTTTGAACGTGTTTAGCACTAACATTATGTGTAGAACTGATCATTCAGTAATTGTTTGTAAGATTAGCTTCATGTCTAGAACTTGTTTATGAAGTCAGTGAAGATGACCTAGAAAGGTTGAAACGTTGTTCTCTCTTATCAGTAAAAGGCCTGGCATGGCGAAGCGTGTTAAGGCGTGCGACTCGTAATCTGAGGGTCGCGGGTTCGCATCCAGGTCACGCCAAACATGCTCGCCCTTTCAGCCGTGAGGGCGTTATAATGTGACGGTCAATCCCAGTATTCGTTGGTAAAAAAGTAGCCCAAGAGTTGGCGGTGGGTGGTGATGACTAGCTGCCTTCCCGCTAGTCTTACACTGCTACATTATGGACGGCTAGCACAGATAGCCCTCGAGTAGCTTTGTGCGAAATTAAAAAAAAACAACAAACGAACAACTTATCAGTAAAAGTGTTAATATCCATATCAGCCGTTCGGAGATACATATTCTTGTTTCCCAGTGAGCAGCCAAAGATTATAGAAATATATTCCTGTTTCCCAGTGAACAGCCACGAACTATACAAGCATATTCACATCTCTTGGTGATTTAGCAGGTTAACATTTTTTTCCAGGTGATGCATAATTAAGTTCTGTCACGCGACTTCACGTTTATCCCCATTTATATGAAAATTAATCTGCTTAACACAACAGCGACACGTGATTAGTGCACTCACAATAGCACTAATAAAAGTCGTTACCAATATATTTTTCAGATTATCCTGTGCAACGGCTGTGCACATCCCATTGCTATTCAGTTTCAATATAATCTTTCATTCATTTACACAGATATTTACCTTAAGTCCGAAAATGATTTAATCCAAGTTCGGCACGACTTCAACCCGCTCAATCTAGAAATTGAACCGACAATTCTAAACTACTTCGGCATAATACATTAATAGTTGTTTTGTTGCTAACTGCTCTCCCCCGCTAGTACAGCGGTAAGTCTACGGATTTACAACTCTAAAATCAGCGGTTCGATTCCCCTCGGTGGGCTCAACAGGTAGCCCGATGTGGCTTTGCTATAAGAAAAAACACAAACACACATACGCTAACTACTACATAACAATTGTTATAACTAGTTCAGTTCTAGATTGGCTGTGCTCTTATAAGTGGCGAAATACTGGATCGATTAGCACCAAACCTAACATTTTCCCTCAGGGATTCCGGAAGTTACATGAAAGTTGGTGCTTGGACCTTATCCCCAGTAACCTTCAATGGGGATCTATTTCTTTCCCCGTGCGATCAGCGGGTACGTAACTTGCAGTAAATATGTAAACAACAACAAGAAAACACCTTTGTAAGTCACTTAATTTGTGTTTTTATAACTAAAAACATAAGAAATGACATATATATATATATAATGTGTGGTAATATTGTTTAATTTAGAGCTTATATGACTGAGTGTTTAGATTGTTTTTGTTTTCTTGGTAGTAATTCTATTTTTAACACTTATATTAATAATTCCGTTTTATACGTTTCCAATGAGTTGGGAAATAGACTTTGTACCTAATTCAAAGAAAAATAACTTTGTCACTGAAGTATGACCTAAAGAAAAGATAGCGCGTGCCTTCAAGAAAAAGTCTTTTCTCTCTTTGTGAATATTGAACGTGTAAATGTATCTCCACACAGTTTAAAATGTAAGGCACAACTGTGTATTCAAAAGGTTTGGAGGAAGCTGGAGCTAAGATATGTATTGTTACCGCTTTTCAGTGTGTGTTTTTTTTCACAAATGACTTTTCAGAAATAATAAAAAACTACACTGAAAAGCAGAAAGGCATGCTTTGAAGTGAAGATAAATATTAGTATTTCTTAGTAGCGCATTGATTTATATACGTCCTATTCTACAACTATATGGATATCCAGTGACTGAAGGAAGATACCAGTACTCAAAGTCGCATATCTTAAAATATAGTTTAATTATAATGGTTCTTAGTTCTGGCACTGCTAAAGTATCCATTGTATTTCTACACTTGTGTGTCACAAAGCACGCTCATCATCTGACTTGGACTATGTCAGATACTCAAGAAAACTCTTTCTAACATCAACATTTCTCATCATAATGTACATCAGGCAGACAGTATCACTGCCTAAGTAGGGATGGCTCGGACTGCTCGTCAAAATGGCGTTTTAAATTTCTCCTCAATCGATCATCATAACTTTACAATACCATACAGTATTCTAAAGACGACTGGTATGGGTATTAAAACTTTAATTAGAATAAAGTATAGAACAACGTTTCGACCTTCTGAGGTCATAATCAGGTTAACATAAAAAGGTTTGACTGAAGATAACTTAAGAATGTCAAAATGTTGTTGGCGGTGGGTGGTGACGACTAGTTGTCTTCCCTTTAGTCTTTCACTGCGAAATTATGGACGGATAGCACAGACAGTCCTCGTGTAGCTTTCGGCGAAATTCAAAACAAACCAATCACTAGTTTACTTTAACACTAAGTTTTCTTTATTAACATTCCCCTAATAGACCGTGTAAACCACTAACCTGGATTGTATTTTACCATTATGGAAAACAAATAAGTGGAAGATAAGAGTGAATGTTTGTTTTAAGATATTCGCGTGAAACTCCACAAACACTAATCGTCCTTAATTTTGAACTAAAAGACTGCTCTACTAGAGGAAAGACAGCCAGTCATCAGTATCGTCCACAACTTTTAAACTAATCTCTTTGACTGGAGATTGTAATTTAGCCATGATCTTCATAACGCATATATGGTTCTAAAGTGCGAATCGTTGCATTTAAAAATGTTATAAGCAATCTAATTCAGAGATGGCAGCACTATCTGTCGATTCAAATATCGATTGACACAATTTAGTGAAGAAAGAAATATGATTTTAGCGGAAACTCCTCTCTGCGAAGTCAGTAATGTATATCATAGTGATTCATTTTGATCACCACAGTTAAACATAAAACTGATTATATAAGTAAAACGAAACTAAGAAACGAAAGTTTATAAGAAGTTGTCAACACTGAACCTTCATTTGCTCTTCGACATTCTCCTCACAAATCTGAAGGCAATTTTGCTTAAATTATAACTAAACTGTCGGTTTTCTTGTAAGTATACATATACTGTTATCAAAATCACAGTCGGGAATGTAAAACATTTTTACCAAAATAAAACAACAACAACTTTTGATTATCACTGTGTATTTAGCCGAATACATTAGTGACACGGGGTTTGGTTTAAATTTCGCATAAAGCTACACGCGGGTTTGTTGTGCTAGCCATCCCTAATTTAGCAGCATAAGACTAGAGGAAAGGCAGCTAGTCATCAACATCCACCGCCAACTATTGGGCTACTCTTTTACCAACAAATAGTGGGATTGACCGTAACTTTATAACGCCCCCACGGCTGAAAGGGCGGCAAGCATGTTTGGTGTGATGAGGATTCGAATTCGCGACGCTTAACCACCTGGCCATATCGGTCCAGTAAGATAGTAGAACAAGGTGTAAGTTCTGCAATTCATGTTCCGTCTCTGATAAAATAATCTGGTTCACAGCTTGTTTTGCCCTTTGTTACAATATATTTATAATAAATGAAAAGATGACATCGGTCGAGAATAGCTAATGTCTCTTAGATTACGCTTCCGTCAATGGTGAATTTTACTTCAATTCATCAAATTTGTCTAAGCAGGATTTGGAACTATTTTTTATCGTACAGTTCAGAAAATAACAACCAAGATTATGTGAAAACACAAAATAATTCGTCTACAATGTCTAGCCACAGTATGACCATCGGCCACTAGTTAACTTAGGCTATCGAGTTATTGCTATACTTTCCTGAATGGTTTTGCGTGCTCCATCAAATCTCTAGGGGAATTAAGAATATATAACCGTAATGTGACGTGTCGTAAATCTATTGGTGTGACAAATAACAAAAAAACAAAACAAATGGCATGTCTTCACGTTAAAAAACGTGTAATAATAAAATATGTGTGTCTAAGAGAGTTTTTATTATTATATTTTAAAATTCTACGAGTCATGGGCAATTTCGTTATTTTCATGTCCAATATGTCATTTTCAGTGTTTGTCGTTAATTGTTGTTCAAGTGATTGTTCTTGCATACTTTAGGGTTCTAAAATATTTTTCGCAGAATAACAAAGTTCACTATTACTTACTATGCATAAAAAATACTGAACAATTCCACTTTCCGCGTTTCCACGATCTATAAACATAATAAAAAATCGATTTGTAATATCATGATTCTGAATCAAAGGGCTGGGAACTGACCCATACCAACATCCTTTTAAACAACAGCTGGAACGACTAAAAAGACAAAGTATAATTGTTAATTGTTACATAAACAATATTAGTAAATTACGGTTACCTGAATTTTATTAGAATCAATTTTCGACATGTAAAAAGGATACAAATAATCTACTTTTAAGTTAAACCTTATATTTCCACATATAAATACTGTTTATAGCATTTTTTACGATATAATAAATTATGTTACGATTTTATTTGGCATTTTTCCCAATGCATAGTTTCAGAACCCCAACCAACTGACATCTTTCGTTAAATGAAAATTGCGGTAACTATTTACACATCGTTGCAACCTAAATCACTTGTGGCTAAGATGCTTTCTCAGACAAAAGTTAGCGTATAAAACATATCGACAGTTTATGGCCTATTTATAAACTGCTTTTTCCCAAAAATGTTCGGTGAATAAATAATAACAGAAACTGAGCACATTTTGAGTACGAGACTGGAGAAATTTTGGGAGGCTCTGAAGACAAAACTTAAGTACACCAGGACTGTGGTGTGACAACATTGATGAGATAAAGAAAGACATCAGCGAAGCGGCAAACAAAAACGATGACAGAATGAAATATATAGAGCACGAATTATTAAATACAGGGAATAAATCAGCCTATTCCTATTTCTGCTACAGAATATGGAGTAGAAGAATATATTTGGTCTGCATCCATTACTGCTACTGCTCTACCACAAGAAAAGAAAATATCTTCCTGAACTGCTCAGTATATGACATTACTAAATCCAGTTCATTAGTTCAACTGGCTAATTCAACATGACCTAATCGAGAAATCAATGGACTATGACAGGTAGTTACTATGGTACTCATACTAGTCACAATATAAAATTGTTCTCAGAGTAAATGGGTGTAATAATTTAACAAGACATCCATATTTTTGGCCACCTAAAAAGTCCAACTTACAAAAGTAGGCTTAAGAAATGTAGGTGTGTATTCTTAGATGGGTCTGTGCAGTTGGTGATGGAACTAAAACCCATTAAAATTACAAATAAACTAATAAAGGAGCAACGTATTATATAAGTTATAGAAATATTAGATTCTGTGGTAATGAAACATCAATTCCTTCTAATAATAGTCTAGAAGATCTGAAAAAATAACTAGACAGCTAGTTACAAAGAATGGATGAAATAAACCACAAGAAAATGGGTACTTCAAGTATAACTTGAAAAGACCTAATGTAATAAACTGTAGATCAAAGCCAGTGTGGAATAAGAGCTCTTTCAGAATACATCAAAAGATAAATCACTGTAAAATCGTGGTCACTGATGTTCACATGGGAGGTGATCCAAAGTAAAGATCATCCACCATGAATTTCTTTGGAAGTATGTCAGCGATGAGAAGTCTGGAGTTTCTGGCAAAACTACTTACAGATGATCATTAAGGTTGGAGTCGCCAATGGATTTCCTCGATCATCTATCCAGGAAATACTCTCGCAACAACACAACAGCCAGTGATAACAAAAGACAAGTTACGCCCCATCTGTTTATCCTGAGTCTCGGAAGAGAAAAATACCAAATAAACTCAGTGGATGGAGAGCTTAGTATAGAGGTTTTTTTTTCATATTATTTTGTATCAGGATTCTTCAAAGAATGTCACGGTACAGGAAGGAGCAGTGTTGTAAGCTATATCTTTAACGTTATAATTTAAATGTTAGCTAGAGGGAATTGCGGATCTTAATCATGACGTGCAAATTAGAAATGTTAATAAGATAGGCCTAGAACTTCTCTATAAGGATATGATGTAAAGAGTTCTAGCACACACTAAACTAGATTATAAATACAAGATAGTTGTGGAATGTGAAGAGTAATTTCAAAATAGAGTGTGAACTAGTCAGTGTGTTAGATATCACGGTTATTTTGTAAAAGTATGTTGATTTGATTTGAGTTAGTTAATTCCATTCATAACGTAGGCCTACATCAAACTGCAAAAGAACTACGTTGCTAACAGAATACACGAACACCTATTTTATTCATCTGCTTGAGAATTATAACGGTTGAACGAATAGGTTGTGGAAAATATTTGTGTAAATGTAACTTGTATCACTTTTTCAGATGGAAATCTTTAATATCTTTATTTGTGAATGTATTACCTGGGTAATGTGGATGCCTTTAAACACTGGCCTTTCAATACTCACCTGTTACAATACTTCACATTTTGCTTATCACGACTGAGGTACGACTTGCTACATGTCTCTTTCTGGGAAGTCCCAGTTTCATTAATATTTCATCGTTTCCCAATGCTATTAACTACAAGGAAAATCCCTGTCTTAGAAATTCTAAATCCCGATCTGAAAACATTCTCACAATTTCAGCATATGAAGATTTTCTATCGGAAAGAGATGTTACATACCTTTTCTCAAATTATTCACTTTACGATGACTTCATATTTCCTACGAAGTCGCCAAAAATGTCAAAATGTAGTTCTTATACATGCCGTATTATCGTGACTTTATATCAGTTGCAATTATTACGCGACTAATTAACTTGCGTAACCAAAATCGATTTCATATAACGTACTCAGCCCTCTGAAGATATTCTCAAAAGCTGCATCGCTCATTAGAAGTAGTAAAAAAATTCAAGACGTTGATTTTATGATGTAATTTTAGTTGTCTAAGTCGGCGTTCAACAAAGTAGCATTTGTCAGCAGTTAAGGTACTTCGCTAGAATGAAATATAACAGTTCTAACCGAACTGTTACGTAAATACATTATGCTCTAAAACATGAAATTTCATTATTTGTTCGGGAGTTGAAATAAAAGTCGAAGAGAGTTCAAAATCCATTAGAAGTAGCATAGTTCAAGCTTTCCGACCATTAAAATCCTCCAACTTGAAAAGAACTACCGAAAACTCTCAGGATCCGTACAGGAGAATGGTTTTAGTCTCCACATGACTGATGGCCGGATAAATGTCAGAAAAATCGTGCTCGTTAGGACTTAATCCGAGTAACACGCTTCGTTGTATTTTGAGCACTTTAATACCTAGGTACTTCAAATGTGCAGAACGAATTGATCAAAATAGCTCCAACGTTAGAATATCTTTAACATAACGTTTAAAATTCGTTTCAATCAAATGCAATTGTATTGGAAGAGTGATTTGTTGAACTAAGAATATAAACAATGTTTTGAAATGTCATATATATATCTGCATTTGTTTTGTGACAAAATAATTAATAGCCTACCCGGGTTTACTACTTATGGGCTCAATTTAAGATGAAACTGTCTTCCTGTGTACGTGGTCTTACGTCTTCCGATTGGATACGTTTTGCAAACGCAGCACTATAATTCATAATACTATTAAATTTAACTGGCATTAGGCTTAATTTACTCTTTCTAATGCGTGGCCCTTTGTGAGTGTATGTGTGTATATATTCCATTTCTATAGACATATTCAGAGTAAACCGGATGTGGGAAAAATCGTACAAGGCAACTGCCTCGTGATATTTCCTCTTCTAAAAAAAAAAAAAAAAAAAAAAAAGAAGCCTGAATTAAGATTTATTGCTTTTAGGCAAAAAAGATAGCAATTTCGGAAGGGTGTGTCATACTGTACATATACTAAACGTTTTAGAAGGAAAATATGTACAATTATTCTGTAGAGACAATCGTTCAGGAAAGAAGCAATTCCGAACACATCGGTAAAAGCTTCACGTTTCCAAGGAAGATTGTTTTTTATTTGTTTGTTTTTAATTTCGCGTTAAACTACACGATGGCTATCTGCAGTAGCTGTCCCTAATTTAGCAGTGTAAGACTAGACGAAAGGCAGCTAGTCATCACCACCCACCGCCAACTCTTGGGCAACTCTATTACCAACGAATAGTTGGATTGACCGTAACATTATAACATCCTCACGGCCGAAGGGGCAACTATGTTTGGTGTGACGGGAATTCGAACCCACGACCTTGAGATTACGAACCGAGTGCCTTAACCACCTGGCCATGAGGGGGCCTCAACGTATAGCACACGCATCCTGAGAAAATGTATTACTTCATCAAATAGAAAGTTGAGTCTGACGTGTGTTTGTGCCCCTCAGTGGGACTTGCAACGCTAAAATCCCAGGCTCGATTCTACACGCTGGATAGAGCACAAATAGCTTGTTGTGTAGCTTTGCGCTTAAATAAATAAAATACACTGATAGAACACTTCTCTCATCTCATCGTGGTACTTCGCTGAAAACACATACTTTGTTTCAATTTCGCGCAAAGCTACTCGAGGGTTATCTGCGCTAGACTAGAGGGAAGGCAGCTAGTCATCGCCACCCACCGCCAACTCTTGGGCTACTCTTTTACCAACGAATAGTGGGATTGAACGTCACTTATAACACACCCAAGGCTGAAAGGGGGAGCATGTTTGGTGCGACGGGGATTCGAACCCGCGACCCTCAGATTACGAGTGTAACGCCTTAACCCACCTGGCCATGCAAGGCCGGGAACGTACGTAAATCTTGATATTAATTCATATAAACACACACATATAAAAGTAATCTGATTTAAGATTACTATTTTAATACTGATCAAAACGTATTTCTCAACATAGATGTTAACATTCGTTACAGTTTGTTGTATCGATCCCGTCATTCACACATTCCACGAACATGATTTTTATGTCAAACATTGTAAAAATTTCTAATGATGTCTAGAACGCCTTAACCACCTGGCCATGCAGGGCCTTCCAAGGAAGATATAGCCGAAACGGACCTACATCATTTGTTCGATATTCATTATAGCTATTTGTAAATTTAAACTGCTCTGCTCCATCCCTAGTACAAATCCTTGTCATAACACCTAGTTCTCGCAATGTTTATCGTAATGTATAGAAAGGCTGAGTACGTGATATACTAAAATGATTTTGGAGCCTCACTACGGCGCTACAGTTCATGCTGCAATGTTCAGACATATTTTGTATGGCGACCTTACGTCTTTACACTAGCACTCCAGCGTAGATTTCATTGAAAAAAAAAAAAAAAAAGATCTTCATCGTAACGTTATAACGTACAAAGTATACCATTTTTTCTCTGAAAATTCCCCACAATTCACCTAGTGCTAGAGGAAAACAGCTTCCCTGTGTCTCTTTCAACATTTCGATTGCACATTGCACTGAAATTCATAGGCACTGCAGAGTTTGTAAAGGTATTAGCAGACAAACCTGAGTTGAAAACTATAAAATTAATAATTTAAATTTTTCAGGTTAAGTAGCTATGTAAATATTGGCAAGGTAATAGTAAAACGAGCCTTAGTTTAACGCGGTAAAATAAATAATTTAAATACTTTGACAAACCTTATCTCAACGGTGTGAAGTTAATAAATGAAGTTCCTCAGGTTAGGTAACTATATATATATTTTGGACAATCATAAAGCACGAGATATTGGTCGTTCGCTTGTTATAAAATTACAGCCTTACTTTAGCGCGCCACTAGAAGGCGTATGACTAAACATTTGCTGATTGAAACAGTACCTTAATCAACAAAACAGAAAACCCGTTTTAATTGTTCCTCTTTATATTTTCCTTTGGATTTTGGTTAATCGTTTATTTGATTTCTTTAAAAAAAAATCAAAATACCTAATGTTCCAAAAACTTGCCACGTACAATATGGCTGGTCTTTGACACATGTAGCTCTTGTGCTTGCTTTAGTTTTCACATGTAACACAAACTATGAATATCACGAGCTGAACTGAGAATATCGATTAATATTTTTCACATTTTATTGTGCAGGCAGTGGTTCTTTAAACCTACTCTAGAATGACTTAATCATAGCAAGGAATTAAAACTATAAAAGTGATATTTTTATCTTCATCATTAATATGAATTACGTCTCAACATAAAACATACAATTATGACTAAGTTTCATGTAATTCATATCCATCGAGATAGTAATTACAGAGACTTTATGTCTAATTTTATTAAAAATCTTTGCTGCGAACTTGCGTTTTCTTTGCATTTAGTTATAACAATTTTTACAGCTTAAAACTTGATTGCGTGATCGAAACTTCTAGCGTTATATAATTATGTTAATCTACGGCATTTGCTACCGATGTTGTAGTAAGTTTTGCATAATTAAAGGTTAAACACGTTTTGCCTATTACGCGATTACTTATGTTAGTGAACAACGACAAAAAATATGTAAAGTCATTTATCTTATATTACACAATTATTCGTAAAGACGTCATTAATTCCGAAACAAAGGAAGACCCTTCTAGTCAGTTTGACGTCATCATGAACGTCGTTTTCCATGGATGAAAGATATC
Source organism: Tachypleus tridentatus (assembly GCF_004210375.1). Classification (NCBI taxonomy): domain Eukaryota; kingdom Metazoa; phylum Arthropoda; class Merostomata; order Xiphosura; family Limulidae; genus Tachypleus; species Tachypleus tridentatus. Next base: position 129,629,254 of record NC_134832.1, on the reverse strand, counting down.
AATATTTTGCAGCAACAAAACGCTACGTCTTCATTTTTCCTCAACGAATCAAAATCATGGTACAACTAGAACTAATTTTGTTTGTTTATAGTTAAGCACATAATCACTTCACAAAGGGCTGTCTGTGCTGGCCACTCAGTGGTACAGCGATATGTCTCCGGACTTACACCGCTAGAAACCGGGTTTTGATACCCGTAGTAGGCAGAGTACAGATAGCCCATCGTGTAGTTTTGTGTTTAATTTCAACCAACCCTTTCTGTGCTATGCCCACCACGGCTACTGAAACATGTTTTTTTTTTTTTTAAGTGTTATAAACTTTCAGACTTATTGTTGAGCAGTGGGATAAGAAAGTAAAAGGGTTTGAATTATTCTTACCACCTCTGACAATGACGTAAAATCTAATTGGAGTATCTGAATGTCATTGCTTGTTCAACTTACATAGGTATGTTTAAAACCTGGTTATTGGTTTCAGAACTAGATGAAATAACGAATAGTACTTTATGTGAGAAAATTATGGAGTGAAACGCGTTTCTGACCCTAATTTTATTTTTGGATTGGTTGGTCGGTTGGTTGGTTGTTGTTGAATGCAAGCTACATAATGAACTACCCAACTTTAAGGTCGTAAACCTGCAGAATTGCCGCTGTGCCATTGAAGGGGGCATATCTTATTTTCATACCTTTTATAAGTAGGTGCTAAATCTCACAGAGGGCGTATCTTTATACCTCAAACAAAAACTTAATCGCCAAAAGTAGTAGTGAAATTTTGGATAACAAAAGATTCTCCAATGATGCAGTTTTGAATTTGAAACACTATTATTTTTTTAAAGTGGGTCTTCTTTTGTTAACTGAAAAAAGATCTTGAATTCATTATTTTTCTAAACCGTCTCCGGGTAGTTTTCAATCCCTAAATGTATGGAATAGTTGCAGATGTAGAAAATTGTAACTAATTCTGCTCAGCATTTATCTAATGTTCTAGCTTTAGCTTAGTTGCATTAATCCTTTTAGTTAGCTCTGACTTCTTTCTGTGTAGGAGCAAACTCATTAATCCTCAGTTCTCTTTTATTAAAAGCTATCCCAACGATCTTCAACTTTTGTGTAGTCACCAGTTGATTAAAAAAACCAGGAAAAAACATTTAAATTTTTTTTTCGTGTACTCTAAATATCGTGTTTTCAGATATTAAGAACTAGATTTATTTACTTGCTGTCAAAACATAATGTAAACCTTTCTTCTGGTGATGCCATTCAGTGGCTTCACGGTAGGTCTGAATCTTATAACGCTAAAAATCTGGTTTCGATACCCATGATGGGCAGAGCACATACAGCCCATTGAGTAGTTTTGCACTTAGCAACAGATAAAGAAACAAACCTATATATTTACTTAGTATACTGTAGCAGCGTACCTATTTCAAAGACTCGTCACTAACATTTAATAACTAGCTACAACAGTTTCATTTATTGTGAAACATACGACCTCGATACAACCAGTGCTCTTTAAAGACTAGAGTATAGTTAAAAACTACATCACTGTTATTTTGATTAAATATACATAAGCAAGCAACTTCGCGTGATCAACTATGTTTATTGTTTGTCTTCAAACTTGCACGACAAGCGTCTGTGGTATACATACGCGAGTTGGTTACTAAATTATCAAACTGGATTTAATGTTATTTGTTGTTAACATACGTTAGGTTCCAGTAGTAGATTATTTTCAGTAATTCTTGTAAAGCACACATTGTTCCAAAATGCGCAACGCATTTTTGTGATATCTGGTTGATGATACATACATGTTTGTTTGGTTTTTTTCGCATAGCAATTTTAAACGTTGCTTTATATTTTCAAAAGCAAACAGATCAACTGACTCATATTTATAACTTACTGTGTCGCATAATTTGAGTGGGTACAAGACTTATGAGCGGCTTTCACATAGAACAAATAACCAGTAAACACTAAATTAGTGATTCATGTTCTAGTAGTGAGGGCGTTTGACTCGCAATCTGAGGGTCGCAGATTCGAAGGCCCATTTCACCAAACATCTGGCGACCTTTCAGTCCTGGAGACGTTATAATGTTATGGTCGATCCAATTCTTCGTTGGTAAAGAGTAGCCCATGAGTCTGAGGTGAATATTGTTGACTAGTTGGCTTCCTTCTTGTTTATAGCATAAAAAGTAGATATGGCTAGCGCAGATAGCCCTTGAGGATCTTTGTTCAACAAACCAACAGTTATCTTTCAGACTATAATGACACTCTTTTTCTTTTAATAACATGACAAAAATTGAAAGAACAGCCATCTTTGTCAACATGTATTGTGAATTAGAGGCTCATTTACAAGTCATGGGATTACCATCCTAGTGTATAACAACATCATACCTATGGAAGTCGGGTCCGGATCATGCAAGATCAATCCACTTTCATTGTAATTCGTCTATGACTTGTCCAATCAGTTTTTTTCCTGAGAGTGTTCTGTCATTTTTTATAATTTCACTGATTCAGTGTAGAACACCATTTAGGTATTGGTACAGCGAATGGCGGAACTATTTGTCATTAGTGGTGTGGGCTTCAAATGTTTTTTTTTCATTAGCTATTTTTTCTTGCAAACTAAAAACAAGAACAGATTTGCTTAGCTGCATGAATTGTCAATGCTATTCTGATTTTTAATCCAAGTGACATGTCTTTACATGTTTCTATGTCACTTTACAAACCACCTGAACAGAATACACAACTCACATGCATGTACAAATTAAATACAGTTCAAGTTATAATTCCTATAGCAATAATAAGTTCGTGGTTTTAAAAAAAAAATCCGAAAATTATATTCTAGTCAACTACAGAAACACATGATGAATGTTCAGACCCATAATGCGGTGTGGAATTATTAAATATACGTGTAATTACACTTTCTCAATATTGTGATTTCATGAGCTTTTAGCTTCAGTACTTGATTGGTTTGGTTTGTTTGGAATTTCACGCAAAGCTACGCGAGAGCTATCTGCACTAGCTATCCCTAATTTTGCAATGTAAGACTAGAAGGAAGGCAACTAGTCACCACCACCCAACGCCAATGAATAGTGGGATTGCCCGTCACATTATAACGTCCCCACGGCTGAAATGGCGAGCATGTTTAGTGGGTATTCGAACCCGCGACCCTTGTATTACGAGTCGAGTGCCTGAACGACCTGGACATGCTTGCTGGGCGTCAGTGCTTGAACCTTTGATAAGTAAATTTTCACGCGCGAATATTTAATGACCGAAAGTTACAACATAAAATCAAGCAGTTTACTTGACGTAACATTCGTCTAAACGTAAATACAGGATTTTACTAAATGTTTCCATTATTTTTATTGTTTATTTCTATTACAACATAGATTAATTCGTATAAATTATTCGAAAATCCAATTTTAATCATTTCAGTTCATACGTTCTTGTAATGTTTTTGTAATATAGACTTTAACTTCAGTAATTATTCGAGAAACATTAGTACCCATGTCACAGATTGTGGGAAGGTATTAATGCTGTCGCTTAGCAACCTCTATTTTGGAATATTTCGTTAGTAAAATAATTTGTACTTTATATATTTTTGTTTGATTATGTTTATGCAAAAATTTTCATCATATATTATCTTTGCTGTGCCCAGCAAATGTATCGAACCTCTGTTTTTCGCGTTGCAAGCCTTTAAACTTCCGCTGTGCCAGTGGAAGGGAGGGCACGTTCTACGTTAAAACTCATTGTTGAAAGATCCTGTAACTGGGTGAAAAGCTTGCGAAATAAAAAGGTGAAAAGAAAATACGAAAACCAGAAAGTTCGGAAAAATGTTGTTTTTCCTTCACAGATTCTCAAGCTCCAGATTAGAGAAGTACACAAAGTAATAAAAGCGTTGTAATTAACGTAAATAATCAGGATAATGTCTGCCCAAAAAGGAAACTGATACATGCAACTTTGGGTTTTAAATTACTAAGACAAATTGGTCAGAATCAAATTCTTTCCAACTTCAAATAGTTAAGGTATTTTAATTACATATGACTGGTTACATTAACTGGTGGTTCGTAGATACAGGGATTTTAATGTTACCAAATTACCTTATCCACTTGCCTGATTCAACAGTCCACATATTAAGAACGGAAATAAAGAAAATCACTTTAACTTGTCCAGTTACTGAGAGCTCGTGTTACACAATACCTACACCCAGGGCAGACTAGTTCTTCTTATACACACACATATATGTAGTTCTAGATTTATTATAATTCCAATGTTTTCATCTCTGTAAAATTCGTCCCCCTGTCCCCATAACAATCACCTTCATTGTACTGGCACACGCGTGGGCTTATGGCCCATACTTACAGGGTCACTATAATACAACATAATGTCTGGACTACTATTTTGAAATTTAATTATCATTAGCGATAAAATGCAAATTTAATTTCTTCAATCAAATTACGAACGGTGATTATTAAGCCTAATTATTTACGTGCTTTAATGTAAATTAATGTCAAATTTGGGGTTCGCTATTAGGAAATCCCCGTAAAAATGTCTTCGCGAAATATTTGGATTCCCCGAAGGAAAGAGTGAAAAATTTTACCATTGGGCAAACCTCGGGAGCGAGACGATTCGTTTGGTGTCATTTAGTCGGTAAAACCATCAGTTCAAGAGGAGTTACATGACACACAGACACCGAGTGTTATTATATAGATGAATTGTGTACGTTAGCGCATATATGATTACCATGTTCGTGTGTGAATACCCTAAATGTTCAACTGGCTGTTAGAATTCAAGATACAGTGTTGGAAAAATAACAGTCATAAACGGTTCGTAACGGTGTGCTATGAGTTACCATGGTTACTACATAACGTGCAAACGACGCAAACGTTACCCCTGGCAGTACACACTAATGATATAAATCAAAATAAACAGTTATTATTGTATCATAAACAATAAGTTATATTCCCAGTAACAGAGATATGTGGATGCCAGAGACATCACGATGACATCCTGCACGAGATGTGACAGAAAAAAAAACCCAATAAAATACAAAACAATAGCAAAGATCTAACCCAATTGTACTGTTAGCTGCAAAGAACATTAGTTCAGCGTATCACGACAGATAGTTAGATATGTGTGTGTCAATTGTTAATAACGTTAAAAGTATGAGATAAAGTTGTACCAATGCGCAACTTAAAAATAGAGCCGTAGTTGGCTGAAGATCAACTTATTAAAGAACCTACTAAAATACAAACTTTAATACTGTTTTTTTGTTGAACTTCGCACGATGCTAAATGAGGAATATCTCTGATCGAACTCTTAATTTTGAACTAACAGCCTAGAGGAAAGGCAATTTTGCAGATCCACTCACCGCCAACTCTAGGTATTCTTTCATCAACGAACAGTATGATTGATCACCACACTTATAACGTCCCACGGTTGAAAGTGCAACATGTTCAGAGATGGGACTCGAATCCACGATTTTCAGATTGCGATTCGAGTATTGAAACCAGAGTTCGTGTGTGTTTGTTTATGGAAATGATTATAGAAAGCCACAATCATTAGATATACAGGAATCATAAACAATAAGTAACAGCAACTGGATGTATTAATGTTATACATGACACTAAACAAAAATTTATTTGTTTCGAACATTGGCACAAAGCTACACAAGAGCTTTCTTCGTTTGCTGTCCCTAATTTTGAACCAATCGAAAAGGAAAGCAAATAGTGAACAACGCCTCCCTCCAATTCTAATCGAACAGTGAGATTTATCCATCACTTTTGCAAACGTACTCATGGCTCCAAAATATGAAGTGTAATTCTACAAGAGTGGAGTGTAAACCATAGACATTTGGATTCAATGTACAGCCCGATAGTCAATTGGCTACGCATAGTTCTACAGTTACGACAGAAAGTATTCGTACCCCTGCGTCCAGAGTAGTTTTTTGCTCATAACTTAAAAAGTATCACGATTAGGCTAATAGACGTGAGTTATATTATAAATATTATATTCATACACATCCACAAAATTTTTTATGAAAATTAAACGACAAATAAACTGTTTATAAACAAATAACCAAAAATAGGAGGAGCAGAAAGTGTTCATACAGTTCAGAACGTGTGAAAAAACTGATATTCCCGTAAAAATGTTGTTTAGAGTGGCGAATAAACTACATTATACCATTCCAGAACTAGACACTGGGTATATAATTATTGGAATTTAGTCAGCAAAACATTTACTTCCGGCATTTTAGCGCCGTCTCCGTCATCATCTGATTGGTCATCATGGCGAACAGGAAACAACTGTCCAGTGATTTAAAAAACTGAATTATTGTAAAATACAAGTCTTGTGTGTCTCTTTCCGGTATTGCTACACAACTTAATGTGTCGAAATCTACTATTCAAAGCATAATTGCCAAGTTTAAGCTTACAGAATCAACTGCTAATCTCCTTCATTCCGGATGCCCCACCAAAATTCCAGAGAGAACCAAGAGGAAAGTTCTCAGAGAAGTTAGTAGGAACCCTCGTTTAACACGTAATGACATACAGAAACTGGTAAGGAAAACTGGGGTTGAAGTAAGCACCTCTACAGTTACGAACATGTTACGCTCTTCTGGGTTCAAAGCATGCCGTCCTCGTACAACTCCATATTTAAAGCTTGTTCATTTAGAAGCATGATTGAGGTATGCAAGAAAGCGGGGGCGTAGATTTTTTACACCCAATGGGGAAGGGGATGATTTTTTGCAACCACTTATGTGGACTGTTCAATTTACAAATTGGTAATCTCTGATTACGTGAACCTGAAAGCTGTAAACATGCAGTCACAGAGTAATCTTGTTGCCACGATATTTGGATGCATACTTAGGCCTACTGACTGATACTTACGAAATTACGAACTATAACTTAGATCAAAAAGCTTAGAAGCACGCCTATATTAAAGATGTACATTTCGGCTACTGAAAAAGCCTACATCTAAGCCTAATTATGTAATTCGATTGGTAAGAACACGAGAATCACAAGAACAAACACACAAATTGTAGGCCTGTGATGCAATAAAACATCAAACTGTAGGAGGGGATGATTGTATGCACCGTAACTCCCACCTAAAATGAAGGGGGGATATATACCCTCCATCCCCTCCAGGATCTACGCCCCTGCAAGAAAGCATATAGATAAACCCTTTACCTGTTGGAAGAGTATTCTTTGGTCAGACGAGACTAAAATCGAGCTTTTCGGCCACAATGATGTTCGTTATATTTTCCGTAAGAAGGGGGAACGAAATCTTCCAAAGAACACCGTTCCTACAGTTAAACACGGAGGTAGCTCGATCATGCTATGAGGGTTCCTTCAGCTCTTCTGGTGTAGACAGCCTTCATTGCGTCAACGGAATCATGAAAAAATAAGAGTACGTTGATATATTAGGCACTAATATCAAGAATGATGCTCGGAACTTGCGGCTTAGGCGTCGTTGGATCTTCCAGCACGACAATGACCCTAAACACACATCGAAATATGTGCAATTATAGTTGCAAAGGAACCATATAAGCGTTCTGGAGTGGCCATCGCAGTCACCCGATCTCAACCCAATTGAAAACATTTGGCATGAGTTGAAGACCATGGTTCACCAGCGTCATCCGAAAAACTTGCAAGAGTTGGAGGTCTTCTGTAAAGAGGAATGGAAGAAAATATCAGTCGAGTACTGTCAAACGATCATGGAGGGCTATGAGGAGAGATTGCGCCAAGTAATTCACCTGAAAGGCTACACAACTGACCATTAAAGTAGACACAGGAACACTTTCTGTCCCTCCTATGATTGGTTATTTGTTTATAAACAGTTTATTTGTCGTTCAATTTACATACAAAATTATGTAGATGTGTGTTAGTATAATATTTATAATACACTATATTTTCATTATCCTAATCGTGATACTTTTTTATGTTATGAGGAAAAACTACTCACGACGAAGGGGGTATCAACACTTTCTGTCGTAACTGTAAATACAAAAGAAAAGTGAATAAACTGTACACTAGTATTTGTTTGAAATATTGTGCTTTATATAAATAATTACATCTGGTGTCCATGCTTCCAGACAAGTTCAAAATGTACGATTGTGAAATATTGTTTGTAAATGTTATGTTTTACTCACCACAATTCAGTCTTCTTGATTTTTGATGACGAAAAACCCACTTAAAGTAAACATGTACCTCAGAACGGCTTTACCAATAAAGCAGATAATAACGTTTCGACCTCCCTAGGTCATCTTCAATCTTATTGTTTGGCCATCTTTTGACCTTCTAAGCTCATGCATAACCCACGGCTGAGAATGATCCTTCGGCCTTTTTGCCGTACAGATATGATTCCGTCCCATTTATAGTACGATCAGGAGTTCTGTCTTTCTGGCAGTGCTGGGTGGTGTTCCTGAATGATAAATCAGAATATGAATTACTTTTTAGTCGTCAGAGTTTCATTAACGTTCTGTAAATCACCGACATTGTTGATGAGACAAGCCCCAAATTTGTACTGACTCGTCACCGTGATTTACCCTAGATTATGATAGCCTTCTCCCCTCCTTCGTCGAACAAACTTTCGCTGATTGTTTTCAGACAATTCAGACCTGGATCCGTTTGTAGAGAGTAGACATCTCTTCTTTACTCATTCTACTGTTTCAGTTATCACTTATCAGCAGTCGTCACTAGCAACTAGATACGTCGCTTGAAAACACTTTGAGCAAATTTATGTTTTACTATTCTTGCAGTAAACTTCACACCTGTATTCACAGCATGGTCGTGTATCTTGCATTAAAAAAAACACCGAAAAAAAAACATCTACTGAAATACTTAATATCACTATTGAAGAGTTCGGATTTTTACCAAAGCCACTTCTAACGTCAACGGTATTAGTTCTGCTTTTTACCTTAGCCACTTTTAACGTCAACAGTATTAGTTCCGGTTTTTTTTATCTTAGCCACTTCTAACGTCAACACTGTTAGTTCTGTTTTTTACCTTAGCCAGTTCTAACTTCAACAATTTTGTTTTTTTACTTTAGCCACTTCTAACGTCCACAGTATTAGTTCCGGTTTTTTACTTTAGCCACTTCTAACGTCAACAGTATTAGTTCCGGTTTTTTTACCTTAGCAACTTCTAACGTCAACAGTATTAGTTACGGTTTTTTACCTTAGCCACTTCTAAAGTCAACAGTTTTAGTTCCGGTGTTTTACCTTAGCCACTTCTAACTTCATCAGTTTTGTTTTTTACCTTAGCCACTTCTAACGTCAACAGTATTAGTTTCACGCACCGTCTTCAGAGTCTTGCCCGCAATGTTTCGCATAAAATATCCTTGACTGACCAGCACATTGATTTCTGCTTACTGGTTATGTGGAATTTCGGTGCTGAGAGCCATTACTGTATTCACACTACCGAGCACAGAGTGACTGAAATCAGTCTTACAACTTACAGACTCTTTTTACTGATGCGACACTTTAATCGAGCGAAGTCTGAAGAGGGTTTAACCCATGAAACCACTACGGTAACCACGAAGGATGACCCGAGTCACCTACCAAAAAAACCTAGCTTACGTTGCTCGGGTAAAACCGTGACAGGCCTAGCAGGCTGGTGTTGAAGTAAATCTTGCTAAAAAAAAATCAACAACAAATAAAAACGTAGGAGACACAATCGAATGAAGTTAAAAAAAAGTTCAATATGTTGAATAGTGCTGAAAGAACAGAAGTCTTATCAGTTCGACGAAAACAAGAAAACGTCATAATCAAAATAGAAAATGAAATACCAAGGCAACAGCACGAGTTCAAATATCTCGACAGCATCATCTCTGTAGAAAGCACTTTAGATGAAAAAACGTGACGCCAGATACATAAAAGCAAACCACATAACAAGACAATTAATAGCTTTGTTTCAGCAAAATCAAATACCTCTTGAAACAAAATTAATTCTCCAAAACACCATCTTCATACCAATACTTTGCCATTAGTGTCAAACACGGACATTAATATCAAACCATGAGAGAAAGATTGTCAAAACAAAATTGAGATGTCTCGAGAAAATCCTTTGTGATACCAACGCAGACAAATCATGTAATGATGAAATAAAAGCGAAGGTGAAAACTGAACTAAGCTTATCATACATCAAGAAAGAATAAGTGATTTGGACACCTGATTAAACAACTCCCAGATTATCTGTCACAAAGAGCATTCAATACAAAGATAAATGGATGATAAGTAGAAGAACGACCACACAGACGGTGGGTTGGAAGTGTTCTTGACGACCCCGGAAACACGACGATAGATGAGGCGAAGATCCATTCTCTGTGTGTCCCCTCAACACTATGGCTTGCAAATAATGATATGAAGACAAAATGAAATGCAAATAAACGGTGGTAATGTGATTGGTTATACGACAGCCAATCAAATATAAATTACCAACTCGTGACTCTATTCTGTTGCAGTCAGTGATTTCAATAGAAAAAAAAAGTGGCACCTCGTAGTATTTATGTCTCCATAGAAAGACATGCTATTTTTATATTTCTTCTTCGACTTGTAATCCACCTCCATTCCCTTCATCTCTCGGAAAAGTGACTGGAAACTTCGTCGGGTTATACTTTGGTCTAAATACCTCCAGACACATTTTTAATTTATTTATTTAGGGTTTCTAAACCATTCTATAAGGTAGAAGGTCAAACAACCACAAAACGTATATTTTGAGTTCTTTTGTGGTTGTACTTACGGAAACTAAGATGGAAATTGGAACAGATGTAACATTTGATGAGCTCAACACAATTACATACAAAGAAGTTAGATTTCACATTTACAGACAAAAAAGTTAGATTTCACATTTCAGTCTTTTTTATAGTAGTCAAAGCTCCAAAAAATAATCCTTTGTGGGATTTTGGTCAATTACTGGACCATATTTTGTTCAATTTACGTGGGATTTGGCACAAAGATACATTTCTACTGGTCCCACACATTAAGAAACAAAAATGGTGGACCCGAGCATTTTTAATAACTACAAGGGGATTAAGATGTTACAAAAAGAGCATAATTTTAGATTTGTTGTTTTTTTTATAATCACTCCGCTGTATTTCGGGCAATTTACATGTGGTTTGGTACAAAAATACTTGTTTTTAACAGGTGATATAAACATACGTACAAAATTTTAGGATATGCCTGTTCTTGGTCATTTACGGGTCAAAAGGTTAAATAAACCCGTAGTTTTAGGGAACTTGGTCAATTACTTAGCCTTGTTTCGACCAATTTACATGGAATTTAGTACAAAGATATTTATCTACAGGCAACCCACATTGATAAATAAAACTCTTGGAACTGCTCAGCTTTTCTGTGTTCTATATAAATTTTATAATGCACACACATCTTATTGTCTGGTAACATATTGTAATTTAGGCTATGGTATTCAGATACAATAATAAACAACATTTGTATACAATCATTTGAAAAATGCTTTTTCCGAAAAAGCTATAAAAGAAATCAAAATTAACATGCACAGCAATGGATATTGAAACAAATGAAAAAAATATTTATTATGGATTTACTTAATTTCTTGGCTTCCAAAGTGTCAACTGCCAAACTATGTAATGAGCTATCTGCACCACAGATATCGAGCCACAATAATAAACGTAAACCTTGTCAAGTGTACCATCGAACTTCATTTATTGGTGTCGTAAGTCAACAAGCTAATTGTAGAGCCGCCTAGTGGTAGTGCGAAGGAAAATGAGGGTTTTGTTGGTAAAATGTGGATGACGTTGCAAGTTATACATTTTTGTATAACATTGTTATAATTAAAAACAATGAGATAGGGAATGAAGTTTAGTGTTATATTCTAGTTGATACTATTGGCATGTTCAACAATTACATTCTGTACTTCGACCGTAGGTGTAATAAAATGGCGGGAGCTAAGAAATCCAATTAATAATACCAGGAAAACCAGTTCTTTAAGCACCTGAAACAGTTGAATAATTACCATTTAATTATATACGTTCTTTTAGAAATGTATAATTAATTGCACTCTCATGAAAGAAAAAAAACAATATTAAACTGACATCAAATTTTTGTAAATCTACCTAAATAGACCAGATTTTTGTAAGTTTATATCTTCATTAATTTTTCATTTTAAAATATTGACATTATTTTCCGGTTTTAGGATTTTTGAGGAAATAATTTATAATAGCACATCCAACACATTACTTACATTTTTTTCCAGTTCATTTTCAATAAAAAAAAGCATACGCAGAACTAATTATTTGAGACTTACATTAGCACTAAATTAAATACGCATGTATTATCGAAAGGAAACACGCAACTCAACTTTCTTTAAATTAAGCCGCAAGAGTAAAACAACTGGGTGCTATAAAGAAATAACTAACATGAAAACTAATTTTAAAAACGCATATATTATTAATTTACTATATTTCTAACTGCACTACAGTCTTATACTAGCGTCTTACCAACTAAAATGTAGCCTTTTTGTGTTGTATAAACAATAAGCATTTTATAAACGTATACGTTTTAAACACACAGTATAACTGTAAATTGCATTACATTAAATGTTTTTATAATACATTTGTACATCTTAGTAACCTCGTGACATATAAATCATTTCACCATCTTAACACTCTGACAGCAGATTCTGAAACGAAACGGTTGCCTGGTGCCTTACGCCAACTCCTGAGGGAAAGTGACATCGTGTGTCCTGGTCCATCTGAGTAAGGTAGGCCAGTGGATACAGAAGATTATTAAAAACAGTTAGTGATCTCTAACACTCAACGAATTTTATTTAAAGGACATTTAATATCGGGTGTAAGCTGAATAGTTCACTTTCATATGCATGTTTTAGGTTCTGAAATGTCGAGACTAGTTCCAATTCTAGATGACAGATTGCCGCTCCGGCTGCTAAATAGCTCTTACTTAAACTTGTATCGAATGTTCATGAATACATAAACAGTTGATGTGTGGTTGGAGAACCATGTTTTCTGCACTCACTCTAAGCTACATTTACTTAGTATCATTTCACTCACTAGATATTAACTTACAAAATAATGTTTGTAAATTATCAATAAAGTTGACGAAACTTCTTAATTTCACTGAACCTCCACCAAGTATTTTGCCAGTAAACGTAGTGTAACAGATTTATAATAGCAGTAGTATTTCACAATGTTATATTTCTGGTGCAACGTTGCAATTTAAGCTGAGATCCGTGGAAAATGTCTATCAGCGATAAAAAGGAACGTGTGGGTCATGTTACCCACAATATCACAACTTTATCCGTTTTATATGTACAATCATGAATTAGAAAGTGTTCGACAACCGCTCTATGAACTCATCAGTTCAGGAGTTGTAAGTGCATCGAAGTGCTGATGTCTACAGGCTGCTACTGTCATGCCTGTTGACACCTCCACTGGTTACTCTTTAATGCAAGTTCCTTTTATTTTTCACATTTGTATGTATAACAAAATTCGTTGCTGTCGAATAAACATAGCAAATTTTCTTACTTTTGCTTGCATGCACAAAGAGAAAAAGGACTACATTTGGGTAAAAGAGCTCTCACCTGTCATCTACTAGCAACGTAAATAAATCAAATATTCATTCTTACTCAACACAAACTTGATGTAACATCAGCTGAGTTAGATCAAAATCAAAATTCAACTTACCATTCCAGATCAGTAACGGCTTGTTTTAATCTGTTCTTCACAGATGAATCACTACAAACATCACTGTACTGGTATAGCGCTTTTAAATTTAAAACATATTTATTTTACATTCACGTGTCATAGAACGATCGAAAATCTTACAACTGTATTCAAACAGTCGTGCTTAATTTGTTTTCAGCAGTGCCACAGTTGTTTGTTGGAGCAGCACAAGGCTGCATAAGAGGTTATATTTGTAAGATATCATATACTTAATATTAAGATCATATGTTCGTGGGCTAGTATCGATCTATAATGTAGTATGAAGCATGCCTACAAAGTAGGCTTAAAATGAAGAGCTTTTTTCTGTACAAGTCAATAAAATCCTTTTGTATGAAGTATCCTTGTGTACGATATGTCAAAACCAGATTTGTTTGAGGGAATGCAGGTAATTAATGTCCAATCAAAATTTACTTAATGTCTTTGTTCACTTTCAAACATTGATCTTCAAGAAACAACAGATTTAACTCTGAATAATGCAACAATAGATGAGCCTAAGGTATAAACGATTCCCATTCACTCTTTATTCCGAAAGGGTTGTATACACCATATAATTTTATTACAGAACCTAATACTTGAGCAGATATGAAACTTCTATTTGCAACGTTCATCATGTCCCATCTTACAGTTCTAATATAAAGTCGTGCAAGTTTAATTTATATTCTTGGACCGTTGCATCAGCACATTCGTGTGCATCGTTTCATTTATCTGTTATATATATGTGTATTTATATATTCTAAAAACACAGTGATGTTTATTTGAAAATAACAATAGGAATTGCAAATGTAGCTCACTGGAAAGTCAAATAGATAAACTAGTTCAGTACCTATTTCTAAACATTTACGCGGATGGACAGTTAGACGCGCAACGTAAATAATCACTTCAAAAATATGGCATTACAGTGTAACAGATTCACTGTTATACATTTAGTTTAATATCTGCGTTTGTTTCAGTTTGATGCATGTAACGCACATTAATGGATGAGTGTTGCTCAAATCACGCCTGTTATCTAAATCTGTAGAAGATTCTTGAGTGTAAGAATCAACAGAATACGATTTACGAGAACACTATCATATCTTCGAATATTGTTGAACGTTCGAGAATTTCGCCTTAAAATACACAGACCGAAGCGCCAAGAGAGAACAGAATATTGTTTGGTCGCTATAACCAGTACACTACAAGCGTCGGAAGCTATAACTGTGATTAACGTTTATTAGTAGGAAAAACTACAGAGTTTGACTTGGAACATTTAGAGATTGCAAACCGTTCAACTTAAGAGAATTAACTTTTAGCGTTAATATTTCTAGAAGCACACTAAATAACTTCATCAGCAAAAAGTCGGCTTGTAAGCGATGTAAAGCCAGCCAAGAAAAGACGTTTGATTTGTTTTGAATTTCGCGCAAAGTTACACAAGGGCTATCTGCGCTAGCTGTCCCTAATTTACCAGTGTAAGACTAGAGAGAAGGCAGCTAGTAATCACTACCCATCGCCAACTCTTGGGCTACTCTTTTATCAACGAATAGTTGCATTGACAGTCCCATTAGAACGTCCCCACGGTTGAAAGGGCGAGCATGTTTGGCGTGACAGGGATTTGAACCCGCGACCCTCGAATTACGAATCGCATACCTCAACCACCTACTCATGCCGAGCTCTATAACAAGGAAGTAATTTCTATAGACGTTATACAGGCTTAATTAGCTGTCACTCATGTTCAGTATGTCTTCGAGCACTTCATGTTGTAAATTAATTTTCTATATAACGTTAAAAAGACAGCATCTTTGTGTTCTCAATGCATTATTAGAAGTTACCAAGAGTTACAGGTGTGCCTGAGACATTAACATGTTCGGCAGTGTCGCGCGCCAAATAACATGTGCCTGAAATTTATTATGTATTATTTATTATTTTTAACTTTGTTTAACGTAAACTACAGTTTATTATCAAACATTTCTATAAACGTAAATAAAATCACGACCTACAGGGGTGGACAAAAAAGTGACCCGCTTGAAAATATTGTTAATTTGTTATATCTTTTATTACATAACAGAGAAAAATATATAAAACTATATGTTTTTTGAACGCACTTGACGAGTTCTGTTCAATTATGATTTCAAATTTTAATTATATTAGAAATAAGAGAGTTGATGTTTTTGAACGATCATGTCAATTACCTGCTATCAATCCAATTGACAGTTATTGGTTGAATTAAAACCGCTTAACGAAAGACTGCAAGCCAAACCCAGAAAATGATCTTTTTGAAGTACTCAAAGAAGGATAGCAATCAATCACTCATGAATATTTGCACAAACTTGTTGAAATCATGCCACGATAACGTGAAAAAGTACTGAAATACAAGGTAAAGTAATTAAATATTAACTTGTGAAACTGGTTTGTGTTATTTTGAGTTTCATTTTAACATTTGATTATTGCAGAGAAATTTGTTTGATCATTTTCTAGGCTAATTGGAACAAGAAGATCAAAGAAACTACAGCAGGTGCATAATACTTTTTTATAAGAATATGTAACTAAAATCATGAAGAGTTCAGGTATTTACTAAAGTCAGTGTTAAAATTAGGATTTAAGATCATATTTGAACAAATCTCATTCTAAAAACACATAGTTTTACATATTTTCCTGTTACATTATAAAATATATAACAAATTAATAACATTTTCAAGGGGAGCCACTTTTTTGTCTACCCCTTGTATTTCTCCAAAATGTAACTTTATTAGTTCAATATTTTCCTATTACAGCTCCGGTCGGAGCTCTCAATATCGTAAAAGTTCTTGAATCCAGTTAAATCTAAATTGGACCAGTGTCTTTCGTAAATCGAATGTTGATACACGTGTTTAGAAAGTACATATTATAATAAAATGATATCAAACATTTTTGAACTTATGCTATTAATACAAAACAAATCAACAATGCTAAATGTATGACAAGTGTAAAGCAATAAGTACACTATTAACATCGTTGGTTTTAAAATAGAATACGCTACGTACCTAAAACATTCATATTTTTATTGATTAAGTATTTTTACATCTTATTATATCAATACATACATAAAACAATGAATATGTTTAAATCTCTACGATTGTGTTGAGAGACTTAGTCAAACTTTAACATATTAAAATCTTTAAAATGTCATTGACGTCTTATAAAGGTGAACCTTTAATGTATATTTGTTGAATTCAGTTGTTGTTTTTTAATTAAAATGGATTCTTTAATTTTTTCTGTCCAGAAATTTATGACACTTAAATAAGATCTTGACTTCCTATTAGATGTTATCCGTTTCTGGTAGGCCATGTTTTTTGTTTTTTTGTTCCATAACGTTCTGCAAGAGCATTGTTAGTATTGTTTTGTATGTCACGCACATGTTCAGATTTTCTATTTTGTACGAATCGGCTAATTTCTCCCATATACAGTCATGTGAAAAAGTTAGGGCACCCTATGAAAGCCTGTGTATTTTTGTAACATTTTTGGATATATAGATATTTAATCTCAATTTTAACAATACTGAGAGATTATAGGAATATAACTAAACAATAAAAACTGAAGAAAAGACTTTTCAAGATCTTCTGTAAATGTAATTCTACAAAAATGCATATTCTAACTGAAGAAAACGTTAGGACACCTCCACATCTATTCCCACTTAAAATGGCAAGTAGCTCGATGATATAATTTAATAGGCGACTGTTCAGGGACGGGTCGTGGTCTATTGCTTAGTGGCCCAGTGCCCAGACTGTGAATCCGTTAACGCAAAAACGTGCTTCGACTTTGATGCCATGGCGATGGATGTTGCTATTAGTTGCCTTAGGGACAACTAGTCACAGATAACTCCAAAATTAGGAATGGGTATGCGCAGACAGTTCTCGTGTAGCGTTGAGAGAACGTACGTTTCTATATTAACCACGTTCAACACACGTCTCCACGCAAAGACATCTACCAACTTTGCCTACGTGTGACTAGACGGTTCTTCTCTCGGAAACTTATCTGTTACTGTGTAGCGTAAATAAATCGAACGTTTATGATTGGTTGGAGATTTGTTAACGATAATTTGATATTATCGAATACAAAAAGGAAATAAAATGCCATCTTTAAACCTTGAGATCGGTAAGGGCAATATAACCTTAACAGAAATGTGATAATAAAGCAAACTATGCTAGATATGCCTTTTAAAATATATGTTCATTTAGGACTGTGTGAAACATTTTGGAAAGGCGCTGTAACTATGGTTTCAGAAGATATGAAGACCATTTATTCCGGAAGTCAGATGTACAAAAGAAGATTTGAGTTGCTTTTAAACGAAGAAATCTCAAATGATTTACATGGATATTGAGCAATATGCGATAGAGTTATGTTTCTGAAAATAAAGGCTAAGCACTTCAACATTCTAATAATACAAGTCTATGCGCCGACAGTTAAAAATGAGGAAGAGGACACTAATAGTTTATAAAATCATTTATAAGGTGAAAAAGCAATGTAAACCTCAAGAAGGGGTCAAAGGATATCTAAGTGCGAAAGTGGTGAATAATGTTGTTGAACCATATGGGCTTGGAGACGATAATGAAAGACAATAGAAATGGGTTAATTTGTGTGTTGCAGACGATCAAATCATTAATAGTAGATAGTTGTAATACTACCTGAGAAGAAGGTATACAACTAAAAGTCCCGAAGAAATGTTAGAAACCAGACTGGTTATAGTAACCTAAACAAAACATTCAGACATGCAGTACAACAAGTGAAGTCTTACCCAGGGGCTAACTGTGGGAACGACTGTGTTCATTTAGTGTGCAACATTAAGATAAGGTTGGCGAAACTTAAGTGTCCAAAGGCGACAGTTTTAATGGAAAAGATCTGATTAGAAAGAGGAATTAAGTTGCAGTTAAAAATCGTTTCCAATAATTTGAATATGAAAGAAATATTTCAAACGGAAAATAAAAGTTTTTAAGAAGCAGTACTTAAAAGAACCAATGAGTTGTATGTGTGTTATAGCAAAGCCACATCGGGCTATCTGCTGCTAAGGAAGTTATTCCATTAAAATTAAGGCAAAAGAAACAGAAATTCATGATCGAGGAAATCCTCGAGGTAATGACAGGTAGAAGAAAGATGGAACCCACATTACGTGTAATGAAGAAAAGAAAAAAATGGTGTAATTAGAAATGTTCAGGGATATAACAATCAAAATGGTAAAAACGTACAGGAATATCAAAGACATCACAGGTAAAGGACGATGCACCGCTACTTGATGTATAATAGCTAAGAATGGTGATGCAATTATGGAACTATATCAAATATTGAAAAGGTGGACAAAGAATATTGAAGATTTTTCCCACGATAGCCATGAAAAAAAGCCATATATTGAAAAGAACATAAACGGAAAGAGTCAGAAGTTCGAACAATTATAACAAGAATGGAACAGGACAAGATGTAAATATAAAATGGTTGGTATAAAAAAGTTTTAAGTTATTATCAACGAGATACATGAATTAATTAAAAAAATATGTAAGTACCTCAGTACATTGATCGTTCTCCCCAACGGAATGTGCTGTAGTTACAAAGAACATTTTTGTATCCATTGTCAAAGTAGATAAGGAACAGATAAGGCGAGTCAACAACTCAAACCTTCCTGAAAAGCTGGATAACTTGAGATGGGATCATGAAATAAAGTGGATGATGGGGATGGCACAAAACGCTTTCTCAAAATGAAAAACATGCTAGCAAATAGGGAAAAATGTCTATGTGGACAAAGTTAAGAGTTTTAGGATGTTATATTAGTTCTCACGTATGTATTAGAGCGTTGGGCAATATCTCCAAGTATGGAAACGAGAAATGAAAGGATTAAGTTGTCGTTCTTAAAATGCATCTTGAATGTATGTTGAACACATCACAGTTCAAATGAAGATATTTTGTCAAGATCAGGTTGCAGGAGGAAGCTATTGACTGATACAAGGAAGAGCCAGTTGGAACCACTCAGACACGTTATGAGGAGAGAACAAACAGCGAGTCTGGTCGTAACTGAGGAGACTGAAGGAAGGAGATACCAGGGAAAATAGAAACAGACATGTTGTATTGAACCGTGAGAATAAAGACGCAACATCTAAAGCTCAGATAACTTGGGTGATTACACATATTAGTGATAATATCACTACAAAACTGAAGACAGTAAATAGGCCATCTAGTAAAAAACAAACAAACTAGGAATCGTTAATGACGAATTCAGCATACAAGAAAGAGACACGATATATGAAAATTAATTGCAAAGCTACTAAACATTGACTAGATAATAGACGCCATAGTGAAAATGCTGTTTATACAGAAACTTGTGGCGGATGTTCTGGTACGTATATGGGAGAAATTTGCCGATTCGTACATAATAGAAAATGTGTGCGACATATAAAACAATACTAACAATGCTCTTGCAGAATGTTATGGAACAAAAAACAAACAAACAGAACATGGCCTACCAGAAACGGATAACATCTAATAGGAAGTCAAGATCTTATTTAAATGTCATAAATTTCTGGACAGAAAAAATTAAAGAATCCATTTTAATTAAAAAAAACAACTGAATTCAACAAATATACATTAAAGGTTCACATTTGTAAGACGTCAATGACATTTTAAAGATTTTAATATGCTAGACTTTGACTAAGTCTCTCAACGCAATCGTAGAGATTTAAACATATTCATTGTTTTATGTATGTATTGATATAATAAGATGTAAAAATACTTAACCAATAAAAATATGAATGTTTTAGGTACGTAGCGTATTCTATTTTAAAACCAACGATGTTAATAGTGTACTTATTGCTTTACACTTGTCATACATTTAGCATTGTTGATTTGTTTTGTATTAATAGTATAAGTTAAAAAATGTTTGATATCATTTTATTATAATATGTACTTTCTAAACACGTGTATCAACATTCGATTTACGAAAGACACTGGTCCAATTTAGGTTTAACTGGATTCAAGAACTTTTACGATATTGAGAGCTCCGACCGGAGCTGTAATAGGGAAATATTGAACTAATAAAGTTACATTCTGGAGACATACAAGGGGTAGAGAAAAAAGTGGCTCCCCTTGAAAATGTTATTAATTTGTTATATATTTTATAATGTAACAGGAAAATATGTAAAACTATGTGTTTTTAGAATGAGATTTGTTCAAATATGATCTTAAATCCTAATTTTAACACTGACTTTAGTAAATACCTGAACTCTTCATGATTTTAGTTACATATTCTTATAAAAAAGTATTATGCACCTGCTGTAGTTTCTTTGATCTTCTTGTTCCAATTAGCCTAGAAAATGATCAAACAAATTTCTCTGCAATAATCAAATGTTAAAATGAAACTCAAAATAACACAAACCAGTTTCACAAGTTAATATTTAATTACTTTACCTTGTATTTCAGTACTTTTTCACGTTATCGTGGCATGATTTCAACAAGTTTGTGCAAATATTCATGAGTGATTGATTGCTATCCTTCTTCGAGTACTTCAAAAAGGTCATTTTCTGGGTTTGGCTTGCAGTCTTTCGTTAAGCGGTTTTAATTCAACCCATAAATTGTCATTAGGATTGATATCAGGTGATTGACATGATCGTTCAAAAAACATTAATTCTCTTATTTCTAATATATATTTCTAATGACTCCACAATTGCAGATAATCATGTTTGATCATTTTCTAGGCTAACTGGAATAAGAAGATCTGAAAACTACAGCAGAACACGTTTTATGAGAAAATGCAACTAAACTCATGAAATGTTCAGGCATTTACGAAAGCCACTGTTAAAATTAAAATTTGAGATCATAATTGAACAGAACTCGTCAAGTTCGTTCAAAAACATATAGTTTTACATATTTTTCTCTGTTATGTAATAAAAGATATAACAAATTAACAATATTTTCAAGCGGGTCACTTTTTTGTCCACCCCTGTAGGTCGTGATTTTATTTATATTTATAGAAATGTTTGATGATAAACTGTAGTTTACATTAAACAAAGTTAAGAATAATAAATAATACGTAATAAATTTCAGGTAGGCTTTATTTGGTGCGCGACACTGCCGAACATGTTAGTATCTCAGGCACACCTGTAACTCTCGGCAACTTCTAATAACGCATTGAAAACACAAAGATGCTGTCTTTTTAACGTTATATCGAAAATTAATTTACACATGAACTGCTATAAAACATACTGAACATGAGTGACAGCTAATGAAGCCTGGATAATGTCTATAGAAATTACTTCCTTGTTATAGGGCTCGGCATGGGTAGGTGGTTGAGGTACTTGGTTCGTAATCCGAGGGTCGCGGGTTTGAATCCCCGTCACGCCAAACATGCTCGCCCTTTCAGCCGTGGAGACTTTCTAATAGGACGGTCAATGCCACTATTCGTTGGTAACAGAATAGCCCAAGAGTTGGCGGTGGGTGGTATTTACTAGCTGCCTTCCCTCTAGTCTTACACTGCCAAATTAGGGGCAGATAGCACAGATAGTCCTTGTGTAGCTTTGCGCGAAATTCAAAACAAACAAGCAAACAAACATTGTAATAGGCTCCATCAGTAGGCTGTAATATCCAAAGCATACCACTGTTTGGATGAAGGGTCCATCTAAACAGTTTTCAACTGTACATGATTTTTTTGTTTCGTGTGTTATCCTTATTTGTTAAATCTAATAAGATATCACTAGATGTTACATGTATACATCTAAACAGTTTTCAACTGTACATGATTTTTTTGTTTCGTGTGTTATCCTTATTTGTTATATCTAATAAGATATCACTAGATGTTACATGCATACATCTAAACAGTTTTCAACTGTACATGATTTTTTGTTTCGTGTGTTATCCTTATTTGTTATATCTAATAAGATATCACTAGATGTTACATGCATACATCTAAACAGTTTTCAACTGTACATGATTTTTTGTTTCGTGTGTTATCCTTATTTGTTATATCTAATAAGATATCACTAGATGTTACATGTATACATCTAAACAGTTTTCAACTGTACATGATTTTTTGTTTCGTGTGTTATCCTTATTTGTTAAATCTAATAAGATATCACTAGATGTTACATGTATACATCTAAACAGTTTTCTACTGTACATGATTTTTTTGTTTCGTGTGTTATCCTTATTTTTTATATCTAATAAGATATCACTAGATGTTACATGTATACATCTAAACAGTTTTCAACTGTACATGATTTTTTTGTTTCGTGTGTTATCCTTATTTGTTATATCTAATAAGATATCACTAGATGTTACATGTATAACAATGTATGAGGCATAAAATTATAATGTCACTATGTGTTAGGAATAAAGACATTACACTTTCCTTTTAAAGTTTATTATTTGAAATTGTCTTTTTTCTCTTAAATGGCAATTTTATCTTCAGAGAAAGAGCTACTGCATCTCTTGATGTATACTACTACAGAAGACCTCGAATAATCCAAACAGATTTGTCGTATACATAATTGTATATTTCTTCAAATAATTCTACAACTATTTAACTGCAGTTTCATTAGCGAAGTGTTGCCATTAAAACGTTATTATTAAACTTAGACTTACAACAGTGAAAAGTGAACGCAACCGTAGAAACCTTATAGAAGAAATAAACTAATTTGGTTATCATCCAATAATTTAAATGAACCCGCCAGACAATATAAAGTGTTACAACAATAGGTCGTTATAAATACTAGAAATACGTAGCGGTAAATAATCGAGAATTAAGTACAGTTTTCAGACTGGAGGAACAGAATAGTTCTTGATGGTGTAAAGTTCTGTGAGAGTTAATAGGTTGTACAAAAATAAATGTTTTTGAACTGCAAAGTTTGGAAAGTATAAACTAGCGTTGTGAAACATTCTTTAATCAAAGTAAGAACCAATTGCTTCAACACACTTTTGCCGACGTGTAACGATAATGTTTATATCCCTGATGTATAAATCAGAGATTATATGGTCAATGAACTACCTAAAAGCTTCTTATGCAGCTGCCTGGTTTTGAAAATGTTTATTGTTCAAAAAGTTGTCAAAGTGCTTGAAAAAAATGAAAATCTGCAGTGGAAAGGTCTGGGGAATAAGGTGGACGAGACAGGACCTTGACAAATCTCATAACACCGGTTTTGTTGATCTTCAGTCTGCTCACACAGAACCCATTCATCCAACTTTTCGCCTTTCCAATCGCACTCAGGTAGTTGGCAATGCTTGATTAGTTTGTGCCTAGCTTTTCTGTAAGTTCACGTACTGTTGTGCGAGTGTCTGTCTCAACTGCTTCCCTTAATGTGTTTTCATCTAAGGATGGCTTCCTTCCACGACCTTCATGGTCTTTAAGACTTTCATCTCCATGTCGAAACCTTCGGAACCAACGCTCAACTGTACGTTAAGAACAGATCCATGGCCAAATACCTGGTTGATGTTCCATGGAGTTTCGGTAGCTTTTCGTCCAAGTTTGAAGTCGTAGAGGTAAATCAGACGAAAGTCCTTTTTGTCCATGCTGCCTTGGGGGTTGTGAAATTTACTCTGAACAGAGTTGAAACAGCAGACTAATGGGACAAACATTGGATTAAACCAACCAACCAACGATAAGTTACTCAATATTCAGCTTCTAAATGTTATCGTGAGAATGTTACAACACCAGTGTCAGAAGTGAGATTATTTCGATGAAAATCAAATAAAACTCTAAGTTTCAAAACGACTTCACACGGCAGTTAAACGATGAAGAACCAGACAGAAAATTCAAGGAAGACCAAAAAACAGAGATATATAAAAAAGATAGAAAAATAAATTAAAGAAATATACTGTCAATATCACTGATA
Organism: Tachypleus tridentatus; assembly: GCF_004210375.1. NCBI lineage: Eukaryota > Metazoa > Arthropoda > Merostomata > Xiphosura > Limulidae > Tachypleus > Tachypleus tridentatus. Next base: position 129,604,748 of record NC_134832.1, on the reverse strand, counting down.
TGGATCTGCAAAAAGTATATTTGTACTAAATTCCATGCATGTGTGTGTGTTTTTTCTTATAGTAAAGCCACATCGGGCTATCTGCTATGTCTACTGAGGGGAACCGAACTCCTGATTTTAGCGTTGTAAATCCAAAGACTTACCACTGCAGCGAGAGACAATCCCATGAACCTTGGTTCATGAAAACCCCATATTATACTTTCCTCACTGAAAAAATGATCAAAAGTGAAATATTCCAAAATTATTTATTCCTCTATTTGGGGCTTGCAAAGAGTATCTTTATATTAAATTCCAAACAAAGCTACGTAATTGACCAACACCCCTAAAATTATGGGTTTATTTAATCTTTAGTCATCTACGATAAAATGGGCACATTTTTGTATATATATATGGATAAAAACTGCGGATTAATTGTCAAAAACCGTAAAATTAAGCTTTTTGTGGCCTCTTGACTTCCCTACAATTACTAAAAATGGTTACGTTCACAACTTGTTTTCCAAAGTGTGAGACCTGCATCTTGGCAACAAATCCTATGTAAACGGATCAAAACTGAGCGAGCAATTTGATAAAGAACCTCAAACTATGATTTTTTGTAAGATTTGAACCCTCACGTACCCATAAAAGGACTCAAATCCATTTTTTTCTATATTAAGGTGTTAGTTTCATGAAAGTATATATTTGTTTCAACTGTCTTCTTCAATGATGTGAATATGACTGCACATTTATTTAAAAGGCCTAAATAGAAAAAATAAAATAAAAAGGCATCTCTGGGCATACTGGAACAAGGTATAGCGTCACCAAGATTCAAATCAATCAAATTAGAATGAAGGATATTATAAACTCCTGCATGTTACTATACATAAATATAAACGGGCTGTCCGTTATACATTTTCCATTTATTCAAAGCCTACTACACACTGATTTTTAGTTCTGTTTACCACGACTGTTTCTATTTTCGTAATATCACTTTTCAAATCAATAATTCCTGTATACAATATTCAAGTTCACGCTACATGTTGTTGTTATTTTTACATTAATACTTTAGCCGTTGAATCACAGATACAATCTGATATGCATAAATCAATCTAAGTATAGACTACTAGATGCATACAGTGGACAGACAGAGAGATGGATGAATATACACAAAAATGAATAACAAGACAGATATGAGGAAACAGATGAATAATAATGTAGATGTTTAGAAATAAAAACAGGCAGATGGGTAATGCATAGACAGCGATAGATGAATATTGACACACAAATGTATTTATAAGTACATGAAACATTCAATACGTCGATAGATAGATGTATAGAACAGTTGATGACAAACTGAGGTTACTTACTTTATTAAAACCATCCCACCATGCTGGTATTAAAGGGCTGGTTTGAATGATTCGTGAGGAAAAAGAAAAGTTTGCAGCCTGTAAAGATAATTTTATTACGATACGTGTGCTTAAATGTTAATTCCAGTATGGTTTAGTTTTTGTTGTTTTTACAATCGCGTGTCTTTTAGTTGGAGACCCCAGTCTATGAATCATGGCATTCGTGTCTCTCTCTCTCTCTCTCGAGAAATCGCCCTTTGCACTTTGAGGCCAGAGGTGTCCTATATTGACCTATAAGACTAAAGGTAACGTTCGATGATATACGACTAACACGACTGTATATCAGATAAAAAAAATTATAAAGGTTATGCGTAGGAATTCCTTGTTTAGATTTATATGAAAATTCTTAAACAGTCGGTAGGTTGTTGTAGAACAAAGCCACACTGGGCTATCTGCTGTGTCTATCGCGAGTAATTGAGCCCTATATTTCAGCGTTATAAGTCCCTAAAATAAACATTAGGCATCACTGCCTATGGTAAGTAGGGTTACCAGTACGAGCTACTTAAGACTGTTCTTATAATGAAAGTTTATATTAGGCAATTTTCTTGTAGTTTCACTGATCGTATGCAACTGTGTGTTTATGTATTACATACGACACAAAAACTGATTTTCACACACTCATTTCTCCAACACGTTACTGCATAAATATCTAACGTTATTGAAATAATTACATTAAAACAATAGTCATTAATATAGATTCGGAAAATTATTTCAAAATACTAATTGTTACGTGTTTTATACCGTAATACATTTAGGTTAAGTAAGTTGGATACTATTTAGTCAGATATTCCGTAGTCAGATAGCTTGTTTTAAACCTTAAGAGTTAATGGGGAGTATATCGTTGTTGTTTCATATAATGAATATATACAACTAATGAACAAGATTTGATTTTTGAGACAAAATCAGTGAGTAATCAACACATATCAAAAACAACAATTCATGTAAAACCTGGCACGAACTACATGTACTTCCATTGGGTCCCCAAAAGTGCTCTGTTTCAAGAGTAAATAAAACCGGAGAAGAAAACGTCAACCTGTCTGCTGCTTGTGCTAAAAGTTTTCATAACTTCTTGCCACGCCCCATATTAATCGAATAATCTCGCGATAATCACGAGTGTTTCGCAGATAAACAGCAGAGAAATACGAAAGGGTTAAATGTTTCCAAAAGAAGATTAAACATTCATAAACAGTTACAAATGTTTTTTTTATATAACACAGAAAAACGAAATGTGAAATAAAATAAAACAAAGTAATCTAAATGATGAATGAAATAAACACACTGAATTATTTGAAAGTTTAAATAAAACTGTACTATTAATGCCAAACTTATGTGTTGTCTGTTCTGTCTTCTCATTTCTCTTCGGTTTAGCTTTGTTCCACCGTATTGTTTGTGTGTTTTATTTTTATTTTTCCTGTCATGTTCACAGTTTTTCTTCAACACTTATTAAACACAATTTTCTTCTGTCGTCCGATTCATTAATTTATTGACACGACTTACGGTACTTTTTAAATGTAGTCTCGTTTATCGTCCAGAGAAGTAGTAACGTATCAGATACGTCTGTTTCTCATCTTTATTATTTACGTAGCTCACAGATTCATTTTGACTCAATATTTACTATGATTGTTACATGTCTTTATTCTTCACATAGCTCACAGATATCTTCATTGATTAGATATCAAGTATCGCTGTTTCTTGCCTTTATACTTCGCATAGCTCACAGATATTCATATTGATTACATACCAGTTACGACTGTTTCTTGCCTCTATACTTTGCATAGTTCACAGATATCCTTATTGATTACATACTAGTTACGACTGTTTCTTGCCTTTATACTTCGCATAGCTCACACCTATTGATTAGGTACAGGGTTTTTACATCAGAATCATATTATGAATCACTGACAGTAATGACAGTAAATTGCTATAAACATATTTATTCTGAGATAGTATGAACTAGAAGAAAATAATTAAAACTCTAAACATTACCTAGTTTTGGTCGAGAGAAATAAGTTCATTTGATAGTATTTAACGAATTCAAAGGAACATAGTTAAGTTTATGTTGTATGGAGTCTGATGAATCAGATACACGAGGATACACCTTTCTCATAAATCTACTTTCTTCCGAGGGAACAAGCTAATTTAATTTTTCTGATAAAAAAGGAATAGGACAGACAGACTTACAACATAATGTTGAACAGTTTATTATATTGGGTAGACTGGATTGAAACTTACTACCCTGAAGTAAAGCATATATTCCATCAGGGTATACTGTCTCAGAGGAAAAAGAATCGAGGTTTTCTGTTTATAAATAACTTTTGATGACCGTAAAGTAAACTTGTTTAATGAAACATGAGAAGCCTTTATTAAATAAAATGATCTGGATGGTTTTAATTTGTGTCAAGAATTGGAATATTTTATTGATGTCACTGGACATGAGCTAAATATGTGTGGATAGCTGTCGCGACCATCGTGTATTGGTTAAAAGCATAGCAAAATTTTCTACTACGTTTTGGATGAAAGCTTTACGGCCGTGGTAGCCATTCCTTGGAGTGAAAACTCTTATCAGTGGCTTCTCGACAGCCGGCTGTATCATTACGTTATGGCTCCAATGGATTGCCGTAAACGTGTTGTACCACTGTGGACTGAACCAAATAACTGAGCTTGCTTACACGTTACTATCGCTTTTAACTGTACTTTATTACAAATAATGAATATAACATAAATACATGTTCTTAAATATTGTAAGTTTAACGAATCATTATTTTATTGTAGATTGTCAAAAATTGTTATAAAACGTTCTTCATCAGAACTGTGATTATTTTGTTTAACTATATAGACACGGATTGTCTATTTTTAATGTCGACGCATCCATCAATATTTCCTCAAATCTTTTGTTCAGTGATGTAAAAAGAAACAACCTATATAGTTAAAGCGTAGCTGCTATATAATCTACATTTTTCTGATAAAGCATTAACAGTTCTTGGCTTGAGGAGTCGCTTGAAATGGCTTCCGTCGACACTTTGTAACTGAAATCCGGAAGCCTTATTGCTACTCTCAGGTTCTGTCGACCGAATTCTTTACAATAGGTGTCTATGATTTGTCAACAATAAATTTCAACAATAAACAAACAACAACAAACATAGTCCACTTGTTTTAAAATAATAAATTAAAACCAATCAAACTTATGCATAGGTGTTTATTACGCTATTACACTGTAGTTATTTCAGTTGTATCTGGAGCTTTACATAATTGTCTCTTTTTCATTAAAGTCCACACAATCTAGTTCGTTTAATTTAGAACACGATGAACAAGACAAATTGTTATTTTCTTCTTTGTTATTGCTAAACAGTCTGTGATAATTTCACTTTATAAATCGCCGCTATACACTCTAACATCGATTGATTTGTTTGGTTTGTTGTGAATTTCGCACAAAGCTACACGAGGACTATCTGCACTAGCCTTTCCCTAATTTAACAGTATAAGACTAGAGGGAAAGTTGCTAGTCGCTAGTCATCACCACAAACCGCCAGTTCTTGGGCTACTCTGTTACCAATGAATAATGGGATTGAACGTAACATTATAACGCCCTCACAGCTGAAAGGGTTGGTTGGTTGATTTGGTATTTTATGGCGCCAAGTAGCTAAGGTATCTGCGCCAAACATCTGGTAAAATGTTAAAATTAAAGTGAATTTAGTAAAATTCTTAAAGGAAAATTAAGACAAATAAAGTGATGCTTAAAAAAAACAAATAGCATAAAACCAATGTTTACATCTAGTCTACAGCGTTAAGAGAAACACTACAGTAATACAAGTTGTAAAGGACTTTCTGTAGCATAATTGTAATTATCGTAACTCGCCAGGAAGACTAACAAGTAAGTACAAAATCCACCGTCAGTCACCTGAAGATGGCCTTTCCAGTCTTGGTTTCGTGTTATTTGAAGTTATGGTCATTTTCAAACAGTACTAAAAGTTTTAAAAAGACTTGCAGCAATATTTTAATTATAACTCGTCAGGATGACTAACGCTTCTGTTTGAACTACCAGTTAGTCATCCTGGCGAGTTATAATTAAAATATTGCCACTAGTAGCCCAAGAAAATAACAATTCGTCTTGTTAATTATGTTCTAAATTAAACGAACTAGACTGTGTGGACTTTGATGAAAAAGAGACAATTATGTAAAGCTCCAGATACAACTGAAGTAACTACAGTGTAACAGCGTAATAAACATCTATGTATAAGGTTGACTGGTTTTAATTTATTATTTTGAAACAAGTGGACTATGCTTGTTGTTGTTTGTTTATTGTTGAAATTTATTGCAGACAAATCATAGACACCCATTGTAAAGAATTCGGTCGACAGAACCTAACCTTATTTGGGGTTACGGCCATCTTCTAATTTCAAATCGAACTAGATGGACTGTAATTCTTAAAAAGAAATCACGTTAAAAAAGGCTTAATATATAAATTAAAAACGTAAATGGTATTAAAAAGAATAATGGTTTTTAAAAAACTAAAAACATTTCCAAAATGGACTGTGTCACCATCATCAATAACACTGTCTAACGTTAAGAACAAACCTTGGGACAGAACATGTTTAAAATGATGCCGTCGATGAGAGTCATAACGACGGCAAGAAAATAAAAATGTGGCTCATTGTGACCTGAGTGTTACACAGACAACACACTGGTGCATCAGTTCCACATAAAAGAAAATGATGAGTTAAAAATCTGTGACAATGCGTAGTCTAGTTAGAACAGCTTCCTCTTTCCAATCCTTACGGAAGCAAGATGGCCAAAGTCCAATATAGGGTTTTACATGGAAAAGCTTGTTTTCACGTTGCTCACTCCAAGTCGACTACCAGCAAGCACGGAGCCAAGCCTTGAATACAGGACCATAATCCATGTATGGAACAGACACAGCAATGATAGTGCCAGAGCGGATAGATTTAGCTGCAGTGTCGAAGAACCCGTTTCCGCGAATACCAACGTGGCCCAGTATCTAGAAAAACTAGATAGAAGTAGATGTTAAAGAGAAATGGGCCAATTGGTTTTGAATATCGGCGAGAACAGGGTGTGAACTAACGTGAAGCGATTCCAGGGCCAGTAGAGAACTAAGCAAGCCAGTATAAGTAGTGCAGTTTGAGTACTGCTTAGCTTCAATGGAATCCAGGGCAAGAGAAATGGCGTACTGTTCAGCAGTCAATACAGAAGCTGTAGAGGGGGATTCTGTGCACAACCACCAAACAACAACAAACCATAGCAGAGCTCACACAATCACCTGATTTTGAACCATCTGTATAAACAGGAATGGAAGGATGGTTTGAAAGATGTTCAGCAAATAACAAACAGTATTTCCAATCAGCAGTGTCGGCTTTTCTCAGATGACTTAAAGATAGGTCACATATGAGGACTGTAAAAAAGCCATGGTGGGATGGGCTCACCAGTGGATACAGCAATGATTTCCAAAGACAGACCTACTTAATCCAACTGCGCATGGAAACAAAGGCCGAAAGGAGAAATGGCAGATCGTCTGTTCTGAAAAAGTATGGCCCACCGAGGAAGGAAAACACAACCCCAGGAGGAATGCTCTGGTAACGAATGAAGTTTCGAAGCATATAGTAAAGACAGTTGCAAACGGCAGAGTTGCAAAGAAGGTTCATGAGACTATATATATGCTCTGAACTAGGGAAGTGCAGAAAGCCCCAGTGTAGAGCCACAATCCTTCATGATGAATGGGGTCCAGCATCTTCAAGGCCAAGGTACGGACAGAGCCATAGACCAGTGACCCATAATCTAGTTTTGATCGAATAAGTGCACGATATATCTTTGGCATAGAACATTGATCTGCTCCCCAGCAGTACAAGAAAGGACACGGAGGATGTTCAGTGCTCTTGTGCATTTGACCCGTAGCTGCTTTAAGTGTGGTATAAAGGTCAGCTTACGGTCAAAGAAGGCCCCAAGAACTTGGTCTCAGAGACTACTGGCAGCAAAACTTCACCGATACGGAGTTCAGGATCAGGGTGAATATCCCGTTGGCGGCAAAAGTGCATGCAAACGGGTTTAGAGAGAAGAAATTAAAGCCGTTCGCCGTGGTACACTTCAGTACACGATTGAGGGCAGTTTGTAGTTGCCGCTCAATATATCTCATGTACAACGACTGACATGAAATGTGAAAGTCGTCGACATAGATCCAGTTTGCAACAGTGAGAGTGAGTTGTTCAATGATGGCATTAATCTTTATACTGAAAAGTGTAACACTAAAAACACAGCCCTGATGGACACCAAGTTCCTGTAGAAAAGAACGGGAAAGTTTCGAACTCACTCAAACTTGGAATCGCCTCTCCATTAAACATTTTAATAACAATTGGCAAATGGCCACGTAACCCATATATATGGACTCGAAAATTCCATACCTCCATGTTGTATCATAAGTCTTCTCAGTGTCAAAGAATATTGATAGAAGATGTTGTCATCTCAGAAAGGCTTCTCTGATTGATGTTTCAAGTCGAATCAGTGTGTCTATGGTGGAGCACTGTCGTCGGAACCCACACTGGGTGGGCGAAAGGAGGTTGTTTGATTCGAGGAGCCATTAATTAACCATCCTCTCTAAGGTCTTGCAGAGACAGCTCGTCAAAGCAGCTGGACGGCAGTTTGAGGAATCTTGGGATCCTTTCTAGGCTTAGAGAAAGGTAGGACAATAGTCTGGTGCCAGGTATCAGGAAAAACATTCTCCTGCCAGATCTGGTTAAAAACAATCAGAAGAATAGCAAAAGAAGCAGGAGATAGATGGTGCAGCATTTCATAGTGTGCATCATCAGGTCTAACCAATGTACTGCCAGACCTATGAAGGGCCAGTTTTAGTTCCACTAGTGTAAAGGGACGATTATATTCATAGAGACAATCAGCTCGAAAGGAAAGACGTGATTGCTCTGCCCGAGACTTGATGGCTAATAAGGTGGAGGAAGACGCAGAAGTGCTAGATACCCGATAAAAGCTTTCACCTAGAGTATCAGCGATGCTCTCAATGTTACCTACTTCTTGGCCATCAGAGAGTAAGATCGAGAGGGGAACAGAATTATATTGCCCAATGACCTTTCAAATCTTGTTCCATATGACTTTGGAACTGGTGGTAGAAGATATGCTGGTTGTGAGCTTAATCCAAGATTCCTTCTGGCCTTGACGTCTTACTCACCGAGCACGTGCACGGGCCTGCTGGAAAGCGATGCAGTGCGAGAGTGTGTGATACCTACGAAAAGTATCCTAGGCCTGTTTTTGAGCCTTCCATGCCATGTGGCAGGCAGGATTCCACCACGGACGAGGATATCGTGGAAAACGTGTCAAGATTTTAGGAATACATTGAGCAGCTGCTTGTATAATACAGTCAGTTACTGTTGCCATAGTCGTCTGTTGATGGCTTACAAACGATGGAAGGATCAAGTTCTGTGAGAGCAGTGAAAGAGGGACAGTTGGCTTGATTTAGCTTCCACCGGAGCATGCGGATCGAGTGGCATCAGCCACGGCCAGTTACTCTCAAAATTATAAGAAAATGATCACTGCCTCATGTGTTATTGTCAACCCTCCATGAAAGTGGGAGAATAGTGAAGGGGAGCAAATTGACAGATCAATAGCAGTAAATAAGTATAAAAACCAATACTTAAAAGAGAAAAGTTGCGACCCCTCCCATCAATATTAGTACCTCCCCAGAGATTATGTCCATTAAAGTATCCCAGGATTAAAAAAGGAGATGGCAACTGTTCAATGAGAGCATCAAGGTCTGATTGATCATAGGTCTCTTCAGCAGACAGGTAGAGAGAACAAACAGTGATAGTACAACCCAAGTAAACACGGATGGCTACAGCCTCCAAGGGTGTGTCGAGTGGAAAAGACAGGGTGGGCACATGCTGGTCAATCAACAGTGCCACCCCTCCATGCACTCATCCATCACACAGCCTGTCATTTATGTACAAAGAAAACTGCCAAAAGGTGACTGTGTCGGCAGGTTTCAGAAATGTTTCCTGTAAGGAAAGGCATACAGAATGGTAGGAAGTAATCAGTGCTTTGATGCCATCCAAATTAGAATGTAAACCCTGACAGTTCCATTGTACCAAGGCGGCCATTTTTATTTATGTGTGGGCAAATTGAGTGGAGAGACTTTCTGTTTACGACCACGTCTTTTTCTTTATTATCTTTATTCGAGGGAGATCTATCGACCTCCATGGATCCTGTCCTGGGTCGAATGGGCAGGTCTTTGTTGTTGAAAGAGGATTCCAGCGACCGAGGACGTAAGCGAATGATCGTTTTGCATCTTCGGGTGGGAGAAGAAGATGTACCCAAGGAAATGCAGATACCTGGAACTAAAGAATGTGGATCTCGGGGTTAGCTGGAATGAATGTTAGGAACAGAGATGGGTGTTGAAGTTGATTCATCAATTTATTTACCAGTGGAGGTCAAAAGACTTTTCATTTGTTTTGAGAACAATTCTTTTGGAGGCACAGAGAGATTCGTCTGCACTCTCATTGTAGCAGTAAAATGAAGTGCAGCAGCATATGTCCGAGATGAAGTAGTAGAGAGCAACGTTCGAGCCTCAGGGTAAGTAATGTTTTGAATGATCTTCCAACACTGCACCTCTTTTTCTGCTAGCCATTTCGGGCAAGAACGAAAGTAGGATGGGTGAGAGTCATTGCAACTGACGCAATGAGGGTCCGTTTCACACTCCAAATTATGAGTACCCATACCTGGTACTCCAGACTTTTTACCTGGAACTAAAGAATGTGGATCTCGGGGTTAGCTGGAATGAATGTTAGGAACAGAGATGGGTGTTGAAGTTGATTCATCAATTTATTTACCAGTGGAGGTCAAAAGTGTAGGTAAGATTACAATCTTACCAAATAATAATTATATCACAATAATTTGAGCACATATTACTTACAAAATATCTTTTACAATACCAGTAATGAAAAAATGATAGGGAGTATGAGAGACACTTCTAAATTGGTAATTTAGCCAGTAAAGGATTCAAGCATGGCCAATACACGGGACATATCTGTAATTCACACGTATTTAGACATATTCACACGTATTTAGCCAGTAAAGGATTCAAGCATGGCCAATACACGGGACATATCTGTAATTCACACGTTTATCCTCATATTTAAAACAATCATACGAAGATTCTGTAAGTCACAATCAACATGGGTATTTCTGATTTTTATGAAACTTTGATAGAAACACTATACTTAAAACACACCTAAATAACCAATAGTGTGTTTTTGATATCGTGGCAAGTACTGTAGCAGAAGTTTAATTGGATGCTTCAAATGAAATATTTTTATTGATTTACGGATCCAGATCGTTTATAATACAAACAGAACTCGCATTTGGATTATTACTGAGAAGTCCTTACTGTCACGAAATTATGTTAATGTAGAATCAACACAAATCTTCTGACATTGAGATTAAAGTAACGGCTGCGAATAAAAGTAAACAGTTTTGTGTACTTCGTTATTTTAATGAAAAAGATTTTAAGGGTATTTTTGTTTGAGTTGTTTTTCATCGCAAGTTTGATATTTTCTGACCTAGACGATTGCGTGTTTTCTTTTATTAGATTTTTAAATATGTTTATTTCAATAAAAACAAAGCGTGTTTATTGGTAATTTTATTGTTGTTGTCGGGGTTTTTGCAATTTTTTAGATAATATATTCTAGCCTTTGTTTCTTGTAAACTAGCAGCAAGCAACTAGTGAGCTACTTTAGACTGTTATTTCATACATGAAAGCCTAGTTTTCTGTAAATGGGAATTTAAACATAAACGTTAGGCCCGTACGCCGAATGCTTGAAAGGGGTTTATAATGTGATAATCAAAAACAGACCCATATTGTCCAAAGTAAAATCAGCATGTAAAACATTCCAATGTAACGGAATTGTGTTACAATTTTTTTGTTATGCATGCATTCCTGTTATTTTGCTCTGTTTTTCGGTTTCCAATAAATAATTTGACAATGCTACTTCATAAGTACATAATTCTTTCGTTATCTGTTTCGAATTTTTCCTTTTTAGATACAACTTGTTGCTAGGACTTTTCCCCTGGGAAACACTGGATGCGTCCCATTTGACTTAAATTGGAGTAACGTACCAGAGTAGGGAGTTATGAATAACAAAGTTTGAGTAAATGAAGTCGAAACAGTAGTGAATATTACTGCTATTTCCTGAACTTCCCTCAGGCAAAACAAAATTGTTCAATTAAAGTTGTAGAAACTGAAACTTCAATACCAGATACCCTACATTTGTTGAGTGTCGATAAAGAAAAAGCTGCATCGTGACTGTGGAGGATATGTACTAGTGTCTACAAATAATTAATTTTTGAGTGCTGTACTCGGATCAGCCAGGTCTTGATGTACAAATAACAAATACTAATACATTCGTAAAATGGGAACCACAGCAAATACACAATACTGTAAAGGTATTCAAGTATCAATGTATTCGTAGAAGTAGTAAGCCCCCTTCCCACTTCAGCACCGTGTATTTAGTTCATGGTAAAATTGTGTATAATTGTGTTACGTTAAATAATTTTTTACATTTTGTTTTACTAATGAAAAATTTTAAACATTTGGTTCATAATTAAAATATCGGACTTTTAGGGCATATAAATAGTAAGTAAATTTAATGCCTTTTTTTTTTACTTCTACGAGGGCATTAGGTATTGTTGTCGGTGAAAACTTACGGGTGCTTTAAGCTAGCAAGCCGTCAATAGAGGTGTACAGCTGTATCAACAGAGAATTTGCATTCCTTGAACGTTGATAAAACATTCAGTTCCAGACCAGATACAAGACTCAATATTGTTTGTAAGTTTTTAAAAGTTGTGTATATAAACCATTATTTGTAATAACATTATTATAAATTGTATTTTTTCTTTGTACATTAAAATATATTTGGGTTAAGAAAGAAAATTGTGTGTCAATCTTGTTGGTAAATATTATAAATTTGATACATTGAATTAACATCTAAATTAAAATTTCCGGCTATTTCAAATCGTAATACGTTACGTAAGTAACATAATAAAGCGGAGACAAAACCGAGATAAATTATAATACGTAACAAGTATAAATTTTGAATACTGTATGACATCGCCCTCTTAAGAGCGATTTAAACATATTGACATGTATTGTGTGCTTGGTAAATGTATATAATTAGGTTTAAATATTATTTTTGACATTTTACTATATCACTGAAAATATATAATAACTTAAGATATAGTCCTATTATGGCAGGAAATTAAACTGACGAAATGGTTTTAAGCATCCTTTTTGGAATGAATTAATTAGATAATGTCATGGTGCCCTAGAAATACGTTCTCTAATTTGTGACGTAATCATCCATCATAGCCGCCCGTAATGAAGGCCAATTCAACGCGTTTGTGGACAACTTTTGACATCATGGCTGCCCATTATGGAAGTCCAAAACGCATACCACATGAAACCCCCTCTGCTGCTGACAATTGTTACAATTATGACTTTGTCATCTTTGATGACATTACCCCCACCCCCACCCCGAAGCAGCCAATCAGCATGTGGCGACATACCTTGGATACTGAAGTATGTGTGGGAGGGATTACTACTCATAGGGTGGGAGGATTTAATTTTTGCTGGAAAAGTTTAGGAGCCACTAATATACATTTGTTGTCCTATTCGTTCTTGACAACTATTTGATATAGTTGGTACAGAATTTAAACATAAATCAAGTAGTTTTCGAAGAATGTAGATAGTTTTAAAACCTTGTCTCGTCATAATTTTATGTGACAAACGTTTGTCCTACACGTATTTAATGCAACGCATTACATTTTCTGAAGATAATTATTCGATATTATGCATAGGCTGAATGTAAGACTGTTTGATGACACAAAAAAAGGGGGTATTTGGATGGGGGAGAATGCGAAGCTAAAATTAATTTTGGTTATAGATTTGTTTTAATCGTTTTTATTTTTGTTAACCATAAACGTGTTTTACACATCACTCGCTTATTCTCGATAGCCATAATTTCTTGAATAAAATAGTTTTATCAGAAAAAAAAATTAATAGTCACAACCTATACATGCAATAATTAATCCACAGCTTTCCACGTAAATGGACTGAGAATCCTCTTCTTGTGGCTTTGGATTTCTTTCATTTCTATCCTTAGCTCTAACGCCCATTCGTCCATATTTATGTCTGTGCTAGTGTTCCAGACAGAATACTAATGACGTAATTTATTTAATAAAAAATACAGTATATTTTATATTAAATTATATTTAAAAAACATGTTTTACTTGTATATCAACTTTATTTTGTCTTAGAAAATTTCACACATTTCAGAATACAACCGTGGTTTAAAGTCATAGCAAAAAATTCGTCCAAGTCTTCCAGGAAATATTTCTGAAAATTCTAGAAATAAATATTGAGTGCTTGAAATTTTGTAGAACTTGGATGTGCTCGTCATATCTTCAATCGATATCATAAGGTAAGATATGGTTTTATATTTTTCATAATATTTCTATCTAGATGTGTCGCGCCGAAAGCAATAAAACATTTGCTTTATGTAATATGGTATGAGGGTAATACGTTTCAGAAACTTAAAACGGTGTTTGTTGGTTATGGGAATGTTTGTATTTCAATTTTCATGAGCGTGCAGAAATCCCTTCCCCGGCATTAGTAGTGTTACATAACTTTAATTGCAAATGAGTGGAGATAAAAACTTGTAGTAAATTCCACATGTTATTAATTCGTGTTACATTCAATTTTTATTTCTACTCACTTGAACTAAGGCTTAGGATATATGTACACACACACACACACCTTTTTTAATAGAAATAATACGTCAAATATAAGCAATATTCAGAAAAACATCTTTTTTTATTCAATGGAACTAAAACTATTTCTGTAAGAGCGACAATGAAAAACTTTATTTGAAAAGCGTATTTAAAAACTAAACATACAAAACACTCGGACTGTCGTCAGGAGGTCGTATATTCACACTGAGTAAAGTACTTGTTTTGTTCAACTCCATCTCATTTTATTTGATTTAGTTCAAATATTTAAATTAATACAATACAAACCTATCAAATCTTTTAAAAATGATGAATTAACGTACACTTTGAAAGCCTGTTATCCGTTTAATCGAAAAGGACATTCTTTCTTACTTACCATGTTTGAATACGGTTGAGCACTTAGGCGAATCCCCTCTCTAATCAGTTTGTCTCGTATCATCTTCTTAAGCTGCACTTTAGGAAGTTTAATAAACCCCAGTTTATTTTCTTCGTACTCATGTGCAAATCTACTAGAAGCACAACCTTGCACTGACACGAACGCTCCACCGCAACAGCCGTAGCTCCCCGATACCTCGGCCGTACCCTCGCTAGACACCATCCTAGGTTTAATAGATGTGACTGGGTGCTTAGTGGATAAGCAACCTGATAAAGACCCATCGCAAAAAACATCCCACTCAACCAGGCGATCAACATCCGACTTCCTTTGTTCTTCTACAGTAAAATAAACTGCAGACCCTCCCTGTTCTAAAAGTTCTCTGACGGCACGAAGGATTTGCTGGCGATGAAGGTCATCGGTTACACCTATAGCGTCCAGGTCATCCTCTCCAATTTGTTTGCATATTTCTAGGTCGTCGTAGCCGTTATCCAAGAAACTTTCGGCGTACTGATTCAGATTAAAAGAGCGCAGCCACTCTTCTACGATGTTTTCTTCTGTCATATCAACTGCTCATTCACCGGAAAATATTGCTACATGTAGTCTAACCCAGCTTCAACGTTGATCGCCACTGATGAAAACGCCCTCGCCGTAACATTCCCTTCTCAACTGAAAGAAAATGCAATTCACTCTAAGCTTACGGATACAGACAGCTGGCTCAGACGCATGCGCAAGTATCGTACTCGCACAGTGCCGAAATCAGTATGCATTTCAAATATTATCTTCAATAATAGAAACCAGAACTTTCTCATAAAAAAAAAAAAATGATAACGTTGTTGTTTAAAGGTTGGAATGCTATAAGCACACAACAGTTGTTCAACAGTTGAAATATGTAATAAAATAAATATAATTCTTGGGATATTTTAATATGTAAGAAAACTTGTGACAAAAGTTGTTGTTCTATTAGAACAAATTAAAGAATGAGCCATACGCGTTCTGTTCACCGTGAGAAATCTAACCCTCTATTTTACCATCGTCAGATAGTTTTTGTTTGTTATTATGCACAAAGCTACGCAAGTGGCTGTTTGTGCTCTGCCCATCATGGATAACGAAACCCAGTTTCCAGCAGTATAAGTTTGCAGACATGCCGCTGTGCCACTGAGGGGCATGTCAAATAATACTTTGTGCGTAAGATACTGTCTATTCTAATGTCGGAACTAACCGTAAAGGTTTGTGTGTGTGCGCGCGTAACTTAAAACTCCACAATGTAATTCGAACACGCACACACAGAGAAAGAAAGAAGCATTGCATTAAAATGCTAATGTTTAAGTATATACAGGGTGGCCCTTAAGTCCATACCCATCCATATATCTTATGCATCCAGTGTATCTGTGTGCTGTCCCTCACTCTCGCTGCATAATATTATGCAACGCCGTGTTCTGTGAGACATTTTCCTCAACATGGGCTTACGTCGGCCATATTTGTCTGAAAAAAAGGAACAAATTTATAATACATGCGTAATTGAATATAACATAATAACATATGGATGGGTAGGGACTTACGGGCCACCTGTATAATAATAACGTCTTACTTCTTAACTTTATTCTGTATATTAGATATTATCGTAACGACTACTATTTTGGAGATAGTTCTATAGAATTATTTCTTAAAAAAAAAGAAATAGTGTAAAGTTAATTCTACTTGATGATAACGAAAAAAGGTTTTTTTTTTTTTTCAAATTGTGCATTAAAGATGTGGCGATACAGCAATACGAGTATTACGTCATGAATCTGTGATACAACGTATGTATAATCACGAAATTTGGCGAACTTTTTGTAAACGTTATAAGTTTTTATAGAGAAAAAAACACAATTTCTAATAAAGTATTCTTGTTAAAAATAAATGATTCAATAAAGGAAAACGAGTATTGAGCACTACATGTTGTCTTCACTTCTTTTATCAAAAACATTATATGAAAGTAACATAAATTAACAATAACAAAAGATATTTTTTTATTTTACTTCTATTCTCAACTGTCATTTAGTTGATCAAACCTTTGAATTTGTAAAAAATCACTGTAAAATGTGAAGCACTTAAATAAGACAATGTTAGTAATAAGATAATAAATTACAGAAAAGGCTGTAGAACTTTATACAAAACCGTTGGAAAAACCTTTGTACCTAGATTCGCATCGTATTGACTCGTATGATGAAATATCCATCCCTTGTTCTACAACTTGAAGAAGCTTCACATATCTAACGGTAAGCCTAACTCCACAATCAAAACTCTTCAATACAAACCATTTTACCTAATAATTAATTAATTATAATTTCAACCAGTACCTATAATACTTTGCTGAAAACGCTAATGCAAAATGCTGAACTAACTAGTACCTCAATAATCAATCAACTATCTATTCTCGTCTCACTTAGCGTAGGCTCACTATTATTCAAACAGTTTCAGTTTCAACTGGTGTAATACACTTCCCCCAGCTAAAAGAAAAGAAACTTCTATAATTAGAAACGTTGCCTACTACGTTAACTACTGCATGGATTGTGAAGTCACTCGAACAATCTTATTAAAGAAAGAAGACAATGGTACGTATCAACAATAAAGTAATTCTTAACAATTAGCAATGTTAACATAAATACAGTAATTACAGTTACTGTCATAACAAAGTGTCATAGCAATTTTAAATAGCAAAACAAAACATTTCTTTGAAATTTTACTGTGCGTAAACTGTCAAGTACCCATCTCGTGTTGGTGTTCTTTTCCATGGTTTATCATAGGAAGATAGGATGCCCCTTCTCCTTTATTAAAACTTGAGGAGTTGACAACTAATTCATTAATGGCTCCATCCCTTGAATTAACAATCGACAGGAACTTTGGACTATCCGGCAGGTTGTTTTACTGAATTTTTGTCTGAAGTTAACCGCAACAGCACTGATGAATTTCCAAACACCATTATAGATTGCCTATTCTTTTGTGGGTTGTATTGACCATATCATTCATTCGTCTTTTCCAAAATCCACTTAACTTTGGAGGACGTTCTTTCTTGCGGCTTGGATTGTATAGCTATATTATATTATCACAATGAAATTGAGTCTTAGTAGCATTTAATGATAGCGACTCTTCATTTTATCACTAACTAATTTAAGTATTTCACTGGTAAAGTCGCGTATGTTGTCAACAGTGTTTCTTAGTCTCACATCAGTCTCTGAATAGGACTGTGCTGAGTGACTGTCCTCGACTTGTGAGTAGAGTAGGTCCAATGACACTTTGAGTTCTCTCTCAAACATCAGCGATGTTGGCTGATGTGTTGTCTACACTTTATTTATTGCTGTTTGACAACTCATTATAATTCATTTCAAAATGTACTCATGTATCTCTCCATAATTCCACCAAAAGTGGAATTCAGGGCTGTCATCCAGGTCTTTTTATTATTATTATTTTAAGGAGTTCACGTGTTTTTGCAAACAAAACTAATCTAATAGAAGTTCCATAAGCATCATAAAGTTTGAAATAAATAGACTGGCGAACTTGTTACAGTTTCTCCTTCTAGTTAGAAAGAGCACATGGTGCCGTAAGTTGGTGAAATAGTCTTATCACCAACAAGTTATACTTTTTCCTACTGTTATTCCCAGGCAGAAGACAAAGTACATTAACGACAACTCATCTAAGTGATGCTGCTACACAATAGTGTTGTAATTACCTATGTTGTTTTCTTCATGGTCTGTTTTGCTTACAGCATAGTTCATATAATTACGCACAAATTCCTTAGAGATTTTCACAATCCAACCCTGTAGAAGTATACTCGTATTCTCTCTAGTGTCTTCTTAATACCTTAGCGTCCAGGTTATGCAAATAATATTATTTTCATGGTCGCAGTGACTCTGAAAGTATAACGTTTTACACATTATAACGTATCTCGGATGAGTCTTTCAAATAACCGGAAATTTGAATTTAGAAGTCAATTTAACGTTGATATTTATGAAGTTTGTAATATTTGCCAACAAAATTCATACACAGAATTTTCTTTCTTAAAACAAATATATTTTAACGTACAAACAACAACACAATTTATGATAGCGGTTGTTACAAAAGTTTTACAAACCTACAAACAATATTGAGTCTTCTATCTGGTCAAGAACTGATCATTTTATCGACGGTTCACAAGGAGCGAATTCTACATTGATATTGTTACACTTCGCTAAATGGCGAGCCTCACGCCGTTTATAAACTGACTTTTCTCGTAGAAGTACTAACGTCCGAAGTTAATTCACTGAAGTTAAACGGTTTGTAATATTCTAAATCTATAAACGTTCCTGGTCAAATATCTATAGCTTTACGTTAAGTTTTAATCACAATTGTAGCTTCCGAGATTTATAGTATACTGAGTGTAGCAGACCAACAATGTTATTAAAGTGTCTCCTAGCGTGTTGTGTTGGTTATCTTCATTAAGCTTGAAAGAAGGTTTTATAGACATTTCAGCTAAAGCAACAATACTGGTATATTTCACACGTACATTGCACATTGTTGATTTTACGATCGAGAATCTTCTACAAATTCAGAAAAAGGTAAGACTTTCGCGACACACATTTGGCAATATAAGTTACATATATTTCTTTTTTTTGGTTCTTTCTTTAATATATATAATTCTACGATACATCTCCTCTAGTTTTTTACACAGATCTCTACATTTTTACGGCTTTTTCGATCTTACTTTCTATCAAATTGTTTTTATTCTTGATTTTACTGTAAATATTATATCTCTTCCTCTCTTAACTTCCTGTTATTTCCATTTTCCTGTTTCATGTTTCTTGTTCATTTTTTATCATTTACCTTTTTCTTTTCAGCCTTTTCGTTTTGAGATTCAGCATTTCCAGAAACTTTTCTACTACGCTTTGAACATATGTTATCTTCAAATTGAGAGTAGATTTTAATTCATTTGTACGAAAATAATTCCACTATTCACACAAATGTTGTAACGTTGCCTATTACTGAGCGAGTTTTTGTATTATTCGGTAAAAAAATAATAATAATGCAAATTTCATTCCGCTTAATAATAAATAAAGGCTTTTATTTTTCTAATTTCCACAACTACAGCTGATATAAGTTTCAACTAAAAATAGGCGTTACTTAAAAAAAAAAAGTCTCAGTAGTGTTTCCACTACGTACTAATTTTCTCTTACGTAGAACACTTCTCTCATCTCATCGTGGTACTTCGCTGAAAACACATACTTTGTTTCAATTTCGCGCAAAGCTACTCGAGGGTTATCTGCGCTAGACTAGAGGGAAGGCAGCTAGTCATCGCCACCCACCGCCAACTCTTGGGCTACTCTTTTACCAACGAATATTGGGATTGACCGTCACATTTATAACGCCCCCACGGCTGAAGGGAGCGAGCATGTTTGTTGCAACGAGAATGCGAACCCGCGACCCTCAGATTATGAGTCTCACGCCTTAACCCACCTGGCCATGCCAGGCTGAAAACACATACTGGAAATTTACTGTGCCGATCTAACTTGATGCCTCAATATTTAAGCAATAATTTCCTTTAGCAGGATCTCCCTAAAACCAATGTTATGTTATTCAAATCTAATATCGTTTTCTACACTTTCAAGAATATTCTAGTCCTAACACGACATAAAATTGCTCTCTAGAAAAAAAATAGAAATAATTAAAACATCCAAATTAACAACTTAAACGCAAAGCCCACAAAAATATTGCATTCTCAATAAGGTGTTACAAAACCACCATAATTTCTTAAAACCAATGTTATGTTATTCAAATCTAGTATCGTTTTCTACACTTTCAAGAATATTCTAGTCCTAGCACGACATAAAATTGCTCTCTAGAAAAAAAACTAGAAATAATTAGAAAATCAAAATTAACAACTTAAACGCAAAGCCCACAAAAATATTGCACATCTTAATAAGGTGTTACAAAACCACCATAATTTATTTTTCGTTAAATTTAAAGTATTAAATCTTGTCAATTTTTAGTTGACCATTATGACTGTGAAATATAATCCCACTATTCAGTCAGAAAATCCAAGAGTTGGCGATAGCCATTATGTAGTTTTGCACAAATATCAGAAACAAAATAATTTATTCTGTTGTTACAACTACTACTATTTTTAGAATGCATATTTAAAGTTATAGAGTACGTTTATAAATCCAAAAGTGTGGTACTTGTTGAATAGAGGGAAAAGACAAGGAGATAGAAAGTATTTCTTTAATTTGTAACCCTAATGAAATTAAAAACATGGGATGATAAATGAAAAACAAAATGTGAATGAAACCTCTGATGGTCCTACGCTGTGAAAAACAAACAAAGAAGTTTTGTAATTTGATCAATGTGTTCCGAAAGTTTTAAAGAATAGTAATTTGTTTAAAAGCGCTAAGTTAAACAATAAGCTATTTGTTCCATGTTCACAAGGGGATTAAACCATGAATTTTAAAGATATATGTCCTTAAGCTTACCGCTAAATCACTGGAGGTATTTGAAGAAAATCTGAACTCTCTTTTCTTTTTTATGATTTACTTGAATTGTCAATACTTCAACATTATTTTTCTTCGTTTTCATGAGCACTCGGTTGAAAAAAAAGAACATTAGACTTTTTCTAGATTGTCTCTCAACGCATTTTTTCCAGTCATTATATGAAACCCGATTCGCAAACTCAGGGTTACGAGTTCAAATCCTGTCACCGAATATGATTATCCTTTCAACTGTGGGAGAGTTATAATGTTCTGAAACACCCCAACTTTTGTTGGTAAACAGTAGCCTAGTAGTAGACGATTAGTGGTGTGTTGACGCTGACTAGCTGGCATCCGTCTAGTCTATCACTTCTAAACTAGAGACATCTAGAGTAGCTATGCGTGAAATTCGGTGAACAAGGAAATAAATACTTTTTATACAAATTATGTACACCAATTTCAACATATAAATTTAAGTCTTTAAATTTTTTATTTTTATGTTAGTGCTTTCTCAAAATGATAAAACTGGTGTTTGATATTATTGTTTTAGCTTGGTAAAATATTCTAACATATTAAGTTTCGTATGTAAATATATATATTTTTTAAATGTATAGTGCCACTAGGCGCCATAAAACAAAAACAAACAGGAAACAAGATCAGTTAGTTACACTCTTTCCACAGATATGCAGACTTAAACAGTTTTATGTTTCTCTGTGCGTTGTTTATGATAATAAAAGTTCTTCAAAATGAGTTTTTTCAATGACTTAAAATTTTCTCGACGGTATTGTGTAATCTTAATGAGTGTAATACTGTCCAATACCTAAGCGCAAAATGTTCCTCATTCCAGTATTGAACATGTCGCGCTACCTAGTGACCAAAACTGTATGTTTTGAGTAGTTCTTAAAATATATACTAGCGCTAGCTTAGAAGGATGTAAGTGTTCGAGTACATTAAGATTTTTGGTGCATGCTGGGTAATAATTTAGAAATCTGTATAAACAGAAGTTGCATCATTATACTACTCACCGAGTCCCTTGTTTCTAGCTCAACCAAGAGCAGGACAAGATTGTGAGATAATTTTTTTGAACACAAAATTAACATATAAGTCATAGTCGAGATCATACACTTTTCTCATTCTTTTCTTTTACAAACTTTCTTTTCCGTGGTATTAATGTAAGTAATAATCAGTAACATACTTATATTGACAACGCCCCGTTTAGGGTGATGGGGATTTGAACCCTCACCCTTAACCACCTAGCCATACCAGCTTTAACCCTGATTATTGTTAGGCATAAAGATACACAATGGGATATTTGCGCCTTACCTACTACGAGTATCAAAACCCGGTTTTTAACATTATAAGCCCTCAAACTTATTACTAAGCCACTGGGACACACATCTGGCAAACAACTTAAGACTTCCATTTTTACTTTTACGATTATAAAAGTACAATTTTATAACACGTTTCATCTACAGTCAGGTCAAGTTCGAACATTACTTAGTTGGTGACATACCGGACAATGAATCTGAGAAACCAGTGTTCTTATTTTCTTACTACAACATTTCGCTTTGTACTTTGAGGGCATGGGTGAGTTTGAAAAATCCCACTATTCAATTAGAGTAGCTCCAAAGTTCGGTGTACGGGCCGTTGATTAACTGCCTTTCATCTTAGTGATGTCTTTGTGATCTTGAGGACCAATTTAGGATTACTTTTTTTTTTTTTGTTTCTTTGTTTGTTTTACGTTTCGTGCAAAGCTACACGAGGACTATCTTAGATGGCCATCCCCAATTTAGCAGTATAAGACTAGAGGGAGGGCAGCTAGTCATCACCACCCACCGCCAACTCTTGGGTTACTCTTTTACCAAACGAACAGTGGGAGTGAGCGTCACATTATAATACCCCCACGGCTGTGAGGGCGAAAGTGTTTGATGTGACGGAGATTCGAACCCGCGTCCCTCATGTTACGAGTCGAGCGCACTTACCACCTGACCTGTCAATATAGGAGGAACTTCGAAAAGTGTTTCGAATAGACTAAATTTTTAAATATTTCAATTCTGCATAATTTTCTTTTTCTTAGTTTTTTCCCTTCTTTTTTAAATATTCGTGTTTAAATGGTATCATATAATACTTCCAATCTAAACTTATTGTCTTATGAAAATTCTAATCAATGTGCATTTAAGCAGCACTGGATTCATTTATTTTTGAGTGCTCCTATCTGGAGTTCCGTAATTTACAATATTTACAATTATTTTCTCATAACTTACAATTTTAAGCTCTTTTCACTAAAATAAAGCATTTATTTTCGCTGAAACTTATTTTTGAAGATACTTGTTTGTTTGCTGTTTGTTATTGAATTTCGCACAAAGCTAACTCGAGGGCTATCTGTGCTAGCCGTGCCTAATTTAGCAGTGTAAGACTAGAGGGAAGGCAGCTAGTCATCACCACCCACCGCCAACTTTTGGGCTACTCTTGTACCAACAAATAGTGGGATTGACCGCACATTATAACGCCCCCACGGCTGAAAGGGCGAGCATGTTTGGCGCGCCCGGGATGCGAACCCGCGACCCTCAGATTACGAGTCGCACGCCTTAACACGCTTGGCCATGCCAGGCCAATTGAAGATACTTAATCATTAAACCTGATACAGAAACGAACTCTATAAATTGGTTAATTATATCGTGAAATTTCGACTGAAGTTTTTTACTTTATTCATGCCGTTACGACTGAAATGACTGTATTTCCAGCGCGATGACGAACCAATTTGTCATTATTAGATACCTATACAGATGAGGGCACAAGTCGTAAAGCAGAACAAAATCAGTTGGAAATGGGTCAATACGTCGTGAAAGTTACAAATGTGATTCGTAACAACGTAATTGCTTAGCATGCTAATTCAGCTAAAACTATTATAATTTCTAAACACAATTATTTCATTAAAATTTCGAGTTTTTTATGCCAATATTTTTTCACATTCTTAATATTTTTGCGGTACATCCAATTTTACATTTGTTCCGTTACATCTAGATGGACAAATAAAACGCTCAATGTCTAGTTGGTTTGGTTTGTTTTGAATTTCGCGCAAAACTACACGAGGGCTATCTGCGTTAGCTATCCCTAATTTAGTAGTATGAGACTAGAGGGAAGGCAGCTGGTCATCATCACCCACCACTAACTCCTGGGCTACTCTTTTACCAATGAATAGTGGCATTGACCGTAACATTATAACATCCTCACGGCCGAAGGGGCAACTATGTTTGGTGTGACGGGAATTCGAACCCGCGACCTTGAGATTACGAACCGAGTGCCTTAACCACCTGGCCATGAGGGGGCCTCAACGTATAACACACGCATCCTGAGAAAATGTATTACTTCATCAAATAGGAAGTTGAGTCTGACGTGTGTTTGTGCCCCTCAGTGGGACTTGCAACGCTAAAATCCCAGGCTCGATTCTACACGCTGGACAGAGCACAAATAGCTTGTTGTGTAGCTTTGCGCTTAAATAAATAAAATACACTGATATGTATATATACGTACAAAAACCAAAAGAAAATATCAGATAATCAAATAACTTTTATTCGGCAGATTCATCTTACGGCACACTTGATTATGATAACGATGAAGTTTCCTACATAAAGCTAAATAACTTTCGACGATCTATTTCTAGAGAATTTATGTGAAATTATTATAATATATATGTATAATATAACGTATAAGCAATTTTAAGAGAATCCACGCATAAATGTTTTTGGTACAATAAATTATCAGGTATAGTGGTATATTTAAAAATATACAACAATGCAACTTTTTTTTTGTATTTTTCGTTATAGCACATATTTCTGACGTAATCCAATATAATACAATACTGGCTATCCTTGTCTTTTTCTTTGTTTGTTTTTGCCTTTATTACGCTCCTCTGTGGAGCTTAGATAAATAACGTATTACTTTTTCGTCAAATTTCTCTCTGCATAATCACATTAACAGTAATAATCACTTTTACCTTTATACACTTTTATTCTTATTTTGCACAAAGCAGGCCCCAAGACGACCTGCGCTAGTTGTCCGTAACTTTCAAGTGTTTGTGTCTCTGTTTTTTTAATTTCGAGCAAAGCTACATGAGAGCTATCTGCGCTAGGCGTCCCTAATTCAATAGTGTAAGACTACAGGGAAGACAGCTATTCATCACCACCGACCGCCAACTCTTCAGCTACTCTTTTACCAACGAATAGTGGGATTAAATGCACTTTAAAATGCCCTGCGGCTGAAAGAGCGAGTGAGTTTGGTGTGACAGGGATTCGAAACTTCGACCCTCAGATTGCGAATCGAACACCGCTAATCATCTTACTAATTTGAAAATGAAAGAATAGAGGAAAGGCGGTTCGTAAACACGATCCATCACCAACTAGCAGGCTACTCTTTATCAAAGAATAACAGTATCTACCGTCACAAGTATAAAAATCTCATGTCTGAAAGGGCAAGCTTGTTCGGTAGCGCAATTCGATTCCACAACCCTCATATTGCAAGCCTTTCTGTTTTTATGTAAGTTAATCAATAGTATCATACTTTGATTTTTCAGTTATTGCTCAGTGGGAAACAAAAATCCTCGTTCAAGTTTTCTGTTATTTTAAGGACCAGCTGTTTGTTTTGTTTGTAAGCTTCTACAAAACATGTTTGTTGTCCTCATCGTTAACGTGAAAGTACAGTCAAGTACAAACATTATTGATTATTATACTGGCTCTTAATCGTTAAGACTATAAGTGAGATTGTTGTTGTTGTTATGAACACCAGGCATTAAATTTCTCTTTTTATCTTTACATCTACCAATTTTAAATATACCTCTCGCATGTTTATTTCCCTTTCAACTTAACATTAATTACGATAACTACGTTGTAAACATAATCAATATATACATTTTTAATATTTTTTGTTTACTTGTTTTTAAGCACAAAGCTACATAAGGTCTATTTGTGTCCTGACCAAAGGTACATCGAAACTCGATTTTTATCGTCAGTAGCCCTCAGACTTCGCTGTGTCACCAGAACGCAATTTTGTTTTAGTTTTTTTACAAAAACTTATGACAATGAAAACTGTGCGCTAACGTTTGATGGAACCCAATATTAAATCAAGACGAAGTAAGGATAGATACATCTACTTACATTTATTGAATAAGTAGCAGTTAAAACTTTCCTGATGGTCACTACAGTTTCCAACGAATCACCTAAAACTTATGTAAACCTCCTGTCAATGTGATCAGGCTAATATCAAGTCATCTGTAACATAATAAGCTCTAATATGTTCTATGATTTTCACAAATTATTTGCACACTGCGTATTAAGCCGTTTGTGTAGGCCCGGCATGGCCAGGTGGTGAAGGCACTCACCTCGTAATCCGAGGGTCGCGGGTTCGAAGCCCCGTCACACCGAAAATGGTCGGCTTTTCAGCCGTGGGGGCATTATACTGGCCGGTCAATCCCACTATTCGTTGGTAAAATAAAATAATAACCCAAGAATTGGTGGTGAGTGGTGATGACTAGCTGCCTTCCCTTTAGTCTTACACTGCTAAATTACGGATGGCTAACGCAAAAAGCCCTCGTGTAGCTTTGCGCGAAATTCAAACAAACAAACAAACCATTTGTGTCATGACATCTAAATTTCTAACTTCGTATAGTCTCCTCCCAAGTAGCACAGCGGACTTCCAACTCTAGAAAACGTGTTTCGATACTCCTGGTGTGCATAGCACTGATAGCCCATTGTGTAGCTTCGTTCTTAATTACAAACAAACAGATTTTGCGCATCCAACCTAACATTCAAATAAGTCTGAAACAATAACGAAACGTGTGATTATGTGTTCGAGTCTAAGGTGGACTTAATGGTTACTTCTGGATTTTTTTTTCCCTGACAAGCTACACAATCCATTATTTGTGTTATGTCTACGAAGTAGTCCAGTGACTTGCTACTCTAACACTGTTTTCGTTTGCTTGTTTTTTTTCCCCAAAATACGACTGCCAGCATTATTTCGCTATAATCAATGCCCCAAAAGTATTACTTTTGTTCAGTAGGAGTTAACATTCACTAAAAATTTCGTCTTTGTTTGTTGATTATTATGTGTGTGTATATATATGTATATATATATATTTCAAATGATAAAATACCAAAAGTTTCAAGATAAGTTACAATTTTATTTTCATTTTATTCTACATGCTCGTGGAATCAGTTTGGACTCACTAACCGGAAATTTAATGACACTAAGTAACTGAGTGTGTTTATCCCTGCACGCCGACGAGGTTTGCTGTGCGAAAAGAGACGGGACACAACTGCACAATTCGAAAAATCTTTATTGGACACAAAAACGGAACACAATACAATATAAAAGAGAACACTACAACAGGGAAAGATGTGTTTATTGACAATGTAAAACTGGCAAGAGACATTGTTAGTTAGTTAAATACGAAGCAACATAATAAGCTGGCTATCTGTACTCCGCCAACCATGAGTGCCAAATATTCCGGTTTTTAGCGTTATAAGTCCGCAGATATATTGCTGTGTCACTGAAAGGGCGTCAAAGATATTAGAGAACTTTAATAGCTTATCTTACCAGTTCAAGTTTCTCCCCTTGTAAGCTACATTAAATCAAATAAAACAGACCTGACAAGTCACGTTAAAGTGAAATTAAAATAAAGTGAATCCTAACGTTTAAGTAAACCTCATCTTCTTCTTGTACCACGATCCAAAATTAATTTAAAACCAGTCCACTAAAGGAAAACATTAAAGTTAAACAAATGTTAAATTAAATTAAACTTAAAAATTTGCTCTCAAGGCCTTTTAACTTCTTAAGCTCTCTGAAAAATCTAATATGATGTGTTAAGTCGGAGCAAATCTAGTTTTAAAAACAAAAAGAGTAATGTTAAAAGAAAACCAGTGTTGCTCATGGTTTAGGTTCTGTAAACGACTTATGCATTCATAGTATACTAGATTCAAAGGACGAGGAAGTCCTCAGCTGTCACCCAATTTACGGACAAGAAAAACAACTATCTCGCTCATAATGTCACAAATTATCTTTCTCCTAAAACTCGTATAACAGCCAATTAATGAATACATTGACGTTTGGAATAGATAAGGAAAGTTAAGTAACTTACTAATGTGAATCACTATACCTAAATTGAGAACTATGAAAAACACAATATTAAAAAGAAAATTACATACTAACTTATGGGGAGCTAAAACACGGTACAATCCTGATAAATATTTTTGTTGAAATATTGTTTATAAAGTTAAGTCCACTAATAAACTTATCCTGTAAGAAACATTATTGAATAATATATTTTTATATATTGAATAATATATAAACTTCGCAATATTTCTACCACATTGGCCCGGCATGGCCTAGCGCGTAAGGCGTGCGACTCGTAATCCGAGGGTCGCGGGTTCGAGTCCGCGTCGCGCTAAACATACTCGCCCTCCCAACCGTGGGGGAGTATAATGTGACGGTCAATCCCACTATTCGTTGGTAAAAGAGTAGCCCAAGAGTGGGTGGTGATGACTAGTTGCCTTCCCTCTAGTCTTACACTGCTAAATTAGGGACGGCTAGCACAGATAGCCCTCGAGTAGCTTTGTGCGAAATTCCCAAACAAAAAAAAAAATTCTACCACATAATCCGAAAGAACCTGTCTAACAACGGAATACAATAATGGTGTCAGAAGTAAGGTTATTTTTGACAAAAATAAAGTGGAGCTTTGACAAAGTTTGAACATCAAAATGACAGCGAAAGCACGAACCGAGATTTGAAAAAATTGCTGGAGATAATGAAACAGTGGAAAGAAGAGCAACCATAAAGAGACCGAGCATTAGAAAAAGGTCAAGAAGAAATGCGAAGGATAATTTACAAAATAACCAGAAGGAAGAGGGAAAAAATAAAAGAAGACTTAGAAGAGATATAGAATAAAATAAAACTAACTAGATAGGGTCGGTAATGTAAGATAGCGATTAAAAGAAAGAAACGCAATCTTTAAAGAATTAAAAACAAAAACAAATATGATTTAAGATAACTATATTGGAGGTGCGCAGGTGAAATACAACACGAAGACTGACGAAGTAAAAACTGACATCAATCAAAGTACCAAAAGAGAACAAATAATTGCAGAAGAAACATTAACAATAAAATTAAACATTTGAAAAATAAATCAGTAAATGTAAAAATAAACCATTCATACCTCTCTGCATCTGTCTAAGTATTCCAGCTTAGTTGAACATTTACTATAAAATATTGAATAGGAAAACCTGTTAGATCCACACCTGTTACCACCACTATTGTGCCGTCTGTAACTGTAGATCCTTCCTGGATCGCTCCAAACTTATCAATACTAATTGCTGTTCAGAAACAAAATCACCCAATGGACTATGATGGGAAGTAACTATAGTAGGCATTTCAAACTCAGTGAATGTATGGAACTATGAACAACAAGGAATTAATAATGTTCTGTACATTTAAAAAGATTAGCTTTAACAACATTAATCAACTATTTTGCTGAGAACTATGTGATCTATCGGAATTGGTAGTTGTCTTATCCAACGGAGTGATACATGAGAAGAAAATAAATATCCAAAGCAAAGTTCTAGAGCAGAGAACTGTGGAAAACAAGATACCTTAGTTGAACTTGGAAAAAAACTGGAAGAGCTTTTCCAATTGTCTTACCGAAGTGCTATATGTGAAATGATTGATTTGTTGTCGTATGATCAGTTTATAGATACCACAACAGGTAAGGATATAAAAATGTAGGTTTACAACTTTAAAGGTTTGTTTGCTTGCTTTTGAATTTCGTCCCTAATTTAGTAGTGTAAGACTAGAGGGCGTGTTTGTTTTGAGTTTCGTGCAAAGCTACTGGAGGGCTATCTGCGCTAGCCGTCCCTAATTTAGCAGTGTAAGACTGGAGGGAAGGCAACTAGTCATCACTACCCACCGCCAACTCTTGGGCTACTCTTTTACCAACAAATAGTGGGATTCACCGTCACATTATAACGCCCCCGCGGCTGAAAGGGCATGTTTGGTGCGACCGAGATTCGAACCTGCGACCCTCGGATTACGAATCGAACGCCTTAACACACTTGGCCATGCCGGGCAAGACTATATGGAAGGCAGTTAGTCATGTCTTAGTCAAATCTTTTTTTTTTTTTTAACCAACGAATAATGGGACTGACAGTCACGTTTTACGACTCTTAGAGTGCTTATAATTTGAAAAATGTGGACAACATCTTGGTACCAGTGCCTCAGTCTCTTTAAATTCAAATTTCACTGCAGTGAACATTAAATACCAGTTTTCTTTTCAGAAGAGTGTACTTTCATTGAGTATTTTGATCTTTGTAACTTGAGCTTTTCTACTTACCTCTATGTTATTCAGGTTTAGACAGTCCTTCCTGTAATAAGTTAATCAATCTGACTTTATGCTCTAACATTCTTGACGAGATGAAATTATGAATCAATGACAACTTTTTGTAGAAACTGTGAAAAACAGTTATTAAAAATGTGCATATACAGAGGTTTAACTACGTTATATTAAAATGATTCTGAATACGAAAATTAGCAAGTTGTATGACAAATACGATAAACATCAATTTGTTGTAGAATTTGTTGAATGACATATATTAGAACTATATTTTGACCTACTTTGGGGTTTTGTAGGTAGTATGATACTACTATAAAAACTGATCACTTTTTGGGAGATTATGTAACAGCCCTTTCCAATACAACATATTGATATAAGTAAATCATAAATACAGGGTGTCTCAAAAACATGTATACACACTTTGAATGATTATGACTCACTCACATTTTCTTTTCTCACAGGTATAGCAACACTAAGCTTTGAGAAAAGGAAATTTATCTTAAAGTGCTTCTGAAAATGCAAGAATGTATCTGAAGTGCAAAGACGGTTTAGAAGGGAGTTTCAAACAGATTCACCAACGCGACTCACTATTACTCGCATCAGAGAGAGGTTTGAAACAAATGGAACAGTTCAAGACGTCCATAAAGGGCGTTCTGGAAAACCGTGGTCGTCCACCATTCCCACACGAGAAGCAGAGCTGTTGCAAAGTCTCCACCGATCTCCAAGAAAATCTGTTTAGCAAACAACCCATGAGACAGAAATCCCAAAATTGAGCGTCCATTGCATATTGAAGTGCGTTCATTGGAAACGTTTTATTCCAGCATTTGTCCACGCCCTCAATGAAGATGATCCTGAGCGGAGAGTTGAATTTTGCGAGTGGTAACTGGCAAAATCTGTAGAGGATGCACAGTTTCCAAACAAGATTGTCTATAGCGATGAGGCCACATTTAACTTAAATGGCTCAGTTAATCGCCACAATTGCACCTACTGGGCACCTCAGAACCCGCATGTTACGGTTGAACACCACGTAAACTTACCAGAGGTTACAGTGTGGTGTGGATTATCAGCGTTGGGCGTAATTGGACCATTCTTTTTCGAAAACAGAGCCACTGGTCTCGTTTATCTGAACATGCTGCAAGAATCTGTCGTGCCATATGTTCGAGAACAATTTAGAGATGAGGAGTTTTATTTCCAGAAAGATGGAGCACCTCTCCACTACCATCGTAATGTGAGAGCCTATCTTGACGAAAGTTTGCTGAACAGATGGAGTGGGCGAAGAGGTAGCACTGAATTTCCCTCACGTTCACCAGACCTCACACCTCTGGACTTTTTTATAAGGGGTACGTCAAAGATAAAGTTTATAGCAAAAAACTTGCAACAGTCAATGAGCTGAGAGCAGTAATTGAAAGAGAATACATCCAAATACCAAATGAAATGATTCGTGAAGTCTGCAATTCCATCTGTTCACGTTATCAGCAGTACCTGGATCAGAATATAATCAGTTCAAACACCTGCGATAACTCGAAAGATTCTACACGTGTCTTCTTAAGCTTGGATTATAAAACCTAGATATATCTTAACAAACATTGTATTTATAATCATTCCAAGTGTATATACATTTTTTGGGGACACCCTGTATACGTTCAGGTTGGGTATTTCCAGGATGGGACTGTACCTAATAACACTGGATAACAAAGCAGTATGGATTAACAATGCCAACCAGGACAATCCAGAAATAGATATGCAACAAGCTGTATCCCTGTAGTGGTAAGTAAAGTGATGCATTTTGTAACGGGCAAAACTCCATGAATATAAAAATCAGTAGCAAAAGCTATCTATGTGTCCCAGGTAACAGTACACAACACAATCAAGAATGATTATCATTTGAAAACGAGGCTATAAGTGTATGACTTCACAAAAATAAGACTTCAAGGCATACCTCCAATTCAAACTTAAAGATGCACTCAAATTGTCAGTTTCAGTGTCCATAGATCAGACATTAAAATTTTCTTTACCTTAAAACGCATTTCTAATGAATACCTACATACACAGACTTTGTAGTCAAACATTTCTGTCTGAGAAATGTATGCAATCAGCCTTCTAAAATCTATCATGTGAATTTGTGCTACTAAATGATGATGAACCATGTGGTAAAACCCTTCACCAAGGTAAGTGTAACATACCTCCTTAGCTTGGGAGGAGGCAAGAGAACGCCAGAGGTGGTGTTTGAACAATCCAGCCAACAAGCAAAATCCTTCAGGACAGGGAGATGGAGGAAGATCTGTAAGGACAGTGAATCCATGGACAAATTACTGGTCACACAATCCCTACTGTAGGGGATACAGTCAAGTGGAATGAAGAGCTCCAGAAAAATTATAGTCATCAAAAGATAGAGCCTCCTGTATGGAAGAAAAAAGAGAAGCATCCACATTGGTTATCAAATGCTCGAGATCTTGTGATTATAGAGGTGAAGAATGGATATGGCTGAAGTGAGAGTTGAAAGGGGGTCAAAGGTGAATATTAGGTTGGGGAAAAGAAAGATTTGCATATTTTGACAGGCCACCCTAAGTGAGCAGCTTCACAAAGCAGGAAAATTATGATCTGAGGATTCCAGAGGAGAAGCCAATAGAAGTAAAACTGTAGTCCCAGATCATGAAGATGGATTGAATATGTAAGGGGCTAACACTATTCCAAAAAGAAGTGTGTGGAATTGGCAAAGTCCCTTTGAATGAATCTAATGTAAGACTGGGGCTATAAGAACGTGCAGCAAAGCGTCTCAAACATCTACGTGGACCATCCATAGGTTAAGTTGGAAAGACCAAAAGATAGAGAAATAGGCCCTTTATCCGAATATTGGGGGTAACCAAAAATGATTAATGGAGGATAGTTCAATGACTGGGCATCAGTGTTAAATCTTTATGAGATAAGAGTGATAACACAGAAAGGTTCGTGAACTTCTCTACTTATTTCTCCCATAGGTCCAAAAACCACCAATTCTAAACATTGAAGGTAGGATGGATAGGAAGGGAGATGAAGAAAAATGTGGTGAGAAAAAAAAGAGGATGTGGAGGTGAGAAGTGAAGGGAGAGGCTCTGGGTCAGTATCTAAATGACCAATTTGTTGGCAGCAAATTTTTTTCCACAAATATACAAAATGTGACAGATAAGCTTTCAAAAGTTCCAAACTTACTAGAATCACTAGATGGTCATCAGCTGTTAGTTGTGCTTGTAAGATGTCAGACAGAACAAGGATGGGAGGAGGTGAAAGGTTGGAAAACTGGAGCAGAATTAGGAGGAGAAGGGATAAGAGCAAGGAACAAGTGTGAAAGAATATAATTGGAACAAATGTAAGACAAAGGAGGGGAGAAAAGATTGATAGTGCACAGCTTCAGTCAGTGATTTTAGTGAATCAGGGACCCAACCAAAGTCCTTCTACTACTCATACTAGGGAAAGAAGAGTGTCCTTTCCCATAAGATTAAAAAAAAACAAACAAGTAAGAAACAAGTAAGTCTAGCTTCCCCCAAAATTTAGTCAGAGGGAGTGGAGAAATTCTTCAGCCATAAGGTAAAGAGGGGAAGGATATATAAGAATGATAATAAAGAATTAGAGAAATTTGGATATTAAATCGGGTAAGGATCGACAAAGAATACACCCCAAATTAGCAAAAAAAACACCCAAATATTGGATGTCAAGGAAGAAAAAGAGAGAGTGATTACAACTAAGGTGATAGAAATCAGTCAAATGGAGAGACGAGACATGATATTGCGTGAACAAAGTTGATTGAGAAAGGAGTTGGCACAAACAGAAACATCAGGATAGGGGGAAACAAATAAATTGAGAAGGGAAAGGTTATGTAATAGAGAACAGAATGCATAATAGATTATAGGGAGAGGTAAGAAAAATAATGGTATACATCTAGGTAATGAAGTTCTTTAAACCCGAAAAACATTGGATTTGTTATTCAGAAGGCGTAGAGGAAACCAAAGTAAAACCTGGAGGAATAAAAACCATTATCATCAGTATCAAAGGCAGATGAATGCAATTGTGTGGTTGGAATAGATCATGCACCTCAACACACATTAGACACTGATTGTCATATCTTCCACAGATAAAGGATTGAATTGTTGGCAATTTAATTGGTGTAAATTATATTTTCACTCACTTCCAATGAATAAAGAATTTAAGTTGAATTGTGAATTCATAATGATCAAGTGTAAACATAAACAAAGTAAGTGGAGAAAACGTTCTTTGAAAAAGTTTCAGCAAAAACGAAGATACTTCTTTACACACCTGTGCTGAGAAAAAGAATAAGGATATTCAAACAGGAATGCAAAGAGAGGATTTGTGGACACAAGTAAATTTAGATGAGAGTTTTTGCAAGACTGATGGGATGCAAATCTCTTAGGTACAAATACGCAACTTCAAGATATTTTTTCCATTCAGATGTGTGCGCCAGAATAGAATGTCATCCACGTAATGCTCGATGTCAGTGATTTTATGCAAAATCTTCTGTATCATGCGGTTGAATGTTGCTGCTGACTTAACTAGTCCAAATGACATCCTTTTAATTAAATCGGTAACATTCGTCTGGTGTAATACATGCTATCTCATCATTATATATAGTGTCCAATGGGATTTAACAATAACTTTTACTTAAGGCCAGGTACTTTTCATAGCTCGATGCTAGAAGCAGAACCTTATGCAGAAACGCTTTGAGCCATCTCTGTTCTTCACTATTACCAGTGGTGAATAATAACCTGAATTTGAAGGCTCAATGGTTCCAGCTACTAACATTGCCTCAACTTCCTGCTTTATCACGACTTTCATCACATAGGGCTTCACCCTTACTGGTTCCCTCGTTGTAGTTTCAGTATTATTCTACACAAGATCTGTCTTGCCTGTGAAAACATTTGCATACTGACATGATAGATCTCGTAGTTCTTTCTTGTGCTTGCCAGTCAGTTCTTTACTGAATTTTACGTTTTTGTACGCCTCCTTTCCACTCAACAGTTGTAAGTGTGGTAGATCTTCATTGTCTTCTGGTTCTGCATCTATGAAAGCCACACAAGCAGCATTCCTCTTTGCCTCAGTAGTATGCCTGTTACGTCTTCTTCCCTTTTGAAGTACCTTTTCGACAAAATAGCATCGTAGCTTTGGTCCACCCATTCACTTTCACCTTGTAGTCCATTCTGTTGAGAATTTCCTATATTTCAAAAGACCCTTTTCATTTCATGGTGAGTTTTTTCTTGTATGTAGACAGCAGAATCAAGACGTTCTCTCTGACCATGAAACTTTGATCTTTGGCCTTCTTCTCATGGATGTGCTTCTGACTACATTGAGTTGCATTGAAGTTCTCTCAAGCCCATTAACAAGTCTTTTTAGTCTGTTTCTGAAGTCTAACATGTAGTGGTACATTCCTTACTTCTGACTCTTCTTCTCCTGTTAATGGCTCTTTCAGTATTTGTATCAGACCTTATACTATTCTTCTGTATAATAACTCAAAGGGTGAAAATTCTGTACTTACTTATAGGACTTCTTGATAAGTAAATAATATTGCCTGTAAGTACTTGTCTCACATGGTTTATCTTGGCATATCTTCTTCAGCATGCTCTTTAAAACTCTACAAACCCTCTTGAAAAGCTCATTAGATCTAGAGTTGTATGGGTTGGTAAAAAGCTGTTTAGTGTTGATGAGTCTGCACACCTCTTACATCACTTTTGAAGTAAACTATGTCCCTTTGTCTCTCAGGACTTCTTTAAGAAAGTCCACTCTGCAAAACACTTTCAGAAGGGCTTTTGATGTTTTCTCTGTTTCTGTTTTTACTAGTGCTATGGCTTTTGAATAATGTATCACATAGTTAATTACTGTCAGTAAGTACCAGCTGCCCTTATCAATAACAAATGCTAGTGTCTGATAAAGTTCACAACAACTGTGCTGAAAAGCTCTTCAATAAGAGATATTTCACCCAGTGACACCTTGGCTACCGCACCTTTAGGTTTTGTCCTTTGTCAGCTGTCACATGACCTGTATAATATTGTTACATCTCCAATGACATCCAGCAAATGGAAATTGCTGGCAATTCTGTCTGTTATCTTCTTTGATCTGAGGCATTCTCCCTCAATCATCTCAGAAGTGAACTTAATCACTTGAGTCCAGTATTCTGTTGGTATTATGATCTATTTAACTTATTCAGCTTAACTGCCTTGATAGATCCAGTACAGTACTCCCTTCTGGTTCTCTATTGTGCAAGTTACTTTTCCCTTTGTCTAGTGCTAAAATTTCTCCCTGGTGCTGGACCAAAGTTTCTGCAGTAAGGGTCTTTTTTGTTGTGTTTCTTTCAGTTCCTGCACACCTACATTCAGAATGTCCCCTTTTAATACTTACAGAGGCTTGGTGTCTTTTCTTGAGCTCTAGTAGTGACTGGAGATGCTTAATCCATCTTTCTGTCTGGTTTCTCCAAACTTCTACTGCCTGATATATTTCCAATCACAAAGTCATAGATCGGTGCCTTCATAGTATGAAGTGTCCACCTTTATTCTTATCATGGAAACTTTCTCACTGTTCCATCAAGTAGCATGCACAGATGTACCTCACCTGTAACCTGGCCATCAGATACTATACAGGTTCCCACCACTGCACTACTACATTCAGTGTCTTGTAGTACCTTTACTTTCTTGTCCCCAACATAGCCTTCACCTACTAGAATGTATATTATTGTCACCTCTCAATGTTTGTTACATGCTCCAACCACTACTGTCACTACTGATCTACTTGTTAACTTAAGCTGACAATTAGTCATACACTGATTAATCATGGAAATAGTACTTCTTATGGTAAATCTCATGAGTTGTCTCTATTCTGTTTCTTTTGTCAGCAGCATCCATGGTGGCAGCCACTGTTTTCTTGTTTCTTACCAGAACCATCTTTGTAACTAGCTTCAGATGCTTTATGTTGAGATTTTTGCTGTTGTTTGTTGTTGTTGGACTTGCACTCCCTTTCAAAGTACTCTATTTTATAAGAAATGAAGCATTCATCTCCCATTTGTCTGTTAACCTCCTGCCAGTTTGATCATCTTGTTCCCGTCTTTTGGGGCTCTCTCTTTTTTAGGAACAGCATCATGTCAGTACACCACATGATCATGAACTATCCATGTGATAGTGAATCTGCCAGTACTTCAAAACTATTTTCACATTTGGCCATGCCAGTCCATCTGCCATGAACTGAAATACGATTTATCCAGTATCAGGTTGTACTTCTCCAAACTTCTTCAATAAGTTCATAGCATTTCATAGTCATAGGCAACAGCATCTTCTGATATCATGCTTGCACATACTTTTAAATTCTTTTCTGTGAGAAGTGAGCTGAGACAGACTACCCAATCACTTTTGTTCCAGTTCTGACTTTTGGCAAATCTTTCATCTCTCTCTAGGAAAGCATCCATGCCATCTTTCTGTTCATTAAATTTGGACAGACTGGGTCAACTGACCCTGACCCCATTGTCATTCTTGGACCCTTCATCTTTCTGTCAGATGAGCTTTTCAACCTCAATCTGTGCTCTTATTCCCTCTGTTTCTAGCCTCTTCTCTCTACTTCTCCACCATTTAACACTCTTCAGTCCTGGCTGGGTCAACAAATGTCAGAGGTTGTTTGTTTTTTTCGTATAAAAGGGCCAGATTCTTTACAGTAAGTGTTCTGTGGATTGTTGGTGATAAATTCAAGAAATAAAAAGGCAGTACACAATTCATTTGTTTTAACACAATGTATTCAAAAATAAGTCAAACATACAGACAAAAAAAAAGTATTTACACTATAGGATATCACAGTTGTATCTAAAATTCTAAATAATCATCTCTTTTTGTCAAAGGACCACATAGGCTAGTTAACTTACTGTAGAACTTTTTCTCTACTCTATTTCTTACTGTACAATCTGCAATAAATTCACTCACATTACCTTGTGGATTACCACAGTTGTGGCCAGAACATTAAATAATTGATTCCTTTCTGCCAAAGTCCCCACAGGCAGTTCATTACTTTAGTACACCTTTTGACGAGGCAAATTATTCTCCTTAAGTCTGTTAAATTGTGAAACTCACTTTAAAAATTGCCCATTACAGCTAAACTAACAATCATGCAGCATAATTTCACTTTCATTAAGTTTGCTTTTTCTGAATGAACTTGGCTTTTTCTCACTTGGTGAAGTACTTCATGATGACAAGAAACCCACTTGAAGTAAAAATGTATACCTGAAGATGATTTAAGATGATCAATACATTGTTCTATACTTTATTTTAATTGAAGTTTTAATACCCATATCAGCCATTTTAGAATACATTTTTATGCTCACTTGGTTTCTATATACATTCTGCCAAACTGAGATCTAGAACTTTCTACAAACTAAGAGACATTATTTACAACAATCAAACTACTTATACAATTTCTAATTCTTACTAAGTTATATAATAAAATTTGTTGTAACTATCCATTTTAAAATAATTAAATTTTATTATATAACTTAGTAAGAATTAGAAATTGTATGAGTAGTTTGATTGTTGTAAATAATGTCTCTTAGTTTGTAGAAAGTTCTAGATCTCAGTTTGGCAGAGTGTATATAGAAACCAAGTGAGCATAAAAATGTATTCTAAAGATGGCTGATATGGGTATTAAAACTTCAACTAAAATAAAGTATAGAACAATATATTGATCATCTTAGATCAAACTCCTCATACAATTTCTAATTCTTACTGAGTTATATAATAAAATTTGTTGTAACTATCCATTTTAAAATAATTAAATTAAAACATTATTTTTATTGAAACGAAATAACAATCAAATACTATATCATTAAATGAACTAAATAATAACTCATACACTAAACAGTCTTTTACATCTAACACTGGGTTTTATTGGAAATCAACAGTTTTTGCTACAAGTAGCAATTGTCTTCAAAACCAAACTTTTAAGTGTGCTTAAAATATCATATTTGTAAAAGCATTACAACATAAGAATTCAAAACACTTAAAGCATACATTAGTCATTTACTTCAAATACATGTAATGAAATTATGATCCTAAGGCATAAACAAAATATTAATTTTTACATATTTTTCAATGTATTTAATATTTAAATGTATTACCACTGACTGTGTTTTTCTTAACATGGAAGTGAGTATCATGAATATTCTTATAAGGCAATTTATTTTATACACACACCACCAAACATATTTTGTAAAATGTAGCGATGTCTTTTCCTGCTTTGGTAAAGATTGAGAATCAGAATTTTGTGTCTTATTTTAGTCTCCTTTCAGTCTCACTTCTGCCTCAAAAGTACACATTTATATCATTTTCAAACAATATAAAAAAAAAAGATGAGCAAATAAATCCAAGAAAAACTGTAATCGTAGAACCAGGGATGACCATTTAACAAAGTGTCTCCTAATTCCACCATATTCATTTGGACAATCACTTGGCTATGAATCTCCTGATTCCAGCATAATAATATAGACAATCACTTGGTATCGTGTCTAGTCATTCCTTCATATTAATTTAAACAATTGCTTGGCTGTGTGTCTTCTAATTCCACCATATTAATCCAATTAACCACTCGGCTGTGTGTCTTCTAATTCCACCACATTAACCAAGATAACCACTTGACTGTGTCTCTTAATTCTACCATATTAGTCCCAGTTTATTCTCTGTGATGGAATGTAAATCAAATGATTCAATATAATCATTCTAGGTGTTCACATTCTCAAATGTTTTATTTGCATTATGTGTAAGGTCCTTTAGTTCTATATCAACACTCTACCAGTGTGATAAGATGTTTACTGTTTGTGTCCAAACCTGTCTGTAGTTAGCAGTTACTTTTAGACATAGTACAAATACAAGTCAACACACTCTAATAGGCCATAACCTATTGAAGTGATATAAAAAATAAATAAGAATGCCATACAAAATTATAAATTCAAAATAGATGCATTGTATAAACATAATGAGACCAAACTGTCTTAATCTTAGTATATACAGTCTGTTTCACTCTACACAATAACAAAGTCAAATGGTGGTTACTTAACAAATAAGATGAAGTCTTTATCAATATTACACAAATGAAGACATTCACCATACACACTACCTTCCAACAGTATCCAGAAAAGTTATACCAGATGGAGGTCCTAGTATTCATTGATCTACTAATACATAGACCTGTTTTTGTTTTTAATATGGTTTATTTGGGATATTTTACATTTAGACAGGATAAATTGTACTGTTAGAACAACATACTTAGACCCGCTGACCAATGCAATCTCAGGCATGACCTCTGAAATGTGTTTACTTAAGGTCAATTATTATTCATGGGCAGATCACAGGTATTTCCTATGTTCAATATACAAAATGCAGCACAACAATAACATCTAACTACAACCACTATGAATTAGCAACAACACAATCACAGTCAAATTGTTCACATACTTGTTTTTGTACTATAAATGACCACATATATCTCATAACGACTGGTATGGGTATTAACACTTTTACTGATAAGGAGAGAACAATGTTAAGAAAAACCTGAAGATGACCTAAGAAGGTTGAAACGTTGTTCTCTCCTCATCAGTAAAAGTGTTAATATCCATACCAGCCATTCTGAGATATA
Source organism: Tachypleus tridentatus (assembly GCF_004210375.1). Classification (NCBI taxonomy): domain Eukaryota; kingdom Metazoa; phylum Arthropoda; class Merostomata; order Xiphosura; family Limulidae; genus Tachypleus; species Tachypleus tridentatus. Next base: position 129,563,696 of record NC_134832.1, on the reverse strand, counting down.
TTTTTATTTCAAGTGAGTTTCTCATCATCAAGTAATGACCACATAATAACAAATAAATTCAGCTAAAGTGTGGTTTAAAAAAAAAGATGGTTAAAAGTCAGTTGGCTAAAATACTGCACTTTTTATTACCATTTTTACTTTTAATTATTTTAATTGTTTCGTACATCTTAATTTCTTTGATTTTCAGATAATTGATCTATTGGTTTAAAACTATCAACAGACACATCTTTTGAAATCATAAAATTTCTACCTCATTTTTTTTGAAGATGCCTTTAGACCAAATATGAGTCATGAAATGCATGACTTGTGTCCGAGTCTTGAACTTGGGTACTATAAGACTGCTAAGTAAATAATATTTCACATCAAGGGAAATAATGTTGGGCTGAACATAGCAAAATCTTGTACTGCTAATTTGTTATTGTTTTTTGAAGATGGTATTTGTCATCTCAATGAGAGAAAGTGTGTAGTTTCTCAGAAAGCCTTTGATAAGGTATTATCATACAAAAGCTTAGGTATAAAATCTGATCAGCAGAAATAAGAAAAAGATTAGTTAATTAAATTGTACATTGGGTGATTGAAGAAAGAAAAAAGAAAAAAAAAGTTCTCATTAATGGGGTATAGTCAAACTCAACCATTTTTGTTACTAGTTGAGTATCTTAAAGATCAGTGCTTGGGACTTTGACTTATTTCAATGAATAATATTGATAGGAATATAAGTAATGATGTTTGTTGAAGATATAAAACATTTTGTATTTCAACAACTTGTGGCAGCATTAGACACATGTAAGCAGCAAACAGATCCCTGACATGAAGATTTAATAACTTGCTTCTGGTAACAAGGTGTAAGCAAAAGGAAACTTTCTAGTTTATAGTTTGAGGTTAATCTACACACCAAAAAAAAGGAAGTCATAACTTTTTCAATGTGATTAAATTACACATTAAAATTGAAATTACTCATATGATACTGGATTTGACTGAACATCTTATTGGACAGTGAAAATGCCATGACTCCTTTAATAATTGGACTACCCAATAATCTATTACGTAAACTTCAAACTTATATTTGATCTAAGCTTAACAGCAATACCCAAAGCCATAACCTTCAAATCATTTTCTTTTCTCAACAGTTATTCAAGATAAGTTGCCCCATGACCTTGTACATAAAGTTTACATAATGGAAGCAAAATAATCTTTAATCAAGTCTCAAAGTTTTGTACTGTTATTATGAAAAAGTTTTGCAAAATTGCAATTCAATGCTAACTCTGAAATATGGTAAAAAATGATGAAATGTTAAAAAACATTTTATAAAAAAAACTTTAAATTATCATTGGTTTCATTTTCTTAGATTTATAGTTATTACTTTTTTATAATTGCAATTTTATCTAGTTCTATTACTTGGAAATGTTTTGAGTGCATTTAAGAAGAACAACTGGCAAGTTTTGCATGAGGTCTTCACAGGCAATACCTCCCCATCTATAGCTGTATGAACAATGTTTAGTATTACAGAATAACATGGTAAGTTAAACAAATATTTAGCAAGTGATCTTTGATTACAGTGAATGTAAGGTGAAACATTTGGGTCACTATAATTCGGACAATGTTTAATATACTAGATGGAAACCAACTTAATAATATCATTATAATAGAAAAGAAGCATGACATAGTAGCAGGTAAATCAGTCAAGCCATCAGAGCATTGCTCTGTTACTAATAGTAAAGCCAAAAAAATTTTACAATGTATTTACAAATATACTCATTAAAGTCAAAAGAGGTAATGATATATTTAAGCAAATCATTAGCTAAACCTCACTTGGAATACTGTTTACAGTCTTGGTGTCCTTATCTAAGAGAGGATACTGAGTTATCAGAAAGAGTTCAAATGAGGGTTACTAGAATGACTCTGAAGATGGGTTAACATCTCTTAACCTACTTTCTCTAGAGGAAAGAAGAATAAGAGGTGATCTTATTAAAGTTTACAAAATTATCTGGGAATCTATAGAATAAAAACTTTTGATTTTTTAAGGCAATAGAATGAGAAGACACAAGGTTAAGATTAAGAAAAGGCAGGCTAAGCTCTAAGTAAGGCAGTTATTTTTCTAACAAGTTAAATGATTTATGGAGCAAATTGTCACAGGCAGTGGTTGAGGCTAGCACTTTACAAACGTTTTCTGAGGGGAAACAACGAATTCCTTAAAAAGTAAATGGTGGGTGGAAAAGTTTAATTTTCTTAAAGGTGTGGATTCGTGTGCAGCCTTGAAGGACCAAATGGTCCTTTGTTAGCTGTCTGTAAGTTATTTTTTATTAATATTTGTGGAACACAAACTTTTAAATAAAGAGCATAATTTCTAAAATATGTTCAGGTCCTAATAAACTCTTGAAACTTTAGTAAAATAATAGACCTGTGAATTTTTCATGTTATCTTAATGATTTGTAACTTGCTTATACTGAATTCTATTATTGTTCAAATTTTGTATCGCATTAACACTTCATTGCATATATTTGCATATTTAACTTAAAATTTAAACACTATTTTAATTTCTTTATATTGATGCCTCTTTAAGTTGAACTGTCATTATATACTCATTTTATGTTGACATATTTTGTGCATCTTACGACTAGTGTGCACATTTAATTACTTTTGTGCCCATAATTTTACTATCTGAACTTGTGTATTTATGTTTTCACGTCACTCTGATATATTTCTGGTTACACTTGATACATATCAGGAGAGAAAATGTTGGTATTATTGATCTGAGCTTTTGAATAACGTTCAGTATTTAAAACTAAACTACATTTATTATTCTATATAGCTCACGTTTGTGTGTCACTTATACTTACGGGAAAATATTGAATTTAAATTTCAAACTACACCATAAAATAATGACTAAAGTAATTTAGATTATCATATACTCGGGGTGGGGGGCTACTATTACAAGCCAGAGTTTCAACCTTATTTGCATTTCACTGTTCAGTTAATTTGTATTAGATCTAAAACCGAACAAAAAACAAACGAAACATACTTCTCAGAAACTAACCTTACTTTAACATCTACATGTCTGATGTTATCACTGTGAATATCAGGTTTTCCAAAAATATATAATTCACATGTTTTTCATCGCTCTTTGATTAATGCTAAGTTATCACATTCTTTTACAAATTTATATTTGAGTCAGGTCAACGTAACTTCTAGTTGCCACTTTGCGTTCTGAATCAACAACTCTCTCTATTCGAACATATCCTGCTACGCAAGGTTAGGTCACATAAGCTATACAAGAAGCTGACGTAGATTGCGCATGTTCAATACATCTAGGCAAGCTTGTATATAAACTCTTACATGGCTATATTAATGCGCAAACTTCTTTGTATATTATATCAGTAATATTGAGGAAATCAACATTTTTATTCAAATATATTAGACTAAATTTATTGTCGTTTTAAATATGTACAAGTTTTAACATACTGTGGCTAATTCAATGTTAAAATGTTTTCATGTTCAACGAACTATTTTCCAATATACTACAGTGGCTGCCGGTTTGCCCCATGTATGTTGTTAGGTGAACGCCAATACCTCAAGATTCCAGTGTAGGACTAAGCGACAAGTTTAAGTTCTTTATAATGTAACCAGTTCATTTGTGTAATATGTGAGATTATTTATTTTACAAAACAATAAAGTAAAATGTCTGATTTAATTAAAGAGCCTAAGAAAACGTCATCCCTTGAAGCAGGTGGGGAAAAATTGTTTATCTCGTAATGGTGATTTGCTGACGATGAATGCACTCGTCGAGTTACAGTGACTCTGGATCTAAATTCGTTTATTTTATTTTCTTTCAGAATTATATTATCTCATCGCGAAATTTCTAAATTCTGGGCCATGCAAAAGAAGTGCAGAGGTAAGAATATTTTCATAAGCTTTAGAATAATTTGTACATCATGTGGAAGATATTAATTTTTTTTAATTTTTATTTTGCAGGTTCTTCGGCAAGAGATCGAGGAGTACCAGGTAAGTGTATATACTCAAACTCAACAACAGGCTTAGCTCTCTATTCAATTTCCTCGTGGTTTCCACGTGGTCTCTCTTGAATTCAAAACATTGTCAGTAACCACGTGCTTAAGTTACTATGACGTAATATTTTGTACTAGTTTTTAGAAATAAAAAGTGATTATATTATAATACTATCTACTTCTGCTTAGCTTATGCCATGCCGTATAGATTGGTTGGGACGCAGTCATCAAAGAAGTTTTGAAGATTTGGTAAGTAAATAAATCAGTTTTGCTTGCCTACATTACTGAAGCAATGTCTTTTAATATTGTGTGTGTGTGTTTATGTATATCGTAAAACATTTGCCGTTGCTCCTTACCCCATCTTTTATTGTTTAAGACAGTAGATGTACATGCTATAAAGTTTACCATGAATGTTGAAATTAAATCATAAAAAATCAAGTTCTTATTTAGGCTTAACGTGATTAAGAAGGCTACTAAATGTAAGCGTAGATGTATAACGTAAATGTGACGTCACAAACGAGTTCACCGTGTGGTTGGTTTATTAAAATAAGCGTGACGATCCTCCCATCTGTTGGTTGCTTAAGTAACTACATTGCTCAGTGCACTTTTGCGTAATTTAAGTAATTAGATTACTTATTAATATAATGTTATGGTTGTTTGGTTAATTAACTTATAAAACTTTAAAATAAAACGTTTTTAATGCAGGTTAAAGTATGTTCAATTCATAAATTATAAATCACAGTTTGGATTTATTTTCAAAACAAAGCTGCTGTATTGATATATATATACAGATATGTACATATATAAATAAATTTTAAGAAAAAATTAATTATACACACATAACGGTAAAATAAAGTAAATAGTTGTGTATGTATGTGTGTGTGTGTGTGTATATATACACAAACATCCATACTCTGTGATGTCCAACTTTCTGCCAATTTTATTTCAGAAGAACCTTTGAAATGTATATGTTGTAAGTTAGTTTGAAACATCTTATTGCTATTGAAATAATGGGAAAGACCTCCAAGACTGTTTATTTCACCCTGTAAAATAAAAATAAGATATGAAAAACAAATTTTACAAGTAAATATAGTCAACTGTGATACGATAAAAAGTAAAAAATAGATTAAGGGAAGTGACAAAAAATGGCCCATTTGTAAAAAGTAAAGATAAGACAATAAGTACATTCAAATATAAGCGTGAAAAAGGATAAGAGAAACTTCACACTAAGATTAAAAACAGAATGGTAAAGATTTTTTTATTACTATAATTTGTTAAATAAAGTTTAATTTAGTGGATGAGGCAGCTTCAGTGGATTAACAGGTCCTTTGTTATCCTTAAATGGTATGCTAAGAAGCAAATAGAGAAGTTGTACTAGTAAAAGAAAATATATTGGAAAGTGAACAAAGAGAAGAAGAAGAAAAAGAGAACAAAATAATGTGCAACAAGAAAAGAGCAAAATAGCAACTGTATAGAAAACAAATGTTAAAATATATAATGGCTAAAAAAATGAATAGTTTCCTGGTATAAAAGCAGATATTTATGAAATTGTAAGTTCATTAACAGGGTTAAAAAGTGCAAAAATATAGGCCTGGAATATGTCGTTACACAAATATTGAATATCAGATTCAGGAATAATCACCATAAATGTGTATGTTATGACTATCTCAAAGCCATACCATAAATTATGTCAATCAACAAATAAAGTGGTAATGCAAGAGACAAAAAATTAAGTAATAACAGGACCAAAAGATGATTATCAAAATTAAGAATAAATGTCAGAGTAATGGAAATTGAACAAAAAAAACATACAAGTAAAAATTAAAACCAAATTGCAACAATTTGTGATGATGAGAATGGCTGGCAATGGTCAGTTGCAAACCCTATTTGTTAACCTTAAGATGATCTAAGAAGGTCAAAATATTGTTTTGTACTTTATTTTAATTGAAGTTTTAATACCCACACCAGTCATCTTGAAAATACAAGTTATAATAAATATTCATACTGTGATTTCCAACCTAATAGATTTGTTTTTTTTACCAGTATATAGGTTAAAAGACACTTAAAATATGACCTTGTTTTTTTATACTTGCAGCCTGTACATTTGTGAACAATTAGCAACTTTTATTATTTACACTGTGAAGAACAAAAAACGGGTTTATAGAAAAGGAAGATTTGTTAGATAAAAAGTTTTTATATTGATATTTCAGAAAATATGTAATATTTGTAACTTTAATCATGCATTTTCAATCTATATAGAAAACATACCATAAAATTTAGATATGTTTGAAAAAGGTACATTATTTAGACTCATATTTCAGTCAGTTCATAACATTTAATCATTTTAACAGTCAGCATTTCAGTATATCAGTACAAAATTAATTTTATCTTTTAAAGTCAATAAAGATATTTAGCCTTAACTCACCCTAAAATAAGCAGTTTTATAACTCTTTGAAAATAGGTAAAATATTTTGTAACTATTTTTAAACTAATAATGGAAATTATCTACTTCACCAACTTTCATATACTTATGTGTATTAAGTTTATGGCTTAAACTATTGTTAAAAGCAAGGATACCAACTGGTGAAACAATTTTTATCACTTTGCCTGGTTCTAGTTACAATAATATATTTAAATTAGTTACATTAAAATTAGTGAGGGTTAACGTGTAGGTCTGATCTACATAAGTAGCTTGTTTTTATCAGATGTGAATTATAATTGAAGATGCTATATCACACATATGTTTAAGCATTTGTTGTTACAAATTCTTTTTAGGAACAAAACCATCCTCATATATCACATGATCATCTTCTAAAAATATGTTCTCGACTTGGTCCAGTGTTAGACAAGGAGGTACCGTCCAGTGTACCAGGTGTTCAGACTCTGTTAGGTGCTGGGAGACAGTCTATGTTAAGGACAAAGCAGAGTAATCCACCATTTTATTATTTGGTTTTTAACATTTGTAATGTCTTTAAAACTTCTAATGTTCACATTTTCTTTACCATTTATACAGTATGTGTGGGAACTCGCTGTGATGGTTTCTTAGTATAAATTAACTTCTAAAGAATTTTTGTTTGAGGGGTAACTAATCTTGTTAAGTTGATGTATTTAAGTTTTTTAAGATGATGTATTTTGGTAGTTATTTGTGATATATACGGTATTTTGTTGTCTGTTTAATTTGTTAACCTGAAAATGACCTAAGAAGATCAAACATTGTTCTGTACTTTATTTTAATTAAAGTTTTATTACCCATACCAGCCATCTTGAGTTACATTAGTATTGTATTGTTTTCCTGAAGGGCTTTTCTAAAATTTTCTTACAGAAATTATTAACATATCGTTAAATGGTAGTTTTGATCATCTTATTACTGGTACATCTGGCTTAAGAGTTATTTATAGTTTGCTCTTAAACAACCTAAGACTTCAGTAAAAAGTGGTGTATAACAAACCTTCAAAATGATTTATTTTAGTGTTGTGAAAATGTGTATTACTACGGTTTTTAAACATTGAAGCCTTTGCATAGACTGGATCAAATCATTAGCAATTATTTTATTATTCTTAATCTATTGAATGTTAAGAATATAGATGGCCAACAGTTTGTAATTATGCACAAAGTTACATAGTAGCATATCTGTGCTCTGTCTGCTATAAGTATCAAAATCCAAAGAGCCAGTAAAGGAAACTTGATTGCTATTTTAACAACCAAACATTATGATTCCTTAATGGTAAATGTATTGAATAATGTGTAAATGTTTACTCAGTCAAATAGTGACCTCAACCCAACATACAAAAAAAAATTAAGAAACTAGTCAAAATACTATTTAAAAAAATACCATTACTTTTAAACTTTATATTGTTTTTGTATACAAACCAACCTGGAACACCACAAACTTACAGTTTTATCAAAAGTTCATAAAAATCCAATAATCTTAAACTCAATTATGTCCTCTCTAAATTACAACCGAAGTAAATACATTAACTGCATTTTAGAACCTTATGTTTCCAAAATAAGAATCTAATTAAAAATACATTCCATATCTTCTGTAACTTGTATAGTTTAGAGAGTAATGTCGTTATGTCCAGCTTTGATGTCGTAAACCTATTTCCATTAAACCTCTTGTCACAAAGCAATACAAATTACTACAGAATTTATTTCACAAGATCTCAAAAAAAAAAGAGAATTACCATAAAACAGCAACACCTAATTACACTGTTACAATTAGCCACATTTATTTGCTTTCAATACAAAAATTGGTCCTAGCAGTTACATGGATTTGCCAAGGGAAACAATTGTCAAGTACTTTGGCCACTTTCCTCACATCACACAGAACAGCATGCCATAGCCACTTCCATATATAGTATTTTTGCTTAGATATGTATATGAGGTTTTTTGTGGTTTTATTTGTCAAGATGAACAAACACAACACATAAACATATCTACATAAAAAGACATATTTCACAGTGGAAAATGAAAGCAACTATATGATAATTTATTTAAACATTAACATCACATGAACCTCCAAAGATTTTATCACTAAAATTCATAGAAAAAACACATACAGCAGACATTACATAAACTGGTTTTCTAATCATGTAATCCACTTAAGGGTCATTCCATGTCAAATCATCCAGACTTTGGAAAATTTTCCAGGTGACCCCCTCAGAATGCCTTGAAAAAAAAATGCCAATTCAGGTGTGTTACTGTGTGCAAATATATCCATACAAGTTTGAAATAATTTATGAATCCCATTGAAATATTCTAATCAGCCTTTACCATATATTCTTACATCTCTGAACATGATCTTCAAAAAATTCAAGGTTGTGTAAAATAAAAAATTATCACATTTTAAGTTTCTCTGATATGTACCATTGGGCAAAGGACCACATTCAGGACATTCAGTTCTTTCAGGAATCAGTCCTGCAGAATTGTGTAAAGTTTGATCTACTTGATCACTATGAAAACTGCAAAACTGTCAGGTATTAGGTCACATCATAGCTTTATTCTACCAACAAATTGTATATGAGAAGGCTATCAGATGATGACGTGTACACAGTTGTAACTGTTTGTAGTAACAGTGAAAGTGATGCTGCAGCAGCTCAAATAGAGTCTAATGATAACAATGACAATTATCAGCCAGGGAAATATGTGGCATGCATATACAATCATGAATGGAATGTGGGAAACATAAAAGATAGATCAGATGAACATTCTGATGTGTTGGTGTCATTTATGAAGAAATCAAGAAACGAACTGTTCTCATGGCCTGCAAGGTCACATAAAGATGAAAGCTGGATTCCTATCCAACATATTCTTTGTCTGATAAGTGCACCTACTGTGCAAGGCAGTAGTGCTTGCCACTATGTTCTAAGTCAAAGCGATCTCAACATAATCAAACTTGAATTTCAGAAATTTATTCAAGCTGTCTGAACAAAGCAATGTTTATTTGATGTTGTTAAGGCTAATTTATCGCAAAAGCATTTTTTTAAACATTTCATTGTCACGATTATTTCAGTTTGGTGTGACTATAATCTTTCTCAGTTATCCCCTGTTGTAGCACTGTGCTTTTTGTGTCCCATTTACCTTTGTATTTATTATATTATGAATATTAAACTCAGCCATATCTGCATAACTGTAATGCATACACAATATATTTGCATTGCCATGTGATCTAATTAGTTATGCCAATAAACTTGTTCAGAAATGAATTAATTCTTTCTTGTTTTTTACAACTTCATTATTTAACATTGTGAAAGGCTGGTTAGAATACTTCAGTGGGATTCATAAAATTTTGACAGGTATTTTTCAAAATTGTATGGATATATTTGCACACAGTAACACACCTGAACTGAATTTTGTTTTAAATAAAAACATATGGTCAGAGGATACTTTAAAAAATTATAACTCAAAAAGTAGGTTAAACACCATCTTGAATATTTTTGTAGATCATATTTAGAAATGTAAGAATATATGGTAAAAATTTGAAAAGGCTGAATAACTGATGACATGGTCAAACTGTGGCCTGAAGTAGGGCTATTTTTAGTTAACTCATAAAAAGTTGCATGCAGCTACATTTTTTTACAGGAAGATCTCCTGTTAAATCAACAGACTTTTAATTACAACAATTGCAGATTTATCAACTGATATATTATAAGACATTTGAAAAAAAATATTCAGCTTTGTATCATATTAAGTCTTAGAGCTATGGCTTATTAAATAAACCAATGTTTTTTACGATTTTGGGTTTTAATGTGATTTTACAGCTTCACTATGCAAATCCTAAGAGAGATAAACTTGATTTGAGACCATTTTTTAATTTTGTGGGATTAATTCAGTCAATGTAGCAAATTTTAGCCTTCTACCACAATTACTCTTGCAGCTTTAAGCAGCCAAAATTGCCTGAAAATGAATTCGCCAAAAATAACAAAAAAATTAATCAAATTTTACAGGGCTGTAAATCAGAAACTATTGGAGATATTGATCTAATCTTTGGCAATTTTTCATTATATGGGTATATGAGCACGTGAATTTTTTCAAGGCATTCTATGGGGTCACCTGCAGCCCCCTGAATGATTTGACATGGAATGACCTATAACATACACTATATGCACCACACAAAACATTGATAAAGAAGTTACATACTTAACTGAATGTTTGTTTTACTTATGTCAACCAGTTACCTTCTAAAGTAGTTATAGAAACTGTTAGAAAATTTTAAAAAACACAAAAAAGAGGCATTTAACAAACAAATTAAATCAAACATTGCAAAACAAAGAAAACCTAAGCACTTGCACCATCCCATATATAAACAATATTAACATTCCTTTGTGAGAAATTTCTAAAGACTAGCACATAAATATAACCTTAACATAACAGCTAAATTTGTTTTCACCCCTGGAATAAAAAATAAATACTACTTAAGAAAATTGTAAAATGAACCCACTTCACCAACAAACATTTACAAAATACAGTGTAAAATTTGTCCAGCCTTTTGCATAGGTCTTAACTTGAAGATAGGTTAAAATAACACCAAAGACCCCTTTTCAAAGTTCATGAGCATGACTTAAAACAAACAAGTTTATCTGAACTGAACATCACAGTACTAAAACATGAGCTTGACACTAACAGAAGAAACATCAAAGAAGCAATATTAATAAAAGTAAACAATCCTACAATTAGCAAATTTCCAGGCACATCTTTATATATCTTTGGCCATTACTTCCCCAAACATTCCTAAGCTTATCCAAATATTTTGCATAAAATATTTTATAGTTTGTTTGCTTTTTAATTTATTCATCTTTGAATTTTTTGTTTAGCCATACATAAATAATGTGTGAGATTCATGCAGATTGATATTTACATAAATAAATATCTATAATCAATTATAAAATTTAAATATATTGTTGGATTTTGAATGTTGATTTAAATACTAAAATGTTCTTTACTGTAAAAACTTGTCTGCATTATAAAAATCACAATAGTGATAGAAACAACTTACTTGTTCTAAACACTAATCTTAGTCACTGTAAAAGCTGTAAATTGTAGTATAATATCATGCAGATGTTTACTAATGCCACTTTAATTTTTTAAATAGATATAATTCTAAGCAGTTAATTTTGAAAATGTATTATCAGAAGTAGAAAAATATTATAGAATTTTGTGGAATGTTTTGATTTGTCACAGTGTGTAGTAATGTATTTAATTTTCTAAATAATCTGTAAATGAAGAATCAAGCATCATATCATATTGTTTTCTTTCTTAGATAGGTTTTATTAACTTGTTAATTTGATTAAAGAAAACTTAATGACTAATTTTAATAAAAGAATAGTGATCATGCCATTTCTCAAAATATTTGTTGTGAAATATTTTTAAAACATAATTATCTTAAAGTTAATCCTCAGGTATTGATATCAGAAACTCACAATTATCATTCTTATGAACTTGTTGCTGATACATACTGAAGTATTAACTTTATTATTTATGTTCTCTTCTTCTAGATGTTTTGACACCAAAATGGAAAATTTCAGAGATGACAGCTTGCCACCATGATCGTCCTTTTTTACCTCCTAATCATGCAGAATCATCTTACCCTCCAAACATAGGTATGAAATTTAGAAGAAAAAAATAGATAAATTGATGTTCTTTACGAGTATAAAAACATAACAGATGATTAACCCAATTTGCCTTTAGGTATTAGTGATGTTAAGTTTTTGTTTCTTTAAAACTATATTTTTTATTCTAGTTCCTTAGGGATTTTTGAAAATTTAGATGAGTGTATAATAATAGTATCTCAACCACACTACATTTGTCACACCCATTGCTAATGACACATTTTACTCAATCCAGAGCTCACCAGTTGTATTAAAAGAAATAATAGGCCTGACATAATGTCTTATGGCAAGTATAATTAATTCTAACCAGGCTTTGCCAGCTTGTAAAAGGCATTCACACTATAACAATTGTTGTTGTAATTAATGGTCTATATAAACAGTGCTTGGACCATTACTATCTTTGTTTTATCTTAGCTGGCCTGAAGAGTATAAGATGGAACAAAACGTATTGTCAGCAGTTGATATTATAAATATACTATGGTTAAAATACTATTATTAAGTTGTTATATATTATTATAGTTCTTGAAACTCCCTAAGAGAGTAGATTTAGAATGTGTGTGTGTGTGTTTTCTTATAGCAAAGCCACATTAAGCTGTCTGCTGAGGGGAATCAAACCCCCTGATTAAGAATGTAGTTTTAAAAATGATAGGTCTAACATAATGTCTTATGACAAATATAATTAATTTTGAAATGTGTTTGTCCCAAATTGATAGAGTGTAAATTCACTTACATTAAATTGGACTACTGACGTAAAGTTGTTACACTCTTGTTCTCTCCTTAAACTTTCTATCAGCAAGATCTCATAATGATGTATATGGCTAGCATGGTTTATATGTATTTTATAATCTTATGACACTGGACCAAAATGTTCTTGTGTTGATTTAAAAAACCAAAAAAAGCCCTAATATAAAACAGCATGTCCATATGAAGCACTGATGTTTATATTCTGTATATATTATCATAACTTAAAAATACAAATACTTCGGTAAATTAAACTTTCAAAGAATGATGCTCAGGTGGTATTTTGCCCTTGGCTAATCCCATTTAAGCTGATAACCATGTATTATCAGAGATGGCAAGTTTAGTTTTATACCACACATCCTGAGAAAATTTCTACATAATAAAGACATGATCAAATGAGATTGTTGTGATGTTCCAATTTCTTTATTCATTTCTATCATTATAACAACCATTGCTTTTGGAGTGTGGCTATAATTTTTTGGATTTTTTACTTGGATGTTTTCATCAGCTTCAAATTTATTTCTAGAATACTTTTAATAGTGTCAGGAAATAGACTGAATTTCATCACAGTAACTATTTCACCACAGTGTTCTCTTTGGCTTTTGTAATCAAAAGTTTGTTGATGAGGGTGTTGTTCTGATTTAACTTGAAGTGTGGTTTGAGAGCCTGTTCTCCTAAACACACTGTATGCAAGTCTTCTTTCTATTGTGTCTTGGTTGATTTAGAGTGTGGTTTCAGAGCCTGTATCATCCTAAACAAACTGTATGCAAGTCTTCTTGCTACCATGTCTTGGTTTGTTTAGGGTAGGGTTTCAGAGGCTATTGCTGTCCTAAACACTACATGTAAGTTTGTTGCTTCCATTGATAATATTAAAAGCTCCTTTCTTGAATTGCTGTCTTCTTTGTCACTGTCATTCAACAATTATGTTGTTTGCAATCTTTACTGATAGTCTAACAGTGTTTGTGAAAATACACATACTGTATCAAAAGTTACAGTGCAAATACTTAACATGTGCTAATATGTAAATGAACTTGTGCATACCATACTGAGCCTGTAGCAAAAGGGTTAACTTGCCACAGCAACTCAGCAGTAAGTCTAAGGGCTTAACATGCTGAAACTCAAGTTTGATTACCTACAGTGGCCAGAAGACAGATAGTCCATTTTGCAACTTTACACTTAATAACTAAAGAGACATGTACAAACAAACTTGTTTAACTTCTTATCACAAATAACTCGGATAGTGATGGAGTCATTAGTGTTTTTAACTTCTATATTTTTCTCAACTTATTTTTCATTTCACTTGTTGTTTTCTATAAGTGGTAAAATAAATTGTTGTTTTTTTCTGGTTTTTTTTCTTTTTACTGTTTAAAATTCTCAACTTTTTTAGTTTCATCCTTTTCTGTATAGCTCATTTCATTTGAAAAGTTAGGTTTTTCTATCTACCTCTTTTATGTATAATCAGTAAATTAATTTGTAATTAAGGAAGTGAAATTGTAATTTTAACTGATTGAGTGATTCCATTCATTTTTAAGGAGAATTTTGAGTGATCATTTAGCTGAAAATGATGCATTGCTTGAATAAATGTTTGGGTCATGGCTGTCACAGTGACTCTGTGATTTTTATGATCACATGTTAAAAAAATTTAATATTGGTATGAAAGATATTTCATTCTTTTTTTTATTTTTCACAAAGAGGTAGAAACCTTAAGAACTTTCATTAAATAAAAGCTTTAATGATGGTTGAATCAACAAGTTGTAACAAGAGGTTTACTGTATACCTTTAGAATTTCAGCACTTATGTGCAATTGTAATATACTTAAAATTTAGATATTTGTAACATCAGTCAAAGGTTTCATTTATAATTGACATAAACATATACATTTTGAGTAGTTGTTTCTTTTCAAATACAGTGCACAAACCAGTTAAAGAATAACTGGAAATTTTGAATATGTTTATTTATGATTAAAGTAAAAGAGATTTATGAAGTAATGTCAAACACTCCCACATGTAATTATTATACAAATTAGTTATGATAATCCTATGTGTAATTTGCATTGCAAATTATTAGTTGTCAGCCTATTCTTATAAATGATGGAGGTAACATTGTGCATCTTTATAGCTCATGATAGTTCACTTTACTGTAGTCTGTCATTGACAATGCATGCTTTAAATCATTGCTGGTGGGGCTGTAACACACACCTGACCACTATTCTTAAGAAGTTGTTTCCAGAATGTGTTTAGCGTTTGATATCATTTAAATAGATGTAACTCATACCATGTACTTTGAAGTGTGGTGAGCAGGTCACTTTATTCAGTAAAATCAATCTTCTGTTTTCAGCCAGTTTACCATGGTGGGGTTGGGAATTATAATTTACTATGCTAAAGTTATGGACACTTGCACAAGTGCATGGCAAAAAAAAGGTCATGGGATACAGTCTGTATAATGTGAGGCATTAATGGTATCATTTTGTAAAATATAGAACTTAGTACATCCACCAATACTTGATCATGCCATACTTCCATCAGTGTCACACCCATCAAGTTCCTGTATGTCATGTGTATTTCTGTTTTCTCTCTTCTATTACAAGGAAGCTGTTTTGTGCCTGACTGTTAAGGTAATATATTTCACTCACTGAGCATCTGGCAAAAAGAGTGGTCTTGTGCTGTCGTGTTTCTAATTATCTATTCATTAACATGTTGTCTAGTGGTAGTTTTAAATTACACACTAGATTTATTCTTGTGGTAGGTACTCAACAATTGCAATGAATCAGAATCAACAGATAGCTATTGTCTGCTTGTGTTGTGGACAAACGTCTGCATAGCCCAGGTGTTCAAGGAACTGTATCATCAGTTTGGAATCAATTCTGGTGATGATATTTGTAATTAATTCATTCAAACTTGCTGTGTTTGTCTGGCTTTTATTTTATCTGATTTCTCTTAACATCCAGCTGTTCAGCCATGGCTTATGAACTTTCTAGATCACTTTAAGCTTAGTTAATCATTTGAAAGTGACAATTAAGACAAAATTATGTGAGACTATATGTTGAGTGGCCAGTCACTTCACATGAACTAACAATAACTTCATGATTTACATAATAATGAACTGACATGGTCATAAGACTTTATTTCCAGTTCCAAACAGCATATAATTGTCTTACACCAAATAATTTATTTAAGATATATTGTAATTTTTATGTTTGGAAGAGACTTTGTCAAATGTAAAGTCATACAGTAGATGTTCTTGGTACTGTGCCTTTCTCTCAACGTAAACAACTATAAGCGTTTCATTTATCAGTAACTATCATGGGCCTACTTACTTTAAAACCATGCCACCTGATTGTGGTTCATGTTAAGGACATTAACCATTCTTTACACTATCTGAATAGGTATTTATTTATAATATTTGCCTATCAATAGAAATACTTAACATTTTACATTAATCCCAAAAACCCAATTATTTGTTGGCAATCTCAGTACAGAGATCTTTTATGGCTCTATTCTCAGTTTCACCTCATAATGTTCTGTTGAAGATGTGTATGGAAGTGATTATTGTAAATTGTTATTTTAAGGTCTTTACATACATGTTCTGCGTAACTGCAGTTTAAAGTTTTGTCAAGTTGTAAGGAACAAAATGTCTTAATTTTCTAACTTAAGATTTAGAACTTAATTTTGATAACCTTTACCAAAGTAATATAAATGACAACTTAAGGTTTTTGTTTCCACTAGTTTATGGATTGTATACACGAGAAGCAAATGGATCTATGAAATGTCACCATCTTGTTTCATCCAAAATATATTCGAAACAGCAGTTGTATCGTCGCATGCTAGGGCATTTGTCATCAGTGTACTGTGTTCTTTTTGATAGAACAGGAAAATACATTTTTACAGTAAGTTTTAATTTTGTGCATAAATCAGCATTTATAATAACATTATACATAACTAACTTATTGTACAGCCAAATCTAGAATTACAGTAGAACTATATATTGTTAAAAAGATTAATGTTGTTGCCAGAGTACTTTTATAGGAATTGAAATAAAGAATAACTGAAATGTTGTAAAACATAAATATACTTTTTGTAATCATTGGGTTGAACATATTTTCTTGCTTTCAGAGTATTTTCACTCGTTCTGTCGTTAATCTTTACCTTTTAAGTGTGCAAAAAAGTTTTAATTTTGAAATAATTATAGTTGTAATATTTGTTGTATTACTTTTGTTGTTTAAGTCTGGAATGTTTAATTCAAATTAATTATCACTGAATCTTTTACGGTACATTGCTGCTCAAAACAGTTAATAGGTAATCAATTTTCTTTGCAAAGGCAAAGACAAGGCACAACTGTTTGGTTGGAGTTTCTGTTATTTCAAGTATCCTTTTTTTAGTTGTGGTTTTCTTCTTGTTAAATTCAGCAATCTTCATATTTATACTTCTACAGACTGTAACTCTTAATATTTGTCTCTTCCTATTTGTATTACCTCTTATGTTTTTCTCTCTGTGTTCCTTTCAACAGTGCTGCTAAGATAATTTACAGATCTTATTTCATAGGTTTTTTTTTTCTTGGTTATACTCCTGTGTTTTGTCTCTTGAAGAAGCGATAACACAATGTATTTTTCTGTGAAGATACATGTTATTGTTTTTTTTTAAAGTGCTTCTTTCCTTTTGGAAATTTCCTTTTAATTATATATTTGTGCTCTCACTAGTAATGCCTCCATGCACCATTCTGAATGTTAAAATTTTCTGTTTCATTTTACTACCGTGATTGTACAGTTCCTGGTTCTAGTAGAAAGTTTACCTTAGTAACTACTATAAAGAAATTTTCTTTGATATTGTTCAACACTGTTTAATTTTTTTTCCTCCTTTTGTTTTATACTGTGTCTGTAGAGTCTTATCCTGTTATTCTTAACTGGGTGCTCTTTCCTTGTAGACTTCAAAGAGCACATTTTCAACAAAATATCAAAACTACACAGGTTTCCATGAGGTCTATTGAAAATAAACTGTGTATTCTCTTCCATACCATAGACTGGATTGTGTATTCTCTTCCATGCCAAAGACTGGTAATGAAGTCATTAGTAGAAGTTACAGTTTTGTATCCTGATAAGATCTCTGGGTGCCTGTCCTGCATCTTATCATTTGGTTTCTTTGCAAGTAGAATAGATTGGATAAGTACACAGGAGAATGAAAACTTTAAATTATGAGAGAGATCTTGTTTTTGAGAAACCTCATAATTTAACCACATTTATTATAAAACAGTTGGAGGAGAAGGTCATTGGATGACAACTTGTTTAACTGTAGGACATAACTGAGTTAGAGTAACATAAATTATGGTTTTATTAATCAGTTCAATTTACAAATATAAAATAAAATTATAATACCTGACATTTTATTTAATTTGTATACTTCTCACTGAGAATGTTCATATTTTGCTCAATAACAACTTGAGAACAATACACTAGAGATGAATAGGGTTATTTTAAACTTATTGTTTGAGTCAGAGTGTTATGGGTTATATCTTATGGATTGATTAGCAGGGTATCTGAATAGTGTCTCATTCACTTCTGTATCTGTTTTGCACATCAATAAACTTTGATATACTATTACCATATTTTCATCAGGGAGCAGATGATACACTTGTAAAAATCTGGAGTTCTTGGGATGGTCGATTACTGTCATCTCTCAGAGGTCATTCAGCTGAAATCACAGATATGGCAATCACTTACGACAATAGCCTCCTTGCAGCAAGCAGTGTAGATAAAATGATACGTGTCTGGTGTCTAAAAACTACTGCACCTGTTGCAGTACTTACTGGTCATACAGGAATGGTAACCTCTTTACAGGTAATTAATTTGTTTTACACTTCTAGTTTCTTTCTAAAGATTATAATTTGTGCTTTAGAGAATGAGATAAGTTCGAGAATTTCTCAGTGTTGTATTGGCTGCTTTGGAATTAAATATAACTCATAACTGAAAAAAACATTAAATCTTTAAAGCAGTGCATCATAATGCTGTGTGCTTCAAACATAATGGATTTTTAATCACTTACACGATAACCCAGCTGGACACCCATGTGCTTTATGAAGCTTTTGCTGGTACTCAAGTTTCCTTCACATTATAACATTCCCGTTTTAAATGTTTCATGTTATGACACTTTGCATATTGTTACCTTTGTTGTGCAAATAATGACTTTACTCAATTTTTCTATAAAGAAGAAACTACAGAAACCTAACAAAGCTCTTTTTAATTTTAAACATATTCATGATATCAGCTTCTTGTACTCTGATAGAGTGCCAAAATGTTTAAAAGACTTGACTTCTACTCACTGTTATAGTGTTGACTTTTTATGGAATTAGCATGTATAACAATACTTTTCAGTCTAAGCTAAATTTCCACATTTTGTTTTCAGTTTTGTCCTTATCCTAAAGGAAGTCTCCACTACTTAATATCTACAGGTAATGATGGATGTGTATGTTTTTGGCAGTGGAACACAAATGCTACTAATGTCTTCAAGTAAGAAACTTTATATTATTGACAGAATTCTAAAAATAACATTATTTTTTATAAAAATACCTAAGCTAAGTTTAAGGGCAGTTTGTTGTAAAGTTCTGGTCTGAATGTGAAACTGCTGATTTTTTTATTTATTTACTCTAAACAAGAAAATACTGTATAATGGAGATTATAGTTAATAACATGCTGAATTTATACCACCTTAGGTACAATGTTATGAGAAGGTTTAATTAACCCTATGTAACAAAATATTTTAGGTTTTCATCATAACAAAGTTATTGTAGTAACATTTATTATTTTATGTCTTGGTGTCATGAGCTATGATATTTATGTTTCATATTCAGGATTTGTAACAGCCAATGTCTACAAATTACTGGGGATAAATTAAAGTTTCTTCTGAGGTTTCTGTTATTTGTATATCAATGAAGTTAATGCTATCAGATATCCCTAAATTGATCTAGCTATCATACTGTTTTTAGACCTGATGGCACACATAAGCATTGTTTTTGAACAACAGTGAAATAGTCTAATTATAAGTTAGATCACTTGATTAGTAACAATTATTATTCCACAATGTTAAATACTTTAGATCAACAAGATTTTTCCCATTTATTTACTAAAGTACTGATGTAAGGGTTTCCGATGAAGGGTGGGTCCTTTTGGACTGTTTGGTAAATAGAAGAATGCAAAGTCCAATCCACTTAATGGTAACAAAGGTGTTTTATGTGTAAACCAACAATGACCTGACTTTACAAAAAATAATGTCTTGATATATATTCTAGTTTCTCATCAGTTTTTTTTATATGTACAATACTTGTGTTTTTAAAGCTTTATTGAAAGTACAAACTCAAAAGTTACAATGCTAAACTAACTAAGTTTCTAGCTGATTCAATGATGAAGGCAACCATGTAAGAGACTAGTAAGCAGTATACTCAAGAGTCTTGCTTGACCCTGGTGTTGTAGTACGAGAAGAAATAGTGACACTTATGTGGCTAAACCAGCAAAAAGTAGTGTTATGGAAAAGGAATAATTTAGTGACTGACATATTTGTAATATTATTAACTGGTGAGGTATTAAGACTTCCATTGTATGAGAAGAAATAGTGACACTTGTATAGCTAAACTAAATAATGTATGTTGCTATTGATGGATATGGAAGGAATTGAATTATTATGGAGCTCAAGATTTTTAAAATCAAATTTGTTTTACCAGGTATGTAATGTCATCTACTCTGTGTATCTGGTGGCTTAAGTTTGCTAAGCATGAGCTTGAATATTTTATAAGAGAATTACCATAGTAAAATGTTACCTAAAACATCAAATACCAGAAATTTAATGCACTGTTAGAATTTAAAACATGAAAATGCCAGAGTATATGGTAATATATGCTAGATGATCAAATATTGAAGAAATTTTAGCACCTTTGTATTGAGATTCCCCTCAGTCAGAGATGTTGCTAGGTGCTTAAAAGATTTGGGCTGATTGGTGTGAGAATTTCCAAAATGTACTTTCCATGAACTGACACTATAGCTGTTTCTTTATCTCCAGAGTTTTCACTCTTTACCCATTTAAGCATTAAGAATGCTTTCTCCAGTTTTTTGTACCCCACTCAAGTGCGTTAGGTAAATTTTAATTTGCAAATTTCTTCTTCAACTTCAATGTGTTCTCAGTATTGGTACTGTATATAAACACCCCATTCCAATAATGTGATTGTTTTTTCCTAACAGAGCATTTAGCATTGGATTCTATCAACAGGAGTGTTGTGATTATTTATTATTTGTGTTATGAATTTGAACATGGTTATCTTTTTATTTATATTTATACATTGCTTAACCAGAAAAAACTTACCCACGATATGAATTCCTGTGTTAATATTTCGACTACAGAGGTCAGCCAGTCCTCTTCTCTGCTATCTGGTGTTGTCAACAGCCAGAGGATGAGTAACTTTCAATCAAAGTTGTCTGTGATATGATCCACTGAGAAAGATCTTGCACAATGTTAGTTATGTACATTTTCCTCTTAATTATAGTCAGAGTAGGTCTTAATTCTATATTCTTTGCCACCTAGGTTACATTCTCTCTCTGGTGCCTTAGATATTGCTTAGTTATTATTTTTCTTGGTAACTTCAGTTAGATGGCATTTTTGTTACTTTTATATTCTTTGTGGACTAGAAAAAGTTTGATACTTTTGCCCATTTGATGTCTGTTAGTTGTTTGTTTGCTGGGTATGTTTCAATAGTTGGTACAGTACATATCATTATTACAAGTAATATCTATTCATTGTTCTATCTGAATATTTCATGAATGCTCAATTATGCCATCCTTTCCTAAGTTTTGTCAGTGTGTGGCTTAAAATTTTGCCTTATTACCTCACTAATATGTTTGTTTCTTTCCAGTTCATTGGGCTGAACTTAGCTGTTGTTCCTTTTTCTATGTAAGTGATCCTAGATAGTTGTTTATGTGTTTTGTTAGGGAATACAAACTTTTGCCCATCATTTTCTATCTATGAGTCTTGCATTCTTCCTTCTTTTTGTCTTTGGAGCAAGCAGTTCACATGTCCTTTACCTTTCTACAGCTTGATATGTTCTATCTCTTTAGGAATATGGACTTCCTTAGAAGCTCTCATTCCTATGGGTTGGACTCGTATACATTCTCTTCAATAAACACTTCTCAATCAGTTGAACTTCTTCTCTGATTCCTATTTTGGTGTTTGAACAGAGTCCAGACTGTGGCAAGGGTGCTGCTTGCTCCATCTTGTCCAAATTTAGATTTGTTGCCATACTCTTCTCTAGGGACTGAAGTTCTTATCTCAACTCCCAGGAGATTTATGTTCAAGGAGTCTTTTTCCATGTTACATTTTTTGAGCCTTGTCTCACCTATCCACTCTGGTCACTTATTACTGAGCCAAAGGATACATATTCCTGGTTTCTGTTCTTTCAGATTCTTGGTTTTTTCTGAGCCCACTGTCATCACATTGTGGCTTTTGCCTGTCTTTTTCATGTATGGTTTTGTCTTGTCCATTGTCTCAGACCAGGTTTTGCATCCTTCCTTTCCAATACATGAGATCTTCTTCCATTTCCATTTCCCACTGATGTTAGTGTACCTCTTGGCTGTGGCTCCTATCCTACCTTCCTCTGCCTTTCCTATCCTTCAGCTGGTATCTTGTAACAGACTTGTTCACTTCATCTGTGCTCAGCTTTTGGGTATCTTTGTTTATATCTCTTCTGTATTTTTGTTTTCCCCTGTCCTTTCCTTACTTTATGTTCCTTTGCTTTGCCTATTGTAATGTTAATGTGGCCCTTTATGTCCTTTCCCATCCTACATTTCAGTCTTTGTCTTAATGTTCCATCTATCTTCCCTCCCTCACAACCTAATTTGTTCTCCTTGTTGCTTGTGGTTGTTGTCTTTCAAAATTTTTTATATCATTCATGTTCCTACATCTATACCTTTTTCTCTATTCCAATTTCAGCCCCTATTTTCTTTCCTTATTTTCCCACTTGTACTTCCATTCTAATCCAGATGTGCTTCCTTGTTTAGTTCAATTTCTTCAGGTGTTACATAGAACATTCTGCCTCCTTTTGGGGTCCCCCTTCTTGACTTATTTCCTGGAACTCTTCATTTTCCAGTGTACTCGCTGGCTAGGTCCATCAACTCACTCAGCTGGCTTATTCGGACTCATCCATGAAAGGTTGCCATCTCCTTAGCATCTTTTTGCATCAGATTTATCACATTACTATGTCTTCTGTTGTTCTCTCTCACCATTCTTTGAAGGAGATCATTCAGCTGGAATAGGAAGTACTACCAATACCTTCATCACTCATTACTTTCTAGATCTGGCTGTGTCTTCTTCTATAAGTGATTCCACACGCATCTTTTCACATTTACCTAAAGTAGGTCTTATATCTTAATTTCATCTATGTTTTCTTTTCAGCTTCTTTATGGATCCCATGTTGAGGCAGACATTGCTTGGCCATCTATGCTTTGTCTCAAACCCATGCTAATTGAATTAACTATTTAATGCTCAGAGTTGAGATGGGGTGTTACTGTAAGACCACTTGACACTTTCTTCATGTTTCAGATATGTATATCTATGTATCAGAAATCATTAAAACTATTACCTCTGGTGGACCATCACTCTTGGACTTCATGAGTAAAGGCAGAAAGGGATTTCTGCCAATCATTTGATTCCTTAATAGGTTTGATTTGCTTCTCAGAATAGTTAAATTGCTCTCTCCCCTGTGTGACATTCTTACAGACTACCCAGAACCTTTTTAACCCTCTTTTTTCTAGTGGATCATAGGAGAAGTCCTCACCACTTTCAGTTCCCAGTCACTGGTGTGGTGGACCATGGAGTATTCCATGTTACTATACCTATGCTCATTTATCCTTTTAGTGAGAAGAAAGAGAGAGCAAAGCTGGTTCACTGCTGTTGCTTTTTCCCAGATATCTTCTACCTGAGAGGACTACATTCAATAAAACTGATGATCAAATAATAACTGGAGGCAGCCTATGTGAGACCTTCTTTCTAATTTCAGGTTCAGAATGACAGCACCCTGGTCTTATGGTTGTGTGCAGTAGATACTTCTCTTGTTAATTTTGGATGCAGAAGGTTCTTTCTTTCTTCTGCAGTTGGGTTGAGAAACTTTGTCTCATAATACTGGCAATGAAATATCTGCACCCTGTTCTACAGGAGTGGGGAAATGCTGCTTCTCCTCCCTGTAATTCCAGATACAGGATGTCTCTGTCCTGCATTTACAGTTGAGTCAAAGCAATGCCAACACCCTGTAATGATGGGTTTAATTTATCATACTTCTTGCTCCCACAGTGGTTTTGGGAATTTGTCCTCTTTTGGTTGTTGCTTGCTTCCTCTTCATAATACCATTGGCTTGAGGTACAGCACTCTCTTTACTTACAGATAATGTTGTTGGGTACCAGTAACACATATCTTTTCCATTCATTTGGTGTTCCTTTATTCATTTCTGGGTGAAAAGCATATCTGTTCCAGAAGTAGTGCAATACCTCAAAGGTGTTCTTAATTTTCATCCCCAAGCAGACCCATTACTTATGGACAGTTGCTTTCTGCTTGGTTTGTTCTTTGTGTGCCCTACACTGGCCCTCTTCTTTTGCAATATAGGATTCTAACTCTAAGGTGAGTATATTTCAGAATATAACATTTTCTTACATTGAAAATGTATTTCCCATTGGTACTTACTTTCTGCTAAATTTCCTACCCTTTCTCCCCACTGAAACCAGTGTTTTTATTCTACTACTTGCCACTTCTTAAAAGTGAGGGTTGAGTGGGCAGTAGGTGACCCATTATAAATGATGCAATTTTAGTGGTGGAGAATAATCACATGATATGTACATTATTAGAAATGGCATAAAATTGGTTAGGTAAATAGTGGGTGTAGTGATTACTAACAATTATTTTGGAAGGTAGACAATGATTGAGATAACTTTTGTGTGAGAAGATTAAGTACCTGTCAAAATACATTTTCATTGTAAGGAAATACTAACTTGTAATGATACCATATGTAATGTATACAAATCTTTTACCTTGAACAGAAACATTTGTTTTTAATTAAATGGAATAACTTGTTTAATACAAATGTTTTGTTTAATGTTATTTTGTATTCATTTTACCAGCACCTGAAAATACATAACTGTATTACAAGTTTGTTTTTGAATTTTGCAAAAAGTTGCACAAAAATTATCTGTACTAGCCCTCTCTACTGTATAGACCTGAAGATTTCACACACAGTCACATGTTTTAATTTTTCATATGAAAGTGAAATAGTGGTTTCCTTTGTTTTGCTCAGTTTTATAATAATATTCTTTATGAAGCAGCAATTTACAGAAGGACACAGATTTTTACTTCCCATACATTACATTAATTATAATCTGACTGACTGAATGTAATAAAACTTCAGTTTCAAAGTATGCCTTATTTGTAGCCTAAATGTTAAAATGCATGGTACGTGCAAAACTTCGACAGCAGTGGTGTGGTTCAAAGTATATCAAAAGAGACTAATTAAGAGTAATACTGGTACATGTTACTTAAGTCTATAGAGTCCTGCGTGAAACAAGAAAAACAGAAACTGATTTAGACCAGTTTGCAAGTACTACAGACATATAATTTAAAATGTATAACAAAACATCTGGATTGTTTCATTTGTGATATTTATACATTACTATCTTTTCGTATATCTACATCAAACAAACCGTCAACATTCTTCTTATCATAATTTGAAATTAAATAATACAATTTAATTCATTCCCAAGTTATCACACGTAATACATTTTTCCTTACAGTTATGTTTTTCTTTAGTTTCTGTATGTGTGATTTGGACTACCCATTCAGAAGTAAGAACTGTTTATGACATCAAATGATAAATCCAGCTGGATATTGTGCACTTCTAATAGAGTCTAGCAGTGGGGAGGGAGGGATGGTTGGTTGTTAGCAAACTGTGATATACAAAAGTTTCATTGTTAGATGTTTGAATGGAAGGTTTGACAGATTTATTAGGTAAGGTACTAATACATTTACAGCACAACATTGGTGTATTGAATAACAGTAACATTACCAAAAATATTTTGAGTATGTAAAAAAAATAATTGAGTTGGTATATTTAAAAATGCACTTGGTATAATAAACATGTTAGGATTGTTATAATAAATCTTATGTGTCATTGTGGAATATCTGCCTTTTGGTGACTAATTTTGTCAGGTACATATAAGCACCATAGGCAATCACAGAGACTATTAATCTTTTTATTGCCCATATTTTAGAAAATCATTATTTGAGGTTCTCCTAATGTTTACTCTTTTTTTTTAATCTTCAAGATTAAAAGTTGCTTTGATAAGGCGTTAAAACATTTCTGATTGATTTGACAAATCATATATGACATATTTTAATGTGTTACAATTTTTTTTATTGTATCTGTGGAGACACAGTAATTATTTCAATTTTAAAAAATTCTTAAAGAATAGCCCTTAAAAACTTTCACTTATTAACCAAAACATTGGAGGGTTAACCCGTAGTAAAACTTTTTATCTGTTGAAATTAATCATTAATATGCCTCATTAATGCCAATGCCTTCATACATTTAATATTAAGAATATTTTGAAATTTATTTTCAGTTGCTTTCAATTTTCTAATTACAATGCAACTGTGTTAAAAATAACTAGATACAATATAGATATATATTGAAGAAAACAATATTTTTATTTCATATTAGTGTATATTACTTATGGAATTTTAATGAAATTACCTCTTTTTTTGTACTCTAGCCCTAAACCTATCAAGTTCACAGAGCGAAATAGAGCTGGAGCCCAGATGATTTGTTCTTCATTTAGTTCAGGTCTTGTATTTTTCTTTATCTGGCATTTGTTTGTGAAATGTAGTAATACATCGTTAACTTTTTTTTCCCCTATAATTTATTATTGTATTTTAGTAGGTAGTTTGATGTTTGAGTCCTTTGAAACACAATATTTTCCTATTAAAGCATGTAAAGATGTTAAGAAGCATTTACAGCAACATAAATTCTTCTGTTCCTCCTATGAACTTTTGGGACCATTTTTTCCATCCACAAGTTCTGTCTGAGAATCTGTCTTCTTGCCTTTTTTTTCCTTTTTTCACAATTTTAATGTTAAGGTTTTTCCCTTTTTTATGATGGTTCTTTGGAGTTTCTTCTGTGTTGAATTTAACTGTTGACATGTTTCTTGTGTGAGTTATGCTTGTATGGTTATATTTCTAACTTTTTTCGACTGTTGTCAGTCTCTCCTTCTCTCTCTCTCTCTTTTTTTTTTCCTTCTTCTTCTTCTTCATGAAAATATAGTTGAAAATTTTCATCAACATGTGTATTTGAGTGCTTTTACTGGCTGTGTGCAGTGTAGTTTTGGATGAGTTTCTGGTCTGAAACTAAGTCTTTGTCTGTTATGATCATTAACATTTACAATCTATTAAGAGTAAAATACATTTTTTGGCATGGTGAAAGAAACTTTTAATTAATTGTGTCAGTCAGCTAGTTGTGGTGATACATCTGATGATGGTAACTGTGTTACCAAAACTAGTTAGCTGTAAAAACTAAAAAGATTTTATTTCTCATTTTGCTAAGAACATTGTTTTTATTTTTTTACTTTTACTATACAGTAGCAAAATGTGCATGAAAGTAAATTATAACATTTACGATAATGTAAGATTAATTATTGATCAGTTACTGATGTTTAGTGATTACAAGATACTAATCAATAACTAGTGTATGTCCAGTGTTTTGACTTTGTTTACTGCTCTTTTAACTCTCTCAATACAGGCTCAGTTGATTTGAATGACAATGCAACCTTTTTGTACTTGTTTAAAATTATTTTACATTTAATACTTCTAACTTTCAATATAATGTACATCTTCAGAAAATTTGGTGGTCTTTCAGTTATTACAAGTCTTTCACATGCAAAGAAAAATTATATTTTTAATAAAATAATTTTAATAAAATAAAGATTACTCCATGACTGTATTTAGTATTTGTTTTGAATAAGTCAATGTGCAATGTAATTATCATGTTAAAATTTAAAAATACTTTTCCTCAGCTCAAAAATCTTAGTTTTTTTCCAAAATTAAATTTCTTTTGTGTAATCCCCAAAACACCCCAAAATGCATTTCAGACTTTTTTCAGTAAAACTTTATACTTTACCTGTTATTTTCTCTATTCTATCTCAAAACAGAATCATTCAATTTGACTAACCTTGCAACCACCAAAAAAAATCAAAATAAATCTGAATTACACATTTTTTTCTTTCCAGAGTGATTTAAAATTGTAACATGAAACTACGTTCATTTGTCATAAGCAGCTATGACTTCATAACAACATTCTTCTATTTATAATTAAATGTTATTGATTTATTGTTCTTTGAACTATGTCTAACATCTATCCATACTATTGTAATTTGTATAACGTAAACAAAAAGTAATTTAATAAAATTTTGAATGAAAGACACTAAAACCTTGTGCCATGTGCAGTAAAGGATACTCATAGCAGTAGGATTAATGGATGTTTGGAGGACGGTATGTTGGTGATGGTGGCTAGGATTTGATCATGGGTTTTCCTGTTTGAAGGGCTGATATTTGTCTGGGATCTTCCGTATTAGGGCTTCAATCACCTAACAATTGAAATGATTTTAAAAACATTATCTAGGTTTTGATCAATCTGTGCTAAATTTAATGTTTTATTAAGTTAGTTAGTTATAAAGGCTTTTTTATCTTTGTCTTGAATTTATATTATATCCCACTGTTTTTGTGTTAATCTATTTGATTATGTGTTCTTTTCCGAAATAGTGAGCTCTTACAGGTAATTTCCAATATGGGAGTCTTGTTTGTCTGTTATACTCCTGAACTTTTTTTTTCAGTTATTTCTTCATTGTATCTATGCTCATGCATACAACAAATGTAAATAGTGTTTTGGCTCTTTATTGGATTTAGTATGTATTACAGTTATTATGTTGTAATTTCTGGATATTGTTCTTTATCTATGATGTTTATATATCCTGTGAGTGCTTTCAAAGACAATTGATAGAGGGGAATATGAATATGTGTGTGTAATTTTCTTCTTGCTTATTTTTAGTGATTGTCTTTTCATTGTTTTGTTTATCAAGTGTTCTAAGCATGTATTGTGAAGGAAGATTGCAATGGTGTGTGTTTATTCTTTCTTCTTAGATTCTTCTGTATAATTAACCTTAATTCTGGAAAGGAACTGAGCAGTCTGTGGCATTGTTCTTTACACTGTTGGAGTTATTTGATTTATAGCTGGTGTATTAACTGTTGTCTGAAGATTTCCTGCGATTTCCTTTTTAGGAATTGGAATTTGTTATCTTTTCTCTGTTTCCATTGTAAATTGTATCACTGAATGTTCTTTGTTCAGTGGTTCAAGAATTCCGGTTGATTTTTCAATTGTATTTGGCCATAGTGTGGATGTATTGTTAGCATATATTAAACATAAGATATAAACTAGTTAGTAACTATTATCTAATAATACAAAGAAAAATAATAACTAACTAATAATTAGACTTAAATGTTTGTATACTATTAAACTCTACTAACCATAACAATTGATATCTGATTACCATAACCTTGCCATAAGTATATAGTCTTTAGCTCTTTCCACTATCTGGGTAGTTGTGAAAGCAAATGACTAATATGCTTTACTTTATACTAGCTTCATATCATTGCTGATCATATTCATCAATGAACATGGTGATGGACCATCAGCTGTCCTTAAAGCAATAGTTTGATGAACCAATACAACCAGATAACATAAGATGGATAATCAGTTCTTCTTAACACAGTAGTCTGATGAACCAGTGATGCACCATTATCATGTTCTGTCTTCATCAGAAGGGTTGTTTGTCACAATTCTCCACATTTGTCTGTTCTGTGATTTTTCTGACCAGGTCTTCATATTTCACTATTTCAGTCCACTCTTTAATATTTGTTATCCACTCTGTTCTTGGTCTTCCCCTTTCATTTTACCTTTCAGTACAACTTGCTGAATGTTGTCACATCTCATAGTATGGCAAAAATACGGTACATTCTCTTAAAACAGTAATCTGTTGAACAAGTATAATCACTTAACATGGTGATGAATTACCAGTTCTCATTAAGCCATCAGTTATCCCTAAAACTGTGGTCTGATGAAGCAGTTCACATGGTAAAAGACCATCAGCTTTCCTTATAACAGTATTCTGATAAACCAGTTAACAAACCATGATTGTGTCTTAGTCTGCTCAAACGTACATATTTTTTTAATTAAAATACAACTTAGTTATTAAGTTTGATAAATTCTAGTGGAAGTATTTGGTAGCAATATAGTTATTTATAATTTTTTTGTTATTTCAAATGTATAAATAAGACTTAAATTATTTTGTTTCACATCATCCACATGTACAATTTGAAAAGACTTAGCAGTCTATGGTAAGCAGCAAATGAATACAAATATTGTCATAATTAGAAGATGTAATTGTTTTCCTCATTATTTATTTACTGTTTTATGTTTTAAGAAAAATAATTTTAAGACCTTATTTGTAAATAATAATAGTATATATATATATATATATAGAAATCAAATAAATATATTTAAATGAAGTTAAATAAGTAAACAAAATTATGAGGAAGGACTATGTTAGAAACAGCAAATCCCAACCTCTGATTAATTACATTATAACCATACTTTTTTAAGCCAAAACAAAACACATTAAAATTAAACAAAATATATTGCATTTTTAAAAACAGATCCCAGGGTACAAGCTGCAATGTGGGATTATAAAATGTATCCTAGGTTTTGGAGGTGATTGAAGAATTAGGACTCACATTGCAGTGGGGATACACCATCGTTCACTCTTAACTTCCAACTTGCTAGCCTCACATAAGAAATAGACACAGTTTGATTAGAAATTAGGAGAGCAAGATGTAGGTGCTCAAGCCCACAACATCCCACATCTATATCACCCTTCACTGTCTGCAGACAGTTATGGGAAGGTGATTACTCTCCCAAGGTAAAATAAGAATACAAAAAGATAAAAATAAGTAAATGGAAAATATGAGGGGATGAGTTAGCAAATTGGATAGAAGAATAGTTGGATGGAAAAAAGCAGAGGATTGTTTCAAATGGATCTCAATCAATGTGGATTAATGTAATAAGTGGGGTACCTCAGGGCATAGTCTTAGGACATTTACTCTTTTTGATATACATCAATAGCATAGATGAAAGAATGGTCAATAAATTACTTAAATTTGCAGATGATATGAAGGTCTTGAGTGTTGCTAGTTATGAAGAGGAGGTTACTGATTTACAAAAGTATTTAGATCATTTAGTGAGTTGAGCAAATAAATGGCAAATGGATTTTAATTATAAAAAATGCAAGATAATATATGTGGGTTATCATTATTTGAATTATAAGTATAATTTGGATGGGAGTAACCTTAAAAATGTCATGAAAGAAATAACTTTAACATATTTATGAAAGAAAAAGATCTCGGTTTCACAGTCTCTAAAGCCATTTAAGTAGCATGCTGTTGGTAGTGGTAGGGCAAGTAGGACTTTAGGTTGTATTTACAGAAATATTGAATACAAGTCTAAAGAAGATATAATTTTATTGTATAGTTTACTTGTTAGGCAACCTTTGGAATATTGTGTTCAGTCTTGGGCTTCTCATCTTAGAAAAGACATTGAATTGTTGGAAAGAGATGGAAAAGCTCTCATACAGGGAGAGGCTGAAGTCTCTTAAATTATTTTCTCTTAAAAAACTAAGAGTGAGGAGGTGAATCTGATTCAGGTGTTTAAAGGTTGTAAAGGGAATTGATGGTGTTGATGCATCATCTTTTATCATATGTAATAGTGAGAATAGTAAAAATAGAGGATAGATATAAATTTTGGCACGGTAGGAGTCATCTTCAGTTAAGACACTTATTTTTTTCCTACAAGGTGGTTAGCCTTTGAAATGATTTGTTTTTTGATGTTGTGGAGCAGTAAATTTAATTGAGTGTAAGAGAAAGTTTGGTAAGTATAGTAATTATCATAAGGGCTGGCTTTAAGATTTTGAAAAAAATATATATCCATTAATAGTTTTAGTTTAGTTTAGTGGATGGAAGCTAAGTTGGACCAATTGGTCTCATATTATCACAAAACATTGTTATGTTATTAAAATTATCAGATGTATATTAAGTAGGATAGCTCATACATTAGAAGCTCTAAACTTTATATAATATATAGAATTACTTTCATGATAGTGTTTAATACATCTTGTGGTGCAATGCAGCATAAAAATTAGTTTGAACACCAACCTTAAATGATTTTAGTAAATCAGTAAAATATACAAGAGACTAATATTTTAAGTGTTTTAGTTGAAGGGGCAGGGAAGCTTTAACCTGTGAAAAACATAGATATTTCAAATTTGCATCTAGTATCTATTTGAATTTAATTTAATTCTACAAATGTAAGTAGTTAAACACTTGGTTATGCTTTCACTTCTGTTCAGGTGGTGTCTTCTTAGCAACAGGAAGTACCGACCATCATGTTCGAGTGTACAACATTCTTGGAAATGGTGATCCTGAGAAAATTATGGAATTAGAAGGCCATTCAGTGAGTGGGAATATATAAGAATCTTGATAAAAAAATTTCCTTTACAGTTTTTAAAATGTGGACTTAAAAGTAAACTTGTAATATGCTTTTTATTTCATTTCTGTGTGGATTAAAACCAAAGTAGCAAGTACTGCTATACCTTAAATTATCTTGACTTTATTTCAGAATATTTTATGTTGCACTATATATACCAAATGTTTTATGCACTTAGTGTATTATGAAATAAGAACAATGATTTTTATACAATAATTCACTTAATTCATTGTTTAATGGCTAGTACTAGAATTGACTGGCTAATTGAGAAAGGCTTATATTTAAAAATTATAATAATAACATACTTGTTGACTACTGTATTATTGTGAGTGTTTAACAGACCTAGAAACTAGAGTAGGTATGTTTTTGCTAAATGTATACAAAACTTTTAATATTTTACTCCTTGAACAATATTTGTTCAAACAAAAATTGAACATAAAAAGTATGCTAAAATGAAAAACAAGTGTATTCTCAAAGTAATATATCAGTTTTAGTTCATTAGTCAATTCCCTTAACTGGAAACCTTTATTTTGTACAGTTTGGAATTAGTTTTGGTAACCATAAGTTTACATGAACCACTGTTCATACAAAAGTTAGGATTTTATTCTAATTTTGATATTTTAATTCAAGTACAATGTAGTTAACGATAAGAAAATCACTGTTAAAAACTTTATGAATAGTATTCATTGTGTTAATTTTATAAAAATGTGCACATAGTCCAACAGAATCTAACATGAATAGTATTCATTGTGTTAATTTTATAAAAATGTACACATAGTCCAACAGAATCTAACAGGTGGTAGTTGAATGTGGAATCTTATGTAAAGTGACTGAAAACTTCCACTGCATATCCTTGCTCAGAAGCGAATAAATTCTACTTAGAAGGATCTCTAGCCATCTCTTAAGGATAGTGAGTGGCAAATTATCAGATTATTTGTGGTTACAAGATTTGAATAACCTGTAGTTGATGTCTTGAGAAAACTCGGTGTGGGCTATGTAACAAGATGTATGAAGAAAGAATAGAAGCATTTCCAAAATGTAAGCAGTTTTGGGTTAAAGACTGTGTAAATGAAGTCTTGCTATAAAAACAGCTTGTACCTAATGGCAATCACATAAAACATAAACTTTTAAATGGGGACCAGCTATTGCCAAAATGAATAGAAAATACATTTCAGGAAAACTCAAATACAAGAGTATTAAGAATATAGCTTTATGTAGTCTTCAAATGTTAGGGTATTGAAGACAAAAAATGAAAAGGATCTTGAAAAGTGGAAAATATAAGAATGTGAGTTGAAAAAAAAAAAGTAGAAGAAAAAGTGATCCAATTGGTTTGAATAACATAAGAAAAATTATTTATTTATGAGAATATTTTGCACCTGCTTACCATACTTGCCATATCATCAAAGAGTAATTTTAGCTGACTTTATTTGGTAAGCAAAACAAAAAAACTCATGTTTCACATACATTACAACTCCAATAAAACTGTATAACATCTGTAAAAAAGTAAAAACACTAATTTTAATCAAAGGAACAGACACAAGATACATTTTATTTAACCTTAATTAATCATCAGTCAAGTGACTTCTTTGTTTTTTGTGTCTAGGTAAACTTATATTTGATGATCAAAAAATCTTATTCAAACATTGTATATTTGTTTATGTGTTAAGCATGTGATAAAGTTTTCATTATCAAACACACAAAGACATTCATATTTTGCAAATGAAGGGAATTGAAAGGGCAAAAGCTGCAATTTCAAAATTATCTTCTTTCCAAAGCTATCTTGATCCTGGACTACCCTATAAACATTGTCTTTTATACCTCATCAGTTTGGTGTCATTTCAGAACACATGCTAATTATGTGATAACTCTCCATCATTCATACTGTGCCATTTCAGAATGTGTTTTTAAATGGAAACAGGAAAAGATTCCTTCTTAAGTTAACAAAAGAATATTAAATCATGCAAAATGATAAGCCTACAGAACATTTTAAAAGTCATATTTCTGGGGTTTGAAGTCATAAAGAACAAGTGAAGAACTACATAGTTACTCACTTTCTATGTGTAAAAGGCAACCTGTTAAAATTCTAGGCAGATAATCTGGCATTTCTAACAATCAGCACCCTAAAAAAAAAGATAGTATTGTGCAACAGTAATCATTTACGTTGTTAATGTTTTTTTACACTGAAAATGTATTTCTCATGGGCACTCACCTCCTTCAACCCAAAACTATCTTGATCCTAAACTGCCCTCCAAACGTTGTAAAAATTTTGTGATAAGAGTTTTTATACCCCATCAGTTTCACACCATATCAGAATGTACTGATATGTGATAGCCCTTCATCAATCTTATTTTGCCATATATACTGGCATAACTAGGTCTCTCTACTACTGAACAACAATCCTCACTTTCTTTAATGCATTCTACTATGTTAATGTGTTTTTTAACTTACTCTGTTTATGACTACAAAATTTTAAAATTGCTTTATCACAAATTTATATTAGTTTCAACTTCTTTTGCTTGATTTCCAATGTTTAATCTCATTTGTTTTAGACAAATGTCTGTTTTTTTGAATTTTCATTTGTTCATATGAAATTGAGACTTAATATGTTGGATGATGGTGATTCCTGCAATAGTTGACGATGATCTTCATGTAGCCCCAGACCTAAGGGTCAATGATGTATGCTGAGGAAGTACAGGTTTTAGTTTGTGAGTAGTTCATATATTACATTCAGCTGACAGTTTCTTCATTTCACATTACCATTATTTCAAAGGAAGAATATAACTACTGAATGGAAATTTCTTTATACTGCAGCTTCCACCTGTCACTATGCCTCCTTGTAATCTCCTGTTTTAGGTATTGTTCATTTTTCCAGGACACCTGTGGTATGTTCTTCAGCATGTATCTCTCTCTTCTAGTAGGTATACCCATGTATAGTAAGTTTATATGAGCTTTTATAAAATAACCTAATTTCCTTGTGTAATAAAGGTCTTTCATGTCTTCTGTGTATGTCTTTGATATCCTTTCAGTATTTGGTAAGTTAGACTTTTATAACTCTTTCATTTACAGATTGATTATTACTTTTTGTTTAATTTTTAGTATATGGACAAGTTTTACACAGTAGTTACTGTTTGGGTAATTGTGACTTAGTCCAATTTTGTGAATGTTTTGATTTATTATTAATATTTCATTTTACTCTGTGTCAGTTTGTTAGTCCTTGTTTCTTTTATAACACTATGTAACAAAACTTTTACTTTTTCTTGTGCCTGGGCAGAAAATGTTATTTCCCAATTGCTTATGCCTAAAGTAAATGGAAAAGACCCATTTTTCTCTTCAAACTTTGCTTTTGTGACCTGGGAGTATATAATGAAAATGTGATGGGAGACTATATTTGGGAGCTGATAAGTGAAAGTGACTTACATTACAGTCGCAAATCTCAAAAAACTACTCACTTCTAAACATTTTTGTTCATTTTTGAATAACTTTAGTATAAATACATGTAAATCTTGATTCATATGTTGTTTTGTTCAGACCTTGTGCAAATGAAATGTGCAAATTTGCCCATTTTTACATACAAAATAGGTTAATTTCTAAATTTCATTATCTTGGTCACAAAAGCAAAGTTTGGAGGGAATAATGGCCATTTTCTGTACTTTTACAACATAAGCAATTCAGAAATAACACATACTATCCAGGAACAAGATTTGTGTTAGATACTGTTATTAGTCCCATGTAATTGGGGTATTAGATTTTAGTCCAGTTTTGTTATTGTTAATTGGGTGCCTTTTCTTGTGTCCTTTAGGAGAGGTTTTACTTAAATGTTCTTTGTTTTGTGGTTCCTTAATTGGACTTATAATATTGTTATGTAGTGTCTTTTATCTTCCAAGTTTCTTTAGTGGTTTTTGACTAGGGGTGTTGCTTATTGTTTTGTGTTTTTAGGTTGAATTTCATAGTTTCACATGTTTCTTATTTCTATGTACTTTAAAAACACCAAATTTCTAGGTTTTGCTAATTCTTTAGTAATGAGTACATTCTGTAGTTCATTTGTTTTTTGGCTACATTTCATGACAGTTTCATGGGTTCTTTCTGAAGGTTTCTGTCTTCAGTTCTGCTTACCCCTCCTTTCCTTATCTCTGCCCTTCCTACTCAGGATCATACCTTTTCCAGTCATTTTGCCTAGTTTTTTTTCAACACAAAGGGGGTGTTGAATGGGTGGTTCCCATTCAACCAGGGTTTCCCTCCTGTCTAATTGTTGTCCCCAAAAAACAGAACTTAGAGAATTGTCATTTCCAGGGGGTCACCTGGAAAATTTTCCAAAATCTGGATGATTTGACATGGAATGACCCTTTATCTTTCATTTCCCACCTGCACTTTTGTTCAGATCCAGATTGACTACTTTTTCAAGTTCATTCCCTGCAATGTTATGTGGTTTTTACTGTCTCCATTCATGGTTCTCACTGTTGATCTCAATATTTTATACAAGATGTTTTCACTAGATATTTTGCCTGGCTGGACTGTACTTGACATACTCAAATGTCTTTTTTTGTTATTTATACTGATATTATCTCCAATATCAGTAACACAGTGCACTGCCTTTGGCACATACTTATACAGTTGCTTTTATGCAAGACCTTTCATGTTTGTCAGCATGGTGTTGTACATCACTTTGTTGAATACGTTAGTGCCTGCTGATTCAGTGTTGCCTTCTGTTTGTTCCTATGCTAATTATTGAGCGAAGAGCATATCTGCTCCAGAAGTAATGCTATACTCCATAGGTGTGCTTTCTTTTTATATTCTTGTTCTTTCAGTGTAGTTGCTTTCCATTTGATTGGAAATTGATGGACCTGCACCAACACTTTCACTTTTAAAATTTTGGGTGAGAGGCAATAAGTCCATTTCAGAAGTTAACATATTATTAAAATGAAAATGTATTTATAATAGTTACTTACCTCCTCTTCCAACCCTTTTTCTCCACTAATGTGCTGGATTTTGTGGTTTGTATCTTCTAGTTCTCAAAAATGAGAATTGTTTTTGAGTAGTAGAGGGAGCTAGCTGTGCCAGGATAGGTTGTGCAGTAAGACTGGTTGAGAGTTGTCACATGATTAACGCATGTTCAGAAATGGTGCAAAACTGATGGGTATATAAAACTGGTGGACTGTTATAAAGATAAAATTTAACAATGCTTATAGGGTAGTTTAAGATCGGGATAACTTTGGGTTAGAGGAAGTAAGTATCTATCAGAAATTCATTTTCAGTGTAAGAAAATGTTAACAAAAATTAAACCTATATGTTTACTGGAACATGATACTATATTTCTTTGAGGCTGGTGGTTATTGGAACTGCCAGATATTTAACTGCTAGTTTGCAAAGTTGTGGATACAAATGAGCATTAACTGCCCAGAATCTTAAAGATTTGCCTTGTAGGTGTTGAGAGTAAATGGTAGTGTACTTATTCACTTGCTTTTCAGAATGTTTCTGTTCTGTGAAAATATTCTTATTCTAGTAAATAAGCATTAGTATTTTAAAACCAGCAGTGTCCTTTTTCTTCAACAGAAGTTCTTGAACCTTTTGACCACAGTACTTACTGTAAGGTTTCCTTTCCTTATTTGAATAACTGTACTCATTTATTTATTTAAAGGAAGCGAAATGCTTAACATATATGCAATCATTTTACAGTTAGGACACTGTATAATATTGAATAATGATTGAATAAAATGTCAATATTATTCACATACCTAAATTAATTTACATTACATTATGGTGAAGTAAAATGGACTTGAAACACCATAGATTTGATCCTTAGAATGTTCTGAAGTTTTTCCTTTTTGCATGATTTGAGATTCTTTTCTTAACTTTAGAAAGAGCCTCCTTCCTGATTCCATTTAGATCCCTTTTTCTCTTCAGTATGAGTATTCTGGTCTTCAGACTGTCTGATCTTCCCTTGTTTTTATATAATAATATTTTAAGAAACGAATGCAACTTTTAGATGTCTTGTGGCATGTATTAGGTCATGTAGATCAAAAGGCAACGATTACTCATGATCTACATCATCTCAAGATTGAGTTACAGAACAGCACATTGAAAAAGGAACAAGTCTTTGAATGTTCCACAGTTAAACAGATTATTATATTATGGCATCCTTTAATAAGTAGGAGTTTGAGTTACATATTTTTTTCTCCTGATCTTTCTGTAGGATCGAGTTGACAGTTTACAGTTTAGCAACAAAAGCTCTAGATTTATTAGTGGAAGTAAAGATGGCACAGCTCGTATATGGTGGTATGAAAGACAAAAATGGAATACCATATGCTTGAAAATGACAACTAAACTTCCAGGGTAAGTTTCTTTGATACACTGAATTAAATCTTCTAAACTTAAGAAAATTTTTGTATCTATTCAATTTTCTAATTACTTAAAAATGTATAAATGACTTATTTATAGTTTCCAAGAACATTTCAGTAAATGTTATTGAAATAAACTTTATAAATATTGTGGATGTACATATCTAAAGATAAACATCTCCAAATTTGCTTCATTTATTCCTTCCTTATCTATTCTTAAATACTTTGTAATATATAAGTGGTAGTTTTATAAATTTTGATACTTCTACAGATTTTAATAATACATTTCCAAACTTTGTCAGGAGTTTATTTTGTGAAGCAACTTTACGCTTATCTCATGTGGGCCATTAGGTTTCAGGAAGTTTATTCACTTTGTCTTCCATCTTATTAGTATATCTGATTTTGTGCCTTTCCTATTTAGAACAGTTATTGGCTACTTAGAAGTAGATAAAGGATTTAAATGCTTCTCTGGCTTACTGATTTGTTTGATCTTGCCATGAGACTTATATGTTATTTTGAGGTATTTCTTTAAAGAGCTATTTTGTTTGGGACTTACTTTTTTCTCAATATTTTTTATCATCTCCAATGGACTCCTGTCTTGCAATATTTATTTTAGTTGATATTTCTTAATTTGGTTGTTAGTTAGGTGAAGCTTATCATAAGGAACTGATTAGGTATTTGGCTTCATATATGATTTTGAGTTGATGTCCTACTATTTTACATTCTAGTGGAACTAGTTATCCTCCTACATTATTTATTTTTTCTGCTGCTACTTTTTATTCTTCTATTTATAGTGTGTCTCATTCTTTTTGTTTCTTTTGTGTTTTGAAAAGGAGATATAAGAAAAGTAGGCCATCTTAATCAAGGCATTGACTTTCCAGTTAGGTGGCTTTTCCTCAATGTATTTTAGGACTATTCATTTGAATAATTCATTCATCTGTTGAATCTTTGGCTTTGGACAAATGGGGCTAAAAGTCTATTTAGTTTATTTTTTATATCAGCTTTCATCAACTTCCTCTTCTTTCAATCTTCCAGTTTCTTTTTCTCTTTCAAAAGGTAAACATGAAGCGTACTGTATGAAGTATTTCTTATTTTCTTATGGCCAAAGAGAACATGAGATTGAAGATTTGTATTAGATCTTTTCCATTTTAAAGAGGATACTTCTTGTTCTCTCTCTCTCTTTCTTTTTTTCTCCTATTGGGCTATATACTTAAACCTTGGTAGGGTTTTCCTTGATATGACCTGAGCTGCAGAGAGGGACATATCTTTTTCTCCTTTGTTGCCTACTCTTTTTGGCCCTGATTGGCCACAGGATATTTTTATGCCCTTCTGGGCTGTTTGTTGCCATTTTGCACAAACAGAATCTTTTTAAGAGGTTTCGGCATTGGTTATTTATACCTTTGGACAAATTCCACTCAACCGTTCTGTTTTATTTGCATTAATGAATAGGCTTATGCAGCTCATCCATCTTGTTTATTGTGATGTTCTTGAATACTTTTGATACAAAATTTAAGTTCACGATTTGTCCATGTCTTTTGCTTCCTGGTCTTTATATTCAGAGGACATGTATGCCAGCATGTGAACAAATTCAAATACTCTTTTGCAATTTTCTTTGCATCACAATGTTATCTCTTCAGAACTTTCACATATATATATCTTTTAATCTCTGTGTTTGTCCTCTACACAAGTTCTCCCTCTGTACTGGAGATCCATGGGAGAGTGTTGCTTTTTGAAAGAAGATTAAGGATGCCATCTGGCAGCTCATGATGTCTGAGTAGATATCTTACTTTCCTCCAGGTGTGCATCCTTTTGTTATATCAAAGATTTCACTAAATGTCTCCACTCCAACAAGTATTGAAATCTTTCATGTTTTGCTTTTTTCTTTACTGCACTTCCTCACATTATTTAACCCATCATTTCGGACTACTCGGGCCTTTCTTATGTTCATCCTGAGTACTATCTAACTTGGCCAATTGTCACTGGTTATTTTAATTATGCATGAAGAGGAGCTACTTCCCTTTCATAATAAGTGTCTGTGTTACTCATTGTAGAATCTTCCTCTGCAAGATCAGGACTTATCGCTCTTCTTTTGTCATAATGCCATCACCTGAATCCTATCTGTGGCTCCAAAAGTTGAATATACCCTAATGTCTTTCAGAGCAATCCCTTTCATCTGAAGAGTTTAATATTTTTATAAGTCTGGTTTTCTCTATTAATTCTCCCTTGCATCCTCTATGTAATGCATGTTATCTCCTATTCATGCCCTAATTCTTCCTGTACTTTTCAAACCTTTTACAGATGTATGCTAAATATTTTATTTCCTCCCTCCCTGCAAGAGTTCACTATGCCTTCCCACACCTTCCTAAGGTTGATTTACTTGGATCTTATATCTCGGATATGTGTTGTTTTATTTTTTGCTGTTTTTTTGTTTCTCCATTCTCCTTTTGTTCAGGTTTACACTGCACTTTTGCCACCCCATTTGGTAATGGCATTGGTATGCTTGTCACCTGCAGACTCTCATTTGGTCCACCCTTGCAAATTTTTGGACAGGCTCCCACATTCTGGACCACCTGTTATGGGTTTAGTTTACCTACTTGGAGGAATTACTCCTAAAAATGTCCTGATCATTCAACTTCTGTCCTGATTTAAGAATCAATCTTTCTCTTTTTATCTGAGGTTTTTAATGCAACCTCTTTGTGGTTTCTGGGAGCATTTCCCCTCTTCTCTTCCACTGTCAGCTGCATGTTCTTTTTAGTTATGGCCCTACGTATGGAGTTCACTTCTCTTCAGGCCTTTCTTGGACTACAATACTATATTTTCATGGATTTATTACCCATTTCTGTTTATATGAGTCATTCATAACTATGGCCTTGTTTGTATGGCATTTCAAGTTTGCCCCAATTATTGTGTCCTTGTTGTCATGGGTGGTTTCTGTCCTTTCCTTGCAAGAAACCCAGTTTTTTTCAGGTGGGGCTCCAAGTATTGTTTCCTGAACTTACACTTTCCAGCCCTGAATGTAACAGTTTCCTGCTCTACTACTGTTCATCTTTTTTGGTGGGGATACACATCCTTTCCTTCCTCCTTCTCAGAATCCCTGGTCATGCCACTGTCTGTCTGAGGCAGTTTTTGTCCTTCTACCCCAGTATATGTTGTACCTGCTCCACATGGGTTTTACTGCTGCCAGTTTGTTTGTCGTAAAATGGCATACCTTTTATGGCCTTGTCCTTTGGCCTTGCTTTCGTGCCATCTGTTTTTATCAAGTGTTTGCCCCCTTGCTCGGCATATTCATACCCTGATGTCTACAATTCCACATGTACAGGGGCAGCTGGCTTTCTCTTGCCATTTTCAAAGGGGAGTTGGCCAGTCCTACTCATAAGCTTCTTCTCAAAGCTGTGTAGGTGAGATTGTTGATCACTTTGAAGAGATACTTTTTTTCTTCCTCCCCATTCTCGGTATTTTGTACAGCTGGGTATTTTCTTCAACATCTATCTCAGTTGGGTTCTATCTTTCTCTCTAAGACTCCATATTGTGGAACTGACAGGCTGTGTTCCTTGACTTCCTACTGACAAGGTTCTATAGCACCTGTAATAGTCCTTGGCAGGGCTCATTTGCATTTACTTCTGTGGACCCTTCATGACTTGTAGAAATTTGTACAGGATCCCTTGGATGCTCCTGTTAATCCCCCCTGCCTTCCGATTGTTAATATTCAATGTACAAGGCCCATATGTTGACAGGAGTCCCACTTCTTCCTTCATGGCCTGAGTGGCATCCGTGTAATATAGGTGCTTTCTCTCTCTTGGTCCATCATTTTCCCCTTCCATATATATTTCATCTCGGGTATGGTCCCTGCATCCTGCTATTTATTGATATTTCTGTCTGCATCTGGGTAGACCCCTTATTGATGCCTTTGGCACTGCCTTCAATCCCATTTACCTTGGTTTTGGTTCACAGCTACCCATCCTCCAGCCTTGGCTGTCAGTGCCTTCAGCTGTGACTGGTCCTATCTGTTCCTTTGTGTTTATGTCCTATTCATTTACTTCTTCTGGTGGTCTCTTTTATCTTTGCTACTCTATGAAATAGTCATTCTGGTTGCTACTTACTGTCCTGCTAAACCTTGGTTCCCTCAGTTCCTCCAACTGCAGGCAGTCCCACCACTTCCTGTTTCCTTCCATCCTGACCTACCGCATTAACTCAGTCACAGGCACTTCATCTCATGCCATCTGTCCTTCATCTTTCTCTCTAGCTTTTGTCAGGTCCTTGGCTAGATTTTCTTGTTTCTTTTGCAGAGAAGCCTTACACTTCTCCTGTTACATCTGACCTTCTTTGGTATCTATCTACACCAGTTGGGCATTTTTAGCTCCTGGGCATTGACCTAGAATTTCTGGCTGCTTCTTACTCAGTGATTGCCTGTATCTCTAAGTGTCTTACATGACTCTTTGAGAAGGGTTCTTTGGTCTCCTGAATTTTGGGTGTCAAATGGTATTATCCAATTTATTTCATTTTTCCTGTTTCTGCATAATTCTTTTTTTCCCATCCTTTCCATATCAATCATTTCCTTCTGGCTCTGTTGGTCATTAAGGAGTTTGCTGCTTTTCATCTTGGACATTAGCATGGTCCTTTTTGCCCTCACCTTACCTCCATTTATGTCTTTGTCTGTGTGTTACATTTTCCTTTGATGGTGTATTTCTTCCTCCTCCGAGCCTGCTGTTACCATAAATCAGATAATTTCACCCTCAATGTTACCAGGTCCTTGTACAATTTTTCTCCCTTACTCTTTATCCAGATCTTGCTTCCTTTCATGCAGCTTTTCTGACTCATAATGTTTAGGTCTCCTTTCTCCCATCTGCCTGCCCTCAATTTCTTTCCTCTTCCTGATCTGGATGAACCCCTCTGTTCTGTGTCTTTCATTGTTATATTGCTCTCTCTGCTTCCTTCTGGGGTTCTTGTTTCCACCTGTTTTTTCCCTTGCATTCTTCCTCTTCCCATGATCTTTCCCTGGTTAGCTTGAAACCACCTGAGTTTGACATTTGATCCAGGTTGCTTATTCCTCCTTGTTTCCTTCCTGGCTTGATCTCTTTCACATTTCCTCACATCAGCTACATCACATTTGTTTCTCCA
Organism: Tachypleus tridentatus; assembly: GCF_004210375.1. NCBI lineage: Eukaryota > Metazoa > Arthropoda > Merostomata > Xiphosura > Limulidae > Tachypleus > Tachypleus tridentatus. The sequence continues at coordinate 129,519,737 of NC_134832.1, read as the reverse complement.
TGGCCTCTCATCTTCATCAACCATTGGAGAAGATTCTACTTTGCACATGTTTATCTCCCACTCCTTACACCATGCCACTCTTTCTTTTTCCTTGGGATATTGCCTACCACCTGTGGCTCTTCTATCAACTTTGACATGGCTGTAACACAAGATAAGTCTTTACTTATGTTTTCTTTTCTTTCAGGAGACCTGTGTCAGCTTCACTTTGGATTTGCTTTGTGGCAAGTGATGTCTGACCATGTACTCTATCTGTACTCTGAATAGGTTCCACTTAAATGATGTAACTATTCACAGATATCCTTCCATCAAATCCATACTGTAGGCCATATTGATTCCTGTATTTCACTCGCTGTGTGCATTCACTCTTGTTGGGGGTTTTCATAAGTGTAAATTCCTCATGATACTTGGGTCAAAATATGTCTGTTCAACACCTCACCACCCATGGAAAGGTATTGCTGCCAATCCTTCCCATGCCTTGATTGAATAATTTGGTGTGGTCTGCTTTTAAATATAGGATTTTGTGATCAACCATTGCACTGACTCAAGTGTTGCTGTTCTCCTGGATTCCCCAGTGCACTTTTTCCTCCTTTCTTCCAGTGGAGTATGGGAGTCCTTACCACTTAATACTTCCAAGTTGATGGGTTGGTCAATTCATGGAGGCAATCTGCTGGATGGTTTCCACACAGACGACTGTATCCATTTAGTTCAATGTAAAGTATGGTGCTGTTCTGGTGTAGAGGGAGTTGCAAGATCTTCTAGATGGTTGACTTTCCTGTAGTTGAGACACTCAAAGGCAGTTCACCATTCCATTTGGGTACCTTCCTCCTATCCTCACTTGGATTCAGTATTCAGCAAATGAAGTATTGGAGATCAAGTGAACCAGTCACATGAGTCCCTACACAAATTTTGGGTTGCCCATCTTCCCCTCTCAGTTGCTTTTCTGTATAGTGGATTGCAAAAGGTCTTTGTGATATGTTTCAGCTTCTGTCCTGGGTTTTACCCACATTATGAGGTTGTTTTTGACTTGTTCATGGTAACTGGGGACTGAATGCATGCAATTTAATACCTTCAGATTCTGAATGTCATCTTCCCAGGTTGCTGGCTTTAAGCCACCCTGTTTGTTCCTGGAATCTTCTAATAGGTTTTCTCTGGACTCTTAAGACTTAAGGTGAAGATAGTATAATTTCTTATTATACCCTCATGAGGATGTTGATACCTAGTGAATAATATTTTGGATGTAGGTGACTTGCTGAGTGTGATCCTTTGTGCCCTAGCCACTCTACCATGTGGCTTCCATCCTTTCATCTTGGAACTGTGCAATTTTACTTTTTTAATGGCTCTCTGTTGTATCATTCTTTCATATGTGTATGTACTCTCTTCTTGTTCCACCACATTTGGTCTTCCTGACCTTGTTACTTTTCATGACAAAAATGTACTTGGCTCAGATGTGGTGCCTCTCCTCCGATCTTTTGATCTATTACTCTCAGTTTAAGAAGTGTCCTTTGGATGTTTCCAAGGGATATGCTAGTTCTTCCCTCACACCAGTCCCTTCTCCGGTTAACTGTGGGATTCATGTGAGTGGAGGGTGATTACCGTAACAGAAGTTTTAATTTTCCTAAATGAAAATGTATTTCTGATAGGTACTTCCAACCATCATCTTCTGGTGCTTGCATCTTCTGCCAAACTTCTAAGTGATAGTTCAGTGGTCACACATAAAGGAACTTCCATGCCTCATGTGATAGCAGTGCTCTCTCTTATTGGTGGAGAAGTGACACATAGTGATTTACATGTTGGAAATTTGAATTCCAGCAGAGAGAAGGTTGAAGGCCTTTGGCATATGTTCAGAAAAAGTTTGCAAATATAGGGCAACATAAAATGAAAAAAGTTAATCTTGTGCATGAAAGGAAATATCTGCCAAAAATACATTTTTATTTAGGAAAATTATAAATTATTATTAATCAATGTATTTGATTTAAAGTTTTTCTATGAATCCTGTCATCATTGTTGTGGAATGTTATTTATTTTAAAGTTTTAATTTTTTCTCACCAGAACATATTAAAATATCTCTCATGATTATTTGTGTAGTCAGTAACCAAGTAGAACTACTGCCTGTTATTTGATTTTTCACATACTCTTTATACATGTTATAGAGGGCAGTTAATATATCTGTATTTATTTAAGACCTTTATTATTAATTCCAGTTTCCCTACTGATGAAGGAGAAGATATAAAGTTAAAATTGAGAGTTACAATGGTTGGATGGAGTCTTGATGATTCTTTAGTCATTACTGCAGTCAGTGATCACTCAATCAAGGTGTGGGAGTCTCAAACTGGTACTTTGAAGCACATACTTGACGTAAGCAAACTGATTCCTTACTGCCATCGTAGTATTTATTATTATTATTATTGTTTTTTATACAAATTTAAATTGCATGGTTTTAAGGTCATGACACTAGCAGAGACCTTGTGAGATCTTTTACCCTTATGGTTGTAAGACACACATTATTAAAAGTAATAGTTTACTATGTGCATAATTGTAAACTGGCTGAATATCATTTATGGGTTGATATGAAGTTGTAGTAGCTGAACTTATTGTAATTATTGTGTGTTGCCAATAATATTTAAACATTATTTAAATAAAAAGTTATTAAAAAAGTGATTAAGGTAAAGAATATTGTACAGAAATATGTTAAGATATTATCTTCATCTTGATATTTTATTATTTTTTTCTTTTGTCAGTGTCATGAAGATGAAGTTTTTGTTTTGGAAACACATCCTAGGGATCAAAGGCTAATGCTGAGTGCAGGTCATGATGGGCGTATTGTGTTATGGGATATAGTGTCTGGAATTGCTATCAAAAGTTTTTTCAATACAGTAAGTCTTTGGTATTTTCCCCAGCTGAATCAGGGTTGGATAAACCTGTTCACAGGATTTTCAACTCTCCACACATTTTTTTCTGATTCGTACTCTGTTTTCATTTTGTTTTATATTCCTGGTAAATGACTTTGCCTCAGTTTCATATTTCAAAGTCATGTGTGAACTGTCAAATTGAGTTTCACAGTACAAAGACCAAACTCAGATCTGTCTTAACTTGCTCTAGAGTTTTGCTAATCATATTGAGTTTTTGAAGGATGAACTTCCACACAATAATCATTATTCTAGATTCCAGTTTGACCATTTCAGCCCTTAAACCTGTCTTGTCCACAGAGTACCTTTCAGGTGTCAAATATAAACCTGCATATCACGTTTCAAAAGTTAAGGAAAAGTAATAGTTCTTAGGTATAATTTCTGTGATGTAAATGTCTCTTCTAAGTTAGAAAGGTATCATTATAGCTAATTATATTATGTTATAAGATATTAATATTGGGCATGTTATATTCTGCATACAGTACATTATTTATTTGGTCCATTAATGTTTTTCAAGAATAAGAGTATATAATAGTATATGAACCACACAGTGTCAACCATATCCATTGTCATACCTTACCAGTCTGCTTTTCAACTAGTGATACAACCTGTGTCATGTGAGCAATGCTGCCTCTGTATTGATGCAATAAGTGCTCTAGATTTTCCAAGTGAAGACAGTAAGTGAATATGTTATTAATAAAAGTGAAAAAGGTTTTTATGTTACTGAATTCAGTTCTAGCAAGTGTAAATCAAAAAGTTACTTGTCAAAATAGGTATGTGCATTTTGGGCATCCAGATAAATATGAGATCTAGGTATGTGCTTAGTTTGCCTGTGTGTTAATCTGACCCTAGGTTAAAATAGTGTTTGATCAACTGTTTTCCAGTAGATACAAAAAGGCTCTGCTTTATCTCAATAACTTTTGTTTTTCTTCTTCTTGTGTATAAGAGTGAAGAACACTGTAATAATTTGTTTTGTATAAAAATTATATTTAACACCTAGTTGATAAAATTGAATATTTTAATTGACTTATTGAATTTGGTCTCTCACTCAGTGATGTCGAGAAAACCCACTTGTAGAGTGTTTTTTTTTTTTTCATGATTACTGAAAATTAGTCTCTTACTGTTTCCTCATTTTGTAATAGGTCTCAGCAAATCTTTCCTAAACACCCCCTTACCAATGAATGGAGCATTATCACTTCCTGGTCTTTCCATTCATTATCTGTTACTTTTGCTAGTATTTAATTATTGAGCTTGAAGAACAAAAGTGATTGAATTTTGCATTTATTATACAATAATTGTGATTTTTTGTATCATTGTATAAGTGAAAATCGAAAGAATTTTGAATTGTTGATTATACTTCAAGTAGTTTTTAACCTGTCTTTATTTAAGATGAGTAACAATTTTATTTCAGTACTATCTATGCTTTACAAGGATATATTATGTAAAGAATAGAAAATATTCTGTTTTGTAACTATTATAATTTCCATTTTAACCTTTATAACTTTATAACTCTATGATTACAGGAATGGGTTTCAGAGACTCATCTTTGTATGAAAATGCCCAAAAATTAACCCAAATATGTTTGGAATAAAAGAATATAGGAAGAGTCTTGAAAGTTTAATTCATGTGTGGGGATCATCAAAAATAATCAGTTTCAATAAATTTTCTTTAAAAAAAAGTGAAAAAACCAAAAGTTCACAAAAGAAAAGATGATGAATATCTAGAAATTTTTTTTTTTTTATATTGAATTTGAAAAATAAAGTGACAATATTAGGCTTTGCAAAGTGAATCAGTGGTAATTATTAGTGATGACAAGAAAACCCACGTGTAGAGAAATATATATGTAAAAACATATAAGTGGTAATTATTATTAATTTTCTAATGTTATTAGAAGGAGATACTTATGACTGAAGTTTAGAATATATGGCAGGAAGTAGCAGAAATAACTTTATATGTTCAGTGTATCACACAAAATTAGAAGGTTATACATTCCAAAGTGAAAGTGGTTAAAGCCAATTGTGAATGAAAATGTGTGCTCTTGGTTTCTTAAAAAGTTTTAAAGCTAAATTTTCAGTGTTAAAACAAATTTTTCTTGTGGTTATAAGGTTATTTTTTATCCTTATATTATATTTTATATATGAGTGGTATACAGTAATAACTACTTGTGGACTTTAAGTGTATTACTCATATCTCGTGATATTTTTTTCTCTTTTTCACAGTGAAGTTACTAAAACCAGTTGTATTAAACTTAAAAAAACTCTATTTAATAGTATCTAGTCATTCCTATAATATAAGTTTTTTCATCATTTTCTGTGTTATGAAATTTCAAGAATTTTGTTTTAAGATACTGTTTTCAAAAATTACTGACAATACATATTTTTGTTTTAGAACAAATTTTTCTTAAGTATTAGTTGGGAAGCTCTGTTTTATATGTCCAGTCAGTTTCAACTTATTGTTATTCATTAACACATATCTTTTGATACTTGAGCGAGGTTTGGCCTAATGGTTAGGGCACTCATCTTGCAATCTATGTGTTGTGGGTTTAAATCTCATTGCCAAACATGCTTGACCTTTCAGCCATGGGGAACATTTATAATGTCGTGGTCAATCCTAATATTTACTGGTAAAGAGTAGTCCAAAGATTGGCAGTGGATGATGCTGACTAGCTGTCTGCCCTCTAGTTTATTACTTCAAAATTAGTAAAAGCTAGTGCAGCTACCCTGGAGTAATCTTGTGAGAAGTTCAGCTAACAAATGAAGTTTTGCTTTTTTTTTCCAGTTACAGTAGTCAACACTTCTGGCTTTTAATCATGAAAAAAATACAAAGTAACAAACATTTGTTGATGACCTAAGATCTGACTCTTCAAAATGGTGTGCTGTCAGACTAGGCAACAATAGCTTTCAAACAATGTTATTAGTTTAAATCATATTATGTCTAATAAGTAAATTTTCTTTTGAATAAACTATAAGTTCTTTTATTTGTCTGCATTATTTTTATGTGATAAAAATTAAAAATAATATCTAAAAATAAAAATTGAATCAACAGAATATTTTGCCATCAGCTGCTGTAATCTGTGAACCTGATAGGACTTATCTGATTTATCATCGTATAAGAAATTTTCATAACTTTTAAACAAATGCTTGAAAGAATTACATTTTGAAAATATATTGAACCTTTCATGGCAGCTACCATTAGTATGAAACTGCCACTTTACTGTTTTTTGGGTTTAAAAGAACAAATAAAAAGTTTATTTATAGATTATTTTTGTGATCACAGCAAGAGAGATATTTATTGTTATTATTGAAAGCAGTACTAAAAACTTGTAGTAAAAAATTTGATCATTAACTGCTGCAGTATATCCTTATTATTCAAATTTTTTTTAACATTAGTTATGTTTTTAACTAGATTGAAAGACAAGGCCATGGAGCTGTATTTGATTGTAAGTTTTCCCCAGATGGTTTAATGTTTGCTTCTACAGACTCTCATGGACATTTAAGTATATTTGGGCTTGGCTCAAGTGAACGATATAAGAAGGTAAAATGTAGTTTAATAGTGCCATGTTTTTATTATTCATTTTGTTATCATATAGAAGTAAGATAATTTATTGTATCTTTTAGTCCTTCTATTTGCTCTTTGTTGTTGTTGGTTTTTGTTTGTGGTTAAATCTTTTAAAGGTTTTATTTAAATTTTTTTATTGTTTAAGGTGAAGTCGAGTTAAATATTTTCTTTCATTTTCTGCAAATTTAAGATATTTCTGTAAACTTTGCCATTAGCATTATCTAATACTCACTTCAAAAGAACTAGACAAAAAGACTATTTTAGAGGTGATGCTAAAATATATAGTTTAACTAATTTAGAAATTTTAGTGTCTTAAATGATAAGAAAGGTAGAAATTTGACAAAAGAAATATTCAGAAATGATAAAAAGTTAATTTTCTGAAGTCTCAGCTATTATTTGTCTTGTATTGTATGTGAATAGCTCATTTTTATTTAACAGTTGTACTGTACTTTATGACATAAGAAGATGTTTAACAAACAACTGAATTCATTTATTACTCTTTTAGGTGCCAGAAGAACAGTTTTTTCACACTGACTATCGTCCACTTATTCGAGATACAAATCAACATGTACTCGATGAGCAGACCCAATGTGCTCCACATTTGATGCCACCTCCCTTTCTTGTTGATATTGATGGAAATCCTTACCCTCCAAACTTGCAGCGACTTGTACCTGGAAGAGAGAACTGTAATGAGTCTCAGCTTATCCCCTACATTGCTGTTTCAGCAGAGGGTAATGATATTTTCTTTAAGTATAAAAAATATCCAAGTACCTAATTTTATGATTGTAAAGCAAATAAATTTTTGTGATCTCATGAATACTGTAAAATACTTTATTTATCCCTTCAAACTTTATTTCGATTTATATTTTACTCTAATGTGTGCTAGCATCTTTGTTGCTGCAATTGTTAAAGTATAAGAAATACATTAACCATCATGATATTTTATATTGTTTATATTTTTAATTAAGTTATATGTGGTTTAAACTAAAGCCAAAACAAGTAAGGGAAAGTTATTATGCATTAACTGTCCACTTCCTTAGGATTCCAAAACTAATATTCAGATTTCATTGTTTTACGACTTGACATCAGTTTTTCTCAGGATAATGCTAGAATGTGTTGTAACCCATTTGTACAGAAGCATTGTGTGACATTATTTCAAAAAAATTACTAAGGTGTAATTTTTTGAGAAATATCTGAGGAGATTACTGTGGGGACTGTTTTGAGGAATAGGGTCTCACATTAGCTTACAGACATTGCTGTGGTTAAATGTGTATAGAATATAGTCTATCATTGGATACTGTGGTGAAAATATAAAGATGTGTGGTCTGACATTAGTTTGCAGAGAATTAGTATGGTGAAGATGTTTAGAAATGTGATCTGACATTAGCTCACAGAGGATTGCTATGGTGATTGTGGTAAGAAGTATGATCTGACATTAGTTCAAAGATAATTATTATGGTAAATGAGTGCAAATTCGTGGTTTGACATTAGTGTACAGAGGATTGCTCGTATGTATGTTCAAATTAATCTTCAGGATGCTCAGTCAGATTTAAACCTTTTACAAAAGACTTAATTAACATACAGGAATTTGTTTACATAATTGGACATGTTAAGTATTTGCACTATAACTTTTGTTAAAGTATGTGCATCTTCAGAAAATGTGGTAGACTTTTAGTAAAGATTACAATTCTTTTGTACTCACAAAATCATATTTTTTTAAAGAAATATTTTTCTGAAGAACTGTTTGTGAAAGTATTGAGTCCGTCTTGTTACAAGTCCGAGTGCAAAGTACTGTCATGTTGTAATTAAAAACTATCCTTCATCCCAAAAATCACAAATATTATTTGCTTAATCTCTTAAAACCTCCTAAATACATTTCAAACATTTATTTTCAGTAAGACTTTATATTTTATGTTATTTTCTACGTTCTAATTATGTAGGGTCTTTTACTGGACCAACCTTGTATCCATCATAAAAAAATTAAGAAATAAATTATACTTTTTTCATGCTAGAATGACTATATAAAATGTTTAGTGTAAGTAGCTTAAGTCTCATAATTCTATATATTTTTTTATTATACTGACTTTCCGGTCATGCCCTCCTAACATCATGTAACTTGCACTGAGATGGTGCACATGCACTCGTGACATATCCTATAATATAAAACTGACGTTTAGTCTTCCCTGTCTTGGCTGGGTTTTAGTGAACTAGTATGTTGTAATATACAGCTACATTTCAGTTATTATACATTATATATGTACATAGACTATTACTATTTAGAAATAAATTATTAAACTTATTTTTCTTAAAATGTAGAATAATAAATAAAGAAGTAAAACAAACAATTATCTCTTCTCGTTATCACCTCTGAACTTTGTTGTTAATGGAGGATATCAAACAGATATTTTTAGTTTTTTATATATATAGTTGAATAACCAAAAAATGGTAAATAACTACACTGATACCATGGAATTCCACTTTAATTTTTCAAGCTTAGTAACTAAGATGTATTTGCATTAAAAAAATGAAGCTTTTAGCAAACTAAAGATACAATCTATCATCTTGAAATCTTGGTTTGAAAGAATGTGATCGCCTTTGCATAAATTAAAATGGTTGAGAAAACCATTTGGGGGCATTCTAAGCTGTTGATTGGTTATTCACATGTCATATATAGAAGTAAATGTATATAAAAGACTGTTTTTAAAAATGGGGTCACTGTGTTTGATTCAGTACATAAGCCATATCTCAGCAAAATAAAAAGATAATGATGTTCTTATTTTGTATTCGTGCTTGTTAATATCAATAATATGAGTTCTTAATTCATACAAAAATATAGATTTTATATTTTGAAGTCTCAAACATCTAATTTTAACCAGTGCTTCATTCAACATACCACATGACTCACTAAAATCTATATTAAGGTGTGTTCTTTTAATAATTACTTTAAATTAAAAAAATAACTCGTGTATAATATTAAAGTTTGAATTATAATATATAACTTTATTCCAAAGTTATTGACATAAAATCATAAAATAGTAGTTCAATAAAATTTTGAATTCAAGTCAATAAGATGACATGGTCTTTGACCAGTGACCCATTGTGAAAGGATTAAATCCAGTCATTGTGTTGCTTATAGAAGGTTATTATTGCAGTTTAGGAACCAATTTCAGATGATATAAGTATAGTGGAGGAGCCCTTGCCCATTAGGTGAAAAATTAGGACTGTTGGCAAGTTCAGCAACTTTGTTTATGTACACTTTAGACTTAATATTTATATTAGTAATATATCTAACCCCTGCCAAAAAGAACATTACCTGCATAATTAAATCACATCTGAAAATTGACACTATTAGATCAACATAAGGAAGGTCAACTGTAATATTTGTTTTTGTTTAATTTTATCGTAACATCAGTAATACTAGAGGTCACACTGGTTAACTGGAAGGAAAAGGTTGAAATTACTGAAGTGGAGAAACTACAGAAATGTATGGGAAGGTATGGTGTTACTTAAATTTAATTAGACATTATTACTAGAAGAAACTTGAGGGAATGATTGGAGTAGTGAGAATCTGTGCCAGGGCTGATACTGGTCTCCTCAGATGTACAATAGTAGTAGAAGAAATAGTAATAAAATAATCTTATTTTCATTGGACATTGGTGTTATTAATTATTGTATGACATATTTTATAATTTTAAATAGTAAAGTAAAAATTAAAAGTGGAATGTGTTGGGCAGTTGCCTTCTTGTGGTCGATGGTTTAGAATTAGACATGACACCAAACTACCTGGATTATGCACTGATAAATGCACTGCAATGAGACTTCACAATTGGAAAGGGGAGAGTATGTGTTTTGCTGTAATTAAACTCCTCTAGAAAATAAATAAATAGCAGTAAAAAAGGATGAAATACAGCAACTCACACCACATCACATGCTTCAAGTGATTCATTGTTTCCAGAAGTCATGCTTTTTTTTGTTGAATCTGAGGTAAGTATGTTGGGAGCTGGGAGTACTCATAAAGTGTTCAGACAACTAATTACCTAAACAAAGTATATAAAAATACAATGAAATTTTTAAGAACTTTATGAAAATTAAATTTTGGGTCCTAGTTTCAAAGGCACTACAATATGTGTGTATGGGGAAGTCTTTCTCCAAGCAATTATAGATCATTTCTTCTACACAAAGTATTTAAGTAATTTACATGAAAGCTAAGTATTGGAGTAGTAAAAGTATAAGTAATTCGTAGTATGGATGTTTTATTCATGTTTTGTTAGTGTTGCTGTAATTTTTCACCTTTGATAATGAAACCAGAGGTTGATAAGTTTTACCTAGGCAACCTTTTTATTTTTCCTTGATTCTAAGATAACTAAAGAAGGCTTAATTTACTAATTAACCAAATGCTTTATATTTTATTTGTTTTTTATATTAATGTTTTTAAGGAGGGATATTTACACAATGGCAAATTATTTACTTTAACAAATAAAATTTATTCATAAAATATGAGGTAATTTCATTTTTAACTCACTATGATAACACCAGGCTAATACAAAGTAATACTTGTGATACCTATAGCAATTATTAATTTGTGAGTGTTAGAAAAGTTCATAAAATAAAAATATATTACAGAACCTGAAATGTAGTGAAATATATTGTGTAGATAGGTTAAAAATAATTTTCTGTTTTAAGACTATTATTTGTGAAATTATGTTACTAAGAATAATTTTCTTTGGACAGATAAAAACAGTGACCCTGATTTTTAATATGCTTGCCCAAGCTTACATAAAAGAGTTGTACAACAAAATTTGCTGTGATTAAATGTTATCATGCTGTCAGATAATGCATTATTTTTAGAACATTCTCCAAATGTACGAAAACAAAAATAAATAAAAAACATTTTGTTTTGGTATTAGATGTTAATATGATATAGAATATTAAATAATTCATGACTTACAGAAAAGTGCAGTTTCACTGAAAGTGTTTTAAACTGGTCGTAAGCAAAGGAAAACTTGAAATACAATTATACTTTTACTTAACCATTTTCGTTAAAGGACAAGCAGAAATACTGGAACCAATAAGGCCAGTGGAAGCTGAACAACAGCGCCCAACCATTGATGACATGATTGAAAGACTTCAGCAAGAACAGAACAGCCGTAGAGTGAATCCCTCAAGAGCTTCTGGTACAGCAAGAGAAAGTGAACGAAATGCTCAGGGACCCATTTCACCTCGCGTGCTTGGTGGCCAAAGATCATTATCTGGTAAAAATTGTGTTTTAAATAAATATATTTTTGAAAGAATACTTTCAACTCAGATCACACAGTTGACTGTGTGTGTAAAAAGCATAAAGCCCTAAATCTCCATGCTTCAAATCAAACTAGAACAAAAGAATATAAATTCATATCATTACTGATAAAGTATTTCAATTTGAATTACCCTTTTATTCATTTCTAAGAATGCATGTTAAAAAACCAAGGGTAATGAAAATTGTTTAACAACACCTATAGAATAATCTTTAATAAATTATTAAATAAAAATTGAATTATTCCAACATTTACAAAGATATATTGATATGTGTGAGCATTAACTGTGCAGGTGTTTTGCAGATAAATGGGTATACATCTAGGGTTTCATTACTAAATTCTTCATCTGGTTGCATCCAAAATCATATTTTGCCACTATAAGTTTGGGTGAAAGGTTTCTTCTGAAAATTAGTAACCATCTATCAAGATTAAAATGCTCAAGGTTGTATCCTAGGTGAAGGGAATCGAGCATTTTTGAAGATAATGTATAGGTTAAGTTCCCTGTTTTTCCAAAGTACCCACTTTCATGAAGAGCACACTAAACAGCCATAAAGGATATAGTGAAGTGACCATAATCCTGTCTGACGAGTTCTAACATTTTATCGTACCAACATTTGGACATTCTGGTTGATATGAATTTTTTTTTAGAGATTATACTACCAACTGACTAGCAACTCACACAGGAAATTACATGATCATTAAATTCAATGGACTATATCAACATAATTTTATGTAATTGTCTTCTTCCTATTAAAGTTATAGAATGTTAGTGCAGTGGGTGGAGCCATTAAAAAAATAATTGAAACAACATTCCTATGTTATCTTATTACTTTTATTACTGTTCATGCTGTTTTATCTTTCACTAATAACAAATTCATAAATTACTTTAATTGGATTGTTAGGGAGAAAAAGCTTGTACTTCATTTATGAAACATTTTTTGATTGTGGTATTTTGTATTTTTGAATATCTAAAGTTTACTAAATGTAGAAGCTGTGCTCTGTATTTAAAATAATTAATACAGTTAAATGATCTTATTGGCTACTCATACAAGAGATTAGATACATAGAGTTCTGAACAAGTCGTATGATCATGCAGGGTGCCTCAGTGGCTACAAGTGAAATCTAAATGGGTTAAAAATATCCCATAACATGTAGTACCCATCAAACACCTCTAGTACAAAAGATATTTTCAACTGAAAGGTGTAATCGAAGATGAGAAACTGACCAACTCATCTAATAATAGACACCAGACTTAGTGATGCTTTCTAAACATGGTTATAGGAGGGCAAGTATTAACTCAGAAAAGTTACAGGTTCTGTACTCTAAGTGTTTATAAACAAATGAGGAAATTCACACACAAAATTTTTATACATAAATACTGCTGTTTGAGATGGAGCCCTGAGAGATGAAAGATTCTTTCCCTAAATATCTTTTCAATTGCAATGCCAAATATTATTTACACTGAACTCTCACTTATATGTATAGTAATGCTGACTCTATTACTGTCCTCCTAATATCATTTTCTGCTTAGTTTAATGAAGTTTAAATAGCTTTAAATGTATGCAGATGTTACTTTTTAATTATATATATATGGTTTTCTGTATATTATGGTGTAACAACTCTGTCAAAATCCTAAGAAGATTTTGAGCTATAAATCTTAGACACAATAAATCCAAACAATTCCTTTCCAATCATTCTTAAAGTGAAAATTTTCTAAAGTTATCTCCCAGACATTCTTAAAAAAAGTAAAAAAAAAGTGTGAGTTTAGATAAGTTAACTATTACTTAAACATTTTTGTGAATTGAATGTGTTTGTTACAGGTCATAGTCGGGTTGGTATGAGACGTAATGGAGACATTGAAGGAGTTAGACAGTCTAGTGGTAATTGGCAGTCTCGTGGTCAATTTTCTGGTTCTCCTTCTTGGCTAAAAAGAGTAGTGGTCAAGCCTATGTGCCCCCCTCAAATCAGGGAAGAGGAGAGATTCAGACAAACATTAGCTGATCAGGAACTAGCACACTTCAATGGTGAAAAGAGGAAGAAACCGATAAGTGAAACAAAAGAGGTATACACGGTATACTACTTCTTTTTAAATCAACATTTAAACTGTAATTTAAAATTACTGTTTTATTGCCCCCTTTATCTTTTTTTGTCTCCCTTATATAATAAAACAGACATTTACATTGTGGTTTGAAATTACATATGTAAAATTATTATTATATCCTAAATCCAGAATATGTTTGTTACTTCTTAAAGAAGAATGGTTGTACTTTATTTTTGTGAAGAACAGATTTATGTTTTAACAGCAGTGTGTTGAAAAATTAAGTAAGCATATTTCAACAGTAACATTTATATCCAAAAGTAAATTAACATTTCTTAAACTTTCTTTATACATACATATATATAAACCAAAATTAGTAATCAAAGTTAACTTTATTATGAAATATTTTAATATCGGTTACAATAGACTTAGGATAATTACGTGACAGTTGCATTTTTAATGAATTTCCAATAAAAAATCTAAATTATAATTATTAGTAATCAAATATTATGTTAATGCTTTGAATTTGTTCTGTTGTATTAGCAAAAATGTTTGATGTCAACACTGTTTTCTTAATAATTATTTGTGTAAAAATTCAGTCTTGTCAGTCCATAATCTAAAATTTTACTTTCAAAGATAAGTGCTTGTTATAATTGTAAGGTTACTACCTTTCTTTTATGTACAAAAATGGTTACATCTTCTAGAAAGGGTGAGGTTCACGATAGTACCATATACTCTTTTAGTGTTTATATAAATCTTTATAATTTCTGTTTTTATTTCATTTCAATTTAAACACAGGATGTCTCAAAGTAGAAGCCTGTCTTTTTTAACAAATTTGGTTAACGTCCAAGGTGTCCTTTCCATTTTCACTTCAGTCAAAGTGGGTGATGTTTACATAGTTGAAGAATGACAAGAGTACTTTGGTCCTGTTTGGTATTTTAGTACTTTTAGTATTAAAGCCTAAACTCTCTTTTGTTTAGCAGCTCAACACACTCACCATAGACCCATTTGCCTCTGTTTTGTTTTGAATGTTGTAAGTGTGATTGTTTACAGTAAAGATTGTCGTAACCTGTGTATTTCAACTCTTTCTTCTTAATTAACTCAGTCAGAGTATGGGTTCTGCTGAATTGTATGACTGTTTTCTCATCAACTCCATTTCCTAACCCTGTGCACACACCATTTCATAGATGACTAGTTACTGGTGGCACCATCTCATCAAATGTCAGAAGTCATACCTAGATTCTACTTTCAGAAACAGCCAAGGCAAGCTTCATTATTAGAGCTGCTGAGACATATATTCTTGCTTCAACACAATATGTTGTCAGTCTGGGTATGTTTTTCATCATATATTTTAGTCAGGCTCAGCTGACTCCCATCTTGCTACACACTATGGAACAGAAAGTCCCACCTTACTCACCTCTCCTTCTTCCACTGTATGGGTGATTCTTTCTCTTTTAAAAATGTGCAAATAATTCAAATCCTTCATGCTTTCAGGACAAGTGCATAAGAGATCCCTTCAGTGGTCTTTACACAACCACTGAATCATGAACAATAATTCACTAGATTCCTCAGTTTCTTTATACAGGATCACTTTCTTCAATCTCAAAAAGTGGTTGGGTCTGAACAATATTAAGACATGGATTTCTCTGTTGCTACCTCGTCTTTGTATCACAGACTAGTCAAAGTTCTGCTTTCCAAGGAGTGGAAATCTGTGTAATCATTGATCACAATAGCTACTCAGACAAAGATATCACCACAGTTGTAATAGTCCCATTTCGTAGTATTTTAGAGGTGATTATGAGTTCCGAGCTCCCTCAAGTTGAATTTTCACTGAGAATCAATCTCTAGGAAAAATCTTAATTCATTCTTGAAGAGGTTGCACCAAATTTTTATTCTATTCTATGTATTGGTGACATCAAAATAAAGAAGTTTTTTTATGAAGATATTAATGAGACATAAGCTATTGAATATCTGGCATACAGATTTTGTTCATGAAGTCCTTTGGCTACAGTCTATTTCAATATAGATCTTCCTGTAGTTGTAGATAACCTTGTGCAAGTAGCAAGTGGTAATGACTTTATGTTATCTGGTAGTTAGAATCAAACATGGTCATTTCAAGATGATGTGGCTCTAGGACAGACAGTATCTCTTGTCTCCTAATATTCTTCAGAGCCTGGATACCAAGCTTCTGGAAATACTTAGCCTTTTTGCAACCTTAAACTGCCATTCAGATAGTACCTTTTTGACATTTCTTACAATGAATCTCTAGAGAATAATCTGATAGTAAACAAATAATGATGGAATTAAATTTTCTCTCTCTTGATTTCATTTGGTAATGAAAAATGAAAATAAACTTGTATTGTTCAATGCTGTATTTTAGTGCAACAAAACTCAATGCTAACTTTATAGATAACTTATCGTATAGGGCAAGTCAATGTAATTTTTTTCTTGCCTAATTTTGGTTTGCACTTGTCCTGTATGCCATCACATTTTTCTTCTATTGAAATACCACAAAAAAATTAAAGTTGTAAAAACAGTACTTCTGCTATTATCGTAAAACAACTTGTTCTGTTATCTCACCAGATGACAAAAAAAAGCAAACAGCAAGTTGCTTTGATGCATTTATTTAGAAGTGATATTTTAGTCACTGCACAAATCGTTTGGAAACATTTATTACAATCCCATTAAATCACATGTCTGAAAAATGATATCTGATGATTACTGTTTATTAACTCATTAAAACACTGCCAGCAGATGGTGACAATGTTTGATAACATTTATTTCTCTTTGGCTGAAAACTGATCTAAATCATGTTATTATTTACCTTTTATAAATAGACCAGATATTTATAAGGTATCATGATAATTATTAAGGCATAATTCCAGCAGAATGTGCAAAAGAATACAAGTTTAAAAAGTTAAATATTGTTGAGTGTGATTATATTGACAAAGTGATGCATTACACTCAAAATTTTACAGCTTACAAAACTAGATATTGTTCAGAATAGTATGCTCATGGATTAACACAAACTCAATTTATAACTATTTCATAATTTTTAATCATTTTGTCTTTTCAAGACATTTCATTGGTTGTCATTTTAGACAGGTAAATGATAATAAATACGTGTTTAAATCAGGCATTGTTTTGTTGACCTGGAAAACTGGACATTTGTTAATGTCAAGCCTTGTGTAATATTTTGTGTGTGTAATGACTAGATAAGTGGAAGTGAAAATGCAACTTACATGAGTTAAATTAGTGATTGTGAAATGCATATATGGTAAATTAATACCCACGATAAAGTTAATATATACTTGTAAGTTTGAAGATACTTTTGTTTTTCACTATAGAAACTTGTATACTTTATAGATTGAGTCAGAAGGTTTGACAGAAATGAAATTTTAAGCTTGACATATGTTTCACAGTATTTAATTTAAACTTGCCTATTACAGTCATAAAGTAAACACGTTTTTTTATTTCCTCTATTCAATTTAGGAAGAAACCGATAGTGTTAAATTGAAAAATCAACGCTGTGGTACTCGTAAGCAACAGCAACAACAAAATATGAGGACAAGACTGGTAAGATAATCTGGTAGTAGTAAAGATTATGGTAGCAGTGTAACATTAAGTTAGCATGTACTTAAAACCTACTTCAAAATTATGCTTGATATGTATTCTTTTCAAAAAAATGCTTTTAAAAATGATCAACCAGAATTAAAATATAAGTGAAGTAAAAATTTCATAGTTAGTACTTCATTGTTAGGTCTTGTCAAATTGTTTTATTCTAATTTTGCTAAGATTATGTAGATAGTCATAGCTTCCAAAATCAGTAAGTAATGAATTAAAGATTTGAAAAGTACACAAGTTCCAGAGTTCCAAGGCTTTGCAGAAATAAAACTTTTGCAATGCTCTAATGAAACTCTTGCTTGAATGATACTAGAAAAGCCTTTTTATTATGCAACATGCAGCTCCCAACTTCTCAATTTTTATCCCTATGTGCATGTAGATATGCAATAGGGTCACGATTTTCCTGTTTTGCTTCCATATTCTGTCACAGAGAACTTTATATTTCTCCATTCTCGGGGTGCAAATAGGACATCACGAATACATCTTGTGCAGATCTAATGCACTGGCGCCATCTATACAAATATAATAGTACTGTTTGTTGTATGTTCATGTAAATACTTCGTAGGGTGTAGATGGATCCTCTCCAAAATTGGTATAGAGGTTCATTAGATCCAAGGGAAAAATGCACACAGATTTTCAATTTTGCATTTTGCAGTTTATATAATTGCTTTTGCAGGGGTTTTTACCACTATTTTGCCCATGTTAACGGATCTTCACCAAATTTGGCATGAAGGTTTGATGTGTCCATGAGGAGATACATTCAAATTTACAATTTTGTGTTTTGCTGTTTTTGTGGATGTTTTGATTTTGTTTGTTTTTTAAATTATATGTAAAAGAAACAACTTTCATGTTCTAAGATAACCTTTCATTAATTGTGAATTTACATAACTTTCATCCATGGTACTGGTACCCCAGCTAGTTGGATTAATAAAAGTACTTTTATATTCTATGTCATTAAAGATTTCCATTGTTCTCTCAATAGAGGGTTATTAGGTCAAGAAACTTAGCACCACTGTATACTGAGTATATTGTGTAAACAGGTTACTGATATTATGTTTAAGAATCAAACAGAACAAAAGAAAAATAAAGTTAAAAATGTTTAAATGTGTGAAGCTTTCCTAAAAGTAACCAATGAACCATTGCAGAATATTAAAGAAAACTTTACCTTATTTATACATTTAATGCACAAATCAGCACTGAAAAAAGAGGAATAATCACATATAGTGTTTTAATTTTTGAGTATTTGGAGAAACATTTTTTTGAAAGTGAAATATGTATTTTATAGTAATTATTTCACTAATTTTAGTTATGTATTAAACAAACGTAGTTATAAGAGTATTTATTTACCAAAATTACTGTGTAGCAGTATGCATGCAGACTCACACTACTAGAAACCAGGTTTTGATATCCATGGTGGGTAGAGCACAGATAACCCTTTCTGTGGCTTTGGGCTTAATTCCAAACAGTCTTGTTTTGGAATACAAATTTTAAATCTTACTGTTTAACTAAGGGAAGTATCATACCATGAAAAGTGTATCAAATGTTATTAATTAATAATCAAGATGGTTAGAGCAATAAAATTAATAGTAACACATGCTGAATGAATAAAATGTGTTATAAAGTTTAAATATATGTTCAGTGATAAGTTCTAAACATTCATGTGTTCAAATGAGTAAGTTATGAAAACTTGCTTTTACTTCTCTCATATCTAATTTTTCATTAAATGTATATTTGTGGGCCATATGAGTCTGATATAATAGCAGAGGATTTATCTGGATTTCATATGTAAAGGGTTAGCAAATTACATTAAAAATTCTAACCAGTGTTTTTTAACATAGTTGTGCTCCCTGGTGGTTCAGTGATAAGTCTTAGAGTTTATGACAATAAAAATTGGGTTTCAGTAATCACAGTAGTAAGCAGAGCACAGTGTAACTTTAACAAACAAATTAGCATTATTATAAACAATTACTCTGAATAAAGATAATTTCATGTGCCCTGTGTGGCTAAAGTCTGAATAACTGACAGTAAAGTATAATTTTTTAAAGTACTGCAGTGTTAACTGGTTCTTTTATAACAGTGATAATGATGTTGTAATGGTAGTCCATTATTTTACTTTTTTCTTTGGTTTTTAACACACTGATGTGATAGAGTTTCTGATATTTATATCAGAAAGCTGTAACAGTTATTTCTATAAAGATCATTAGGTCAGTGGTTTTATTTTATCAGCATCTTTTTGAAATAGATTTGTTATATCTACCATCATTAGGGTTTGTTTTTGTTTTTATATAAATTTAGGAACAGAATGTCAGCTATTCAGACTCGTCAGACAGTAGTGATATAGAAAGGAGAAACTGGAGAGATAGTTCTAGTGAAGAGGCTGGAAGGTTAGTTAATAGTTTTTATTTTTTCCAAGCTAAGACTAATATGACTTTATGTTAAAATGCAATGTCATCCACTTGTATCAGGACAATCTAACTACATTGATCAAAACTAAAAATTAACCAAGTAATTAATATAGCCAACCCAATATACTTGTCTGCCTATGGGTATGCAGTGTTACAAAACTAATCCTTATATTATTTAGAAGTCAATGACATACATGATATCCTTCCTTTTAGTGATATTTTTAACTGTAATCAAAATAATACATCATGAGTTTCATTAATCTTTTAATAATAGATTTAGGTTAATCCTAAATCCACATAGCTAAAAATACAAAATAATCCTCAAAAATTGTATATGTGAAACATCTTAACCAATACTTCTAATGAAATTAACATCAAAAAAGGATAGGATATAACTTACAAAACAAATATAAGCTTTCTTTCTTCATGTGATATCACCAGTTCCCTATCCCTTCAAAAAAGCACAACAATAAAACATGTACGAACTTTGAAATTTATGTTATATTCATAGAGTTTTATTCTGGCTCATTGTATTTTCATCAGAACTATTTAAAGCATGGAAACAGCAGGAAACATTTCTTAATTAACTGTATTAATGGAAATACTCATTGATGATACAGTATTTGTCTCATTAAAAATGCCTTTGATTGTTTTGAGAGTGTTTAAACACTGAAGTGTATTAGGTCTACTATGAAGCAGTGAAATGAGTTATCTACTTCTAATATAAATATTAAGTAGTTAAAAACTGTTATCTCATGTTAAAACTGGAACAGCTGGACAATCACTTATCTAGCCCTAAAATTGAATTTATTTCTTATCACAACTAGCAAGTGGGACTATTTTCACTTTCATGTTTGTCTGTTGAATTTCATGCAGAGATGCTTGAGAGTTATCTAGACTACTAATTTGTAACTTAGAATTGATAAAATAGAGCTGAAAGTAGTTAGTCAATGCCATCAGTGCCATAAATATGCCCTTTGTGTACCCGTATTTGGGGGGGTGAAGTGAAGTCAAAAGGAGGCCCACAAGGAGTTTAAATGTAAGATGCTCAGTTACTTTTTATACAGGAGGGGAGAAAATGTGTTTTGAAATTAAACCATTTAACACCACCCACTACTAGTTTATGGACTACTATAATTAAATAGTGGGTTTGCTCATCACACTATAACACCCTTACAGATGAAAGTACCAACATGTTCATTGGTAGATGCTGCTTGGTATCAAAGTTAATTTGAAAACCAACATTAAAAAAATTATGTTCCACTATTGGCTTTAACAAGAGTTGCTGAAGAATTGACAATGGGCAGTGTTGATTAGCTCCCTTCCATTTAGTCTCCGATTCCAAAATTAGAGGTGACTTAGAGTAGATACTCCTTGTGAAACTTTGTGTAAAATATAACAGAACATGAAGATCTCTTCTAAACTTTTTGTATCTACTTCTAAATATTTTTTTTACCAGTTGATATGCTTTTAATTTTTCAGATCTTCATTGTTCTCATTTCCTTGCTTCATAGAAGAGCTTTTCTAATTCATTCTTCTCATACACAGTCCATTTTCTTTCATCTGAGCAAGTGAATCTCTGCATCCTTTTCACTATTCCTCTCTCACCAATGAGTCTCTCTGCCAATAAATACTTCAAGTTTTTATCAAATCAGCTGTATATTTGCAAATGTTGTGGTATTATCAGGTAAAATTAAATTTTCTACAGGTATCAGATAGGTAGACCTACAAATAACAGAAGATATGAATAAAATCTTCATTGTTAAAAACAAACAGAAAGCACAGTGTATGTAATTGGGTAGATGGAATAGTTGCTTCTACTAAATTGTGTTTAGGACTGTAGTTTTTTTCTCTTAGTATTAATCTCCATGTAACTAAAACACAATGTTTTCACCAAGCAGTTTCCTAGTGAAACTATATGACTAAATAAAGTGCACTTGAATTTAACACATAAATCCACTTTCTTTATCCAGTCAGTAGTGTCATCTTGTGGCATTTGTCCTGTCTCAGCATTGTCTTGATATTACCTTTAGTTAATGCCAGCCCAAATCATAAATTATATTACAGTACCAATCTGTTGAACTCAGATGCTTTATATTACTGCAGTATCCTCTCAGACAGAATAGACTTATTTTAGTATAGAGAACAAAGTAACTACAACAAAGGAATTTTAATAACTTGTTGGACCACATGTTCCTGCCACTTCAATGTGGATGATAAAGAACTGAACAATTTTGTAAATATCTATATTATAAAAGCTAATAGAAAAAATATGATATACCTACATATCATAATCTTTGTAAACAAAAGCACCTGAACTTGGCCCAGACTAGCTTACCATGCTGTTTTTTGGTCATATTATTCTTTTAGTAGCCTCAGAAAGAGTTCAAAATGAGCAAAGACTCCCTTAGTTGCTCATTAATTAATTATGAATTATAAAATGGTTACAATTTGTATTTAAATCTTGTATTCTAACTGATTACATAGAGATTTTGGAAGGATTGATGATTCTATGAACATCATTATGAATTAGGGTGCCTACCAGAACAGAAACATATTAAAATATTGTATCTAAACATTTTACTTGTTAGTGAATCAGAAGAGTATTCAGACTGGACTGCTGATGCAGGAGTGAGCTTGGACTCTTTCAAGAAGAAATCCAAATCAGGAAAACACCGAGCTGGTGAGGAAGATCATAAAGGAGAAGAATCCCAAACCAAAGATGAAGATGAAAGAAAAACTAGCATGAAAAAACAGAACAAACGAGTTAGTTTTCTGTACCCTCTTCAAATATCTTATTACATAAAAAATTGTTAAGGGTTGTTTGATAAAAAGAAATAGTTCATGACTTTGAGTAGTTTGTAACTGAAACTTCTTACTACATTAATAAATTTTATAACTATCTTATGGGAAAAAATAAGTATTGTGCAAAAGGTTATATGGGAATTTCTAAAGTGGTTTGTCAGTTATTGCTCACAATGAAGCATACACATGAAGAATACATACCCATGCACAAATATTAGAATGCGTAACTAAAAGGAAGCAGAGGAAAATGTGAAAATATTTTTCCTGCAGTGAAAATTTAGGAAATTTCACTGGCTGAACTACATTGTTATTGGATGTATTTTCAAATTTCATATAAATTCAAATTATAAGAACAGAGAGAGGGTGTGGTATTTATTAATTATCTATCATTTTTGGAAATATAAAATGGATACCAGTGATTTTATATCTTTCAGTAGTGCTCAGAGTAAGCATACTCAAAACAAAAATGAGCAACCATTGCCTCGAAGCTCAGTAATGAAAGTCTATCCGTTAAGTATTAGCAATGGAACAGATCCAATAAGATATGGAACACTTTTAACAAAAGTGTTTTAGTACATGCATTGTTTTTAAAATTATTCAGTGTATTAACACTCTCTCTGGTGCATTTTAAATACATGATTATTAAACTAGCTTTCTTTTGATTGACTATAATGGTCTCATATGTCACAAAGCTGATTAATTAATTAGTTTCATAAATATGCTCTTAAATATGAATATTTTAGATTTGTTTTAGATTATACAAATGAACAGATTTCTCAGGTGAACTAGGTTTTAATTTTAAACATGTAACTTGTGTACAAACCAAACTGCCTCAGATGTTGTCTGGTTTTCTTCTTTTTGGTGTTTTTTTAGTACATACCTTGCTTTTTATTTTGTATTATGAGCTAATGCACTACTCACTGTTTTCTAAGTACATATTTACTGATTATTTGAATTACATGTAAGTACGATATATTGACATTATTGTATAATATGGTCATGAAAAAAAATGCTTGTAAAGCAGGGAAAATGCAGGAAATTTGAAAGTGATAAATTAATGGATACCCTGATATGTATGCAGTAATAAAAATTAGGAAGGGTCTTTGTACAGGAAGTTATGTTTTCCTGTCTCCTTCTTTTCATTTTGTTCATTTCTTTTGATAGTGTCTTTTGATGATAATTCTTTTTGTCACTAAACATGGAAGTACTTAGTATTTAGGAATGGTTCAGGAACAAAATGACTGATGCATCTTATGTATTGCTTATTGTAATCTTAAATGTCTCTTATGTTACAATTATCTTAGTCTCAGTTATGTGTTATAACAATCTAAGAGACTTTTATAAACATCTAACATAGGTTTTTTATAAGCTATTAAGACTTTCAGTATAGCCAAAAAACACATTACTAAAGTAGCAAACCAGTGAGTAGTGTAACTGCCAAATGTTTTGTTGATTATTCTGATTCTGACATCAAAAATATTAGTTCATTAATGCATGAAATTGTTGTGATGATATACACATTAAAATGTTGCATTTTAATTTTGGGAGTGAAAAAGCAGTGTTTTTCTAATTTCAACACATGACGTCCATCAAGACAGCTCATCGTGACAGGCTTAAACTGTTGCTTTCATAGCAGCTACCATTCATTATAAAATATTCTTTGGTATTGGTTAAAGAAAAAAAGAGTAAGGGGTGGTAATGCTAAAAGTACAGAAACAAGGTAGGGATGAATACACAAAACCATACAAAAAATTGCTGCATAAGTAGTCACTGAATCAATGTTACAGGAATTGGCCATTGTAAGATTTTTTAGCATTATTCAGTTTAAATATTTTTATTCAAACTTGAAATCATGCAAGTGAAAGGAATTCAACATTTAGTAGAAGTAAACTTTTTTCTTAGAAATATGTGGCTACCTGTTTAGGGATTTTCGTATGGTTTTGTGTTTCATCATTACCTTGTTTCTGTACTTTTTTAGCATTTCCATCCGTACATCATCCTTAATTTTTTTCAAAATTTTTAAAATTATTATTTGTACATTTTATTGGAATTTATATCTGTTCTTTCAATGTGAGCCTTAATTAAAGACCTACTTTGATAATCTCAAATTACACTTAGCTTTTCACATATTATAAATATTTTAGTTTGATTTCTTTTTTAATGCATATAGAGATTTTTTTGGAAATACTTCCTATGGAAAAACAAAAAGATAATAAAGTTTTTTTGCAATATATCAGTGTTATTATTAGAAATCTTAAAAATAATTACTTGTATTATTGTAGGTTTTTTTAACAATAAATTCTTAATCTAATTCTCAAAAAATCCCTAAGGGACTAGATTAAGAATGTTTTAAACAAATAAGCCTGATGTAATACCTTTGACAAGTATAATTAATTTTAACCATACTTCACCAGTTTGTGAAAGGCATGCACACTACTATATCAGTGTTGAAAATATTCTCAAATAATTAAATACCTTTATATACATCACATAAAATATGTATGATGTTTGTATTCTGTATCTCACCATTCTGCAATTTTTATATTTTGATTACTCAGAAGAACAGAAGAATAAAAGAAGTACCTGATGAGTACAAGCCACCGGAATGGCTCACTCATGTAGTGCCTCAGAAGAACCCATACGTCCCTCAAGTAGGAGATGAGGTGCTTTATTTTTGGCAGGGACATGAGATTTACTTGAAAGCTGTCAAGAAAACAAAGATATATGATGTTAGTTTGAAGTCTCAACCTTTTAGGAAACTCAGATTGCGTGTAAGTGAATTGTCCTTAGCACTGCAGATTTTTTTTTAAACTCTCTAAAATCAATATTTAACAGCAAATTTACTGTGACTTCAAGTTAGTAAAAATGTAATGATTTTATGCTGTCTCCAGGCTAGTGAGCTACAGAGCCATCTCATTTTCTTCTACTTGAGTAGCAAAAATAACAGTAAACTCTAAGGCAAATGGGCAATTTGCAACTAATATTATATTTTGTTTTCATTTTTGCAAAGAGAATAAAAAATAAAACAAAAAAACTTAGAATTTATCTTTTTAGGTCTTGTGTTGCTCTCTGTTTTCTCACCTGACCATTTTAATGATCTGAAATCTGTACTCTTTATCTAACTGTTTAAGAACTTGGAGTTTGAAGTTTATGTATAGATGTTTTTTAATGCTCAAAAATTAATTAGAATGTATTTTAATTTAATGTATAAATCTGTAAGCAAGCAGAGTTATTTTATTTTGCAAACAAATGTTGTAAAAATATGAAGAAAATTGTGTTTTAGTCTGAATTGTGGTTAACTTGACAAAGTGAAGGAACTGTATATAAATGTAGCAAAAAAGAAGTTTAAATCTTTAACTTACAAAATATATACGTGTGTTTGTGTATATATTTGGTAAAAACATTGTTCTGAAATAGTGTGTGGAGCAACTCTGAATTTCAAAGGGTTTGCAAAAAAAAGAATTTTTTATGTTTATAAAGGCTTAACAGAACACCTTAAGTAATCTGTTAGATATATCTAGTATGGCAGAAGATATGAATGATATCGTTAAGAACTTTCAAATTAGTCTTCTCAAATTACTAAACAGTTGCTGTAGTTTGAATTGTGAACTTTTTGTCATATTTAGACATTAAGGAAGTCCTTTAAAGCTAAATTTCTGTGAAGTTTTATTATATCTTTAACAGCTAAAAATATCTTTCTTTTGCTCAATTTCAAATTGCCCAAGTGACTTCTTACCTTTTTCTTGTGATTGGTACTTTGATAGAGAAAATTTATCTGAAAACCTAAAAAGGGTTAATCATTCAGTGCTTGTCCATTACAATATACCATCTGTCGATATATCTGCTTCCTTTTTTATTCTCATGTACTCATGTATATGACATTGTGTAATTAATAGTTTTGTATAGTTACATGTAATTCCATTTAAGAGCCTTTCTCTGTCCTTTTATCTATTTTTCAGTCAAGAAATTCATTGATTAATCAAAATGTTTGGTCTTTCATATGATGAATCTTCAAGTCTATTTTCACCTGTGTAATTGGGTACTTACGTGTATGTGCCTATCTTAAAGTTAGTTGATTTGTTAATTTTCAAGTGTCAGCTTGATTTTTAACTTACACTAAATTATTTTGATTCACATACATCTTAAAAATAAGTAGTGTAAAGTAATAAACACAATTTAATATTATATGTTCATGAAGCATAAGCTTCTTATCACTAACTTACCAATCAACATTAAGTTCCCTGTACACCATAGCTTACTTTGCACCTGAAATAATTTGTATACTATTTTTATGTGACGTGTTTTAAATACAAGTATTTTTTAAATACAAGTATTTCAGTTTTTCAATAAAAGTAATTTCAACATCAATTCTTCATCTAAAGAAAATAAGCTATAAGCTATGTTATTGAACATTAAGATTTCTGTTTGTATCACCCTATGCAGGAGCAGGAACTAGTTCGTATAGAAGATATAGAGTTTGAAATACTTCCTCCACGCCTGTGTCATCTAAGGTTGGTCATGATTGATCCAGAAACAGGAGATTGTACAGGGGATAGCTTTACTTTAAAATATCATAATATGGACAGTGTTCCTGACTTTTTAGTGTTGCGTTACTACTACAATTTGGCCATGGATCAACACTGGAAGGCTGGTAGGTTAAAATAATAGTTTGAGTTTTTTATGACTGGGCAAATAACAAAAAGGGAAGTTATTTCTGTTTAGCTAAATTGGAATCAGTTGTAACAAACGTGTGTATGTATATGTGTGTGTGTGTGTGTGTGCATTTTAAAGCAAAAATCACAATAATGTGATATTATATATTGTATTATGTATTTAAATTTACAGTTGCATTAAATGTTTAACCCATTACAGTTTGGGTGAAATCCACCCAGCTTGTAACCACAAAAGTATTTATAGTATGGTTTTTGATATAGTGAGCAAATATCTTTTCAAAATTTTGCAAGTTGTTGGTAAACATTACAATGCTCTCAAATACAAAGAATTTGATTTTTAATAAATTAAATATTAAGATTTTTTAATTAAAGATTTTCTTGTACATTTTTTTACAGAATGTTGACTATCCAATATGCAGAGTAATTTTGATTTTAAGATTAAAAATACTTTTATGTATCAGAACATTTTCAAATTTCACATGCAAAGTCTTTATAACCTATAGATAATTGTAAAATATTTTCAGAAAAAAAAGTTTTATTTTATCTGTTATTTTCAATACTGTATCTCTGTAAAAGTTGGTTCAATTTCACCAGTTTTGTATTCTCCATAAGAAATTCAGAAATAAATAAAAATCATGTTTTTTCTTTCTACAATAATTACAGATTATAAAACAAAAACACAAATGTTTAGTCTAAATAGCTTAAATTTCATAAAATTATATATTTATATATATTTATTTTTATTATACTGATCTTCCACAAAAGTCACAATGACCAAGCACTTACGTTACTGTGTCCAAGAATATAAAACTGGCCTTTACAAAGCGATCAGTCTTGGCTGTGTTTTACTTAGTGGACTAGTATTTTGTAAAATACAGTCACATTTCATTTATAATACATTATGTATGTTGAATATATGTTATTAATATTTAGAAATAAGTTCTTAAATTTATTTTTCTTAAAACATAGAACAATAAATGAAGAAATAAAGCAAAGCATTATCTCCTCTAGCTATGACCATTGTATTCAGTTTCTGCTTGATGTAGATTCCCAGGCCTTTTCAAGCTTTGCATGTAGTGGATATGAAATAAAATAATTTTTTTAGGTTTCATATATACAATTGAATAACCCAAAACTCATTAAGAACTACACTAGTACCACAGAATTCCAGTATAATTTATCAAGCTTAACAACAAAGCTGCATTTTGATTTTAAAAAAATGTGAGATTTCAAGCAGACTAAAGATATAGCCTACCACCTTGAAATCTTGTTTCAAAATAATAAGTTGGCATCCTAATACTTGAAAAATGGCTGAGAAAGCCTCTAAGGGGACATTCTGAGCTGTCAATTGATTTACAAGTATGTGTATATAAAGGACTATTTCTAAAAATGAAAAGAGTTGAGCTGGGCCACTGTGATTGATTCCGTACATGAGCAATATTTCAGCAAGTAGAAGAGATAGGAGGTTTATATTTTATATTCTAGCTTGTAAATATAAATAATTTGAGTTCTTAATTCATACGAAACTATAGATTTTATATTTTGAAGTCACAAACATCTAATTTGAACCAGTGCTGCATTCAAATACCACATGACACACAAAAAATAAATGTTTAAGTGTATTTTTCAGTATTTTCTTTTAAATTAAAAATTGAATAATATATAATACTAAAATTTGAATTATAATCTACAATTGGATACCAAACTTATTGACATAAATTCTTAAAATAGTAGTTCAATAAAATTTTGAATGTGAGTTAATGAACACAATGACATGGCCTTTGACTTGTGGCTATTAATGATATAGGGGTAGTCCATGTTCCCATTTAATATTTCTACAAGCTTGAACTCTTGTTCACTGTCATAAGTTATTGTGGGACTATGTAACAAATGATGTTCCAACCTTCCCAGCACTACTAGAATTAACATAAAATCAATTTGGTTGTACAAGGATATCAGTAAGTGTAATAGCAAATGCAGACCCAAATACTTCATGATAACATACTGACTGATTCAACTCTGTATCTCATTGTAACTCTACACTTCGTAACTTATTGTACTTATGATTTTCAGTATATTAGTAAAACCTTGGAAAGCACAATACTCTGAGGTTGGGATGCATTAGATATGAGTTATTAATCTATTATTTCCTAGTAAAATTACAAATTAAAATGCTTTTATTTTTTTCTTAAGTATTTAAGGATTGAGTTATCTGTATATATTACATGCACTTGGATTAATAATTATTTTCAAATTTTTGGTAGTGGCAAACAAAGAAAAAGTGATTACAAGAACTAAATTTTTACTCACCTGCTCTGAACCCACTTTTTGGCTTAAAAAATACTCAACATTTTTATTTCTGGGGAACTATAACATATCCACTATTCCAGATCTTTATTTATCAGAAAGCT
The DNA here is from genome assembly GCF_004210375.1 of Tachypleus tridentatus. Classification (NCBI taxonomy): domain Eukaryota; kingdom Metazoa; phylum Arthropoda; class Merostomata; order Xiphosura; family Limulidae; genus Tachypleus; species Tachypleus tridentatus. The sequence continues at coordinate 129,490,023 of NC_134832.1, read as the reverse complement.
AACATTGGATAACATTATTATATTGATAAAAAAAAACATTAATAATTAAAGTTTCAACCATCCTCTGCTTGAATGATTGATATTTTTACACAGAATTTTTTTATATGTCTTGAGTGTGTTTTTGTATAATTTGCACAGTAAAAACTAAACACTGTTCTTTTATAATAAAGAGTTTTTGAAAAACATCAACATTTTACTTTTATATTTATGTTTTTTTTTCCCTCAGGAGATCGCTTCAGATGTATAAAAAATAATACTTGGCAACCTGGAACAATTGATCACCAAGAACCTTTACAAGAAGAGTATCCAGATTGCATGTTTCAGTGTTTTTTTGTCAAATTGGACAATCAAGAAATGGAGAGGATGAGCCCTTGGGATTTAGAACCTCTGATTCATAATGGTAAGCATTCCTTGATAGAAAGTTCTAAAATATGTGTTCTAACAATTCAAAATAGTTGAAGTATGTGGTACAAAAATTTTATTGACCTTTTGAATGTAATTTTTTTATCACCAAATCTTCATCTTAAAAAAAAATTGCTTATCTATTTTTAAATTTGAAGATAGTTTCCAAACCATATCTTTTTATTTGATGCATATGTTTAAAATCAGTAAAATGAACTTATTTTCAGTTTCAAGCTTTATGTGGTCCTTTTTTAAATTGGTACTAATGTGTGTTAGACTAGCAAAGGATTTGATAAGTTGCATGTTGATATGCAAGTTGATGCTCATGCTATTTAATAAGTTTGTTTGTTGTTGTTTTGTTTTTGCTTACATAACTTAGTTAGAAAAACCTGTTAAATTGTAGTTGTTAAGTTCTATTTTAGTGATTTATGTATTTTATGTTTTAAAATGTAAATTTTAAAGATAAAGGAGTTTTCTCTGCTAACAAAGTCTTAGAAAAAGAAAATTAGCTTCAGGTAAATATGAGTGCACAACTCCAAAGCTGCACGTAAATATGTGGAAATTTGCTAACATTATGTGTCACCCTTTATACATAAAAAACTGAACATTGTACAATCCAGTCAATAAAACTATTAAAGTAACAAAAATACATGTGAAAAGGTAAACAGTTGAAATAATAAAGATAGTAGAATTAAAAAATGGTAACAATTCATTCAAAGGAAAAGAAAAAAGATATTGTTGATTTTATTTCATAACTAGCATATACAGCTCATCAAAAGCACCACCATCCCTGTGCCATAGAATACTCTCACTTCACATTATGTAGCTAATTGAAATAAATAAATTTTGCAAAATCCATCTGACCAACAAAGAGGCAAAAAACTGCAGTCAAACATTCATAAGTTCCTTTGTGAACCAGTCAAGATAAACTTGTGGTGTATTCATAAAATGATCATTGGTAAAAATCAGAATAACAACTTCTAATATATAGAAAATCCAATATGTTTGATAATGCTACATTATGTCACACTGGTTAGCAACAAAGTTGTAACCTAATATTCTTGTTAGTCTATGTACTGAAAGTATAAAATGAAATGTGTAGACAACAAAACTGGAAAAATGTTTCATTTCTTAATTTGGTTTCCATTCATTAAAGAGGGTTGTTTTCATTAAAATCTTGGTGATACAACAGAAAATAGATAGCTTAATTTAGAAACAGTTTAAATTGAATTCATATTTTTTTAACTTTCATAATAACTTTTATGCACTTGGTTCTAGGCTAGGTGATCCCACATCATGTCTTTACTTTAGGCTTATTATACCAATATTCACTACACTTACAAGGTTTCAAGGCACTCTCCTTTCTCCTCCCAGCTCCCATGCACCACCAAAATTGTGATGGGCAAACAGTAATTGAACTACTCAATCTAGATAAATACATCTTGGCATTTACATCTTCTCCCATTTCAAGAAATCAGGTGTGAAGTGATGCAATGCATGCTGGCTTTTATATAGGTCAGATTTTCAACATTTTACATCTGTGTACATTGATGATTTAGCTACAGTTAGCCTTAGGCTAGAGAAAATAACACATAAAAGTCTTTACATTAAAAAAACAACAACAACATGGTATTCATTTAGAAAGTTCTAGTAGCTATCCAAAGAAATATGCAAAGTGTGACAACATAACACTGAAACATAACATCTTTTGACCCACATAGGCCATGCTATCTACTTATCTAAACACTGAAAAAAAAAAAAAAAAACCTCAAAGCCAGCCCTTATCATTCAAATATGTATCAAACTGTATCTTAAGCTCCCTTAATTAACTGCATCTACCATCCATATCCAAAAGCAAACCATTCCAAAGGCCAACCACCCTCTTAAAAAATAGAACTCTTAGCTGAAGATTACTCTTACTATGCCAATATCTGTATCTGCATTTCATAGTCTTATGATTCTTGCCATTAAATATAAAAAAATTAAAAAGATAATGAATCAACACTATCAGTTCTCTTAACAATCTTAGAGTCCTCTAACTCATCTTTTGACAAGAGAACACAAGTTTAGGGATCTTAAACAATCCTTGTATGACATTTTTTCCATCCTAGCTATCATACTAGTAACCTTCCTCTGAACCCTTTCCAACAATTAAATTTACTTTATAATGTAGCAAGCCCAAAACTAAGCACTATGAAACTTAACCAATGACATTTACAATGAAGTTTTAATCTCTTTAGACTTATATTCAATGTTTCTGTAGGTATAACCTAATATTCTTGCTTTACCGTTCTTGGATGGCTTAAAGGTTGATCAGCCAGAATGCCAAAATCTATTTCTTCTAACACTGTTAAAAAGTTATAAGTCATTTTATTTATTATACTTAAAACTCATCTGCAATTTACTTGTTCAACTTGTCAGATCCTTTTGTGAAGTAGCAGCAACATCCTCATCACAGCCAGTAACACCCAAAACTTTAATATCATCAATAAATTTAAAAACTTTATTGAACATTCCTTCATCTGTTTCATTGATATAAATAAAGAAGAGCCCTTTGTTCCACCCCACTTGTGACATTAATCCAACTTCACTGAATTTGATGTATAAAAACCCTCTAGTTTTTATGTCCAGTCATCAAAGCTATACTCCCAAACCTATACTGATAATTTTTTAAAAAGCCTTTTATATGATACCTTGATAAATGTCTCCTGAAAATCCTGATACTCCAAATCCACACATGCACACTCATCTACATAAGTTGTAACTCCTAATTTTTCGTTAGTGAAACCATGCTGACTATCCAACAAAATTTTAGGCTTTGTTAAATGACTTTGCAAAGCATCTTTTATCAGACTTTCCAAAACTTTTCCTACTATTGTAGTAAGACTAATAAATCTGTAATTACATAGACAATTGTGATCATCTCCCTCAAAAAGAGGTGTAACATTAGCTAACTGCAATCTGCTGGTACCTACCAACTATTCAAGGGCTCAATAAATATTAGCATGTGGCTTCAAAACTGTTCAAAAGCTATTTGTGATATTGGGGTAAAAATAATATTTATTGCTGTAATATTTTTTTTTTATCATTTTAGTATACTCTTGAAAATTTTATCTGAAAGTACAAATGTCTTACAAAGTAGTTTGGAGCAATATTTTGTTTTTTGAAGATGATGAAGTAGCTATTATCTGTATCAACATGCCTCTGTAACTTAGACATGAATCAATATAGTGTGTTAATTTTTGATGTCGAAATAAATCAGACATAGTTTTTTTATTCTCATCAGAAGTGTATTCAAATGTTTTACTTGGATTTATAGGGCTACGTGACAGACAAAGGCAAAATATGAATGTTGCTGAGAAAGAACAGATCAGTGCTAGATATTCTCCCAAACCATCTGAATGGCCTAAATGTGGACAAGAAGAAGAGTGCAACAGGTTAGCACGAGGTCTTGAGCAAATTATGGAATTAGCTATTGCAGAGCCATTCATTGTACCTGTAGACTTGAATCTTTACCCTGACTATGCACTTGTTGTGGAGTATCCAGTTGACCTCAGTACCATTAAAGCCAGATTGGAAAATCATTTCTACAGGTAGTAATGAGTTCATAAATAAGTTACAATCTTGTAGTTAAGTGTTGAAATAGAAGGCCTATGTCAAGTAAAACTGAAGTAACTGCATAGAATGTGATATAATTATAATTTAACTATGAAAATTTTCAGGGTGGCAAATTATCTTCTGAAGTTGAACAATTCTTTCCTAAGGTTTAAAACATAAGACAGGGCATGTTCAAACCCACAAATATTCTTTGGAAAATACATATGCAAAAATTGATAAATATTAGTTACAACTGAAGTGTTGTAAGGAACTGAGCCAAAACCATATTGATGCAATTATTAACAAAACTTCTGAGTGAAAGTAAATAAGCATGTATTATTATTATATGTCAACCATATGTGCCAGCTGTAATACTCAGATTGGAAGAAGAGCTTGTCATTTTATGTAGAGGATTGGATAGCGAGAGATATAATGTAAAACATTAAAATCATATACTACCATCATCTTACATAAAAAGTTATACTATGTAAAGCATAAAGATATTTTTAAAGTTGATGAAACTTTAAAAAAAAAAAAGTGATGAAATAAGTGACTATAGAAAATGTCAAGGATTTCTAATATGGCACCTAGGAAGTATAATTAATTTACAAGTAAACTTGGTAGTTTAAAGTTAGCCTTAGGAAACTTTCAAATAAGATATTGTAATTTTATTATTTATATAAATGTATATATTGAATTCTGATGTGACACATTATCTCCACTCACATGTATGGCTAGTCTCATTCAGTGATGCCCTCTAGATGAAACAATTTGTTCACATGCTACAAGCCTTGAACTCCCACGTATCCCACAATCAATGTGGTTCAACTGCATCTTGCACATAAATCACCATGTGACAAACCTCCACCAATAGGAGTATAACACACCCTCCTGATGCATGACTCCTGCAGTTCATTTCTATCAAACTGTAACTTTTCACAAGACAGTTATTGAGTGTTGATGTTTTTCCATTGTGCTCTTTTCACATGTTGTTTTATTTTTTTATATGTCTGAATTAGTGACTTGATTTATTTCTTTGCTACAGTTAGTTTTGTATGTTGTGAGGATTGTATTGGGAATGATGCTGTCTTTTCACAGTTTCATCTACCTTCCCCTTATCTTTGTGATTTCTGAATGACCTTTTTTCCCCATTGGCTTGTTTTTGGAGTCCACATTTGATCCATTAGTTTTTGGTTACTCATTTTTCTCATTCTGATACCATAACTGTATCTCATTTTGCAATCTCTCATCCATCACTAGTTCCACCTTCTACTAGAACTTCAAAATTTTGCTGTGTGTCTCAAAGGTTCATTGTCATCAGCGATCCCAGTGATTTTCAGATATTTTCCAGTCAAGTGGGTTCACATTTGACTAGCTTTGTTCTCATGTTATCTGAGTTTTGTCAAAAGAATTTTTCATCCTTTGTCTTCTGTACTTATTTCACTCCTATTAACTCAGGTTTCAGCTACATGTCTGAATCTACAATCTATGGTTGTGCTGACCCTTCTATCATGGAGAGCTATCATTAAGCCTGTCAACCAACCTTCTCTGGTATTTCACTCCAGGTTTTTTGTTTTGTAATCCATCTGTTCTTCCTCAACAAATTTTTGGTTCATCCTCAATTTCTCATGGAGTCTTTTATTACACTAATGTTTTTTTCTCCAAAATACAGATAACCAGTGTAAACATCTTGAATGCCTATATTCATAATTCTCATCAGTTCAGATGCTGTCATTGGTTTGTCCACTATGGGGTTGTGTATCGGTTTCGTGCCTGGTCTTTCAGATTTGCATCAGAATCATATATATTTTATTGGGTGGTCATGGTTTTTGCCCAATTTCTGCTTGCTTGAGGGTTGTGTTTACACCATTACATGGATAACTAGCTCCTTTTAGCTTATTCAAAGCTGGAGTTTTCTTACCATACACACACACACACACACACACATCTACTGCTAACAGTAGCAGTTTATAGTGGTTGGATTCTACACTTGTTGAAGTTTCTTTATGTCAGTGTACTAGCTTATCCACTTGGATGTATTTTTTGACACTCTGGTCATTCAGGCTCATAGTTCTCCAATTTTCCATTCACTAGTGCTTTCAGTTTTTCATGCATTTACTGCTTCCTCAATTTCTGCACAAAAGATTCTGTTGCTTTGAAAGACTTGGGCTTCTATGGAAACCCTTATTCCTTTGGGTTGGGTACACATGTATTGTCTTTAGATGTCTCTGTATGGCCCATGGAACCTTATTCAGGACCCCTCAGACTGTTCAACTTCTTTCCTTACCAACTTTCTGCATTGGTGGTTGAACATGGACAATACAATGAAGGGAGTGTTGCTTTCTCCACCTCTTCTAGATATACATTGAATCACAGTTGCTTCTCTCCAAAGTTGTAGTGTTGATTCTTCAGCAAAAGGCTTCTGGGTAGTGGTATCACATCATAATGTCTTACCATTTCAACATCTTGGAGTTTATGGTGGTACGACATGCTTCATTTATTTTTTTCCACTGTTACAGTATCAACACATCATGCTCCATTCCAACAATTCCACTGTTGTGACCTATTTCAATCACTATAGGGTCACCCATTACTCTTCCCTTTGGGGTTGAACATAGGACCTTTTTATTTGGTCCAAGTACTACAGGTAAATCTTGTGTCATGTTCTGGGTGTTTTTCTTTCAGGTGTATCATTCTTCAAGACCTGACCATGTTTATCTCATGGAGCAGTTTCTCAGCCCTCAGGTTTTCAGGCAGCTATTCAGCTAGTGAAGTTATCTTCATCTGGATCCTTTTGCCACTTTACTCCAACACAAAGTTACTGCCTTTTTTTCTTTTGGTCTTCAGTTTATCATTTTCAAATCCTGGCAGTGGATTTTCACAGTCAGAATTGGATCAACTGGTTAAATTTACATTCTTCTCAGACTCTTTGACTTATTCACCATGTGATTCTTCCAGGTGTATTTTACCTCAAATATTTGGTAACTTGTAAGAGTCATTTTTTCTTCATTTTCTCTTCCAGCCCTTTCCCACCTTTATTCCTTGTCTGTTTCAAACAGACTTTTGTCCAGTATGTACTCTTTATTGTCCTGCTGCTTTCATTGACTCCTTTTTCATTCACTGTCTCTGTTCATCTTTAAGTGACTTTTTCTCTTCTACACTTATGAGTTGAGATCATCAGTTCATTCAATTGGGACTAAAAGGGTGGCATTGTGGTCTGATTTCTGTGCAGTTTTATCTGGAGGATGATGTTGATCAAGATGATGGTTCTTCATCTTGTGCATTACAAGGTCTTTTAACTGCCTGAACCTAATTTTGTGCAGTGAGGTGCCAGTATAAGTTGGATGTATTCTGCCATGTGGGCACATTTTTTCCTACAATGATTCAGATGTTATGTTTGAAAATACATAGTTGGTTTGTGCTTATTTCATAGATTGATTTGCACAGTATATTCTCCCATACTACTTAACATAAGGTGAAGACTGTATGGAGCTTCATCCTACCACTGGTCAGAAGTTCTACTCCCAATACTGTTTGGTTTTGGACTAGAGTTGACTGGCCATGTACAGTCTATCATACCTTAGCCACTGTACACCATGGAGCACTTCCATTTTAGCTTTACTCGCATTCTTGTCTGGTTCTTCTACAGTCATTCTTCACTGTGATTCAGATTCCAAACCAAACAATTGATTCTCCTGTTTGTTTATGCTGTTTCAACTTTTGCCCATGTATGTGACACTTATTTCCACATTGGGTAAAGAGTATAGCTGGTAGAAAAGGGGTGTGGTCTCCCCTGTGTGTTCATTTTTCAATAAGGATTACACTTCATAAGTGTTCTTTAGACATTTTGAAGGATACTTGTTTTATATCATTCACACTAGCTCTTCCATATATAGCATTCCAGCTATATATGTGTGAGAAGAGGCAGTGTACCATATCGGAAGTTATTATTTTCCCATATATATTTCTGATAGGTACTTACCTCTTTACACTTCTCAACCTTCCTCCCCACTGCAAAATGGTTCTTTTCCTTTCTGTTTAATCTCAAAGTGATAGTTCAGTAGAATTGATTAGTGGGAGTCATATGCATCAGGAAGTTGAGTAGCACTCTAACTGGTGGGGGGTTGACACATAGTGATTTACATGTGATGTGCAGTTTAACCACATTGATTGTGGGTTATGTGGGAGTTCAAGGCTTGTGGCATGTGTACAAGTTTTAGCATATAGAGGACAGCACTGAATGAAAATAGCCATACCCTTGAGTGGAGGTAAGTACCTATCAGAAATGTATTTTCAGTATGGGAATATAATAACTTTAATTGAGAATGGATTTTTTCAATTTGATTTTAGTGCTAAACATTTACCTTAGAATAAAAGATGCTATAATACCAGTGTTTATTCTGAAAATTAATACTTACTGTATAACTAATAACAGCCTACAAGAAAGCTTTATATCTAATATCTGTACTTTTCATCATTCTTTTTATGTGCAAAAATTAACTTAAAGTACTATTCCTTGTACAATCTGAATATGTTATGACATTTGGCAATCAGTGATCGAATTAAAGTGAACTTTGTTGATGACACTTAGTAACTTAACAGAAGCATGTCACAGCAGTGTAATGGCAAACAGAGGAACATTCAAGACTTGGAAATTAATTGATGTTTAGAGACTAGAAAAACATAATGAGAAAAATATCTAATAAGATACAATTAACCAAACTCAAGCAAAATTAAAATGTTGTTTCTGTACTCATTACTGATTTTGAGATGACTATTAGTTTGATCTTTTAAACTAATTGGCGTGGGTAAGTACAAGAGTAGTGTTCAGGTTTTGAACTTTCTTTAAACTAATTGGCATGGGTAAGTACAAGAGTAGTGTTCAGGTTTTGAACTTTCTTTAAACTAGTTGGCATGGGTTGCTGTAATAGTAGTACTCAATTTTTGAACTTTCTCTAAATTAGTGATGGCCATTGGACAGTGCTAACACAATGTGATTTCTGCCCAGTGCTCTGAATGTCAAAGTGAAGAAATTCAACCAAGTGTGAGTAAACGGTTGGAGAATAGAATTTATTTCTCCAAGCCTGTTCCCGTGGCTGTGGTTTCACTAGATAGTAGGAAGGGACAGTGGGAATCTTGTTAATCCATTCATGCACATCACTAAAAATGTGACAAGGCATTTGGCTACCTAAAGAGAGTCATAATTACTCCTGCCACTTACTTGTACTTGGATGAATTTCTTCACTTTGACATTCAAAGCACTGGGCAGAAATCATATTACCTCAGCACCATCCAACAGCCATTGCATTGCTTTGTTTTAATTAGACAGTCAGATTCCCCCTGTCCATGCCAGTTCTGAGTCAGCTGTTAGTTGATGGCCAAAACGGTTGTGCCAGGTGGGATCCGGCATGTCACATAGCTGAGGCCTTTCTTGTTAGTACAAGAGTAGTGCTTAGGTTTTGAAGTTTCTTTGAACTAGTTGGCATAAATTGCTGCAAGAGTAGTACTCAGGTTTTGAACTTTCTTTTAGTTGGTATGAACTGCTGTAAAAGTATTGCTCAAATCTTGACCTTTCTTTAAACTAGTTAGTAGAAGTTTGAAGAAGTAATGCTTAAGTCATGAGGTTTCTTTAATTTTTAATAATGTTATCAAGTAATTGCTAGAACTAGCTAAACTTCCATACTAGCAGGGCTACCAACAGCCATCCTGGACCCTAAGGAAAAACTAGTGTGCTCCCCCTTTCTAAGTAGTTATTGGAATGATGTCATGTACAGGCACGAGTGATTGAAGAAGAATTTAATGTTTACTTAAATGTTCAACATTGATTTGTTACATTTTGATTTTGCTACTGTCATGGACTCCTAATAGGCAGTGGTATGCACAGTAATACTTCAGTCCTTTTGTTTTCTAAGTTGTTTTTTTAATTGCTAATTTTGCTGTTTGGCTGTAATCAAGAATTTAACTGAACATATCTTATTTTTATGCCATTTGTTGGATTATTTTGTTCTTTTTTGATTCTCAAATATTCTTTGTAGTTGATATTTGCTAAATGAAAATATTTTTGTGCATTTTTAATAACATGATATTTGTAAACAATATTTGTTTGTTAGTAAGTTTTGCATGTTTGAGAGAAGTACTTGGAGAAAAACTTGCAACTTCCATGTTATTCTCTCCCCAAGAATTATATCACTTGTAATATTTTTTTTTTGTATTTCTTTGGACAATGTGTGAATAGTTGTTGTTTGAATTGCAATAATAGTTTTTCATTGATGTGTGTATGTGTTATTTTCAGGATTGTGAAAGTGTTTAGTTATGGTTTAAAAAAGTAGTATTTTGTATTTGTTGTTTATTTGGGATGGTTATGTCTTCCAGCAAACTGAAAAATGTTATTCTTTTTATGTTTGTTTTTATACCCATTTTTCTAACTCTCCCACAGATAGAATTGCACTATTTTGTATAGCAACATGTTCACAGTAATACTGTGCGTTATAACACTTCTGTTATACTTATTAAAGTTTTAATATATGAACTACAGTTGTTTTGAGATATCATAAGTTTGAAAACTTCAATAAAAATTTTGTTAGGTAGTTTCAGTTTTTCATTTCCTGTTTTGTAAGCCGTTGTGCATACAAAACATCAGGTTTCTAAAATTTTATATATATATATATATATATATGTGTGTGTGTGTGTGTGTGTGCATAGACACTTGTTTTTGGTTTTTTATCAATTTTAACAAATATTAGGTTTATATAACTATTGAGATATGTTGTGTTTTTCTTGTTTTTAGTGTTCTGTAAATATTTTGAAACATAGGTTGTAAATAAAAAGGTTTTAGTTTTTTTTTGGACATTTTGCTGTGTTTTAGAATATGTTTATTTTCAGGTTACCCTTTTGTTGTGCTTACTTGTGTAACATTTTAATCACGTATGTTTTTATTTTACATGAACATTTTATAATTTGAATTTTTGTGTATTTCTTTCCTACCCATCTGTAGTCGTATTTAAAATAATGTGATAATTTTATGCTGTATAGTTTTTTAGTTTTTTATGCCTTTTTTAGTTTCTCTTACTGTTGATACGTTTCTGTTTTTCACATTTTTTATTGTTTGCATTTAGTTAAGGATTTTCACTACTAATCTACGTGTTTTTTGTAATGTTTTTTTGTTTGTTTTTTGCTATTCTGTTTGATCAGTTTGTCATTTGACATAATTTTATATTTTGTAGGATTGTTTTCTGAAATGTTTTCAAACAGACTGTGTATAATAACTTTGTGTTTTTTTTATGGGGGCTGTTTTTATGGAAACATTTGTCCATGTGTAAATATGTTTATTTTTATATTCTTTCTGTTATAATTTCCAGGTTGAATTTTTTGTCTATACATATCTTTGAATATTGTAGCCCCTTAGTGGCTAATTCTTAGAATTGAGTAGTTGTTATCACTATGGGTAAATTTCTTATGACATACAATTTAATATTAATAAATACATGAGTTAAACATATGTTACACATGTTAAAAATGGTTCTTTATAGTTAACCCTTTTTTACGTATATTACTATTATAAATTTATTATTTACCCAGTTCCTTTTAACAATATTAGTTGTTTCTGTTTCTGAATGTTTTACATAATTAGCCTTAAATGTGATCTGAAATGTTTAATTTTAGTGATTTATTTTAAATCTTATTACTTGTGTGTAAAATTCTCTTTAAAAAAAACAGTTTTTGGATTTAAACTTTGATTTCCTGCTGGCATTATTTCCATTATTTAACATGGCTGACATGTTGTGGTCAAGAACTCATTGCTTAATTGTTCTTCAATGAACATTAGCATGGGACTTTTACTAGTCTACATCACATACCATGGTAGTTATTCAGTTTAAGGCATTGTTTGCATATTTGTGTTTCATTTGGCATTTTGAAAGCTTTTTCTTCTTTTATAATGAAACATTACTATTAATGATGGTGTTTTTAATAGATATTGTAGGATAAACGGAGGGAGGTTAGTATTAAGACCGTGAATATTTACAATGGTGTAATATCTGCTGAAAGACATTGAACGATACTGTTAAACTTTAATATGCTACAACTGTTTTGACAGTTAATGAATTTTAATTGTGGCATTGTTCTCATATTTCATAATTAAATTAGATTTTGAGGGAATTTTTTTATCGAACATATATAGTACATGTAGGAAGGCTATTTAATAAGTACTTATGGTAAGGTCGAGGCAATTGATTACACAGGCCTGCAATGGTTTTATTGGTTTAAAATTTTTACATGTTTTACAGCATATTCTGTACACTGAATCAGAAAATATCCATTTTTTTTCTTGTTATTTACAGATTTTTCACAAAACGTCAAATGTACTTTTACATAAGTGAATTATTTTCTTGGAAATTGGGTCACATTTTGTTATTTTAAATTGTTGACAACCACCGGTTATAGATTTATTTAGATCAGATGTGACGTAAGAGTCTTATTTATTGTTATAGAACCCACAAAAAACACACCAGTAATATATAAACTGTTAACAGACTACATGATTTGTCATTTCTGGATAGCATTTGCTTTAGTGTGCACTTTGACATTATGTTTTTCTTTTCAACATTAGTTATTTGTTGTTATATCAAAAAGAGGTTGTTCAAATGACCTAAATGTATTCTGTTATATTTATGGTAAATTTGTTTTAAAGAAACAAAGAAAAAACATTACAGAATTCATCAAAAAAGTGAATTACTCATATTTTGCAATAAAACTTAGGGACTAAGACAGATCCCAGGCTCCACAGTAAGTTTAAGACCTGTTGCACATGGACCTGATGTACCTGTACCTATTCCACCACAGGCTCTTGATACAGTTTCAACTGATGTCACTAGATATCATGATAGAGATTGTTTTCAACCTGAAATGTCTGGTGAACTATAACTTTTCACACAAGGTGAACTTAATGATTTGGTGAGAGATTTAGGCCTTTTAAAGGATGCATTAGAAATTTTGGGGCCCAGATTTTGGGCTAAGAACTTTCTCCAAGGACATTATTTTACAAAAGTCATGAGAAAAAGCATGTACCACACTCTTTGCAAAATGTTTCACTGGTTTATTGCAACTGTCCTGCTGGATTGATACCAATGCTTGGAGCTGCAGTCTGTGGGCCAAGTGAGTGGTGATTATTTATTGGTTCCTTAAAAAGAAGTCTCAGGCATGTTCATCTTCACAATGATAACATATATGTATCTGTTCCTACTGCTGATTTGGTTCACTTGAAGGAAGCCTATGAAAATCTTGAACTTACTTCTTAATAAGGTTAAATACAAAAAACATGGTTGGCTACCTTGTGGAAACTTAAAAGTTCTTTGTATGATGTTGGGTCAACAGTCTTGGTATACAAAGTTCCCATGTTTTTTTGTATGAATAGAACAGCAAAGCATAAAATCAGTACTGGATAAAGAAGCAATGGCCACATAGAATCAACTTGATACCAGGATTGAAAATACTGAATGTGAAAGTTTCTCTGACACAGAGAAAGTTCTATTACTTCCACTGTACATAAAACTGGGCTTTATGAAGTAGCTTTAAAGGTCTTAGACAAAGATGGCAACTTTTTCAAGTATCTATGTGGGTAATTCCAAGCTTTTAAAGAAGGGATTTGTTTTTGGCCTCAGCTTAGGAACTTGACTTAGCATGAACATTTGGAAAGAACAATGAAGAAAGTTGAAAAAGAAGCATGGTTTACCTTTAAGGACGTTATTGACAAATTTTTAATAAACAACAAGGACACAAATTACAAAAATATTGTCAGTAACATGCTCTATAAATTTGAAGAGTTGAGTTGTAATATGAGCTTGAAAGTTCATTTCTTGTGCTCACATATTGACCTTTTCTCTAAAAATATTGGTGCCATCAGTGAAGAGCCAGGAAAATAGATTTCAGGAAGACATCAGGAAAGTGGAGAGGAGGTATCAGGAAAAGTGGAACATCAACATTATGGCTGATTACTATTGGTCATTGAAATGAGATGCTCTAGATACAATACATAAAAGAAATATCATAACATGTAGTTTTGAGAGTAAAAGAGAGATTTCACAAACAGAATCAGGATGAAGGAAGATACATATCCATTTGACATCAATGTTCTTCCCCTCTCTTCAGTTTGTTTGTAATTTTGTTGACAAACATAATAATAAAAAATGCTCATTCAGGTAAATGAAATAATAATTTGATCCATGTGAGAGTTTTTTTCTTCCTGATTTGTAAAAAAAATCCTTATTGGATAGAAAAAATGAATATAATTTTCAAAAGTTGTATATCTGAATTATGAAAAATCCATTATTAAAATCAAAATAACATTTGTATCTCAGAATGTCAAGTATGGATACTAACACTTTTATTGATAAGCAGAGAACATTTTGACCTTCCTAGGTTGTCTCCAGGTTAACTTTTATTATAATTTTATATAAGTACTTTTCTATTCATGGCTTTCTTACTCAAAAATCATTTTAATGTTGAGTTTCCTTTCTCTAGGCGTCATGAAGCAGTAAAATTTGATGTGACATTTATTGAGAGGAATGCCAGGAAGTTCAATGAACCAAGTAGTCAGATTGTAAAACAAGCTAGCATTGTTACAGAACTTTTACTTCAATTTATTAAGTAAGTACTAGTATTAGTACATTTTGAAATATGTTGCTGAAATAATTGGTTACTTAATTTTTGAATAGATAATGTTTAAAAAAAATGGAAACAAATTTAAATTGTCCTGTAAGAGCACAAAGAATTCTGTATTGTGTGTATAAGTAATATAAATTTCAATTTTATTTTAGCTAAAGCACTTAATCATACATTGTATTGATTATTATTTAATGGTTTAAATGTACAAGTTGTTCTTCACCAGAATGTTGCATCAGAATATTTGGTGTATAATTCTTGTTTCCAAGTTTTCAGTGAATCTCATTATGTAATCTCAATAGATGTAAAGAATTCAAAATCAAGATTAAGTTTTTGTAAAGTTTCCCATTTTCTTGATATATAATTATTGAATTCTATTTAATTTTTAACAGATAAAGAAAACGTATGTGATAACTGATGTATCAGAGTATTTATCTTTTTATTTTATCCATGATAAATGTCTTTACTTTTTTTAATTGGTTATTAATCTTTCATTTTTTTACATTATTCTGGTCCTTCTTTGTTTGTTTCAGCACTACGGATTGTGTGGATCCCATGCAGTTATATCAAAAAATAATGGAAACGCAACAGTTGCACACGTTCTTTTCAGAGAGTGATCTTGATGTCACCGTATCAGACAGTGAAGCTGAAGATGAAGTAGAAGAAGATGAAAGTGCAGAAGTAAATGATCAAAGAAAGAGAAAAAAGGTGTGCATTGAATGTAACTCGGTCATAACAAAACAGACCTAAGTTGACATGAACTGTCCTGAATCTTTTACCAAACAAAAAACAATACAGCATAATATATCATAGAGGCAAATGTACCATTAAAGAAAGAAAACATTTATTAATTATTGTAACTTGTTCAATTTTTAGCATAATATTTAACTAAACAGACACTGTAAAGTTACCTTATACATTAATATTATAAAACACAACTTCTTTGTCAGTTACCTTGTTCTTAGAGTATTTGCTCAACCAGATGCTTATACTTCAACATTTTTTACTAGAAAATGTAACATACATATGAAACATAAAGTAAAATATCATTTAACCTTGGTTTCTGTTTGACCAAATGCTGCTTATGTTATTGAGATATTAGATTCAGGTTATTCTTAAAGGTGCTAAATTCTTTTCAATTGAACATCATTAGACAATTACTATTTATCAAAATGCTAATATTCTTATTTGATTTTATTTCAGATAATATGTACTTTTCATTTATTTAAAGAAACTTGCATTATTCGGCATGTCACCAGGCTTAGAAACAGTACAGATCAGAACATTCTGCACCTAATGTAGACATCACCTCAAAAAATGGTCTGGTTATTGGTTTTTAATTGCAGTGTAATTTTAATCAATTAATTATTGCATTTATAATGTGATACTGGTGCCTTTAAAATTTTTCAATTATCTTATATCTTCTTATTCATTTAAGGGTTGGAATATGGAATAATGAACAGTTTTCACAGTGAAATGTTTTCTCTTTAAAATTACAATTTTCACCAGAACAGAAAATATTATGAATTTTATTTCTTTAGAGTTTAGGAAAGAAACCAAGCAAACGAAAACGACTACAGTCTCGAGAATATACTTCTAACTCTTGGAAACAACAGTGTCTTGAGCTGTTAGAACTTATATTTGAATGTGAAGATTCTACTCCTTTCAGGCAGCCAGTTGATCAGTCAGAATATCCAGTAAGTTTGTGGGATATTTAAAAAAAATGCTTAAATGTTATTTGAAAGACAAAATAAGAGAGGTATAAGTAGTAAGTTAAAAGATGCTCATATATTGATGACTTACTGGCAACTTGGCTAATTATTAGTTAACTGTTATTTTATTTTGTTAATGTTTGAAACACTCAAGTTCACTGTATGAGACTGTTGAAATTTGTTTCACATAATCTTTTGATATATATGTAATTTTTAACATCAAATCTAATGAACAAGGAGAAGTTATAAACCATAAGTATTTTACTGTATAACTCTACAAATAGATCTTTAGTAGGGCATCTTGATATTCTGCATACACTTTACTGCTAGAAGCTACCACCAAGAAGCACTAAATTTAAAGAAATCTTTTATTAAAGCAGTCTGTTTGTATCTTTTTAAATGAAGTAATGAAATGCTTCATTTATTGTTTATTGGAATCCTTTTTGCTGAACATGTCTTCCATTAATTTTTTTAATACATATTAACTAGCAGTTAGAAAATTAAACAAAAAAAAAGTGTGAAATTATTCTAATAGAGTTAACATCTAAAATATTTTTGAAAGTATTATTTGGAAAGTGTTTATCATAGATTTTATTAATGATTTATTTTAAACAGGCGGGTAATATATGGTAGAAGGCATCCCAGACTTTGGACTATTTTTGTTTTTTTAATTTCTCTTAATTATCTATTATTCAGATTAAAAGTGGGTAGAAATGCTGTTTTAATTCTTACTATCGTCTACCTCACATCACTACTAAATAGGATTTTTGTTCAATATCAGTACTTGTAAGATGGGTTTGTGATTTTATTTGCATTACAAAAATCAGCATCTGTAATTTAGTTATTTTAATATATTTGCAGTCTAGTATCATACTGATCACAAATATTAGACCTGTTTGTTCCATATTGCTTCACCAGCTTTCAGCATTTAACACTTTAACAAGTGAGATAATTTATGTTGCAAAGATTTATGAATATAACTTTATAATATGACCCTAGGATAACTATTTTAGTAATTCTGATTACCACATTGAAGATAATGAATGCTGAAAAGAAGATCAATATTTTTACTTAAGAACTTATTCTGTAGAAATACTACTGCACAAGCTGTCTGAAAGTCACTCATCAATGACACATCACTTTTTTCACAGCTTTCATTATAAAAACAGTCATTTTTTTTTGTATTCTTACTTAAACCCTTCATAACATCTTTTCTACCTTTTGAAAATGCATAAAATGGTTACAATTGTTGTAATGACAAAGAAAATATACAAGATTTTGGCCGAATAAAGTAAAACAAAATAGCAGGATAGGTTACACTCAATATAAGTTCATTCTATTTGAAAAACAAAATTTATAGCCTATACTTTAATACCTGTGTTGATTCTTATTAACGTTGAAGCTTACAGCCTTGTTCCTTACACTTGTTTGACAGCCTGTAAAAGTATAAGAAATAAACGTATATGAAAATAAGTGTAAGAAACAAGGCTGGGAGCTTGAATATTAATACGAACTGGTTTAAGTATTAAGGCCAGACCACAGATTTTCTTTTCTTGTAAGAACTTTGGCCATATGAAAATATTTATGTTATGAGAGGGCATTTAATAATTTTCTTTTTATTTGTAGCTCCCTGTGGCTCAGCAATAAGTCTGAAGTCTTATAACACTGAAAACTGAGTTTTGGAACCTGTGTCCTTTGTGTTTAAAAACAAACTTTTTATTTGTTAATAATATTCTCTTTTGAATAAAAAATATTTTAATCATCTGTCTTTTCATTTTAATAAAGATAATAAGTTCATTAAACTTATGGCAGATTTTACCGTCTCAGACTTTTTTTGTATCTATATGATTTAATTTCTTTGGGATGTTAAAGAATATTATAGCTTTGTTTATAAACAATTCAACATGATTGTACAGCATTTTATCAAGCTGGATGATATGGTTTGCCAAAAATCTACATTGAAGTTGTGATGAAATAGAATAATATAACTGATTTTTTTTTCAAGAAATAAATTTATTTTGTTTTAATAGAAATATGTAAATCAGAAAGTCTGATATAATAAGATAAATCTCATATAAATGATTTTACAGAATACTTTATTTCCCAAATAGTATCAATGTATATTGAAGAAAAATCAACCGATTCATATAATATTTACAACACTTGTTTAAAGTAAAAAGCTGGGCCTAATCTTTCTGATTTAACATACAAAGGATTATGTACAAATTTTGTCTTATTTCATGTGCACATATTACTTTGTTAATCACAAAAAATGTTGAAATCCAATATATTTTTTGAATGAGCCATGTCATTTGTGTTATAATTATGTTCATTAACTCTTATAGCAGTAACTGATGTTTTCCTTTTATATGCTGTTGTCCATACCAATTTTTTGTAGTGTTTTTATAAAACTTTCTTTAATATGTTACATGTTGTCATAATGATTATTTATAGCAGTGGAACACATCTTCCTTATTTCTAAATACATCCTGTGATTATATACAGTATCAGAACTTGATGTCAGTCCCTGAGGTCTTTAGATTTAATATTACACATAAATTTATTTAACAAGCTGTAAGAATTAATTATATCTCAGTACTTTAATATTATTGTTTTCACTTGCTTTACTCATACTCAGCTAATCTATAAAATCTGAAAATGTATTCTGTGAATGCACATGAAAACAAAGGTAACATTTTGACTAAAACCAAAATATGTCTTGAGAAAACAAATAACTTATTTCTCTTAGTTTTACAGTCTATACAAAAACAAAAAATATAGTAATACATACAACAGTCTCTCTCTATGCAAGCACTATCCATGAGACTGAGAGACATTCTTGTACGAACAACGATGTTGTCTCAGACATAATTTTTACTAACAACAAGAGAATATGTTATGTCCCTGGTGACTCATCCAGTCCCATGAATAACCAACTTTAAGGAAACAAAGTAGGTCTCCTAATTGATGTTTTATATTAAGATAAACACTCAGCATATACAAATTTTGACATTTTTTAGTAATTGTGGATGCAGGAAATAATTGTAGCTTTGCTTATACAGTGGCTCTGTTCATTGGCAGTACACGAGTCTTTTGTTTTGGTAGGCCAGAGGTTTTCAAACTTCTTTTGTGGTATCCCCTCCCCTCAAAGATATTTTAAGCTGTGATGACTTTCCCCACACTCGAACACAAAGTGAAGCAACTTATTATATATACTCTTAAAATATCTGTTACTGCAGTGTTTTTTTATAATCTTGTGACCTTTCTATGATAGTCTTGCAACTCTGTTTTGCATTGGGATCCCAGTGTGTGAAATGCTAAAGCATGCTATTCTGTCACATATGAGAATTGCATAGTCAAAAAGAATGGGTTTGTGCTCCTAAATAAAATAAAAAAAACTCTTTAACAACAGTCATACTCTCTCTTTTACTTTGTGTGTGTCTCTTTCCACTTCTGTTTCTTTGGCTTTTCTTTGAAACAGAAGTTGGCATCTTTCTCACTTGTTGCCTTGCTTCAATCATCTTTATTCATTCTTAGGCTTACTGAAATTTCATTCTCATTCATGTCTCATTTAATCCCAACACTCTACTGGCATTTCCACTCTTCTTCATGCTGGCTACTAGAAACATTAGTGTTCTCCTTATTGCTTGTTCTTCTCCTCCTCTCTTCACATGACTGAACCAACTCAGTCTTGCATCTTTTATCTTTTCCTCTATTTTACAGACTGCTACCATTTCCTTATTTGTTTTTTTCTTTTTCAAGAACATTTCCAACAGCCATCTCAGCAGTCTTATTTCTGTTCTTATCAGTAAGCCTTCTTTTCTTTTTTTCAGTGCCCTTGGTAACCTTTTGTCACAGATGACTGTGGCTACTTCTTTCCATTTTCTTCAATTCATCTGGACCCTATCTCTCACAGCTTTCTGGTGTTTTCCTTAACTCAAGATTGTACTTGTCAATTATCTAAAGTTTTCTGTCTATTCCAATACATTCCTTCTTCTCCCTTTTTAGTATCTCCAAGTTTCCATACAAAGTTTTAATTGCCATTTTCTCTACAACTGCAATTGTTCTCTTAAATCCTTTCTTACTTTTTATATAGACTATTCATGAATATTCATCCTTCTTCATCTGCCATTCTACAAAGGATTCTTTCTTTTTCATGATGGTTTGTTATACTTTTTTTTTTTTTTGCTCCATCACCGTGCTTTCTTCTCTCTAGGTCCTTATTCTTTTGTTTGCCACAAATATTTTCTGCCTCTTGAATCAAACATTTTTTAGTACCTCCCAGTGTCACTTTCCACAAGTAATTTACAATATTTTTGAGTTGGTGAGACTTATGCAATGTGAGAACTGGTTTATCTGAGGAACCTAAGCCTTTTCAAACCTCTTAACCCACTGCCTCTGTTTTCCACACCATTTTTGGTTTTTCAATATATATTACAGTCTAAAAGGGGTACTTATTTGTTTTAGAAGTATGTGAGTATCCATTTTAAGTATTCGTAAGTTAACTGGCCATTGAGTCTGCTGCACAAGTTTGTTAGGAATTATATCATTTTTACTGAATAGTGTCTGTTTTTTATTTATTTTTGTATCACTAGTATTTATAAATAACTTGCTTGCTTTTTTTCTAAGAGCAGTTCATTTTTTTTCTTATAGGATTATAGAGATATCATTGACCATCCTGTAGATCTCAGCACAGTCAAAGAACGCTTGCAAACAGGACATTACAACACTCCTGTGCAGTTTTGTAAAGATATGAGACTCATTTTTCAAAACTCGAGAAACTATAATACTAACAAAAGATCAAGGGTGAGATTTTTATTGTCATTATACAAGTAATCTTTTTTTTAGTAGAAACAGTTCAGTGAAAGGTAAATGTTTATTAAGAAGGCAAATTGAATTTATGTTTTAAATTTACAGATTTGCACTTTTTGTTTGTTTATCAAATTTTAAATCTTATATTTTCTTTTAACAGTAATTATTGGAATACATAAAAGCATGTTTTCATCAGTGGGGTACAGATCCATATGCTATGGCTACATAATGTGAACTATGCAGAAAATTTCATTAGTTATATATTGTGTTCAATTTTTTCCAGGTACTTTTTTCAGTGTCTTTTTAACTTCATTTTGAAACATGAAATTTAATGCAATTAAAGAATTTATATATAGATAACTAATAATGGAACTGTTGAAAAGTCTTACATTGTTAAATCAAAGAAACAACACTAATTTACTTTTTTTTTCTCTTTTTACTTCAATGTTTTTCATGGCAAGTAGATATAACAACTTGCATTAGGTCATGCATCGGTAACAAATTCATATGTGCCTAATACTACAAAAAAAATTAATGTTTATTTGTTTTTGAATTTTGCACAAGCTACATGAGGGCTATCTGCACTATCTATCCCTAATTTAGCAGTGTAAGACTAGAGGGAATGCAGCTAGTTATCACCACCCACTGCCAACTCTTGGGCTACTTTTTTACCAACAAATAGTGGGATTGACCGTCACATTATAATGTCCCCACAACTGAAAGGGCGAGCATGTTTGGTGCGATGTGGTTTAATATTTGTAAATGCTATAATATTTTATTGAAAATGAATACATAATGAGTGGTAAGTTTTTCATTGCATACAATTATTAATCCTTTATTGTGTATGGATGAGTTTTGTCCCATTACTGTAATTAGCATAAATATAAGGGTGCAGGTGATAAAGGATTAATAATATATTAATTACATGAACAAGAATTTGAAAGTTATATGGCTGTAACAAAATATTAGGATGTTATATTTGTCTCGTTATTAAACATTATTAACCAGAAAGAAAATGGAGCAAAGGAATCGGAATGACTATTTCAATTGTTGTAGATTGAACTCACAAATTATTGCACTGATAATAAAACTTTAACAAATACTGGTTTTTGAGCTTTCTTTTGTATCAACTCTAGTTACTACAGTGACAAATGAATAGTGTTTGCAGATTTCATAAGCATTAGCATTATAAAAGCAACCAAAACTTTCATACCTTCAATGCACATAACAACAGTCTGCTAACAGAACAAACAAAAACAATAACCAACCCACTTTTTTTATTGGACAGCATCTAGCCATATATTCCAATTGATATATATCTATAACAGCAACTATTATGATTTGTTTTTTGTTATTTTCACATTCACTTTATTTTATGAGTACCATTCAAGTAGTAAACTTACCAGTGACTTTAGATTTGTCTTTGTTTTGAGGGTGGCATTCTAACACAGATATATGGAATTCTTTTTCTTGTGATTTTTCAGAAAAATGTTCTTGGCTAGATTGGTTTCACTTTGATATTTTCTCATAAAACTAACATGGCTGTCTTAGCTTCTGAATGGGGTAGCTATCAATATTATTTCTGATTCACTAATATTTTATTCAGTCTTACATAAGCAACCCCATCTGATTTGAATACAAATGATTAAAGGACTACAATCTCTATGATGTTCTTTTTTCATTTTACCCTCATTACAAATATACTGGACTGTGTTACATTAAATCTGCAAAATGTATAAAAAAAGAAAAATCAGATATTGAATAGTATGATCATAATGGCATGATGCGTGATTAAAAATCAGAATGAATTCATCAAAGTAGAGACATTTGGCATCTCTGATCATGTTAAAATACTTGTGTTGGATAATTTCAGCAACTGGATTCTATTACACTACACATGCATAATGTAAAAATTCTTATGTTGTGTATTTGTAAGTGAGTTGAGAGGAACTATATGAAATTAAAGTTTTACATTTAATTAAATTATTATGTTGGACAATTGTAATGAAATAAGTAGTTTATTATTTTGTGGACAACATGTAATCATGTATGTCAGCTGCAGATATCTTTATAATATTAAACATAAATGTTTGAACAACATGAAAGGTTTTAATTGGGTATTTGTATATCAGTTAGAATTATTTCCTGAAGTCACATTGAGCAAATATCAGATATTATTTAATTTCAGTTTGTGCATTTTTCATTATAAAAATTTTGAAGACAATTTTTAATTAGTTAATTTTTTTTATGTTTTACTAGATCTATGGAATGACAATTCGTTTGTCAGCAATGTTTGAAGAACACATCAGGGCAATCACAAGTGACTGGAGGTCAGCAGTAAAATATGAAGAAAAGATGCGTAATAATAAGTATGCTAGTAATCGTAGAAGGCCCTTACCACTAGCAATTGCTGATTGGCTCAGCCTGCCAGCAAATCATCCTGCTTTGAGAGCTGCCTCATCATCAAGCCAACAAGAACCCCTAACTGCCAGAACTAGTCATTATCGAGGGTCTGGATCTTTGGATGAAGCAGGACCCAGTTCTTCAAATGGAGGAGAAATTTGTAAGTAGAAATGATATTATGCATGCAAGAAGACTAACAGATGGCATGAAAGAGAGAATTGTAATTTTCAAGACATAATAAAAAAGTAAATAAAATGCAGTAGGTATATTTTTAGTATTTCTGACAAAACCTCTGCTAGAAATAAAATTACTTTGATATAAAGTAATTTCCCATAAATACTCAGATGCTTGGTAGTGAAGGGAAATTAGCTTGGATTTTTTTAACATCAATCCTGTTTTTTTTAATTAATAAGAGTACGTTGATAGAATTACAAGCTACAATAACTTAGATCTACATGAGTATGCACGTTTTCATTTTTTTAAATGTAATTGTTATGGTGCATCAAACCAAAGCTCAATAAAAACAATGGCATCACCTATTATGTTAAAATTATTATATTTCTAATATGTTTTAGAAAGAAGTGTGCTCTAACTGAATGTTTTCACATTATGGTGCACCAGGTAATTAGAAAATGCTCAAAGTTTTATTTTACAAACTTCTTTGAAAGGTTGATCACACTGCACAACAATTTTTTTGTAAAGTTTTTGCTGATTGTGACAGGTACCTGTTTGGTATGCACAAATATAGTTTTGGTTTTGCTTCATCACGTAGGAACTCTGAGAAATAGACAGTTAACTCTTTACCGGCAATAACGTATTTAATTGCATTTATGTTTCTAACACACGAATAAGTTCAACTTAATTAAAAGTGTTTTGCTCCTGATTTTCGTTTGTATTCAATGTCTGGTGCATCACATTGCAGTGTCCAACAGTAATCAGCAAGCATTGACGGATTCCAATTGCCCTTGTATCTTTTTTCCATTGTAGCAAAACTGAAGATTTCGATGAAACAGTATGTGATGGACAAATTTGGATGGGATTTTCGTGATCAGCAGCCAAAAATCTATAAGGAACACCCAACAGTGTTCAAGAAGCAAAAACTTTGTTGTGCAGTGTAATTTTGTAAAATTGTTGTGAATTTTCTAAAGATAAAAGATAAACATAATCATTACAACCCTATTTTTAAAATGGTTTATTCATTGATATTACAACTTTTTCTTTTTTATATTTCAGTTATTTTTACTTATAATACCTGTAGCTACAGTACTTAATAATGAACATGAACATGTTTTTTGTTTTTCAACTTTTCGATAGCTTCTAAGAGAAAGAAGGGAATCCTTAGCTCAAGAGAGAATGAAAAGAAGTTTAATGAAAACAATAGGGTGACTTCCTTTTCCAAGTCACGAGTGGTAACTAAAACGACCCATAAGAGACATTTAGGTATGTTTTGGTCACTATAATTCTTCTTATTAATATTACATTATTTTTATATTTTGACCATAAAACTTTGCTGATGGCTATTTTAATTTCATTCCCACTCTAGATTGGGCTAAAAAAACTTCAAGTTCATACCAATTATTACCAATTGAGTATGGAGACAACAGCTTCTAAATGTTTTATCTTCATAAATATATAATTTGAACACTTCTGAAAGTAGCTTTTAACTACCATTAAAGGTGAAGGATAAAATAAAACTTTTTGTATTAATTTGTGAAATTTAGTTAGTGATACATTACAAATGATACTTATATAAAAAAAACCTTTTTAGGTATAATTTATATGAAAGTTCTAAGTAAAACATAATTATGTAACTACTTCTGTTTGCAACTTGAAGTTTGGGAAAAGCTTTTACTGCTTTTAAAAAATTCAGAATCATTTAAAGCCTAAAATAGGAATCTTAATTGGATTAATACATTCAACAGTGCATATGTATATTGTAAGAGAAGGTAATAACTGTGATATAAAGATAGTCTTTTGAATGGGATGATATAATTATTAAACATATTATGGTAACCAAGCCACTTAGAGTTAGTGTTATTTTAAACCAATTATAGTCTTTGTTGTTAATCTTCACAAAGAGCAAATGGAAAATACTGAGTAAATGCTGTGGTCACAAATAATCAGTAAATGTTTATTCATAAAGAAGAAAAATTTGAGAAATACAGTGCTGAAATATTCAAAAAATCACAAATAGAATTTAAATTAAAAATCAAAATACTACTTCTAGTTGAAACTGAACTAACTTAAAGTCATCTTAAGGTAGCACATACATCAACCCTGTTTTTTTAAAATATCTTATGAATATATCTTGATGTGAAATCTGACAGAAAAAAAAAAAAGCTAGTCTTTCTTCTGGTTCAGCTATTCCTGAAATCCAATGATAAATAAGGGGTGACATTTAAATTTAATAAAAGAAAATGAGAATGACTTCACAATTTATATAAGGTAATGTTAACTGTCTTTAAGCTACCTGCTGGATTTGTGGTGTTAATGGTGTAATATTACATTGAACACATATATATTGCTTTATAATGATTTTATAGTCATCAAAATGTGAAATGTGAAGGTGTTACTGTATCATTTTTAAAATTTTTAATAATAATTTATTTTGCAGAATTAAAATTTTTATAATTCACAACTGGTTGACATCAGACAAATCAAGAAATTCTGTTATAGATATGTCACAATTTTTTTCACAGTACTTGACATAAGTATCCTTATTATATTGATAAGAAACATGACAGAAACTAGTGCTTGATGATCATTCAGTTAAGTATAAACTTAAAGAGTGAAACATGGCTTTTTTGTTAGCTACAGTGTACTATACAAAACATGCATATAAGAATGATAAAGGACAAAACAGCTTAATACCAAAGTTAATTGTTTTCTTGGACATCTTGTCAAATGGCATTTTACTGTTACTAGATGACTCCTTTTGAGCCATGTTGAAATGGTGGAAGCAAGGTGTGTTTGGAGCAGAATAAAAAAGAAAACGTTCTTAGACAATGTGTGCGAACATGTGTTTGCATTCTTTGCTCTCTTTGGTGAACAATATATTACAATGCATCAAGTAAACTAGTCCAACATTGGTATGCTCTAGTAATGGAATATGGCAACATTGCTTCACACTTGAATTGATAGTACAGTAACTGGTGAATGCTACACCTGATAAAGTAATTCAACAATATTTTAACACTCTAGTAATGAAATAAAATGACATTGTTTCAAATTGCTCTAGTATCAAAACAAAGCCACATTGTTTGATACATGGATAGTAACTGGAGAATGCTCTAATATGAAACAACACAGAGCAATGCAATGAGCACTATACACAGTTTTAATTGGTTTATAGTTGTTATGCAGAAAATTTATGTGAAATTATAGTTCACTCTGTATCTATTTAATGCTTCTAGTATGTCTGTGATGCTATTCTCTCAGAGCTAGTATTATTTTCACGGCCTTGTATAGTTGCTTATGACCCCAGAATACATGTACTCATGTCAAAAGAATTTGGACATCCAGTAAAATAAGAAGTTCCTTTTGATGACTGTTAAAAAATAGTACAGTGTTATCCTTGACCTGACTAATGTTATCACTCTGCAAAGCATGCTGTGAACTACATTCCAATTGTTTATTTTTCTGTTGTTTTCAAATACATAGCCAGGTGATGATTTCTGGATTTCTGTCATATATTGTTGAACCAACTGTCCTTCCAGATGTGCACGTCCTTAAGACCTGGTAACTGGGCAAACCATTGTAAGACACTAATGTTATCACTTTAAATACAAGTCATTGTTTGTGACATTTATCACTGAGCTAGAGCTGAACGTCAGTCTGCTGATCAAAACATTTTATAATATCCAAAGGAACATCTTCATATATGATCTCCTGATATCTACAGCTCCTAGACATCTTGTAGTTAGGTTGCATGTCTAATACACAGAATGCAGCAACTTCATAACACCTTCAACAAAACCCTTCACAGTTGGCATTAACCATGAAGTCTTATGCACATCATATCTTAAACCTAATATTGTAACATATGTATATTACATGTTCTAATGAAACAAAAGTGAAAATGGGAAGTAACTGTCATATGTTGATAACAAAACTTTGTTGAAAGGGTTTCAGTAAAGAAAACTATGGTGATAACATTTTAAGATTTTTCTCTCATCAGAACTGGTTGTGCTTTGTATTTGGTGAGAATGTGTAATGTTGGTTGTGATTGGTTGGTGATACTGAAGCCATACTGATTGATTAAGTTTTAGATCTTCATTGGTTGATGAGGCAATTTTTATTTTTGATTTGATTGAGAGTTGTATACGTGTGTTCCTGGGTTTTGATCAGTGATACCAGTATGTGTTTCATTTCTTATTATTTGAAAGATACTCCAATTAAAATTATTAACCTTTATAGCTTTCCTCAGAAAAATCCCATAATTAATTAAATCACAACAGTTTTTGTATTTTCAAACTGTCCATTCACCATTAGATGTATTAGTAATAGAATTTTACCCAGAGAAGTTATTAGAAATTAAAGCATCTCTTTTTTTGGATATTTGTTGTTTCTGGATTTTTATTCTACAAATTTAGTTTTTATTGTATGACTAATCAAATTTTTATTCTTACTTAATAAACTTTTATGAAAGGATTTTCCAGTAATTAAACTTGTCATTACAATTTGGTGCCAGAGACTGGTAATATCGTATTGATAATGCCACATTTTCTTTTTTTAGTCCAACTTTTATTGTATTATATTTAATATTTTTTTACTTTCTATGATGCATTTTGGCTTTTGTAAAATAAATACACTTTGGAAGTTTTAAAAGACTTGCTCAATCTTGTTTGGAAACAAATGTTTGCCCTCTTAGCTCAGGCCCATCTCTAGTGCATTGAAATATCTCCAAACAGATCCTTGAAGTCTAATGAACTCCTAAAATAAATCACATTCTTTTTTTTTTTCTTTTTTCAAAATATTAATGTTTTTTCTTGCTTTAAGTTTTAGGTCACCTACATGTAAAACAAGTAGTTAGTTTTAAATGCTACAAACAGTCTCAGTTTTGCTTTTTTCATATTATCAGATTTAGGGTAACTTATAAGATGCTTTTTCATGAAAAGCTTGAGATAAATATAAATTTTTTTTTTTTTTTGTTTTATATACTTCATCCTAAAGCTAAAATGAATTTTTAATGGAAAATAAAGTTATATTTTATTTTGGATTTTCTTAATTTACATTCTGTTTTTGTACTCAGGCATACACATGAGTAATGGGTTTGTAAAGAAAAGTCGATCACTTAGATCATCGACTGCCACAAACAGAAGAGAGAATTCTATGGTGGGACCATATCAGCAGAAGGCATCCAGTGGTGGTGGTGGTGACAGTAATCAGTCTGATGATGAAATAATGTCTGCATCTAATAGGAAACTAAAAAACAAGAAGAACATTAATTTACAATCAAATAATGATCACAGGCATAAGCAAAGGTTTATAGGAAGGTCTTCCAAGCAGAACAGTGGTGAAAGTGACTTGACTGATGTAGTTCATATGAAACATATGAGGTGGAAACCAACAAAACGTAAATCTGGGATGCGTGAATGTTCTAATCTTACAATAGAAATGAACACAGGATATGGAATGAAACCTAATTATTCTGCATTCAAAAGCAGGTTTTTTAAGAAAGAGGAAGTATTTTTCTGATTCAAAGCCTGGTGCAGATATAAATACATACCAGAATAAGTTTTCAAAAAGATGTTCAAAGAGAAGAACTAGCACTGTATTTGATGAAGCTACCCAAAGTGGAGAAGAAAATTATGGTGAAGTAATTCTAAAAAGAAATAAAAATATGCAAAAGAAAGTAAGAAATTTTAATAATTTTTTGAAAACAGAACAATGCGAAAAAATGACATCTCTAGAAGAAGAAGAATGTGAAGGTAAAAAGCCAAGAAGCCAAAAAAGAGTTTATTGCAAAAAACAGAAAAATAAAAAACTAGTAAAAACAGAAAAGTTGAATGAAACAATCATAACAGAAATTGCTTTTAGAACTGAAAAAAGAAGAAATGTTAGAAAATCTAGTAGGCAGAGAATTCCTCTAGGAAAATATTCAACAAGGAAAAAATGAGGGTAGCTCACTGTTTAGAAATAAACTAAGAAGCTCAAGATCTCAAAACTCTACAAGTAAATACACCTTTTCTGAAGATTTAAATGATAAAGACAGTAGTAATAATAATGAGTCTACTTCAAACAGTTCCAAGCCCAGTGGAAGTTCTGGTAACTGTAGTGGAAGTTTAGATTGTAGGTCTGATTCTAAAACAAGTTATGAATATCAGAAACTTACAACCTTTAAAGATTTTGCTAATGCAAGCAAAAATGATATCAGACGATCTTCACGAACTGCCACACGTAACAGCACCAAAGCTACAAGAAGTGCCTTAACCTCTAATCAGTCTGTAGAAACGCCATCTAGACGTTCACAACGAATGTGTAATAAAACAGTGGACTATCAAGAAGAGACTGATCAGGATTACCTAAGTAGTCCATCTGATGAAAGTGAACCATCTCAGCTGCAAGAAACTCTATCAGAGACCACCCATTGTCGTATGCATAAACTTACCAGTCACATCAGGCCACTGGTCGCAGAGTAAGGCGAACTCTTGTCTATAAGAGCAAATAACAAATTGTTCATCTGTGATTAAACCAATTCATTTTAATTATCCTTCTTCATTGATATTGCTACTCCATTTCTGGTCAAGTTCCACTAAAAAAATTTTTGAGATATGAAGTGAGTGGTGAAGTTATGACTGCATGATTCCTATAAGGTTATACTGCAAATGTACAATTTTTTTCCATTCCTTCCAACCTGAAAAGGTTTTAATTAAATATTATAAATCTGTTCTGTCTTAGAGTGCAAAAGAACAGAACTGTAAAAAGACTGGACTCATGTTAGAGAACTTGTAACTGTTTAGAATTTTTTTTAGTAAAATAATCAGTACTTGGAATACTTATTAATGATTTTGTATAATTTGTATTGTGCTGAAGTCATCATTGTAAAATAATAGTTTCTTTTGATCTATGTATCTGGATAAAGTAAGTGTATTTACAAGTTTGGGTGTTTTGAAACCTGGATAAGAAATATTAAAATATCTTATATGTTAAAGTACCTTATGTTTTATATAAGACTTCTTAAAAAGTCCTGAAAATTTGAGTTTCTTCGTGTTATATGTTAGTATCAATTATGTTACTCTCATTGCCCTGCTCATTGGCAGTAAGAAACCAAAAGAGCAATCCCATGATGCACTACAAATGTGATTCCTTTCTTTTTCTTTTTTGTTTTCAATAGTTTCACAGCATTTTTCAACAAATGATGATATTGCTGCAAATAATAAAACCTGATGGTATGAATTTCTTTATTTACTGTGTTCTAATGCAATTCATGAAGGTTTAAGTTAGATTTAAAAAATATATATACACATTAAACAGTGATCTGTAAGAAAACTTCATATGTGGATTTAATGATGTTTGTTCCAGAATAAGAAAATATTTTACAAGTAGTTATACAGATTTAAATCCATCAAGATTGATATGTTGGTTACCACATTCACTGCTAATAATACTGTGGTCTAGCTTTTAAAAAGCCTTTAGGAAAGTTTTGAATGTTATGTTCTTACATGTTACACTTGAGGGTTAAAACTAGACTACCAGTCATGTAGAATGTGCCTTCCATATGTTTGTGAATGTATTCTGCATGAATTTATTACTATTTTGGCCACAGTTTAAAATTACTGTTTCACTA
Organism: Tachypleus tridentatus; assembly: GCF_004210375.1. Lineage (NCBI taxonomy): Eukaryota > Metazoa > Arthropoda > Merostomata > Xiphosura > Limulidae > Tachypleus > Tachypleus tridentatus. The sequence continues at coordinate 129,458,649 of NC_134832.1, read as the reverse complement.
ACAGGTGATCATTTAGAGGATTTTATGTGCTTTTGGAAACTGTATTTTAGGAGCCTGTTAGTGTAATTCCTGGTAGAAAACATAATATATACTTATTGAGTAATGTTTTTTTTTTTATCAAATTATTACAAGGTTTTTCTTCAAAATATAAAGGATTATAATTTTTTTCCAAAGCTATAAATTACCTTGTATGTAAAAAATTTAGTTACTTTATGTGTGGGATATTTTGGAACTTGCTTGTGCATGTGTAAACAAAACTTCAATACTGAAGGGCCTGTTATTATATATTATTCAGTATTATATAATACTGAATATTACATCAGTATTAATGAATGCATTTCATTAAGACTGCTTGTTGTAATTCAAACTGGAGTATAATGGTATGGTTTGTATTATGTAATTTATGCAGCCACTATTGAGCATTATGAAATGTATGAATTAGAAACTAATGCAAGAGCTCTTTGACAGCAGTGGTATCTGCACTGATGTCATTATAACCTTTTTAGAGTTCCTGTTGTTAAAGAAAAAACAGGTAGTTTAAACATGCTGTAGGGTCTGTGGTGTGTTAATGATATAGATTGCAAGAGACAGCTGAAAGTTTAAGCTGTAAGTATGATTTTACTCAGAAATGTAATTTGATGTTGATTAATATGTTTTCCAAACCTCTACTGATAAGTTTTGTCTGTCAGTTTTAATACCAAGTGATCTATTATATCATAAAAATTATCAAAACCCAGAGTAATTGATGTGTGATTTCTATTTTACTGAATGATACTGTTTTGTATGTTAAGAAATGTGTCATATGAATAAGAGTTGTATAGTAATATGTGTATTCTTGTAAACCAGGAGGGACTTAGAAGTAACCAAATGCAATTCTTCAATCAAACAGGAAAATTGACTACACGTACTTGTGCACTATTATATAACTTCAGTTTTTTCTAATTTGTTTCTGAAAGTATTTTTGAAAGGAAACTGTGCACTCTTTGTTAACATATGTTTCTGCTGTTTTAGTGCTTATATGTGTATATGACTAATTGTATATTCCTATCTAGTATCAATATACCAAAGTTAAAAATTTGAAGTTATTTCTTTTGTGACGCTTCAAATTAATTATAGCATAGTGCATTAACAAGTGTATATATAGGTTTAGGAAAGATATGTTCACCACTTTTTCATTATTAACCAAAACCACAAGGTTAAAATAATTTAATTTCCAGTAAAGGGTAATGCAATTCGTAAAATTTTACAGCTAGTTCACAAAAAATTTATGAACGTAAATGTTTTTTAAAAAGTCTAATTCTTTATGTTTTGGCGTTTTAAGTCAGACCACCTATAGTAATAATATGTGAATTTTTTCTTCCAATTTATCAGTATAACTCTCGATTTTAATTTTATTAAGATACGGATTATTTATTACTTATAAGACTGACTACGTGGGAACTTCACTATGTTGTTTGAACTTTTTAAATGTTGTTTTAAGAAACTCTACTGCTGGTGGACTGTTGGAATATATCTATTGTATTTTCTTATAAGTAGTGCGTCACTGATACATTAAAGCATTTTTTTAACATGACTGGGGTTATGACAAGAAAACATTGTTTTTTAGGTATAACACTAGAAAATGTGATAGTGGTATCTTGTGTTGATTACGTCTAAAATAATCTTAAAAATGAAACAAATGTGTAAAATAAAACATACAAAAACATAGTTTGCCCAACCTCAAGGTTAAAGAAACGCGTTATTATTCTAACCTGTAGAATTTTGGGTATTAACGTAAATCAATAAAAATAAATATGACCAGTTTATTGAACGTTTTAATATTTTGCTTATATTTATGCGCTGTAAATATTACAAGTTGTAAATAAAACTTCGCATTCATATAAGGCATAGCAAATTATAGGAGTAAGAAGTCTGCAAAACAGAAAACCATATTATTGGCACTGAAAATGTACTTGTATTAAATATGTTTTCTAAGAAACTTGAAATTTCGCAGTTATTATATTAGTACCACTCTGGTACCAAAATAGACAGTTTTATCATGACATTATTTTTCTCCAATAGTGCCATCGGTAGATGATAAATTTAATGAAAATAATCTTAACTAGGCTCTGGTTACTGTTATGACAGAAAATTGAAATTATATACTTGTTTTCGAGTAAAAACCATGAAGCTTCTAATGGAAGTGTTTCATCGGCAAGTTTTGTTAATTTAACGATAAATTTCAGGGTTCGATACCAGCCGTGGACACAGAACATATAGCTCACAGTGTATCTTTGTTTTTTTAATTTATTTAATGAAAGTTTTCTCGATAGGTGCTCTCTATCGTCATTTTTTATTTTAAAAAATGTTAAAGCAGTTGAAGCTATTAGACATTTCCTGATGCTTTTCAGTCAGCTACGTTTATAGTAAAATAGTATAAGGCTGTAAAGTTACTACTCTTGTTTCTGTTTGACTTATTTAATGATTAAAACACAAACTCGGAGTTTTGTTTTCTGTTTTCATGTACATTTTCATTTGTGAGAGTTGGAAAAGTTTATCGGAAGTAAATATTATTAAATGTTCTTTATAGATTTGTTCTTAAATATTGTGGTAATATTTTGCAAACTATTTAAGAAGTTTTACGTTCGTTAATAAATAATTATATATCTGCACTAATTTGAAGTATTGGAAAGAAACAAAATTAAAGTGCGTCATTTTCAATGTGAATTACAGAAATAAACAGGAAATGGCAATGTATATATGGTTTAATTGTTGTAAAAGGTTTACAAATGTGTGTAATATTATTTTCAGGTAATAGATAGTACGTGCGTATTTTATGCATTTCTATTAGAATGTTGGAAATTTATTAAGCACTACGTATTTGAAGAGCAAATTGTACCAAATTTTAAAAAAATAATTTGGGACGTTTTTAGTATCACTGAGCATTTGAAATTTCTGTTTATGTTATCAATGTATCGTAAGTATAATAATTACCACACCCCCACACGCTTACCAACCACAGAAATTAACGTAAAACATAATTTAAATTTAATTAATGATTAAATTCAGGTTATTTATAAAACAGGTGATTTGTTGAAATGTTTTACTTAAGTGTCAAAACGTTGCCAAGACTTAATGTTCTCACTTACGATGAGGCCAACCTAAGGTCTTTTCATATCAGTTATACAGGGTGGCCCGTAAGTCCCTACCCATCCATATGTTATTATGTTATATTCAATTACACGTGTATTATAAATTTATTTCTTTTTTTCAGAAAAATATGACCGATGTAAGCCTATTTACACTTGAAGAGCGTATTGTGACAAGTTCGTGGGTACATGAGCGCAAGAATACTGGTAACAGCACACAGATACACTGGATACATAAGATATATGGATGGGTAGGGATTTACAGGCCACCCTGTATTTGTAGCATTAAAAAGACCGTCCCAGTGGGAAAAATAAGTAAATCTAATTAGGGGATGCAATATTATAAGATGTGTTTATGCAAGTTTAAACCTAAAGATATAGTTCGCTCATTTATTTTTTATTATCGTTCAAAGCCATATCTTTTATCAATAAAATTTAAAACATTTCCTTTATAATTATGCCTAAAATTGTTTTCTGAGTTAATTCTATAATTTAATTATTATGATTGTTAGAAGGCTTTAAAAGTGAAGTGTAACTTTTAAAATTGAAATTAAATGTGTTTTGGGGAAGGTGGTGCTTACGTTTAAATAGATACATATTAATTAAATAAAAAGCAAATCCTCCGATGAATCAGAGATATGTTTTTCGACTTCAAATGTGAAAAACAGAAGTCTCAATTCCTCATGACGAAAAACAGAAGGCCCATTGTGTAGTTTAGCGCTAAAATAACACAAATGATTAATGGATGATATATTAATCCTCCATCTTCGCGCGCAGAATGGAAAGGTTTTAATCGTGTGCAAAATACATTATTAATACTAAACATTGAAACTAGCAGATGTTGTTCAGTAATGCTGGTTCTTTTGCCGAAATGTTTGAAATTTGAAAATAAATCTTTTAGAGAACGTTTAATAAAAGAAATATATATGTGATGAATAAAAGAGTAAAAAGTTAATGATACATTTGTAACCCACCTTTTTAAACTATGAATTAAACTACCTGAGATCGTATTAACATTAAAACAATTTTCGCACAACTTACTATGAAACTTATTACATATTTTAAAACTATGCCGATTATTTTAGGCTAATTCTAAAGATGCTCTATTTGTTAAATACGGTAATTAAAAAACTTAATCAGTCATGGAAAAAGTACTAAAATAAAATATACGAAACTTATGTTTAATGTCTTATAACGCTAAAGTATGGTTTCGATACCCGCAAAAGGGTACTTGCTTTTCCAGGAAAATGAGAAACATAATTCTTTCTTTGTTCATTCAGCATATGTATATGAATTTACAAGTTTTAAAATTAATTTCACAAATACGCTATTTCTAACACTTAATTTTCAATTCTTATAAAAGTATCCAAGTTTGCCAGCAATTATACTTAAAATCTCTCGATACATACTTTGTAGCTAAATATTGAAAAACTTTGCTATTATAGCAGCTTCTCAGATATTGGGCATGACAATTCTCATTCAGGTCGTCAAAAAGATGGATACGGTTTTGCCAACATCCCCTGAGTCCTGACACAGTATGATCGGAATCAACCTGTCAGGGATGTCGAGAGGTAGGTGGGGTCCAGGGGACTGTTATGTCCCGAGCCACTTTTTGAAGTCTTCATAAATTCGTGGTACATTCATGAGTATATGAAACTTTTTTTTCTGGTGGGCGGAAGCCAAATGTTTTGAGAATTTACAATTTTGAGGCAAAGCGATTTCCCGCAGTACTGCAATATTTTCTTAAGTATATTATGAAAATAAGAATGCATTATTGTTTATCCCATATTTCCCCGTACCCCAGGAATGTAGCCCGACCCCTCCTCTCGTCAGGCCTGCAACCTGTTGCCACTAACACCGACAGGCCTGGCATAGGCCGGTGGTTAAGGCACTCTAATCGTAATCTGGGGGTCGCGGGTTCGAATCTCCATCACACCAAACATGCTCGTCCCTTGAGCTGTGGGAGCGTTATAATGCGATGGTCAACCCAACTTTTAGTGAAAGAGTAACCCAAGAGTTGGCGGTGGGTGGTGATGACTAGCTGCTTTCCCTCTACTCTTACACTGCTAAATTAGAGATGGCTAGCGCAGATAGCCCTCGTGTAGCTTTGCGCGAAATTCAAAACAAACAAGCAAAATAGCGATAGCACACTGTTTGAGAGTCTACATATATATATACACACATAAAGAGAGAGAATATATAACTTCAAATTTACAGTATGGCCTAAATTAGCCTGACAGATATTAATTAAACCCATCAAATCTGACTTTTAGAGCTTTATTCTCTTGACCGGAATGATGAAACTTTGAAGACGCGTCCATCATTCCTTGATTTTGACTTTGCCCCACCCTTCTGGAAAATTTCTACAGACGTCTAAGGAGGTCCTGTGGGCCAAACATATCCCACTGTGTAGCTTTGCATTTAACAACAAATACTACCTAAGTAATTCTCCCATGTAGTATTTGTTGAAAGTATGTGAATACAACGCGTCATGTTTTAATAAATCTTTTATATTATCTCTTTAAAATTTATTAGAGATGTATATTATTCAAAGCTCAATGCCAGTAGTCTAGGAACCCTTGAAAAACGCATATGATTCCGGTTTAAACAAATAATTTTATTTTCTGGGATTTTATTAACCGCTATTTCAAGACAATGTTTCATTCTTTCAGCCTACTTTATAAATGTTGAATGCTGTTACCACAAACACGCTGAAAATTTCTGCCAGCAGTTTCATTTTGCTGACAAAATATGGAAAAATTTACTGAAGTTTATGTAATTCACTGATGTTTCTAGAACACGTATGACGAAAGAATAAACTATCGTTATCGTAATTCTGACACGTCAGTATGCGTACTTTATGCATAAACTTTGTTTTGTATACATTCATCGTTTTTTTACCGGCACTGTAATGAAGTATGAGGAAACTGTAATAGATTATGTAAACAACAATTAGGTTCTCGCCGTATTACAGACGAAAAGATCTTAAATATTTAATTTTAAGATATAATATGTTTCAGTTATGTAACTTACAAATTTAGTGCATAAATAAAACTGTATTTCTAAAAGTAGTCATGAAAGGAACAGTCGTGGATTTATTACATTATTGACATACTTAGTGCAGGAAAATTTTGAAATGTATCAGTTTGATTTTTTTAAAATAAAGAATGAGTGTTCATAGATAGAACAAATCTATAGGGTTTTGATGAGGTTGTATTCCTGGTTCATATCTGTACTTGACCTTGTGATTATAGCACTCGACTCGCAATCTGAAGGTTTCGGGTTCAAATCCTCAGAGTTAGCGGTGAGTGGTGATGACTAGCTGCCTTCCCTCTAGTCTTACACTGCTAAATTAGGAACGGCTAGCGCAGATAGCCCTCGTGTAGCTATGCGCGAAATTCAAAACAAATCAGTCAAATCCTCAGGCATGTTTGCTATTTTAGCTGCGTGTGTATATCATAATGTTATTGTCAGTATCAATATTCGTTGGTAAGGGTAGCCCAAGAGTTGGCGGTGGGTCATATTGACTACCTCCTCTCTAGCACATATAACTCAAAAAGTTTTGCATGCAACTGAAAACAAACATCTCTACTTATATTTATTTAATTAATTGTCAGACAGCCTAGAATAATAGCAATGATTTGCTCTTATGAAACATATCAATAAGTGTTGCCTATTGCAAATGACGTCATGATTCGTATACTACAGCTTGAGTAGGGGTCTCGTTGACAGTCGATAACATCAAAAAAATATAGAATTTCACCTTTGTCAGCTAAGGAACCGTATAAAGCAAAATATGAATGGCAGTGTTTAATATCAATAATCTGGAGATAGCAAGAGTGGGGAAAAATTCAAATTGAAAAGTACTGACATCTAGAATGTGTGTGTGTTTCTTTTTCCTATAGCAAAGCCACACCGGGCTATCCGACATATAGAATATTTAATTGACACTAACTGACAATAAGACCTTTCGCTACATATATATATTTACTTTAATATCAATGTTTGTTTTAGTTGAATATATATTGAGAAATGCACGTAACTTATGTTCTTAGATGCGTATTGCGAAAGTCCCGCCTATTCTCTAAATTTGTAGAAGATTCTCAAATGTAAGAATCAACGATATGTTTTACATTGTCACCAAGTGAACTTTCGAAAACATCGCCTTAAAATTTATAAATCACTACACGCGGGAAGATAGTATTGTGTTGTTGGTTTGCTACAGTTAGTATACTATAAGCCTCAGAAACAAAAAGTGTGATAAACGCTTATTAATCGAAAAACCTACAGCCATTTGACCAGGGAAAGTTTATAGATTTCGAACATTAGAAACCGTTTAGTTACCTAATATTATATAATTTGATAGATCGACTGTGGGCCCGACGTGATTATGACGCTTGACTCATAATCTAATAGGCGCAAGTTCAAATCCCTATCCCACCAAACATGCTCACCCTTTCAGCCATGTCAGCGTTATAACGTGACTATCAATCCCACTATTCATTGGTAAAAGAATAATCCAAGAGTTGGCAGTGGGTGGTGATGACTAAAGTGGAAATAAATTTTGTTCTTGGACAAATATTTATGGTTATGCAAGCACTACCTGCATTGTTTCCATTGATTCACTTGTAGTTAGGGTGGTACTTTCATCTCAAAAGGATGCTATTGCTTGAGGATTATATAACTGTTACATGATATAGCAACGTTTACCATGACTGTCCTTTGTCGGAAGTGACATAGTTTCATGATGGCTGGAAATTATCATGCCGCCATTAAACTACCAGAGCATATTGGGCTATTATGAACATGAGTTTTATATATGAAAATATAAATGAAAACTTTCATTAGTTGCTCAGATACACTTGTTAAACACTGTTATTTATGAGATAGAAGTAGAAATTACTTTTCTATTGAACCATCAAGTGTAGTGAGGATACATTTAACTTTCTGTAATATTATATGAAGTGTAAGAATATATACATTTATTTTGACACAAAACCATTGTTAATGTGTTGTGGACATGCAGTTTGTTTGAACTGCAAAGTTTATTCTGTAGTGATGTGCGTAAATACTCTTTATCCTGTTTTCATCTCACCTATGTATGTGTGATACGTTACCTACCTCTATTTTAAACTGGGCTAAGAGGAATATGAGTTTTATACGTGAAAATATAAATGAAGACTTGTATTAGATGTTCAAACATACTTGTTAGAATTTGTTATTTATGAGGTGTAATTTATCACAAAAGACTAAGCTAAAATAATTATCCGAAACTTAATCTTTCTTCTGAAAGCTGATTTGTATAATTTGTAAGTGGAAATATGATACATTTTACTGAAACATTTTTTTTCAAAATCTTTGTGAGGAAAATAACATGACGTGGTATTTAGGGACAACAAGGGACCAATTGGTCCATCTGAGTTGCTCGATCTTCTAAACTAAATCTATTAAATAAATCAATATATTAAAAGCTCGCCCTTATCATTCATATAGTTATCAAGCTTTCTCTTAAACTCACAGCATACAAAAGCAATCCATTCAAAGGCCAACCACCCAGTTAAAATAACTGCCTTAGTTTAAGATGACCTCTACCCTGCCAAAATTTATATTTGTGTCCCCTAGTCCTACCATTCTCACTATTAAATATGAAAAACCATGAAACATTAATAAAATCAATTCTCTTAACAATCTTAAATACCTTAACCAAAACCCTCTAACTCTTCTTTTTTTCAAGAGAAAGCAATTTCAGAGATTTTAATCTCTCCTCATATGAAAGCCCTCATTCCAGGTGCCATTCTAGTAGCCCTCCTCTTTTCAACAATTCAATGCCTTTTCTAACGTAAGGACGAAAGACTGAACACAATACTTCAAACATAGCCTAACCAGTTATCTATACAGTGAAATTATAACCTCTTTAATTATACTTGTATTCAATATTCTTCAAGACAAAATATAAAATACTCTTTATTCTACCATTAGCAACAGCACACTGCTTGGATGGCTTAATAGACTGATCAACTACAACATCAAGATCCTTTTCTTTCACAAACCTGTTGAGGTTATCCCTATCCAAATTATATTTATATTTCAAATTATGACAAGTTACGTGCATTATCTTGTATGTATTATAATTAAAACCCATCTGCCATTTATATGGCCGACTTACAGAATGATATAAATCCTTTCATAAACCAGCAGCATTTTTCTCACCGCCAGTAACATCCAATACATTAATATCATCATCAAATTTAATGGACCATTCCTTCATCTATGTCATTGCTGCAAATCAAAAAGAGCAAAAGTTCCATTATTTACTACATTTTTTACATTAATCCAGTTTAAATAAACTCTGTATGTAATAACTTTCTGCTTTCTTCCATTCGGCCCTCTTCTATCCAATTAGCTAAAATATCTCCAAAACCTATAAATATAGTTTTGTGCAAACATTTTTTTTATGTGGCACACTGTTAAATGGTTTCTGAAAATATCTAATATACCAATTCTACTATCTTACCATCATCTACAAAAACCTTAACCTTTTTCAAAGAATCTCAAAGGATTTGTAAAGCAAGATTTTTCTGAGTGAAACCATGTTGACTCTCCAATATAATTATAAACTTTGTTAAATGACTTTGCGAAGCATCTTTTATCATACTTTCCAAAACTTTGTATATGACCGATGTAAAACTGATAGGCTATAATTACTTGGACAATTTTTATCTCCTCTCTTGAAAATAAGAATGATATAAGCCAACTCCAATTCTCTGGAATCTGGCTTGCTAAAAATGGTACCAAGCGGTTCACATATCCAATTTGTAACCTCCTTCAAAACCCTTGGGAAAATATTATTTGGCCCAGAAGCTTAATCTTTTCTTGAACATTCCAATTTTTTTTACCAAGTTCAGAATTAATGTGATCATCTTGTTTCCATCTATCAACTGTTAAAAATGAGAAATATTGCTTAATTTTTTTCATCCGAAATGTAAAATAGTCGATAAACAAGTTTTTATAAGCCTACAACCTGAAATCTCACATGCATTGAATATGAATGTGAACAGATATTACTGCTAGTGTCACAAAACAATTATGTTTGACTATAATGCAGATGGATGAATCATTTATTCGTTTATTTATAGTGACATATTTTTAGTGCAGTAAATTAAAACATCTCGTGACAAATTCGGTGTTTGATTTCATATAATGTTACACAAATGAAAAATATAAACTAACTGAGATAAACAAACAATAATATTAACATAATATAAAAAGTTTTTGAAAGCTGATACACTATTTTATAAGTTAAGATTTGTATACTATATTAGTTGTGAACGTTTTATTAAACGTTTCAGTATGCCTGTCAAGTTTGTGGTTTTACATTGTTACCGTAAAATATACTTTACAAATAATAAACAGTAAATATGCTGCATTTATAAAAGGTGAAAGAATGATCACCTGATTTATAATTAAAGGTCTTTTCTTTTTTAATATTATGATCGTCAGTTCTCTTTCGGTTGTAAACTGTGCTAATTTGTTTTATTGATTGCTTAATAAGTTTAAGTGTTACAGTATAAATTAAGTTTAAAATATAAAAAGATAAAGAAATATAATTTCTGACTTGTCAAAAAATATATAATTGACCTTCTATTCTCCCAGTTTTAATAGGGAGTTGATTATTTGGCAACTTGACAACCGTTCTTAAAAATCAAAGTTAATCAGGGCTATTTGAGATGCACTTCGTGGACAGTATCAGTTTGAGTTAAAAATCTCCGCAAGATAATCGTTGCTTACGTTTAGGTTCATACATGTAGAAAGTTGATTTATAAGTCGTAATTCAAAACCACAAAGTTCTGAATTTTAATTGTATAGCGTGTTGTGTACTTCAAATGAATGTTCTACAGAAAACCGTAAAATGGTAAATGTTGCTATTTTAAAATGCTTCTATAATAATAAATTGATTGTTAAACAGTAATTCATTCATCTTTCACATTTAGTTGTAGCAGAATGATTTGCTACTGAGTTAGAAATATGAATGAAAACATAGCTGTAAGCAAAGAGGATTACCATAAGAATGTGTTTTAAACCAAACATTGAAGATTGTTGTATTTATGTATATATAAATACATACATATTGCATATTAGCATTTAATTCATTATTGTTTTATAGTGCTGATATAGTCGCCTATAAACAATTAATGTAATTAATAGTTTAAAAGCAATTTATTTATGTACATACTTATAAAGTGAAACAGAAAGTTTTATAATAAATCATTAAATATTATTTAGAGAGGCCCGTCATGGCCAGGTGGGTTAAGGCATTCGACTCATAATCTGAGGGTCGCGGTTCAAATCCCCGTCGCACCAAACATGCTCGCCCTTTTATCTGTGGGAACATTTTAATGTTACGTTGGTAAAAGAGTAGCCCAAGAGTTGGCTTCCTTGTCTTACACTGCTAAATTGGGAACGGCTAGCGCAGATAGCTCTCATGTAGCTTTGCGAGAAATTCAAAAAACAAACAATTATTTAGAAAAATAAATAATTATTTACGTGACCATGAAAAATCCGTCTTTTTCAGGAAGATAATTGCAAAAAGTAAATATGAAAGTGAAAATGATACTGCATAATGTTAAATGTATACTAAACTGATACTTAAATTATAAAAAACAGAGTCATCTGTAGAATAATAATGTGACTGTTTAATATTTATAAAACTGAAACATTAAGCATGAGAATATCCTTTCGAGACACATAATTTTAAAAATATGTAAAGTAGAATATTGGCTGTGCTATAATATTTGACTCGTTCAAATAGTGGATAAATATAGATAGTATGTATGATAAAAACTGACATGTAATACAGTACGCTAAAATAGTCTCGTTAAAATAATGGTTTTACTTGCAACTTTTTAAGACATGATTAAATCCAGAAGTGAGAATAACAATAACATAAGCACATGTTGAGACATCTCACAATGAGTTCACCATCCTATTGAACTATTCGTTTACAGAAACACTATTCGCTCTATCAATGCCAACCTCAGTAACACAATTTGATAAGGATTATCATCTGTCTATAGAACTTTAATAACACAATTCACCTTGTGAACCCATCTGCTTTGTAAGACACATGCAAGTAAGTTAAATATATAAATGAAAACTATAAACATATATTGAGATGAAATCTGTATGCAGTCTTATGGAACTATAGTAATACTGTTTGCCTTTGTAAAACACACGCAAACCATGAGTCTAAACAAACAGTACTCTTAGTAACATCATTTACCTATAGACCTTAGTAACACCATCTGCCTACAGAACCTTGACAACAGTATCTGCTCCTAGTAATGAGGGCCTGGCATGGCCTAGCGCGTTAAGGCGTGCGCTTCGTAATCCAAGGGTCGCGGGTTCGCGCCCGAGTCGCGCCAAACGTGTTCGCCCTCCCAGCCGTGGGGCGTTATAATGTGACGGTCAATCCCACTATTCGTTGATAAAAGAGTAGCCCAAGAGTTGGCGGTGGGTGGTGATGACTAGCTGCCTTCCCTCTAGTCTTACACTGCTAAATTAGGGACGGTTAGCACAGATAGCCCGCGAGTAGCTTTGTGCGAAATTCCAAAACAAACAAACAATCCTAGTAATGCGCCATCTTGTGTCTCCTCATGGAACTATGACTCCTAGCAACTTGCTTTTTTCTGAGTAAGACATGAACTAACATGTCACACGTCTTCTCCTAACAATGCATTATATGGCAGCATACAACTCCCATAGTCAGGTGTCATGATGACATGACAACTTCCGGCTCTTTGGTGCCACTTCGTGAAACTCTGACATCACTTTCGACACAGGAGAGTCACACTTATTACGTAATAGTTATGTAACCCTCAGATGACACCCTTCTGACAAAGGAGTACTACCATAATTACTGTAACTGGTGGCAATGCAATATACTGTTTCCGTATAAAAACTTTATAAGACCATTTGCGAAGGAAAACTGAGACAACTGTATGCAAGTGTCCATTCCACTGTCTCTGGATTCCTAGGGGCTGACGTTCAATTGTTTTTCTACAAATCTACAGCTCAAGTGTCCCATAAACTATACCAACAGGTTTTTCATGTATGTGGCCAGTATTTAAAGATACTCTTGTTGTTCGTTTTTTAAGGTTTAAACTACTCGATAGATGGTTTTGTTCTTTACTGTGTAAACCGATAGTAGAGTTCAACTACAATTGTGTCCCAGTAATTAAATTTCTCTTGAACTACAGCATTGGACCATCTAAAAGAGTAGCAGATATTGACCTGCTTGTGTTTGTACCCTGAGTTCTTATGCAAAAACTTGCTTGGTCAATTTAAGAAATGGTTCATATCTTCTTTCAGAGTGGACTGAAACTTTACTCATGTTAACTTGAGACAGTGAATTAAGTGGTTCTTGATTGGCATTTCAAAAGTAACTAAAATGGCAACATCACGAAATGAATAAATATTCCATGCTTTGCAGTTCTACTCCATTCTGTATATGCAATAATAATACTCCAATTTTACTATCACTGGCATTAGTATTCAACATTAACTCATAGCCCCGTTATGGATATACCAGCACTGAAGCTTTCACTAAAGTATCCTTTAATGATAGGAAAACGTTCTTACATTCCTTGCTTCATCTAAAATTAATATGAACTTTAGGGAAAACAGATAATGGAGTAGTAATATTGGAGAAGTTAGCCATAAATTGATATTAATATGACATAACACCAAGGAAACTGTGGAATTTTCACTTGGTCATAAGTTGAGGTCTGGCTCATACTATTAACGGATTCATTGGATTCATCTTTGCCAATAAAATGACTAAAATATCCTATCACCATATGCATTACATATTTTCATGGCTTCAACTTTAAACCAGTCCTTCATATGTTCTAAAATACCAAAACTATGTTTTCAATAACAGAGTCGAACATGTGACCAAACACCAACATATCATCGACGTAGGCCAAGTATTTTTCCTTTGTATATTATTCAGAGTAAGCTTTACATTAGCCTGTATAAACTGTCGGATGCATCACAAAGGCCAGGCCACATGGCATGACACAAAATTCGTACAAATCATCCAAACTACTAATTTTATGTCTGTTCCTATCATCCAGTTTGACTGTCAGTATTCAGATGTCAAGTAGGAAATGTTAAACAAACAGACTCCTTTTTATGAGTCCAAACAATCATTTGTTTACAGGTTATCACGTTTACCTATCTAAAAGTAAGACAGGCCTTAGCATACTTCCTTTTTTCTGGCAGTCACTACTGGAAAACTATACACTTTCTGAAGGCTATATGATAATATTTTTTAATATCTACTATATCTATATGTCGGCTATATTGTTCAAGGAAAGCCTATATGATGGCTGTTTAATTAGACGTGCTTTACATGTAGCTATTTGATGGCAGGTTATTTTTCTTTGACCCAATCAATCATTTGGTCCCATAAATACATTGACATGTTTAACAAATAAGTCACTAAACTTCTGTTGCTACACTGAGCTCGGTTTTCTTGCAAAATCCTTAACCAGCAACCTCAGTTATGTCAAAAACCATCCAAGTACTCTTGAACAACGTTTAATAAATGCATCACTAGTTATACCACTAATGTTTACCATTTCCAGCTTGCGTACTATGCTTGGAGCTAAATAACTACCGCTTATAATTGTGGAACAAAACCGAGGCATTATTTCGCCTTGGACAAAGTACCATCCGAGTAATGCTACTTGATTTCTGGGTAGAAAACAGTGAATTTAGTATATTGACTCTATCGCTGCATTACATAGCACCAGCACCAACCTACTAAACCTCATCAATAATAAATCAATGAACACCACTTGCATACGTGGCGGTACTGTGACTCCATTTATTACATGCATTTTTGCAATTGACTGTTATTGCTTTGACAAGTATCTGATGGCTTTCTCCTGGAAATGCGATTGACCTACTGCACAGACAAAAGAAGTTGATAATTTCTGCAGTACATTCACATCGAGGATATCAATGTCAGAACCATGGTCAGACATGACTACTTTCATTCTATGGCTGACACTATTAAGTCCATTACTATTTTAAAAAATAAAGTCAGTGTTAAATAGCTGGAGCGGTTCCTTTGCTTGGAGCACCTAACATATAGGAGGATAAACCAGTGTCTTTGCAACTTCTGTTTCAACCATGAACTCGATATCTCGCCCCTACATTTGCACTATCACATACCGCACACCAAATAGTAAGAGAGAGCTGGGCTTACTAGCAAATCTTTCACAACAACCTGTATGATGCATTCCTCGAAGTCAGTTGGCAGATAAAACGTAGTCCTGCTTGTTTACCTAAACTAGAGTAGCAGCAGTTGTTGTTTTTCTGTTCTTACTATACACTCAGGAAAAACCAATAGTCTTGCCTTGTACGGGGAACTCACTTTAACCTTATATGTCTCGACTAAGTAAAGTTGTGTCACCCCTGTTTGTTTTGTTCTTATACTTATAATGCTGAATTAAAAATGATTGCACAAAATCGGGCACTCATTTTATACATTATACTTTTGAGCTAGAAAAGATATATATAATTTTTTAAAACATATATAATGTTATAGGTCGTGAATTTCTGGACATTTTGTTGTGAAACACGGTTTTGAGAAAATATAAAACATTTCCTTTTGTTTTAGACCTGGTATGGCCAAGCGCGTAAGGCGTGCGACTCGTAATCCGCGGGTTCGCGCCCGCGTCGCGCTAAACATGCTCGCCCTCCCAGCCGTGGGGGTGTATAATGTGACTGTCAATCCCACTATTCGTTGGTAAAAGAGTAGCCCAAGAGTTGGCGGTGGGTGGTGATGACTAGCTGCCTTCCCTCTAGTCTTACACTGCTAAATTAGGGACGGCTAGCACAGATAGCCCTCGAGTAGCTTTGTGCGAAATTCCAAAACAAACAAACAAATCCTATTGTTTTAAAATTTCTGTTTTTTTATTATATGCCTAAAATCATGTAAATTTATTCCAGTAAAGTTGCATTTATAATAAAGTTATATTTATTGTGTCTGTTTTGTTCTAATAACAGCATAATCGATTTCTCGCCTGTTGATGGAAAATCTTGCTACAGAGAAAATAACTATTAAAACATGAAACAAAATAGCATTTCTTAAATATTATTGTTCAATTTTACGCATTATTAAATATTATTGTTCAATTAGCTTAGAATATATTATTTTCACCAGTTATTTATATTTGCTCCTTAGCTTTAACAACTGAAATAGTTATGTAGCAGCAAAAAACCAAGTTGTTTATCCTTAGTTTTATAAACCTTGCATTAGAATCTCCACTACGAGAACTTCTAGTACTCACTTTCAAAAGTCATACATTTTACCTTAATCAAGAGTTTCTTTCTTTACAATGTCGTAGAGATAATTTTTTTATTAAACACAAAACCAATCTTCTAAGTTTGACACCAAATAACCAGTTTTTATAAGAAATAAAAACACGTTCATACATTACATTATTTGCATGACCAATTTATCACTCTCATCTGTAATATCTATAAATAATCATTAAACACTTTTACATGTGTGAAATGGATGATACTTTAATTTAACAATTTCTTTTGCTATATTCAATGACCTCAGAAGTAATAGTTGTAAACTATTGAATTAATTTCGGCTCGTAGTCCGAAGGTCGCAGGTTCGAATCCCCGTCGTACCAAACATACTTGCCCTTTCAACCGTGGGGGCGTTATAATGTTACAGTCAATCCTATTATTCGTTGGTAAAAGAGTTGGCGGTGGGTGGTGATGACTACCTGCCTTCCCTCTAGCCTTACATAGCTAAATTAGGGATGCCTAGCGCAGATAGCCCTCGAGTAGCTTTGCACGAAATTCAAAAGAAACCAAACCATATTGTGTGTGTGTGTTTTCTTATAGCCAAGCCACCCCAGGCTATCTGCTGAGTCCACCGAGGGGAATCGAACCCCAGATTTTAACGTTGTAAATCCGTTGACTTACTCTCTGTACCATCGGGGTACAAAGTCATATTAAAAAGATTTGGTTTGGTTTGAGTTTCGCGCAAAGTTACATGAGGGCTGTCTGCGCTATCCGTCCCTAAATTTGCAGTGTAAGAATAGAGTGAAGACAGCTAATCATCACCATCTGTCGCCAAATCTCGGGCTACTCTTTTACCAACGAATAGTGGGATTGACTGTAACATTGATGCGCACCCACGGCTGAAAGGGCGCGCATGTTTGGTGTGACGAAGATTCGAACCTGCGACCCTCAGATTACGAGTCGAGTGCTATAACCACCTAGCCTGTTGAAAAGAAAATATTGGATATGTCTATTTGTAAGAGATGCCAGGGTCCAGGTAACTACAGGGTGTTCGAAAAGTCACTGTGCAGTTTTGTAATCAGCATTCATTCAATCTATTTCAAGCCAGTAGTTGATAGTGGTGTTTAGAAACAAAATAAGAAGGATCCAGGCTTGTATTGATGTCAACGGGGTCACTTTCAACATTGTTTATAATTGTCATTCATATTTACCTCCTGTATTCTATACTGAAACTTGTCTATTAATAAATATATAAGTGCACAGTAAGTTTCTGAACACCCTGTATAAACCTATACTTTAGAGCAGACATAAAAATTCTGAAAAAACTCTTTACAGGCAACAACCATTGGAATTTAGTAGAAACTAAAGTTTAAACATTTATTTTTTTGCAAATTACACCAAAATAAATGTTGCAAAGAAACAACATATCGATTCATACGTATTTCGAAGTAAAAAATATTGAAATATAGTTAGAAGACTACTTTTCCTTAAATTGTAAAATGTGATTTACATGCCCTTGATCATAGAGACTTAGTCGTAATAAGATTAAATAAAGTGTTCAGATTTCTAATGTGGTGCAGGCACTTGAGTGGGATGGTCTATCTGAAATATAACCACGGTAGCTACTTCTCCAGGCTTCTTCCTCTCCTGTGAATTATTCGAAGTTATTACTTCAAATTTCATTAGTACTGAAACTATCTCCGTCTTGAAGAGGTTGTTTCTCACATCCAAATAATGTCTTCTTGTCCAACCCCATGGTGAACTTGTCTACGAGAATATTTTGTAATCTTTTAAAGTTATTTCATGTTATTATCATGATTTTTTCTACAAATGATGCAGGTCATCTGTGTCAGATGTCAAGCACCCCTACTTCAGTTGGCTTAATTTCAGTTTTCAATCAGGTAGAACAGTTATTCTCACTCAGCTACAAATATGTTTCACTCCTAGTATTGATATTCAATGAATATAATTGAGGAATAGGCCATCCGAACTCAGCATTATGTGTTGCACTGCTTATTCCAGTCTAAGCGGTAGTTGGCTTGCAATGCTTCAATAAAGACTCGAAATCTTCTCTAGTCACACCCTTAAATCAAAGCGGCCAGATTTTATTTTTACCTCATTTACAAGGACCTATGATTTTATCAAAATAATTTTATCTGTGGCTTTTGGTCAATACCACGTTAAGAAAGAAAAAAAAGAGAAAGAAAAGAAAATGTGGCAGGTATTTTGGTTTAAGATCTAACTGGTCCCTAGCTGGGGCTACGGGTCAGAATCATCCGGGGCCGCTCAGAAATTAACTTTCTCTTCACCCTACTCTTGATTGGATATCAGGTTAAGCAACACAGCAAAAGAAAAAAAAACAAACGTGCGTGTTGACAGATTTAAATTACTTTTGGCTAAAAGCTGATTGATGCTCTATATACTACGAATATAATAAGGAAGCTGGTGGGTGTGCCACGTGTTAGGAGTTTCGGCCAAGGTAAAAAATTGTCTTGTTAGTGTGTTCTTTGTGGTGGCTGTTTGATAACATCTTATGGGTAAATTCTGGATTCTCAATATTGTAGTGTTTCTAATTTTTGCACGAGGTAATTGAACATGTTGCACGTGACCATGTATTCATATTCGATGAGAGGTCTAATATAAGTTTTGTAAACAGATGTAATGGTACTGGCCAAGTATCCTTTGTTGGTGCCTCCAATGCGTCTGAGGAACGTAATAAGTTGGCTGATAGATTTGCAAATTTTGCTAAAGTGATCCGTCCAACATAAAGGCAGATTGAAGAAATGTTACAGATTTAGTGAATTTTATATCGGTGTTTAGTAGGGTTAAGTTTGTTTGGATTAATTTCTTCTTTTTCTTTTTACAACGTCAGTGAAATATAATTGCCTGTTTTTTGTTAGGGTTTAAAGCTACACACTACTGATTACATCATTCGGTTATGTGATTCAGCAAAGTTTGAACTCTGCTAGCTGCAACCAATAGATCTCTTGATCTGCTCCAAACAACAGTGTTATCAACATATCGTGACACGCAAGTTTCGGAAATGGAACGTCGTTGACGTATATTACATACAAGAGTGGGCTGATAGCAAACCCTTGCGGTACGTCTGCCACCAGCTTGAATAAGCGAGAATGTGTAATCGTGCTCTGGCCTGTCTGTTGGTGAGAAAGCTTGAGATCCACTGAATAATTGTGTGTAGAATTTTGAGTTGATACAGTTTGAACAGGATTCGAATGCTTTTTCAACTTAACACCCAGGAATGCTGCAACTGTCATATGTTTGCGGTTAAATGGTTGAAAGTTTTTGTTAACCTAATTGGGTGATTGCTGGTTTGACTTTGACGCGGCCTGGCATGATCAGATGGGTTAAGGCGTTCGACTCATAATCTGAGGGTCGCAGGTTCGAATCCCCGTCACACCAAACATGCTCGCCCTTTCAGCCGTGGGGGCGTTTTAATTTCACGGTCAATTCCACTATTCGTTGGTAAAAGAGTAGCCCAATAACTAAAGGTGAGTGGTGATGACTAGTTGCCTTCCCTCTAGTCTTACACTGCTAAATTATGGACGGCTAGCGCAGAGAACCCTCATGTAGCTTTGCGCAAAATTCCAAAACAAACAAACAAAAACAAACTTTGACGCCAGGCTGCGTTATGAGCGTCATTAAGATAGAGAGTTGTTACATATCTGTTAGGGAGATTTTTTATTATTATGTTCCTAATTATTTCTTCTCCTGAGGCAGTGTTTTTTAGCTTTTTGATATGCGATTTAAATTCGGCACATGTAATCGGGCTCGTAATGTAGTCATAGGTATGGTTTAAGGCATTATCTACTGATTCCTGAAAACCCAATTTAAAAAAGTCCTGTACCGTGAGAGTGGTGGCTCTCTGGGGTTAGTTGCCACGATTTAAATAAAGTTGAATGATATTTTCTTGTGTGGGACTGTAGCCAAGATTGTGTTTCTTATTGAAAAGGTTATGGTAAGGGTTAAATTATCGATTGTTTGCTCATTGGGTGTGATAAGGTCTAATTCAACAGGAGACGAGTTGAGATATGTTCGGAACATTTCCAAATCCGTCCTGGAAAATTAAATAGACAAGAGAAGGAGGTTTACGTGTTGTCACAACATAATTTTTTCTCCTTTTTGCCTACTCTGTCGTAATCTCAGGTGCATTTATTTCCCTTAAGTGTAATCAATAAGGTAGCTTACAGAGAATAAACAGGAAGTCTAGTAGAAATGTATCTCAGAGAGAATATAAATTATCCGAGTTTAACAGACCTTGGGTAAAAATGAAAGAAACTGGACATAATATAACACATTAAAACGTTCTTTATTAAAGTCATAAAAACAATTTTAAAAAATGCATTAATAGAGGATGGGTCTCATTATATGTATTAAAATTTTATATTTCTCCAGATGTTTGTACTGTCGTTCCCAAATTGAGAAAACGTAGCGTTGTAAACACAAAACTATAGTGATATTATTCTCAGGGTGCATGCATTGCCAACGTTGATGTTGGTCATTCCCACTGAAAAATAAAGAACAGTATATCTTCAAGGGGTTACCTGAACTGTCAATTGAAAACATTGTTGTCTAATATCACATAATACGTACATTTTGGTTTGGTTTGTTTTGAATTTCGCGCAAAGCTACTCGAGGGCTATCTGCGCTAGCCGTCCCTATTTTAGCAGTCTAAGACTAGAGGGAAAGTAGCTAGTCATCACTATCTACCGCCAACTCTTGGGCTACTCTTTTACCAACGAATAGTGGGATTGACCGTCACATTATAACGCCTCTACGACTGAAAGGGCGAGCATGTTTAGTGTGACGGGGACTGCGAGTCGAGTGCTTTAACCGAAAAATTTCCCTTGAGAAGTCTTAAGTTTAAAAGCACAGAACAACAGCTAACTCAGGTAAAAGGAACGTGCCTACTTTCTTGACCTACACCGTTTTATAAACTACATATATCTGAATAAATGACAATTTTGAAAATTCTATGTGAACAAGGAATAAGAAATGTATGGTATATCTGCGTAGCACAACTTTATTTGTCTATTCTTCTCTGCATATTCACATGAACACATATCAGTAACTAATAAACGAGTCACCTAACATTTACCAAAGATATGTAATGTATCTTTCATTACTGCAATAATTTGCTTGGTAATTTCAGTCACGTTCGATACAGCGCTACTGGATTTATGCATGTATAATAGCATCGTACTGCTTGACTTTAGAAAGTTCTTTAGCCTAACAATACAGAGAAGCTTCTTATAGCTGTAACAATGGAAGATAACAATTGAGAGAGCGAACTGAATTCAGAAAACAAAAATGTCAACGATGGGACAGTCGTAAACACAACAATTAAAATGGTTTGATTTATGACTTTGTTTATTCAGTGATGGAAATTCCTATTAGCTTAGCAAATAGTTAGTTTTTTAGCAGGTGACATAAATAATTGAATTCCGTGTGTTTTGTTTAACTAGTTTTGATGGCATCAGGAATAGCATTTTCTTTATTTCTTCACAGCCAACTTCTTTTTTTACTTAGTGTACAAAATCTGTAGGTTTTCAATTGGTCTTATATCTTCGTCAAAATGCTGTTTATTTTGCCTATTGTAGTATCCCAAAACTTCAAAATATTGGTGCGTAAAGAAATTTTTTTTTTTAATTGATATTTCCTTGTTTAGTCACTTAAACAGTCTCTTAGTTATGGACAATGTTGGCTTGCAAGTTAAATTTGCTTCTTCAGCTATGACTGAATATATTAAAAGCTTTATTGATTCTTTGCCAAGCCAGAAATACTATAGTAATTTCATCTGACTGCAAAATCTTTCAAAGTGAAGTTTTTATTTGCAGAACTCGAGACGTCTGCTTTATTTTGCAGAATATAAAACGTGCTAACCTTAGCCCTAAGTACACCTCGAATTCTATGTTTTTTGCTTACTGATCTGAAATCAGCAGAATGTTGACTAAACGAATATATCAAATAATAAAATCTGATGAAGGACTGTTGACTCACACGTTGTTTTTGTGTTCAATAACAAAAATATTTTAATTTGGCGAGCTTTTCACCATTACTATATTTTCTCTTAAACATCTATAGCTAACATTATTCACACTTTTAATATCAATTATCTAGATAACATACTAAGGCTGGTTCAACATCGGCGCAATGAAAGTATTCACCTCGTCAACGTTGACCTAAAACCTAAAATATGACCCTTTTGGTTTTCTAAGCACCCATTTGAAAACTGAGCCCCCCCAGTGACACAGCGGTATATCTTTAAACTCACACAGCTAAAACCAGGGTTTTGATAGCCGTGGTGGGCAGAACACAGATAGTTTATTGTGTAGCTTTGTGCTTACTTCTAAACAAACAAACAAAAACAGAACTGAGGCGACGTAAACATACTTTCCCCATCTCCTACCCCAGTGTTTACAATGTGGGAAGAAAGTGCTCGCGCTGCAACTTTGTTTGTTTACTACTAAACTCAAAACTACAAACAAAATTTATGTCCTCCAAAAGTAATAAAACCCGATTTAAAGCGTGTTAAGCTCCTCTAGGTCACTGAAGCCCCGCCAGTTTGACAATGCAATTTCAATTTTTAATCGACTCTTTGATTTATAGATTTTACATTTTCGTAAATTTGTATCATCATACATTTATTTTAGCTCCTCTCTCTCTTTATGGCCCGGCATGGCCAGGTGGTTAAGGCACTCGACTCGTAATCCGAAGGGCGCGAGTTCGAATCCCAATCGCACCAAACATGCTCGCCCTTTCAACCGTGGGGGCGTTATAAAGTTACAGTCAGTCCCACTATTCGGTGGTAAAAGAGTATCCCAGGAGTTGGCGGTGGGTGATGATGACTAGTTGCCTTCCCTCTAGTCTTACACTGCTAAATTAGGGACGGGTACCGCAGATACCCCTCAAGTAGCTGTGCGAGAAATTCAAAACAAATAAACAAACAAACTCTCTTTTTATATTTATGTGTGTGTGTGTGTGTGTGACAGAGTGAGTTCCAAGCTACTATCCAATTTATATTTTAAGTATAAGCTTTTATGAATGTTTTCCACGTGTTACACGTATCTGTTGAGAAAATATGGAATACTTCTTAGCTTCTTTAACATTGCTTGATCATTACATTGTTGTAGTTATTTGTAGTATGTAATTCAAGCTCTAGTTAGTGTACATTTTCCAAATTTGCAGTTATTTATTTGTATATCGACCATTACACCCGTGACCATACTGACTCTTTTTCCATTTAACTGAACCAACTAAATTGTTATGTTGGCGGGAAAACATACCCAACAAGAAATAAGGTGTGTTTCACGTTTGTGTGAAGAGCGCTTTGTGCATTGATACATTCGAAAAAGAGCTTAATCACACCTAACGAAATTCTTTTATGCGATTTGAGAAGTAGGGATAAGATACAAAACGAGATATATTTATAAACTAAAAACATAAAACACAAAATAATATTTTAATTAATTTTAACAATTAAACTCTACTTTACGCGTTCGGTAATATATCTTAGTTTATTGTGTTTGTTGTGAAAGAAATTGACCTCATTTCGAGTTTTGTAAACCCCGTAGCGTAAATTTCTCATGTTGGTTCACACCGGCGTTCTTTCTTTGAAAGTGTAAATTTGTGATTGGGAATTTCATATCAGGTCGGAAAATTATTTTTGTGTATTGTATTTTCAAGGTTAAATAATATTAAATTTCTAATATGTACATATTATATTTATTAGGCAATTTAAGCGTTGTAATTGACAAGTTCAATAACAATATTTACTAAAACACTAAGTGTTGTACGCAATGTAACAATGTACAGTCTAGTTTTGGCGGGCATTGTAATTTATTATACAGTAGGCCTAATAAAAGTTTTGCATAGATATTAAATAATTTAGGCTGAAGTTCCCTAATAAGAAGTTAATTTGTTGTAATAACACTAAACCTAAAAAGATTAACAAGTATTCATACGTAAAACTAAAAGTTAGTGAAACCGATTAGTATAAGTTGTAAATTTATAAACGAAAGTTCTATTTTTATGATGTTTTCACACTACTGTTCTTACCTTTAAAACATCACTTGACGATGCTGAGATTATCTCAGTAATCATTGATAATGAAAATTGTGGTTTATTTTAGTCATGAAATACTAAATATCAGTTCCACAAGTTTTCGGAAAATGTTTCTCTTCAAATACTCGCAATAATTCAGGCACTCTCTGGTTGGAAATGAGTAATGCTTAAAGTTTACTGTGGAGATTAACTTGCATGTTCTGATACTTTGTTTTAATTCCAATGTTGAATTGTTGAGCCCACATACTTATAATTATAGTACACTTTGGACATTAACTTATAAATGAGGGAAGAATGCTGAAATATTCAGTAAAATATTTTTAAAAAATAAAGTAGTTACTGAAATGAAATTTTACAGTTTTAAAGAGCTTTAATCTTTTCTCCTTTAATTCTAAAAGTCTCCCATATAACAAAGCACAGTAAACTGTTTTGTAGGGAAACAATTATAACCCTTCCTCTACAGACTTGGTATAATATACACTAGTTCATCTACACATTGGTACTTGTTAATTATTTGCACCATAGGTTTTAATACAGTATGTGTGTGTATTCAAAAAATCTGATAGACTTTTAGTAAAGATTGCAGTATTTTGTATTAAAAAAATCAAGTTTTTTGATAGAGTATTTTTACTAGAGGTATGTGAAAATAGTCTGTTTTGTTACTAGTTTAAGTGCAAAGTGATTACATCTCATGATTTAGAAAACCTTCTTTGTCCTAAAAATCTCAACTATTATTTGCATAATCTATAAAGAATCCAAAATACATTTCAGACATTTGTTTTCAGTAAGACTGTTATTTTCTTTATTTGACTGTGGGGTCTGACAACCTTGTGAACATCATAATATTAGGAACTAAATAAAATTATGCTTTTTTTGTGCTAGAATGACTGTATATAACACAAATATAGATATTTAATGTAAGTACATTAAGTCTTGTAATGCTATATATATATATATTATTTTATATTGTCCTTCTAGTTATGCCTAACTAACATTACATAACTTGCATTGATGAGATGCATGTGCACTCATGTCACATGTCCAGTGATATAAAGCAAGACTTTTATTAGTCTTCCCTGTGTTTAAGTCGACAAGTACTTTGTAATATGTAGTCACATTTCAATTATTATAAATAAGATATATTATTACTATTTAGAAATAAATTTGTTTTTATTAAAATATATAACAATAAATCAAAAAGTAAAGCAATTATCTCATCTTGCAATAACCTTTAAATTTGGTTGCTGTTGGACATAGGTTGCTAAGCCTTTTAAAGTTTTGCGTATGTAGGATATCAAACAAAATATTTTTTAGGTTTATATATAAAGTTAAATAACCAAAATAAATTATAAATTACTACATTTATACCATAGAATTTTACTATAATTTATTAAGCTTAGTAACTTAGATAAATATAGATTTTAAAAAATATGAAACTTTCAGCAGATTAAAGACACAACCTAAATCCTAGAAAACTTGGATCAAAAGAACATGGTAGCTTTTTCAAAAATTGAAACAGTAGGGAAAACAACATTTAGGACAGCCTAAGCTGTCAATTGATTATTCACATAATTTATTGAAGTAAGTGTTTATAAGGGACCATTTATAAAAATGGAAGGAGGTGAACGGGGTAACTGTTTGAATTATAATACACCAATACCTTGTACAGTGTGGCTGCAATCAGTATGGGATTTACAGTGCAGTTAATAATTTGCAACTGATGATTCAGTTAGCACTGAATGATTCACTGTAATGCAGCAATATTTATATATGTATAAATCCTTGGGTCCTTTTTATTATGGCTGACATTTTTCTCAAATGTTTTGGAATGATCTCCACAAATATTTGTTACTAGCTTATTTTAGATCTTTCTGCAAGCCTATACAATGTGTAGGTGCATTTATATACCGTATAGTATAAATCTGAGCATCAGTTGCTTCCACCAACAGTTTAAGTTCAGCTTTTCCTTTTTAAGGATAGGTGTATCCTTTTTTGTGATATTTTTACAGAGATCTCTTTATTATGAGTGAAAAAAGAAAATGTGATGATACCAAGCCAAAGAAATGTAAATGACTGACATCAGAACAGTAACTTGAAATCATCAAATGCCATGAAAAAGGTGCTTCTTTTGCCAAACAAGACAAAGGAATAAATGAATCATTTGTAAGAATTGTGAAAATCAAGAATCAGTACAGAAAGTGTGGAATGGCTACCAGTTGTTTTGCCTCAAAAGCAGTTGTAAAGAAAAAGAGCTCTCTAATGGTGAATATGGAACATCTGCTATGAATATGAATAGAAGATCGCAATCAGAAGCGAATTCCTTTAAGTTGGATGGAAATTCAGACGAAAACTACAAGTCTTTTCAATGTCCTTAAAGAAAATGATGGAGAAGGGGCAACTAATAAAACATTTTCGGCAAGTCGTGGTTGGTTCTTTCGTCTTAAAGCAAAAACTCAGGTATTTGTAATGTTCGCATTGTAGGGGAAAGTTCAAGTGCAGACAAAGATGCTGCTGAAAAATTACCTAATGAATTTATAGAAAGTATTGAAAAAGGTTGCTGCAAAGATAACCAACTTTTTAATGTTGATGAAGGAGGTTTATTTTCGGAAAAAACATTCTAGAACTTTTCTATCAAAAATGTATCTGGTGATTTTAAATTAAAACCTGTGCTTTAATATCATGTGGGACCCCTTCCCTCCAGCACTAAGTGACTGTGCAAAGATGATTTTCCCATTGTTTAACGATCAGATAATAAAGCATGGGTCACAAAAAATTTATTTGAAGGCTGGTTAAAGTTGTTGTTGTTGTTTTTTTTTTTGTTTTGTTTTGTTTTGTTTTTTTTTCTCTCTCTCTCTCTTCCCAGAAGTTGAACGTTACTGCAAATCAATCAATTTGGATTTTAAAGCTTTGTTTATATTAGATAATGCTCCAGGCCATCCAATGGGATTTTGTAACTTTAATGAAAATGTTAAAATTCATTTTTATCCACTCATACATCATCTCTACTGCGATCAATAGATCAAGGTGTCATTGCAACATTTAAAGCTTATTATTTGAGATGAACTTTTTCTCGAGCAATAAAGGCTACATTTAAAGAAGCTACACTATCTTTGACTGAATTCTGGAATAATTACATCACCAGAAATGCTATTGAAAACATCAGTGAAGCATGGCTTTAAGTTAGCAAGAGTAACATGACGGCAGTGTGGAAACACGTTTTGCCTCGTTGCTCAAGCGGTTCCTGCGGCTTTGAGTCCAAAAGTAGGGATGTTTCCAAAGACATCGAAGTTGGACAATGTTGGATTTGAGTCTTTGGAAGTGACTAATGTTTGAGAGTGCATTGATGCACATCCTCCAGCTCTCAACAATAATACACTTCTTAATTTAGACCAAGATTTGGCATATGAGGAAGAAGAAGTCCAGAGCATAACAAAGGTACTAGTGAAGAGTGAGAGAAAGAATTTCCCATACCAGTACTTGAAAAAATGTTTTGGGCAGTGGAAACTGCCTTAGACTTAATATGAATCATGATCCAGACATAGAGTGCAGCATTAATGTGTGATGGCCATCAGAAAATGCCATTTGATATTACTGAGAACTCCATGAAGAAAAAGAAAATGTTGCAACTTAGGTTAAATAGATTTTTCTTTAATCAGTAAATTTTTACACTTTTCATTTTTTCAAAATAAAGTTATCAATTTTTATATTTTACCTCCTAACTATATGTTTGTTTTTCTAGTTAATCAGCCATAATTGTTTCTACTATGAAGAAATTCCTTATGATACTCACATATCATTTTTCCTATTAAAACTATTCCCTGTTCAGTGTTGATTCAATCAATGTGGTATAGTTTCTTCCAACATATTAACCACACTGTGAGAAGTATTCCTGTATATAATTTGATTCCAAACTCACTGTTGTTAATTCATAAAATAGCAGTTCAGTAAAAATTTTTAATGCAAGTCAACAAATGGCCTTTGACCCATTATGAAAGGGTGGTAATTAAACTGTTGATAGTGTGAATATCTTTTCTTTACCAGTGACTGCCACCAGTTGGTTGAAATGGTAAATCAGTGACTTTTATTGCTATGTTTCTGTTGCTAACAAAAGTAACAGCCTATTAATTTTAGTGTTGTGTAAAACCTCTGAGTGCTTATGAATGGAATTATTGATCAAATAAAAAAGTATTTCTTTGTAATCTTTCTTTTGCACAGGATGTGCAGTTGTTTATAAAAAAAAATTGCTCCTTGGCCAAAATTCTAGAAATATCTTTTTTCCATCCTGTAAAATACCTACAAAAATCAAATACAACAAAGAATTTTGCTTTAATTAAATAAGATAAAACAGTAAGTGGAATTTTTATGGGGTTTTGAATCCTTTGTAATCCACCATTCAGTAATCTAAATTAATTTGGGTATTTGAATAAGGTTATGACATTGTACCTTATACAATTTAGTTGGTATTGTAACAGTTTTATACTGTTTAATGGTTATGTGTATGTGTTAAAGACTTCTTTTTTGCTTAGTAAAACTAAAGTACGTCTGTTAAAAAGTAAAAACTAATTTTGAATAACTGATCAAACAGCAACTAGATATCTATTAAAATCATTAAGCAGTTTCCTGTCATGCAGCTTCTTTGTTTTGTACTTTATATATATGTATGTATGTGCTAGTGTGTAAATAATTGTCTGATATTTTCTCATTGAATAATATTTCTGTAGCTTTCAAAAATATCTTTTAAACCTATACTTTTTGTGTGTTCTGAAATTATTTTCATGATTTATTGATAATTATCATTAGCATTGTTGAGTAAATAGCCTCAAATTTTTCTCTGTTGAACATTTGGTAATAGAAGGATGTGTAGAGAGACTAGTGGGTAACAAGTAGTCTCAAATGCCAGGTCATTTATTGATGCCCATTGATGATGTTATCACAAGAAACTTTTGCTGGTAGTGGGCATATGGAATGCATTTCAAATACATGAACTTCTTTGAGCAGGCAATTTCTCTGAAACTTTTGCTTTTAGTCCTTGATAGCAGTGATGACAGTATTACTTTTTCTGTAACCAGGTCTATGAAATATTGATGTCAAGAGTGTACACCAGGATCCTGTCTGTTCTTTAAAAAAAAGAAAAAAAAGTGTGTGTGACATGTCTTGGAGATGTAGTTCAGCTCAATCATTATCTGGTTCTGATAAAGGACATAAATTCAGGAGGTGAATCGTGTCTAGTTGAGGCTCACTTGTACTATTTTGTACTGAATAGCTGATTGTAAAGCACTGGAAATAGGTCTGAATGACTGTTATGAATTGCTTTTATCTCTTTCAAAGTCAAATTCAAGATCAGAATCACCATTGTTGCCACTTCCTTCCACATCCAGTTGAATGAGTAAACTCATTACTTGCTTAGCAGTAAAATGTTTTGATGGCCTTTTTACACTTCCCATTTTTGTCATCTTTGTTTTACGACTAAATTATTTTTAGTTACACTTGCCAGCATGTATATTGGTGTTGCCAATTTGATTAAAGTATTGGTTGTTATTACCCTACTATTTTTAGGTATGATACTTACATTTGGATAACATTTTAAATTGATGCACAATTTAGCAAGTCTAGCAGTAATGTCATGAAATTTAGCTTTTAAACTTTTTTTTTAAAGGCTAACAATTAATAGATTAGAAAAATTGTGTAACAAATGATCTGTAGATGACTGTAATTGCAGTCTGTTATGAGGTTAATGTGTGCATTTTCTATAACTGTTATACACGACAAACTATTTTAAATAAACAATTTGCACATTATTCCTTCTGTACTTTCATAAGATGTTGCTGTTTTAGAAACTTATAATAGTTTTGTTTTTGTAATTAATACTTAAAACTACTGTCAATATTGATTAATTTTAAAAATTATTACATCTTGTGCTGTTATTTTCAGAAAAGAACTAGGTATTAATGAAAGATTTATAGAAAGCTGCATTAATCAAAATATATAAAATAGGATTGTCAGACAAAAATGACTACTTATTGAAATTAAATATTGAGCTTTTACCATTTTATTTTATTATATATGCTTTTAGAGTAAATTAAAAGAATTTTTTCTTGTGTATATAGAATGGCAGAAGGAGACACAGCAACAGCAAATGATCAAGACATGACAGAAGATAAAAAAGAAGAGATTGAACCTATGGATCATTCAGGAGAAGGCACTTCTGAGAATGAATATGAATTTAAAGGAGAACACACAGAAGACTATCAAAAACTTCTAGATTATGGACTGAATGAAAAGGTTTCCAACAAATTAGATGAAATATTTATATCTGGTGGGTTTTCAGTTGTTACCATATATATTGTGTATTCTTTAAACATTCATACAATAGTGAAAAATTGCTTTTAGTGTCATTAATTCTGTACATTCATCTGAATACTGTAAAGATCTGTTTTTTGAAGGCTGTATTACATCAGTGGTTTGAAATTTTATACTTTAGAGGTATTTATTAAATATGTCAACTTTGTATGGTAAACTGAATTTGTAGAAATCTTCAAAATTGATATAATAAATTTTATGACACAATGTTTGTTGTAAATTTTTATTTCTGATGAGGAAAATGGTAAGAATGTATTTGCTGTTTCTGATTTTATGGCCTACATGCCCATAGAGATGCATAAACTAAATGTTCAATGTAAGGTATAATTTTGTGTATTGTTTTAACAACAGTATTTTAACACAAAAAGGTAGTTTGTTCTTGGATGCTTGCAGTAGTAGTATGTATCTTCTTTTTTTAACCCCTCCCTTGTACATAATTCAGATTTATTGATCCACTGATGTTTTATAAAAATGACTTTCATATCTTGTGTTAATGAAAAGATAAAATGCTTTTTCTTTTTCTTTTTTTTGTACTGAACCCATAGTGAAATCACATTTTCATCATGTTGTCATATCCTTCAGTTAGGAATGTGTATTGTAATTCAGTGTAATATGGTTACTATAAAAATATATACAGTGTTAGACAATTGTTTTTAGGAATGGCTCTTGACTCATAATGTTTAACACATTACAGTTTAACTTATGTCAGTTAAATGTCTTGCCCTAATTTCTCCTGAACAAACTACTATTAACCTGAATGCCCTCAAGAAATTGTTAGTGATATTTTTATGGAGTGAAATTTTCAAAATCCTGTTGTAAGACAGCTTTTTTTGTGAAAACATTAAAAATATTTCCTTTTTTCTTAGAATTATTGTTTTTTAATAAGAAAGTTTCATTTTATGTGTTCGATCAGTTTCAGCTTTTATCCATTTTAATTAACACATTTCTATTTATGCTTTATTTTGATGACTCCAGTAGACAACATTGACAGCCCTAAATTGTAAGAAAACTGAGAAACTAATAGGGATTTATGTCGGTGAAGAAATGTATTGCATGACCTAGTTTTTTTCACTTTATAATAATCTGTTTTGAGGTTCTAATGCATGTAATTTTAAATGTATTTCATGGGAGGTTTAGTAGAGTCTTGTTATTAGATCAGCAGTTGTATAATTATCTGGATGTTGTATCAGCTGCTTAGGAAAAATTAGTCACTTTCTTTGAACAAAGAGGGCTTTTGATAAGACAAAATGTTAGAAAAATTGAATTTGACCACTACTGTGATCTACAGGGTGCAGAAATATTTGGTCAGATGATATGGGAATGTAGCTGTGGCCAGGGGTCTGGAATGCCTACATCTTGTGAAAGGCTCTGTCAGTGCTGACAGGTGTGAGATTTTCAGGTTCCATTTAAAGCTGACAGTTTGAGATCACTTTGGTGGAGCTGGCCAGTGAACATTCTAGGATAACTTCTGCTACATACCACAAGACTAAAAAATATAATGATTGTGCCCTCTATGTGGCAGGCATGAAATAAAGAGGAAATTTCACTCCATATGTACTGAAAAGGCATTTCAGATTTTCTTGCTTTAGGTGAAGGACCATTTTGAATAGGGGAAGATCAACATATTATGGTAGCCAGGCAACAACTTGGGTTTATTCCATTGAAAACTGCTTGAAGGTAAAGTGCAATGAGCATCTTGGGGCTCCAGAAAGCCATAATCTTTGTGTGTCATCATGAAATCATTCCTTTTTGTATTCATTGTCTCATGCACTCTGCCACAGCAATGTCAAGTAGTTATTGAGGCCAGAGGGGGACACATCAAATACTAAAAGGAGAAACAGATTCTGTGACTACTTTTTGTTGATTACTGTAGTGGCATTATCTTTAAATATAGGGTTTCTTAATCAGAAAACATTTACGTACATGTAAAGTATTTGTTGATCATCTGTTGTAATACAATTATCACAGTTAGTGTGTTAATAAAGGTGTATATATATTGGAACTTGATTTTAGTGGTTGCCTGAGATGACTAAAAACTTCCTTTTGGATGAACAACTTAAACTCCCATGTTGTCCAGCAGATGACCAGTGTAGTGAAAGAGAGATCCTTACTCAAAACATGGGCTATTGTACACTTATCCATTCCCATACTAAATACGTAATATTGGCTTCAATTCTTGACCAAATTTATTGGAAAATATCTTAACTGTGAACTAAAAATTTGAACCTTCATTAAAATATGCTTATACCATCATGCAGTGTTCATGTCTATTTTACACAAGTTCTGGCATTTTCACATTGCACAATTTTGGAAAGAAAAATTGTGAAAAAATTGAGTAATGTAACATTTTGACCAACCCTGTATAGAGATAGGATAGATAAAATATAAAATTTTACTGGCAGCAAACACTTGAAATGTACTTAGGAGGTTATAGGAATTACAAAAAAAGAAATGACATTTTTGAGATGAGGAAAAGCAATTTTAATCTTAACATTAAACTTTGCACGTAGATATTCAAAACAAAAACTCAGTATATATTCATGTACAAATATTTTCTTGTATGTGGAAGACTGCCAGACTTTGTGAATATATATATATATATGCTATCTTAAAAGTTAATAGTATTAAATCTTTAAAGACTTTTAAACAAGTACAAAGAGGTCGCATGGTTGGTTAAATTAACCAAGCCTGTGTTGAGAGAGTTGAAAGAAGCTAGGAAGCACTGTATTAAAAGTGTAGCTTGAGACACAGTTCGTTCTTGAGTGAAATAGGTGAATTGTGTCAGTGTTTTAAACTTTGGGTTCAGCAAAAAACATGAAGATAAATGGATGCAAAAAGACAAAAAGCCCTGTGAAACATTTGA
Organism: Tachypleus tridentatus; assembly: GCF_004210375.1. Lineage (NCBI taxonomy): Eukaryota > Metazoa > Arthropoda > Merostomata > Xiphosura > Limulidae > Tachypleus > Tachypleus tridentatus. Next base: position 129,424,884 of record NC_134832.1, on the reverse strand, counting down.
AAGTGGTGATGTTGTAAGTACTTGTAGATGTAGTCATTTCTCTGCAAGAAAAGAAAAAAGATAAAAATACAAGAAAAGAGTATTTTAGTAATGTTGGAAAAATTTGTATGTGGTTAGTTCTTTAGGAAAGCCAGTTCCTGGGAGGATCGGTCTCAGAAATGTTTTGTGCAGTTTGCTTAAACTAGCAACTAGTCACTTTGAATGAAGTATAAATTCTTTCTGGAATGTGTATAATAATTTCTATGTTAAGCTTCTAAGAACACACAAAACCAGAAACCTCACATAGCAAGTGTGTCATTGCATAATCAGGAGAATGAATCAGACAGTGCTAATATGGAGATGGTGTGTTATCCCACTTCTAGACATCCGTCTGGATGTTTCCTTATGGTGCATGTATTTTACAAATGAGGAGGTAAAATAGAAGAAAGTAACGTTTAACAACTTGTGTTTGGTTGTTAAATCAGACATGGAGTTCCTGTGCAGAAAAACGGAGAAGGGTGATAATTATTTCAATAAAAGAGAAAGCCTTTGATGTGGCATCAAGAACATAGTTAGTGGATCAAAGCTTTTCTGTATTGTAGCCAATGGGAGTACAAGAAACTGTGCTATTAGAGGTTTTCAGTGGAAGAATGCCCTATTCAGTGGAATGTAAGCATACATTAGATGTTCTAGATGGTGCTGTTAATGGAATTAAGGTGTATTTTAATTTTACAGATTTGAAGTTTCATGAAAATGAGGTCCAAATTTGATATTGTAGCTATTAAAATGGGTTCCAAAGTTGGTATTTCACTACCACTAAAAGAAAATGAAAATTCTACTTCTCCCTTTCAGCTGACAATGCTGGATACAAGTGGACTCCTAACCTTGTATTTTAAAAGTTTGAAAATTTTTAAAATGGATTGTAAATTTTAATGGAATAGCCTGAAAATGAGAAGGTATGGACAAGAAAAATACAAGGGCTTTAGATGAAAATGTTTACTTCAGTGATGTGAAACAGGGGTAATGGGTCTCAAGCAAAGCATGGGCTTTAAATTCCATGTGGCAATACCTGCATGTTCTGGTTCTACATTTAAATCAAGTTAACAGTGGCAGCTGAGGCAAGGAAGAAACTCTTCAAGTTACTTGTCAATGTTGTCAGTAAATTATAGTGTAAGAGAATTCTAGAGCCAGTATCACATCTTTCAGAATTCATTTTGTCTAATCTGCTGTTGATACGGGACTAGCTTGCAGTGTTTTAAGGTGATAGAATGGTCAAGTTTACTGAAGAAAGGTTTTTCCAGTTTCAACTGCATGCTAGCTTAAGCATTTAGTGTTTTTGACCATATTTTGACCAGAAGGTAGAAAAGAGCTCATTCCATAAGATAAATTTGAAATTAATGAAATTAGTCCTTTTCACTGAGGATGAGAAGGCAGGAATTGTGGAGGAGTTTAGCAGATTAAAAGTGCACGTGAAAAGTTTTAAGCACAAACATTTACTGGTAGTGTTTGTTATGTAACCATATTGTCAACAATAACTTCTCTGAGAAATATCTGAAGCTGGTGGAGTTTGTGTTTTCTCTCAGTGTAGCAATAACAGAGGTAGAAGTTTGTTTTATCCACGAATTGTAATCAAGATTTCCTTATGAACCTAATGTAATAAGGACATTTTCCAAGATCTGATGTTTGTTAAGATTGAGGGGTATGAGTTTGAGAAGTACAACCCAAACATCTCTGTTGAATATTGACTTAAATTTGATTGTACCAAACATGAAAAAAAGTCAATTATCCCTTGTAAGTACAGTTATGACAAAGTGTTCGTACCCCTGCATCCCAAGTAGTTTTTTGCTCATAACTTAAAAAGTATCAAGATTAGGCTAAGAGACATGTGATTTATTATAAATATTATATTAACACACATCTACATAATTTTTTATGTAAATTAAATGACAAATAAACTGTTTATAAACAAATAACCAAAAAGAGGAGGAGCAGAAAGTGTTTGTACAGTTCAGAACGTGTAAAAAAAAACTGATATTCCGTTAAAAAATTTTGTTTAGTTTGGCAAATAAACTACATTATACCATTCCAGAACTAGCCACTGGGTTCATAATTATTGGAATTTAGCCAGTATAAAATGTACTTCTGGCAATTTAGCGCCGTCTCCGTCATTATCTGCTTGGTCATCATGGCGAACAGGAAACAACTGTCCAGTGATTTAAAAAACTGAATTATTGTAAAATACAAGTCTTGTGTGTCTCTTTCCGGTATTGCTACACAACTTAATGTGTCGAAATCTACTGTTCAAAGCATAATTGCCAAGTTTAAGTTTACAGGATCAACTGCTAACCTCTCTCATTCTGGATGCCCCACCAAAATTCCAGAGAGAACCAAGAGGAAGGTTCTCAGAGAAGTTAGTAGGAACCCCCATTTAACACGTAATGACATACAGAAACTGGTAAGGGAAACTGGGGTTGAAGTAAGCACCTCTACAGTTACGACCATGTTACGCTTTTCTAGGTTCAAAGAATGCCGTCCTTGTAGAACTCCATATTTAAAGCCTGCTCATTTAGAAGCACGATTGAGGTATGCAAGAAAGCATGTAGATAAACCCTTTACCAATTAGAAGAGTATTCTTTGGTCAGACGAGACTAAAATCGAGCTTTTGGGTCACAATGATGTTTGCTATATTTTCTGTAAGAAGGGGGAATGAAATCATCCAAAGAACACCGTCCCTACAGCTGAACATGGAGGTGGCTCGATCATGCTATGGGGTTCCTTCAGCTCTTCTGGTGTAGGCAACCTTCACTGTGTCAACTGAATCATGAAAAAAGAAGAGTACGTTGATATATTAGGCGCTTATATCAAGAATGATTCTCAGAACTTGGGGCTTGAGCATTGTTGGATCTTCCAGCACAACAGTGACCCTAAGTACACATTGAAATATGCAGAATCCTAGTTGCAGAGGAACAATATAAGCGTTTTGGAGTGGCCATTGCAGTCACCCGATCTCAACCCATTTGAAAACGTTTTGCATGAGTTGAAGACCAGGGTTCATCAGTATCATCTGAAAAACTTGCAAGGGTTGGAGGCTTTCTGTAAAGAAGAATGGAAGAAAATATCAGTCGAGTACTGTCAAACGATTATGGAGGGCTATGAGGAGAGATTGCACCAAGTAATTCACATGAAAGGCTACACAACTGACCATTGAAGTAGATGCAGCAACACTTTCTGTCCCTCCTATGTTTGGTTATTTGTTTATAAACAGTTTATTTGTCATTCAGTTTACATAAAAATTTATGTAGATGTGTGTTAGTATAATATTTATAATATACTATACTTTCATTATCCTAATCAAGATACTTTTTAAGTTATGAGGAAAAAACTACTCACAATGCAACAGTACAAACACTTTGTCATAACTGTAACAGCTGTAAAGTTTAATGAGTGATTTACATGGAATATTTGGTATCATGAGTATATATTTTATTCTGATAAGAATGTGCTGCAAGAGCTGTCTCAAATGCCCATTGGGGAATAAATAGTGAAGTTGTAACTTTGGAGGTGAAGTTTAATGGCATTTTACCCAGTCATGTGGCCCTTTGCATAGGAGATATTTCTTAGCAAATATAAACTGAAATTTTGGAATAGGCAGAAGTGGTCCTTCGAATAGTGCAGAAATATAATTTTGAGTATTCATTGTTCATTTTACTTGGGAATTTGTGTTAAATATATGTTACATGTGTTAAAATATATATTCTGAAATATTTTTCAGTGAAAACTTGTGAGATTAGCTCTAAATTATTATAATTAAATATTTAATTTTTAGATAAACAGGTGAGCATTCAACAGCTGAAAGATGTAAACCAGTTTGGAAATGATTAATATGGAAAATTTAATTTACTTGTTCATATGGTAATACATTTTATAAAAATATTTACATACTCATAATTTTTCAACGGTGATAGTTATTTGTCACTGCTGCATTTTTTCTCGTGTAAATACTGGTACAATTTGTACATGTTCTTAATTTTCCCAAAAGGAGGCTGGATGCTACCTTGAGAGCTCACCTGTTTTAATCACTTGTACTGCTATACTTGTAGCATGTCTCTCAGTCAGTAGACACTAAAATGAAGTCACATAAGGGATACTTAACATTGCAGTTTGTACTGTTGTGACTTGCTCGTGTCATGAATTATAAGAACTATGCATTCTGTAGGCCACAACACAACATACAAAATTCAAAAGCAAGAAATAGTTATTTGTTACCCTTTAAGGAATCACACAGAAGTACATCTCATTTAAGTATGTACATTACATAAATTTGAAAGTAACATGTAGTTGTTTATGTTAATGATCCAAAGCTTTGATATGTAGAGTATTGCGAAGTTACTGTTAATTAAGTAAACCATTGTTTTGACAAAATTTGGGATTTTTTTTAAAAACAGAAACAATATGCCTAGCTGAAAGATAATAAGGAAAACTTACTTGATTGGATCTTTCACACTGCTATAATGGAAAAATAATTCTTATTTGGTAGGACAGGTATTTAGATAGAAAGAAGTACTTCATTCAACCACTGGAAAATACACCATTATGGTGTAAAATGTGTGTGTTGATTTCTTCTGTAAATTGTTATAAAACAGAAGGAAGGCTAGCTCTGTAGTTTCATTATTTTGCAACTAAGTAATAGTAGACTAAAGCCATTTTTCTTCATTGTGATTAGTGTTTTATTGTCAATGTCTTTTATTTTACTAATTCTTTGGAACCATAGGAAAATTGGCATATGCAGACTTGGATGAACGTGCTTTAGATGCACTGAAGGAGTTTCCCACTGATGGAGCTTTAAACGTGCTGAAACAATTCCTGGATAGCAGCTTAGAACATGTTTCCAATAAAAGTGCTTTTTTATGTGGGATAATGAAAATGTACAGGCAGAAGAGTAAATTGGGTGGATCATCATCAACTACTACAACAAAAGGTCCAGATGAAGATAAAATTAAAGTGAGTAAGGTATATGACCTGATATGTATGCTTTAAATGTAACCATGTTTGAAGGTGTTGTTATACTGTAAAGCTTTGTTTGCTTGTTTTTTTTACATTTGAATTTGAAATTTTGGTATTGTGAATCATTTAGAAGTTCATGAATAGTTTTAATGCAATGTGCATTGTTGGACAAATGGCATCATTTCCTAATTTATTAATCATTAGGACCATTAAACATCAACATCATCCATTATTCTTACATTAAACTAATATTTCTTTTCCAAACTTACATGCATTAAACTGTCTGCATTCCTGGATGATATATTTATTGTCATGGTACTGAAGACACTTCAGAATGCATTAGTAAATTAATTAAAGTACGAGAAAGCAGATATTTAGAGGTTATAAGTTCAAACTATTCTAATACATAACTTTGATTGGCATAGTCTGCAGCCATTCTACAAAAGTTTTTTTTTTTTTTTTTGCTGTACATATGATAAATGTCCCATACTTATCATTGGGATAGAGAAAGTTAGAGATGTTGTACAGATCAAAAGAAATATTGTTCTGAGATGCACTGGAAGTTATAGAAATGAAATATAAAAAATTGTAAAATGAAAAGAACTATATTTGCAGCATGAAAATCACACTTCACTCAGATTGACTTTACAAAGTCTTCCTAAGTTCATTATGTATTTAGTAAAAATTTTGTTTTAAAAATCAGAATTTTTTTATCCACAACAGATTTGAAATGTGCATTAACAGTTTGCCAAAGGTTGTGAAAATATAGTAGTGTTTAAAGCTGTAGTATATAGTTTCATGGTTATAAGGTTGGTTAAAATAACCATCCCTATTATAGGATTAAGGACATCACAGGAACAGTTAATCAGATTAAAATATGGATGGTAGACCAAATTTGGTTTATAAGCAAATGATAAAGTTAAAGCTAGAAAATGAATTTTTGTGGAATAGAAATTGTAAAAAAGAAGTTTTCATTAACACTGAAGGTGAGACATTGATGTAATTTATATTTCCCTATGGTGACATTATTTTATTAAAACTAGAGTTAACTGTAGTTTGCCAGTTTAACAGAATTAAGCTGTGCTACTAAAAACATTCTAACACTTTTTTTGAATAAGAGGTTTTAATATGGTTTGCAGGAAATTTTAGATAGAACAGGATACACACTTGATGTAACAACTGGACAAAGAAAATATGGAGGTCCACCACCAGATTGGGATGGACCTCAGCCAGGGGCTGGTTGTGAAGTAAGTATGTCGTTGTAAGGTGTAAAGTGATACGTAAGATAGTAATGTTACCATAATTTTCTGAATATGCATTTTTTTTCTTAAAATTTACTAAGAATTTAGGGTGTGTATATAGAAACAAATTTAATTTTTTAACAGATAGTTCAGATCATGTTTCCTTGCACATGTTATGAATAATAGTGCATATTTACTAGAAATTATACATTTTGAGGGTGTCTTTGGTATGTTTTATTGATTCCCTTTTTGTGAAGCATAAGTGTGAAATCATCTCCTATTTTCATATCTTTAAATATGTTTTTAAAATAAAATGAACAACAATGATTTTTAAGATTTACTAACATGCACTCTTAGAAGTGTTTGGAAATACAAAACTAGCTATCTCTACATTTGATATAAAAATCTACAAGGTGTTTCAGAGAAGCATCCATATTATAAATTGGAATCACTGTGTCAGATAATTAGCACAACTTCTGTAACATCTTATCACTTAAGTGGCATCATAATCATATATTCAGGGAGAAAATTTAAGTTAAAATGTAATTAAAAATTCTGTTATTTTGTTTACAAAATACTTCTGATGTTGACTGAAAGCTTGAAAATTTTGGTGAAGAGATATAAAATGCATTGAAAGTTATAGCGTAGAAACTGACAATCAATTTGAGATCACAAGATTGGTTATATTGACCAAGTACATCACAAGAGAGCTAAGATAATTTCTACCATAAATTGTTATATGTACTTTTAAATGATTTTAGAAAACCTGTATTGTTCTGCCTCTTTATGTACTGAAGTAAGTGTCAATATATAACTATAAACAACCAATGCAGCTTTGTTGTGTTAGGCTTTGATATCATGGTATATTTTTAAATTGTGATATAAAATCAAAACTGTCATACTTGTATACATTTAGGGAAGAAGTAAGCTATGGTAGCAAAGCTGTTGCAGAGGGCCGTAACAAATGAACACCAGCTGTAAATAGGTTTTTGAGAATGTTTATTTGCAAACGTGGCAAGCCCCAAGGCAAAGTTCCTTTTAGTGGTTTTATGGATGCTTTTAACAATTTTTACAGTGTTTATTTGCCAGTTGCATTTGCAAAGATAGAAAGAACTATGATGAATTCACAATTACAGATTATACAGACACTCTTAAAATTCTTGTAATTAATGGGTTACTTTGACTGCAATATTGCAAAAACCTAGGTGTGCAGTGTTTATAGTGGTAAGCCAGATTTGACTTTGTTCTTTGAAAATTAGTATTTTCATTATATTTGAGAGCATATTCAGAAATTTACAGTACAACTGATGTATAATTCACTTGTATATTGTTTAAGATAATAACATTTTTATATGTGAAGTCTGATCTACTTGCGAGCAGTTTTTATTTCTGGTATGTGACGCATATTGGGAGTCGTGTAGGAATGCTCTGCGTATAGCTGTATCATCTTTTTACACTTTGCGTTCTTTTTGGCACTTCCATCGTTGCATCATTTTATGTTTACCTTTTTTAATATTATTGTTTTTTATTGCCATATCTGAATTTTGTTACAAACTTTTGGAACAATTTTATTTTTTATGTCAATTTGGGTGCTACATACTTCTTAATGACTTAAGTTATCAGAATATTTTGCTTTTGCCAACTATACTCCTTAAACTTAAATAAACTAATATAATTTGATGATGAGTTGGTGAACATAATTAAAAAAACTATCACAATTAATAAAACCTGTTGTGACTTATCAAAAACCTTGTAAATTTTAAACAAATAACCAAACATTAACAAATGTAAAATCAAGGAAGCCACCTGAAGACTTTAATTAAATGACACAGCCCTTCCTCTAAACAACCACACCATGGGGCCAATTTCCAAAACACTTTATAGTGTTGTTATGACAAAGTTTTATCTTCTCTGCCCATTGAAACGTGGGTACAAATCTTGCTTTACTTGCTTCTGCCTTAAAACTCCATTATATTGCCCATAGCTATTGAAATCTTGTGATTTTGTCCTCCTCTGTCAGTATGCCCATTATAACAGATCTTTATATATAAGATCTTTGTTGTTTCTTGCTTTTCTTGACAACAGAATGTTATGATGGTTTTAATTCCTCATGTGGGTTTCTCTTCCATATTGTATAACTTTAGTTCGACCTACACCCTGGCATGTTTTGTTTGTGTTTTTACTGATATTGGTTTTTGAGTTGTTCATTTTTTCTTTAATTAAAAAAATACATAAATTTGAGTTGCTGTTTTTTGGTTTTTTTTATGTGAATTATCACATTTACATTTCTGATAAATTCTCCTAGTGCTCCTAATCTGCTACCACTGGATCTAGTGTTGTTGGAAGTGAGACCTTTTTTTTTGTGGAGGACATCTGATCTCTCACACACAGTCTTCATAGGGTTTGGTGTTTCTTTTCCTGTAGGCTCAGAGGTTGAGCTTGTACAGTATTAGAGACAGGCTGGTGAGGGGCCTGATACCTCCTATTTGACTTAACCTCACTTATATAGGATTCGACTGTTACAACAGTTTTGCATTTTTATCTTCTTTGCAACTGTTGTCTTAGGCCTTTCACATGCCTTTTTCTCAATTTTCCGTATATTTTAGTCATGTATTGACTTCTCATTTCTTATGATTACCATCTTCTGCTCTATCCTTGGTCTCTTGTTTATTTGTTGCTGGAATCTTTTGGAAATAGATGCTGAGCATGAGGGCATTCATTTTCCTTCTTGGCACTTAGAGACCTCAGAGAAGGTCCTTTTATTAGATATTTAATAATTTATTGTATATATTCCAGATTCCATGAATTCGTTAGATGCTGATCTCCTACCTCCTAGTCTTCTAACTGAAAGTTTACCAAAATATGTTCAGATTTCCAGACCTCCTGCATCTGCTTCATATTCATTTGGAATAAAGAGATTCCACCCTTATCAACAGGCATCCTGCACTCAAGTTCTTGCCAGAGGGTTGGTTTTTCATTACAAATCTCCTCCATCTGCTATTAAAATTGTCTTTCCCATCCCCAAGGATCACCTGCTAAAGGAAGTAGAGTGTGTTGACTACACTTTTGAGGGTTTTATTCCCATTTGTTTCTAGTAAGGAAGAAAGATGGGCAACTGGTGACATGTAATAAACTTCTTTAATTTTCTCCCTCTAGTGGCATTTCTCATACGTGAATGATGACATTTGATTTCTCCCTCCATGTGGATTCCTGTATGTGGTGAGGGAACTTTCAGAGAAGATTCTGTACTTTCAGTTTACCCCTTCTGGGATCTAAACATTCATCCACATGCTTGTCATGCATTGCAACCCATGAAGGGGGAGGAGAGGATCCTGGTTGAGGGGTCCAACCCTCACACACCGCTTTGGCCTTGAATTTCTGTAGGTTGGCAGCCTTGGGGTGCTCCCCCTTCCAAGGGTCATTTGGTTCGTCCACTTGGGCTTGGGTCAACCAAGTACCAGTATTGAATGTTCTTAGCAGGTGTTGTGGACATTGTGTTTGATGCTGGTGTTGGGTATAGTGCTAAAGAAATCCTGAAGTTACTGCAGTGTCCTTGTTTGGCAGATGAGATGGTGGGTGGGGTCAGTGGGCATCAAAATATTCCTTCTCTATTATGGATCCCTGAATTCAAAATAAAATAATAAAAAACAGACCATAAGTAAATGACTGTGTCTTGAAGATTTTTGACAGCAGTTTTCAACTTGTACAACATCAGTATCTCATTTTCTGATGTTACATTCTTTATCAGATAAATGTTTAGGGCAAATGTCTCTTTTTTAATTCAGAAGTGACTAGAGAGGCTTGCTATTTTTCCTAAGTTAGTCAAAAAGTTATGATCTGTGGACATCTTAGTGGAAATATGCATTCCAAAACAGAGTGAATTCCTCTTGCATTCACAGGTTATTGGGGATATACCCATTGAAGTTATGCCCTATGCTACTTTGAATTTGATACAGAGAGTTGTTGTTGACAAGGATTTGAAGAACATCTTGAAGTCGGAGATCTTCACTGGTTTCTCCACTCACAAAGGTGCAATTATGGTGCTTATCAATGTCCTAATTTTGATGTTTACATCACCTCACCACATCCACCTTCCACCATCGAGGCAAGTTATTACTGTCAGTGTTTCCCCCTCGGTGTGGATTCCTGTACGTGGTGAGGGGACCTCCCAGGGAAGGTTCTGTTCTATCTGGTTACCTGCTCTGGGATCTAAACATCCACCCACGTGTTTGCCGTGCGTGCCGACCCGTGAAGGGGAGGAGAGGATCCTGGTGGTTGAGGGGTCCAACCCTAACACACCACTTTGGCCTCGAATTCCTGTAGACGGGCAGCCTTTGGGTGGCCCCCCTTGGGTCAATCGCTGGTCCACTTGGGCTAGAGTCAACCAAGTACCAGTGTTGGAAGTTCTCAACGGGTGTTGTGGACATTGTGCCTGATGCTGGTGTTTGGGTATAGTGCTCACGAAACCCTGGCGTTGCTGCATTGTCCTTGCGTGACTTTGTAGTGCGTCCCCTTGTAGGGCTCCATGGTGGGTGGGGTCAGTGGGTACCGAAATTTTTTCTTTTTCCTATGGATCCTCTAAAAAATCTAAATAAAATTGTAAAAAAAACAGTCAATGGGTAAGCGACCACGTCTTGAATACTCAGAACAGCAATCTTCAACATCAGTAACACACGTACCTCATTTTCTCATATTACATTCTCTTTTGGAAAAACCTTTAGGGCAAATGTCCCCTTTTTTTTATTCAAAAGGGACTAGAGGGACTTGCTGGGTGTCCCTCAATACTGACATATTGGTTGAAACATCCACATCCCAACACAGTGAACTCCTCTTGAATTCAAAGGCAATTGGGGATATACCTATTGAGGTTACACCCCATGCTACCTTGAATTCTTCACGAGGAGTTATTGTTGAAAGGGATTTGAAGAACGTTCCCGAGTCAGAGATTCTCGCTAGTCTCTCCACTAAAGGAGTTTCTGCAGTGAGGCGCATCTCCACTCGCAAAGATGGAGTTACACTGCCAACAAATACCCTCGTTTTAACATTTACTTCACCACGTGCACCTGCCACCATCAAGGCAGGGTTCAGCCATACATACCAAACCCTCTTCGATGTTTCCAATGTCATAGATTCGGCCACTCAAAGACATCTTGTCGTCGTTCCCTGACATGTGCTCGTTGTGGAGGCAAGGACCACGATGCCTATGACTGTGACATGAACCCACGTTGCATAAAGTGCAATGGTTCTCACCCCTCTTACTTTCATTCTTGTCCAAAATGGTTGGAGGAAAAAGAGGTGCAGCGTTTGAAAACGACACATAACATTAGTTATCCTGAGGCTCGGAAATTGCTGTCCACAACTCCATCTCGAACATATGCTGCTGCACTTCATTCCACAACTACAGTGGGAGTGCAGACAGATCTCTCTGTGCCTCCAAGAGAATCGTTTTCAAAACAAATGAAAAGCCTTTTGACCTCCGTGGTTAAAAAGGTTCATGAATCGACTTCCACACCCATCTCTGTTCCTCCCATACCTTCCAACAAACCTCAAGATCCACATCCTTCAGTTTCAAATACAGGCATTTCTTCTGATACATTTTTTTCTCCCACCACAAGAGACAAAATAATTATTCGTTTGCATCCTCAGTCACTGGATTCCCTTCCAATAACAAAACCTGCCCACCCGACCCAGAGCAGGATCCATGGAGGTTGATAGACCTCCTCCGACTAAAGACAGTAAAGAAAAAAGACATGGTCGTAAACCGAAGGGTTCTCCAGCCACTTCACCTACCCGTTCTTAAAAATGGCCACCTTGATACAATGGAACTGTCGAGGTTTACGTTCTAATCTGGATGATATCAAAACGCTGATTGCTTCCTACCATCCTGTTTGTCTTTCTTTACAAGAAACATTTCTCAAAACTGCTGATACTGTCTCCATTCGGCAGTTTTCTCTGTACAGAAATGACAGGTTGTGTGATGGTCGAGTACATGGAGGGTGGCACTGTTGGTTGATCAACACGCGCCCACCCTGTCTTTGTCACTCAACACACCCTTGGAGGCTGTAGCCATCCGTGTTTCCTTGGGTCATACCATCACTGTTTGTTCTCTGTACCTGTCCCCTGGAGAGACATATGATCAATCAAATCTTGATGCTCTCATTGAACAATTGCCATCTCCATTTCTAATCCTAGGGATTTTAATGGACATCATCCCTCTGGGAAGTGCTATTATTGATGGGAGGGGCCGATCTGTAGAGCGGATGCTCTCTGATCACAATCTTTCTCTTTTCAATACTGGTTCTTCCACTTACTTTCATGCACCTAGTTAGTCCTTTACCGCTATTGATCTTTCAGTTTGCTCCCCTTCATTATTCTCCCATTTTTCATGGAGGGTTGACAGTAATCCACTAGGCAGTGATCATTTTCTGATCCTTTTGAGAGAGACTGGCCGTGGTCGATGCCACCCTACCCGCGTGCCCCCGGTGGAAGCTGGGTCAGGCAGATTGGTCCACTTTTACTGCTCTCGCAGAACTTGATCCTGCCATTGTAAATCAGCCATCAATAGACGACTGTGTAGCAGCAGTAACTGACTGTATTACACATGCAGCTGCTCAGTGTATTCCTAAAACCTCGACACGTTTTCCACGATATCCTCATCCGTGGTGGATCCCTGCTTGCCACTTAGCATGGAAGGCTCAAAAGCGGGCCTGGGATACTTTTCGTAGATATCCCACACTTTCAAACTGGGTTGCTTTCCAATGGGCCCATGCACATGCTAGGTGGGTAAGACGTCAAAGCCAGAAGGAATCTTGGATTAAGTTCACAACCAGCATATCTTCTACCACCAGTTCCAAGATCATATGGGACAGGATTTGAAAGGTTAATGGACACTACAATTCTATCCCCCTCTCGATCTTACTCTCTGATGGTCAAGAGGTGACTGATGTTCGGAACATCGCTAACACTCTAGGTGAAAGCTTTTACCGGGGTATCTAGCACTTCTGCTTGTTCCTCCACCTTCCTGGCCATCAAGACTCGGGCAGAGCGATCACCTCTTTCCTTTCAAACTGACTGTTTCTTTGATTATAATTGTCCCTTTACCCTGGTGGAACTAAAAGTGGCCCTTCATCGGTCTGCCAGTACATCTGTTGGACCTGATGATATTCATTATGACATGCTGCACCATCTATCTCCTGCTTCTCTTGATATCCTTCTGATTGTTTTCAACAGGATCTGGCAGGAGAGTGTTTTTCCTGATGCCTGGCGCCAGGCTATTATTTTACCTTTCTCTAAGCCAGGGAAAGATCCCAAGATTCCTTCAAACTACCGTCCAATTGCTTTGATGAGCTGTCTCTGTAAGACATTAGAAAGGATGGTTAATGGTCGTCTTGTTTGGTTCCTTGAATCAAACAACCTCTTCTCACCCACCCAGTGTGGGTTCTGTCGACAGCACTCCACCACAGACCACCTAATTCGTCTTGAAACATCAATCAGAGAAGCCTTTCTCAAACGCCAACATCTTGTATCAATATTCTTTGACATAGAGAAGGCTTACGACACAACATGGAGGTATGGCGTTTTGCGAGACATCCATACATATGGGTTACGTGGCCATCGACCCATGTTTATTAAAAAAATTTTAATGGACAGGAGATTCCAAGTTCATGTGGGTTCGACACTTTCCCGTTCTTTTGTACAGGAACTTGGAGTCCCTCAAGGCTGTGTATTGAGTGTTACGCTCTTCAGTATAAAGATAAATGCCATCACTGAACAATTCCCTCTCACTGTTGCGAATGGGCTGTATGTCGACGACTTTCGCATCTTATGTCAGTCGTCAAACATGAGATATATTGAGCGGCAACTACAAACCGCCCTCAATTGTGTACGGAAGTGGACTCTGGCGAACGGCTTTAATTTTTCTCTCTCCAAAACTGTATGCATGCACTTTTGCCGTCGATGGGGTATTCACCCTGATCCTGAACTTCATATCGGTGAAGTTTTGCTGCCAGTGGTCCCGAAGACCAAGTTCTTGGGGCTTATCTTTGATCGTAAACTGACCTTTATACCACACTTAAAGCAGCTTCGGGTCAAATGCACAAGAGCACTGAACATCCTCCGTGTTCTCTCTTCTACCAGTTGGGGGACAGATCGCTGTTCAATGTTAAAGGTATATCGTGCTCTTATTAGATCGAAACTCGATTATGGATCAATGGTCTATGGCTCTGCCAGACTCTCGGCCTTAAAGATGCTGGACCCCATTCATCACCAAGGACTTCGACTCTGCACTGGGGCTTTTCGTACCTCTCCAGTTCAAAGTATATACATTGAATCTCATGAACCTTCTCTACACCTTCGCCGTTTGCAACTATCTTTACAATATACTTCAAATCTTCATTCCTTACCAAAGCATCCCACCTGGAAATGTGTTTTCCTTCCTCGGTGGGCAGTACTTTTTCAGAACAGACGATCTGTCATTGCTCCGTTTGGCCTTCGCATCCGGGCGCAATTGGATAAATTGGGTCTGTCCTTGGATAACATTGCAGATTCCACAGGTCGCCCATCCCACCATGGCTTATTACAGCCCCAAATGTGACCTTTCTTTCAGTCACCTAAAAGGCAGATACTCCAGATTGGAAGTACCGTCTTTTATTCAATGAATATCTTTCAAACAATCATTCAGTTCCCATTTATACAGATGGTTCCAAATCAGGTAATTCAGTGGGCTCTGCTATGGTTTGCTATGGCTCAGTAGTTGCGTGCAGAATCCCTTCTACAGCTTCTGTGTTCACTGGTGAACTGTATGCCATATCTCTTGCCCTGGATCATATTGCAGCTGAGCAGTACTCCAACTGCACTATTTATACTGATTCGCTTAGTTCTATACTTGCCTTGGAATCGCTACACGTTAGCTCACATCCTATTCTCGCTGATATTCGAAACCGATTGGCCCATTTCTCATTAGCAGCTACTTCAATCCAGTTTTTCTGGATACCAAGCCATGTTGGTATTCGCGGGAACGAGCTTGCAGACATGGCAGCTAAATATGTCTGCTTCAGCACCATCACTTTTATGCCTATTCCGTACATGGACTATGGTGTTGTCTTCAAGGCTCGGCTCCGTGCCAGCTGGCAGTTTACTTGGAGTGAGCAATGTGACAACAAACTTTTTCAAATCAAACCCAAAATTGGAATTTGGCCATCTAGCTTCCGTAAAGTTCGGAAGGAGGAAGTTGTTCTCACTAGGCTACGCATTGGTCACAGTTTTTTAACTTATTTTCTTTTATCTGGAACTGATGCACCAATGTGTAGTTTGTGTAACACTCAAATCACTATGAGCCACATTTTACTTTCTTGCCATCGTTACAATTCTCAACGACGGCAATATTTTAAACAAATTTTTTCCCAGGGTCAGTCTGTAACATTGGACAGAGTTATTGGTGATGGTGACTCTGTCCACCTTGATAATGTTTTTAATCTTTTAATGGCAATTAATCTTTTTAATCTCATTTAAGTGTTGCATATTTATTCATTACACCTTTTTAATTGTGGTTCCTTTTTTACAGTTTTAATCTCTCTCCTTGAATTTGACATTGGATAATGGCCAGAACATTAAATAACTCGACACCAGGACTTGAAAGGCCAAGTTCAGGTGACTAATGCTACTGTTTGAACTATTCGTTTGAACTACTTGTTAGTCATCCTGGCGAGTTGTTATTATACTTTTGCTGCATATCATTTCACACTTTTACTACTTAACTTTTTAGTACTGGCCATATTGACTCATTACCCGGAACCAGGACTTGAAAGACCAGCTTCAGGTGACTGACGGTGGTTTTTATACTTACCTGTTAGTCTTCCTGGCGGGTTATGATCATTACCATTCTGCTGCAGGTAGTTCTTTACAACTCTGTTGACTGGATGTCAACATTGGTTTTTACGCCATTTTCTGTTTTAATTGCCGTTTTGCTTTTATCTTCAATTACTTTTACAAATTTTACTCCATTTACTTGACTTTATCTTTTACTGGACATTTGGCTACTCATTATTACGATTTTTGGAGTGTCTTTTAAAACTTTTATTCTTTTACATTTTGATAATAGCTGCTATGACACATAACCCGGAACCAGAACTGGAAAGGCCAACTTCAGGTGATTGACGGTGGTTCTTGAACTTACCTGTTAGTCTTCCCGGTGGGTTATGATCATTACCATTTGCTAGAGTAAATATTTTACAACTTTGAAGACTGGATGTCACCATTGGTTTTTACACCATTTTCTGTTTTAATTGCTGTTTTGTTTTTACCTTCATTTACTTTTACAAATTTTACTCCATTTACTTGACTTTATCTTTTTACTGGACATTTGGCTACTCATTGTTACAATTTTGCTATGTATCTTTTAAAACTTCTATTCTTTTACATTTTGATACTGGTTGCTATGACACATAATTCGGAACCAGGACTGGAAAGACCAACTTCAGGTGACTGACGGTGGTTCTTGAACTTACCTGTTAGTCTTCTTGGCGGGTTATGATCATTACCTTTTTGCTAGAGTAAATACCTTACAACTTCTTATACTCTGCCTTCTATCTTAACATTGTAGACTAGGTGTCAACATTGGTTTTATACTTTTTTGTTTTACCTTCATTTCCATTTATGTCTATTACTACATTTATTTTTTTTTCTATTTTAGTTTTTTACATTTTTACCGAATGTCTGCGCAGAAAGCCTCGCTGCTTTGTGCCATAAAACACTCAATCAATCAATCATGTCAGTGTTTCAATCACTCAAACACATCATGTCATGGTTCCTTGGCATGTGCTCTTTTTTTCAGTGTCAAGGACCATGATGCTTACAAGTGTGAAATGGACTCTGGTCTGATAAAGAGAACCATGTTGTCGAAAACAGAATGGCTCTGTCCAGTTCTCCTTCACATAAGTAAAAATGGCCACTTTAATACAGTGGAACTGTCAAGATTTCCATTCTAATTTGGATGACATCAAAGAGCTGATTGATTCTTACCATTCTGTGTGCCACTAGTACATCAATTTTTTGTCAAAGATGTATAGAAGCCACTCCATTCAGATATGTTTTATTGATGCACTTCTGAATTTTGTAGTCAACTTACTTTCCACAGCATGTTTTTTTTTCAGCAGTTACATGGCTAGATGAACAGCTGGTATGAATGAATGAAGTGTCAGAGATTGTAGTCAGGTTGTGAAACTTGTTTACTGTACCTGTTTTATGCATCAAAAAAAGGAAAGTGTAGCTATTACAATATGATGTAAAGTTAAAATATTTATTTACATGTTTCAGATACATAGTATAAAGTAGATTGTATTCTGAAAACTGTATGTTACCTCTGCAAACACTTATATTATGCTAGGTCACTTCTGATAGCATTCTTAGTGCTTCTTTGTTTGGACTTTGCTGGTATACAGCTGTTGCCATAACATGTACTGTTCATTTGACATTCAGGAATGTTTCATTTGTATCAGTCCCAGCTTTAATTAAAAGCCCCTGCAACTTTGGTGACTTCAGGGTATATAGGTCAATAGCAGAAAATATCAAGGATCTACAGACTTCATTGTATAAAATAACGTGGTCTAGTGCATTCATATTTATATCAAGATATGTTCATACATGATTTCTTTCTTCTCTGTTAGTTAAATGATAACATTGTACAAGAGCTCTAGAACAAAATCTTAATGGCAATCTGACTATTGACAGTTTGTGTTGGAAACTTGTCCCTGCCATGTGACACATGGGTACACCCATCATAGAATACAGTATGTGTTTTAATCAGTGATATGGTAAATATCAGATACTGCTCTTTGATGAAGATAATGTTTGGTGTTAGTGTTAATCTGTCTCTGCCAAATGTCAACAGCCTTATTATAAAATAGGTTCATACTGTTAACATATATGAGGCTGGGTGGACTGTCTTTAAACATTTATCAAATACCAGCTTGTCACTAAAGTTTGGTGTTAACTTTAATTAATTTCCACAATGTGCAGGTGTTTCTTTTGCTGGTTGTGTCAGGTTTTGCAAGTAGTCTATTTTAATTTAAGTAAGAGTTGTTTTATGTTTCATCAATAATATTTTTTATATTATTCAATATTGCTCATAATACTTGTTCACAAATTGAAAATTCACTGTTTTCTAAAGCAACCTTTTTTTTACTACATTTATCATCTTTCAGACATGTTAGTTTCATAGCATTACTGGTGGTGCTATACATTGAATGCAAAAGGTCTGAATGTTATGACACCTGCATCCTTGCAAGCTGCACATTTTCTCTCATATTATCATGTTGGTATCAAATTGTCACAATTCTTCCATGCTTTTCCACATATGAAACAGTTCCATCAAATGGCAAAACCTGCAGTGTCCTTTCTGTGAACATTGCCATCATCCTGAGTAGAACATGATGATAACACAGTAAAGCTATTGTCCTCATTTTATGCATGTTGTGGGTATCTTTTACTAGTGTAGCTTGTTTTGATACACAATTTTTAATTTTTCCAGATGGTGTTTTTATATGGTCCAAGTCTTTCAATTATACCATCTTTTCAAGTTTCACAAGCAGCAGGTTGTGTTTAGATGCCCTGTATTCTAGATCCACTGGCAGTTTTATTTGTCCTCAAAGTTTTTATCATATATGATGCATTTATATTTATTGGGCTGTAATCAAGAATTTGTACAATGTGATTTCAGTATTCAACTTGCTTGGTGTGTGTCTATCACAGATTTATTGTTGAACCTTGTGGTTTAGTGTTATTTTTAATAAACATGGCACTCAGATGTTAATGATTAACAATTTGTTAAATCACAGTGTGCTATAAAACTATTTTAATGTAGCATGTAAGGCATCAGAGTAATTTTCACAACAAATACTTTGGCACATAAAAAATACAAGTTGTTATTAGAATCTGTCAAACATTTTATTTCATGATGTCATTGATTTATTTTTAGCATGAAGAAAATTTCCAAAACTGCATATTATATCACAGCTTTAGTTTGACACTACTTGTCATTTTATCTTTAATGAAAATTTTGTTGGACCTGATTATTTGTATGTTTACTGTATGGTTACCACAGAAATAATTTTTTTGCTATTTTATAAACACATTAAGTTGGGCACAGTTGCCTGTTTCATAAAAGTGACATGCCCAAGTACAAAAGTTTAGGTCATATTTTGCTACACTATAAGCTGGGTGGGGTGTTTACCATTTTAAGCCCCTTTTGCTAGAGTGGCTGCTTGTTTGTTTTAGAATACAAAAAAATTGTAAGGCTATAGCTGAACTCTCTCAAGTCCAGATATTGCATCCTGACTTAAAAGCAATTTTGCACATTTAATTAAATAATTATTGAAAATAAACATGTATTAAATTGTGCACTTATCAAAGATAAAATATATTCAGTGTTAAGATTCATTCAATAAAAAATTGTATATCTGAACAGTAAAATTAAACTCACAAATTTAGATATTGGATTGACTTCAACATGCCCAAAATAAAATCATTAGTATTTATTGAAATTTTATGAGCATAATATGGTAGTCAGAGTCCTCTAGGACAAGAATTATAGTAGTTTTAAACAACCTATTGCTATCAAACGTTATTTTAACAGAATGAATACAGCTGTAGTTTAATGAATTTTGGGTTGGTGGTGTTGTAATGTAATTGAGAAGACATAGGCTAGTGGTCTGAACACATAATTAAAGCTCTTTTTCTGTTCTTTTCAACTTTAAGCCAATTTAACTTCAGGTTTGTTGGAGATTTACTTAGAAATTAGAGCAAAGTAATAAAAGATAAGAGGTTTAGGGTTTAGTTAACTCTTTTTGGAATGAGCCACATCAAGTGTTGTTTTGCAATTAAGGTTTCTCTGCAATGCTTTTGGTGTAAATAACTGCTTAAATGGGAAAATAAAATTATCAAAAAAAAATGTAAGATGTAAATATAAATATAAAATATAAAATTTATTATGTACATTAAATCATACATTCTGAACAGTGAAACAAATTTAGTCTGCTTATACAATTGGTGTGGTGAAAATGTTATTGTTGTATGTCATTAATTATAAACAGTGAAATTGCATGCAGTGTTTTTTTAATCAAACACAACTTTTTAGTTTCACAAAATAAAAGCCATATAGGAAAGTTTTACGTGAAAGACATAAATATTTAAATATGCTAAAATAAATTGTCATATATTTGGTATTTAAAAACTAATATTACAGTGAAATCTCTTTGAATTTTGAAATTATGTATTCAAGCAAACATCACATACTAATAAGACAAAAGTAAGAAAACATACAGCCCAAGCACATTTGAAAGGTAAACCCTTATCATGGTACTGAGCTGTACACTTTAAAGGGGCTGTTTCTGATTGAGAAGGGTCTACCTTTCAAAAGTGCTTTGGTTATGTTTTCTTATTTTTGTCTATCAGTGATTGTTTGAACCTATGTTTTCATTATCATATAAAGTGATTTAATATGCTGAAGTTACATATTTTGTAGCAGATTCTTCTGGAGTTTTATACTATTTTATCTACTGTATTTCCTTCTCATTTTGCTTTCTAACTGAAACATTTGATTTTTCTACTGAAATTATGCTGTCTCACAACTTCTGTATTATACTATGTTTATCATTTTATAAGTAAATACATTAACATTAACAGGTTTTTGTTGGGAAAATTCCAAAAGATCTCTTTGAAGATGAGCTTATTCTTCTGTTTGAAAAATGTGGAAAGATCTGGGACTTGAGGCTCATGATGGACCCACTTAGTGGGCAGAATCGTGGATATGCATTTATCACATACTGTAACAAGGATGGAGCATATAATGCTGTAAAAGAGGTAACATTTAAAGTGTTAAGAAATGTAAAGTGTTTTAAGTGTTATGGTACTTTGTTCTTAAATGTGCTACCCTTAAGAAGCTTGTCACAAAACCTGTTTATTAATGGGCCTTCCTCTCCTTTCATTTTGAAGTTGTTGTTTTTAACTTCTTTTATGTGTTTATACTGGAACATTTCCTTTTGAATTATTTTCATGACTGTATGTTTTGTAGGTTTTTGTTATGTGAATGTTTCCCTGATAAACTTAAGATAATTTTTTTGCCTTTCTCCAAAATTGGAATGGCTCCAGTTGTAGAAATACATCAATGACTGATGTCACAATTTTTATTAACTCCTTTCTCAGTGAAAGCAGTTTTTATTCCCTTTGTGGAAGGTTGTTTTGTTTTATTTTTCATAATTATTTCTTCCTAAGTTCCTTGTTTATTTTCATTTTGTGTTTGTTAATATCTGTTTTGTGTACATATTTCGTTTATTGTCCTAATTGATACTGAGTACTATGCTTTTCACCTTTCTGAAGCTTCTGTACTCTCATTCTCCATGCTTTGTGCTTAATAGTTTTATACGTGACAGGTAAGCAACTTACAAAGCTAGCTGTTTTGTTCTTGAGGGGGGCGCAACGCCGTATTTATCACATATTTTCTGTTTAGTGTTGATCATCAAATTGTTTAATTAACTCATAGGTTAGTGTTTGTGGGTTACATACGTTAATAACATAATTTTCCAAGTATATTAATGGATTTGGTATCAAAACACAGTTTAGAACTGAAAGTTTTATATTGTTTTATATAAAAGATTGTTCTTTAATCATGTAGCCCATTCAGTCCTTGCATTTCTTCGCTTTATAATGTTGAAAAGATTGTAATTAATACTTCCAGTCAAAACTTAATACAAGTAAAACTTTCAGGTTTTGAGCTTCTATATCAATGTTGGTCTGAAACACCACACCTACACTTTTAATTTCTTGCATTTTTTTGCCCCACAACAATTTGACCTTCATTTTATTGCTTACAACCATTAGAAACCTGAAATTCTAAGCAATGTTTATAGCTTTTGCTTCAACACATGACATGTATCTGTAGGAAAAACTAATAATACTTGTAAATAAGAAATTATTAAGACCCGTAACATTGTGAAAGAGGATTACAATTGTGTACATTGGTGTGATGTGTTTACTGGTTTGACTGATGTGAATTCTCATCAGTTCAATTACTTTGAAACTTAATTTCATTAGTAGGAAAATTACTTGTCTTTAATTTTTGTTGCTACTTTGACCTGTAAAACAATACATGTAAAAAAGATTATTGTGTAAATACTCTCTGTTAATAGAATTGAACATCATGTTGTACTTAATTAATATTGTGCATTCTGATGTGTAGAAAAGCTGGTGTGTATCACTTGGTGATTAGTAAGGTGTACCTGTATTCAAATATTTTGTAAATGACATGGGATTTCACCTTCCTGAAGCTTTGTCAGATTTGTGGTTTTGTCAGTTGTGCTAAATAATATTGCAGTCGCACATTTGTTATTGGGGTCTCATGTTGTATCATTTTGTGGTTGTTGAAAGTTAGACTGAGTGATTTGTTGTTGTTGTTTTTTTTAAGAGGACAGGATTGTGAGTGATTAATTTTGAAACTGGAAACCACAATGCATATTTCTATTCCTTTATCATTGGAAGGTTTATGTTTTGTTTCTACTGTGTAGGATTTTCTTATTTTGTCAGGTTTTTCCATTTACTTTATTCATATGTTTAGAGCTGTTCCTGTCTGTGTGATGTCCTTTGTCAGTCATGTTTGGTGAAGGTGAATTAGTGTTGTTGTTGTTTTAATCATCTTGGATGTTTCGTAGTTTCTCCTGTTTAAGAGTTATGGAATTTTCTAAATTACTTTGGATGTTGGACATCTGAAGACCGTTTTACCACTAAGACGTTTATTACATCATATTTATAATTAAAACAACTTGAACTTGAAACTTTCTGCAAAATTTGTGAATGGTCTGCCTTGGTTTAAGAAAGTAATTACTAAGATTTTATTCTCGTTCTGTGCTTACTGAATAATACTGAAAATTATTATGTAATTAAAGGTTCCACATACTCATCATCATTGAAAAATAATAAACCTAAAATGGTTGTGCTGGTTTCAAATTTTCTCTTCCTAACCTCACATTTTGTAAAAAAATTACACTTATTTCAACAAAATCAAAATATCAGTGACTTTTCAAACAGTGTGAAAACTTGTACAGTTAGGAGGCTATAGGAAACCAAGAAGGAATTAAAATTATAATAAAAGATCACCAAAGCAACTTTTTGTAAATTTTGTGGATGAGCTTCTCTATGTTGCATTACTTTGGTTAGTTTAATTACAAATATTGTAAAGTGTTGGTTGAAACTACTCTTATTAGAGAAAAAAATTACAAAAATTTTTACTTTCATTGTCCTTAACCGTAAATTGTTTTTGTGGAACAAAAAGAAATGCATTGAAAATTATTTACTATTGCTATCTGTTATGTCAGCTTTCAAATTAACATTTCAGAATCTGTGAAATATACACATCTTTAAAACATTAGTTTTCAGTACTTTTTTCACAAACTTTTATTTAATATGCATTTTATTATATTTTATACAAAACAGTGTGAGGATATTAAAAGTTAGTTACTGTAGATCTGTGTTTCATAGAATCTTTCACTGATCATCGTGAATTGTAACTTTATATAATGAAATGTAAAACAAATATAACAAAACATAAGAGTGCTCTTTAATGGTTTTAATAAAGTTGTAAGTACATAAAAATTTCTGCCCATTTTAACACTACTGGGTCAACCCATTGATACTTAAAACTTCATCAGAAAGCATGATTTTCCATAATGTAGGAAGCATGTTACTAAATTTGTGTAATAGAGATTATATGATTAAATAAGATACTGAAATACATAGAAGATCTGCTAACTCATTTAATGCTTCAGCACTTTGAATAAAAGTGCATATGTGTTATAAACAAATGTTGTTTATTCTGTGGAAAAAGAAAGAAAGCATGCCAATGAATATTTCATCTTAATTAATTTTGCTTCTGTAATTTTTCAATGTCTATAGATGGTAACTGCTTGTGATTATATTAGGTGATTAGGCCTTTACTATGGTACTGCAAACAAATTTGTTCTTAGTGTTTAAAAAACAATCGAACGCCTATTGTGAAGAACGTTACATTTACATCATACCAGTGACCTGATTAAATACAGTTGTCTAAGATGATAATAAATTACACTTTCAATGCATGTATTTTAAATGCTATACTTTTTCTTTTCATTCGGATTACTTTCATAGGTTTTAGTTGAGTGTTGAATCTAAACCTG
Source organism: Tachypleus tridentatus (assembly GCF_004210375.1). Lineage (NCBI taxonomy): Eukaryota > Metazoa > Arthropoda > Merostomata > Xiphosura > Limulidae > Tachypleus > Tachypleus tridentatus. The sequence continues at coordinate 129,400,460 of NC_134832.1, read as the reverse complement.
TACATTTCTACAGCATGGCATTTTGCTCATTTTAAATGTTTTGTGGAACATTACTTACTGTTGAAAAATTAAGCTTAATTGTAAAAACTACACTAAACTGTTTTTATTTATTTTATGGGAAAATTATTAATGCTACACTAAACTCAATGTTTTGTATTTTTAATATTTATATATACCTATATGTGTATATAAATACAAGATCAGCCCTCTGAACAGAAGTTGATACCCGGGCAGCATACAAAAAGTAAGAAGGATTCACTCTAGTACTTCATATAGTTTAAATGATTACACCAGTAATCTTACCAGCTAATGTAACAGAAGCTAAGTAAGTGTTGCTACCATAGTATAGTATATAACTGGTGGCATCTTCTGCATCCATCTAGAACACACTAGCTCTCCTTGCAGAAGTGGTAAAGTTAAGTTATTGGTACAAACAAGTTTAATTTCATTATAATTATCTGTAATGCAAGGTGTATATTTTTTTTAGTCTGCATTGGGATGTGTACCTGGTTTTCTTACAAAAAATATTCCTCTTTTATTACTTTGAAGGAAACAGCTTCATTTTTATTGTTTCTTAGAATGTTTCTGCAGGAATTTTTTATATCTAACTCTTCTGTGACGATATAGCTTTGATAGCAAGTGTATACTGTATGTTGTATAAATATACTTATCAATTTGCATAGTAATAAGTTTATCAAAAACAAAGGTTCATACCTCATGAGAATATCACACCGGTTGTGTTAATATTTCTATTCAGAGGCTTAGTAATACTTGGGCTGACAAGTAAATTTATACTGGTTGATTTAGTGTAGCTGTCTTTTCCTTACATGCTCCTAATTATAAGGTTTTATACAAGAAATGTGTCCTGTTGCTTTACATATTTTCGAGATAACTGATGAAAAAAACATTATACTGCCATTGTGTCGTTTATAGTCCTCTTTACCTGAATTAATAATGTTGAAGTTTTTTTCAGAAATTGTGTAAGAAGAAATAAAATGTTTGAAAATCATTGCCTTATGTTCTGTCTATGCACCAACCCCCCCACTTGCCCTGTAAAAGGAAATGTTATTTGAAGTTTGGTTCATTTGACTCTTTTGATTCTTAATATAAGGAGATGTACTGCTTTTTAAAAAGAATCTAAACTATGAATTAGCAGTATCCAATTGATATTATTGGATGTCATGGAGTAATTGTTCACTGGTAAGTTATCAGATAAGAGTTATTTCATTTCCTCAATTTTTTTTCTTACATATCATGATTTCATGTTTCTATTTTTGGAAGGATTTTGTCTTCAATTATCCTTTTCAGAGATATTTTAAGGAGTTGCAGTGTCTTGTTATTTTTACTGTGCATTAGACTTTCAGGTAATGTAAAGAAGGTAAACCTAAAAAGGGATAAAAAAAACAGCAAATTTTTTTGTTTATCAAAATAATATCTATTTGACAGTTAAGTGTATTGTTCTTAACCTGAGAATGGAAATTGTGGAATAACTTGGTCTTTTCTCTACACAAAATGAAAATTTAGTATTAATTTTGAAACTTGTTCTTTGCAAAAATAAAAAAGTCTTATCATTGTATCTAAAGAAATCCAGTTTAAATATTAAAAAGAAAAAGGTTAAGACATCTTAAAAATATGTAAAATCATAATAATGTAGTTTAGCTTGAGTATTGAGAGTAGTATTTAGGTATTCTTTTTATGAATTCAAGCATTTGATTGATTTTATGCTGTATATGTGTGTGTACTTTTAAATATCATTCACACTGTAAAACATGTTAATATGATCCCCAAATTTTTCTTGAAGGAGAAGTGTGAACCATCTAGATGTGTGGAAGTTGCCATCAGATCTGATACTGGACACTGTAAATTTATAGATTAATGATCTATCATTAACATACTTAGCATCTGTGGTAAGGCAGGCCTTTATACACATTTAGTTGGTGAAGGGTATTGACTCTGATTCAATGGGTCTCCTCTTGCTCTTTAGTAAGTGTATTTTTTCCACAATTGAAAAACAAAGATATTTAGTTATGTTTCCAAATTTCGTGGAGAAGGGATTTAAAACAATTTCTTTTTAAAGTTTTAATTTTTAGGCAGAGTTACTAAATTTTTGATCTGGCATCTTCATACATCATAATGAATAAATTCGTGATGTACTTCTTTTTTCAGGAGCAGTGTCAGCAGTCCAGAAATTGATATTTTAGCTGTTTTTGGCAAGATTGATTCAAAATAATTCTCATTTGGCAAGCTTTTTGGTTGTTTTTTTTTCAATTTCAGCTGGATAATTATGAAATCAAAAAGGGCAAGACCCTGAAAGTCAATATATCAGTTCCAAACCTTCGTCTTTTTGTGGGTAACATCCCAAAGAGCAAGAGCAAAGAGGAGATCTTTGAAGAATTTGGTAAATTAACAGGTATGGAAAGTTTAGAGAATCAGTTCCTGTAACGTTTAAGGTACCATGTATTCATTCCCTTTAAAATTTGTAGGTCACCAGAGAGGAAAAAAATTGCCCAGTAGGTGCATTGAGCACCATTCCAGCCATGTATTTTCTGCCTGTAACATTACAAATTCTTGAACTTGCCTGATTGGCTTGCAACTTCTTATGTATTTGCTTTACAGCTGGATAATTTCGAAATTAGAAATGGAAAATACATTGGCGTGACCATTTCAATTAACAACAACCGGTTATTTGTGGGAAATATTCCAAAGAACAGAGGAAAAGACGAATTATTTGAGGAATTTACCAAACATGCACGTAAGTTGAAATTTCAATTGCCATTTTGCCCCTTTTGTTACTCTTGTTTTCCATTGGACGCCTGCCAAAAATGAAACAAAATTTGTAATGGATCACTCCATTTGTAATAAACAATTTCTAAATTTGGTAATAAACAACTTCTAAATTCAAATGAAAAGAAAAACTCGTATAAATTGATTGCTTGCGGTTTTTGTGCTTCACATATGGAACACTACCACTGTTTATTTTTTTTAATTTTTAAGTTGTCTGCAGATCAGTCAATGCCTAAGGGTGGGATGTTCATTTATTGTCTACTTATTTGTCTTTTTGTGACTTTTTTTTTTTCCAGCTGGCTTGAGTGATGTAATCATATACAGTTCACCAGATGATAAAAAGAAGAACAGAGGGTTTTGTTTCCTAGAGTATGAATCTCACAAGGCTGCTTCTCTAGCTAAAAGAAGATTAAGTACTGGGCGAATAAAAGTTTGGGGTTGTGACATCATCATTGATTGGGCAGATCCACAGGAAGAACCTGATGAAGAAACTATGAGTAAGGTAGGCAGAAAGATTTTGGAACACTCTTGCAGTGTTTAACTCCTAAATCTCTCTTCACAAAGAGAATATAATTTTTTTTTGAGATTCCATCAAATTTCAGTTTAAGGAGTTAAAAATATTTAACCCTTTCGGTGCGGTTGGCAACCACAGTCGACTTGAAGGCTCAGCGAGGCAGGTGATCTTCGTCGACAAGATGTAAACAATATACCCCCGTGGCTAATTAGCATAATCACACAGGCCTGTAGACCCACTTGAGGAGGCTAGAACCACATGCATTCATTGTTTACTTGGGATTCTCAGCAGGTATTTAAACCGGAGGTCGTGATTTCTTTGTTTTCTAACCTGTGTAGATCATACTGTTCATTGTTTTAGAAGACGCCTTCCTTGCATATTCTGTTGATACTTGCGACATTGTTATACTGCTGAAAGGAAAAGCTTATACCACTAAAGAAGTAATCGATATTATTTTTAACGATGAAGAGAGTGACAAAGAATTTGAGCCAGATGATAATGAAAGCTTACTTGTAACGGACGAGAGTGATAATGAAGACATTCATGGCCTGGAATCTGCCCCGCTTTAGGTAAGCACATGGTATAGTTAGTGTCATATACCTTATTGCATAAACTGACTGACCAAGGCTAGTTCTTTATGTTTTTATATATTGTCAATGGGAAAATATATAAATATAACATACATACATGGAACATCAGAAAAGTGCTATATCTCTATGTATAGAGCTTTTTTGTTTTATTTTGTAGATGCCCCTAGCACTTCCAGTGGTGGTCCTTGTGGACGATCAAGGAGTGTATATTCTCAGAGGTCTAGAGATACAAGGAGAAGTCAGAGGAGAGATAGAGCAGCTAGTATAGCACAGCTCCAAGCTTCCCCTGAAAGTGATAATGAACCTGAAGACCACAACCAGGATCCAAATTTTCCATGGCAATATTACAGTGACACTGATAATTTTGAATCTGACTGGTTGCCAGATTTTACCACTCGCACTGGAGTCCTGATTGATACATCAAATTTCAGTATTTCAAACTTTTCTTTCCTGATGAAGCATTTGTGTTGATTTGTAATGAAACAAATAGGTATGCTTTGCAGTATTTCTACTGCACCACTGAATTGCCATCTTACTCCCATTTTATGAAATGGATTAAGACTTATGTCAGTAAACTGAAAGCATGTATTACACTACAAATAGCAATGGGGTTGTGCCAGAAACATGATCTGGAAGATTACTGGGGCTCCTTTTGGCTAACTCGTGTGCCATTTACAGAGGTAATGCCACGAGATCGTTACGAAATCCTGACATCGTTTTTGCATTTTGCTAACAATGAGCATGATCAGCCAAACAATGGAGATCCAAATTATGATCCACTGTGGAAAATTCGGGATCTGATGAATCTCTGTGAATCAAAATACCTTGCAGTATATGCCCCACAAGGTGAGCTGTCCATTGATGAAAGTATCATCATATTCAAAGGGAAAGTTCATCTCAAACAGTATTTACCATCAAAACCCACAAGATAGGGCATCAAACAATTTGCATTGTGTGAAAGCAAATCTGGATATGCTTTGAAATTTATTACATATTGTGGGAAAAATACCATAGTGCCTGTGGCTGGATACTCAGTCACAGAGACTATATGTTTGAATCTACTGGAGGAGTTTTGGAATAAGGGACATATAATCATGGACAATTTTATTCTTCACCTTCTTTATTCAAAAACTTAGAGATGAATGGAACTGGGGCTTGTGGCACAGTTAAGGCTGGACGGAAACACATGCCATCAGATATCCGCCCTACAAGATTGTGTTTTAGCAAAGGAGATCTGCTGGTATTTATGTGTGGTGGTACTATGGTAGCATGTGCTTGGCATTACACTAAACGTGTGCATTTTTTATCGACCATTTCAATAAATGGCACCACAGATAAAAGAATTTGATTCAGAGGAGAGCCTGGTGGATACAGAAATGTGAGAAAACCACTGATTGCTGAAACATACAACCAACACATGGGTGGAGTAAACATCATCGACCAGAAGCTGGGAAACTATGTATCCACACAAAGGTACCAAGTGGTATTTTACCATTTACCATCGGCTTAGAGAAGTAGCTCTTGTTAACGGATATATAATATATTGTGCAGACTGCAAGAGCAATGATGGTATAGTTTACCATCTCTGGTATCTCCAAGACTATTCAGAGAGCAGATTATTCAAAATTTACTGGAGGGATATGTTAGCAAAGCCAAACGAAAAGGAAGACCAAGTACTAATAAAGGTCAGCGCTTGGTGGAAAGACATAGTATTGGACAATATGAGGACAAAAAACACAAACCTGATTGTACTGTTTGCAGCAATAGATGCACAGCTGGATGGAAAAGAAAGCAGACTAATTATTTCTGCAAACAGTACAATCTCCCCATGTGCTTTTTACCATGCCATGAGATATATCATAACCACAAAGACTATCAACAGGCTGCTGCACAAGTTGTATACAATTTATAATAAATTATTGTGCTCTACATGGCACTTCTTTGTTGTGTATCAGGGTGTCTTCCTTTATTCCTGTTATTCTTATGTATTGAAATTAACATATATAGTATTGGGTACAGTCACTGATAATTTCAGGGACGTTTGTTGAGTTATTGCCGAGATATCATGCTTTTAGTACTGATATCATAATTAGTTGAAGTATCAAAAATATATATTCAGCAGTATGCCAAACATTAAAATTTTTTATTCAGTGCCGAAAGGGTTAAGCTTTATGTATGTGCTAGGTTAAAATTTGTCAACATATGAAACAGTACTGAAAATCTGTGGACATTAAACATTTGTTTTCTGACCATTTCTGATTTAAATGTTTTTAAAACTAAAGTTTGAAGGTGATGATATAAAGTGATTGCATTATTTATTTTATAACTATCAGTTTTCAAATGGTAACAATCATGCATATTTCATGTCAAATCTGGGGTTTTCTTTCTTACATTAGATTCTGTAGAGCTTCCTTTATGTGCTCCATACATTTATAAACCTGCAATTATTACATAGCTGATCAAATGACTTCAGGTAATCTGAGTAATAGATAGTAAATTAATTTGTATTTATTTTGTTCCATTAATAAACCAGCAGTTCTTTTCTGCATTGCAAAAATCTGTGATTGAAACTGTTTAGTTGTATAGTCCATATCACTTAGTCATGAACTTAGCATGAAGTAATGAATGGCAAGAAAGTTTAGCTTTGTTAAGATACTTTTTTCTTCTTTACATTTTATCACTAATCTGCTGAATTTTACACTAAATACTGCCAGTGAAAAACTATATAGATTTATTTATTTCTTGGCTATTTTTGGAAGTCCAAGAAACAACCACATTATGTTCAGCAGTGAACATTAAACATGAATTGTCCAGGAAATGTGTGTATTTAGAAAATTGCTGATTTTGAGGATGATATATGCAAAGAGTAGTTAATACAAACAAAAATCATACAACAAATATAGTTACTACTTGTGTTTAACGTATTCATACGTAATCTCATATTCTACCTTTCTATCAGTTTAAAATTATATACCTTAGATTCTACTTATTACACCACAAATACTGAAATATCCTTGGCATTTTTGCTGTTAGTTTCAAAGAATTCTAAAGTTTGTGACTTATGTTTTGTGTGAAGTCTGTTAATGTGTCTCAGTATATGATATTCCACATACTCTGAACTTGCAATTTATTCTATTTGTTGTGATCTATGAACATTTTCCTGATAAAAAGCTATTTATTAATAACAGTCACCTTCATTTAGCTATTGTAAGACATGTACAAAAAAAAAGGAATTTCTCTGTATTTAAGTGGTGTGTGTTTGTTTTATACATATCTTTTCCCCTATTTTTACCAGGTTAAAGTATTGTATGCAAGAAATTTAACTGCAGCTGTCACAGAAGAAAAATTAAAGGAAATGTTTGAAAATTATGGAAGAGTTGAAAGAGTAAAAAAAATTAAGGACTATGCATTTATCCACTTTGAAGACCGTAATAATGCAGTGAAAGCAATGAATGCACTTAATGGCAAAGATGTAGAAGGAGGGAATATAGAAATTTCATTAGCAAAACCTCCATCAGATAAGAAAAAGAAAGAAGAGGTGCTAAGAAATCGAGAGAAGAGAATGATGGGCATAATGCAGCAGAGATCAATGTAAGTGGTGGTTTTGTATGTGAGATTAAACTACTCGTATCCGTCATTGAAGTTTCCTTTGCGACTGATAAAAGTTCAGTTATTTGTGTTCTATGTTCAAAACCTCATTAAATAGCTTTATTATAATTATTTTTAGCAGAAAGTGTAATCTTGTCCTGTGGTATTCTACGTCATAGTATAAGCTAAAATAGAGAAAGGTTAAAATATTACAAGTGATTTATAGATTTAACTTTATATGTGGGCAGCTATACATGTGCAGGTTGAGTCCATGGAACAACCTTATATTGGGCATTAATGTCTACACTATAAATTCTATAATTCTAAATTTATTTATCCTCACATGGTAAACTATGTTGTACACAAAAAAATCTGAATTTACTTCTCTCAGTCTGCTTCAAACTAATTAAAGTGCAATATGATTTTAATGTCTTTTTTTAAATTACAGTTTTATTATGTCATTTGCATTATCTCTTGAATTTCCTAAATTATATTGCAAGTTGTACTTGAGAATGATTGAAAAATCTTATTGTGAAAGCTATAACATATAATTAATCAGTAAGTAAACTCCAAACAAAACTAAAATATTGAATTTTTCAAGACACTTTCAGCTTGCTTGTAACCTTATAAGTTTATGGTTTTATTTACTACTAATGATAGAACTTGGGTTATTAGCTTGATTCATATCAGATGACTATCAGTATGTATTTTGAACCTATTGTAGCAAAAAAGTATAACCTGTATACTTTTATTGCTCCTTTATAGGATGTGGTCTGTTTATAGGGTAGTGATTTCTTTGACTTGTCTTCTTATTTTCAACTTAAAAATAAATCTTTATTTAACAGTCTCTAAATTAGAAAACAACAAATGTTTTTTGTTTGTAGTTTATACATTTCATTTTACACTTTTATCACATAGCTTTTTAACAGCAATATTAGGTTATACTTTTATTTCTAAGTAACATGATATAAAATCCAGTTTTGGAATGTAATTACTAAAATGCATTGGTTATTTTATATATTAAAAGTTGTTATATAAGGGGGTCACTTCTTTTGTATGTGGGTTTTTTTTAGCTTTCCTTATTAAAAAGATGCATGGATGCACATGGATAAATGATATTACCCAGATGCAGACCTTCAAGTATCAGTTAGTGTGAGTGAAAAGTTTAAGGTTTCTGGGTTTTTTTTCTTGGAGTTATGGTGGTCACATTTCATTTCTGTTTGTGTGTTTGTTGTTTTGCATAAAAAGAATTCTCACCCACATAGATAAGTAGTAATACCCAGGTGCAAACCCTCAGGGTCCACTTAAGCTAATAGGTGCTTTCCTCTTGGAATTATAGCAGTTTCCCACAGACGTGCCATTTTATTATTATAGGTTATAACAATAAATAAATAAAAAATTGACAAAAAGTAAGAAATGTTCTTACATTTGTGAGTTGTACTTTATCTTGCAAAGGCTTGAAAAATCTTTAAATCTGATTTTCCTTACAGTTGTTTTTAATACTTTACTAAGTTCTTATTTATTTCCAACATTCAGTTTAGAGCACAATATAATACAATGCCTTTTAACTATTATAATTTTACTGGGTTTTTTTTTAACTGCACTTTAAGTGCATTAAAATAATTCCCTTGCCATATTTGAGGTGAACTCTGCAATAACATCTTTGAATCTGTAGGCTGAATGATTTAAAAGCTGTTGTCAGTACAAGCTAGCACTGTATGTAATTGAGTACATTTTAATTTTTTTTTTTAATTTGATTTAATAACACAAATTACTGACATTTTTTGAAAGACAGTTTGTAACAGGAGAACATGATATGTTTGACTTTCTGGTTTATGTTCTGTAAATCCAATTATTTGGAGGATATACTAATAGGTTTTAGCAGTAAATCTGCTCTTTAACTTAATTGTGGGTATTAAAAATGCTTAAGTAGTCAATTTGGAGCAAAAATGTGTCACATTGTACATATTAGTAAAGATTGAGATAAATATTTATTTAAATATTGTCTTTTGAAATGAAGAATTAAAATGTGTTTAATATTAACATTTGATTTATCATCTGTATTTTGATTTCAAGTTTACTGACATATATTGATAATAATAAAATTGTTTAAAGTTTTAAATACAATTCTGTAAAACTTGGTATGTGCATTTTGATATAAACCCACATGTATACAGAGGGTTAAATGAAATTAAGATTGGCTACCAGTTGTTGGTGCACAATATTCTATATAAAAGTACTTGACAGGCATTCAGAATAATCTTAAGGTTTGATCAATTAATGTGTTTTGCCTATTCAAAAGCACGAGTAAGTTAGAAGTAATAAATTATAGTGGTTTTCAACTAACATTTTGAAGTGAAACGTTTAGACAATTCTATGACAGTGTTATCACATGGATGGGTAGAAAACAAATTCTCTCTTTTTTTATTCATTAGTAATGTGATTACTGTGATCCTTTATTTCTGTTAAGATGTTTGATATTACTGTAAACTGCCATTACAGTGTAAATACTGTGTTCAGCACACCTTTTTGTAATCTTTCCTCTTGTTTGGTTGCATCTTTAGTAAAAACTAATTTTATTTAATCATATAACATTACACTGGGGAACACTCATTTTGTTGCATTTAAAAAAAGACCTTTCTATAGTCAATTTGAGTGTGTCAAATCTGAAGTCAGTTTTTGTCTGCAAGCTACAGATTTTATGCAATTTGACATTTTTATTTATTTTTTAATTTTTCGTTATTATAGGAAATTATAGGAATAGCTTATCAATTTGTTTGTGTATTTTATTCAGGTAGGAATTTGCGTTTGTAACTTTTGCGTTTGTACACTTCATCTGGACAATCTCATTTAATGCTCCAGCAGTAGTCAGCCATCATACTTTTGTCCCAGCGCCCTTGGTAGCGTTTTTCCATGACCTTTAGGTCTTGGTGAAATTGTTCTCCTTGTTCGTCACTCACAGCCCCCAGGTTGTCAGGGAACTTATCAAGGTGGCTGTTCAAAAAATGAAGCTTGATGCTCATGTTGCACCCGAGATCATGAAAGCGAGGAGCATTCTGTTCACAAGTTCACTGTAGTTCTCCGCCTTATTGTTTCCAAGGAAGTTTTGAACGACTGCCACAAAGGATAACCATGCTGCCTTTTCTAAAGCGGTCATCTTAGCAACAAACTGATCATCACGAATTAGGGTTCGAATCTGTGGGCCATCAAACACGCCTGCTTTGATCTTCTCAAATGATAACCCTGGTAAAGCTGTGATGATGTGTTGAAAACATTCACCTTCGGTTTCCAGTGCCTTGACAAATTGCTTCATCAAGCCTAATTTGATGTGAAGAGGAGGAAAGATGATCTTATCTCTGCTTACAATTGGGTCTTGTATGATATTTGGCATGCCTGCTTCAAGGGTGTCACGAATAGGCCAGTCCTTCTGGGCCCAATGTCTGTCTCGTGCTCGGCTGTCCCACATACAGAGGAAACATGGAAACTTGGTGAAACCTTTCTGTTGTCCAAGAAGAAAGTTGACCATCTTTAAGTCTACACAAATGATCCAATTGTGCTCATGATATTTTAATAAGTCCATGACCATTCTCATATCGTCATAGTCTTCCATAAATGCACTGAGTGACCGACAGGTACTGCTCCATAAACATTCCCATTATGTAAAAGAACACACTTTAGACTGCGTTTTGAACTGTCTAAAAGAGTCTCCATTCAGCAGGACTATAGTAAGGTACACCCAGTTCTTTGAGAAGCCCTTGGATGTCATGGCAGTAAACAAACTGTCTGTCTTCTGAAAAGAAGGTCAGAAAAAGCTGGTTACGCTTTCTGAAATATGATAATTTAACAGAGTGATCAACAAGATTTCTGCCTTGTAATCTTGATGCCAAAAGCTCTGCTGCTTTCTTTGAAAGACCTAAATCCTGCACTAAATCATTCAGTTCAGCCTGGGGAAGAGGCTTGGGGACGGGAAAGGTTCAGTGTCTGAAGAACAGTTCTCGATTGTGTACACTTTTCTGACAATTCACTGTCACAACTGTCTTGTTCGTTTGTATCATGTCCAATGTCTTTATCGTCCAATGAAGGCAAGCCTTTGAAAACTGGAACAGGAACTTCTTCAGAGTGCGGAGCAGGCCAAATAGCTGAGGGAATGTTCGGATACGTAATCTTATGTCGGTTTTTCTTCCCAACACCCGTTGTGTTTACCATGCAGAAATAACGGTCAGTTACATGGTTGGTGGGTTTGTGCCAAATCATTGGAACACCAAAAGGCAGACCATTGCGTTTTCCTTTGGTCCAGTCTCGAAGCATTTCCTCACAATTGTGGCACACAACATGAGGAGCCCATTGCTTGTCTTGATTACCAAGATGAGCTTCAAAATATGCCTTGTAGGCACGCTTGACGAACAAGGATATGTTACGTCTCTGACGATCGAGCGTGTAGCATCCACATATGTAGCAGAAGGCATCAGGCTTGTTTCTGCAATGATATCTATTTTTGGAAGCCATGTTTGATCTGAAACAAAAGAAGAATGATCAAAATATTAGAAGCTATCTATATATATGAACGTGAAAATGCTTATACATGGTTTACGCAAGTTCAGATTTGAAATCAGTGCCTAAAACTCCTTCAGAATCAGTTAAAATATCCAATGCAACTCAAAGTTACTGAAAAAGTGTTCCCCAGTGTTATCAATAAGTGCTAGCTTGTATATTATGTATAGATAAAGATATGACTAAATAAGGGAATCTTTATAAATGAATATTAGCTATATATTAGGAATGTTAGATAAAAAGTACTGTGATTATTATGCATTTCCATGATACTGTATGAAGCTAAAACTTTGGGTTGTCTGTTTGGTTTTGATAGAAGAGTAGGCACTTGGAAAGTTTAGTCATTTTGTAGTGAAGTTAATAATACCATTCATTGAATAGAATGCAGTGGAAATTTTGATTGTACTTCCGTTATATGTTTCTTTAGTTTATTCCTGGGTGTAATTTGTTTGGTTTCTCTTCTATTCTTTACTGTTTGGTTTCCTATATTAAATAATAATTAGCTTGTATTATTGGATGATAAATCATATTTTAGTACTGAAATGTGAAAAGTAATTGCAGGACTTCCTTTATCAGCAGAATTAAAAGATTCTCTTGATTTTCAACTTAGTAAATTTATCATCATAGAAGCTTCTATTCCCCAAACATCTGACATTGTATTCATGAATGTGTTCTTTTTTATGTATTCACTTTTGTTGTTGTTATCATGAATTGTGAATACACTTTTTGGCTGCTCTGACTTAATTTAGCAGAAATTTGTAGATAATCCATCACTTCCACAACCACAACAAAAGAATGATAAGCATTTTGAACATTAAGTCTTTTACATTTACAAGATGAAGGTTCCATTTCGAACTAGAATTGCAGGGTTTTTTCTTCAGTCGTTGAAGTATATAGTAGGAATTCTGATTAATCAGTTTAGAACAGCCAGTGGTCTGGTGAAGATGAAAATATAATAAATTATAATTGTTTTACTCAGTGATAATGCTTAAAAAAGAAAGAGAAACAAAATGTATTTCTCCAATTTGTAACTTTTCCCTGACCATTGTGACCTTAACCAGTTTGCAGTTATGATCAGAGAGTTGGAAGTAGAATATTATTACATTTCCAGTGTTTAGAAACTAGATAAAGTAACTAACTAAACTGCTTTGTTTATTGAGATGCTTTTTTACCTTTATATAGGGTGGAGTATATTATATTGAAATGATTTTGAATATATGTCACCATTAAATACCACATATCAAAATTACATTTTTACATTAGTTAATGTAATATGACTAAAAATGTATTGCTTTTTGTGGCACCTATGGGTTTCTGAGCAATTTAAAGGGTTCTGTATATGGTTTATTAGGGTTATTGTGTGTCCTAGAATACCTAAAGCATTTCTTAATGAATTTATGGGGTTAATTGGATAAAATTTTTGAAAAAGAAATGAAAAAGTACAAGGATATAATGGATATGAGTGAAAGGTGATGAAAGACTATAAAGGGTCACCAAAAGTAACTGAAACTTTCTGAAAAATTAGTTTCAACCAAGGATGAGAATTCTGTTATGTAAGGCAAGAAGTATGTTGTGTGTGACAAGATAGCCTTACAGCTTAGTTTTGTGCAAGGCCAATGTCAAGATGTTGAGGCCCTACAGTCAAGTTAATAAAGCATATTCAATTACTTCATTGAGAAACCTTATGATGTACAGATATCACTATATCTATGTGAAATGTTATGCACATTCAGCAGTAAATTATGTAGTTGAATTGTTTTTAACCTTGGAAAATCCTCTAAAATCAAGATAGTACCAAACTTTTGCAAAGACCTCATTGGCATCTTGTAATAGGATAGTGCTAACTATGCTTCAAAAATTATCTCAAGACTTCTTAAAGAAAACATTTTTAAAAAGTTAATTTAAATTTTATGCCATTTCCTTATAAAATTGTAAATTTGAACAGTAAGAGAAGCTTGAAAAGGAACTTTACATAAGTGTTATGATCTATAAAATTTCAGTCTGCAATTGCTAGTTCAACTAGTAGAGCATATCTTCATGCTTTCTCTGTAGCTGTTATTTAGATGTATATTTTGTAAAAATTAGACTCCAGTTAAATTTATTTTTCTAAACAATTAAGTTTTATCTCTGAAATATGAAAAGTCTAGTTGTTGAGTTCTCATGATGTTATTAAACAAGTGATTACAAGTTTAAATGACTTGGAAACAGTACAGAGCATGTGTCAACATTTTCATAGTTTTCCAGCCTCTCATTTTTCATGCTCTGCATTATTTGGGTGGATCATTCATTATTCTAAATCTAATTTAGTACCAACATAATGCTAAGTATGTCTGGGATTTTGGATTAATAGTGTTCAAGAAACACTGCACTTCTCTGATGTGGCATTGCGAGCCCTATAAAGTCTTGGTATTTATACTCCTTTATTACATACAAACCCTAAACGTGTTTTTTTTTTTACTTGGGGGATATGGCCTCACTTTACTATCTCATTCTCTTAGGATATGTCACCTGTAATAGGACCTTGCTTCTTAGTGACACATGACTTCAGACCCATTATCATACACCATCACTGTTCCTTTCATTATTCAAGTTTTACTTGAATTAGAATTATATGACAGCAGCAGCTCTTTTTTTCTTTTCATCCATCATCTTTTCACAGACCACTTATTTGTGGAATTTGGTTCTTGGGTTCATTTAAAATAGTGTATATCAACATGTTATAACTTTGGGCTGTGCATCTTGTCTGTCTTGAGTGCCTGCTTATTCTAATTATTTGATATAAGCTTCAGTAATAGAATTTTTTGTGTGGACTTGCACAAAATGGTGACAGAATGGACAGGCACTTGAGACAGACAAGATGCACAGCCTAAAGTTATAACACGTTGAGTCTGCACAAAAAATTCTATTGCTGAAGCTTATATCAACAATTAGAATGGTACTTCTTGCTACAGGTTTTGTGTACTCCCTTTGTGGCTCAGTTTTCAGCATGTTCACATTTGATTTAAATGGCACAAGTAAACACATCTTGAGGTTTTTGTTTGTAATTTTAATATTTATATTTGTTTCTTATATTTTTTCTTGTACTTAATATAAGTTAGACCATGTTAGTCTTTTCAGGGATTCTTACTAAAGTATTTTCTGTTATATATTTCTAATTAGTCAAAGGTTAGGGAGAGATAATTAGGATGCTTGGGGGGATGTGTTTGTAATAGAATTACCTTCTGTATATATTTATCTTTTAAATAGGCTGGTCTTTTATAGTTTGTTTTTAAACACATTGAGGAAAATTACAGATTGTGATTATACATGCGTCATGAACTCTGTGTTGTGTGCTCCTATTCTGTTATGTAACTTCTCCAAGATAAAATTATTTCCTTGTTTTCATTGCAGGATGATGGGAATTCCCCCACAGCCTCGTAGTCGAGGTGGAAGAATGCCTCCGCCTGGACCCAGGAATTATGGTAGGCTTACATTCCCACTTTCTCTTTTATCTTTTTCTTTATGTTTTGTTAATTTTTTATTTGTTGTATTAGTTTCTCTTTCTGTTTTTCCCGGCATGTAAGTTTTAGCTAGTTAAAAGTTGTCCTGAGTAGTGTTTTGTGATTTAACACTCATGTTTTACCTCCCTTTATCCACAAAAAAGCAAAAACAAGTATAAAAAAGAAAATGATTGTTACTTTTGTCAGATTATGACTACGACTATTACGGGTATGGTGACTATTGTGGAGGATATGCTGATCCCTACTATGATGATTATTATGGCCCTTTTGATGACTTTTATGATTATGACTATGACTATGGATATGTTCCACCACCGCCACCACCAAGAACACGAGGAGGACCAGATAGGGTGGGTTGCCAGCATAATGTGTTTTAAACTTCACCATAATAATACCCTTATCTGCCCTCTTTTCTAATTTATCATATCCGAGCTATAAGTTAGAAGCCGGGAAAAAACAGTTGGGTTATTATGTATTTTAGGGTGTTAGACTAGACTCTTAAAAATATTGTAACTGAAAAGAGCTCGGATATGATAATTGTATATGTTGTTATAACAACAACTTCATATACATTCATGTAAGAGGCCTCAGTTTGTGGGTCTTGGTTTACATGTATTTTTTTAGTAAATTGATTAGAAAAGGGGGCAGTAACACAACAAAATTTTACAGCGTAAATTGTGAATTCCCAGTTAGATCTGTAATGTCATTTGATATTTCAGTAATTGTTTATGATAACCGTCATCTATACTCAAGTCCTTTGAGCAGCAGTACCATGCAGTCTATGATTTGTTGATATCTTTGCTTTAGAAGATGTATTATATTGCATATTTTAAGGTAGAATGTGACAAAAAAGTCATTCAAAATAACTTTTCATAGGACGCATTGTGATTTATATACTGAGTAATGGCAGTATACTCGTATACCAAGAGAAGAGTTCAGAGATAATAGTTTCCTTTTCAGCCTGTAATTGTTTACATACAAGTTTGATTTTCGATCACTTAATTGCAAACTTTTGTCATGTGGCAGGTTAAAATGCTTTATTTAGTAACATTTTTTAATCAGTTAATTATGGTTCACATTGACGGAAACAATTTACATGTTCATCATTGCCTTTCATTTTTGTAAAGTAAAACTCAAGAAGTCTATCAATCATTAAGCTGATGTAAGGTATGTGAAGTCTTAAGTCTTTCAGTGAATTGCAAAATATAAAGCACATAATTAGATTTGTCATATGAACTACTTCAGTAGCACATTTGTAGGAAAATGAAATAAAACTGAAGTTACACAGTATATCTGTCTGAAGGTCTAAACAATAGTTTAAGCTGTGAATGACTTATTTCCACAAAATGGAAGTATAAGGATGAAGTCAAAAAGTATCATATAATTAGTTTTAAAAGCTACCAAAAGTTTTTACAACTCTGAAATATAAATATAATTGAATGAATTTATATATGTACATTTTATGGTAGTTAAAACATTCTCAAGCATATTTGATTATATAGATTTATACTTGTTTTGACTGGTTTAAATAATATTCAAATTACATTCCATTGAATGTTATATACTTTAGCTTGTGTTGACCAGTTCCATTTGAGTTTCTTTTTTCCTTACACTTCAGCTGAAACTATTCATATATCTAGAACTTTAATATTTTGAACTTATAATTAAGACACTTAAAACTAAATAGCTTGATTTTTAATGCATTTCACATACATACTTTTTTATATACTTACAATTTCATTAAAATATTTTAAAATTTTCACTTGGGAGTTGATCAGTCCAAAATTGAACTTTTCAAAAGTTTAACATTTTCCAGATTTGTACTGTATTTACATCTTACCATTATTTCTGTCTGCTGCATGTGTTTCAGATACTCTTAAAGTACACCTGCAGTAAAGCCACATAAAACATTTACATATATGCAATGTGCAGTTATAGAATACATTGGCAGCAAAAGACATATTGTTTTTTTTTTCTCTCTCTCTCTCTCTCTCTCCAAAAATGCTGACTGATTTCTCATATCATTCAAAGCAATGGAGCAGATGCATGTACATTATTTTCTAAACCTTGTTTGGGACTTCCTATCCTAAAACTACTGAGGTTTTAATGAAGGACAAATTTTGAACTTCAGAGGTTTAAAAGACTTTATGAATGAAAGGTTGAACCTTCAGTTGGACTGATTTTAATAATTTGATGATATCACAATTACTGGCTTATGTATGATTGAAAACTTTTATATTTTATAGGTAATTATATGAATGTGCAGTTTAAAAATGTTTTCTGAAACATAACTGTCTCCCTTTACACTACAGCTATTATTCAACTGCCTTGGTTTCTGCTTTTGCCCACCTAAGCATTGGCCTGATTTTTTTCTCACTTTTTCCAGTCTTTTATGCCTACTTAACTGCCCTTGGTGATATTTGTCTTGTGACATTCTCCACCTGTGTCAGTGTGCACCCTTTAACCTGAAAAGTACCTCATTCAGATCAATTTATCACTATTTCTCAGACTGGCTTCTCCATACTATAGTCATTGGAGATACTTTGAGTGATAGTGTCATCTGATTAATATTCATAAAATCTGGGAATAGGGTCACTTTTGGTTGGGATTGTCAGTGACCTTATTTGTAGTGAGGTGGAGATATATATTCAGTTCTGAGGCTGCAACTAAGAGCAATCGTGGACATTCTGGAGAGAATTTTTATTTGCTTTTCTTGTGCCTTCTTTTATTCTTTTGGCTTCTTAGTCCCCCTGTGGGATATTGGTAAGTTTATGGACTTATAACCCTAACTCCTGGTTTTATTCTCTATAGTGAACATAGCAGATTGCCCATAGTTGTTTTGCTCTAACAAAACAAACTTACCTGACAAAATGTTCCAAACAGTGATTATCAGAACAGTCTTCATCTTCTTCTTTCTTTCTTTTTAATGGAGTGTTTTAGGTCTTTTCCCAATATATAGTTTTTCTCTCCATCTGTAACCATTATGTTATATGGTTCATATGTGGAAATTTAGTGCTTAGTCATTTGAAGGAAGAGTTATGTCTTATCCACTAGGGTTGTCAGAACTACAAAATTCAGCCTAGAACTGCTAGGTGGAAGCTTATTCTATCTCTCAGATGATACTTCTACTTTTCAAAGTTAGGTTTTTTAAGGGGTTTGTAGTCAACTTGAATAGATCAATGTTCTCTAGTGGGACAGCTTAAGTCTACAGACTTACAAATGTAAAATTCAATATTTTATTTGCTTAATACTATGTTGGAAGACTCTTAGGATGACAAGCTAAAACCATTGCTATCATGAACATTTTTTGATTGCTGGCTTCTACATTCATCCCTGTTGTCAATGTCATCTTGATTTTCATTTGCTCCTACAAGAGGTCATGGTTCTGCCTTTGTTTGAAGGTGTCAACCCTCATATTAGTTCCTCAGTACATTGGTACCCAGAATAAATTCTGCCCATTTCCAAGGGTCTCATTCTATGATTGGAATTCCACCAGCAGTTTTAGTGATTATTATGTCTTCAGGGTATGTGAGGTCTCGTCTCCAGGAATTTTTGGATGTGTGGCAACATTAACTGCAGACTAGTGGGTAGGTCTTTAACTCAAGATTAGTCATTTGATTCACATCTTTGCTACCATTATCCACCCATCCTGTAGGGGTTTCCATCTCTCACAGATCCTTGTATTTCAGAACTGAGTTCTATGGCTATCAAAGTTTGGTTGGTTTGGGGTGGAGTGAGAGTGTTATGTTAGTTTTTCCAGAGTTTTATTTCTGTCTATTGTTTTGCCTAAGAAGACAGGAAATAGGCGTCCAATCATTGATCTTTCTATACTGTGTCAATGCCTAGATATTTCAAGGTTTACAAATGATTCACTCCTCAATCTGAGTTGGCTTTTTATTCACAATGATTGTGAATGTCTAAGTACAGTGTAATCAGCTGTACTGTAAATATTGCCATAGTGATGGCATCCTGCCACTGTTAGCATTTTTAGTGCAAAAAGGTCAGATACTTCAAGATGTCTTACCTTCAGACTAGCACTGGCACCACATGGATTCTGCCTGATCATACGAGCTTTTTTTCGTCACTTCCAATCCCTAACCTTGTGCACACACCATCCACCGGTTACTGCTAGCATAATCTTGTCAAAATGTCACACCCGTATTTTATTTTCGGAATCAACTAAGACAGGCTTCTTTTTCAGTTTTTTTAGTTGTTTTTGGTTTCTTTCCTTCATGTATCTCATTCTGGTTCAGTTAACTTCCATCCAGCTCCTAGCTGTGGAACAGAGAGCCAGTCTCCTACTTGCCTCTCTCCCACTGCATGGATGGTCCTTTCTCTTTTGTTGAATATGGGCATCACTCAAATCCTTCATGTCTTTGGAACAAGCACAGGCGTTTTTTTGGTGATCTTTATGGAAATAAGGAATTATAAACATTGATTCACTGGATTCCCTAGTTTCTTTATACAGAATCATTATTTGATCTCAAGGGGTTGTTAACAGTTAGTTGACAGTATTAAGGTTTGATTTCCATCCTACTGTCTCTTCATAAATACCTAGTTTCAGAGATTGGGTGCATATCCCACCAGTCGGGAATTGCTTGGTCTACACACAAACAAGGCTTACCTGCACATTGTTTTAGTCCTTGTTCTTCAAAAGACGATGAGAATTCCACAATGGTGCTTTGCATTTCACATCAAGGGTACCCTTGGTCCAAGACTTGTTTTTTAACCTTGAAACCACTTCTATCATTATCACCCTACTAGCTCCTATATTATACAGGTAGTGATGACTACAGTAGCAGATCAGTTGTCTTGACTTGAAGGTTTCAGGTTTTTTGTTGGGTAAGCCCTCATTTTGAAACACTGATGATATGTGAGTTGGCCGCTCATTGGAACACCCAACTACTGGCAATTAATACATTCTCTCTCAAGACAGGACAGATAGCAACTCCAAGTCTTCCTTGAAATCATATATTACTCATGGTAATAACTATGGTTTATTCCAAACTATTATAGGATCCTGTTGACAGCACTGAATTAGCTGCTACTTCATAGTTTTTACTTATACAGTACCTTCAGGAGTGCTTACCTTTTCTACTTCCATTTTGGTCTTCTCTGTGAAAGCAGCCTTGATCTGATGTGGTATGCCTGAAAATCCAAAAGCATGGAGGTTATGAAGTCATTTGCACAGCATTATGGTTTAATTTCTAGGGTTGCCATGTGTCTTTCTCGGGCATTGTTTAATCCTGCAGTGAACATTTATCAATGGAAATTGCACTAATTTCAGCAGTGATGTATTGAGAGGAGGTTGAACCCACATCGATCAGAAGAGCCAACTACAGCTTGTTTTGTGATCTGGATCTTTTACCTGTATAAGGAAACCTTATTGACTACCATTCACTAATCAAGACAAAAACTTTCTGAGTCCCCAGAACTCTTCAGCTTCTTCAAGTCACTTTTGGTCCTTTGTTCTAAATGGTCATTCCAATTCTTTAATTGGTTTGTTGGGGTTACACTACATGCCCTTTCTCAGAACCTTTGTGGGACCTTTAGCCTCAAATGTCATGTCTCACCTTTACTTGAAGGTTTGTTGTTTGTTGCTGCTGCCTTACAGACATTGCCAGGGTGGTTTGTGCTAAATTGTCCACAGGGTGCTTTATCATTCTACCTGTGTCCTCAGGCCATTTCTTCTTCCCTGAAACACTGTTAAGTCAAGGAAAGAGATCTTTTTCACCAGTTCATCTCGTCACTGTTTCTCACTTCTATGACCAATCAGATTTCAGTCATTTTTTATATCTATCTTATATTTTGTTTTTTGTCTTGACTAAAGCCTTTAGATGCTTGACAACCTTTTATTCACTGGGATCATTTAGTTTCCTGTTACTTATTCCCAATTATATTGACTAGTTGGCTAAAATTGCTCCATATCATTAATTTTGGGCTCTTTTTGAAGGCAAGGTATCTTCCAATCCCAAGCAGTAAAACATCATATATCTGGTTGGTTTCTGGCCAGTAGTGGTGATAAATCATAGTTCCATCCACAGAGCACATCTTAAGTTCCAAGTGAAAAATACATCTTTTTGTATGTAATGCAATTCCATCACTTAAGTACCACCTTTCTATTGATGCACCCCTGCTATCTGCAGACAATTTCTCTATGGATAATGCCCTTACTAGCCCTTTCAACTTCACACTGTGGGGTTCTAACTGTAATGTGAAAAGAGATAAGTTAAAGGAGATTGATGTTAGCATTTTCTGAAGTCAAAAATGTATTTCCAGTCACACTCTCCTGCCCTTCGTAGCCACTAAGAGACTGTAAATTGAATCAACCTCAAAGAAGTGACAACATTATCTGAATTGGGTGCTTTTGTACAGTAACAGAATAGAAGAAGCATTGTCATGGGTGGAGAGTGTCACAAGACAAATATTATTTAAGGCAAATAAGTGGGGTATAAAACATACTCTGGCAGTCAAATAATATCTGTAGTATGAGAAGAATTAAGTACTTTTGGAAATACATTTTTATTTAAGAAAATATTAATTTTTATTTTTATATTTTGAATAGAAATATAAAAAATTGCATGTTTGTGAATGTGTATTAGATGCTATGTGCATGGTGGACATGGAGCCAGTTAAAAGGACTGCAACTGAATTAAGCAAATCAACAACTGTAGTCTTTTTTTTTTAATAAATGATTATATTACTATTCAAACATTGTCAACAAGTTTCTCTTTATAAGAGAAGTGCAGATCTGACACTTTTAATTCTGCCTGTTTATAACATATCTTCTAAATCCTTGATAGTTAAATCTTCAGACACAACCCTGAAAACTACCCTTGCAGGTAGATGTTATATTTGCGACTTGTTTATCTCAGCAGATACGTGTATTGTATTCTGAAAGTTACTTGGATATTATTAGTCTAGCAGATAAGTGCATTATATTCTTGTTAGAAAATATGAGTCTTTTAAAATATTGGTAGGATCATCTAAGTACTGAAATGTATTTGTGAAATAGCTTTTTGCAATCTAAGAAACATTTTGAGTTAGGAGCTTGGAGTAACCTCTTTAAATTAGAAGTTTGATATGCAGTATTGTTTTTGTTTCAGGTGCATGGTGGACATGGTGGAATGATGCTCCGTGGTCGTACCCCTGGTCTGGGTCACCCTCGTGGCAGGGTTCCGGCCACTATACCCCGAGGTCAAGGTATCCGTGGAGTGGGACGTGGGGCAACAGTTGGCAGAGGTCTGGCAACCAATCGTGGGGGAGGCCGTGGAAACCTGGCCGGTAAACGCAAGATTGACGGGGGCCATCAGAACCAGGGGGACTCTAAACGTCGCTACCACAGTACATGGGGAAGCCAGCCAATTCCTCAACAGCCACTTAGTTCTGGAGGTTACAATAGCTATGGATCATTAGAAGGGGATTCACCATGGTATCAAGACTCATTTGGACAACAATGGGGATAAGCTAACATCTACTAGTAAATACAGTTTAGAACCATAAGAAATACAAACCTGGCAAGAAGAAAGTATCGTCAGTAGGGAGTTTCCTTGTTTTAAAAGGGAACAAGCTTCCACCTGTAGAACATACACTTGTCGGTACATGGTAATGTTGTGTGTAAGTCATTCTGTTGTAGTACCTAACTTTATCAACAGTAGATATTTCAGTATTCAACCATTATTTTATCATCTGGTTAGTTCTAACATCAACTTGAATATCTTACAGGCCAGAAAGACACTTTCATCATCCTGCTTGTAAATTTATTCCATTTACAGACATTTGTAATTTGTATTTCTTCTACCAATCTGGATAATAAATATAAGGAACCCGTTATGATATCAAAGTGATTATGTACATTATAAATGCGTCATTATGAACTTAACTGAAAAATTAAATAACTTTTCATCTTTTCCTTGGTTTACACTGTGAATGCTTACGAAGGGTATTTCTAGTCTAAGACCCCTTAGAGTGATGTATATGTAAGCATAACGAACAGTTCAGGTAACAAAATAGGTTAGTCAGGTTCTTGAGTAACTGGCTGGTAATAATTATATTTTTTTTTTAATGTCTCCTAAAGCTGATGGCATCAAAAACCCCTATTATGTGAGTCTGTGATGAAAGGTGTAACCTGTCAATTGTCTCAATAAATGTCTTTTACCATATACTGCTCTATACGTGTCTTTATTACAAGGGGACATTTTGGTATATCACATTAGTTGTTGTACATAATTCTCAATTATTTAGAATTGAACTAGCAACAATTTTTTTCATTTTCATGCTCAGAAAACTTGTAGTGCAACATGATTTCTAATAAAGAAATTGTACTTCTGCAATATTTCTATTAGTTAACATTTGCAATAAGTGTAAATTCAATTCAGAACTATGGTTTTACATATCTACTGTTACAGTTTCCTGGCATATAATGGTAGGACTATGCAAATTACTTTTTTTTTTCTTCCCAAATTGAATCATCACAAGACAATCGAATTGGCTGTGCATATATTATTATAGACTATAGAGTATATAGTCCTAATTAAATTTTAAATCATGTGGAAAATGGTTTATTTATGTACAGTGTTTCCATACACAGTAATGACTTTGAGGGTAAATTTTTCTTAAACATCTAAAAGAAAAATAGTACAAGAATGCTCTTACAAGTTAATAGGTTCTGAATTAAAAGCCAAATTCCAAAGTTTACCAGAAGTGATATATATTTTAAAATATCAAATCAGAGCCTTAGCAAATGAACCGCATTCTTAACCTGATTCACTATGGAATTGAATGTAGAAGCTTAGCACAGCTCTGCTGTATAATCTCGTTACATTTAAAATTTAATTTCCAAGAACACCAATAAAGTAATCAATTGACAGATGAGAATACTATTTTGGGATAATACAAATAATTTGTTTTAATTTTCTGTCTTAATTTACTTGTAGCAATTCTAAGAACTGTTTTGCTATTTATAAGTTAATGAAAAATGAGGTTTATAAAAGGACACGGTACTGGTACAATAAAAGGTGTAATTAGTTTTGTAGGGGTACATCTTACTAGATAGTTGTGAAATATTTAGTTTTGAATTTTTACAGAAGTGAAAAAATTAACTTGCATCATTTAAACAATACAACCAGATGTATTTAATAACGAAAAGAAATTCACTTTGGTCTGACATTTTATTTATTTAAAACTTTCTACACATTATACTAATTATGTAACAGCAGTGGTATCGGTTCACCTTATCACGTAATAAACAATTTGCTCAGTTCTGAAATTAACTCAAGAGTAGCCTTCATTAATGAGGATGAACTGTTTGTGTAGCTTTAGTTAAGGCCTGGCTCTGACATTTAACAAAAATAAACTTAATACTCAGAGATATGAAATTTGATCTGGTTTTCTAGTACATAGGTACATAAAAATTATGTTGTGCTCCTTACGTTTAATTCAATTATTATATATATTGTAATAGCTCTATCATGAATGCCTTTATCAGAACTAGAAGTAAAATGTGAAGTGATGAACTACACTGCCCATTTTATGTTTTGGATATATATTTTCCCAAGAGTATAAATGGTCTCCATCAATGTTCACTTATAAAGCTTTCCATCTTGTGTATGATTACCATACTGTGTTATGATGGTATAAAGATCAAAATCATAGAATTCTTATCATAGACTTTCAATTATTACTAAATTTCATAAGGAAACCATGAATACGTAATATTGCCATATCATAATAATTTGTATTAAATGTTTTGGTGAAATAAACTCAAAAGAAAAGAGGCTTTGGGTAGATTTTATTTCACCAAATCAGAAGACTGATGTTGTGCTGACCATTACTTCCCCCGAATAATGAAAAAAAATAAGTTCAAGAGTATTAAATAGGCTTTAGTGCTTGAAGGAGACATTATTCTGTTGTGACATCCTTAACTATGTATTTCCTACCTTAACGAAATCTTATGAGGGTATGTACTGCATTTTTTCTGTATTTATCCAATAATGGCTTAAGACACCCAGAACAATGCTATGGCCATTATAAAACTTCAGTCAAACTGCTCTTAAGTATTGTGGAATACCACAGAGATGTTAACAAACTTTGAAGTTGCTTTGCATGAAGAATGGGAATCTATTCTTCAAGGTGTGTACTAATGGTTGGTCGGTGGACTCAGAAGATAGCCCGATGTGGCTTTGCTATAAGGAAAACGCACATTAATGGTTGGTTAATTAGGAGTAATATAATACCTTCGGTAAAAATGGAAACACAACATCATAGTGCAATACTGTCCTGATGGTTTTGGGTGTTTATCAATACCTTGAAGTTTGTAAGCTAGCTAAAAAAGGGTTAAGTCTTAAAGAAATGGACGTCTGAAAGTGTAACCAATACTCAAAATCACCAGCCATATATTATTGTTACAAAATGTTAATTTCACTGCCAAAAATACATATGTATGAGGGTAAACTACAAAGAAATTTTTCTTAAAAACAACCATCGTAAACTTAAAAGAATCGCTGCAAAATGATGAAAACAAATATTAAGTAAAATAACAACGCTATAAAGTATGCTGCTAAAATAACGAATCTCAAATACTAAAGCTTGAAATCCATAACGGGCTTGTTCATTCAAGTGATTAAGGCGTTTGACTCGTAATCTGAGAGTCACACCAAACATGCTCTCCCTTTCAACCGTGGAGGCGTTATAAGTTATGGTTAATCCCATTATTCGTTGGCGGTGGGTGGTAATGACTAGCTGCCTCCCCTCGGGTCTCACACTGCTAAATTAGGGACGGCTAGTGCAGATAGCCCTCGTGTAGCTTTGCACGAAATTCAAAAACAAACATTCAAGTTAAATGAAACGCTCACAGTAATAATCGTGTTAACAGTATAATTACTTTCTAAAGAACTACATTTGAAAATTTCCTAAAATATCAATCAAAAAACAACCTGCAGGACACACTTGTTAATTGGAGTGATAGTTTAGTGGTTTTCCGCGTTCTGTAGCTCGAACAGTGTAATCCAAACTACCACGTTTTCAATGAATTGTTCCACTTGACTCTTAATTCGCATATAAAATTTTATAGGAATCCAATAAGAAGTAATTGATATATAACATCTCCAATTTTGATTTTCTTTCTTCTCTTGTCCAAAGTTATTCAACTAAAACCGCTAAACTTTAATTAATTTTTTTTGCGCACGCCTTCGCAAAATGTCTCGTGCTATCAGTTCAACACTTTTACTACAGCTACATCTAAATGTGCAAGTGGACCGATTTTTAATTTTTTCATTCGTATTAAAGGTGGTTGATTTACAACAACAAAACTATGAAGTGAAGGAAGGTGCAGATACACAAGTTTTGGTTAGGTCAAACAAACTAGATCAGTTTTTAGCTCAAGTTTTCAAAAGAATTATGTGGATAGACAGTTGTTATTCATTATTTATTGCCAACTTTTAAGCACAAATTTACTAAATTTTATGGACTTAAACTTATTGAAGAGCGTTTAGCGTCACGTGATATTAATTTAAGCAAGTGGCATAAATAATATTTGTTGATAAAGCTGTACCGACTGCACGCGGGTGATGACAAGACATTTGGCCAGGTAAGTTTGTTTTTTTTGAATTTCGCATAAAACTACTCGAGGGCTATCTGTGCTAGCCGTCCCTAATTTATTAGTGTAAGACTAGAGGGAAGGCAGCTAGTCATCACCGCCAACTCTTGGGTTACTCTTTTACCAACGAATAGTGGGATTGACCGTAACATTATAAAGCCCCCACGGCTGAAAGGGCGAGCATGTTTGGCGTGACGGGGATGCAAACCCGCGACCCTCAGATTACGGGCCAGATAGGTTCAGGCGTTCAACTCGTAATCTGAGGGTCGCAGGTTCGAATTCCTGCCGCAGCAAACATGCTCGCTCTTTTAGCCGTGGCGGCGTTATGTTATGTGACGGTCAATCCCACTATTCGTTGGAAAAAAGAGTTGGCGATGGGTGGTGATGACTAGCTGTTTTCCCTCTAGCCTTACACAGCTAAATTGGGGACAGCTAGTGCAGATAACCCTTGAGTAGCTTTGCGCGAAATTCAAAAACTTGGGCTACTCTTTTACCAACGAATAGTGGGATTGACCGTCACATTATACACCCCCCACGGCTGGGAGGGCGAGCATGTTTAGCGCGACGCGGGCGCGAACCCGCGACCCTCGGATTACGAGTCGCACGCCTTATGCGCTTGGCCAGGCCAGGCCGTAAAGGAATCTATTAACACCGTTTTAGAGTTAAAATCACCACTAAGTATTTTAAAGAATCTGGTTGGTTCTGCAAAAGTTAAAGGTATAATCTGACTAATAGGAATCTAGTTTTAAAACTGATATTGGATACTAATACTACCGAGTGTTACTTTCTTATTTGGTGTGTAACGAAATAATGTCATGATTTAAAATCAAAAACACATCAAGTGTACAAAAAAAAAAAATAGTGTGTCACTTAGGGGAATAAAATAAACATTGACGGCCTAACTGGTAGCTACATTTATAGTATTGATTTAAAAAATCAACAAAATTCATTCATTAGTTAGCTAGGCCTCGTATTTTATTTTGCCCACCTTCATGCCAAAAGCTGAAAAAAACAACTCAGACCTGGTTTGTTAAATAATTTAATCCCAAACAATAACGTATTTTAAGGAACTTTCTGTTTTTGGACAAATTTAGTCAAACAATGAAAAGATGGTTAGCAATTGTTTCATGAATTTAACAAATTCCACTCTTAGAAAAAAAAATATTGAAGTTTTAAAAGGACAATGAAAGGAAGAGAGAGTTAAAAATATATGAACCTTACATCCTCCATTACAAATTCAGTAGGTTAAACGTCTGTCTACAATGAAAGAAGCAAACAACAGAACAAGAAGAGAAGAATCGTAACATGTATATATCACTGTTAAACAGAAGAAAAACTATTTTACAGTATGTAAGATAGCGAAGTTGAAAAGAACCCTAACAATTTTAAAAAGTGTGCACCAACCAAAGCGCATGAAAAAGTAAAGCATAACCCAACTTTTAGGGATATTTTTCATAATCCCAGAAATGTAATATTTGCAATAAACTGAGCTAAAATTATTAATTCTTATATCATACAGTATATATTTACATAAATGTACGTAATGTCAAATAAGAGAAAATACAAATAATAAACGTGCTTTAAAACTAGCTGTAAATTTATGTTTTATCTTAATGTTATAAGCAGAAATGGGATGGAATTGATTATCTTAAAAAAATCTGTATAGGTACTGAGTGATAGCGTATTTTATACACTAAGTGCCTACTTTATTAGGTACACCTGCTCTTTGACGCAAATAACCAAACAGCAAGTTATGTGGCTGCAACTCAAAATATAAAGCATGCAGACATGGTCAAGAGATTCAATTGTTGTTCGACGAAACATTTGAATGGAGAAGATGTTGATAGTTGTTAACCTGAAGATGACCAAAGAAGGTCGAAACGTTGTTCTCTACTTTATTTTAATAAAAGTTTTAATACCCATACCAGCCATCTTGAGAATACATTTTGATTTTATATTGTACTAAATTTTAAACCTGATTTGCAGCTGTTTCATCTAGAAAACAATAACTAGGATAAAAATTATTGACCATTGAAAAGGTAATTCAATTTTTTTAATATGGCGAACTTGAAAGCTTGGTACACTGGAGAGTAACACCTATTTCATTTGAGTTTACAAACACTGTCTTAAAATAATAACTTATGTTACTAAGAGTAATTATTCAATTGACCTTTAAAGTAACTTCAAATGCTATCAATTGGCTATAAATGTAAAAGACTGAAGAGTTTTTGTTTTGTTTTCTTAAGTTAAATTTCGCGCTAAGCTATCTACGATAGCCGTCCATACTTTAAAAGTGATAGAGGGAGGATAATTAGTCACACAACTCACCGCTAACTCTTAAGCTTTTCATTTACCAGTGAAAAGTGGGAATGGCCATTACATTATAATACTTCCACGCCTAAAAAAGTGAGCATATTCGGAGAAGATATTCGAACCCGTGACCCACAGCTGGTAAGTCAAGCACCTTAACCAACCCGTCATGCCGTTCCAAAGAGTGAAGTTTCCTTAAGTTGTGGAGATTGTCGTTTAAAATCCTGCCTAAGAGAAATACTTACGAACAGTTAGCTAACGTATTGTCTGATGATGTAAACTTCCTGCTGGAATATAAACGTTTGAAAAAACTACAACAGATGAATCAAAGCAATGTTGTCAGTGCGGGTAAAATGAAACATAGTGAAATAGTTACAAGACTGTGCAAAGAATCTCTTCTTTTTTTAGGAATTTAAGTCTAAAATATGTATCTCCTGGTCTAACTACGAAATCAACAGAGACATCATAACTTCTACAACAGGGAGAAATAGATGACAGAAAGACTACCAGAAATGTAATAGACGTTTCATTATACATCATTACACGACAAACTAGATAGTGCATGGACTGTGTGGCCAACAGGAGATCTATGATAACTGAAGTCAGACAAAACTGCTTACATAAATAATAATCATAAATAGTGAAGTTGTGCGATGAAGCAGATTGAAACTTAAGTTAAAAGAAGGTATGAATTCTAGGGTTAGCAATCCAAAAAAAAGTTTAGCTTTGCTTAGTGTCATGAAAACATGGAAACAAGAGAGAAGTCTTTATAAATGGGGCGTCTTCTGAACATACCTCAGGGGGAAATAATGGAACAGAAGAAGATAGCATCAGTCTGAGATTTAACAGAAGGTAAGTAACTGGACAACGATGAGGGATAAGTTAAAAAGTATATACTAAAAGAAAAAAATTCGCTGAGCCTTGCACTCGTATAATGTCTCTCCTGAGATGGGTTATTTTGGACTACTTTATGCACTAGGTTCATATGGATGCTATATAAAATCACTGCATGACTGCGGCTACCTATGTTTATATAGGACGAGATAACGTATTTTTTGCCCATATTAATGGAATAATTTTAACATTGAGCAGGCCTGACACATAACTAGTTTTCCTCTAACTTTAGTTTTTATTTAAATTGTGTAACAACAGCGAAGGACTACAAATCAAATTAACTTCATTTATCAAAGACTGATGAAAGGTTTCACAACAATTAACTCATGTTAAAATGCCATTTTAAGTTTACAGTGAAGGAAATTTCACCTTTCTTTCCTTTATTGAGGAGAAATTATACATAGGTTGCTTGAAATCCAATTTTTATTTAAGTAGTTGAAGAATGATACGGATATTGATGTTATTCTATAAGAATACAAACCACTCAATTCGCTGAGCATGCAGTGGCTATAAATTTCTGTACTATAAAACTATTGAAATGGGCACGGGGAATCCATTTTCTTCAAACTTTAGATAGATTAAAAAAAGCCAATAGAAAAAAAGGGTAAAGGTTTGACACGACATCCTTACAAAAGAGCTTTCTCCAATGAAAACTACACTGCAATACAATTGTCAGGATGTATGGTGATCAGATAGAGCATGACAGGATGTGGCAACACGGACAAAAAGATATGTTGAGGCACCCAACTCTTTTTTAATACAATGTGGATTTTCAGTTCTTATTAATATAATGTTATTAAGCTCTTTAAGTGAATGAACCCTGATGGAAGGATATGATTTTGGCTTGTTTGTGTTGTAAATAATGAAAAAGATTTTAAGAAAGCTTAAGAACGTAGAGATTTTGAGAACTTTATTTAATTTAATTTAACGTCAACTTTAATTTTCTTGTCATTGTAATGTGTACTTTGATGAACTTGTTTTAACATTCTTTAGTTTAACATGACATTATATTTTCACTTTAGTCTTGTTTTTAGGAAACATTTTGTTAGAATAGCAAAGTGATTTTCACATATTGTAGACACTGATTTCCGAGATACTCCGAATTTGTTTTGCATTTGAATTACCTGTTTTGGTTTTGGGTTGATTTGTCAAAAGTGTTTTTATTTTTCTTTACTCTCACTTATGATTTGATTTAATTTTTAGCTTGCAAGGGGGAGCACTTAAACTATTAAAGACTTTTCAGATCTCTCACTGGTTCTAGATATTCACTAAACACAGTTACTGTTTCGTAGTGTTTTATTTATAAGTGTATTTTTTTATTCGTGCTAAATTACGATTTTTGAATCTATATTTTTGTGTCGCTTTCTGTGCGATGCCTGTTGGAGTTCAGGGAAACACACACTGTGATTGATTATCATCTAAGTTTTACCTACATATATTCATAAAATATGGAAAACACAATCGTCGTTGTTGCTTAACAATTAACATCAAAGAGACATAGATCTGTAGAACTCAACATCTTCATGAAGACAGAAGTATGTGTCATGCGTCCCATAGCAACGTACTGAATGCACTGAAACTCATGCGCTGTATTGCCGCTCCCTGTATAATGCCTTTCTATCTTGAGCTTTGACGAAGATTAGACAACCTCGTTGATTTCCTAAACCACGTTGACAACCCTAAAGCGTCTTGTAGAGGGGGACAATGATCACAGAGCCACTGAATCAAAGGGCCTGAGCATCCTCCTAGATCAGCAATTCGTAACCAGTCTAGAAGCCATAGAAAAACTACTGCTGATGACAAAACAACTATCAGACCACCTCCAGTCACCTGACCTGCAGCTGGCCTCTGCAGAGGACCTAGTACAATCTGTCATCTCTGGTCTCTCAGAAATGAGAACTGAAGCAGCATGGAAAGACTTGGAAGAGTCTGCTGAGGATATATGTAAGAAAGTGGAAATACGCACTGAGATGGTGCGTCAAGGTAAAGAGCGATCTGCCCCAGACATCTGGACGAATTCATAATCATATCTAGTACTGGCCAAAGAGATGAACCAACACCAGATGCCAGGAGACACACCTTCTATGCCATCATAGACAGGATGCTCAACGAGCTGAATAGAAGATTCTCTTCTGATGCCTGCAGTGTTCTGATGGGTGCAACTGCATTGAACCCCAAACACTCCACATTTCTGCAAAAGCAAGCACTCTTAGGAGGAATGGCAGCAAACTATGGTGTGGCAGAGGATGACCTCGCAGTGGAGAACCACCAGTTGAACTGGCTAATTGCCAGGAAGAAAGACAAAGGGCAGGAAATATCCACACCATTGGAGCTTGCAACCATGTTAGAGCCATACAAGGATGCCTTCATGGATCTCCACAACTTGTAAGCATCGCTGTGACCCTGCCTGTCACTTCAGCTGTCTGTGAGAGAAGTTTCTCATGTCTGAAGCTTCTCAAGACATACTTGCACAACAGGACTGGTAACAACTGCACCAGCAACCTTGCTGTCATATCAGTAGACTCCAGGAGGGCAAAACAACTTGATAATGATATTGTTATAGGCACATTTGCTGCCAATCACCAGAACAGGCGCATTGGTTTGAAGTAATATTGATTATAAACACAACATGATGAAAGATAGTTAGCCTGATAGTAACCTTACTTTTCCTCACAGTGCATTAACTTCACATGGGATAATTCGTTTCTGCTATGTAAACTATGTCTTTATGTTATATTTCTTTTGATTTGTAACTTTACTCTTAATGGTATATTAAATATTCAATCTAAGCTAATCTTGATTTTCTTTATTATTATGTATTACCTTGGGTGGAATTTAGGTGAGCTTTCTCTTTTACATATACGCATATTTTCATAAACAGATTATTTCTAATTTGTAATAATGAATTATTAATCAGAGTATGAGTTTCCAATGAAAACTGCGTTGAAAACGCAGTTCAAAATAGCACACCTTTCTGAAATGTACCTTGGTATTCACATTATTATAATTTACCATCTATACTTCATATTGAGCCCCTCCAACGAAAATATCCTGGCGCCGCCACTGGAAGTTTCAATTAACGAACACTTGGGGCCCGGCATGGCCTAGCGCGTTAAGGCGTGCGCTTCGTAATCTGAGGGTCGCGGGTTCGCGCCCGAGTCGCGCCAAACATGCTCGCCCTCCCAGCCGTGGGGGCGTTATAATGTGACGGTCAATCCCACTATTCGTTGGTAAAAGAGTAGCCCAAGAGTTGGCGGTGGGTGGTGATGACTAGCTGCCTTCCCTCTAGTCTTACACTGCTAAATTAGGGACGGCTAACACAGATAGCCCTCGTGTAGCTTTGTGCGAAATTCCAAAAACAACAACAACAACAGTAACGAACACTAACTAACTTTCCTGAGCCGGGAAACACCGCATTTTAAAATAATCATGTAACGAAATCATTTAAAATGGTGCTGTTTTGTCAACAAGGTAAAAAACAAAGAAGCAACAATGAGTTTAATACTTACACTTACTGTGTACCTGTCTGAGCATGTTTTTATTAGTTTCGTTTCACAATTGAAGGTTAAAATAGTTGGCTGTATGTATGACAAAAGATTTATGAATGTCGAAAGGAGATGATGTAATGAAAGTAGAAAAATAGAGCAGAAGAAAGAATGACACTGTGAAAATGTCAGGTCCAGCCTAGATGGAGGGGAAATCTATGGTAACAATGCAACATGAATAACATAAAAATAACATAAATGAATAATCTAGGGTCAATCGAATCACAAATAGCAGATTAAAAGCAGCTAAAACAAATAACATATTTTTATATTTTAATTGTAGCTACAAAATGGCTTCTTATCTAAGAAATGAAACGTAAAAAAAGACGTAATAAGGACTCTTGTTTAGTTGACAGCATGATCTGTGAATGAAAATAAAAATTCGTATGTGAGTGGCAAGAATTTCACCAAATCTACGATGGCTCTTCTTCTCTGGAGTTTAATTGTCAATTTGTTGTCGTTTGCTTCTCAGGAAGTTTCAACAGATCAACTGCTGGAGCTGAGCTGTTTCGATGTTAGTCCGATTATTGTCATCTCCAAGCCTCAAAATATCCCTGGCGTAAGTTAGCTTGTTGTAGGTGAAACTTGTAGGACTTGAGTAAGAATTGGGTTACTGTGCTTTGTCAGGACATATTGAGGTTTATTTAAATTGCTAACAAATGAGAAGATTGTGAGTATTTATAAAATGTAAAAATCGCCACTGTTAAAAAAATCTAACTTATCGATCATCAAGAATAAAAAGTAAAGGGAAGTCAGCTCGTCAACACCACTTATCACCAACTCTTACTAGACTGAGCCTCTTGTGGCTCAGTTGTAAGTATGAGAGCTCATAATGTTAAAATTCATGGTTTGATACCTACGGTGGGCTGAATACAGATGCTCTATTGAGCAGCTTTGTGCTTAACAACAAAATACATTAACTGTCAGACTTAACAATGTGGTCTTGATCGTTAATCTAGTGACCCACCCAAGGCCCCAAAGTGCAGAACACATTTTTTGTTTTGTTTGTTGACGTCAACGGGAAACAAAACAGAGAGCTCGGTTATTGTTTAGGCACGAAGATTCACAGTGTGTTATCTGCGCTCTGTTCACCGCGGGGAATCTAATACGACAGTTTCGCGTTGTAAATCTGCGAAGTTATCGCTGACTTATCGGGGGATTCACAGCCAGACAGGCTAATCACTTGACCGCACTCGACCAGTCAAGTGATTACACGGATTTTTAAAGCTTTTGAGAACTCTAATTCAAGTTCAGTGAATTATAACAAATCGAACAGTAGCACCCATTTTATTCAAGGGGATATTACTTTGCTCAAATTAATTAAAATTGTTGTAAAATTGGAAAACAAGGTAATTAACTCACTTTTAAATATTAATCATTATTAAGCGTTCGTATCCGAATTAATAAAAAAACGTTCCTGTATTGGATGTTACAATATTCAGTGTTGTATTAGATGGACTTTTAGGTTTTTTGTTGTTGTACCTCCTTCCGGTAGCTCAGCGGCAAGTCTGAAAGTTTACTGCCCCCCACTAGTACAGCGGTATGTCTACGGATTTACAACGCTAAAATCAGGGGTTCGATTCCCCTTGGTGAGCTCAGCAGATAGTCCGATGTGGCTTTGCTAGAAGAAAAACACACACACACACACTAAAGGTTTACTATGCCAAAAAAAAATTAGACACTACTAGTGAGCACAGCATAGACATTGTGTACTTTTGGATTGACAACAATAAAAACATATTTTTTGTAACATTTGTACTTAAAAACGTTAGGCTTAGTTTTGGTTTTCGAATCTAAAAGTAATTAAATTACTTTTACAAGCAAGCTTTACTTACGGTCCTGGCATGGTCAGGTGAGTTAAGGCACTTGAATCCCCGTCGCACCAAACATGCTCATCTTTTCAGCCGTAGGGGCGTTAAAATGTAACAGTCAATCCCACTATTCGTTGGTAAAAGAGTAGCCCAAGAGTTGGCGGTGGGTGGTGATGACTAGCTGCCTTTCCTCTAGTCTTACACTGCAAAATTAGGGACGCCTAGCGCAGATAGCCCTCCTGTAGCTTTGCGTGAAGTTCAAAGACAAACAAACAAACAAAGCAGCTTTCAAACTCCACTACGATTGCTCAGTTGTAAGGTCGATAGCTTGTAAAACTCAACATAGAGTTTCAATAACTGCAGTTGGTAGAACACAGAGAGTTCTTTATGTAGCTTTGAACATATCAACAACAAAAGAGAAAAAATGCTATGAGCTGATATATCTGAGTAACTAACTTGTAAATATATTTTGTGATCTTAAACTAAAGATGTGCTTTGTGATTTAAAACACGAGATCTGTACAAAATTAGAGACCGGTTTCTTTTTGTTTGTCCCTGAGCTGAAATGAGCAGTCTGTTTTTTGTATAATATTCAGCGCTACGAACTTGTTTTCTCGATTTTTATAGTACTTGAAGTTGTCATTAAACAAATAAAAGATCTTGATAGTATCAACTTTTGTATTTCTTTTATATATATAGTTGCATATACTTAGTTCACGAACCAAAATGGTTCAGAAAGTGTGTCATAAAAAAGTCGCACCATTTCGATCAACGTGGCCTGACGTCATACTGACATGCGCATAGTATTTACATCCTCGACGTTTGCAAGAAAAGAAAAGTTTTTCGAGATATTTACGGATGACACTTGTGTTGTTTTGACGTGTGTTTAAAGCTTTTGCGTTACTACTGATTGTAATTTAACTGTTAAAAAACAGCTGTATCATAAGGAATTGTCTGAAATAGTCAATAAAACTATGAAGAGACGCAATGCTGATTGCGGCAAAATTAGGCGCCCGATGAAAAGGACAAAAATTGCGGAAAGCATTTACGGAAGGTATATGCACAAACCATTATTAATTACTCGTAATTCATTGTGAAGCTAGGCCTAACAGTACAATGACATACACATATTTACGAAGTAGTCCAGTATGATTTTGTAAAGTTAGGTATGTTATAGACTTATGTCGACTTACAGAAATGAATAGAAAAGTAAATAGTTTTGATCTTGATTTAAGGATTAACTACTGAAAAGTTGACAGCTTTGAAGTATTAAGATTCAGCTTCTCAATCAGTAACGTTAAGACTTGAGCTTAACAATAACAGCGTGACTTTTAACATTAATTGAAGCGAAATTTGGTAATGACAAAGCACGTGACTTGTGTATTATAGTATATCACAGTTATTATAAATGTTAAGAAAGTTACTTTATGATAGCATGAGTTGTTTGTTGTCTGTTTTGTATGGAAAGTAACAGTTGTTTCTGACCTATTGTGCTACCTACCTTAACTGACTCAATTTGTCATTCAGAAGATCGCTTTTTATTTCCATTCATGTTTCTTTGATCACCTTTTTACGCAAACTTTGAATCGTTTAGGGATTTAGAAGAGGTTATTTACACCTTGTGATAAATCTTTAAATTTTTTTTCTCAAAACATTAGAAAGTTGGCTGTTAAAGAATTGATCTTTCTTGTTTATTATGAAGTGCCCTATCACGTTATTAGTAAATTCTGGATGCATTTTGTTTATTTTGACGTTTTGTGATATCTTTGGCATCTTGTTTGAAGTGCAGTTAAGAGAAAATTCTGCAAGTGGGTATATGGATGAATCCCATTATGTTTCTATACATGTTTCACACTGCATTGCTGTCTATTTAGCTTTTATATTCATTCTGGCTCATTTGATGATTTCCCAAACCAGGTAGTATTTCTAAAAGTGTGCTTACACTCCTTTCATAGTTTCTCTGCTGTAACATGAAACTGTTTTATCAATTTATAGTTTACTTCTGTAGTTTATATGTTTTCTTATTTTGAGCACTAGCAGTGTAAAACTTGAAGATGGAAGCTTACAGAAGTTTAGATTTCTACAGTTACTTTGTTTCTGGATGGGTACAAGGACTGCTGGTAAACAAATTATGAGAAAATAGGAGAATTCTTTGGAGACTTAATATGCTACATTTTGTTCTTTATATAACTAAAGTTTAAATTGAACAATTTGTATGTCACATAAAACTAGTTTAACATTTATTACATTCTTTCATGCTCTGATATGAAAGGTTTTGGTTGATGAATCAGTTCTTTCAGTTAATTAGTACCAAATAATTTTAAAATGTTACCTCAGCATTATACAGTGCTGCTACTTTGTTAAATCAAAACAACTCATATTTTACTTTGATGATCATATGATAGAATACAGATTATATTTGTATTTTTTTTATTAACATATGTATGTGATACTGGTAACATAATTTAAATTTTCTAGTTCAGTGATATTACATTTATGTAGATAAACTGAGTTGATAAAATATGAATTCTTGCAAGTTGTCTGTAATAACTGATATTTTAATGAAAAATAGCTAAAGAACACCACTCCTTCTTATACTTTTTCCATAATCTATCTGTTGTACAAGGAGATAAATGTGTCCTAAAGCCCAGAGATTCATGAAAGTTGCATCTAGCAATATGGCTGGAATATCTTCATTTGGAATAACATTCATGTGCATTTAATTCTTCAGTTGCTTGAGGTATATCAAAGAACCAACTTTTTTTACACATGAATTTTGTCCCTTTTCCTTTTGATTAGGTTATGTACTGTTGTCTGTGGCACATTGGTGGATGCACACTTTGCTTCTCATAGCTGGGATACAACTTCTGGATGGTGTATGTTGATGTATATTCTTTTGTTTTCCAGTTGTGTTGAGTGTGACTGATATAACAGATCTGAAAATATTTTTATGATCTGAGTATATGAGTATTTGCATCAGAAATATTATTTCACACATTTTTTAAAAAATTATCAGTTTGACATCACACTACCTGCAAAATAACCTTACAATGTCAAAATGTTTTAATATGTTTCAGTACACCATGACTATATATGCTGTGGATTTTAAATGTCATGTTGATTTACTGTGCTCACATTTTTTAAATATAACATGCTCAACCTTCTTTATATGATTGTGTTTTTAAGAGTCTGGTTTTTCTTGTAAAAAAAACTAAATTTTGGGATGTGAGAAAGTAGATAATAAAGATTTTTTTTTTAAGTTCTGCCATATAAGCCAGCTCAGCATTTTGATTCAAATAAAAAAAAAAAAAAAGGGTCATTCCATAAAAGTGTGGGCTGTCTTAATTAGACAGAAAATAAGATGTTTGATACTATATTTAAGGTTTAATTTGCAGGATGAGACCAATGACCTTAAAAGCCAACATGTAGAAATTAACTTGTAAAGTAAAATGATGTAACAGTGAAACTTTCTTGAAATGTTCTAGATATTGTAGTGGATGTGATGGTATACACCCTTGTGCAAATTAATTGAAACAAGACAGGAAAAGTACGATTTTTTCAATTTTTTGCATTTTATTTCTGAGAATCCAAAAATTATTCACAAATTAATACATGATATGACTGCCTTTATTTTCCAGAAGATCATTAATCCGCTTTGGCTTCGAGTCCACGAGTTGACTGCAATCTTTAATAATTTTTGGATCGCGGTAGCACACCTCAATTATGGCCTCAATTAGCTTATCTTTCGTAGTACAGTCTTTTCCCTGAATTCTTTCTTTACAAATCACCTAAAGATTTTCAATAGGATTTAAGCCTGGAGAGTTTCCAGGCCAGTCCAGCACCTTTATTTGCATTGTAGTCATAAAATTCTTCATAAGTTTCGATGTGTAGCACAGAGCCAGATCTTGCTGAAAAATGCCAGATCCATCTGGAAATCTTTTTCAATTCTGGAACGACTCTTCTCTGCAAAACTTTGATGTACTGTTGTCCTCGCATCATACCTTCTACGATATGTAAGCCTTCGACACCATAGTAACAGAAAAAGCCCCAAAACATCTTGAAGGGACGTTTTACAAACTGATTTATGTGAGATTCTCGAAGTTTCTCACCTGGAAATCTGCAAACATGCAGATTTCTTTGACCCTGTACGAAGAAATGAGTCTTGTCACTGAATAACACCTTTCTCCATTGTTCTTGTGTCCATTTCTTGTATTTCAGACCCCATTGATACTGTTTGTTTTTCATTGAGTTGGTAAGAAGTTGTTTTTTGACTGGTCTCCTTGCCCTTCTAACGCAATTTCAAAATTTTGTCATATGCCCCAAAAATAGATCGACTGTACTGCAAAACACAGCTAATGACTCCGTCTGTGTGAAAAAAATGACTATTAAAGGAAATCAGTGGGTCCAGCAAGCCTACACTGGCTGCCATGCTGAAAATATT
Organism: Tachypleus tridentatus; assembly: GCF_004210375.1. Lineage (NCBI taxonomy): Eukaryota > Metazoa > Arthropoda > Merostomata > Xiphosura > Limulidae > Tachypleus > Tachypleus tridentatus. Next base: position 129,360,337 of record NC_134832.1, on the reverse strand, counting down.
GTAAAATGACTATTTGTTTCAATTAATTTGCACAAGGGTGTAAATATAACGATTAATTTAGGGTGTGGGTTCAGGTCAGATGGAGTTATTCAAAGATATCCCAATCAGTTTGACATACCAGCTGAATCAGAGATTATTGTATTACAGCAAAATATAAAAAAAAACAGACACAATATTGTTACATTTAAAATGAGAATTGGAATAATATATAAGAAACCTTTGGTTTCAATGTTGTGAAACTAATGGTATAGTGAAGCTCAAAGGTGCAGTGTTGAAGCACATGCATGATGCATTGTAAGATAATTTTCGAAGTAATTCTTACATTTAAAATGCCATTTATGCAATAAAGAGTAAATATGAAAAGGATGGTATAATGCTCAGTATGGTATCACCAAAATATAATCCATATAGATTTCATTATGCCATATTTTCATTAACATTTAGCTATTTTTTTATGTTTTAGAAGCTTTGCCAAATTTCATTCATAACCCTAAATTGTTGGTTTTTTTTTATAACCCTGTTATTGAGCATCGTAGGCTAAGTACTAAAAGATGCTGGGCTGGCTTGTAAAAAATATTAGTATGTAATGATGTGTATCACTAGCTACTTTTTGAATTTATAAATGTAGCTTAAGTATATGTACAGGTAAAAACAAAATGTTTAACTAATAATATCATTTATGAGTGGTTAGTTTCAAAAGATATGACCTGCAAGTGTAGTTTTATCAATTTTGTATTACGTTAATTTCTTTTGTGTGGCTGTTCTTAGGAGAGATATTTAATGCTTTTGCAATGGGCTTGGTAAAATATACACAAGTTCATCTACACATTTGTACACATTAAGTATTTGCACTATAAATAACTTTTGATACAGAGTGTATATTTTCACATATACTGTAGTAAGAGTACATAAGGGACCATTTCAAAAAATGTTTGATTCAGCACATAAGCCATATCTCAGCAACACAAAAATATATATATACGAGGTTCGTATTTTATATTATAGCTTGTCAATATTAGGTACTTGAGTTGCCTAATTTGTACAAAACTGTAGACTTTGTATTTTGACATCATAAACATTTTAATTTTAAACAGTGTTGCATTCAATGTATCATGTAACCAGTCTGTCTATAGATGTCTTTGTAATATTTACTGTTAAATTAAGAAATTAATTCATATATGATATTGAAGTTTGAATTATAATCTAAAACTCGATTCCAGATTTATTGACATCAATTCATAAAATAGTAGTTCAATAAAATTTTGAATGCAAGTCAACAAACATGATGACAAGGCCTTTGACCCATGACCCATTGTAAAAGGATTAAATGTTTTTTTGAAATATTCTGAGGGATGTTTCTAGTTGTGATACTATTTATTTAGGTGTTTTCAAATATTGAAATTTAAATTAACCACTACATGTATAACAATTGCTGCATATCTTAATGAAGAGTAGTTGTGTTTGATAAGTGAAGTCCAATTTATATATATGCTATATTTGTTTTACAGCAGCACATTCTTGTACCTCAAGTTTATGCTGATATGGGCTTTTGTTCTTATGGCTGACTTCATTTTGGAGTTCAGGTTTGAGTATCTGTGGCCTTTCTGGCTACTGTTACGTAGCGTATATGACTCCTACAAATATCAGGGTCTGGTAAGCTTTAGTATATATTTATGCTTCTTTAAAATTACTTGTGTAAAATGCTCTCAAATGATGTTTAACCATTGTAAATGTTTACAATTTCTATACAACTTTAGTTGAATTTTCACTTTTTTATTTGCATCTTTGAAGCAGTTGTGAATAAATTGTAAACATATCTATAATAGTTGTATTTCTTATTATTGTTTTTTGTAGTTTGATATTTTGTGGTTTGTAGATGACATGGTTTTGATCTACAAAATTTTGTACTCCTTAAACTTGTTTGTAGATTGCCCTGTGTATTTGATACATAGCTGTAATCCATAGTTTTCTTTCACTTTTTTTTTAAAGCAAAATTAGGAACATTTAAAAAATTTTTTTGCTAGAATTAACAAAATGTTTTGGAGAAAATATCCTGATTTTTTACTCAGATACAGCTGCAGGACTATAGTAAGACTTATTGTAATACAGTTGAATGTTATGTATTTGGTTTAGTAGTTAATTCAAATTTCCTCAAATAGTGGAGGCTTATATCTGTTGTGTAATATATTTATTGAAGTGATATAATATGATTCTCATCCTTTATTATATAATTTAAGGGACCTGTGTTCTCTGAGTTTAAGGGGAAACTGAGATCCTTGAGACATATTTTTCATATTAAAAAGTATTATACTGAATAAACAATTATACTTAGTTGATGGAATAGTATAATGTTGGCACTGATTTGATAGTTATCTCCACATTAAACAAGCTATTGTTACAATTCTACAAAATATTTTAAGCTTACAAGTTGAAATCATAAGTAATCCAGATGGATGTGGCACGTTAGGTATATGTGAACTAGCTGTTTTTCTCAAACCTGGAACATTGTGTGGACAAATAACTAACAAATTGATATTAGCATGATAAGTTAGAGTAATTTCAATGTTTTATTGGTTTATATTAGTATAGTAATTTTGTATTTTGACGTGTCGGTAATGTAAATTCTATTACAAATACTCTTATCCTTCATTTACATTTTTTTTATGCTTACACTTATGATAATGACTAATAAACAACATAATCATGTAACTGACCACATTCATTTGCCGTTATCTCAGTTGCTAGCTATAGAAACTAGACTAACTGATATGATAGACAAATTGTTAGCTTTGTGTTTACCATGTATAAATCCAGGCTAGTGGCCTTTTGATTGGTCATGTTTATTACTTAACCTTTTGGTGAAGCCATTGTTGTGTGGTGTACACATAATATATTAATTTTCTTCTAACAATGTAAAATGAGCATATGGAACCAGTAACACTATATTTACATATATATTTTATGTTGTATTGTCATTCCAGTCATGCCTAGCTAACATAACATAACATGCAATGACATGATACATGTGCACTCATGCCACATATCCAGTGATGTAAAACTGACCTTTAGTCTTCCCTGTCTTGGCTGTGTTGTAATGGACTAGTATTTTTTAATATATCAAGTCACATTTCTGTTATTATTATTTAGATTATTACTATTTAGAAATAAGTTATTAAACTTGTTTTTCTTAAAATATAAAACAGTAAATCAAGAAGTAAACACATCTTTTCTTGTTATGACCTTTGTACTGGCTTGCTACTGGACATAGCTTGCTAAGCTTTTTAAAATTTTTGCACATTGAGGATATCAAACAATTTTTTTTTAGGTTTCATATCCACAGTTGAATAATCAGAAGTTCATAACTAACTACACTGATACCATTGATTTCTACCCTAATTTATTAAGCTTAGTAACTAAGATGGATTTAGATTTTAAGAAATATGAAACTTTGCGCAGACTAAAAACACAACATACCTTCTTGAAAACTTTGAATGAAAGAACATGGTAGCCTCTTCAAAGATTAAAAAAGGCTGAGATAATCATTCTGGGGACATTCTAAGCTGTTGATTGATTGTACTGTAGTAAGAGTATATGAGGGACTGTTTCAAAAAAATGGAAAGATGTGAACAGGTCCACTGTGCTCAGTTTAGTACATAAGCTATACCACAGCATAATTAAAGGGTACGAGGTTCTTATTTTATATTCTAGCTTGTCAATATTAGTTACATTAGTTGCCTGATATGTACCAAACTTGGTATTTTGACAAAACAAACATTTAATTTTAAACAGTGCTGTATTCAACATTCCATATAACTCACTAAAATCTATGTTTAGATGTGTTTTTAATATTTACTGTTAAATTAAGAAATTAACTGGTATATAATGTTGAAGTTTGGATGATAATTTACAATTCCAAATGTACTGACGTAAATTAATAAAATAGTAGTTCAATAACAAGTCAACATGTGCAATGACTTGGCTGTTGACCTGTGATCTGGAGCAAAGTGGTTAAATAATCAGCAATTAATAACTTATTTCTTAAATGTATTATTTATAGGTTTTGAGAGTGAGAAAACATTTTAAAATTAAAATTATTTTGAAGGGGTAACCACTTTAAATTACATGTAGTTGCTAGCTTTGCATGATTTGTTATGGAGTTTTAATAATGTGCATGTGGATTTACACTGGCACATCTTTGTTTTATACATTGTAGGAAGCACTACTGCTTTTTAGAATGCCTGCTCAATGTATAGCAAAATTGGTTTATTTTAGGGATTGGAGTGAAGGTTATTTATGTCAGTGGTTTAGGAGGAGGTGTCCGAGTTGAAAAGCCTGAACTATAGTACCTTTGCTTTATGCAGCCAATAAAAAAATTAAAATCCACATATCAATTAAATCAGGAGAGAAGCTGAACTGAAAGATATGTTTGATCATAGGCAGGGCTGTGTATCATGATCAGACCCTAATTGTTCAATTTGCACTGTTTTGGAAGAATGTATAGGCTTGTGAATAATGTAATATACATAGTGATTCAACAGTATAAGTGTAAGCTGCATGAAAGTGCTAGCAGCCATAATTAGTTTTTTTTTTTTAGTAAAAGAGCTACTATTTTAAAATGTTTGATTTGAATTGTGATATACAAACTTAATTTTTTTTTAAATGTTTGTATCCATAAGTGTATTGTGTGTATATTTTAATACACATTCATATTCTGTTGCTTTGCAGATATAAGTTGTAACTAAAATTTAATTTGGTTTTTAGGAGTTTTTTGAATATATTTTACATGTATTAAAATTCTATAATGTTTTAAGGAGTTATGAATACTCAACAAATTTATTTTACATTGATTTTTATTGCTTATTGAACAGTCTTCATAAATAGCTATTGATTATATTTAACAATACAGTTTACATTGAGTTTATTCAATTGATGAACTACTTACTGCATTGTACTTTCAATAAACATTTGTAGGCTCTTTCACATTGTAACTCCTGTCATGGCCAGATTTTATTTACTTCAAATGACTTAGATTTTGGGTTAAATTTAAAGTTGTAATGAAGTTGGTTGGATTCACTCAAGTGATCTAGTTGGTATTCATTTGGCTTTAAGTGCTTGGTAAGGAGCTATAATTTTGGTTTATTGTTAGGTTATTTATCTCTGTGGTATATGAGTTATAAGCATAAAAGAAATATACAATCAGTAGTCTGAGTTTTGAATGGCTTAGAAATTAGGTATTATTAACATTGTTTCTGTCCAGTATTGTATGGTGTATACATTTGTTATGTACTAAGCGCATGTTACGTAAAAAAATACTGTGTTTGTAAATTTCTGTTTTTACATTTAGCAGTTTTTCATGGTATCAAAAAAGACATTTTAATGATTTTAAAAAAATCAAAATCTTAACATAAAAGCACAGAGTAAGTCATAGTTTTTGAGATTAACATATTAGGGTAAATAGGCATAAGATATGGTTGAGCAGGTTTTTGGTTTGTCAGTTAAAGAATTAGACAGAATGATCAGCCATAAGTTGGTTCTAAACCTGTGATTTAGTATCTAATCTGTGTTTGTGAATAGTATGCTATCCATAGTGCATTGTATATGTGTAATTTTGTAAAATTATTTAATATGCATTACTTTGTCTATATACATATATTTAATTATTAAGACTTCCTAATCAGTAAGTGTTTTCCTGTTACTTCTATCTGCATCAAACATCAAAAGCTCTTTTTCAATTTTGATTTCATTCGTGCAGTGGCTACAGGTTATATGTACATATGGTTGGTGTAAGACTAACTTGCATCTGCAATCTCTTATTTTTGTTACCTTTTAGTGATATGTGTATATAATTAAATGAGCTGTGTGTCATAAACCCATTCATGTATTCTTACTGGTTCATGTGGAAATCAAAATATTTCTATTGGCTAATTGCACAAGAATACTTTTATATTTATATGAATGCAGAAGTGAATGACGTTTTATGTACATTGTGTTATATGATGTAAAACTATGACTTTTATAATATTAACTCTGAAGACACTTTCTTCAATAAATAAAATATGTCAGGGAACACTTTAAGCTAATTCTTTACCTTTCTGTGGATTGTAATTAATGAAATACCATTACATCTCAATACAAATCTCATCAGGTGTCTGTTAGGCCTATAGGCCTAAAATTGAAATAAGCCTCATATGTGAAGCTTAAGTTTATCCACTAGGGGAATAAAATACTATGCCTTTTCTGTTTTTGGTGGTAGGAGGACTTTATGCTTTGCTAATAATACTTTAGGGGAGAATACAAAAAAAAGTTTATCATTATGGAAGGAAAAAGAAAGATAAGTGAAATAGTGACAAAGGAACAGTTGATACTCCAATGTTAAACATTAATTATTTTATTACTACTATACATTTTCAACTGCCTTAGTAATGCTGCCCAAAAAATCAACAATTAGGCCTAAAGTTTGAATACATTTTATACTTGAAACATGGCTTTACCTACTAGTATTGTATTAGTATTGTGAGTTAAAATTGTACTTGCATTAATTACCTTTTATAATATTTCTGAATTTTTTCTGTACTATTTGGTTGTTTTTTCTTGTAATTTTGCCACATATATTTCTAGAAGTTTCTGAGGAATATTTATCTGTTCCAGTTTAACTATATTGCACACTTTCTTACTGCCTAAGTGTTGTAAAGGCTTTTTATCAGTCACTTTTCTTGGTGAAACAGATTTAAAAATTCATTTTAATGCACTAGCCTCAGGGTAAGAGAAAATGGAATTTTACTAACCTCAATTTTTTTCAAATCATAATTATGAGATTGTTTACATATTTCAAATATGTAAACGTATATTATACGTACACATGTGTATATGAAGGAGTTCTTTCACAGTTTTACAAAAATAAAAATAATATGGCATGCTACAGCATAAATGATGCAAACATATGGGTAGGTTAAAACAGTCTTAATCTTTTTATAGACTGGCATTCCTGTAGTACTAAAGTTAATATGGCTTAATGCAAAATATGAGCAGGTTATATATTCTATAGATATGATGAAATCAAAATGAAAAATGACTGTCTGACATGAAGATTGCCCGTAATACACACAAAAAGGCTACGGAGTACTGAGTGGGTGGTCCAAGTTATTTTGTTTCACCCAAATACAGTTGTTTTATCTTGTGTCAATAAGACTTTGCATTAAACAATACTTTTCTAACCTCAACAAGAAAGTAATTACATAGATTAGAAGTTTTAGAAGTAAATATCTATATTACTGAACATTTTAATATAAAAAACTATAATTGTGTACAAGTTTGTATGCTGAACTTAAGATAGATAAACTTGTAATCAACAAACTAGAAAAATATTAACAAAACATTTAATGATTTGAAAGGAAATATAATAACATGCAGCATTTTTGCAAATTTTAATAATTAAACAGATATATATATATATTAAACACATGCACACATTTCATCCAAGCAGAATCACAATAGCTCTGGGCTTGTACATATGTATGGGTTTTGTAATAGACTAACTCTAAATTAATACTTTGCAGGTGTTGAGGTAGTGGATGTTTTAAATTTGTGTTAATATTCGGTTGCTTCCAGGCTATTGTGTTCAGTATTATCCTGCTTAGGAGATTCACTTTCCTGAAATTTTACTGGATTTTTCTTATGTTTATATTCATTTTTATAATAGTTCATTCATTCTCACAAGTTCATTTTTTCACATTAGGGTTTGTTTACTTGAATTTGATTTGATCCCAAGTCTGCCTCATAATGATTCAATTGTGTAAAACTTACCAGTGTTTCTCTCTTGTTTCTTTTGAAGAACATATCTGTTATGTAACACAAGTGTGAAGTACAGTTTAGGGATGCTCCTTGACATTTACCCAAAAAGTCATAGATTTGTTGCTGAATGTATTTTAAATTAATTTTTGTGTAAGTAATATGCTATTAAAAGTTAAATGCTAACTTCTCATTAATACTGTGGTTTAGTAGTCATGTTATTATATTGTAGCATTTTAGCTGAAATTAGGACTGTTTTCATCCATTTCCTGTATACCCTGGTATATTTTTTTGAAAGACAGTTTTGGAGTCAATTGTTGGAATCATCTCGGATTTATCTCTTTTTGCTTCTCATGCAGCTTCATCTGCCTGCTATTTTTACAAAATATTTAAAATTAGAATCTTTGTAGTTATACTGCAGAGTTTCATATTCTTGTTTTATGTTCCCATTCTTTACTCTCTGTACAAAAGTGTAATGACTAGTCCCATGCACTTTCCAGACTAGTTTTTTATAATTCTAAGGATTTAATCAATATTTTCTTGGCTATAATGAGGTTTTTCAGATAATTGGCTATCGTTTCAATGTTTTTTTTTTTATTAGTAAATTCTGGATTCAATCAAGAAAGTTGTGAATAGCTATATTTTCTATGATTTTACTTTCTCAGAAGTTATGAATTTTTATCTATTAGTAACTGAATGAACTGTTCCAAGGCTGCATTCAGTGTTTTTGGTTTGTTTCTTTCACATGTCGTCTATGTGTTGGGGGCTATTTTTTGAAGTTTGCAAGTTTGCTGACAACTACTCTCCTCAGTCACACTGTACGTGGTGAGTGAACCTCCCAGGGAAGGTTCTGTTCTTTTAGTTTACTTTTTCTGGGATCTAAACATCTACCCATTTATTTGCTTTGCATGGTGACCTGTGAAGGAGAGGAGAGGATTTTGGTGGTTGAGGGGTCCAACCCTAAGACACTATTTTGGCTTTGAATTCCTGTAAACGAGTAGCCTTTGGGTGGCCCCTCTAGGGTCAGTCAGCAGGTCCACTTTGGCTAGGGTCAACCTAGTACCAGTGTTGAATGTTCTCAACAGGTGTTGTGGACATTGTATCTGATGCTGGTGTTTGGGTTTAGTGCTCACGAAACCGAAGCATTGCTGCAGTGTCCTTATTGGGCATTGTAGTGAGTACCCTTGTAGTGCTTGATGGTGGGTGGAGTCAGTGGGCTCTGAAATATTCTTTTTTTATTATGGATTCTCCAAATAAAAACTTAAATAAAATAAGGAAAAATGGTCCATAGGTAAACAATGATGTATTGAAGATTCTGAGCAGCAATCTTCAATATATGTAACACCTGTACCTCATTTTCTTATAATACATTCTCTTTCAGACAAACCTTTAGGGCAAATGTCTCCCTTTTTCATTCAGAAGGGACTTGGTGGCTCTCCAAAGTCAGTAAAGAAGCTTTGCTTTGGTGACATATTGATGGAAACATCCACATCACAACATAGTGAACTCCTTTTGCATTCAAAGCCAATTGGGGATATACCTATTGAGGCCACACCTCATGCTACTTTGAATTTGTCACAAGGAGCTATTATTGAGAGAAATTTGAAGAACATCCCCGAGTCAGAGATTCTCACTGGTTTCTCCACCCAAGGAGTTTCTGCAGTGAGGTGTATTTCCACTTGCAAAGATGGAATCATGATGTTGACCAATGTTCTCATTCTGACATTTACATAATCACATCCACCTGCTGCCATCAAGGCAGGTTATCTTAATTGCAGGATATAGCCATACATTCCAAACCCTCTCAGATGTTTCCATTGTCAGTGGTTCAGTCACTCAATACCATGTATGTGTATTTCTTGGTAGGTACTGGGGTTATTATTTCGTTCTCCTAAGGGAGGTGAAAAATAACCTGGGGCGGTCAGAATCTATTGTTTCTCTTCACCCCACACGCAGCTAGAGTAAATTTAGCACATAATTTTGAAACTTGTTAACTGAATTAGAGTAGCACTTATTTACTAATCTAGAGTGGTGATATTAAATGACCTCGTGAAGTTGACAGATTTATTATCTCTTTGGGGAGCATTAGTCCAAGCTGCATAAAGGGTCGGTGAGCCAGAATGACGAGAAGTTCAACTTACACTTTCATGAATATAACTTGGCATAGATGTGGTTGCAGTGGAAAGAGCAGGGAGATGCAAAGCCAGCACATTGACATGGTTAACACACGTGACTGTGGTTTATGAAAATTTTGATACTTAAAGACAGGCCTCTTGGGCTTGGATCTATAGATCCAATGAAACTGAAATTTTGCTGCGATGGGAAACGAGAGTACCCTGAGAAAACCCACTTTCACTGGTAGGGTGCCAAATAATCTACCCTACCAGTGCCCAACACTGAAAGTTAAATGGCATATATGATTAGATGTTTGAGTTTTCATTCAGGGGGTGAATAAAGTTGTACAGAGAGAGGTATTGCTGCCAAGTTTGCGGGGTGGCTGCTAGTTGTGGAAATTGCCTTGTTAATTGGGTACGATTACATGCTTTTTTATAGTATTGAAATGCTAGAGAGTTTAGTCTATTCTTGAGGGCAGGGATGTTGCTTGCTTTCTCAAGGTAGGCAGTCGGTGTGTATGCAGGAAGATGATATGCCAGTCGAATGGCGAGATTCTGGGCTTGTTGCAGTTTTTTTTAGATAATTAAGGGGTGTGTTTGCTGTAATAATGTTTCAGTTTTCTGTGATTGAGTGAATGTATATCTTGTAAATGATAAGAATAGTTTTGGTTCTGCAACCCTTGACAAAACTACTGATTCTTTTTAGATAGAAGATTCATCTGTAAACTTTTGTGAGAATGTCTTTGAAGTGGTCAGTCCATGTTAGTTTCCTATTGAATGTAATGCCTAGAAATTTTATGGTGGGGGGAGAATTGAAGCTCAGTGTTCATTATTTTCAGTTTGACTTTTGAAATGGATTTGTTTTTCCTGGAGATTTTGCATTTGAAGATTATGGCCTGAGTTTTAGTTGCATTGAGCTCAACCTGCCAAGTGTTGCACCAGGTGGTTATACTGTTAAGTGTGGATTGAACTTTCGAGGTTGTTAGCAGGGGTTCATGTGACATGCTCCATACTGCTATGTCATCGGCATATTGATATTCATAGGTATACTTTAATTTCAGGAATGGAATATTAGTAACATACATGACATGTAAAAGGGGGCTGAGTACCTTCCTCTTGGTTCTCTCTGGAATTTTGGTGGGGCATCTGGAACGAGGGAGGTTAGCAGTTGATCCTGTAAGCTTAAACTTGGCAATTATGCTTTGAACAGTAGATTTTGGCATATTAAGTTGTGTAGCAATACCTGAAAGAGACACACGAGACTTGTATTTTACAGTAATTTGGTTTTTTTTAAATCACTGGACAGTTGTTTCCTGTTCGCCATGATGACCAAGCAGATAATGACGGAGATGGCGCTAAATTGCCGGAAGTACATTTTATACTGGCTAAATTCCAATAATTATGAATGCAGTGTCTAGTTCTGGAATGGTATAATGTAGTTTACTGGCCAAACTAAACAAAATTTTTATGGGAATATCAGTTTTTTTACATGTTGTGAACTGTACGAACACTTTCTGCTCCTCCTATTATTGGTTATTTGTTTATAAACCTTTATTTGTGGTTTAATTTACATAAAAATTTATGTAGATGTGTTAGTATAATATTTATAATACAATGTACTTCTATCAGCCTAATCGTCATACATTTTAAGTTATGAGCAAAAAACCACTCAGGATGCATGGGTACGAACACTTTCTGTTGTAACTGTATATAAGAGAGAACTATTAACAAATATTGAGAGGGTGTGATAGGATGGGTCTGATTTTCTTTTGAAAGTTCTGTAACCAAACAGAATTGAAGTCTATAAAAAGTGTGATTTCTCTGAACAACGATGAATCTATAATAAACACTTTTAATTTTTTACTTTTTCAATGGGTGATGGAACATGAATAGAGAAATGCCGAGAGAAAATGTCATATGTCATACTAGATAGATTCAGGATTTTTTAATATTTCCTTGTAGAATCAGGAACTTAAAACTTGTATATTATTTAAAATATGGATTATTAGCTGAGATTTTGTTATACTAATTGGTAGAACATAAGAAGTACAGTGGTACCTCGGTTCTCAAACTTAATCCATACCAGAAGGCTGTTCGAAAACCAAATCAATTTTTCCCATAAGAAATACTGTAAATTAAATTAATCTATTACAGACCTCCAAAAATTATGCATTATGAAGCCTTTTAAGTAAAAATATTGCTTATTTATACCTGTATAATAATATTTACATACATAGTCAACCACAAAAACTATAAACACAATAAATAAAGAATAAATGAAAATTTAACTGTACTTTACCTGTGCTGAGGAGAGCTGATGGCATGAGTGAAAGGTGGTGAGAAACGTGGAGAGTAGGAGGATTATTATTATTTGGAAGGGGTATCACCTTCCATAAAAATGTCAGGTAACTCTCCTTCTGGGGTTCTTTCTCTTTTATGTCTCTTTGCACCACTACAACCTGCTTGAGACTCACTGGACCTATTTCTCACTAAAAACTTGTCTAATGAAGTTTGTTTCTACCTGCATTTTAAAATGTTTCTGAAGTAAAACATGACATTGTCATTGAAAAGGTTTATGTTTCGGTTTGCTACAGCTTTGTTAGGGTGAAATGTTTCCACAAAACTTTGTAACTCTCTCCATTTTCCACACATTTCCTTGATTAGTGAACTAGGAACATCTTCCCTTCTCTCCTCCTCATCTGAAGACATTTCTTCAGTTGCCTTCTGTTGCTCCTCTGAAGGTCTTGGAGTTTTTCCGTGGTGAGCTCGGTGTTGTGGTCTTCTACCAACTCCTCCTCATCATCACCACTCACATTCAAGCCCATACACTTGCCTCGTGAGACAATATCCTCGACAACAGGCTCTTCAAAGTCTCTATCTGCTACTGAGTCTGGCCACAATTTCTTTCAGGCTGAGTTCATGGTCCTCAAAGACACTTCCCTCCAGGCTTTGTCTATGATCCTCAAGCAATGGAGGATATTAAAGTGATTCTTCCAAAACTCTCCGAGGGTTAACTCTGTGTCAGAGGTCCCTTCAAAGCACCTTTGAAAGAGCTTTTTGGTGTAGAGTTTCTTAAAGTTTGATATGACCTGCTGGTCCATGGGCTGAATGAGAGGAGTCGTGTTTGGGGGCAAGAGCTTCACCGTAATGAAACTGTACTTCTCCACCAACCCGTCCTCTAAGTTTGGTGAGTGAGCAGGTGCATTGTCCATCACAAGAAGGACATTTATTGGCAACTGTTTTTCCATGAGGTAATTCTTCACACTTGGGGGAAACACTTCATGGACCCACTCCATAAAAAATTGCATGGTTACCCATGCATTACTATTAGCCCTCCACATGACATTTAATTCACTTTTCAGGACATTATTTTTCTTAAAAACCCTCAGGTTCTCAGAATGGTACATAAGCAAAGGCTTAGGTTTTAAGTCCTCACTTGCATTACTACATGACAGTAGTGTTAGCCTGTCCTTCATTGGCTTGTGTCCTAGCAGTGACTTCTCCTCCTTGGTGATGTAGATCCTCTTTGGCATTTTCTTCCAAAAGAGGCCTGTCTCATCATAGTTGAATACTTGTTGGGGAATAAAACCCTCAGCTTCTACATAGTCCTTAAATTCCCTAACAAATTTATCGGCAGCATCTTTGTCAGAACTGGCACCCTCCCTGTGTCTCACCACACTATGTATGCCACTTCTCTTCCTAAATTTTTCAAACCATTCCCTACAAGCCTTAAAGGCATCACTTGTATCATCACTCATTCCAGGGGTGTTTTTCAGGAGGTCACCATGCAACTGCTTTGCTTTCTCACAAATGATGGTCTCAGAAATGCTATCACCAGCTAACTGTCTTTTCTTTACCCAAATCAACAACAGTTTTTCTACCTCTTCCATTGTTTGTGGTCTTTGTTTCGTAAGCACTGTGACTTCTTTTGCAACATCAGCTCCTTTGATGACCTCTTTATTTTTCAGTATGGTGCAGACTGTAGACTTTGCCATACCAAACTGTGTAGCAAGGCCAGACACGGGAACACCACTCTCACACTTGTGGCTCTAACAACTTTTCTTTTTGGTTTGCTGCTTTCATTATCCTTCTTTGACCCCATGGTGTCTTATTTAATCAGAATATTTAGAAAAACAACAACAAAAAGAAAAACAAGAAAGTTCACAGCAGATTTTAACGGGGGTGTGGACTGAACGAAAGGTGCAGGTAAAATGTTTTGGGCAAGCTTGCCGTGGGCTGAAAATGGTCGAAGGGTCATTCAGTCCATGACAGCTTGGTTTGGGAACCGAGTTTATGTTCGACAACCGAGTCATTTTTTTCTCAAACAATTTGTTTGAAAACCGAATTGTTTGAGAAGGGAGTCATTCAAGAACCGAGGTACCACTGTAGTTTAATAAAATTTTGAATGTAAAACACTAAAAGTTTCTCTCATGCATATTAAAGGATATCTGGGAAGAAAGGGTTAAACGAAATTACTTATCATATTACTATCTTCCATAAAGAAGGTTTTTTCCTTGTGAAAGTTTTTAATATGTGGTAGTGGCATGATTCAATTAGATATGGAGATAATTTGTAGCATGTCTGTCATTGTGTATCTTACTTTGTTTTCTGTCTATGAATATTTATTGCATTTGTTTGGTCCAAGCCTAATGTCATGTCAACTGTCTTTTTACTTATGATGGACAGTGTGTCCTGGGTTTGACAAATAATGAAATATTGCATGTCCTGTGTGTGTATGAAAACAGTATGGGGTTGCTGTAAGCCTTTTTGAACATTTGATCATATATATTTTTTTTATTAAAGAATATTGCTTCTTGTTAACTCTTGTAGGTATTCTGTCTTAATGTACATAAGAAAGTAAGTTAATGTATTTGAATTTTAAATGTTTTATATCAATAGAAATATAAAATTGTATTATATCCCATACTCAGTTTAAACTTTCAGAGCATATGAATATTTTAGACACAAGTACAGATTTGCCTTGTTCTGAGTGTTTTCAACACTATGTTAAATAATTCCTGTTTTTGAGCAAAAAAAGGTGTTATAGTTGTGTTGTAATTTATTCATAGCATAACTGTTGGGTTATTTTACAGTTGAATGATCTGTTTATGAATATTTTATATGTCCTAATCTTATCTTGTCAGTTGACATTTACAAATGTTTTAAGAGTTTTGCCTTTTGTTGGAAAACAAATCTTTGTAAAACAAAGTGCAATGAATTTAAAAACTGAAATGAACACAAACTTGTTATATTTTCATACAAAAAATTATACAGTGTTTTGATATATACTTTTTCTGGCTTGTTGCTCACCTTATGTTTGAATCAGGTTTAGCCATTAAAGTTTTTGTTTATAAATAAAAAACAGCCAGGTTAAATTCTGAGAAGGCTTACTAATACTTAATTTTTTGGCAGTAAATGTTCAAAGAAATAACATACAGAACCTCTAATGTCCAGTATTTTCTTTTTTAGGCTTTCTCCATATTTTTTGTGTTTATTGCCCTAACATCAGATATGATATGCTTTCTCTTCATTCCTGTTCAATGGTTGTTTTTTGCAGCCAGTACATATGTGTGGGTGCAGTATGTTTGGTACACAGGTAAGTTGTACTCACTTTTATTTGTGTATTTTTGTTCTATTGGTTAAGATAATACTACAAACTAAACATCTAATGCCAACTTTTAATTATTCAGCCTGTTTTAGAAGAGTGACAGTGTTATTAGCTTGTTGTTTGAAATACCTAGCTTTAAATTAGGACAATACTAAGAAAGAATAAGCATTGTTTAGCCCAAAACTGTATATGTAATACTACAAAGGAAGTTTCACATATTTTTATGGCAGTCTAGTAAATTGGATATAGTATTTGTCATGTTACCATGTGAGATGTAATTTTTTATTTTATAATACACTATAGTCTAGAGATAGTAGATATATATTGTCTTAGATAGATAAAGTAACACATGTGAAGGTGTAGAACATTAACCTAAAAGAATAATTTTTAATTCATTATAAGACACTGGACCAAAATGTACCGAAGCCATGGAGCTGTGAGTGCATTATGAAGTTGACAATAAAATCCCATTATTCACTGAGACAAAAGTAATTCAAGTGCTGGCACAGCTGACTGTCTGTCTACTCTTTTGTCTGTCAGCATATTAAAAAGAAATGCACATAGATCTAACCAAAATGTTGTAGCAGAAGAACTAATAATTAGTAAATAGTATTTTAACATATTAATAATGGTTTTAAACAAGCATTACAAATGTAATGAGGTGCATTATTTCATGAAGAGTTTTCCTGCAGTTGTGAGATAATAATGAAATAGCATAGAATCAGCTGACTGGATATCTTACTTAGTTGTTTATTTTTTTTAAGAAAATTAATGTACCTACTTTAACATATGCATCACAATAAATTTTAAAAAAGTATTTTATTCTCTTACATTTTCTCATGACAGATATTCTGTTGACATGATATTTTTTAGAATGTACAACTTATACAGAGAGTCAGTGTTTCCTCTAAGCTGTGCAGCTGCACAAAAACCAGTCAAGTACTGCAGGCTTCATTATTTCAGCCATGCACATCCTCAGCAATGGTGAGAAGTTTTCAGTGCTTTGACAACTTTAATGACCCTGGCAATCAATAGGATGAAAGTTCAGATAACCTACTGAGAGCATTGCAAAACAATCTAATGAACCAATTGTCTAACCCTCCTCTTCCTTATAAAAAAATAACTGATGGTGCACATTACCTTGATACTGGTGCACACAAAAAAAACTCATTCTGCACATTGACTGAAAAAATGAAAAAGGAACATTGCAGGCAATTTACTGTTTCGCTTAAATGAAAAATAAGAGCCATTGTGCACTTATAAATGGATCGTTAGAGTTTTATTTGTTTAAAGAAACCAAGAAAGAAATGTTAAAAGTAATTTTACTTTAGGAAATTGAAAGAAATGTCTTGGTTGAAGTATTTCATATTTCTTATTCTCAGAAGATAATTTGCCACAGAACTCAAGATTTGTTCTAATTTAGAGAGGAATTAAATAGCAGTTATAGTTAATATGCACAAAAAATTACATTCAGAGTTTTAGCTACATGTTTATTTTGTTTCATGTAATTTCAAACAGTCTTTTTTTATTTTTCAGATTTATTACCAATTAATCCTAATTAACTCACATTTGTAAGTGGTATCATCTAGAAAAATAATTATAGAGTGGTACCTCAGTTCTGAACGACTCCCTTCTCGAACAATTTGGTTTTCGAACATATTGTTTGAGAAAAAAATGACTCGGTTGTCAAACATAAACTTGATTCCCGAACCAAGCTGTTGTGGTCCAAACGACCCTTCGACCATTTTCAGCCCACGGCAAGCTTGCCCAAAACATTTTACCTGCACCTTTCGCTCAGTCCACAGACCCCATTAAAATCTGCTGTGAACGTTCTTGTTTTTCTTTTCGTTTTGTTTTGTTGTTGTTGTTTTCTAAATATTCTGATTAAATAAGCTACCATGGGGTCAAAGAAGGATAATGAAAACAGCAAACCAAAAAGAAAAGTTGTTAGAGCCACAGTAGTGGTGAAAAAAGATCTCGTAACGAAGTGTGAGAGTGGTGTTCGTGTGTCTGATCTTGCTACACAGTTTAGTATGGTGAAGTCTACAGTCTGCACCATACTGAAAAATAAAGAGGTCATCAAAGGAGCTGGTGTTGCAAAAGGAGTCACAGTTCTTATGAAACAAAGATCACAAACAATGGAAGAAGTAGAAAAACTGTTGTTGATTTGGGCAAACAAAAACAGTTAGCTGGTGATAGCATTTCTAAGACCATCATTTGTGAGAAAGCAAAGCAGTTGTATGCTGACCTCCTGAAAAACACCCCTGGAATGAGTGATGATACAAGTGATGCCTTTAAGGCTAGTAGGGGGTGGTTTGAAAAATTTAGGAAGAGAAGTGGCATACATAGTGTGGTGAGACATGGGGAGGGTGCCAGACAGAAACAAACCTCATTAGACAAGTTTTTTGTGAGAAATAGGTCCAGTGAGTCTCAAGCAGGTTGTAGTGGTGCAAAGAGACAGAAAAGAGAAAGAACCCTAGAAGGAGAGTTACCTGACGTTTTTATGGATGGTGACTCCCAAACAATAATAACCCTCCTACTCTCCACGTTCCTCACCACCTTTCACTTACATCATCAGCTCTTCTCAGCACAGGCAAAGTGCAGTTAAATTTTCAATTATTGTTTTTTTATTGTGTTTATAGTTTTTGTGGTTGACTATGTATGTAAATATTATTATACAGGTATAAATAAGCAATATTTTTACTTAAAAGGCTTCATAATGCATAATTTTTGGAGGTCTGTAATAGATTAATGTAATTTACAGTATTTCTTATGGGAAAAATTGATTTGGTTTTCGAACAGCCTTCTGGAGTGGATTAAGTTCGAGAACTGAGGTACCAGACACACAGTACTGCCTCAATATAATATCTTCAGTTATAATACTTTCTTGGATATAACACTGTGGTGCCTTTGCCTTCCAAAATTTGGCATCATCTGCTGTTTAGCTCATTGGTGCATAGCTTCAGAGGCTAAAATCATTGTATTCTGTCACAAAATAAAGGGAAAAGTTGAAAGTCTCAAGTGCAAAGCCCAGAGATGTGGATATCAACTTCAGATGAGAACTTGATATTGGGAATTAAGGCAAGAAAGAGTCATTGATATAATATTTGTGAAGGACGAGTCAAGTCACATGGACAGTTTTCTAACCCCTTGCATTCATGGTAGCATAGAAAACTATTGACTATCATTAGACCCAGTGGGGATTCCATCTGTCTAATCATAAATGGCATCTTTAAAGAAAATATTTTAGCCTTGTGTAGAGGGCAAGAAGTTCCAAAAATTGTTCACAGATTAAACCAGACATTTCTCAGTGTCAGAAGGAAATAAGAGATGTTAATTGCCACTGGTTTAGAGTAACATTAAGCCTCCTCACTTTTGGCACAATTTTAATTATCTAATGAAAATAATGATATTTTTAAGATGACCTTGAAAAGTTTTATACTGGATGGTGTAAGAACCAATGAGTTTTCCAGGAATTGTAATGAATATGTGAAATGCTCTACATTATGTTCAAGAAAAGGCTAAAAACCAAATGTAGCAGGCTAAAGTATCAAACTTTTCAGTAAATAATTGATTGTGATTGTGCTTTATCTTTGAAATATTGGAAAGATTGTATTCATATTTTATCTTATTTAGGCTATTTTTGTATGTCTTCCCTATGTAAATAAAGAGTTGTGTAATTGATTGCCCTAGGAATTTGTAGAATCTGTATTTGCTCAGCATGAGTGCTTACTTGACTGTTGGTTATAACACTTCCACACCTGTATTAATCTTGGTTACACATGGCTCCTGATGGCAGCAATATAATGATGCAGAACTGCATGTATATATAAAAAAAATGTTTACTTTGATTTCTTAAAATTCAGACAGTGTTTCACTAAGTAAAAATGTTTTTAATATTAGTATAGTGTTAAAATTCTCATTTGAACACTGTTAATCTTGAGTTACATGATTTTGATTGCAAAAATATTTTGAAAGAATCAAATCTTAACAGATACATTTCTAAGTTATTAGTATTTTGAATTTATAGTCAAAATTTTGAATACAGACTAGCAGCCTGATATTGTAGCAGAAAATTAGTTTATCTGTATATCCACATACAAATGACTTGTTATATTACTAAGAAATTTTATTCCAAATGTGAGAAATAATGTCGAAAGAGTAAAAAAAAAATAGTTTTCTGTGCTTTCATAATTGATGTGAAGTTAAAGCAGAAACTTATTCATACCCAGGTTATATCAATACATTTCTTATTTATGTCAAGAGGAAACTTTTTTTGTATTATATTAACATTTTGTGAATTTGTTTGTTGCCACACTTACAAGTTAGAGTCCACTGTTTTTTTAAGGTTAGGTTACCTCAGTTGTTAGATTTACTCTTGTGAGTTTGAATTGCTAATTACTCAAACTATAGGGTTTAATATTGGTTATATAATGAATCTGAATTATTCTTGTAATTAGTAGTTAATGCCATAGGAGGAACAAAGTTGTATTTTACTGCTGGATGGACAGGTTTTTACTACAAACTTGTTAATCATATGCAAATTATTAGTATTTAAAGTTTTTAACTCATTGTGATGTTGACTTAGTATTGCTTTTTTGCTTTTTTTAACAGAACGAGGAATTTGTCTTCCATCAATATCCCTTTGGCTCCTTTTTGTGTATATAGAAGCTTCTGTGAGGCTCAAAGAACTTAAGCATTTTCCTTTTCACTTAGATTTGTGTAGACCCTTTGCAGCACATTGGTGAGTAACTAACAACATGATTTCAGAGCAAGACACTAGCTTGGTACTTGTTGTAGATAAGTTTCATTTGGTGATAATTATGGGAGGGAGCAACTAAAGTATGAGACTGATTATAGTTAGCTATAAATTAACCTTTAAAGACAAGAAAACCTTTTTAAATTTTCTGTTTTTTTTAAATATTTATTTGAGATAAAAACAATGATAGCTGAAGATTGTTAAAAAATGATGTAACATAATACAACACAATAACATGAATATAAGTGTTAAAATTATAAAACATCTGTATAATAAGATTCAGCATTTGTGTGTTGTGTAGCTTCTCATAAACCACTGGTTGCAGCAACCACTAGATGGTACCAAACAAACTATCTCAGTTCTGAGGTTTGCACATAGATAAAAACTTTTCACTCAACCCTTTAGGGAACCTGGATGTTATGGAAAAACACTTCTGTGGGGATCCCCCAAAACTAAACCCCAAGTTTGGCATTGATTTACATTAGACCAAGTAAACAAGTAGGCCCACTAATTACTGTTTCTAACTTGGTTAAAGAAATCAAATTTGTGTTATTGGTAATGATTATTAAACTCAGAAAGTGCATAATAATAGTTCAGTATTGTGTGTGTGTGTCAGGTAACTCTTCTTAAACCACTGGCCATACTGACTTCTAAGTGGTACCAATCAAATTGTTTCAATCCTAAGGATCGTACAAAAGTAAAGATTTTTAATCAAATCCCTAAGTGAAGCCGCAGATTTTGTAGAAACACTTATGGGGGAAGCAAACCATAAATTTGCAATTGATGTGCATTAGAGCATGTAAATAAGTAGTGCTACTAATTATTGTTTGTAACTTAATGAAAGAAATTTGCATTAATTATTAAACTGAAAAGTTCTAAATAGTAGATCAAGCATTAGGTTTGCTAAAGGCCCGTGAATAAGTTTGCTAATGAAGTAATAAAACTAAAGGTATTAAATTTAGCCTCAGGCCAAAGAATGTATAATTTACTTAAAACTTGGATGGTGGAGCCTTAAAGTCCTGAAAATGTGATATGTTATAGTACCTGAAATACAAAACTTGTAAAACACTAATTACCTGCTAGTGAATGATGGTTCTGATTTTTAAAAAAAATCTACAACCTAAATGTATTGGTATTGTAACAATAAATTGTGGAATTATAAACTGTTTAATTAATTTTCAGTTAAATACATGAAATTATTATGCAGTTTTTAAGAAAGTAAAGATTGTGAAATTTTGAGTTAGTGATCACCAAATGAAATGTATTATAGCTGTTTGGTATTCTGTTATGTGATTGTTATTTGTAGTTTTGTGTTAACAGTTTTGCTGATGAGCATAAATTTTGAGGTGCTTTGATTGCCTTGTCATTGTTCTGCAAGAATAACATTTAATCTAGGATAAACTGTAAGTTACAGTGAATTATAGGAATATACTGTTAATATGTTGAAGAGAATTTTCACATAAAATTAATTTGTTGGGTATAGTATTACATGTAGGAGATTTTTTACTTGCTTTAAAAGAACTAATGTAATTCAGTGAGACTAAGTGGAAGTGTCATTATTTTAAGATATGTAACTTTCATAGTTTTTGTTTTTCAGTACATTGATCTGCTATATTGACTGGCATTATTTTTAGGTGAATGATTGCTGTAACTTGTAATGACTAAATAATTGTTGCTTAAGATATATTAGTCTTAATGCACCTATGTGTTCTCAAATTGTCACAGTACTATGAGGAATTTAATTAAGAGTATTTAAGAATGCAAGTTATGTTGAAAGAAATATATGAATATATCACACTTTTCATTGTTTTTTTTCAGCATCGGTTATCCTGTTGTGACATTGGGGTTTGGGTGTAAAAGCTATATTGGTTATACATTGAAATTAGTAAGTGTGGTTTATGCAATTAATCTTAAATATATGAAAAAAATTTGTCGTCATTTTTATTGACACAAGAAACTTGCAGACATGACAGAGCTACCTTTATCATAATTTTACTTTAACCCTATGGAAATGGGTGTGGTCAATTTCACCAGTCTTGTAATCACTGTAACCATAAAATTATACATACTGTAACTTTGAATGTCCTAAATGTATCTTCAGAAAATTTCGTAAGCTTTTAGTAACCATTACAGGTATGTTGTACACAAGAAACTAAACTTTTTTATTGTAAAGTATTTTTACTATAGTGTGTGAATTTATAAAAACTTCATTAAGTTAGTCTGAGTGTGAAAGGTGATTTTCATGTAAGAATAAAAATACCTCTTTTTATGTTATAGTTTCCATATTTCATTCACATAACCAATAGGCCTCCTAAATGAAAATCAAAAGTTTTTGATATAAATTTTATTTGTTATTTTCTCTACCCTAACACTGACTTTCGAGAATTCATCAATGTGTACCGTAAATGGAAAAGTATGAAATAAAATATATTTTTATGGAATAATGGCAGATTGTGACAGGGAATTACAATTATTTTCAGATCTCTTTGCCTCTTAATCATTTCAAAACTGCTTCCATTTAATTTTGTTTTATTGTTCTCAGAACTGTATCTAGATAGCGTAAAAAAGCAATAAATCAACTGTCAAGAACTTTGGTTAAGTTATTCACAGAGTCTCAATACAGCAGTCCACATGTTTCTCCAAGAAAGAGAGCATGAGAATTTCTTGTATTTAAATTTTCATATCTAGCATAATGATTTTCTAAAGTTTACATTTTAGATATTTTGATAAAAAATATATAATAAATATACATTTAGCCCAAAGGACTTTTACCCTCAAGTGTATGATTAAATAAGCCTGTTTCTTCTTCAATATTTTGGCTGTAAAAATATGTGTAGCTTTCAGATATGCATTTTAGAACACAAAAAATATATCAGGCATTGGGAGTAGAATGTTTCAAAAGTACACTAATTTATCTGGCTTCTAACTTGCAAATAAATAGGTGTAAAAATCTCATTACTTTTCAAAGCAACAACTTTAATCCAAACCTGTAAAACTTTTCTCATAACTTTCAGCTTTGACCACTAAAACATACATTTGTTTCACATATATTGTTTAGAATTTCTCTTTCTGTTCATTATAAATATATTTAGTAGTAATTTCAGAGAGAATTGTAAACATTTTTTAAAACAGTATGGGATAAATAAATTATGTGGATTGAACAGATGAAGTGATATGAAGATATAAAAGTTGAAATTTTATAATCTGGCAGCAGTATTGTCAGCAGTATATATTTCTAATTGGTTGAACAGTCTTGAGCCCCTATAAGGGAAGAAAAATCTAAATGAGGAGTCCAAACACCACTGTGTTATATGAATTAGAGATAACAACTGAGAATTTGTTAAAATATTTTCATTTAAAACTTGGACTTAGATAATATAAAAACTTGAATTAGAAACTATATTTTGATGTCAAGTGTATAGATATATATTGTTAATAAAATAATTTGATTAAATTTTAAACTTTAACTATAAACAGGTTGTAATGTGTATTTTGACCTCCCATATCCACAGGGTTAATTCATTGAACATCATATATTATATTTTAAATAGACTTTTACAGTGTCTCACAATAATGTTACATTTAACGTTAACACACTATTGTGTTTATTTAAGTGAAATTGAGTAATAAATGTTGAAACACTTGCAGCCTGTAAAAAATTTGAATATTGAGTCCAGTCTGAATTTATGTTCTGTGGAGTTTGCATTGCATTGTTTTGAAACGTGCATTAACGTAAATAGAATCCATTTGTGCTGAATGAAGAAAGTCACAAATTGTACTTCTGAAACCTTTTAAATATGTGCATGAACGTTTTGTGATTAATTTGCTAAAATAATAGTATGCATGATTTTTTTCTTTGTGTGTATATATATATATATACACACCCTTCTCACACCATTGCACCCATATACAAATATACAAAATATTAAAGTATTATAATGTTATGCTTTTAAAGAGGGAAGTGTAAAGAGAGTTTTAAAATAAATTCATTAGATACAGTGCTACATGTGGAATATGTTTTACTTGTTTTAAACAGCATAAACATTAATATACTGTGGAAAATATATACAAGAAATTATAAAAGACAAAGGTCTTGTGCATAAATATAAGTAGAATTAGGATGTAAGCTACGATATGTATCTTGGTAAAAGAGGTACCTGTAGAATGGAGACTGACATAGTAGTGGGGATACACCACATATATGGTTTATGAGTCTCTTGAAAAGTAATTGTAACTAAAAACTAAAACTTAAATTATTAGGAGCAGTATCTCACTTATTAAACAGTTTTTATCTGCAGGTAGTTGTCTATGTTGAAACCAAAGAGTAAGAAAACTTGTATCATGAAGTTGATACAAGTGCTCTTGCTAGGTGTCAGTGTAACCTCAGACATATAGCAGATATGTGTTAGACAGCATAAATAAATAAAAGTTATATACACACTTACAAATACTCCAAGAAAAATTGCACTTTTTTTTGGGTATCACAAAACCACATGTTTGGAATATCTAATTAATTTGTTAATATATTAAATTTTATTCATCTTTATAAATGTTATTTTAAAACATATAGTTGAGTTTTTATATTAAATAAATAAATATTTTTTATATATATTTAAATTAATTTCATCTCTTATTTCTATTAGTACATTTTAAGTAATTTTGGAGCCTTATAATTATTATGCTTTAGCATAATTTTTTTTACGATGGAATGTATATAAATTCCAAATTTCTAATGTTATAAAATTGCTTTTAATTTCTTAAGTATACTATGTTTCACTATGTGATTCATAATTTTAAACAGACATAGATGTTTTATTGCAATGATATTCAGTAATCTACACATTTCAACATAACTTTTAAAAGTATTTCTATTTTGTGTAGATAAACTTACATTTTTTTGCATAATAATTGCTGTTTAGATAGCATTACAGTACGTCTCTCTTTAAATCATTATTCTATATTGTAAAAATGAAGGGATTCAAGAAGTATGTATAATTCTCAACATTTTCATATCAAAACATTTTAAAATTTAATTTATACAATATATTTCAAGTTTTTATTTAAATTTAAATAAGTTTAAACTTTTTTCAATATTCTTCCCAAATACTCATTGCTTTCTATCCCAGTTAATATTTACAACAATTTATATTACTACAGTTTATTACTATAATTGTCCTTTACATATTCATAGTATAGTCTGTTTTCTAACTTACTAACTTTTAAGTAATTTTAAACCCAAAACTCTAATTTTCTAAGTTTTATAATAATGTGACACTAACTCAAAAGCTTTAGCAATATTTAAAAATATGGCAATAGTATCTTTACTATCATCTAACAGTTTATTATTTTTGTGTTACCTGATGGGTCCTTGGTGAGATTACAGGCTTGCAACACTAAAAACCCAAAGTTCGAACAGAACACACAGACTTTTAGACTTTGCTTTAAAACAAACAGATGAAAGTTATTTTTTTTAAACTAAAATCTAAAAAACATCATTTATTATTTAAATTCTCTATAAAAACAAATTGTTTTTCAATGAGTAAGTTATATTTTTCTCAAAAATGAAAAATTAATTTAACTATCTGTAATTTACTTGGAAATATTCCAGACTGGAAAAGTTAATCATAAATATTTACTCATTTCTTATCAGTATAGTCAATTTTTCTTATTAATTCAGTTTTTAAATTATAAATACCAGAATTTTGATCTAAAATAATAGTGTCTTGTTGTTTGAATTGAATGCATTTTTTATTCTTTGCATATAATTTTGTTATTTACCAATATATTAACGTTTATAAAATGCCTATTGAACACATTTGTTATAGTTAAATTTGTTATCATTTGAACATATCCCTGAAACAAACATTTTCTGATTATACCAAATCTTTTATTTTCAGCTTTAACACTTCTCCCATAATGAAAGTATTTTTTCATATCCCTTTTCTTCTTATTAACATTATTATACTTAAATTGTAAATTTATGAACATTCAACTAATATCTACATATTTTTTAAAATACTATTCATGTTTTATTATAAAAAACATTTTTATATTTCTTGTTTAATATATCTAAATTTTATAAAATGTAAAATTACTAAGATGTTTATTTCATCATCATCATCATTATTTGGTTAAAGAAATGTACTGCATGTTTACCAAAACATTTGAAAATATTATTACATATAATAACACATTTATTTATAACATTAGAAGTTATCTTTTTTTTTTTTTTTTTTTTGAAGCAATATATTTAGTATCTACTTGGTCTCTGTATTTTCTAGTTCATTATATCTTGTTCTTCTCCAGTTTCTTATGAACACTCATTTTTAGCCACATAAACTTAGTTTAATTTATTTTTTTTATTTTATTATTATACAATAATTTTTTACTAATTATGTAAAATATTCATTTCATATATACTTTGAAGTTTCAGTAGCTTCTTCTCAATATTTTTGTCTTACCTTTTTTCAGCTATTTGTTTCATACAGATATATTTTTAATCTTTACAATTATTGATCTTTTTGGTTGTTGATTTTTGCTATTATATGAACCATCTTAATGTCTTTTTATTTTTAAATATGGAAAATCAGCAGTCTTCTGCATAACCTCATACAGTTTAATACAACTGAACAACTATTTTAACATCATGTAGTTTAAAGTGAAGAGTTATTGAATTCCTATTGCATTATAATTTGAAGGTTAAATTATAGTTTCCATTATTTCACTGGTAGAGTTTATTGACTTAGATATGTTAGATTTTATAAAGCTGTTCGTAATAGTATGTGATTTATATATGTTTGGAGTGTCACTTTCAAAATGCACATTTTGCTTATCAGTTCCACTGGTTTGTTTTGTTAATTTTTTTTTTCCATAACATAATTACCATTCACTGACACTAACTATTTTTCGATCTTCAGGGTTTCTACTCTTTTTCCCCATCTGAGCATGGAGATTACTTGCTCCTTGTCTCTTATAACCCACTCGAATGCTTCAAGCAAATTCTAAGTTGCAGATTTTTTCATCATCCTCAGTGTGCCCTCTGTCTAGGTACTGTGTATAAGGACTTCATTCCAATGATGTAATCACTTTTTCTCGATAAAGCATTCAGCATAGATTTCTGTCAACAGGGGTGTTGTGCTTATTTACTATTTACGTTGTGAATTTAAATGTGGTTGGTACTTCTGTGATTCTCTTTTTGTTTATAATTAAACATTACTTAAAAAAAAAAAAACAGGCTATGAAAATTCTCAAGTTAATATTTCTACTACATAACTCAACCAGACCTCTTTCACCTCATTTTGACTTACAGTCCCTTTTCTTCAGTTTGTTGCTAGAGGTTGTGAGGTTTTGGTGGTTTTCCTTTTGCATTTGACTCTACTCTGTTCTTATTAGCAAAAAAAATGGCAAGGGACTACCTGGTTTTTCCTCCTCTGGATATTTATTTTCATGCTGAAAGATTTGCTGCTTAATTACATCACATGCTAGATATGCCATGTACCCCACTTTTATCAGATCAGCATACATTTGGTTTTTCACTATCAGGAGGGGGCCTATTTAAATTCTCAATGGATGGACACCCCTTTGGACCTATGGGAGTCTAGATTGGATTCTGTGATTACTTTAAACAGATTATAGTTTTCTCTCCTTTGTCTTACACTCGCAACTGTCCTGAGGTATTTATCTTCAACCCAACTTGAGTCTGAAGTTTATCACTTTCCCCTTAGCAATAAGAGGATAAGTTGGAGATTTAACTGACTGTTATCTTAGTCAGATTTTCTTCCATTCTTTCTATGGTTTTCTGGCTGGTCTGCTGTTTATATTTATTGGATTGAGATGCTTTTTTAGAAAGATTTTGTTTACTGTCTTTTGCTGAAATGGGTGTTACTGGAAAAACTCCTTTTTTTAGTTCCATGTTGTTTGCTGGAATTCCAAAGATGTTAGAATCCTGAATTGATTCTGTCCATTTACATTCATCTTTATTGCTTTTGGTCTCTTGTCTTTCTGGCACTAACTTAGAAATCTCAGTCTGCAATGCTTCCTGACTTCCTCCTTTAGTTTCCAGGTCTAGTGGTTCCCATAATAGAGTCCATCTGTATATATTATCAAGAATGTTTGGCCTGGGTGGACAAACAACAGCATTGGTGACTATCTGGAAGGTGGGGGAGCAGTGGGAGCATGATTACATCACTTTATGAATGTTTGGAGCTCTTTCACCAAGGATCAATCATTGTTGGCCAGGTCAAGCCCATTTTCTGCTTCTTCAGAATCTGTGGGAATTTCCACCTGTACCTGCTGAGACAACCTTGATCAGAAGTTTGGAAACTCAGTCTTTCTCTTTGGAAGTTATGCAGTCTTTTGCCTAACATAAAGGTTTATCTTCTAAGGTTTTTCTCTACTCAACTAAATCTTTGTATGGGTCAACTATGATTGATTATCAACAGAAGTGAAGTATTAAAAGGAATTTATATCCTCTTCATCCAAAAGTATATATCACATCCTGTTTTTTAACTTGGGTGTTTCAGAAGGGGCTTGCTTTGTCTATGGCGACTTTATACAAGTCGTTCCCATCCATTTTTTATTGGCATTTTAAATTCTGGAAAATTTTTGAACCCTCAGTTCTATTAGGTCTACAAAATTTGTTTTGTATTCTTAAGCCCAAACGACCTTTTCAGTTACTGAATTGAGATTTTACATGCATTGGTTCATCCTACTTTTCAACCTTTATCTTTGTGTACTTTGTTATACATCTCTTAAATTGAATTTTTTAGTGGTATTGGGTTGTAGACATTATTGGTTGGAATTGTTTTCAATCCATATACATAATTCGCTCTATCATTCCACATTTGTCTTTATTTACTTTATTTCTCCCAAGACCAGTGGCCAGGGAAGGGTCAGAGCCCTCTCACCAATCAATTTGTCAGCCATTTCTCACCTTTATGGCAACTCATATTTCAATTGCTTGTTTTGTTTTGTCAGGGCCTTCCAGTGTTATGTGACTCATACTAACTCATTTCAAGGTACTAGGAACAGATTGTTCATTCATTGGTATTCTTCTATTTCCCATGAATTATTTTCTATTACTCTCATAAGGTGGCTGCATAAGTTGTTTCACATGGCTTATAATGGATTATTGTTACAGGAGAGGAACCTTTTGAGTGCCACATCTCATCAGAGTCATCATATCTGTGTTATTAGCTTTCTACTTGAAATGCTTTTCTGGAAGACATTATGTAGGCTGGTATGTGGACTACTTCTAATACTTTTGTATCTCATTACTTACACAATCCAGCAGTATCTTTTTCTGATGGTTTTTGACCATTCTCTATATCTATTTTGATGACATCTGTTATACTTTAATCAGAGGTGAATATTTTTTTCAACCATATACTTTTAATTCCAGATTCCCTTTATTTTTCACTGGATCCCTCTCTGTGACAAGTGTTGACCATACATGTATGCTTTCTCTTATGAATTCCACACTAAAAATTACTTTCACTACAATTAATGCAGATTATAATGGGTTCTGATGAAATGGGATGTTCCATAAGACCATTCAGGTGCCTACTGGATGGTAATACCTTATTATGAACTGCCATTTATGGACGATCAGGAATGAAGCTAAAGGGGATCTTGCCCATCCCTACCAATCTTAAGGTTGAATAAATCAGGATTGATTTGCTTTTGACAATATGGGGGACTTGGTTCACCTATTGCATTGTTTCCAGAGCACTATTCCTCTGGACCGTTCAGTGTGTTTTACCTCCCTCCCCCGGCTTTACTAGGGTTTCTGATGTAGATGTTTTGAATTAACAATAATCTAAGGTAAATAGATATAATATTATATTTTTTGATCCAATTAATTTAGAATTCTGTGGCATCCTAATTTAATTATTAGGGTAGTAATGTGCCACTGAAACACTAAACATTTGTCATACTAAGTATAATGGTGTGTGGTTATATTTTTGTGCCAAAATGAAGATATGTTGCTCTATATATTTATGTTCATTACTGACGTTTTAGCTAAGTAATTTAATGAAATGTAGCTTCTTTTAAAAATCTTCAAACATTTGAATTCTTAATGTTACTTCATTTACAATAAAAAAAACTTGGATTAACATAGTGAAGTAGTTGGTAAATTTCAAATTTTTGAATACCTTTAAAAAATGCAAAGATGTACATGAGAGCATTTGAATTCTTATTATATTTAGCCCCATCTTGAAACTGATAACTATTTCACAAAGTTAATTCACATTTTTTACTATAAATGAAGTAACCTGATTCCTCTGATGAAAGCATATACAACATAATTATGTAGTGTAGGAGTTCTCCATTTGGTTTCTTGTGAACTTACCAGTCATCATTCAACAATGTTTATTTCTAAATAACTATTATTTAAATATTTGCAGAAACAGGTGTAAGCTTCTTAATGTTTTTTTTTTTTTTCTTTCACGGAGAATTGTCTCAACCGTTGTTTCAGTTTTTAATGTAAATGTTGTTATTCACAGAGAAAACAAAAGGAAGTAGCAAAAGAAAATACATTTTATATCCAGTTATTACAACAAGCTTTACCTGCAGAACCTTCAAGTTTAACATCAGAGAAGGGTAAGTTAAACAAGCAGTTTGATATTTTATTTGTAATATGGTGTATTATTACTTCAAATTTAGTCATTATGGTAGTATGTACACCACTTTCTCTATTTAGTAATGTGTCATTAATTTTTTAATAAAGACCTAATCAGTTTCTTTAAGAATTGAGTGTACAAGTTTAAACATATGTGGTTTAAATCTTATATAATACAACAGATTTTAAACTATTTGAAAATATTCTGAAACTTTATCAGTAATCTTTGGTTTTTAACACCAGTCTGGTATCGTATTTGTTATACAATTACAATAAGTTAATTATGACTTTTTCCTTTGACCAGTGACATTAAATTTATTGTATAGAAGATGGTACTGACTGTGTATTTCAGTTAATGGGAAAGAATATTGATCACAACAAATTTTAAAACCAAATTAATGTAATGCAGACAGCAGTCTTCAGTAGAATACTTAACAGTTTCATTACATGAGGGTTTGACTAAGCAATTGAGTACAGCTTTTCAGTCTTAAGTGATGATTGATGCACATACTATGTAAAAATAAAACAAGTATTAAAATGGTACATAGGCAAACAGTTTCAATTGACTTATCAGTTTAGTATAACAGATGAGCTGAAGTACTGGGATAAGATGAGGTCCATTATTGGCTAAATTGTTGACAAGTGGTAACTTGGAGATAAGATGCCCTTCTACCTGCAGACCATATTGTTGTTTCATTTTGCTTGCTAACAAAGTATAAATCAGTAAGTTGAAAAGATATATTCATGTGAAAGTTAAAACCATGTACAACACTTTTGTTGACATCTCAGGGTATTCTTTGTACATTACATTGAGAAATTCTTAAGAGGCTTTGACTTGATTTTTGCCTATTTATATCAGTTTTTATCACTGGATAGTTCTTTGAATGTTTCTTGACTGTCATTGGCAGATTAGAAGTTATAATGTTATTAAATGGATTCCAAATCCACTAGTGTTATTGCATTGACTCCAAGAATTGACCTCCAAGTTGACACTGAAGATTTTCGAGATAAATAGAAATATGATCACAAATAAAACTATAAATTATCTTTTTTTTCCCACAATTCACTGAGGCAAGAAAACATTTTACAGTTTTCACTCTCAAACTGATTTTTCTAAAGTACAAATATATTTTGTGAAGTACAGACTTTCTTTCACTCAGCTGCAGAATATAGCTATTGTGCCTTTACAATAACAAGCTAAGGTCATTGATAATATTGGCCAAGTACTGCAGTAACAGATATCACTTTCTTTCCATAAGGAAGCTGGTAATGAAGATGTGCAATTTTTATGTAGAGCTTGTATGATGGAGGAAAAGTTGGAGGCTATCGTAATTAAAGTAGTCAAAAGACTAGACTAGGAAATGGCAGCAAGATTTCAGGAGGAACTTAAGTTTTTTATGCAGGGGATGCTCCAGCTAATGGTGAACGTTCAGGAAGTTAGAGAGGGCATTATTAGAGTAAAAGGTAGTGAATTTAGTTACATATTTTGAAGGGATGTAAGAAGAATTATCTGTTGTGAATTGGGCAGCTGAGTTATTTGAAGACACTGATTAGATGTGAAATATTTCTAAGGATAAATTTTTAGAGATTCATGGTAAACATATTCCTTATAGAAAGAAAAGTGTAGCTGTTAATAAAAATTCAAGTTGCCTCATTGAGTTTAAAAGATAAAACTAAAGAAAAATATTATAAATTTAATGAGTTTAAATTGACTGGTTATAACAGGAGATTTTTAAAATTATACAAGATTAAGCACATTGGTGAAACAGAAACCAGGACATCATAAAAGATGCATGAGAAGAGGTTGGCTGAAAATGTGGAAATTAACAGTAAGGATTTCTTTAAATACACTAAGGGTAAATAAAGTGTTAGAATGGCTAGTATCTGATGATTATAAGATGGCTGGGTTATTAAATTTTGCTTTTTTTGGTTTTTACTAACAAATATTCAAGCTATATTCCATCTTGAACAGTTGACAAATGGAAATGAGATCAAACAAGATGATTGTGTTAATTCTGAGATGGTAAAGAAAAAATTAGGAAGTTTAAAAAATGATAAGGCTCCTGGTGAGTTGATATTTCATCAAGGGTTTGGTGGGATGTTAAAGATTGGATATATGAGACACTGATAATTTTTGTCAGTCCTTGCAAAGTGGGTAGTTATCAGAGGATTGGAAGTTAGGTAATGTAACTCCTTTATGAAGGGAGATGATAAAAATTATCCCAGTAATTATGGACCCATTAGTTCGACATCAGTTGTGCAAAAAGTTTTGGAAAGTCTATTAAAATATGCTTTGCAAGGTTTTTTTAATCAAAGTTTGAAAATGTTGCTGCTTATGCAGATAATTGTAAGAGCATAGATTTGATATAGGCCCGGCATGGCCAGGTGGTTAAGGCACTCGATTCATAATCTGAGGGCAAAGGGTTGAATCCCTGTTACATCAAGTGTTCTCACCCTCTCAGCTGTGGGGGTGTTCAAGAGTAGCTCAAGAGTTGATGGTGGGTGGTGATAACTAGCTGCCTTCTGTCTAGTCTTACACTGCTAAATTGGGGATGGCTAGCACAGACAGCCCTCATTTAGTTTTGTGTGAAATTCAAAAACAAACGAAGATTTGATACATCTGAAGTTTCAGAAAGCATTTGGCAGGATGCCACATGAAAGGCTTATATAAAAATATTGTCTCCATAGATTAAGATAACAAAATGAATAGAAGAATGGATGGATGGAAGAAAGCAGAGGGTTGTTACAAGTGGAATTCAGTCAAACTGGATTAATGTCACAAGTGGGGTACCTTAGGGCTCAGTCTTAGGACCTTTGCTCCATTTTGATTTACATCAGTGAGATACATGAGGGAATAGTCAACAAATTACTTAAAACTTGCAAATGATATCAAGGTCATGCTGTGAAGAGGATGCTGGTGATTTACAAAATGATTTATATGACTCAATGATTGTTGAGCAAGTAAATGGTAGACAAATTTTAATTATACTAAATACAAGATAATGCATGTGAGTTATTGTATTGTGTATTATAAATATAATTTAAATGGGAATGATATTAATAGTAGTATGAAGGAAAGGGATCTTGGTGTAATAGTTGATAAGTCTTAATTCATTCAAGCAGTGTACTGATAGTAGTGGTAGGGTAAAGAGAATTTCAGGTTGGGTTTGTACTTGGATAACATTGCAGAATCCACTGGTCAGCCCATCCCACCATGGCTTATTACAGTCCCCAAAAGTGACCTTTCTTTAAGTCATCTGAGAAAGGCATATACTCCCGATTGGAAGTACCGTCTTTTATTTACTGAACATCTTTTGAACAATCTTTCCAATCCAATTTATATGGATGGTTCCAAATCAGGTGGCTCTGTGGGCTCTGCCATG
The DNA here is from genome assembly GCF_004210375.1 of Tachypleus tridentatus. Lineage (NCBI taxonomy): Eukaryota > Metazoa > Arthropoda > Merostomata > Xiphosura > Limulidae > Tachypleus > Tachypleus tridentatus. Next base: position 129,326,064 of record NC_134832.1, on the reverse strand, counting down.
GTTTGTTGCAGTTTGGTGGTTGCACACATAATCCCCTCTACAGGTTCTGTGTTCATTGCTGAACTGTATGCCATTTCTCTTGCCCTGGATCATATTGAAGCTGAGCAGTACTTCAACTGCACTATTTATACTGACTTGCTTAGTTCTCTACTGGCCCTGGAATTGCTTCACGTTTGTTCACATCCTGTTCTCACTGATATTCAAAACTGACTGGCCCATTTTTCATTAACATCTACTTCTATCCAGTTTTTCTGGATACCAGGCCATGTTGGTATTCGCAGGAATGAGCTTGCAGACACGGCAGCTAAATCTATCTGCTCTGGCACTATCACCACTGTGCCTATTCCATACATGAACTATGGTCCTGTATTCAAGGCTCGGCTCCATGCCAGCTGGCAGTCGACTTGGAGTGAACAACGTGACAACAAGCTTTTTCAAATAAAACCCTATATTGGACTTTGGCCATGTAGCTCTGTAAGGTTCGGAAGGAGGAAGTTGTTCTAACTAGACTACGCATTGGTCACAGTTTTTTAACTCATTGTTTTCTTTTATCTGGAACTGATGCACCAGTGTGTAGTTTGTGTAACATTCAGATCACTGTAAGCCACATTTTACTTTCTTGCCGTCGTTACGACTCTCAATGATGGCACTATTTTAAACATGTTCCGTCCCAAGGTTTGTCCATAACATTAAACATTGTTATTGGTGACGGTGACACTGTCCACCTTGATAAAGTTTTTAGTTTTTTAATGCCCATTAATCTTTTTAATGCCAATTAAGTGTTTATTTATTCATTACACCTTTTTAATTGTGGTTTGCTTTTAAGAGTCACAATCTCTCTAGTTCGATTTGAAATTGGAAAATGGCCATAACATTAAATAACTCGAAACCAGGACTGGAAAGGCCAACTTCAGGTGATTAACGCTGCTGTTTGAACTATCCGTTAGTTATCTTGGCGAGTTATTATTGCAATTTTGCTGCATGTCTTTTAAAACTTTTATTACTTTACCTTTTGATAATGGTTGTAATGACATATAACCCGGAACCAGGACTGGAAAGGCCAACTTCAGGTGAGTGATGGTGGTACTCGTACTTACCTGTTAGTCTTCCTGGTGGGTTATGATAATTACCATTGTGCTACAGAAAGTCTTTTACAGCTTTTCTTACTCTGGTTTCTCTCGTAACATTGTAGACTAGATGTCAACATTGGTTTTATGTTATGTTTTTCAATGCTGTTTTGTTTTACCTTCATTTCCTTTTATGAATTTTACTACATTTACTTTATTTTTACCTTTTTACTGAACATTTGGTGCAGATAGCCTAGCTGCTCTGTGCTATAAAACACTAAATTAACCAATCAACCTAATCAAATAAAAGCTTTGAGCCATTAGTGAAACACTGACTTGCTTTTCATGCAAGCTGCCTTGTTCTTTCAGTTATTTGTTTGTGTCACTTTAAGAACTTGATGGTTTTCCCACATGCTTACAATGTGTTTGGTTTCCAAATAACTTTTATGTTTATTTGGCTTCATGCTGTTATCTGAAATCTGTAAACAAATAACACATTGTAACTGATTCTCCTTATTGGCAACTGTGTAAGTGAAATCAGATTTTAAATAATTCTCCTAACACTTACACACTTTAGATTCTGGTTTATCATTCAGTCTACCAACAGAAGGCAGTAGAAACAAAAACTGGAGAAGTGCCTTATTTATTGTTTGCATTATTTACATTATTTAACCATTTATATTTCTCTACTTTTGAGCTGTCACTCAAAGAAATGGGAATATTTTTTTCCAATATGTAATGCTGACTTATCCATGTTTTTTACAAACTAGTAAACAAAAATTAGTGCCAAAGACTTGAAACTTAACAAGCAGACAAGTATGAAAAGCAACCTCTTGATAAGTCCACCATTCAACCAATAATCACTATTCCAGTTTAACATAGCTAAGTCATGTTTTCACCATGATTATAACAGGGTATTGCTGTCAGAGTTTTTTAATGTTTCTAATGAGATTAGGTTTTTAAATATTGCATTTATGATGTGCAAATGCCAAATTTTGACTGAATTAACCAAATTTCTTTTTTAGCTAACAGCAAAAATAACGAATGCACAAAGTTAAAGCAATAAATACAACTGAGATATAATTAGGTAAGTTGGGAGAGATGGAATATTAATTGAACAGGTTCAAGAACATCTGATTAGCATCTCCTCTCAACTCATTCCATTTGTAGGATAAGACAAAACAATCAGTATTTTGTAGCTTAAACATCTCAGATTACTGTTATTGAACAATAAGGTGCAGTGCTCTGGAACATCCAGCAGCTACTTCTCAGAATTAAGATGTATTAGGTTTCTCATATCTGGAGTGAGAAGTTTTCCTTGTTTGTACAACACTGTTTAAAGACAAAGCTATTTCTGTGTATGAGAGTTTAGTTTCATGCTGAAAATTAAGAAAGTGAAATATACAACATTCCAGTTGTGTAGCCTCTCTTTCTTTTTTACTTTTGAATATGAAATCACTCTTTACAGTGTGTGGTGATGATTAGCTGCATTCCCTCTAATCTTATACTGCTAAATTAAGGACAGCTGGTGCTGATTTCCCTCACATTGCTTTCTGCAAAATTGAAAACAAAAACAAACAATGTCATCTTTTCAGTTGTTTAACAGGTATTAAAGTTTAACTTCATTCTCATTGGTTGATATTTGTTTTTTATGCAGGTTTACATGCAGTTCAAAGAGCAATAAGCTAATAAAATTAGATGACAGCAGTTGTGATAAGGACAGAGGACTGAGATTTTTTGATGAATAGCTGTAATTGTGTGTTACAATCTGCAGTCATTCTAGAAATAAAAATGGACTGTTTAGATTTATTTCATATTTTGTTTGTGGTAGTTAAAAGGTCCTTCAAACTGACTGAGCTCATACAGCACTAAAGTTGGGGAAATAACAGATAAAATATAAAGCCTTACTGAAAAACGAATTTCAATATTTAATTGGGAGAAGTTAGACATAATCTAAAGAAAATGTAAAATCTAAGATGCAGAGAAAATATTTTTATTTTTACCATGAAAATCACCTTGTACTCAAAAAAGTAAAGTCTGTGTATCAGATTGACTACAGTAAATTCATAAATGAATCTTTCATAGAAATACTTCATTAAAAGTTTTGTATTTTTATGTACAACATATATGCAACATTTACTAAATGTTTTTTAAATTTCATAAAGGAAAAAAAGTAATTATCATAAACACATTAATTCTTCAATACAGGCTTGGTCTAGTGGACTGACCCCATGTATGTGGGTTATTTGAGTTGAGAAAAGGATGTTCAATAATTCTTTTCAGTCACTATTTGGGGCTCAGTCGCTTGATTACTCTGCTCGGGTTGATTGTGTTTCTTAGTGTATTTTTTATTTTTTAATGAAAGGAAAGACTATTTAACAAAACTATTGTTTGCTTTTTGGTAATAGGTAAAATGAGTAGCATACATTTTCAGGAACATTGTTTTAAAAGTGAGGTAAAGAAATATTCAATAGGTATTTATTTCTTTTTGTGATGGTTTATTCAGATTTTAATTGTTAAATTTGTTTTACTGAATGTTTTAAACTATACACACTGAATCTTAGTTTCAGATATTTTTATAGTAGAATTACAGTTTATCGTGTGTATTATAGATTTAATAACAAAAATTATTTGCACATGCCTATAATTTTTGCATTTAGTTTAAATTTTTATCACAGATATCATATATATATTTTTGTATTGATTGAAAGGTTTACTTTTAAGAATGAAAGTTTATTAAAAATTTTATAAACCATCATTATTCTTAGTTTTTCTTCAAAAACGATTGTTAACAAAATTTATTTTCACCAAAATTTACTTTTTCTGTGGAACAACTTGTTCACTTTTGGCACTTTTTTGTTGTGAGAAACATACTAGTTTGGTTTCATCTTCTAGGTTCTAAAAATGATGAGGAGGTAATCTCAAATGGTGTTGGACACTGTAGTCTCAGTCAGACTAATGGAAAAAATTCTAATATAAATGGAACCCCTCCTGGCAAAGGAGTCATTGGTGTTGGGAGTATTCATTGCCACAATTCTAGTGCCATCAACAGATACTCGGAGTTAGATCCACATGATGTAAAAAAACACAATAATAATCCCAGTGTTATTGAAAAGCATGAGTACCAGTACATGGAAACTCATCTGTCCAAAAGAGTGAATAATGTAAATCATTTTGATGAAAACGATGAAAGTTGTGAGCAAGATAAGATATCAAAAACCAGTAGTCTGACAATAGCCTCTCGAAACTCTAAGTGGGTGGTGCAAAGCTCTGTGAGCAACATAAATATTTCCTCTTCAGGTAATGGAAGAAAGAAAAACATCACCAATAGAGAATTGACATCAAATATTTTAAATATTGCCAAGGATGAGCATACAGTAAGGTATGTTACATTTTATCTTGAAAAAGCAACATTTGTGAACTAGAGTTGAATTTAGTGTGATGAAAGGTACTTTTTTTGATCATATAATTTTTGTAAAGAGGTTGTACTTTATATTATCTTTCATTTTACAGGTTTCAGTGGTATTTATTAGTTAAGCAATATGTGTGTGTGGCAAATGAAGTAACAGTTTCTTTGCTAAAATAAAAAAAATTGACTAAATAAAACTAGTCTTTCTTTACATAGTTTACATCATTTTGTATAGGATATGCACTCCTATTACTTTCTTCAGAATTAAAAATGGTAAATGTTTTTTCTTAACATTATGCATCTCTAGAACAGGTCTGTAAAATTTTTCACCACTCTTTCCTTTTCTTGATTCTAGGGCCATGTGGAGTTTGAGAAAGTTTTAAAATTTTAGCATCCCAGTCTTTGTCCAGGAAAAAAACCTGTTTAGATACTTTTTTCGTTTTTTTTTTAGTGGTGTGAAAGTGAAGGGGTTGGTTATATGTACACATATCTGCATTGATTGGTTACCAAAAGTGTAAAATCTGAGTTTAATTTTGTTTTTTAAAGAGTGTCTGTTTTAGCATTATTTGCCATTAAGGGAACTAATAAATTCCAACGACTTGTGAGTGAAACTGAAACAGAATGTGTAACAATATGCCAACCAAACTATAACTGCTTTACTGGTGATTGCAAGGTCTTTTGGTCACCACCAGGGCTCATTGGATAATACAGGCATAATAACGACTGAACTGTTATCAGATTGCATGAATACTATTTTATTGTGTGAATGAAATTAATTGAGAAGTTAATTTTTAGCAATCCTATTTAATTAAGTTACAAACCATAATTACAGTTAGGATTAATAACCCATAATTAATTTAACATCATTTATTTATCATTATGTAATTTTACTTATCAGTTAGAAGAACTAGCAAGATAGCCTTCTTGTTTTTGCTTTATCTTTCTTGAATTTTATTATACTAATTCTAGTGCTAGTGGCATGAATCAATAAATTCATTCGACATCTACTTAACTGAAGCAGTAACATTTTTATTTGTTAGTAAATATTTATTCTTCAAGTACACCATGTAATCCAGTCATTCTGATTTCCATGTTCATTTTGTCTAGCTCAGCTCAGAATGAATGTTAACTCTCTCATCTGTGCATGTAACAGGATTTTAAAGATTTACATTCAAAAGTTAAACTTTTCTCTTTTCATTATATACCAATAAATACAGCATAAAAATGTAGCTAATAATCCATATTTTAATAGTATACAAGTTTTAAGTACTTATTTTTATAAAGCAATTTTTTCTTTAAATCTAGAATTTAATCTATTGTGAGAAACCTCTCAATGTGGATTCCTGTACATGACAAGGGGACCTCTCAGAAAAGGTTCTGTTCTTTTAGTTTACCTCCTATGGAACCTAAATGTCCACCCACATGTTTGCCATGCATGGCGACCTGTGAAAGAGAGGTGAGAACCTTGTTGGTTGGAGGGGTCCAACCCTAACACACCACTTTGGTCTTGAATTCCTTAGATGGATGGCCTGGGGATGCCCCCTTCCCCAAGGGTCATTTGGATCATCCATTTGGGCTAGGGTCACCCAAGTACCAGTGTTGGATGTTTTCAACAGATGTTGTGGACGTTATTTTTGATGCTGGTGTTCTGGTATAGTGCTAAGAAATCCTGGAGGTGCTGTAGTGACCTGGTTTGGCATTGTAGTGTGTTCCCTTGTAGGGCTACGTGGTGGATGGGGTCAGTGGGCACTAAAATATTCTTTTCTTATTATGGATCTCCCTGATCAAAATCTAAATAAAATAGTGAAAAAACAGACAACTGGTAAAAGACCACATCTTGAAAATTCTAAATACCAATCTTTAACTTTAACACCTGTACTTCACTTTCTAATACATTTTGTATCAGACAAATATTTAGGGCAAATGTCTCCCTATTTTATTCAGAAGGGACTAAAGGGACTTGCTGGCTTTCCTAGTGACATTGGTGGAACCATCCACTCTTAACACAGTGAACTCCTTTTGCATTCAAAGGCCATTGGGGATATACCCATTAAGGCTACTTCCCATACTACTTTGAATTTGTCACAAGGAGTTATTGTTGAAAGGGATTTGAAGAACGTCCCAGAGTCAGAGATCCTTGCTGGTTTCTCAACCCAAGGAGTTTCTATAGTGAGGCATATCTCAACTTGCAAAGATGGAATTATGATGCTGACCATTATCCTAATTGTGACATTTACATCAGCACGTCCACCTACCACTATCAAGGCAGGTTATCTAAATTGCAAGGTAGTATAACCACATATTCCAAACTCTCTCAGATGTTTCCAGTGTCAGTGGTTTGGTTACTTGAGACATCATGTCATGGTTCCTTAATGTGTGCTTGTTGTGGTGACAAAGACATTATGCCTACAAGTATGAAATAGACCCTCATTGTATTACTTGTAGTGGCTCTCACCCATCTTACTTCTGTTCATGCCCTAGGTGGGTAGAAGATAAAAGGGTACAGCATTTAAAATTGTTCACAATATTTCTTACCCTGAGGCAAGAAAGTTACTGTCTACCACTCCATCTTGGATGTAGGCTGCTGCACTTCGTTCCACTGCTACAGTGGGACTGCAGAAGAATCACTGTGCTTCTGAAAGAATCATTTTCAAACTATGTGAAAAGTCTTTTGACCTCCTTGATTAAGAAAGTTGATGAATCAATAGCAGCACCCATCTCTGTCTCTACCATTCCTTCCAGCAGATCCCCAGATCCACTTCCTTTGCTTCTGGGTTTAAACATTTCCTCTGGTCCATCTTCTTTAGCTCTGAGATGCAGAACAATCATTCATTCACGTCCTCAGTCGCTGGAATCTTTTTCAAATGACAGAGACCTGCCCAACTGACTCATGTAGGGATCCATGGAGGTCAATAGACCTCCTTGGAATTAAGTAAATAAAGAAAAGAAGCCTGGTCAAAAACAAGAGGGCTCTCCACCCAGTTCACCGATACCTAAGTAAAAATGGCCACTTTGATACAGTGGAACTGTTGAGGTTTACATTCTCATCTGGATGACATCAAATCACTGATTGATTCTTATCATCCTTTGTATCTTTCTCTTCAGGAAACATTTTGAAACCTGCTTATACAGTCACCTTTCACAGTTTTTTTTTGGTACAGAAATAACAGGTTGTGTGATGGACGAGTTCATGGAGGGATGGCACTGCTGGTCAATCAACGTATGCCCACCCTGTCTTTGCCACTCCACATAACCTTGGAGGCAATAGCTATCTGTGTTTTCTTGGGTTATACCATCACTGTTTGTTCTCTCTACCTGTGACCTGGAGAGATCTTGATGCTTTTGTTGAACAATTACTATTTCCCTTTCTAATCCTAGGGGATTTTAATGGACATAATCTCTTTTGGGAAGGTGCTGATATTGATGGGAGACGTTGCTCTGTAGAGCATATGCTCTTGAATCACGACCTTTCTCTCTTCAATATTGGTGTTTATACTTATTTTAATGCATCTAGTCAGTCTTTTAGTGCTATTAATCTCTTGGTCTGGTCCTTTTCACTATTTTCCCACTTTTCATGGATGGTTGACAGTAACCCATTTAGTAATGACCATTTTGCTATCTTTTTGAGAGAGACTGGCAGTGGTCAGTGCCACCCGATCTGCATGCTCTGGTGGAAGATGGTCCAAGCCAAACTGGCCCTCTATTACATCTCTGTTGGAACTTGATCCTGCTGTCGTCTGTAAGCCATCAGTAGACAACTGCATGGCAGCAGTGACTGATTGTATTATCCAGGCAGCTGCTCAATATATTCCTAAACTCTTGTCACATTTTCCATGGTATCCTTGTCTGTGGTGGAATCCTGCCTGCCACATGGCACAGAAGGATCGAAAACAGTATCCCACACTTTCGAACCTCATCACTTTTTAGCAGGCCTGTGCATGTGCTTGGCAGGTAAGACATCAAAGCAAGAAGGAATCTTGAATTAAATTTACAATGAGCATCTCTTCTACCATCAGTTTCAAAATCATATGGGACAAGGTTTGGAAGATCAGGAAGTTGCTGATGCCCAGAGCATCACCACTGTTCTTGGTGAAAGCTTTTGCCAGGTATCTAGAGCTTCTGCTTCATCCTCCACCTTCTTAGCCATCAAGACTTGGGAAGAGTGATTGCCTCTTTCCTTTCAGTCTGATCATCTCAATGACTATAATTACCCCTTCACACTGGTGGAACTCAAGTTGGCTCCTCATCAGTCTGGCAGTACATTGGTCAGACCATTTCTCTCTTGCTTCTCTTGCTCTTCTTCTGGTTGTTTTTAACCAGATCTGGCAGAAGAATGTTTTTTCTGATACATGGCACCAGGCTATTGTCCTGCCTCTCTGTAAGCATGTGGCTTTGATGAACTGTTTCTGTAAGACCTTAGAGAGGATGGTTAATGCTTCTCTTGGTTAGTTTCTTGAATCAAACTTTCTCCTCTTGTCCACCCAGTGTGGGTTATAATGACAGCACTGCTCAACTGTGGACCACCTGAATTGACTTGAAACATTGATCGGAGAAGCCTTTCTCGAGTGACAACATCTTGTGCTAGTATTCTTTGACCTTGAAAAGGCTTATGATGCTATGTGGAGGTACTATTTATACTGACTTGCTTGACACACTGCTGGCCCTGGAATAGCTTCATGTTAGTTCACACCCTGTTCTTGCCGATATTCAAAACCGACTGGCCCATCTCTCATTAATATCTACTTTTATCCGGCTTTTCTGGATACCAGGCCACGTTGATATTCATGGGAACAATCTTGCTAACACCTCAGCTAAGCCTGTCTGCTCTGGAGCTATCACTGCTGTACTTGTTCCATACATGGACTATGGTTCTGTATTCAAGGCTTGGCTCTGAGTCAGTTGACATGGACTGTGCATTGTGATAACAAGCTTCTCCAGATAAAACCCTCTTTGCCTATCTTGTTTCTGTAATGATTGTAAAAGGAAGTTGTCCTAACTAGACTACACATTGGTTGCAATTTTTTAACTCATCATTTTCTTTTATCTGGGATTGATGCACTAGTGTGTTGTCTGTGTGACACTCAGGTCACAATAGGCCACATTTTTTACTGTCATGCTGTTGTTATGACTCTCGATGAAAAAAAACCATACAATGTATCTTGCACAATATTAACCCCTCACCCACCCAGGCCATTTTGTCTTATTGTTATGGCAAAATCAGGTGTGTAAATTAAAAAAAATTATAGATAACTTATCTTTTATTGGATTTCAGATTTTATTTTTGTGAATAGTATATTAACGTTCAGTTACTTGTACTAAATGGTATTTAATGAAGTTTGAAGAGAAATTTACTAAAAGGAAACCCAAACTATAATAGACTATAAGTAAATACCCTCTAAGAAAATATTTTTTTATTGCACTTTAGCACTAGTTCTACCATCTATGATTGGTTTCTGAATTTTTTCTAGCCTGTTTTATTTTTAAAATAGTGTCTGATTATGTTAAACTTCAGTTGTGAAACTTTTAGTCAGTCCTAGCTAAAGATGTCAAATTCAGTGCCATGTTATTCCAATCTGTGTATTTCACATTTGACAAATAGGATGATAAGCAAAGTGTTTGATGAAATGTTCTGTGATTACAATATGGATGTGAGTCATGCTTGTTATAATAACTGCCACTTTTTGCAGAGGTATTTAGTAGTGATCAATAATACTTTTTATTTTTTTTTATAAGACTTGGAAAAATGTGACTTATTATTTTCCTATAATTGCTCAAATCATGCTGTATTGTATATCTATTTATATTGATCATTATAGAAAATTTAAGATGGATTTATTTTTAGGAAAGAAGTTGATCCATGGATGTTTGGGTCAAGATCTATTGAATGGGGAATGCATGGTCTTTTCATGAATTAGGCTTAATTCTCTGAACTGAAAGAGTTTGTGATTTTTATATTTTTTTGCCTTTAAATTAGCAGTTTTAAGTTCTATAATGCAGCATAATTTTATGTTTGACTCATAACAAAAAAATATACATATGATTTAATATTTGGAGAGATAACCTTGTGTGATTTATACACATAACTTGTACCATATATGAATTTTATTTTTCCTTCTTACTATCTTTGCTTTGTAGTAAGATCCACACTTATGTTATTATTGCTTTATAATTAAAACAGTCTGATATATAAAAAGCTTATTCTTATATTTTGCAAAATGCTTGAAACTTAGTGTACAAGTGACAACAATAAAACCCACATGTTGGTTGTGAAACAGACTGAATACATTTGTCTCAGTAATGGGGAGGCTGTGACATTGTCACAGATGGGGTGTGAATACATCGAAGAGCTTAAATTTTGAATTCTATTATAAATCTTGTCTGTAACAAGAGGATTGTCACCAGGACTAATTTTTTAAGTGTTATAAAGTGATTTGTAATTTATGATGTCTGTATGCTTCAGTAATCTCATATGACAGGATCTGTTATGTAACTAGGGTCAAACAGTGTTTTTCAAGCCACCTGTATGGTAAGCTATTAGATAAATTCACTAGTAGTGGCAATTAGATTTTTTTCTGTGTATTAAAACAACATACAAGGACACATTGAAATAAACTTGTTTTAAAAGTCAAAGGATGATATTATGAATCAAATGTTGAGTAAAGATACTTAGTGGCTATGAATTCTGTGTTCACCCTTGTGTCTGTTTATCAACATGTTTTATCAAAAGGTGCTGTATGGATTTTGATGAAAGTTGTATACATTTGGACAATGACCCAACATAGACATAATTAGTTTTGGAGGGTCAAGGCCACAGTAAGGGAACAACAATGAAAATCCCTATCTGTTAACATGGAGGCTGACTTTTCACAATTTTTCTCTGTAACTCAGTCAAAAATTATTGGATTTTAATTAAACTTGGTGGACATGTAGAATATGATTCTTCATTATTCTACTTAAAATGGTCTGACTCCTTTGGTAATGACAGACATACAGACACATTTTCAAATTTTTGAGGATTGAATATAATCAACACTGCATGATGGGAGTATGCACTCTATTGAATGCCCCTGTAATTGAAAAGTGGGAACATCTAAAGACGATGTTTGGAAATTATCTTAGTACTTCTTTTGTATTATATAAAATTGAAAGGACTGTATGTGGATGTACAGCTTGCATATTATACAAGAGAACAGAGAAACAAGCTTCCCATGATAGTATGTAAAACTTGTATGAAATGGAAATAACATTCATTGTGTTAATTAGTATTCAAACTGACTAATATTTTGTAATAGGTTCTTATGGATAATATGATTGGTTGACTGTTGTGCCTTGTAACAATACAATTACTCATTTATTGATGTTTTCAGAAGAGACAAAGCATGCTTTTACTCCAAAACATACCTTCACGTATGCTTACTTCTGGATGTTGAATTTACTTTTTTTACATTTTGATTGTTACACTAAACCTTGTCTTCTATAATTAAGATGATTATTGTTTGTCTGACTTCATATTCATAATTCTGTTCACTATAATTATTCTTCTATAAAGGTATTTCTTTGCCATTCAGTAGCTTTGTTACCCCAAGATTGCATATGTCTTGAATGTCAATGATAATTTTCCAAGATCATCATTTGACTTTTAGTAGTGTTCTTTCATTTCTTACTCCACCATACGTGTATCTGATGATTGTTCCTTCTGTTTTTCATTGTTAAATTTTTCTGTTTTTGCTGTTTTTCTTTTCTAACCAGGCTATTTGTGAGTAGTTACCATTGGTGAATTTTTAGTTTCAGATTGCTTATTTTTTCCTTGGTCATTCTCTCCTTTCCTTGGATATGTCTTTTGTGGATTCCGAGAGAATGTCCTCAGTTATTCAAGGTTAGCTGAATGTACTCTACAGATCTCACCCAGTGCTGTTTTTCCATCTCTCACTCAGTGAATTGTGAAGCTACTTTATTTCCTTCCTGACTTTTTATAGTGTGTTTACTAATGTAACTTGAACTGTGATGTAAGTTAAGCCTATTGCATAATGGCACATCATGAATCTTTTTCTTGAGTCAGATAAGTGTGATATGTATTATTTGTGGTTGTTTCATGATATCTTATTCTTTATTTAGGTGCAGACTTTGAATGACAGATACTGCTTTGTTTTTAATTTACCATTCAGATGAGTGACTTTATTAGAGTTCCATTGATTATCCTAGTGTAGATGGGTCACCTTGTCTACAGTTCTTTGTATTCATGTGTTGAGCCAGTAAAGTGGTATTTCTTTTTTCCTTTTTAGTGTTTCACCTTCAGTCTTCAATTTTATTTTACCTTTTCTTTCACCTTGATTTATTATTCTTCTGACCCATATTTCTTAATGTTTTTTTCAGGTTCAATGTTGATTAATGTATGCAAAATTGATTTATGACAGAGTGATGTTTATTTTTGTTTTCTCATTCCTCATTGTTCTTTCCAGTAATTCAGTAATCTTCTTTATGAAGTTTAACTTAAGTATGTCAAAACAGTTTCTGCTGTTGGTGTTACCTCTTAAATGGCATACACTTAAAATAATGATTTCAGTGCATTCACTATGTCAAATACCAAGGAGCTCTTTCATTAACTTCCCAGTTAGACTTGCTTCATATTATTTTTTCCTTGTGGAATCACACTAATAGTTTTGATTATGGACTGATATATCATAGCAAGTATATTAGTTATGGGACTGATTTGGATGTACGTAGCTCTTTTAATGAGTGGCAGACCTTGATGACTGACTAATGTTTTGGTACAAAATTTATCTTTACCTGAATGTTTGTTTTCAATGTCACATTTTTAGAAAAATGTTTTTTATCCTGTTTTTACTCAATCCTTTAATATTAGGATGCATTTCTTTCTCATGCTATATATGTTCATCAAAATATTTTCAATAAAAGCATTAATCAGTTGCCATTTTTGAAATAATTTATTTGTATCATTATTACAGAACTCTTCCAGTAAACTTACATTTACATTCACTGGTATGATATTCAAACATGTACAGCAAACTATGTTATATATCCATGTTTTTTTAATCCATGCTTTAGAAAAAGTTTATAAAAAAATGTTTTTTTCTTTTATAATAGACTAGAATCAGACATCAAACGATTAAAGACAGACCTGGAGGCCAGCCGTCAGTGTGAACAGGAGCTGAGAGCTCAAGTAAATAGTCTTACTATTACAGAGCATTCATTTAGGGAAGAATTGTCACAACTTCAGCAACATAATAAAAACCTTCAAAATAAGTAAGTGAAAATAAACTTTTTTTTTAAGTAAAGATTATTTAAAATATCTATTTGAGAAACCTTTACTTTGAGCTAGGATGCAGTGAAACAGTTTTGAATAATTTGAAGATGAATGTGGAATGTTCTTCAATAATAGCCACTTAATTGTGTTATTGTAAGATTATGTGTTTAAAAACATCTGTGTGTCAGTGGTACATTTTTATAGACTTAACATTGCTAACAGGTGGGATTTAATTCCCTGTGATAGATGGAACACAGATAGCCTATCGTATATCTTTGTTTAAAAAGAATACAAGTTAATCCTGTGCAAATGCGTTTTGTCAATTTGACTGATCTCATGTAATTATAAAACTATTCATACTATAATGGAATGAACTAAGGGTATCTTCATGAAACTTGGCAAGCATTCAGTAAAAATTTGCAAAGTCTGTTGTACACACACAAAAAAAATGATTTTCAATATAGCATTTTTCTGGAGATTTATGGAGTCAATCTGAGTGAAGGATGTTTTCATACCAAGAACAGATATGTTTTCTTATCATGTAGTTTCAGACTTTTTTTGTACAACCTTTAGTAGAATCTCCTACATGAACACTAAAAACTTTTTTGTTTTTGTTTTGGAAAACTTTATCTTTCATCTCTTATTTCTTATAGGTTAATGCTAACCTTACTAAAGTTATCAAAATACAGTGAAATGAAAGGTTAAAATAGTCATTATTACTTTCTAAAATGATTGCAGGATTTAACAGGTGATAACAATTACCTTTTCAAAAGCTGCAGGATTATATCTGCTTTCTTTTACTATTACAATGTGCTTTGCACCTTTTCTTAGTACATGAAAAACAAATAAATTACAACAGGAGAGCTTTATATAAACAAAGGATCAGGTAACAATCACATAATATAAAATGTATAGACTGTTCTTGTGAAATCTTATTCAATCTATTACTTTTGTTGTTTTTTTCTAACCTAATATTTTTTTTTTTACTTTTGTCCAAAAATATGTAACCATGAGTAAAAAATACGTAAAAACCAGAAATTTAGGCTTATTACAGACATTCGGGCTGTTTGTATTTGGATACCATACTGCAGTAACCCTTTTTTTTTCTCACTATGTTGTGTGCCCAAAATGTAATTGATGTAGCTTTTGGATATGTATCTTACAACATAAAAAATATCAGGCTCCAGAATATAATATTCCCAAACTGCTATAACTTACCTGGATTTCTAACTGAGGCTATAAATAGGTTTCAAAATTTTCTTTACTGCTCAGGACATTGATTTTACAATTGTTTTTTCTCATAAATTACTGATTCAGGTTGTCATAACTGAAACAGACAATACAAAATGCTTTTTCTGTTGATTATTGGCACATCCTTCAAATACTTGCACTTTGTTTAACTCTCAGCAATGATGGAGCCTCGTGGACCAACATTGCAACTATTTTGTACTTGTTAGCATTTATGCTACAACTTTTTAATAATTAAGAGTATGTTCACAAAATTTTACAATCAGTAGACATTGCAAGGCTTTCATAAGCAAAATATCAGATTTTTCTTAAGGGTTATGAATGTTTTAGTAATATTTTTTATTGTGGTTTTTGTTTTAATGTTGTCTGTCCAACATCAAAGTAATATCTATTTTAAGATTATACATTAGAAAATTTTCAAGTTTCACATGCAAAACCTTTATAATCTCCATATAACTATCAAATATTTTTAAGAAGAAAAAATTATTTTATCTATAATTTTGAGTGTTGAATCTCTGTATAGATTGTTGATTTGACTGACCTCATAACCATCATAAAAAAATTAGGAAATAAATAAAAATTATGTTTTTATCATTTTGACTACAAGTTATTACACAAAAACATGAATGTTTAGTTTAAGTGGCTTAAATCACATAAAATTATTTTTATTATATTGACCTTTTAGTTGTGCTTAGTTATCATTAAAAAAGTTGTAATGATGGGGTGCAGAAGCACTATATTACCATATTCAAGAATACATAAATGACCTGTGACCTTTCCTGGCTGTGTTTTAATGGAGTAGTGTTTTGTAAAATACAGTCACATTTCTCTTATAATACATTATATATGTATACACATTTACTACTTACAAATAAGTTAAGCATATTTTTCTTAAAACATAGAACAACAAATAAAGAAGTGTAGCAAACAACTATACCTTCTAGTTACTAGAACCTTGTACTAGTTTGCTGCTTGTCTTAGGTTGCTAAGCCTTTTGAAGCTTTACATATGGAAGATGTGATATGAAATTATTTTTTTTAGGTTTTATTTATACATTTTGAAATAATAAAAAATAATAAATTACTATATCAATACCACAGAATTGCACTATAATTTATCAAGCTTAGTAGCTTGTAAAAACAGCTGGTATGGGTAGAGAAAGCACTATGTAGTAGAGCAAACAATATTTCGATCTTCTTCGGTCATCATGAGGTTCACAAAGAAAGAAAGAAGTAACTGACTGATAGCTGACCAAATGTTTGAAGGTGGTTGTGTAATTGAGTGTAGGAATGTAGAGGGCATGCTTAGATGTTGGATTATGTTTATTAATATAGGTATAAAGGTGTTCCTTTGCATTCGTTTATATTGGACTTAAGTTGTTGTATAAGTAAGGCTTCTTTAATTTTGCATTTGTTTATGTTTGTTTCTTTATTTAGTATTTGGGTGTTTTCTATGGTTATGTTGTGCTTATTTGATTTGCAGTGTTTGAAAATGTGTGAAGGTGACTTTTTGTGTTCTTTGAATCTGGTTTCCATTTTTCTACTTGTTTCTTCGATATTGAAATTGTCAAAGTTATTACATTATATTTTATAAATAATGTTGGTGTTGTGTTTGTCAGTGTAGTTTTTACATAGTATAGACCTTAGTTTTGTGCCTGATTTTTGAATAAATTTGGTATTAACTGGAATGTCATATTTTGTTACTAGTTTTTGCCAAATGTTGGTTATTTTTCTGCTGATGTTGGGAATGTATGGTATGCAGCAGTATGTGGTTTAGTGAATTTTTAAATCATGGGGTATATTTACTTTTGTTAGTTGATTTTGCTTTTTGTCTAGGTATGTGCATCTAATGTTTTCTACAGTTTGTGGAGGAAATGTATTGATATTGATGAAGTATTGTTTTATTTTATCTGATTCATTGTTAATTTTATCTGGTGAGCATAGTTTTATGGCTGTGTTTATTTGGTTTTTTGGTATGTTGAGTTTTTGTTTTGTTTCATGTGCCAATTCCCAAGGAATGTATAGGCCAGTTTGGGTGATTTTTCGGTGGATTTCTGTTTAAAATTGTGTATTGGTTCTTGTAATTTTGAGGTTAAGAAATGATATTTGATTGCATACCTTTGGTGATGCCCCCTTTGTCAATGTACCCTCTATCTTGGTACTATATACAAGCACCTCATTTAGGTAATATTAATACTTTTTTCTGACAGTGTTTAGATAAAGGTTTCTTTACAAATGTCTTACCATAACTTACTTTGCTGCGATTTTAGTGTTACCCTGGTGGCTTATGTTATATCTGATGTAGGGGGACACTCAGTGGAAGTTGTCCATGATATGATCTATTGAAAGATGAAGACATATATTTGATCTCCAGGTCTTTTTCCATTGGGTTCTGAGTCATCAGGACAGTCTGGGAGAGAAGTTGGACTCTCTTTTTTTCCAGCACCTTCCTTTCCTAGGTCAGCTTGTCACAAGGCCAATGTGGGTGAACTATCTACTGCTCCTTTCCTTCAATTATTCAGTCATTTTTTTATTTTTTGAGGTTTTTCTCCAGTTACATATGAATTTTTCCCCTCCTTGACAGGAGAAATGTCTGAGTGAATATTTCATTTTTTCTCCTTCACCAGTTATTGCTGTTAATGCTGGGAAATTTGGTACTCACTTATTTTGCAGGATAGCTATGCCTTGTCCCTTGTATTTGTCTGAACAGCATACTTTGGCTTCCTATCACCAGGAGGATGTATATTTAGACTCTCAAAAACCTGATTCCCTTTTTTATGTGTGGGGTTTCAGAATGGGCCCAGTGTAAACGCTTTGAACATATCACAATTTTCTTGGATTTGTTTGACCCCTGCTACTGTTTTGAGATATTTTCCCTCCAAATTTTGTTAGAAACTAATCAGCATTCTCCACAGCAACTTGATAATGAATTGGGTCTTTTGTTGAATTCTACCTTAGTACTTTTATTGGCTTCTGTTCTTTCTTTGGTTTTCTGGCTTGTATGTTGTTGGGATTTATTGGATAAAGATGCCTCATTGGAAGGTGTTCATCTACCTACTGTAACCCTTCATGAGTTATGCAATGCTCCTTTTATTAATTTCTTGAGATTTGCAGATATCCCAGAGGCTTTAGAACATCACATAAAAGCCATCCATTTGCATTTTTCCTTGTCATCATTGACCTTTTAGCTTTCTTTGTTTCCTGTTGGTCATCTTGTGTTCCAACCCTGACTTGTGCTCCTTGAGCTGTTGATGCTTAAAAGAAATTCTATGCTTATCTTTGTAGTTTCTTTGCTCATGGCACCATCTCATTAGCTGGCAGAACAACACACTGAGATTCCCCTTTCCGAAGCCACTGAGGCTAGTTTTCTTATATGAGTTAAGAAGTTTATTCTCTTATCAACTCAATATATTTTCTGTCAGGGTGTTTTTCAACACCTTTTTAAGTCAGGTGCAGCCAACTCCCATTTGGCTTCAGCCTATCGAATGGGCAGTCAGGCTCTTAACTCTCCCTTCCTACTGTACAGATGGTTCTCTCTTTTGAGGATGTGGGCACCCAGTGAATCTCTGATTCTTTTAGGACAAGCTCACATGTGATTCCTTTAGTAGTCACTGCCCAACCAGTGCATCATGAACTGGATCATCTAATCTACCTAATCAGGGTCAACATCTTAGGTCTTGTGGTGGTTGGACCAGTACAATACTACTCTTGGTGTTCCTATTATCCATCTCCTCATGCTGAAATTCATCTGTTCATAGATGCTTCGTTTCAGGGATGGGGTGCATACATCTACAGTCCAGATTCATCTTGCATCCACATCAATATTTTAAAATTTCTTTTTGTCCAATGGACTATGGTTTCAGGACTAGATCTACTGAAGATGAAAATCACCATGATTCATTTAGACAGTTCCACTGTGATCTCTCACATTTCTAGTCAAAGAGGTACACGTTCTCAGGAGCTTTGTTCTCAAATTTTGGATATTCTCTTTTGAGCTAACTTCAGTGATATCAATCTTCTGACTTGCCATGTTCCTGAGATGATGAATTTAATAGACATCACCTGTCTCTGCCCAGCCAAATTTTCCCAACCATATGGATGCTCTACTGTGAGAATTTTTTGTTGAATTTGTTCTCAGTTTGGAACTCCTATGATCAATACCTTTGACACTCATTTTGATTATCCCTTGTGGCTATTTTGACTGCATCTGCTAGATTATAAGGAGATTAAATACTTTTTATTTTCTCTTGGCATCTTTTCTTTACAGGTCTCTTACCTCATTTTTTTTTTTTTTTTCCATGGGATCCAACTCTTTGGCGAGCATTTCCACATTGAAACCAATTTAACTATACTTACTATCAGTTGCAACAGGCTATGTAGAAATGAGGTGTACCATCAGACCTGGACTTAGCAGGTGCTATAAGAAAAAACACCATCAGATCATTTAGTAGCTTCCTGAATGGTATTACCAATTTGTGCTTGACCAACACTCCTTGTCAATCATGAGTAAAGCTTAAAAGGATCCTACCCATTTCTACCAGTCATTGGATTGAATAAATCTAGGTTGGTTTGTTTTTAAAATTGTAGGAAAGTTGGTTCACCTATTGCATTGTTTTCATAGCTCTGTTCCTTAGAAGGACACCCCAGTGCACATTGCTCTCCCAGATTCTGCTGGTGGAGCTAGGGGAGTTCTTATCACACCCAGTTTCCAATCACTGAGGTGGTAGACAGAAGCTTTTCCTCCAGAGTGTTTGAGTGAGTTTCCCCCATTCTTGGAGAAGAGAGTAAAGTTGTGGCCCTTCTACTTGGGCTCCTGAATGTTTTTCAGATGTTTGTAGGAGTGGCACCAGTTTCGGGTGCTTGACCCTTCATTTTAATCAATGTCAATTTAATATATAATCTTCTCATTTAATATATACTATCTTCTCATAATTTCAAATGAAAAGCACCCACATTCTGGGCCCTTGGTTGAGCACAGTGTTCTACATCTTCACCATAATTCTGGAAGCAAATGGAATTCTTCTTGCTCAATTGAATGGGGAGTTAGAATGAATGTTTGTAGTTCCAGAACGAGTACTGTTCCTATGGTTGAGTATGACATACACAGTCCTGTTATTCTGATTGTGGGGTGTTGTCTTTTGAATGTCTTCAGGTTAAGAAGAAAGTTGAGTATGGTATACATGATTCCATCATTCTGAGCATGTTGTATTACCTTTCAGACTTCTTCAGGTCGAGGAGAGAGTTTGTCCTCTTTGTTGTCACTTACCTACTTCTTATGATTCTGGTGGTTTGGAACACTTCATTCCATGGCTACAAGTTGGGATCTGATAACATGTATATCTATATCTAACATTGCAGTCTAAACGTCCTAGTCACTTATATGGGATATAGGGACCAAGGCCTCTTAATTTCAGTTGTGATTTGTGGAACCTCAACTGTCTGGTTAGAGCTGGTCTGTGTATTATTTCCACCCTTGATGCACAAACTGTGCTCTGGGTGAAGAGCATATCTTTTCTGGATGTAGTGCAGTTTCTCCACTTGTGTACCATTATCTTGGTACACCCTTGATCTATACAGATGCCCTTTTATATGGATAATGCCCTTACTGGCTTCTTCCACCTTCTCAGTGTGGGATTTTAGCTGTAGTGTCAGTAGATGGTAAGTATGTATTGGAAGTTACAGTTTTCCGAATTGAAAATGTATTTCCAATAATACTTACCTCCACTGACCCTATCCCATCATTCTTCTCCACTAAGAGTTGGTGTTAGTAACTGGGATGATGCCCATGTGAAAAAAGTGTTAAAATTATCTGAGTGAGGTGCTTATGTACAGTATCAAAATAGGTAGTGCTGCGATGTAGGAGGAGAGGATGTCTTCAGAGGCATTTGAATAGGGAATAAAAGACTAGAGCAAGTAAAAAAAAAAATCCAATGCTCAGATGGACAAAGGTACATATCATTAAAAGTTTGTTTTGAATTTTGTAAAATATTTAATTTATGGTACTCATTTCTCTTTCTTCATAATTCTTTCAATTCTTGCTATGTCCCTGACGCTAGAAAGGGAGAAACACCATTATTTTCCAGTCTATAGAACTGTTCCATTCATCAAATTTCATTGACTCTTTTGGAAAATTCAGCCTTCTTGCCATGTATCTTTGCGAAACAATAAGCTTCTTAACTGATGTTTTTCCCACCAAGCCACTCTCTTTTATAAACCTCAAATGGTTCTTGAATTTGCAGAATCAATTCATTCCTTATGGGCTTTGGCATTGATTTCAGGAGAGGTTTTAGAAGTGATTAGCAGTAGAAGTTCTTTAATAATTGTGTCTTCTTTGGACAACCCATCTTTGTAGATACATTAAACTTGTGTAGCAAAAGTCTATTGTACTGCTCTTTTAAAATTTTAAGTTTTGCTACAATATAATTCTGAAGATCAATAACTATTGCATATTTTCACTTTCCAATTCAGGTTAATTTGGTTGCAAATACATTGTTTTAATGTTAATAATTCTAGATAATTTGAAAAAAATAGAATGTGATAGTCCATCAAATACATTAATGATCAGCATATTAGAGAGAGCCTGAGTTTAGTAACTGAATAGTATTTTGAAATATAAAACTAATATTTATTTTATTTCTTTTAAGATAACCAATAAAGAATCTTTAAAGTTTTCTGAGATATTTTTATATTTGTTTCATATATATATATATGTCTGTATCCATTGTAACTTGTATTAAAGATAAATTTATAGTATTAATATCGAATTTCTGTACTTATACTTTTGAACAGCATTGTGTGTTAGAATTCTGTTTCAGATATGTATTTGTTGGATTCCCCCAGTAGCTAATATGAGAATATTCATAGTGCGTGCCACAAGAAAATTAGAAATATTTTGTTTTCATGATGTAATGTAGTGTTAATTGTATAAAAGTATTTCCATGATATAAAAATTAATATTTACACAGTTTTATGTGAATAGATACATATTTCAAATTGAATTTTGTAATGGCTTGTGAAATGTAATGCAAACAGATGTAAAACTCTGAAGTTTAATCTTTTCAAACGTTCTGTATTTAAATATATATATACATAAAATCACAAAAGTATGAAAATTGTCACATGTGAATGAAGATTGTGTCAGACAAGTTAAAGAACAATCAAATTATGCGTGTGTTGAGGTAAGTATAACAAGGTTCTATATCCAAATATGTATAAAAAAAATTACAAAAAAGACATGATTAAATTGTTACATGTAAATGAAGGTTGTGTCAGACAAATTAAAGAACAATCAAATTATATATGTGTGTTGGGGTAAGTATAACATTAGTATATTTCATTGTGTCTTCAGTTAATAAAAATATTTCAGCTAGTGTACACTATTCCATTTTTAATACACTAGATGGTATTGTATAAGATAAGAGTTCCATGTCAGATTTTCTCAATGGTAACAAAATTGCAATGTAAACCTTCTAATAAGATTCAGTGGAAAAAATGTTCACACTATGAGCTGCATATATTACACTTGATATATTTGTGGTTCTTTCTTCTCTAAAGTTGTTATCTGCAAAAGTTATGGGGACAACACTTTGGTGGATTTCATTTAGTGATAAATCGTTATCTTGTTTACTTTTGTTAGGGGCTTGCACATTCAGCTGTAGGGAAATTATAATATGACGGTCAATCCCATTATTCATTGATAAAAGAGTTCACAGTGGATGGTGCTGACTTGTTGCTTTCCCTCTAGTCTTAAACTGCTAAATTATGGATGGCTAGTGCAAATAGCACTCATGCAGCTTTGTGCAAAATTCAAAAACAAACAACAAACTTAAATTAGTATTGTTTCAGTAACCTAACATTTTGGGACAACATGAGACTATTGGTCCATCTCAGCTGTTCCATCCTTTAAAACTATTTTAAAAAATCTTAAAGCCAATCAGGGAATGTATAATCCAGTGTGGTTGATTTTCCTGTGGATTTCTGTTTTGAATTGTGTATCAGTTCTAGTGATCTTGAGGTTAAGAAATGCTGTTTGGTTAGTTTTTTCCTGTTCACAAGTGAAGTTAATGTTGGGGTGTATTGAATTAATGTGATTGAAAAACTAAGTGTGTGTTCTGTAGATGTGAATCATGCAATTGTATCATCAACATACCTGTACCAGTATAGTGGTGGGTGTAAAGCTGAATTGATCTCTTGAGATTCAATATGTGTCATAAAAATGTTGACTAGAACTGGTAACACAGGATTCCTCATACTTAGGCCATTTATTTGTAGGTAGTTTTGGTTATTGAACATAAAGTTAGTTTTATGATAATGAATTCTATGAGGGTTGCTAATTGGTTACTGTGGATGTGTATCAATGGGTTGGGGTCTTGGATATAAAGTTTTAAGGCTATGTTGCAGGTATCAGTTGTGGGGGCTTCTGTGAAGAAGGAGAGGATATTACATTGAAACTGGCCATTAAGGCTTATGATTTAGTTGATTAAGAATATATTTAAAGTTAAAAGAGTCTTTGAAAAAGGAGCCGGCTGATGTTATATATTTAGAAAATGCCCACGCTATATATTTACTAAGGCTGATTCCAATTATTCCTAGTCTGCTAAAATTTATTTTTGAATACTACTGTTCTCATTGTTAAGTATAAAAAACGATAGTGCATCAAATCACTTTACGGTTTTAAACACATAAGGTCCCCAGATTTGTTGGAGAGAAAACAGTTTTAGAGATTTCAACTTCTCATATGACAACCCTTTCATTCCAAGCACCATTCTAGTAACTCTTCTTTGAATCCTTTCAAACAGTTCATTGTAAGGTAAGGAGCTCAAGACTGAACACAATATTCCAAATATGACCTAAACAAAAAAATTATAACTTCTTTAGACTTGTATTCCATATTTTTCTAAATACAACCCAAAATCCTGTTTGCTCCACCTCTAGCAACAGCACATTGCTTGGATGGCTTTTGAAACTTATTAACTACTATACCAAAATTCCTTTCTTTCATGATATTGTTAATGTTATTCCCAACCAAATTATACTCATAATTTAAATTATGAGAACCTACATGCATTACCTTGCATTTATTATAATTTATATGCCTCTCATGACCCAAGATGTGTCTTTATTTTGCAATTTGTTGAATATTAAAAGTTCAATCCATAAGTTCCCAAAGTTGGTGGTTTTGGACATAACTGTTTGAGATAAGGTTTTATTTGTTAAATAATAAATGTTTAAGTGAAATACGGTTTCCTTAATCCTCCATATTAGCTTGTACAAAGGTCTACCATCTTGGAGTAAATTCAATGTACGTCAATGAAGCCACATTCTCAGCATCATTAATTAATAAGCGGTTGCCAACCTTTCATGCTTCTGTTATCATTGTTTTATGTTTAGTTTTCAGTTGAGATACAAATGATTTCATCTGCGGTTTGGAAGGGAAGATTGAAGCATCACAATAGTCAGCAGTAGGATGAGCAGACCAAAACACTTTGCAAGCAGATACAGATATAATATTTTACTCAACTTACTGCACAATATACACCAAGGTGGTTTTAAATGATTTCTCTAGTTGTAATTTGGAGAACTGTATGTTTCTTGTGCTTGGCCATTAAGCTCGTGATGCTCTGATGGATTTCAGTCACCTTTACCACTTCAAATCATTTTTTCCAGCCCCAACACTAAAAGAGTGTTAAAATTTCAGTTCAAATTTAGAAAAACCAGATAGGGTAGTTTTTTCTTCAACAAAAATATCCCTCACTGTCTCTTCAGGGGCCTGTTAAATCCTATTTGCCCAACTCATTAACACAACAACATCCTATTTACAGCTAGCAACACCTATGACCTTAATAAATGTTGCATTTTTGTGCTTTTTCCACCCGGTTCCTCTGCATTTTAGGTATGAAGGATTATTGTTATTATTAATTCTGCACTGTAGTAACAGTAAAAGTTATATGTGTATATTTTATTATAACAGTAAGTTACATGTGCATATTTTATTATAACAGTAAGTTACATGTGCATATTTTATAATAACAGTATGTTACGTGTGTATATTTTATAGGAATAGCAAACGTTGTGTGTGGTTATTTGATACTAATAGTGACAGTAATGTGTATACTTTATTATAACTGAAAGTTATGTTTGTACTTTACAGTGAAAGTGTGTGAATTTCATAGTAATAAGAGTTGTTAGTATAATTAATGCCAGCAATAAAAGGTGTGCACTTATGTTTTATATTGTCATTATAAAGAAGTAAAAGAGGGTGAAAGTGTTTAAAGTTTTGCATTACTCATTTTATAAAAGCTGAAAATAGAGAATTGGTTTGGTATTAATTCAGTTTGAAAGTTGCCTTTTTATATCTAAATAAAAAAAATCTTATAGTTAAAGGAATTGGTGTTTGAGCATGTTCTAAATTAGTTAATTTTTCTTGTGTTTTTGATGGTTTAAAATGTGAAATTACTTTTTTAATAGACTTCATAACTTAGTAACAGCCAGACAGCAAGACAAACAACTAATAAGCCAACTGGAGAAACGTTTACAAGAAGAGCGAAAGCTTCGTAATTCTATTGAATCAACTCTTGCCTCGGAACGCAAGGCTAAGAAAGCTGAAGAAGCAGCAGCAGCTCGTGCTGTGTTGGTGGCAGCAGCGAAGTGAGTGGTTTTGTTACACGTTGGTAGAAATGTTTTGAATTCTGACAAGATCATGTTAAGTTACTCATGCTGTGTTGGTGGCAGCAGCTAAGTGAGTGGTTTTGTTACACGTTGGTAGAAATGTTTTGAATTCTGACAAGATCATGTTAAGTTACTCATGCTGTGTTGGTGGCAGCAGCTAAGTGAGTGGTTTTGTTACACGTTGGTAGAAATGTTTTGAATTCTGACAAGATCATGTTAAGTTACTCGTGCTGTGTTGGTGGCAGCAGCTAAGTGAGTGGTTTTGTTACATGTTGGTAGAAATGTTTTGAATTCTGACAAGATCATGTTAAGTTACTCATGCTGTGTTGGTGGCAGCAGCTAAGTGAGTGGTTTTGTTACACGTTGGTAGAAATGTTTTGAATTCTGACAAGATCATGTTAAGTTACTCATGCTGTGTTGGTGGCAGCAGCTAAGTGAGTGGTTTTGTTACACGTTGGTAGAAATGTTTTGAATTCTGACAAGATCATGTTAAGTTACTCATGCTGTGTTGGTGGCAGCAGCTAAGTGAGTGGTTTTGTTGTTAACGTTGGTAGAAATGTTTTGAATTCTGACAAGATCATGTTAAGTTACTCATGCTGTGTTGGTGGCAGCAGCTAAGTGAGTGGTTTTGTTACACGCTGGTAGAAATGTTTTGAATTCTGACAAGATCATGTTAAGTTACTCATGCTGTGTTGGTGGCAGCAGCTAAGTGAGTGGTTTTGTTACGCTGGTAGAAATGTTTTGAATTCTGACAAGATCATGTTAAGTTACTCATGCTATGTTGGTGGCAGCAGCTAAGTGAGTGGTTTTGTTACACGTTGGTAGAAATGTTTTGAATTCTGACAAGATCATGTTAAGTTACTCATGCTGTGTTGGTGGCAGCAGCTAAGTGAGTGGTTTTGTGACATGTTGGTAGAAATGTTTTGAATTCTGATGCACTAATGTTAAGTTACTTGTACTGTGTTTGTGGTCATAATGCTCTTGGTAGTAGAATCCTTTACCATTAATACACAAACCAGTATAAAATTGGCATAAAATTGTATATGAATATTTGGGTTTATTTTTATGTTTAGATAAAGACAAAATTTTAGACACACAAATTACAATTTATATTGTCAAAAACCCATTTTAAATGTTTAATACTGGAAATTTTGAAGACAATAGACTTATGATATCTGTGCATATATTCAAGCAGTTTTTTAAAACCAATATTATTGCTTAATTTTCCACTTTATTTCTGTTCTTTATTCATGGTAATTGTTTTCTCTTTTCATCAAGACTTGTGAAACCTTCATTGAAGTTAGTTTGTATTACAGTCAGACTGTCTCATTGCATTTTTTCTGGCAATTACCTCATTTAGGAAGCATCATATTCCCTTTGAAATATCTCTATTCTCATACAAGTCATCAGTAAGTTGCTCATTCTGTAACATGTACAGCAAAATTACCATATACATTAATAATAATAAAAAAAACATACAAAAATTAAATGTAATGTTTTTCACCTGTCAGTTGTGCTTAATTGAACTTTACTTCAATGGAAGTTCAAGCAGTAGAAACAACTAATAAACATTGGTATTTGTTTTATATTTTGACTCAGTTAAATAGTAGTGTTCAACGTTACCCACTTATTCCAAAAATACCAATCTGAAGAGCACTTGAAATATTTTTCACAACATAGAACAATATTAGAGGATTAGTTCTTTAGAATTTCTATTAAATTTAAACAAATATTAAATATGCAAGTTCAAGCAATTCAGATTATTGGGATGGATAATTGATTTTCATCACATTTCTTTGAAGATGCTAAGTTCAGAATTTATTCATACTGGCTGTACATAATACATAAAAACAGATTAAAAAAAAAAGGACAACTTATAAATTTTGATTAAGCATAGATGAAGAAAATACACTAAAGGTCAAGGTTAAAACAAGCTCAGACTGTTTAATTGATGTAGGTAATATAATTTACAATAAGCAGTCATTCTGTTTGTGGAGTTTGTAATATTCTATCAATGTTACTGGGTTAAATGTGCTGAACCATATATATCCCATAGGTATTTTTTGTCATAGAGGGTACCACTTGAATGGTTTTTTTTTGTTTTGGTGTCATTTCTGTGTACTCTTAACTAAAGCTTCTTAAAAATATATTTTTGTGTTGAATCAATGATATCATATAGGAGTAACTAGCATCTTCTTTACCAGAATTTAATACACAAGAGTTTGATTGTGAGGGTTAAACTGAAGATGAGGTGAAGGAGACATGTCAGATAGTATGTAGTTGTAATTTATCTAATTTAAAATGTTTTCCACATCAAGTTAACAGTAGTGGAAAAATTTACCAAGTCATGTGTGCAAGAGAATATGAATATCTTAGCCAGATGTGTAATTTGTAATGTTAAGGTGACATTTCTTTCAGAATTTGAAAATTCTGTAAAAATTTTGTAAAAAAAAATTAAAACTCGGAAGTGTACACCTGTACTGTATCTGAAAGTATATTTTATGGGAAAGTGTAATATTTAAGAACTGACACTTATGTCAGTGATAAATATAAATGATTTCTATCTACAGTAGAACTGACTGTACAGAAAATTGTAAAAATCGACGGAGGGATTTAGAAAATGATGTTAAACAACTGCGTCGTGAAGTGAAAGTCAGAGAAGACCAGTTGCGGCAAATAGAAAGAGAGGTACAGGTAAGTTTCTACTTTCTATTTGTCTAAGCTGTCTGTACTATAAGTTGAATACTTTATTTTGTAACCAAGTTTATAACTTAGTGGAACTGAAATTGGTTTTAAACTATTATTTGGCAATGATTTGATCACACTTTGTTTTCTTATGAGACTTGCATGCGTTAAAGTTAGCACGAATAAAACATTTAAAATTTTTATTTCAAAGTTTGTTTTGTGGACTAAATTTCAGAGAAATATTTGTAGTACATAATGTTTTCTACATGGAATATCAAACCTTTGGTTACACTTTTAACAATACTTAAAGTACTGGGAGGAACCTCAACTGAGCTGGTGGTAAGAAATATAAGCAAATGATTAAATATGTGTAACTATTGAGTTAAACTTTTGTATGACAGTATGGGGTAATTTAAAGTCGCTATATAAGCTCTTGAAGTGTTTATCTTTTAAAGTGTAAAAATTTATAACTTTACTTTGGAAATGCATTTTTTTTCTTAATAAAATTTTGGATTTAACTACAAACTACTGTCCAGATTGTTTTACTGTTCCTAATTTCAGTTTACAGAAACTTAATAAACAAAATACTTGGACAACTTGTAAGCTTTGATGAAGAATAAACAAAAAAGTTTAATAATGAAAAATAAGGTGATAGCAGCAACAAGTATTTCACGTGTGTTTGTATGGTAGTTAACATTAAATTCTTGAACATTTTGGGATGTGTATATTTGTTTGTTGAAGATGAAATATGTACATTCCAAAATGATCAAGAGATAAATGTGTTTTGTTGCCATTCTTCTATTGTTCATCATTAAACTTCAATTACTGCAGAATGAATCTGTTTCTAATCACGAGTTACACTAATTGTCAAGGTCACACCAAGGTCAAACTATTAGAGATGACGACTATATTTATGATAAGCAATCATATCTGCTTGTTGAGTTTGTATGTTCTGTGTGTATACATGTCTCATCATGTCATGTATCAGGTGGTTGTTTGAGTCTTATGAATCAGGGAAGATTGGGCTGTATCCTCTTTCTCTGTTTTTTAAACTCAAAACACAAACCATGCTGTTTAACTGTGGTATATTTCATTACTCACTTCAATTTATGTGGTGATTCACTTGTTTGATTATTTAGGTCAATTATTCTTTTATAAATGAAAATGAGACATTTTAATGTCCACCATCAAGTTGCACTGTAAAAGATCTTCAAACATGGGATTACCATAGTCTGAAGTAAATATGTTCTGAGTTTTTTATTGCTACACACATGCATTTGGAAAGACAGATTTTCCAAAAAAAAAGTAGAAAGAATATGCCCACCCAACAAATGAGAAGACAAATTATCAAGATAGTATGTAAGAGTAAAGATGTGACTGGTTATCAAAATGATTATTATAGTAGGTACAATGGGTTTCTTTAAGTAGAAAAAATGAAACTTTGAACTTCACAAGTTGCTACAAACAATTTTACTTTTTGAGGGGAGGGGAGGGAGTGACCACTTTTGTCCTTAATACAAATGAAGATTCATCTGACCAAGTCTCTGTGTTATTTGGCTATAGGCCATCTTGTTTCATTGTTTGACAGTGAACAATTATTTTAACATTTTTTTTTCCATTGTTACTGAGCAATAAGTGTGGTTTAGCTGTTCTATTTCAGCAGAGGTCAAAGCTTGTTTTTATTAACATTATGGTTCATTATATTTTGGTAGTTTAAATCCATTATGTCAGATCTACTTTATTCGAGAAGTTCAGTTTTCAAGGATCACAAAATTAGGAGATGTGTGGGTTTGTCATGACAACATTCATTGTTCAACTGAAAATAAAACCAACTAGTGTGAATAAGTGTTATCTAGTCATCCTTAAGTATTTGTTGGATGTCCCTTCCTGAGTATATATTCAAAACCAAAGGGGTGGGTGGCTTTTTTCACTTTTAAACATGAAGAATACAGACCGACAATTTTATAAATGACCATTTATGGTTCAGATTTTCAAGTAAATTATTTCTGTACCCCTGTAAAACCTTTAAATATTTTGTATTCTTTTTACAAATGTGATAAACATGGTATTTTCTTAATAAAGCTTGTGGGTAGCCTTCTTGAAGGAGTGGTATCAACAAAGAATGTTTCTGTAACTGATTGTTTAAAGTAATCTGTTGTTAGTCTATAAACACTGACAGTTTAAAGTGCATACAAGTACTAGTAACAAAAATTGTGAGTGTAAATCACTGATGATACAGAGGGAAGAGAAGTGATTTAATAGATTTGTAAAGTGAAGGAGACCTTAAACTATCCCACTTGACTGACTGACTGACTTCAAAAATAGGTAGGAATTGATTATTATCTATTGAGATGTATGAAGAACATTACACAATACAACAACCAGTAACTAGTCTCAAACTACATATCTTGGGCAGTAAAAGTATGGAGAAATCCTTGTAAGTCCCTGATGCTGTTTGTTTGACTGCAGTAGTGCATACTTCTGTAGGATGTGTAGTGGGGTGGGGAATGTTATTGTAGCTGGTTAGGTATTTTAATTTCTATAGATTGGTTAAAAACTTTAGAGTGTACTTGAC
Source organism: Tachypleus tridentatus (assembly GCF_004210375.1). Lineage (NCBI taxonomy): Eukaryota > Metazoa > Arthropoda > Merostomata > Xiphosura > Limulidae > Tachypleus > Tachypleus tridentatus. The sequence goes on along the minus strand of NC_134832.1, from coordinate 129,295,148 downwards.
AGCTGGTGCAGATGCTGTCACTTCCCAATGCTGCATTTCTACCCTAATGGAGATGGATAAAGGATTCTACAAGATGATAAAATGCAGAAATTCACTAGGCTACTATTGTTCAAAAGTGGTTCACCAAACATAATAGTGGATTGTCATCTTTCTTAGAAAGCTCAATCATATGAACACCAACCTATTTGACCATCTTTAGGATGAACTTGAACAACATGTTGGGCATAGCTCTTCTGTGAACATCTTTTCTCTTTGTATCCTACAAAACTCGTTTTGAAGCTTCCTGAAGTTTATGACATGCTAAGTTTATGCTAAAGGGTGATCTGTTACTAAGCAGAGGTCTTAATAAAGTAGCCAGGCAGTTTATGATTTAAATGTTACAGATTATAACAGAAGTGTAAAATCACACTTAAGCAGTAATTGTATTTTTTCCTCCATGCAGAATAAAGCTTTTCATTTTGTTATTATAGATAGATTAATATATTTCCAGCTGTTGATAATACATTATATCAGAATTTTCATATAAACCTGACATCTTAGCCATGATGTTTATAATTAGTGATGCTCTTAGCGAGAACACGTGGAGAAGTATTGACTGAAAACATAGTAAATTAAGTATAGATTTCTTGTGCAAAAGTAACTTACCATTTCTCTTTTTCAGTCTCTACGACAGTACAAAGACAATCAAAATGATACTGAAGTTTTAATGTCAGCTCTGTCCGCGATGCAGGACAAAAATACACACCTTGAGAACAGTCTGAGTGCAGAGACCCGTATAAAGCTAGATCTTTTTTGTGCATTGGGAGAAGCAAAACGACAGGTGGAGATCACTCAGTGTAAGTTACCCATGATTGAGCACATTGGTTGATAATTTTGCTGGTCCCATAGTGGCAAATATTAATGTGTTTTAGTAAATAACACTGTCTCTTCCTTTATTCTATCACTAATTGCATGTAGTTTTATATTGAAAGAAAAGAACTACAAATAAGTGTGATATACAAACACACATACATGATTAACTATGTGATGTTACACAGTTTTATGTTTTAAGAATGTTAATAACATAAAGAGGGATATAGGTAATAAAATTTGTTTGTTTCAGATGTATTTTGGAATATTTTTAGGTAATTTTTCTGGATGATAAAACAAACATAATTTACTCTTGCATAAAATGTTTAATTTGAATTTTTCTTACTGCAATTAAATTCTAGTTGTATGACATGCTCTGATAGTTTTCAAAAATAATTTTTTTGTATGTGATTGAAGTATCATACTAAAATAATATAAAATTGTATATAATTATCTATATAGATCAGAACTAAAAAACTAACTTCTAACTTCATGAAACCAATCTTGTAGAAACAATTGACTAGATGTACTTAGTCATAAACCAAAAGGAAACTAAAACCATAAGTTGATCCTTGTGATGTAATATACTGTTTGATGAGATTAGGAGATTTTGGTTTTTCATAAGCTCATACATTGACAACAACGTCAAATAATCTTCACAGGTGTAAAAAATCATTTGAAATTATTTTAAACATTAATGCTAATGAAATAGAAGAAAACATCAATACTTCTAAAACACAATAGTAAAATTATGATGGATGGAAGATGTTTAATGTCTTATCTCTGGACATATTATTAACAATTTCAGCATTGCTCACCCAGAAGGAGAAAGAGATAGAAGAGTTAAAGTCCAAAGTGGCTGAGGTGATGGCTGTTATGCCACCAACTTCGACTTACGCAGTAGTTAGTCTGGAATCAGATATGGTGTCCTCCTCCATGCTGTACTCTCCCAAGTTCATGTCAGAGGATAAAGGCACCACATCCTCACTTGACCCTAATGCTTCCATTTATACCCCAAACATTGGTTCCTCGGAAATGTAAACAGTTAGCAGTGCTTTTAGCAAAACTTTTCCTATTTCTTTCTTTTTGAGCCAATATAAGAGGAAGCCAATATTTTCAGATATAATTTTTTTTTTGCTTTTGGCTATTTAGCAGTAACAATTTACTTTAAAAAGCAGATTTAATTGTTGCTGATAAGAAATGGGTTCTAGTGATTGTTGCACACAACAAAAGCATTTATGTAAAAGAAAAAATTCAGGCCACATACTGCATCATTGACTGTTCTGGTAAGTGTTGTTAAGAAATGTGTACTATCAAAATTTCTTTTTGTTATCCACCAACCTTTTACATAGTTCTTTTTAAAAAAGAGAGCATTATTTATGTTTAAAAAATATTGAGTAATAATAACAATGATTCTTTTAAGGCATTATTTCATTTAAATCTGTAACCTAAAAAGTAGTACATTGGTAACATTACAAACAAAATAGTGTTTCATTATATGTGGAATACGTTTTTCAGTACTTTGTTTGAAGCCTCATATTAATAGCTATTCAAAGAAGAAACTTGTATTGTTGATAGTATTTTAAGTTAATATTTAAATATTTTGTGATTAACATTACATTAACAAATACATAAAACACAGTAGTAAATTAATATACATCAGTGTGAGGTTTTGCAGAAAGAAACATATTAAAATTTGTGGATAATAATACATTAAATCCAATATTGTTTGTTTAGTTTCAATCTTTTTTATTAATTTAAGTTATTTTAGTATCCTGCACAACAATTATAAAGGTTTTTTCATACAATTTATTTTGTATAATGAAACAGGTTTGGGTAACAGTATTACTGGCATTAACCTTTTCCTTCTGTTCTTCAGATTAAGAATACTAAAACAGAGCTTGTATAGCTGAACACTGAATAGTTTTTGGTTGTTTTTTTCTGTTCAAATAAGTTATAGCGACTTGTTATGGTTTTCAGTGAATGAAGTCATTACGGTTGCACTTTGCAGATTTTAATCTGTATGTTTCTGGTAGAGAAAGTAATGTTTCATGTTAGATATTTTTGAAGGAGTTGAAACAGATTATGGTTTCCTGGAATTTTGTGTATCTGTTTGCTACTGTTTCTTCAATTAGCATTTCCTATTCAGAATATCAAAGTAAACTTGAAAACAAAAGTGTTTCACAAGTAAATGCTATAAATTATTAACAGAACTGAATCTAACAATCAACATCAAGTTGTACACTCCCTGGCTCTTTTCTAACTTAAGTTTTTTTTATACAATATTTGAGAGCAGAATGTAAATCACATTATATATCAGGAAAATTATCAATAAAATTAGTTGAAAAGATGTAATAATAGTTTGTGCAGAACAAATAATAAGAGTACCGGTGTCATTAATCAATATACAAGGTTGAGCATGATACAGTTTTATTAGAAAATTCTCTACAACCAGTGAAATCTCCCTTTTTTATCTGGTAAATAAACTTTTTGTTTTGTTTTGTTTTGTAAGGATCATTTTCTAAGAAATAGTAAAATACCAAACATGCTTTTGATGTTGATTACTTTGTTGTTCAAATAGTTTAGCTACTTCTAAAAGCAATCATCAAGCTTCAAAGCTGTGTTAAATTTGTTAATGATTCTAAAAGAATTATCTTGAATATGGTTTTTGTGTATAGGCTTTCATAAACCAGTAATGTCATGTTTGTGTGCCATACCGTATACCAAATTAATTAACATCATTGTTTGATATTTATGAACTTTAGTTTTAAGAATATAGAAGAAACATCCTGGGAGAGAAATTAAAATGCCAGAAAAGCTGTTGGATGTTCAAACAGTGCATTGAGATGGTAGATAACACTAAAGAAATATGTTCTGTACAATCTGGTTTTGAACTTGTCAGCATGAAATTAGTTTAAGATGCTAAAAAATAAGCTACTTTTGTTGCAATATATATGTAAGGCTGTAATATATTACTAACTGAAACTTAGATTTCTTTCAGTGTCTGGAGTTTCACCCATACATACACTTCATCATGTATACAAGTATTATCAACTTTAAATGCTTAATTTACTTCTTTACGACCATATTGCAATTTATTTTAGCATTTATTAGTTATGTTACATGTTGGCTTTTCAATTGGCTCTTGACATTTTTTGTTTCTTTTTTTCCCAGTAAATACATTACTAGTTTAGAATTTATATCTGTACTATAGATAATGTTTGTGACCATAAAGAACTAATTAAAATTGTCAACTAAAAGAAATTGTATCACGAAGATAATATCCTATTCATATTAGGTTTTGTCACATTTTGTTACTGGAAGCATTCAGATCTCTCAGTGATGCAAGTTATAAGAGGGTTATTTCATGATCATTATGTTACCATTCTTATGGTTAAGAAGGGATTAGTGATGGATATTTTACACTGTGTGCTGGTAAACGTTAAGATAATAACATTCAAATGTTTGCATGATAAAAATGGAATATTATAACTCTTTTCAAGTGAGATGAAAGTCACACCAATCATTGGATATTCTTTGCTGTTTGCCATTAGTATGATGATGGTGGTGTCTTAAAGAAATCCAGTTTCTAGAAGTATACTTGCTGATAGATATTCTGTACAGTTCACTGCTGTACACCTTTTTTTTGTTAATGTTTTATAGGGTGACATTGTCATCCTGTTTTCTGAAGCCAGGAAAATAAAACAATTCTATTTCATGGAAATGAAGATCATATTTCATCCAGTTTTTGTTACCATTCCAACTTAAAATGTTTTGTACTTTCTTTGTATCAACTAAACTGGTCATAATTCAAGTTGGTATTAGAAAATTAAGATGAAAATTTAAAGAAGGTACTATAATTTTTAGAGATAATCTCTCTGCAAGATTAGTGTTACAAATTACAAGTTATCAACTATCAATTACATCCAAAAAGGATTTGCATTTTAAAAATAATAACTTATACTAACTTACAATCAAAACAAGCTGCCAACTCAGAGAAAAACTAAAAAACAACAGAGTGGTAATGAGTATAGCTAATTAAACACATTTTTGTTACACTGTAAGATTAAATGCATCGTTTTATTAATTGGGTGCCTTCTCTGTTAAATGTTATTTACAACTGTAAACCTTAGTTTGGCAAACCTAGAAGGTTTAGGTGAGTCCAAAATACATATACAAAGATAATCATAAAAAAAACAATATTTATAATAAAGATATAATAAAATACACATTCTAACCAATACATTTAATGAAAGTAACACTTACAGAGCACTATTAGCATTGAGTAAGACTTTCTCTTTTTAATATCAGTTTTGATTCCCTGTGGTTCAACAGCATATCTGTTGACTTAATATGATGAAAATCAGTTTTTGGTTACCTATGGTGAATAGAGCATAAATAGCTCAAAATGCAGCTTTGTGTTAAAGAACAACAATATTAAAAAGTTTAAAGGAGGTCTAACTTGTATACAAATAGAAGAAATAACACCAGTTTGATATTTTCATAATTTTCTGACATTTGTACAAACTGAAGGTATAAAAAACATCTTGTTACATTTAATATGGGTGTCATCAGATTAATGAGATTTCAATGTTTTTCTGAGAAAAACCATCATAGAGGTACAGGTGAGGAAGAGAAAAAAGGTGGTTGTTGTCGGTTATAATTAATAGCTTCTTGTGTAAAACTCGAAAATAAACATATTCACTTGAATTTCATGGATATGGTTAAAACGAAATAGAAATAAAGATAGAAAACAGGTAGAAATAAGCAACAAACAGTTTTTATGAAACACCAGGTTGCACTGAACATCTGGAATACAGCTTGAGACAGAGAACAAACAAGAATCTTACATCTTTAATAATTCAGAATAAGTGCAGAAGAGGGGAAATATCCTTATACTTTCTCAAGAAGTATCAGAAAAATCAAATTACACTTGGAGAAGAAAAAACATTTGTTTTAGCAATTTTTGATGTATGAATTAATGTAATTGAATTTGTTCTATAGTAAGTCATTCAGTTATAAAACCAATTGACAATGCATATTAATTAATTTCTTCTTTGTTTTATCAGAACCATAATACTTCAACTGTTACGTTTTTTTTAATTTGACTTTCTATGAAACGTTAACATTTAAATAAAACTTTCAGACAAATATTTTCAAAAATATACACAAAATGTGATTATTATATGGATTAAATCCTTAAACGTATTCAAAAACATTATTTTATGAGCTTAAATAAAATATATTTTCACTTTTCTGTAATTGGAGGGTCACGGGTTCGAATCCCCGTCATGCCAAACATGCTCGTCCTTTCAGCCGTGTGGGCGTTATAATATTTCGATCAGTCCCACTATTTGTTAGTAAAAGAGTAGCCCAAGAGTTGGCGGTGGGTGGGTGGTAATGACTGGTTGCCTTCCCTCTAGTCTCACAGTGCTAAATTAGGGATAGCTAACGTAGATAGCTCTCGTGTAGCTGTGCGCGAATTCTAAAAACCAAACCAAACCAAAACTTTTCTATTCCTTTATCATTTTACTGTAGATTGAAACCATTCCAGTTGTACTCTTTTCTCTTGTTAAAAACATTTGTTTCCATTGTACTTTGTCCCCCGCTAGTACAGCGGTAAGTCGAAGGACTTACAACGCTAAAATCAGGGGTTCGATTCCCCTCGGTGGGTTCAGCAGATAGCCCGATGTGGCTTTGCTATAAAAACACTCCATTGTGTTGAACCATTTAAACACTGTTCTTTCTGTGATTCCCAGTAATATATATATATATATATATATATAACTATCAGTGATGTCGAGAAAACCCACTTGTAGATAAATATATATGTAAAAACGGTTCGTTTGGGTTGAGAAAATATTTTACGTAGATTGTTTGTTTGTTTTGGAATTTCGCACAAAGCTTCACAAGGGCTATCTGCGCTAGCCGTCCCTAATTTAACAGTGTAAGACTAGAGGGAAGGCAACCAGTCATCACCACCCACCGCCAATTCTTGGGCTACTCTTTTACCAACGAATAGTGGGATTGACCGTCACATTATACGCCCCCACGGCTGGGAGGGCGAGCATGTTTAGCGCGACACGTGCGCGAACCCGCGACCCTCGGATTACGAGTCACACGCCTTACGCGCTTGGCCATGCCAGGCCCATTTTACGTAGAGGAGCGAACAACGTTTCGACCTTCTTCAGTCATCGTCAGGTTCACAAAGAAAGAAAGAGGTAACTGACCGGAAGCTGACCACATATTTGAAAGGGGGTTGTGTAACTGAGTATCGGAATGTTGAGGGATTTAAGCCCAAAATAAACCAATACAAAGGAACACCTTTATACCTATATTAAAAATAATATAACATTATATATTCAAACATCTAACACCGCACTCTACGTAAAATATTTTCTCAACCCAAACGAGCCGTTTTTACATATACATAAATATATATAACTGTTTTGTAATTCTAACTAACCTTACTCAACAATCCCTGGTGGCAAATCTCCTCTCTTGTGACATTGAAAATATAGGTTTAATACCCATGACGAGAAAAGAATAGACAGCCTTAGTATTTGTTTGTTTGTTTTGTTTTTGTTGGTGTTAATAGAGTACATCTATTTAGTAGATGTTGTTTTTAAACACTTAGAATGCTAAAACAACGGAACCAATTCCCTGAGATAAATAAGCTATCTGTGCAAATGTACGCTGAAACAATTAAGTGACTGTATGAGGTGATAAAAAAAGAACATTTGTTGGATTCCTTGTATGTATTATTAAGCGTGTATATGTGTGTGTATATGTGTTGACTATTATTGGGGGCGATGTATTTGTTGACAAAATCGAAAAAAAAACAACCAGGCTTGACCTACACCCTTGTGCAAAATAATTGAAACAAATGATCATTTTACAATATTTTCATCATGGCGGCCGCTGTAGGCTCGCTGGACCCGTTGATTTCCTTTAATAGTCATTTTTTCACAAAGACAGCGGCATTAGCTGTGTTTTGCAGTATGGTTGATCTATTTTTGGGACATATTACGAAATTCTGAGGAATATCACGTCATTCGAAATTGCGTTAGACTTTTCTCAAAAATGAGGCTATTTGTGTTACTGCTAATCAGTCGTCTTTCAGCCGTCATGCACAATGGATGTGACTCCTAGAAAGCGTACAAAGATTGTGACACTGCACAAGCACACCGGCATGAGTTACAGGGAAATCGCGGACGTTGTTGGTGTTAGCCTATCGACTGTCAGTCGTGTGATCAAGGCCAAGATCTATCAGTCCGAAACGTAAAGGAAGATGTGGCTGAAAAAGGAAAGTAACGTCAAGAGACGACGCGTACGTGGTTAGGGAGAGTGTGAAAGATCCACGGAAGACAAGTGACGCAATAAAAAGAGATTTGGAGGTCAAAGGAATAAAAGCTCTTCAACGGTTCGTCGTAGGCTTCTTGACGTCGGTCGAAGGGCAAGGAGACCAGTCAAAAAACAACTTCTTACCAACTCAATGAAAAAAAAACGGTATCAATGGGGTCTGAAATACAAGAAATGGACACAAGAACAATGGAGAAAGGTGTTATTCAGTGACGAGACTCATTTCTTCGTACAGGGCCAAAGAAGTCTGCATGTTCGCAGATCTCCAGGTGAGAAACTTCGAGAATCTCACATCAATCAGTTCATAAAACGTCCCTTCAAGAAGATGTTTTGAGGCTTTTTCAGTTACTATGGCGTCGGAGACTTACATATCGTAGAAGGTATGATGCGAGGACAACAGTACATCGAAGTTTTGCAGAGAAGAGTTGTTCCAGAATTGAAAAAGATTTCCAGATGGATCTGGCATTTTTCAGCAAAATCTAGCTCCGTGCTATACATCGAAACTTGTGAAGAATTTTATGACTACAACGCGAATAAAGGTGCTGGACTGGCCTGGAAACTCTCCGGACTTAAATCCTATTGAAAATATTTGGGCGATTTGTAAAGAAGGACTTCGGGGAAAAGACTGTACTACGATAGATAAGCTAATTGAGGCCATAATTGAGGTATGGTATCGCGATCCAAAAATTAGTAAAGATTGCGGTCAACTCGTGGACTCGATGCTAAAGCGGATTAATGATCTTCTGAAAAATAAAGGCGGTCGTATCATGTATTAATTTGTGAGTAATTTTTGGATTCTCAGAAATAAAACGCAAATAATTAAAAAAATCGTAATTTTCCGTCTTGTTTCAATTAATTTGCACAAGGGTGTACAAACATTTACGATAAAAACAATAAAATATTATACAAACAAATATAAAATCTTGGTGCCCCTGGTGGCATAGCGGAAAGTCTTATAACAACTGAAACCAGGTTTGGATGGTCTTGTGCAGCTTTATGTTTAAATTGTTTTTATGTCCCTTGTTTTTATGAATTTTCAAATACAGGTTACACACTGACGTAAAAAATATTAAAAACATGACTCAGGATTTTCAAATTCTAATCTACCGAAGTCTTCAACACATTAAAATGCGTTTAAATAAACACTAAATATTTTCAATCCATTTACAATGATTATTAATTCCATTATCCATTCAGTACAGAGCTAAAATTAAAGATTTTAACGCACAGACAAGAAACAAAGTCGTCGTTAGGTGCTTAAAAGGGGCGGGGCATCAGACGCGGAAATTTTCTACGTGTCAGGATGATATCGATTACGGTTTTCTGTTCTGATTTTTCAACGCAACAACTGAACATTCGGATCACAGGCCTGTGTTCTTAAATATTTTTTTTTTTTTTATTAATAGGGTCATGCTTAGCCTAGTGATTCATGGTCCTCCTCCTTGCTGAAACAATTACGCTCCATGCTTGTGAGTCAGGAATAGATCATAACAAAATCTATTGCATGACCTGAATTTCATTCATAACGAATCATAGTACATGTAGTAACTACCATAACAAATATTTAAACATTAACCGCGCAAGTAGATGTGTTTACAATATTATTATACCTATAAATTTCGAGGTTTTCTTTATAAGGTTAAACACTAACAGTACTCTATTTGCAGAAATCATTCCTTACAAAGAATGTATATTGGACATGGATGGAAGTGTCGTTCTTTAAACGTTTAAGTTGTAAATATTTGATAAAACAGAATAAAAACTACGAAATCGAGATCGTTAAACTATGTAGAATTGAGAGGTGAAACGATTCGGAAAGGTGAGCTTTCAGTGTTTTTGTGAAAAAAGGAAAATTCATCCATCAGAGTTCACTATCAACCCTAATAAAATTCACTGTAAAATCATTATTTGAAGTGAAAGCAATAATTATGAACAAAAATCCCCAGATCAAAAAAAAAATCCTTGCAATAAAGCAGACATATTCGTTGTAACCACCAATTAGAAGCTGAACATATCGACAGCTCACAAGCAAGATACCAAACACACTTCGAAATAAACTGGGCTATGCATAAACAGATGACAGAATAAACTGGTACCACAACAATCCCATTTACCACATTTCCCAATATTACCATACATCGATGCATATTCTGGTTTGCTTAAACGCGGCCTTAAGCCAAAATTCGCGTATAGTGGGAGATTTGTGAATATTTCGTCCATATGTTACAACAATATCATTTGCAGCGCATAATCATGGCCGTTAAAGTAAGTTTGGTCGACGATTGACGAAGCAGTTCCAAGAAAGCCACTGGACCTACAATAATGTTTTAAATAGAGGGATACTCCGTAGGTAGCAACTTTGATCATATTCTGTTCCCACAAAATACGTCTGTGTGTCCATTGTTAAAATAATAGATATCAGCTATTATTTTAGATTTCAGGAATGCAATTTATAGTATAACGTTAGATTAGGTAAGTACGTGTAACGATACTTTAGGCTTAGTTAAAATTCAACTTGCAGTGAGACTGTATAACAAAATTAAATATATTGTTTTATTTAATGGATACAGTCTAAGACTTAGTTCATTGTCAACCTAAGGCGTAACAGTGTTAACAACAGGATACTGGTATTTAACCACAGCATCGAGTGGTTATTTTAATTCTACAAGTAATACAATGGTTAAGATTAGTTTTGGGGTAAAGCGTTCCCAGTGTTATGTGCGATAAATGCAGTTAATGGGTTTCATTTGGGAACTCTGGACTACCATTCTCTTTTAAGGAAACTAGTAGTGAGGATGTTCAATTTATATGTAGGTTTGCAAGTTGGAGGAAAAGGTGCAGGCTATTCTAACAAAAGTTGAGGAAATAGAAAAAAAAAAGTATAAATTCCGAGAAATTACAGCAGGACTTCAAGAGGAGCCTAAGCTTTTACACGCAAGAGAGGCATCAGCTAAGATTAACAAGAACATTCAGGAAATTAGAAAGGATAGTATTAGGGTTAAACGTAATAAACTTAATTGTAAAGATTCTATTCCGTTGAGCAACAGATTTCAGCCCTTGACTTATGTAACTATAGAATTATTAGAGGGAGGGAAAGCAAAAGGAATAGAGAAGGATAAGGATTATGGATTTAAAGAGGTTATAGTTGTAAGCTGACTTGACATGGCATGTGCATAGAATAGCTTGTGGGGTAAATTGGGAGAAAAGAATTAAATTATGCTACCTTGGAGCACAGATGGAAAACACAAAAAGAGATATAATGATAGGGACTGGCAACGATGCTGTCTTTGTTGTGCACATGGAGGCTAACGATATAAGGAAGAGTAAGTCACAGGAGCTAATTATTAATAACAAGGGGTTGACAAAAAGCATTTATAGATAAAGGACAAATTAATTGTGTCAGAGATACTGCCGATAATTAATTGTGAAGTTGAAGTTTTGGGTAGGTCACTAGGGCTAAATGCTAGGCTGAAATTAATATGTAAGGATGAGCATATTGGCTGGTTGGACTTGTGAGATCAATTCAGCTGTAGAGGGGAACGTTTTAGAATGCATAGTTTACACTTAAATAAGAAAGAGTGGCATGTTTGCAAGGGCTATTAACTCAGCTGCAAGGGAAGTTTTAAATTAGAACTAGATAGTGGTAGGTACAAATATAAACTAATTGAAACGAAACTGAGACGTAGAGGATTGTTTGTTTTAGCAGTGTAAGACAAGAAGGAAGGCACCTAGTAATCACCACCCACCGCCAACTTCAGGGCAACTCTTTTACCAACGCAGAGTGGGATTGCCCGACAATTATAACGCCCCACAGCTGAAAGGGTGGGCATGTTTGGTGTGACATGGATTTGCACCCGCAACCCTCGGATTACGAGTCGAGCGCCTTAATCACCAGGCCATGCCGGGCCGAGACGTAGAGGAAAGTTTAGCATAAGGAAATCAATGTAAAAGTAGTTATAAAAAATAGGCTTTATTGTTCCTATTTAATGATTGTTGCATATTATAATTTTATTTCGGGCGAATCTCTGATTTATTAAGTCATGTATGTTACGGATTACTATCTCAAATAAGCGAAAATTTGAATTTGAGTTAAGTAGTTAATTAAATGTTAATCTGTATTAAATTTATATTATTTGTCAACAAGATTGATACCCACATGTTTCTTTCTTAATACAAATATATTTTAATTTACAAACATAAAAACAATACAATTTATAATGACGGTTATTACTAATAGTTATCACAAATGATGGTTTGTTGGTTTATATACAAGTTTTACAAACTTAAGACAACACAGTCTTATATCCGACTTAGAACTAAATATTTTATCGACGATTAAGGTCCACGACGAACAAATTAATCCTGAGTTGATATTGTTGCACCTTGCTTAAGCTAATTATGTGTTGTTTCTCAATTTGCTTCACACTACTTACCGATAAAGATATTTAATGTTATCGTGGAAATTCTAACGTCCGAATTAATTCACTGAAGTTCAACGGTTTGTAATATTCGAAATCTATAGAGTTCCTGGCCCAATTATCTAGTTTTCCGATTGATAGACGTTATTCACAATTACAGTTTTGTATGACTATAGAGAACTGACTGTAGCTGTCAAATAATACATTGTATTACCATTTCCGTCTCTCGGCTGGCTGCTTTTTAGGCAAATCACGCGAAACTCTAAAGTAGAACCTTCACCGAAGCTCGCTTTCAACAATACTGTCAATCACTAGTATTATATACATAAATAATACATTGTTGGTCTTTACTCAAATCTCTACATGTTTCCAGAACAGGCGGGAGCAGTGCAACACATTGCATGCAAAAAAGATAATTACTGAACGAATCGTAAGCACTAAAATAAAAGTACAAAATTGAATTCATTATATGATAGAAGTACAAGAAATAAAATAACGACTTTATGGCACTAGTAGTGATAGAAGATATTGATATAATGGGATTAAATGAAACATGGTTAAATGTAGATAATTTTGATGACAAATTTCTTTGATACACCATGTAGTAGTAAACAGAGTGAGAGGAGTGAATTATATGTAAAGTGTGAGTATTGTGTTGAAGTTGAGAATATTAAGGATAATGTATGTATGTTTTATTTTAATTTCATGCAAAGCTACACGAGGGCTATCTGCACTAGCCGTCACTAATTTAGCAGTTTAAGACTAGAGGGAAGGCAGCTAGTCATCACCACCCACCACCAACTTTTGTGCTACTCTTTTACCAATGAGTAGTGGGATTGACTGTCACATTGTAACGCTCCTACGGCTGAAAGGGCGAGCATGTTTGGTGCAACGGGGATTCGAACCCATGACACTCAGATTACGAGTCGAACACCTTAACCCATTGGGTCATGCTGGGCCTATTAAGGATAATAGTAAGGAGACTGGATCCATTTAGATTTATGTTAGTGGATATTAAGGGAAGAAATTTCTTAGAAGGAACTGGTTACAGACCATCACATGAAATTAGTAAGATTAAAACTTCAGTGTTAATGAAGTCATAATTATGAGTGATTTTAATTTCAGACATACTGATAGGGAAATGCGAGGGTCAGATCATGAGGAAGAAATGTTTATGGAAATTGTTCAATACGGATTTATTCACCAGTTGGTCAAGGAACCTACCAGAAATAATACTGTTTTAGATTTATTGTGAACTTCTAATATAGAAATGGTTGAGAGGGTGGAAAATTAGGAACATCTCGGCACAAGTTACCATTTCTGTATTAGGTTTGATGTTTTGCTGCATATGGAAATCAGGAATAATGATATTTGATTCCAAATTTTTAAAAAAAGCAAATTTTGAAAGGATGCAACAAGAATTACCTGTTGTGAATTGGGCAGATGAGTTACTCGGAAACACTGAGCAAATGTGAAAAATTTTAAAGAAAATTATATGTAAAGTGTGAGTATTGTGTTGAAGTTGAGAATATTAAGTATAATGTATGTATGTTTTATTTTAATTTCATGCAAAGCTACACGAGGGATATCTGCACTAGCCGTCACTAATTTAGCAGTTTAAGACTAGAGGGAAGGCAGCTAGTCATCACCACCCACCACCAACTTTTGTGCTACTCTTTTACCAATGAGTAGTGGGATTGACTGTCACATTGTAACGCTCCTACGGCTGAAAGGGCGAGCATGTTTGGTGCAACGGGGATTTGAACCCATGACCCTCAGATTACGAGTCGAACACCTTAACCCATTGGGTCATGCTGGGCCTATTAAGGATAATAGTAAGGAGACTGGATCCATTTAGATTTATGTTAGTGGATATTAAGGGAAGAAATTTCTTAGAAGGAACTGGTTACAGACCATCACATGAAATTAGTAAGATTAAAAATTCAGTGTTAATGAAGTCATAATTATGAGTGATTTTAATTTCAGACATACTGATAGGGAAATGCGAGGGTCAGATCATGAGGAAGAAATGTTTATGGAAATTGTTCAATACGGATTTATTCACCAGTTGGTCAAGGAACCTACCAGAAATAATACTGTTTTAGATTTATTGTGAACTTCTAATATAGAAATGGTTGAGAGGGTGGAAAATTAGGAACATCTCGGCACAAGTTACCATTTCTGTATTAGGTTTGATGTTTTGCTGCATATGGAAATCAGGAATAATGATATTTGATTCCAAATTTAAAAAAAAAGCAAATTTTGAAAGGATGCAACAAGAATTACCTGTTGTGAATTGGGCAGATGAGTTACTCGGAAACACTGAGCAAATGTGAAAAATTTTTCAATATTAAAATATATATATATATATATATTCATTACAGAAAGAAAAGAGTAGATGCAAGAAAAAAACCACATTGGCATACAAAGGGTATAAGAGGTAAAATTTAACAAAAGCATTACACATTTAAGATATTTAAATAGATTGGTATTGTAGAAGATCAAGAAAGGTGATCAAACTTGATATTATATATGTAAAAATGGCTTGAGTTGAGAAAATTTCTCAACCCAAACGAGCCATTTTACATACACATTTTTCTACAAGTGGGTTTTCTCGACATCAGTGAAACCGGATATTAGGGCATCCGAAAGATTGAACGAAACAATTGGCTGAGAAATAAAAAATGTTAGTAAGGATTTTTAAAACATACATTAGGGGTAAACAAAATATTAAGATGGGAATAAAACTCTTGAGGGATGATAAAAGAAGGCATCTGATGATTATAAAATGACTAGATTATTAAATTCTACTCTTTATTCAGTCTTTACTAATGAAGACTTAAGCAGTATTCTTCATCTTTAACAATTGATAGATGAAAGTAAATATGAACAAGCTAACTGCATAAATTATGAGCTTTTTAAAATAAAATTGGGAAATTTAAAGAATGATAATTCTCCTCGGTCAAATAATATTTCTCTGAGGGTTTTTATAAGAGGTCAAGGACTGGATATGTAAGAAATTTGCCACAATTTTTTGTAAGACCTTAAATGGCAGACAAGTGTCAACACTCCTATCTTCAAGGGGGGTAATAGAAGTTCTCCTAGTAATTATAGGCCAATCTGTCTAACATCGTTTGTGGGTAAAGTTTTGAAAACTGACAACAGATACTTTGCAAAGTCATTTACAAAGTTTATAATGTTATCAGACAGTCAACACTTTCACTGAGGGAAAATCTTGTCTTACAAATATTTTGATATGGTTCGAAAATGTTACTGCATATGAAGATGAGGGTAAGTGTGCAGATTTTGTGTATCTGCATTTTCAGAAAGCATTTGACAAAGTGCCGTATGAAAGACATGTGAAAAACCATATCTTTACAGATAGAGGCATTGTGGGGGATACATTAACTAACTGGATCGAAGAGTGGCTTGATGAAAGAAAGTAGAGGATTGTTATAAATGCAGTTCAGTCAAACTGGATTAATGTTGCAAATGGCTAAGTCTTAAGACCTTTCCTCTGTTTTGATTTACATCAATGACATACATGAAGGAGTGGTCAATAAATTACTAAATTTGCTGTTGCTGCCTGTGAAGAGGATGCTGATGCTTTACAAGAGTGAGTTGGGCAAATAAATGACGGCTTTTAATTATGATAAATGCACAGTATTGAATCTGGGTTACAATAATTTGAATTATAATTATAATTTGGTTGAGAATAACTAACTGTCATGAAAGAAAAGGATCTTGGTGCAATGGTTAATCAGTCTTTAAGTCATTGAAGCAATGTGCTGTTTCTAATGACAGGACAAGTAAAATTTTATATTGTATATATATATATACAAAGTCTAAAGGGGTCATACTTTCATTGTTCAGGTAACTATTGAGACCACATTTGGAGTATTGTGCTCAGTCTTAATCTCCTAACCTTAGAAGAAGCATTGAAAATTTGGAGAAGGTTCAGAGAAGGGTTACTGAATTGTTGCCTGGGGTGGAGGGGTTGTTATATGAAGAGAGATTAAGATCTTTAAAATTGTTTTCTCTTGAATAAAGATGATTTAGAGAGGTTCTGATCGAAGTGTTTAAGATTGTAAAAGGAATTGATAATGCTGATGCATCAGCCTTTTTCATTCTTAATAGCAAGAATTATAGAACTAGGAAACACAAATATAGATTTAGGCAAGGTAGAAGCCATCTTCAGCTAAGACAGTTTTATTTTTCAAATAGGGCGGTTGGGCTATGGGATGGGAGGCAGTAAATTTGAGTGAGTTTAAAAGAAAGCTTGACAGATATATGAATAGTAAGGGTTGGCATTTTTTTTATTTAATAGTTTTTAGTTTGGCTTTGAGGATGGGATAGCCAAGGTGGACCAACAGATCCCTTGTTGTTCCTAAATATTATATTATGTTAAGAGTAATTATGAACTTCTAATATTAAATCAAATAGACTTTAATTTGAAAATGTGTTTTGAAGGTGAAGATTTAAGTCCAATACTTTGTACGTATGTGATATTCATGGTAAATTCTCCATTCTTACTCTGTTTCATTGATTTAATCATTGGATTTGGATGTAAGTGAATTAATCAATATCTGTTCTTTACTAAACATATACACAAACATTACTGCTTTATCACTTTATGTATCTTGCCACTAACGGGCCCGACATGGTCATGTGGCTAGGGCGGTTGACTCGTAAGCCAGGGATCATGGGTTCGAAACCCCATAATACCAAACATGCTCCCCCTTTCAGCCATGGATGTTATAATGTGATGGTGAATCCACCTATTCATTGGCAAAAAGAGTAGCCCAAAAGTGGGTGGTAATGACTAGGTGCCTTACCCGTAGTCTTACACTACTAAATTAGGGATGGCTAGCGCATATAGTCCTTGTATAACTTTGTAAGAAATTGAACAACAAAAAAAACAAAAAAATTGTCACTAACAATTAAAAAACTAAAAGGTATTGAGGCTTATTAAAGTTGCATATTCTTTATATGCAGTTAGACAATGTATTCATGACAAATCAAGGGAGAAAAAGAGAGCCAACTGTCGTACAAATATCTAGAACGTTAGGCTTAAAGGTGACTGATTTAAAAGCCTTCCTTCTGCAACAACCTCAGCCTTTTTCATCGAAACCCTTTCATTGGAGATTTGCTATCTCTGTACGGCAGTTGGCACCTACTTTCACCCCTGTTTTGTAAAGTTACCTAAGGAATCTGATGAAACATTAGATAGTATTATTATCTTAATAAATGTCTTAACGTGTCTGAGTTTCGTAATTATAGTTCCTATAACTTTTTGTTGTTAAATGTAAGAATGCTTAGAGGGTTCAATTGATAATCTGCGTTGGTTTCTGATTTTTTCACTATAATGTGCATTGGTTATAGCTTTAAAGATAATTTTAATACTTATATATATTTAAACAAATATTATCATGTATTGTGCCCCTAGTGGCTCAGCGGTATGTCTGCGGACTTACAAGGCTAAAAACCGGCTTTCGATACTCGTGGTGGGCAGAGCACAGATAACCCATTGTGTAGCTTTGTGCTTAATTCAAAACAACAACACACAACAACAATCATCCATTGTTATTATAAGAAGGTTTTAGTACTTTTCTATATCTTCTAGGTTGGCTAAGCCTCATGAAATGTTCTGATAATAGCCTAATTTAAGTATCATTAAAAAATTTTCACCTCAGGTTTCAGTGCATTCTAATTCAATGTGTAGTTTTATTGTATATTGATTTATTATAGCAAAATTTCTACTCAGTTGTTGTTATGGATATAGATTTCATTAATTTTAACTTACCTTTTACTTCATACCTGTGTAGCCGGCTTATTTTCACCGGATTTCTGAATGTTATTAAATTGTAGGCTTAACAATATACTGGCATTACTATTATTGTGAGTTGTCATCTTGGATGGAACATGTTATTTCCTTTATCTTCCTTTAAGTAACAAATAATTTTCAGATAAGTGAGTAAAACTTACACAATCAGAGATACCAACCATTAGGGTTTGAGCGTAATCATTACGATTTTGATGTATACATTACGACTATACGCTCATACAGACAAATATTACGACTTGTTGCAACTCCCAAATTATTATATATTATATAGGCCTATACAATAGTGATATATTGTTCCCCCAGACTTGAAAGGGGTGAAAAGAAAATTTCTAGTGAGATAAATTAAATTTTGAAAATAAATAAAAGACATAGTCCAAATGGCTTCTTGCGATAATCATGTTTGTGCTTGAAATAATAAAAATATTTGTTTCTCCGACGTCTACCAATACTTTGAGTGCGGTGCTTCTCCATACCGGGTATGTGGAGGAATCCATGGTCATCAGTGCTTGTTAGCCAATCAGCGCTCGCGTAGATGGGTATTTCTCGTTTTCTAAGCGGCATAGAAACACCAATGCGATCGTTCACAAGATGGAAAAAAAGAGGCCTTATTCACCTGATTGTCTTGTTTCTGGCAAATCTAAAAGGACTAAAACTGTGAATCAAAAGTTTAGGAAAGAGTATAGTGCAAAATATCCAGGCATTGCATCAAAAGTCACAAAAGCTTTTTCTGCTTACTGTGTGTGCATGTTCAATGTTATTTTACCAGTATGTTTGTTCATTCATTCATTCATCTCTCGATTCCATCAAGAAACATAGGGCCTCAATCACTTACGGATTCTTCAACAGGTTTTTTTAAGTGAGTAGGTTGTTAGCCCACTGCATCGAGCCGTTCCTAATTTAGCAGTGTAAGACTAGAGGGAAGGCAGCTAGTCATCACCACTGGCGGGAGTAACTATGACTCTCTTAAGGTAGCCAAATGCCTCGTCATCTAATTAGTGACGCGCATGAATGGATTAACGAGATTCCCACTGTCCCTATCTACAATCTAGCGAAACCACAGCCAAGGGAACGGGCTTTGAGAAATCAGCGTGGATTGACCGTCACATAATAACGCCCCCACGAGTATGTTTGTTACTCTGAACTAAATAAAAGACATAATTTCAAAATAGTTTTTTAAAATTTATTTATTAAATACACAAAACACAGTCATAAATGAGCAGTCTATATTAGTAATAAATAATAATAGTTATAATAATAATATAACAATAAACAGCTTAGAGACATTGGTCAGGCCTAGTAGCCGCAAATGATAAAGGGCTTTGTCTACAATCATTACGCTCAATCATTTGAAATAGTTGGCATCTCTGCACAATGTTCTCTTCTTTGCCTGAATATTTATATTTAACTAAAGAGAACGATATTGAGCTGCTCAAGATATTCAGTTTTGAGGATTCTAATTATTATAAAAACTGCAATGAATAAAGAAAGCAATCATTTATCCATTATAGGATATTTATAGGGTATAAGTTTTATAATAAATACTTATTACTTAGAACTTGCAAATTCGCATCACTTTAGTATTCTGTCGGATTACATGATTATCAGTCTTTGGTTTTGGTTTCTTTTCAGGAAAACGTGGTTCATCTTGTCTTATATCTATATTTTTGTATTATTTCAAAGAAAACTGCATTAATGTATCGCGATCAATTTGAACATTTTTATATAGTTATGTATAATAAAACCGAATTTGTAACCATTCACACAAGCGAACTTCTTTGTTTACTTGAACAGAATATACGAAACAAATTTCATGTTTGCATAAGAACGTTCGACTGGCTGGCTACGCGTGAAAAGCCATAGGAAGCAAGCGCTTCAAACAAACTTAGCATGTTAGTAGTTTGAACGCAGATGGTTCGATTGGTTTAAAAAAAGTTCATTTTACGTCATCAATCAGAACTCGACTTCAGTTGTTTCAGAGATAAAATGTGTACTGTTACAATTCACAAGAAACTTAAAATTATAAATATTATAACATATTATTAATACAAAACAGAAACCTGGAGCATAAGTATCCATCTTAAATGTGGATTTTGTGCACAGTTGTTAGCACTCAAAATAAAAATATCTCATGTAAAACATGGCTCCAACCTATAATTTTCGTACAAGTGAATGATGTTTCAGAACATGGAGTTTTTATTTTTCTGTGGAATAATGGCAAAGGTTATAATATTCTATAATTTGAAGGCGGTTAATAAGTAACGGCTCAGAAATTATCAAAATTGTATTTTATAAAACATTTGTTAATTTACATCTCACGTAATACAGTTGCTAAAAGTTATGATCTCGGCTACCAGCTTAGGGATAAGATTCACAAATCATTCTAAATAAGCTATTTTTCAAAACACTAGAGAATATCTCTAAAGCTTCAAACAGTCACAGCTTAATGCTCCACGTCTCTGTTCGAACTTTATTCAAAATGACAACAAAACTTTGATGTAGAATTATTTTGAGTTGTTTTAGTCAAATTACTCCCCTCCCCAGTAAAACAGGCCCGTCATGGTCAGGTACTTAAGGCACTCAATTCGTAACCCAAGGGTCCCGGGTTCAAATCCCAGTCACACCAAATATGCTCGCCTTTTCAGCCGTGGGGGCATTATAACGTGACGGTCAATCCCACTATTCGTTGGTAAAAGAGTAGCCCAAGAGTTGGCGGTGGGTGGTGATGAGGAGGTGCCTTCCCTGCTAAATTAGGGATGACTAGCGCATATAGCTCTCATGTAACTTTGCTCGAAATTTTAAAGCAAAACAAACAAAACCAGTAAAACAGTGATAAATCTGTAAGTTTATATTGCTAAAAACCAGGTTTCAATACCCAATCTATATACAGGGCTCACTTAATATGTGTGCAAAATTTCAGGTTTTTAGATTATTTCTTGTTAGAGCTGTTGTGGTCAACAGACTCGGAAGTGCGCGATCACAAAAACGCATAAACCGTACGTGATTTCTATTTGTAATATACGGCACCATTTCTTTTCTATGTGGCTTATCACTATCTTGCCCTATTAAAAAAATTCGCAAAAGCGTGCTCGCTCGCAGATGGATAAGTAATATTATCCAGATTCCTTATATTACAAATTATACATATAAATCACTGACAGACATGCATGTGCGCTCATGTGCATCTTTTTCATAAAGCAACCTAGCGAAAAACCATGTAGAAAAGAAGTAGCTCTCTATATTACGAATTGAATTTAAAACAGTCATACAGACAGATATGGTAAGTGGACCCTGAGGATTTCCACCTGAGTATTATTACTTATACATGTGGATGTGCGCCTGCGTATCTTTTTTATCCAAAAAGCACATAGAATGTATCACCATATTTCAAATAAAAAAGATTCTATAAACCTGAGGTTTGCAAACGTACTACGTGGGTCCTGAGGGTTTGCACCTGGGTATTATTTCTTATCTTATCCACGTGCGTGTTTGTATATTTTTTAATGAGGCGAGCTAACGGAAAACCACATGGAAAGTAAGTGGTTTCTTATATTATAAAGTATCATTATAAATAACAAACAGACAGAAAACATCAATTTTTTTCAGTTTTCGTAGTTCATAGATTTTATTTTATGTTTTTAGCAATGAACTCTTAAGAACAATATTAGGGTAAACTTTTATTGTTAACAAATATGATATAAAAGCAATTGACGGAACGCATTGTCATCAAAATTCACTGGCGTGTTAAGGCGTGCAACTCGTAATCTGAAGGTCGCGGGTTCGCATCCCTATCGCGCCAAACATGCTCGCCCTTTCAGCCGTGGGGGCGTTATAATGTGACGGTTAATCTCACTATTAGTTGGTAAAAAAGTATTCCAAGAGTTGGCGGTGGGGGGTGATGACTAGCTGCCTCCCTCTAGTCTTACACTACTAAATCAGGGACGGCCAGCACAGATAGCCCTCGAGTAGCTTTGTGCGAAAGTCAAAAACAAACAAATGAATCGACGCGTTTCATTTGATTATTCAATAATAAAGAGAGGTTTGACTCCAAGCAATCTATGTATGTGTTTTTCTTAGAGCAAAGCCACATAAGGCTATCTGCTGAGCCCACCGAGGAGAATGGAAATCCTGATGTTAGCGTTGTAAATCCGTAGACTTACCGCTGTACTAGCGAGGGGTCCACACAAAGGGATTGACTTTCATCTTAAAATGTTGGATGGGGGGTTGTTTTTTTGGAATTTTACACATTTTAATATGGTTCACTAATTTCGCCACTGCACGTTAACACACAAGGAATTTTCTCTCTATGGGGTGTGTGTACAGCACGGATTCGAATACGGGTCACCTACACTCGTGAGAATAACAAGCATGTATATATATGTTTTGAAATATGAGAGTAATGTGGCAGATTTCATATTTGATATTTTTAAAGATAACGTTAGGGTTAAAATTACTATAAAGGTGTGTAAAAAACACCATGTGCTTATTTTCATTATACTAATTTCTAAATTAAAGCTCTCAATATAAAAACTGTTTTCTCCAACATATTTTCATTTTCATCAATTGACTTATTAAAAAAATACGTTACATTAATGTCCTTTTATAATATGATTTTTGAAATGTTTTGTAGCTTGGCATAAAATTACCACCAACGTTACATTTACCAACTTAGTGTTTTAATGGAAAAATTCAAAATTATATTAGGATTTTTTCTCTAATGATTAGTCAAACGATAATTTAATTAACTTTTTACATTAAATTCAACGTTCATTTTAACATTGTTTGGCAATTTGTAAACAGCTGGATGCCACCGAAGAGTGGTTGTTTTTGTGGTGGTTATGTCAGCCCTTAACGAAGCAAAATATTCATATTCTCAAATCATAAAAATGTGTTTAATTTATAGATTTAGAATCACGGAGACCAGGATATCCATTGATTTTAATGATATTGGAAAACAAAGGAATATGGATCAACTTGGAGCGTCAGGACCACCCACAAAATAGCCTGACACAAGTTGTAATGGTTTATTGTAAAACAATGTTAGCTTGTTTAGGGTTTAAAAATAATATTTACCTAAAGCTATCGATTAAGAAGAAGAATTAATAACTTTGAAAAGTTTATAAAATTATTGTGAGGAAAGTTTGTCATTCAATAATAGCTATAAAAAAGCGAAAAAAAAAGATACAAATGCAGTATGTTTAGATTGATTGTCTGTTTGTAAAAAAGTGAAAAAAGATACAAATGCAGTATGTTTAGATTGATTGTGTTTGTAAAAAAGTGAAAAAAGATACAAATGCAATGTGTTTAGATTGATTGTCTGTTTGTAATTAAATACAAAGTTACACAAAAAGCTCTTGATGACGAGAAACCTCCTTGAAATAAAATGTGTCTCAGCCGTTCTGAGACAACAATTCCTTCCTGAGAAGGAGAGAACAATGTTTCGACCTTCCTAGGTCATCTTTAGGTTAACAAAGAGAGAGTTTGCAACTGACTGTGGCTGGAGACATGATTAGGGACGAGAGTATAAACGGGTTCGGAACTATAGGGGACATTGAAGTTGGATGTTAGGTTATTAATTATTATAGGTATAAAAGTATTCCCTTGTATTGGTTTAATTTTGGTTTTAGTTGCTGTATAAGTAGGGCTTTTTTGATTTTACGTTTATTGTGATTTACTCAATAAGCTTTCTATGGTCTGGCCACGACGAATATGAAAACCCAATTTTTAACATTGTACGTCCACAGACGTACCGCTATTATATTGTGTTGGTATGTTTAGATAAACTCATGAGAAAAATACGTCTTTAAAAACATTATTTTGAGGACTGATGATGGATTTTAGTCTAATTTCTCAGGGGCTAAATAAGTTTATAAATTTAGTAATCACGTGTGTGGGCACTGTGAGGTAAATAAAGTGAACAACTAACCCTGAAAAGTTGTTTTACGTGTGAATTAAGACAGGATCCGTAAGAAGCCCAACTGTATTGTATTGCTCGTAGCTACTTAGAAAGCTACACAATGGACTATCTGTTCTCTGCCCACTACCGATATTGAAATTCGGTTTCTACCATTTAAGTCCGTAGACATGCTGCTGTTTCACTGTGGAAGAGGGAGCAAGAAGATAGGTAATTGGAGATCTTGATGATAGCTTATATATATATATATATGTATGTATAATTAGAAATATCAACATGCGAGTAAAACTGTTGACAAATGAAAAGGTAAAAGTCATCTATTGAAAAAAGTAAGTCAAGAAGATTCTGAAACTATCCCTATGACATTTACATTTAACATAGTAAATGTGCAAACACTAAACAATGCACATGCCACTTAAGGTTCTCGAAAGGTTCAAGGTTCGAGACCGCGAGATGTAGCAACAAAAATGTTCCGCATTTCCAGCTGTGGATGTGTTTATACAAGTAATAACAAATACAGTCATGTAGACGGTGGGTGCTAGTGATTGGTTGCATCTCTCATTGGTCAGCAGTTCAAAATTAAGAAGTTAATCATGGACCATGCGGGTTCCCAGCTCGGTCGTATAGCTCTTGTTTCGCTTAAGATGCCATTAAATTTGAAAATACTAAATGCCTTTAAGGTTGAACATTTGTTCATAACGAGATTTCATTCCGTTGATATATTGAATTTCAAGACGATTACTAAGATGAAGGACAGTGAACAACGAGTTACAAAGCTCTAGACGAGCAACAAGCAAACAAACAATCTAAACAGTTGTTGGTGGAGACATTAGCAACTTAAATGACGGCACCTATATTTTCTTAGTATGTGTTTGTTTTTAAAGTTCCGAATATCAGGATAGAATTAATTATTATAACCATTTGCACGATTGAATAGTGAACCTATGATTTACAGAATCAAATCGTTTGCGTATTGATGTAGAAGGCTTAAAAAACAACTCAGACGTAAAGGACAGAATTTATGAATACTAAAAATATATATGCAGTCAATCTATAATTGTGTTTATCGTAAGTCATGAAAAGTACTTTCTCTGTTCAGAAACCTTGGACAACTGGAAATCGAAGAAACAAGACAAGGTAGTTGTGGGGTGTGTATTGTACTTATGAACGGTGTTTTGAGATGTGCTCACAGGGCTGTGAAGAAGCGTAGAATTTGTCAAAAACGTTATAATTCAGTGACAATTGGCGAATTGAATAATAGACGGAAGTTCATACTCATTTTTAATATTTTGAACAGCTTGTTTGCAGAATAATTTATAAAATAAAATAAATTAGTAGTAACAGTGCTACATATTCTTGAAATCCTATACGTATATCTTTGCGATGTGCTGAGTAAAAGAGAATTTACAAGACATGCAACAAATTTACTGGAATCAGGAAATTTAAAACAAGTTTTAAAATATACGATATGAATAATCATGAATATTTGGCCCGGATATCGAAGCAAGCAGCTTGCCAGCAACCTAAAGTCAATTCGGACGTGTCCTGATTCACAGTTGAACTTTACATTATTTCAGTATAATTATGTAATTCTGCATCTGTCCGATTTCCAAAGTTCTTAAGTTCCTTCAAAAGTGAACATAATCCGAAAACAAATACGTATTCCTTTCTTTAACATGATATAAATAGATATAAACATTTGTGTGAACAGCAAATGTGACAGAAGGCGCCTACTCATGTCAAGAAACGTCAGCTGGAAACAATCCAAAAATAGTGACCAACTTTGTCAAAGGTTCACGTAATACACGGCAACAACAACAAAAACTTCAGCATTTGAAACTTAATATATTATAATTTATTTTGAAGAGTAAACAAATATTCGTTAGTAATAAAAATAATTTGAGAAGTAGATGTTTTCTTTTTCCTTTTGGTATTTGCCATATTATAACAATGAAACAATATACTGAATAATTACTGAAACAGCATATGACTAATAAAACGGACGTTTGTGGTAAAAACAAAAGTATTATTATTTGTGTTTGTTAAATTTCGTGCGAAACTATATGATGGGTATCTGCGCTAGCTCTTTCTAATTTTGAAATGATAAACGGGATGGAAGGAAGCTAATCAACACTAACTGTTGGACCACTGTTGTCAGATCGGATAGCAGGATTTAACTGTTACTCTTATAAGACCCTAACCACAGGGCTACACTCAGTCCAAATTACTCGTGATCAAATGTTTACATATTCAATAACAGTTTTACTGTAATAAATGGCCCGACATGGCCAGGTGGTTAGGGAGCTTGAGCCGCAATCTGAGAGTCGCGGGTTCAAATCTCCCTCTCATTAAACATGCTCGCCCTTTCAGCCTCTGAGGCGTTATAATGTGATGACTAGTTGCCTTCCCTTTAGTTTTTTACTTCTAAATTAGGGACGGCTAGTGCTAATAGCCCTTGTGTAGCTTTGCGCGAAATCGAAAACAAGCAAAAGTGTAATAAACAATATATAAGTTTAAGAATTCGAATTACATTGTACTTAAACGGAAAAATGACATAAGGTTATTTTGTTTTCTGTTCTACTTAAGCAAAGAAACAGGGAGTCTCAAATCATTTGCATTCGTTCTTGCATCTTCAGCTAGAAAATTAAACATAAGAAAGGTGAATTTAGTGTCTATACAGTGATTTAAATGGGTTGTACCCACTACCAACACTTTTCAGTTGGAGTATCGGTACTTTAGTTAATATTCTATTGTAGTATAATGTTTGTAAATGTTTTTAGATCTTTATTAATGCAACACACCTTCATTGTATCCACTAGAAACGATTAAAATTTTGGGGAATATAGATCAAGTAATACCATCCACCTTCACTCTCCACCCCTACCAAAATGCGCGGGTACCGACACTTTTTTTTCCATCCACAAAATAAGTGTTATCACAAATCTTTTCAGTAGAGCCCTCAGTACCACAGCGGTATGTGTCAGAACTTATATTGCTAGAAATCGGGTTTCGATACTCGTGGCGGGCAGCAAACAGACAGCCCTCTGTGTAGCTTTGTGTTTTATAACAAACAAGGTCCAGCATGGCCAGGTGGCTAAGGCATTCGACTCGTAATCTGAGGGTCGCGGGTTCGAATCACCATCACACCAAACACGCTCAGCCGTGGGGTCGTTATAATGCGACAGTCAACCCCACTTTTCGTTTGTATTTTGGTGGGGGTGGAGAGTTTGCGGTGGGTGGTGATGACTATCTGCCTTCCCTCTAGTCTTACACTGCTAAATTAGAAACGGTTAGTGCAGATAACGCTCAAGTAGCTTTGCACGAAATTAAAAACAAAGCATTATAACAAACAAACAAAGTTTTCAGCGGGACTCCAAACCATCTAGCTACCTTTTAGTAGACTATCAGCTTCTTAGACAGAAAGGATTCAATAGAAAATCCAATAAATATTTAGAAGTGACAAAACCTGGGGAGAGAAACTATATATTCGTTCCTTAAAATGTCGTTTACGAGAGAGGCAGGAATGAGACAATGTAGTAGACCGATTGAACAAGTGATCCTCTCTCTAATGGCTCTGTCTATGGAACCGAGTTCGTAACTACAAAGTAACCATCAGAGCATGGGTATCCACATGTAATATTACAGAGGAGAACAATATGACAAAATTTATCAAGGCTATAACTAAGGAAAAGCAGTTTTGTTTATTTTATTATCATCCTTGGCATTTTGGTTAGGTAACCCGGATTGTGGCGAGTGCTTTCTTTTGCAGACGCCTATACATCAGAGTTTCCATAATATAACTCGAAACAGTATACTTTTGTTTACACTTAATATTATGTTTCATTGCTCTTCGAATCCTGTTTGAGTAATGATATAGGCCTGCGAATTTAAACTTCATAAAAGTCGTTTCGGTTTTAACAACGGATTTTCCAGCGTTTACCTACGCAATTTCGAAAATAATATTCATTTTTTCTATCATGTAAGGATATTTCACAAATCGGGAAGAAAAACAACTTTTATTTATTTCACATTTACAACAAATATGACTTGTTGCCATAGCGATGAATAAATAATATTGAAAAGAAAAAATATTGTCAAAGTGTATACACAAATACTATCGAGAAACGACACGCCATGTGGCCTGTTGACCATTTATATACTAGCGGTGTGTTTCTCGTGGGTTTTAGAACGATCAATAAGACTTTTAGGTTGCGATTGGTCTAGATAAGTCTATAGCCAGTGGTTGTCAACTACCCACTGTAACCCAATTTCAATGAAACTGATTTACTTATGTAAAAGTACGTATAACATTTCGTGAAAAATCTGTACGTGATGGAAAAAAATGGATACTATTTCTTGATTCAACGTACAAGCATTACAGTAGAACATATAAATATTTCAGAAACAATAAAACTGTCGCAGGCCTGCGTAATACCACCACACATGTAGTAAATTACATGGTAAACATGCAACTCCATATGGAATTACATCAACCCACGAGCTACTCTCAAGTATAACTCTTGAAGCGTTTTGATTATAATAATAGTTTTCATTATTTTACCTAAACCAACGTCCATAACCTAATAACTTTTATGTTTTACATTTTAGTTACTTATATAATATTAAGGTTAGGCTTGTTTTGAATTTCGCGCAAAGCTATACAAGGGCTATCTGCGCTAGCCGTCCCTAATTGAGCAGTGCAAGACTAGAGGGAAGGCAGCTAGTCATCCCCATCCACCGCCAACTCTTGGGCTACTCTTTTACCAACGAATAGTGGGATTGACAATGCACATTATATCGCTCCCACGGCTGAAAGGGCGAACATGTTTGGTGCGACGGGGAATACGAGACGAGTACCTTAACCACCTGGCTATGCTGGGCCCCACTAGTTGTTAAGCAGGCGCATTTAACTTTCAACATTTGTAATAACAAAATTATTGTATATGTTATCTTAGAAGCTTGAAAAATGTGTGAACAAAACAGATATAATTCAGTTACTGTTTATTACATTAGAGAAATCCTTTGGGCTGTGTCACCTAATTTTTTAAATTATAAATGTCATTGTTATTATGATTATTTTGTTTGTATAATATGTGTGTTTCAATACTGAATTTAATAAGTTTACACCGTTTGTACTATAAGTTTAAATAAAGGCAAAAATATAAAACCTGAAACTTTGTAAAATTCATAACAAATTAAAAGAGTAATCTCTTATCTTTAAAAATAATTGTCTTAAGGGTAAAAAGTAATAACTTAGATTAGATGAAGATAAAATATATTCATGTTATTCGTATGATCAGGGGTTGTGAAATCTTTCTCAACCAGAACATCTACACGTACAGGTAAGAAAGGTTGAAATAATTACGTAATCATTTTCATAACAGAAATTTTGCGCGAGAAAAAGTTTCACGGTTAACAAAATATAGAAGTGAGGATTCTTTCTGTTTAAGATGTGCAAATAATTAGGTTATGATATGACCGTAATCGTAATTCGTTAATGGTCGTTATTTTGGATAAATGTTATCAAATGTCACGAGATATGCTAATTACTTTAAATAATTTTTTTTTGTATTACTCTAAACATTTAGCAAAGGCTGAAGTTGTGTTTCTGATAGAACAAAACCTTGTATTATTGTATGATTTCTAACAAAACTTTCATACAAAGTTCAAGACTTCTTTTAAAGAAAAGCCATATAAGACCTGTAAGCAAATAGTTAGGGGATATTGTCAGTCTTTTAGACAGTGTATAGAGATTTCGTCCAGAATCGATACAGAATGTTATTTATGTTTCTTACCAAGTGTGAAACTTATGAATCACATGATTTTCTCTGTTGTCTCCGCCCATATACCATAATATTTTTGTGATTCGCTTAGCCTATTGGATGTCGCAGTTTATAACATTTGCTGATTTTGTAGACAGCTAAGATATAAAAGAGGACAATAGAATAAAAATAAGATTAGCCGCAACAGTTGAGTGGGTTTTTGAACTTGACTACAACATCTTCAGACTAAGCCTAAAGAAGAGTATTTGAATAGTTTTCATTAGACCAAGGTCCAGTCTTTCAAATACACACTCGGCAAAATGACCCGTTTTATGGTACTTTGTGTATTAGCTCTTGCGTGGAGTACAATAGAAATTAATGGTATTAGATTGGGAGATTATTCCCGCAGCGTCAATTTTCCATTGCCTTCGAGTAGCACGCAGTTCCCTCGTGTCGTGTTTGATATATCACTGCCGTCGTTGGATGAATTTACGCTTTGTTGTTGGATGAAATTAACGAGCTTATCCGACAGAGAATTCGTTTTCTTCTCGTACGCAGTCGGCAGTGGCACCGACAGTGATGAAATAATGGCTTCAGTTAACAGGACCACTTCAACAACTGAACTAAAAATTAAAGTTGCCAATAATCTTGCTCGATTGAGCTGTGAAGCATTCACTGTAGGGACATTTCACAAAGTCTGTATCACCTGGGCAAGCGTCAGAGGAAGAGTGCAGTTTTATGTTGACGAAAACCTGTGTAGTAGCGAGGTGAACGGTATCGCAACAGGAACACGAGTTAGGAGCGGCGGTACTATTGTCCTTGGTCAGGACCAAGACACTGTAGGTGGTACGTTCAGCAGTAATGAAGCTTTCGTGGGAGGCCTCACACAATTAAATTTTTTCGACGAGGTCTTGGACCAGGACCAAATACGCCGTGCAAGTACCTGTCTTAGTAAGGCTTTCAAGTACAGTCCCTGTTGTTATCAGGAAGACGAAATCTCAGGCAATATTATTGGCTGGAGCAGAACGTTGTTCTCAACGTTTGATACAGTCCAAGTATATTCGTCCGTTGTTTGTAAATGATAACAACGCTCTATTGCCCGTTGGTTTGAATGCCTATTTTTCTCTTCAGAGGTTTTTTGTCAGCACTAAATCTTCTCTTAAACTAAAGTTCTTATGTAATCTATCGTATAACAAAGATATCAATAAAATTCACCTATAGTAAGCAGCAATTACAGGTTTTTGTTTAAAGTTCCTGTTTTGCAAGTTTGGTCGTTGTTGTTTAATTTTGAAATATTGACTATTTGATATTTTACAGTATAAGATTTCATAAAATGAAGTCGTCGCTTATTCTGTTTAAATACATTCGAAACATTATTTACAACTAAAGTAATAACTATATACTTTGTTTGTGATGGTAATTCACTTCATTCGAACAAACCCGCCTGTTTTTATTACACGTTATTCACGAATGTCGCCTGTTTTTTATATACACGTTATTCACGATATGTTACTGATATTTTTACATAGAAATTTTTCTAAGAAAACAACAACAGGAAACTAACCAGATATGTTTTGATATTTGTTAGGAAACTAACCAGTCTTGTATAAAATGAACCAATAAAGCAGTACAGACAAACTCGGGATCTTTATATGACGACGTTTTGATGATTTTCGTATTAGTTTCAATGGATTATATTAAACTATTGTACAGGTCGGTCCAATCAGTCTAACGAGCGATAATATACTTCTGTTCGTTTCGCGTTACCCGGGGAAGGCTAAGAATTGAGTTTAATGATCTTTATAGATGAGGTTAAGGTAGCACAACAGATGGAACGTTTTACTCAACGTAAAACTTCACTTTTATTTCCATTTCGAGTATAAATGATACGTTTACAGCACTCGTGTCAGAACACAAAAACAAGTCATACTTAATGTTATTGTTTTAGTACATGTAACTCATTTCTGTTATTGGCTTGTCATAAAATTTAGTCACAAAAATATAACGTGACAGTAAAAAACTAAAGAAATGATTGAAGAAAAAGTGTCATGATAAATAACTCTAAGTACATATTCTCTGAAAAGTGTATATACAAGTATTTTTTTCATTTCTGACACATATACATATTTTTTATTGTCTTTTATAAGTAGTAGTAAGGCCCGGCATAGCCCGGTGGGTTAAGATGTTCGACTCGTAATCTGAGGGTCGTTGGTTCGAATCCCCGTCGCACCAAACATACTTGCCTTTTCAGCTGTGGGAGCGTTATAATATAACGGTCAATCCTTCTATTCGTTTGTAAAAGAGTAGCCCAAGAGTTGGCGCTGTGGGTGGTGATGACTAGCTGTCTTACACTGCTAAATTAGGGACGGCTAGCACAGATATCCCTCGTGGAGCTTTGTGCAAAATTCCAAAAACAAACAAACAATTTTTAACTGCATTCAGTAGAATTATTTACTGAAACACGTAATGAATCATATGATATCAAATAAATTTAAATCAGGGATGGGCAATTCCATGGCCACTGGACAGCACAATTGTGGGCAGCTCGAGTTTAGGAATCAACTTTTTCCATCATTTATTTTTTATTGCAAATTTGATAATCAGCATCTGCAGTACCTCACGTCATCGCTAGTGTCGTGCACTCCATCACTGCCACAGACTCCACCCATTTTGTAATGTTAGTCTGGTTTAAATTTTTATTATCGAGTGTGCGTTGTTTTGCATGCGCTTGCAAACATATTTTATTGTGCAACTTTCAAGTGTTTAAATATATTTGGTTTTTAATCTCATAATATGGATAAGTGGATAATTCAAAATCGAAAGAATCCAGATGATGGTGAACACTCAGAAAATAAAGACAATTTAATTGATTCTGGCATTACTGTCGAAAAGAGAATGGCGCGTGACTGTAAAAACGTGAAACAAGAATTTAATGAAAGTTGGGAGTTGAAGTTTACAGTGATTGAAGTAAATAATAAACCAGTATGTCTTTTGTGTAACAAAGTTTTTAGGGATAATAAAGTATACAACCTTAAGGAACATTTTAGCAATTTTAACAACAAATTTGTTATAAAATTTCCAGTTGATAGCAAAAATCGTGTGAATGAAATTAGCCTTCTGAAAGCACAACTTCATGAACAAAAGGGAGGCCTAGAAAGATTTTTATCATCGATAGAACTAGTTACGTTAGCTAGGTATAAAGTCACTTGGATCTCAACAAATAAATCATTTTCTGATGCTGAACTAGTAAAAGAAATATTGATTGTGGTCATTGAAGTCTGTTGGAGAATAACACTATGCAACAAAATTTTTACTTTTTCTTGTTTCTGGACAGAAAGTGTTATTTCTCAATCGTTTATGCCTAAAGTAAATGGAAAAGACATATTTTTCTCTTTAAACTTTGCTTTTGTGACATGAGTAATGAAAATTTCAAATTTACTCATTTTCAAGAACATTCCAGGTAAATTCAGCGCTGAGTAGCTGATAGAGAATTTTCTCGAACTTAAAAGAATTTTCAAGAACTTTCTAGAATGTTGTATAACTTACAAGAATTTTCTAGAATGTTGTAGAACTTACGAGAATTTTCAAGAACCTTTTAGAATTCTCTAGAACTTTCCATAGTAATGTATATACAGGTGCTCACCATTCATCACTTCAATTTAGTTCTAGTTGCCTCGGTGAACACATAAAACTATCTGATTTTATCAGAGATGGCATCAAGAAGCTGCAAACATTCTCTAGACGCATTCTCCTACGTATGTGGCTAATTTGTCAAGACAAGAGCAAAAACATACTCTGTGACAGTATCTGCTAAAATATGTGAAGCCTATAAGATATATTTCAACATGCCTGTCGGGGATCAAGACAAACACTGGGCACCTCATTTTACCTGCAAGCACTGCAAAAAAACTCTTAGAAGGTAGGACGGACATTTTTTGCTTGCTTCAATAGTAAGATTTTATATTATAAAAATTTTAGACCTTTTAAAATTTCAATATCTTTTAATATATTATTTTTAAAAAAATCCAATAGTATAGAAAAAATAGCATATATAAAATATTTTGCATGAACCTATGACATATTAGTTGTGGATGAAATAAATTTACTCTTCATAATAACAATTTTATTTTGCTCTTTTGCATGATGGTACAGAGGGGAAAAGAGAGCCACGAAGTTCGCTATTCCTAGAATTTGGCGTGAACCCACTGACCACTCAAGCAATTGCTACTTCTGCATGGTAGACCCTTCTAAATGTCGGGTTGGCAAGATTGCATCTGCTATCATATATCTGGATCTTCCATCATCAGTTGCCCCAGTGCCACACTGCCCTGAGCTCCCTGTACCCACTCCGCCAGAGAGAAAGTAGCCATCCTCAGAAGAGAGCAGTAAATCAGAAGAGAAGGTAGACGTTGAAGATCCAGATAACAATTTCAGAGATGCAGCTGGTGAGAGAGACTCATACTACCCCAACCAAAGAGACCTCAATGACTTGATCAGAGATCTTGGTCTAGCAAAGTCGAATGCCGAGCTTTTGACATCTAGGCTCAAGGAGTGGGATTTGTTAGATGAAAGTGTGCAAGTCGAAAGTCAGTGGAAGCGTCACCGACATTTTCAGGCTTCTTCACTCGTCAAGACAGACTCTGCTTCTGCCACAATCAGGCAGTTGGAATTGTCTGTAACCCGAACGAGTGGCGCCTCTCCATTGATAGCTCATCCAGAAGCCTCAAAACTGTACTGCTTCATAACGGGAATAATTATCCGTCTCTTCCACTGGCTCATTCTGTGCACCTCAAAGAGGAATAAAACAGCGTCAAAATCTTACTAGAAGCCTTGAAGTATGATGAATATGGCTGGGAGGTTATAAGATACTTCAAAATGGTGGCATTCCTGATGGGTCTTCAAGGATGCTTTACCACGTTTCCCTGTTATTTTTGTCTTTGGGACAGCAGGTATACCACAGTGCACTATAACAGGAAGCGCTGGCCACAACGGACCTAGTTCTCTGTGGGGAGGCACAACGTCAAATGTGAGCCACTAGTGGACCTGCAGAAGGCGTTGTTGCCACCATTGCACAGGAAATTGGGTCATATGAAACAATTTGTCACAGCTCTTGATGAGGAGTCTGCAGTCTTCAAGTACCTTCGAGACTTCTTCTCTAAGCTATCTGGGGCAAAGGTCAAAGGTGGTGTCTTCGTTGGACCACAAATAAAGAAGATCCTGGAGTGCATAGAATTTCCCAAGAAGCTCAATTGGAAAGATAAAAGCTTGAAGCAGTTTTGTTGCAGTGGTTCGGGGCTTCTTAGGCAATCACAAGGCCGAAAATTATGTGTTACTGGTTGAGACCCTGGTGAAGAACTACGGCAAAATGGGCTGCAAAATGTCCCTGAAAGTCCATATCCTTGACGCTCATCTTGATAAATTCAAGGAGAATATAGGAGCATACTCAGAGGAGCAAAGCGAGCGCTTCCATTAAGGTATACTTGACTTTGAACGCCGCTACCAAGGAGCGTATAACGAAAACATAATGGGAGACTATATTTGGGTGATGATACGTGAAAGTGATTTACATTACAGCTGAAAATCTCGAAAACTACTTACTTTAAACATTTTTGTTCATTTTTGTATAACTTTAGTATAAATACACGAAAATTTTGATTTATATGTTGTTTTGTTCAGACCTTATGTAAATGAAAATGTGCAAATTTCCCCGTTTTTATATTGAAAATAGGTTATTTTTCAAATTTTATTATCCAGGTCACAAAAGCAAAGTTTAAAGGGAATAATGGCCATTCTCTGTACTTTTACAACATAAGCAATTAAGAAATAATGTATATTATCCAGGAACAAAATTTGTGTTACATAGTGTTATGATTCAAAAATAAAAGTTGATATTCTTCAAAAGGAAAATAATTTGCAATTAAGTCGAAGTACAATTGCCCGCAGAATGCTAGAGTTAGTGAAAGACATAGAAAATCAGTTGTTTGAACTACTAAAATACTGTTTGTATTTTTCTTTAGCACTATATGAGTCAACAGATGTTAGTGACACTGCACAGTAGATATTTTGGGTTCAATATGTAACTTCAGAGCTTCACGTGAGGGAAGAAATGTTTATCTTTTGTGGATTACGAGATCGAACGTGTGGAAAAAAATCTTTGAAAATATTTTTGAAATGTCAAGAAAATTCAATCTGGATTTAAAAAAAAAAAACTGGTTTCTGTCACAACAGAAGGTGGTCCTGCCATGACTGGGGCGAAATTATGATTTGTTTCTCTTTTGAAGCAGCATTTAATTGAAAATAATGTGAAGTCCACGCTGCCATCTTTCCATTGCATTTTGCATCAGGAAAATTTATGTGCTTAGATGTCTGAAAGTGATCAATTGAAAAATTTAATGGACATTGTTCCATAAATCATGAATTATATTAGAAGTGGAAGCTCTCTCATCCATCGACAGTTTGTTCAGTCTTTGAAGAAAAGCAGTGACTGTGCTTTTGATGATCTTACTGGTTTTGCAAATGTAAGATGGTTAAGTAGAGGAAAAGTCTTGGGACGATTTACTTCCTTATTTCCTCAAGTAAAAGAGAATCTTGTTGAAAAATGTATGATTGAAAATTTCCTTGGAATTGAAACTTTGTCATGGCAGTGTGATTTGCACTCTCTGTGCGACATGACGGCTCACTTGAATAATTTGAATACGAAGCTTCAGGGAAGAGGTAAAACAATAAGCGAGCAATCACAGTCTATTGGTGAATTTCAATTAAAGCTAAGCCTCCTTGCGGGACAATTACAAAAGAATGATTGGCACATTTTGCGTAGTTGAATAGTTTTCTAGGAAATAATATGGACTATGATTTTTCTGATGCTAAAGATGATCTCTATGTAAACTGGATCAAACATCTATCTCAAAAATTTGAATCACGTTTCTCCGAATTTAAAAATTTGAAATTGATATTTGAATTTTTGCATGATCCATTTCAGTTTGACTTAGGAAATTCCAGTAAGGAAATTACACCTTTTTTGTCTTTGGATAAGTGTGGATTTGAGGACGAGATGCTTACCCTGCAAAGTGTAGAACACATAAAAGGTAAACAAAAATGTTCTATCGGAGAGATGTGGCTCACTATTCTGATAAATGGGAGTCTTCCAAGTTTAAAGATAGTAATTTCGAAATTATTTTCCGTGTTTGTATCCATATGAGTGTGTGAGTCAACATTTTCTACGTTAGATTTTCTGAAGTTTAGATACAGATCTCGGCTTACTGACGTAAATTTAGAGGCAGAGCTAAGATGCTTATTGAGCGTAGATATTAAGCCAAATTTCACGAAACTTGTTGATGAAAACCCCATCAATTTTCACATTGAATGTTAGTTGAAATGCAATTATTTTGATTAAACTAGCATCTTTCAATTTTTTTTTTTGAATAGTCTGGGCAACATTGTTTTCATTAGCCACAGTTGTGGCCACTATGAAAAATAAGTTGCCCACCCCTGATTTAAATCTTTGATTTGCCAAGAAGAGGCAAGTTTATTATTTTAGTTTTTGTTTTGTGTTTCTATTTTTTACTTATTAGACAATTAACTTCAATATGTTATCCATGTTCCTCACTTTTGTATACATTTATCTTCTCTAGGTTATCTATGTAATTCACCTGTTTAGATATTTATCTTCTATAGGTTATCCATGTTATTCACCTATGTATACATTTAGCTTCTATAGGTTATCCATGTTATTCACCTGTGTATACATTTAGCTTCTATAGGTTATCCATCTTATTCACCTATGTATACATTTAGCTTCTCTAAGTTATCCATGTTATTCACATATTTAGATGCTTACCTTCTCTAGGTTATCCATGTAATTCACCTATTTAGATATTTACCTTCTGTAGGTTATCCATGTAATTCACTTATGTAGGCATTTAGCTTCTATATGTTATCCATGTTATTCATCTATTTAGATATTTACCTTCTGTAGGTTATCCATGTAATTCACTTATGTAGGAATTTAACTTCTATAGGTTATCCATGTTATTCACCTACTGTACATTTGCCTGTTAGGACGTTTAGCAGCTAACTTATTTGAATGTTTACAAGAGTATCCGGGTTTTTCAGACTTCTATGCAAGGTTTTCTTAATATTGAAAAATTTTCTTATCTTACCTTTTATCGTTTATACTTCACGTTTTTTTATTTTTGTATTATTCGAATTTATTACGTAATTTTCTCTGGCATGGTAGACTGTTGCAGACAGATCGGTATTACAGTATTGTGTGTGTGTGTATTACTCACCTGAATTATAACATTTTTAGTTGTTTTTTTTACCGATGTATTGGAGTCAATGTTCATTCACAAAAGATGTTTTAAATTGTTTTTGTTCTTCATTGGGTTCGGTGCGTCTTAACTGTGATTGTATTGTGTTGTGGCTTCTGAAACTGTTTTGATCACATGCTGTTTAAAGAGGGGTTGTATACCACAACCAGTGGTGTATTTAGGTAGAGGATAGGGGGGCTCAGCCCCCGGGTCCATGGTCTTAATGGGGGCCCATTGATAATTTTATTTTATGCAAAATTTTATGAGATGTAGGGCCCACAAACATAATTAGTTCCTGGACCCACACAACCTTAAATCTGTTACTGACTACAACTGTTTATACAAGTTAATATGAGCCAGAGGCTAACCGTTCCTTGATTATATAGATGCCATACACTGGGTCAATTTTGTTTATTCCGCCATCTTGGACGCATGAACAAACTAGCGAAATAACGGCGAACTAGCAGTTAATGGCTCAGAAGCGAATCGTGTCATAATGACAGTTGTTTGTGTTGATCTTTGTTGTACAAGGTGCAGGCCTGACCTTTAGTCATCTTTATTGCTGTATCCATGTAGAATAATGTGGCTGCTACATGGAAACAACACTTTTATAATCTTGCTACACACATGCAATGTGCAATCAAATCTAGACTTCTAGTTGAACTGTAATCCAAACACTCAAAGAGCTGTTGGACAGCTGTTGTGAACGACATACCTATAAACACATTAATGTTCTATTAAAACTACTTTCTTTCAAACAATGTAATATCATGAATATTAATACTATCAACACAAACGACTCAGTGTATGGTCTGGAACAGAGAACTGTTTCTCGATACAGTTCCAGACAAATTCACTTAATATAATAACCCATCTCTACCCAACATTTTAAATTTATAATTAGATCTACATTCTAGGCCTAATACTAATATATCTATTAACGTAAGCAACGCTAGCAAACAACTTCGTAAACAAGTTAGAACGATACCAATCGTAAGAACACATGAAATACTGCTAATTAAATAAAGGTGATTAATTAGAAGTCATCTCTAATTTAACGGTTTTTGTACCAGTTGTCTATCTTTAAATTGATTACTAAAACAGACTAGTCGTACACTTTGCATAGTCTGCATCCAGCCTGTCACAAAACATTTATAAGCACCAAACTTTACATGCTTTCAATATGAGAAACTAAAATTAAAGTCTTCATACTTGTGTCTCTGTTTGATAAGACTCGGCACGGCCAGGTGGTTAAGATACTGCACTTGTAATCCCCGTGACACCAAACATGCTCGCACTTTTAGCCGTGGGGACGTTATAACGTGACGGTCAATCCCACTATTCATTGGTAAAAGAGTAGCCCAAGAGTTTGCGGTGGGTGGTGATGACTAGCTGCATTCCCTCTAGTCTTACACTGCTAAATAAAGAAGGGCTAACGCAGATAGCTCTCGTGTAGCTTTGCGCGAAATTCAAAACAAACTGTTTGACAACATGACTAATGAAGTGGCAGCTAAACCTGCGGTCATTGCCAGCCATTCAAAATTGCTGACATTTTACTTTGTATCAACGTTTCATGTAAATCCTTTGTCAAAGCGCTAAGCGTAGGTAACCTAGTTGGCTTACGTTATAAAACGCTAAACACAGAGCTGGCATGGCCAGTTGGTTAGGGCGCTCGATTTGAAATCTGAAGGTCATGGGTTCGATTTCCGTCGCTTCATACATGCTCGCCATTTCAGCCATGGGAGCGTTTTAAAGTTACGGCGAATCCTACTATTCATTGGTAAGAGAGTAGCTTAATGGCGGTGGGTGGTGATGACTAGCTGCCTTTTCTGTTTTACACTGCTAAATTAGGGACGGCTAGCTCAGATAGCTCTTGTGTAGTTTTGCGCGAAATTCAATAAACACTTTCTTAACACAAATATATTTCAATACACAAACAACAATTCAATTTATAATATCAGCTGTTACAAATAGTTATTGCAAATAATGATTTATATAGAAATATTTTACAAACAATATTAAATCTTCTATATGGCCTGAAATTGAATATTTTATCGACGGTTCACGATCAGCGCATTAATTCTGAGTTGATAAACTAGTTAATCCTATATTATTGGCTGGCCTCACGTCCTTTACAAGCCGACTTTTCTTCCGACGAAGATATTTAATGTCCTTGTAGAAATACTTGAGTCCAAAACTAATTTATTGAAGTTAAACTGCTTATGATGTTCGGAATCTTTAAACGTTCCTTGTCATTTGACTGATATAATTGCCAATTGGTCGGATGATAAGCGTTTATCATAGCTTTCGAGATTTATAGTATATTAACTGTAGTAAACCAAATTATAATGACAACTGTCTCTTGGCGCGTAGATTTATAAACTTTAAGCCAGGTTCTCGAAAGTTCATTCGGCAACTATATTTTACTTTCACACATTTTTGATTTTAACACTGGAAAATCTTCAACAAATTTAGAGAACAGGTGGAAATTTCGCAACACATATTTAACACTATAAGTTACATGCATTTCTAAATATATATTTAACTAAAAATAATATTAAAATAAATATATAATAGAAAATCCATTACAACGCCGAAGATGGTCGATGGTGAAATTAGTTCCGCTTTCAGTCACGTGACCGCATAACCTCCGTGGTGAAAATGATCGCTGATTTGCTTAAGTTAAAGATGGTGGGATATCGCACTAGAACTTTTCTGTGATCTAACAGTGTGGTATTTTGTGAAGTGAATAAGGTTTAACTTCATACCTGTTCATTCAGCAAATGTGAAGATGACCAGTTTTAATAGGGTTGTTGTTACTTTTTGTAGAGAGTGTACTCCAATTTGTTTGTTTTTATTATTTTGTTGTCCATATTCGAGTTATTCCTTACAAGATAATTCCTTTATCTGTTATTTATTGTGAATCTTAAGCATGTTAAGCATCAATAAAACTGAAGTTCTCAATTCCACAGAAAAAGACCCAACAGGTTCGGTATTTATATTTCAGAGTAAAAAACAACAACAACTTAGAAACGGTGAAATACCTCTATTGAAGCGTGACAGGTTTGAAATGCTTATTTTAATTACCTATGAGAATAAACTTGTATAATTATACGAGAGAGAAGATTGAGGGAACTCACAAATATCTTACATTTTCAATTTATTTAAGTTGATAAAATATTTTCCGCACTAGTCCACACCTAAACGCTTTGAGTAATAACATGTTGTTTTTGTTTAGACAGAATCACTTCAACAACAAGAA
Source organism: Tachypleus tridentatus (assembly GCF_004210375.1). NCBI lineage: Eukaryota > Metazoa > Arthropoda > Merostomata > Xiphosura > Limulidae > Tachypleus > Tachypleus tridentatus. The sequence continues at coordinate 129,253,430 of NC_134832.1, read as the reverse complement.
ATTTTAATGTATCCAAAGAGTAATGCTGACTGAATGGAACTGATGTAGTAAAAAATAAAGTTTAATCATAAACAGATAACGTAGCAAAACAGTTTAGTATGAAATAAAAACAGTGCTGTTTTAATTAAACAGTACTAATATAACAGAAAACAGTTGTAATAACTAAAGGAAATAAATATCAATGTAAAAGGATTAATAATTGTACTGCCTTTCATTCATTTCGGTCTATCACTAAATAGGTTTTGATAAACATGCTTCCACGCTTCTGGATAAACAGAGAATCAACTAAGTACCCTGATGAGCCGAATTGTGTAATCTGATTCAACGGAAATTTAGGTTTATTTGTTTTCTATTTTTTTAGACAACAAAAGTATTCATTTGTTTCATGTAATAGTCTGGCCTTGCATAATTTGTTTCAAACTAAATGTATATTTTTAAGTAGTACAATTTAAATTGGTATCTGTGTCGTAAAATGTATACATATTGCTTACTTTGGATGACCCGGCATGGTCAGGTAGTTTAGAAAAGCTTCACTCGTAACTATACGTTCGTGGGTTCGAATCTCCGTTCCACCAAACGCACTCACCCTTTCAGATGTGAGAGCATTGTAATGTAACAGTTAATCCCACTATTCGTTGGTAAAAGAGTAGCCCAAGAGCTGGCGGTAGGTGGGCGGTGATGAATAAGTGCTTTCCTTATAGTCTTTCACTGCTAAATTAGGAGCAGCTAACGCAGATGGCCCTTGTGTAGTTTTGGACGAAATAAAAAAAAACCTCTTTAGAAACTCAAATGGTCAGTGTTCCAGTTAAATATTCTGATGAAATCGTTATTCTTGGTTTTTGTAGCCAACTTTACAACCAACTATCAAATAGTATTTTTAACCATTTATTCTTAAGAACATAGAATATTTTATTTAACAAAAAAACAAGAGATTTTCTAAACACAAAGGCTTCTGTTTAACTGTTGACAAAGTTATTTGATGAATCACAACTGAAAACAACGTGTTAATCAGCATGAATCAGGTTTATTTTCACACATATTTAAGTGTTTATACTGCAGCGGATAACTAAATCTTATTGTTTAACAAAAAAGAACAAAAAGTGCTACCGAAAATTATATCCGTTCATTTCTTTCGGAAAAAAAAATCAAATATTTTGAAGAATAGAAACTTTAGAAAGTAACTTTCATTTACAGATTTGTGTTGAAGATGTTTTCGCACCGTCGTAATACTGAAAATTTGTTTGCAGCCAGTTGATGACGTTTCCTTTGTTTTCTTTTTCCACACAACAAGGTAAAGATTTGCACTCTTTATTAAGGCAAGACCCAACGCGGATAATTTGACTGCTGGTCAAAACTTCGTCCCAGAGCATTAGTTGAGTTATTTCGCCAACCAAGGTTTGACTTGGATTAAAGCCTCCACCCAAGGTGTCTTGTTCCTGGCCCACAACCAATATGCCTCCAGCCCGGACTGACATCCCACTGGCTATGCCGTTTACCTCATTGGTGCATAGATCTTCGTCAACAAACAGTTGAACTCTTCCTGTAACACTCATCCACGTGAGACAAACATCGTGCCATACACCTGTAGATAAACTTGGACATTGCAGTACTGCCAAGTTGTTAACGACTCGCAAGGTTATGCTTACTGGTTCGTTCATGTTGGCGGTGAGGATAATTTCATTACTGTCAGGACCAGTTCCCACTGCGTAAGAAACAATGTAGCTCTCAACGTTAGCAGCGCTTTCTATTTTCAATCGCAAACACAGAGTAAATTCAACCAAGCGTGGTAGGGATGGAACCATTACCATGCGAGGAAACATAGTGGAGTTGGAGGGTGGAAACTCTACCTTCACGGCGTCTTCTCCTCTCCTAAGGCCACTGATAGCTACAATCGTCCAGGACATTGTTATGACTGCAAAAAACAAAGATGTTTTTGCCATACTGTTGAAAGTTCTTGCTGAACAAGTTTAGGAAACTCTGGACTAGAAGAAAGCACGATGTAACACTGGCTATAAGTACTGGTGATTACAGAAGTAGCATTAAGGACCTTTTATACTTTTTACCATCTGTTGGAAGAGCCAATTATAGAAATGTTAGAAACTAAAATCTGGCGAAGTTGCACTACAATTCTCACATATGGTATTGGTTAGCTAATGTGATTTGATACGTCACCTTGCAAGTGTCATTTTGAAGCACTTGTATTCCTCGTGTTTCAAATTGATTTATCAAACACTTGGTAGCAATAGGACTGGATTGTTTTGAGTATTAAATACTTTAAATAGCAAAAAATTATTGATAGCAATTAATAAAAACTTTCTGGGACACTGCATAACAGCAAGGGATGTTTCTGATTGCGAATGACGGGGCCCGGCAAGGCCAGGTGGGTTAAGGCGTTCGACTCGTAATCCGAGGGTCGCGGATTCGAATCTCAGTCGCACCAAACACGCTTGCCCTTTCAGCCATGGGGGCGTTATAATGTGACGGTCAATCCCATTATTCGTTGGTAAAAGTAGCCCAAGAGGTGGCGGTGGGTAGTGATGACTAGCTGTCTTCCATCTAGTCTTACACTGCTAAATTAGGGACGGCTAGCGCAGATAGCCCTCGAGTAGCTTTGCGCGAAATTCAAAAACAAACAAACAAGCGAATGACGTCTAATTGTTCACGATATAAACAGAGCTAGAAAAATTACGTGAATAAACATTCCATATCTTTCACACGTGATATTCTATACAAATTGTATTTTTCTATTTTTAGCGCAAAGCTTCACGATTGGTTCACCGTACTGTAATTTCAGTAGGATTGATCACAACGTTTTAACGTCATAAGCTCTGAAACTTACAGCTACATTGCTGGGAGGTATCGCAGAAATGATTTTGTTTGTTTTTTTGAATTTCGTGCAAAGCTACGCGAAGGCTATCTGCGCTAAATGTTCCTAATTTAGCAGTGTAAGACTAGAGGGAAGGCAGCTAGTCATCACCACCCACCGCCAACTCTTTGGCTACTCTTTTACCAACGAATAGTGGGATTGACCGTCACATTATATTGTCCCCACGGCTGAAAGGGCAAGCATGTTTGGCGCGACGGGGATGCGAACCTGTGTCTGTCGGATTATGAGTCGAGTGCCTTAACCACCTGGCCATGCCGGGGTCTATCAATTAGAGAAATAAAACGTTCTTCTGGTAAGGAAAATAGTTAACAAGTAGTAACAAAAATATTACTACTTGTTTTTTGTTTGCATTAGTTCCTTCTAGTTCAAGAACACTTATAGAATGTTTGAAGTGGCTGGTGTTTCTACATTTAACAATCTGATGAAATTCTTAATTAAAAGCAAATTGATCAACAAGTACACTTCAATTCCACAGTATTAGGTGTTACGTATTTATTTTCACCATATAACAACTGGACTTCTTCTTTTGACACTGGGCGATTAACTGGCGTGTGCTTCAATACCAACAGTTTTTTACTTACGTATGTTTTATTATACATAAAATGCTTCAGATATTTTAAAGATACAAAAACTGAATAAAGTTTGTTTTGTTCCTTTACCAAAACAGTTTGTTGGCCTTTCAGGGTGTTAAAAATAATTGTTAACAAAAGGTTTGTTATCAGTAGAAATGAAATTGCACTTTTGGATCTAATGTTTCACGCCATTGAGCAGAGGACTTGAACGAACTTTAATAAAAGTTCGAAAACATTCGTTAGAGCAGGGGTTCCCAACCTTTTGGCACTCGCGACCCCTTACCTAAAAGTTTGAAACCCATGTGACCCCCTACTTAGGGCTTACTATCAGCAGCTTAATTTTTCTTTTATTTTCTGTGAAGGAGAGGGAAAGAAACATCTAAAAATATTTAAAAATTCTGTAATTATTTATTAGCAAATTAAATCACATTGGTCCAACCTGAATTCACAAAAAGAACATATATTTATTAAAATAATATTAACATAGGTTTGAACAGCTATCCAACCCAGCTAGTGAGATGCCTGATGTTGCATTTCAGCAGCAAGCTTTGAAATTCGTGACCGAGCGTTTGTTAGAGCCAGTCTCATGTCATCTCCAATATCCAATCTGTTCCTATTCTTTGTTTTTATATTGACAAGAGTGGAAAATCCTGCCTTACACAAGTAGGTAGAAGCAAATGGAACAAGGACACGTAAAGCTATCATGCTGACTTTGGAGTATGACTCATACATAGCGCACCAGAACTGAGTCACGAATTTCACCTTGAAGAGATCACAAGCTGAAGAGTCGTTCCTTAGATCCAGAAATTCATCTTGGATATCATCTGGGATGCTGGATACATCAAGCTCAGTACAAAATGGGTTCCTTACCAGGGCCTCCTGCTCCTGTGATAGCTCAGGGAAGTAACGCTCGACTTCCTTTTCTAGAGACTGAAGATGTTCAGTAATCTCATCCTTGAGGAACTGATCCAGTTGGATCTGAGACTCATCCGTCACTCCACAAAGTTTTTCAAACATAGCGATGTTTCCAAGATTGGTTTTCCGACGCCAGTTCTGCAGTTTGGAAACAAAGGCCCGAAGACTATCTTGAAAAAGGAGAACATGTGTTTCCCTTCTCTGAAGCTTCAAATTGAGCTTGTTCAGCTGGTCAAAAATGTCGGCTAGGTACGCAACCCTTTTATTCCATGCTTCATCTTCGCGGTGAGCTACAAGATCTTTTCTTTCTTGAGTCTCCAGGAATAGCTTTATTTCATCTTTCATTTCAAAGACACGATTAATAACGTTTTCTTTCGACAACTAACCTACTGCTGTGTAGAAGAGAAGGATTTCGTGGTCAGCATTCATGTCTTTGCATAGTTCTTTGAATAGGCGAGTGTTGAGTGCTTGAGCCTTCACATAATTTACAATTTTGATTACAGATTCAAGCACTTCCTGCAGAGAGGCAGGGAGAGTCTGACTGGTGAGAGCATATCGGTGAATCATGCAGTGGATGTCCTTTGCTTGAGGTGCTAGCTTCTTCACTCTCGACTGGAATCCTGATTTCGATCCCAGAATAGCCGGCGCCCCATCCGTACAAACCCCACACACGTTTTCCCATTGAAGATCTTCGTCTTGAAAAAAAGTTGAAACTTTTTTCATGATATCATCAGCTTTTGTTGTGGTTTCAAGTGCACTGCAGAATAAGAATTCGTCTTTGATGTCACCTGAATTAATGTATCTCACGAAGACAAGCAACTGAGAACATGAACTTACATCTGTTGACTCGTCGAGCTGAAAGGAGAACAAAGGGGAACCCTTGATTTCAGTCAAAACCTGTTCCTTCACATCCATAGACATTTTAGAAATGCGCCTCTGTATAGTATTATTTGACAGGGATACTTGCTGCATCTTCTTTGCACTGGCTTCTCCAAGAATAAGATTTACTGCTTTCATCATGCAGGGTTTAAGAAGTGTTTCTCCAATCGTGTGAGGCTTTTTTTGTTTAGCAATTTCGAATGCAATCTCACATGAAGCTTCCACTACGGCTGCACTCTGCTGCTGAAACGTCCCACTTCTATCGATTCTATGGCTTTTAAGACACCGTTCATGCCGTTTGAAGAAATCCAAACCATTCTTTGCGTGTTCTGGATGTTTCGTCTCGAGATGACGCTTCAGTTTTGATGGTTTCATTGACTCTGCACTCAGGACAGCATGGCACAAAACACACTGCGGTTTCTCGATGCACAGTGGTGAAGTCAATGTTGAGGTAGCATTCTGAGTATCTGCGCCGTTTAGCCATAGACACAACTCACCTCTACTGCTTACTTATCTCCTTGTTAAAATAAAATAAAAATGTTGAATAATGAACGCTTTGGCAACTGTAGATCTTACACTGACTACTTGTGGGGGGTGCAGGTAGAGTAATGATGGGGTAAGTATTGGGAGGGAAGGGAGCGTGGCCAGTCGCGCGATTCGTCATCCACCAATCAGCAACGGACATGTGACTCACGTGTCGACAGCGAGCACACACACATTTAATCACAGCTAAACAGACACACAAGCATACGTACATGCGCGTGCACTCACATACTCGCTACTCACTAGTATACACATACATACAGTTGCAGACACATACACATTCACACAGGCACATTCACTCACAGGCACGCATAAATATACCCATAATATCACCTAATGACATTGAACTAACGTAGCACACGTTTTGCTTTGCACCGAAACAAAAAAAAAAAATGTAAAAGCATGAAAATGTAGTTGATGAAATAAAATTAATGTTATCCCAAGCTACTTCTAACAAGGCTACGCGACTCCCCTGCCAAGGCTTCGCGACCCCCTTGGGGTTCGCGACCCACCGGTTGGGAACCCCTGCGTTAGAGGTTTACGTGATTCATGACACGCGCATGGTTTACGGACGTCACGACAGTACAAACTGCAGCATTAAGCGTCCCTTATGTATGTGATTTTTGTGTCTACTGACCGGCAGACAGACAACACACTACTGTATACTAGTGCGTATGGTTAAAACATGTGTTTCCTCTAGGAAGCCATGAGCTTTCTTTCGGGGAAAGTACAGAACCATGGAGCGGTTTTTTTCATCAAAAGGTGTTGAACTACACCGAAATTCATTCACCACGTTTCTCGTCTTCAGTATCTGCAATCAGACTTCAGGTTTTGAAAATCACCCGAAACAATTTATAATGTTTTTATTTCGTTTTTAAAATTAAAACTAACTTAAACTTTGCTTGTTAACACTGCATCATTTTTACACAAAAACATTCGGTCACTTGGTTCATAAGGTTTTGTTTATTTGTTTCGGATATTCACGGAAAGTTACCTGTACCTAATATTGAACTAATGAACCAAATAAAAGGTAGCTATTCTCATTGATTAGTGGATTCAACCGTCACTTATAAAACATCTATGACTTTAAAGAGCAGAACGTAATTATGGGGCAATAGGACGTGAATCTAAAACCATATGATTCACAACCTGGTAAGTAAACTTGTGGGCCACGCCCGGGTCGGTAGAACGAGTTCTTAGCTGTGCCTTATTGAATGATTTTTTTCATATATCTCTGATTTTAGTACAATTACTGATGAATTTAACAGTCTTTAACATTCCGAAGTGTAAGTAAAACAACATGTGTTTTAATATTTACACTTTATTATTACAGATTAATTCCCCTCCTCATAACGTTAAATATCAGGTTTCGTTACCTGTGATGGGCACATCACAAACAGCTCATCATGTAGCTTTGCGCTTACCAACCAAGTCCCCCGTTGGTAAGTCTACGGATTTGCAATGCTCAAAAAAGGGGTTCGATTCCCCTCCGTGGACTCAGCAGATATCCTGATGTGGCTTTCTTATAAGAAAACATGCATATATATCAACCACAAACAAAAAAGCACAGTTTGCTGTGCTAGGTGCGAAAATTATGTGTTTCGCTTCACGCGTGCGCATCACTTGTTGACACTGAAACAATATTTACTCATTAAGCGATCTGTGCTCTACCCACCGTGGCAGGGGCTAAGGTGATGCTCTACCCACCGTGGCAGGAGCTAAGGTGATAGAAAGGGAGAAAATCAAACATCTATCAAACTCATAAAAATGGGAAATGAATAGAAATGAGAAATTTTATGATATTTTGAAAATTACCCAAAACTCCTAGAAGTTTCTAGATAACCAAAGGAAATTATCATTGTGAACGTACAAATAATTTGCTTGTTTATTTTTTAATTTCGTACAGAGCTACATGAGAGTTACCTGCGCCACCAGTTCTTAATTTAGAAGTTGGTCATCACCGCCCATTACCAACTCTTTACCAACGAATAGTGAGATTGATCGAACCATTATAATCCTACTACGGCTTAAAGGATGAGCATGCTTGGTGTGATGGGGTTTCGAACCCGAGACCCTCGAATTGACAGTCGAAAGCTTTTTTCTTTTCTTTATTAATCCAAAAACTACATCAGTCATGATAAAGACTGTACTTATTTAGATAATAAAGAAATGTTAATTAAAGGTAAATACTTGAGATACATACACAGTAAATTAGTAGTAACAATAGTATTACGAAACATATGAATAATAAGATGAACTACAATAAATTGAAAATCGTTAAAAATCAAACAAAATTATCATTCCTAATCACTGAATAATATATAACCCTGTACACCCTCACTTAAAATGCTGAGAGTCCCGATAAATACTATAGGAATCTGACGGTTTATAACCGATACCGTAAGAAGTCAAAATAAATTTTGTCTTTAAATTGAACTTTAAAGACATTAACACTACGCGATAGAACCTTATTAGGGGTAGAATATATCACAAACTTAGCTATACCCGTACATAAATGTAACAACCTGAGGTGATGAGAACTCAGCTGAGGTAAAAAGAGAACCAAAGTTACTTGTCCTGTTTCATAATCTATTAACTCACGGCTAAAAACTGCCGTCAACAAACTAAAAACTAAATTCTACGAGTTCTATACTCTTGAAAACAAATGAACAGTTGTTTGTTGAACAACACCACAGAAGTAACATAAGCTCGTCAGATGATGAAACATACGAACCAACTTGACATTGGTAGTGACCACATGATACTGAATAAGATAATCTAAGTTACAATACCGACAAAGGACTCAAAACAACCTTTCCAAACAGATGGTCAGTTAGTAGCGGGTACGACACTTCTCCAAAACAGATGCTGGATATGGGAGTGATCAATGAACCTCTTTCACAAGGAATAACCCTGAGATATACTAAAATTCAAACCATTATTACTTGAAAATTACAAAATTCGTATGGGGGAGCATTCATCTGAAGGTAATTTAGATGTAAGTAAAGATAATCAATCCTGGGGAAGAACCGAATAAAGAAGACAGAAATGTTTACTAACAAGCAACATCACTTTACGACCGCCGATTCTCGGAGAAAATGAAAAAATTCGGAAAATAAAATGTTCGCCTATGATTATCCACTAAATTAGGGTTGAGAAACAAAGGTTGTTCGAAAATTTCCAGAAAATCACCAGTTGGCCGCAGCGTGAAACCACCCAAAAATATTATCCATCCTTTAAAATTCTCAGCAATATATTGAGGTAAAACACATAAAATGATGAACTATTTGACAGGAAAATACGTGAGCATCAAGTTACAAACACCATAAAAACAAAAAAATGTAGTAACGAACTTAAAACCTCATTACATTGTCCAGACAAACAGTTCTGAAGTATCTTTAATATGTATTTACTGATATGAATATCTACAAATTTCAATCCCCATTAGAGAACTGGTTTAATCAATACCTCATAACTAACTTTGTGTATTCCTTAATCCAATAGAAAGGTAAAAAGTAGACTTCCATATGTAGAACCTGATGAGGATACCATAGTACAGAGGAAACTAAAGCATTAATAATTATAATCAACACTCGGACCTTCCTGGATAAATAAAACTGTGTGTCGTCAAGATGTTAAAATGAGAGTGACTCGTTGATAGATGTGAATTCGTATGATACATCTCAACATGATCAGGGTAAAACTGTTTACCAAGAACCATTAAAAGTTGTTAAGACACATAAGCCTGTTTGTGATAAAGTTTCGAATTTCAGAAACCAAAGAGTAATTTTCAAAGCTTAACGAAAAACAAAATCTTAAAAATGAAGAAACTGTTTTACTTTATAAAGAGCGTCATCTAGTGTGATAAATTTTAAAATAATAACAGTTAAAAATAAAAATTTATAATTAATAAAAATGCACAGATTTTTGTACTGTAGTCTAAACTTTTGCTTGGAATTTTGCAACTATCCCAATAATAATAACGATGATAATTAGCCACTAAACTTGACAAAAGTCATGTTTGACTGCAGATGTTTTATTATACATCCTTTTTTTAGTGATCCAACTTCTTTAAACCATCTTATTCACGGAAACCATCATTGGTTCCACGTGTGGCTGAAATATTGTAAACAAATTCTCTTAGTAGCTCGCGTCAGCTTAAAATCCATGTTTATCATCTTTAAATAAAGATATTCCTAGTTTCAACGTGATAATTTTCTTCCGAGACCAGAGAGTTCTTTTTTCGTAACCACGATCCCTCAGTGTGACATTCGTAAGTTTATGGACTTACAATACTAAAGTCAAAGGTTCGATTCCCTTCGGTGAACTGAAGAGATAGGTCAATATGGTTTTGCTTTTATTAAACAAAGAAATATAATGACATTCTTCGCTTACAAAAAAAGATATTTTGTTCTGAACTGGCTCAAAGCTTGGTTTCGGAGTTATTCCCGTCCTAAACTTTCTGGTAAGAGAGCTTTTTTTTTTCCGCTTTGGAAGAAACATTGAAAGCTTTTTTATTTGTCTTAATCAAAATTAGAAGACTTACGTATATGCAGATTATTTCTAACCCGACAAAATAACTTCAAAAAAATCTTTAAGAGATCACTGTTTCAACAGAATGAAAACTAAAATTTTTATAATACATATTTATTAATAAGGGATAAAACTTCTTGCATAACCAGCTGAGAATTTAGAATCAAATTGCTTTAACGCAATTAGTGTGATTCTAAGAAACGCTATTCAAAGTGTTTTTTAAGACTGAAAAACACTTTATTGTTCATTTTAATATCACACATTTGCCACCTATCAAATAACGATAGAAAATATCTAGTATTTTTATTATATCAACCAACGAGATTCCTCTGCCTTATGGTTATGAAAACTGACCGAGCTAGTTTCTAAACCTACGCCACTAAGTATTTATTTTGAGTATTCGTGATATTATGTACAGTTATATATATATAACTGAAGTTTAAATATACAAGACAATTAATGTTTTCGTTTTTCTTGGGGGCCTGGCATGGCCTAGCGCGTTAAGGCGTGCGCTTCGTAATCTGAGGGTCGCGGGTTCGCGCCCGAGTTGCGCCAAACATGCTCGCCCTCCCAGCCGTGGGGGCGTTATAATGTTACGGTCAATCCCACTATTCGTTGGTAAAAGAGTAGCCCAAGAGTTGGCGGTGGGTGGTGATGACTAGCTGCCTTCCCTCTAGTCTTACACTGCTAAATTAGGGACGGCTAGCATAGATAACCCTCGTGTAACTTTGTGCGAAATTCCAAAAACCAAACCAACCAACCAAACCAAACCGTTTTTCTTGTCTGGGTGAATAATTAAGAAAAATGAATTCGTTTGCTGTCGGTAGACGACACTGCAAATAAGTTTAGATTTCAACCGCTTTAGAGACAATGAAGACTCGTGTATGACCGAAGAGGCAGATTTAGGGTCCAGTCTCGAAATAAAATCACCGGATGGGGATTGGGTGGGGAGCAAAAGTGAATGAACAAGCCAAAAAATCATTCCATTATTCATTTAAAACTCTGTATAATGTAGATAATAAATAGGCTAATTTGTTCAGTTGCTAAAAAGCTGTATTCAAACTGTTAACTGAAAAATATAAATAAACAATAGCCTGTATTCGAATTATTTCATAGCAGAAACAAAATACGATTGATAGAAGCACATCCTCCTATCACATGTTTACTTCGGACTTGCGTATTTAGGGGATTAATGCTTCCTCAGACAAGAAGTCATCATTGACTAATATTTCAATAATACGCTTTTTTAGCTCATTTTTTTCTCATCGGTTTGTTAGCTTCTAATTCTGAAATTTTGACAGTTACAAGCAATTCACTTTTGTTATATCTTTCTAGTTGTTCGAGGGAGGGTGATTCAAGAAAACCTTGATAATCAGACACGATCAAATCTGGTTGTCACTGATAAATATAAGTTGAATTAATTTTTGGATTTTAATTTAGAAATAATTATGTCTCTGATTCTGATCTCGGACACGTTCCCCCAATTTATTATGTTACCTGTTATAATATATTGTTGACGAATCTCTGATTTATTATATTAAGGATATTATATTATATATTTATATTATATTAATATATTTATTATATATGAAGTATTACAATTTCCAATAACCAGAAATTGAAAATTGAACTTAGAAGCTAATTGAATGTTAATATATTTCAAATTTATGATATTTGCCAACAAGATTGATACACACAATTTTCTTTCTTAACACAAATATATTTTAATATGCAAACAACAATACAATTTATAATAATTGTTATTACAAATAATTATTTATATAAAAAAACGTTACCAACTCACAAACAATATTTAATCTTCTATCTGGTCTGTAACTAACTATTTTATCGACGACCCAGATCCACGACGAACGAATTAATTCTGTGTTGACACACAGATACAGGCCCAGCATGGCCAAGCGCGTTAAGGCGTGCGACTCGTAATCTGACGGTCGCGGGTTCTCATCCCCATCGCGCCAAACATGCTCGCCCTTTCAGCCGTGGGGGCGTTATAATGTGACGGTCAATTCCATTATTCGTTGGGAAAAGAGTAGCCCAAGAGTTGGCGATTTGGTGGTGATGACTAGCTGCCTTCCCTCTAGTCTTACACTGCTAAATTAGGGACGGCTAGCACAGATAGCTGTTGAGTAGCTCTGTGCGAAATTCAAAACAAACAAACAATACGCAGATACACTTCATTTGACGGGAATGCTAGCTGGCTCTATTCTTATTTAGCCTAACGCGGTTTACAAGCTTACTTTTCACAGAAGAAGATATTTGTTTAATGTTTACGTAGAAGTACTAACGTTTCGAAATTTCACTTAGCAACAATATTTGAAGATACGCTAGTGTTTTCATAAAACGTATGTTGTTGATTCTTACACTCGAGAATCTTCTACAAATTTAGAGAACAGGTGGGACTTCCATACACATTTAACAATAAAGGTACACGTATATCTAAATAAGTATTAAACTGAAACAAACATATCTAAATAAGTATTAAACTGAAACAAACATATCTAAATAAGTATTAAACTGAAACAAACATTGATGTCAAAATGACATTAAATCTGTTACAAAGGCAGAAAAGGTTTACTTAGTTATGACCAAGCAGTATTATCAGGATTTATGTGCACAATTCTATAAAATCAAACATGATTTACTGTATAGTTCTACATGATCAAGCCAGAGTTACGTGTGCAATTCGATATGACGAAGTATGATTTTCATGTGTAATTGTATGTGATCAATCAGAGTTTACATGTATAATTCTATATGTTGAAAGAAGATTTATATGAATAATTTTATATGATAAAGCAGAATTTACTTTCATAACTCTATATGATCAAGCAAGAAATACGTTAGTTTGAGTTTCGTTGTCTCAAGAACGCGTTACAGTCAAATACCATTTATTAAACGTGCAAGAGCGGCTCATTGTTTTGTTTTTACATTTGAACAAGTATATTTAAGTTGTGATTTTTGATGGCTAGATTTTGTGATTGGATAACACAGGAGAATTTTTGACTCTCTTCATTAACAGATAAAAGAAAATAATGAAAGCTCCAATTAACCAAACTCAGAGCGAATAATAAAAACAACAAACGCAAATATATAAATGTTACCGCGTTATTATCAGGAACTAAAAAACAACAGAACAAAAACTGTTTTGTTTCAAGCCCATGAAAAAAAGTTGGGCCACTGGAAAGTATGAGACGCTAGTCAGTGGGCTTGAAGTGGGTGGAAAAGGGTTAATCGTAGTGGAAAGAAGGCTAGAAGAGCAAAGTACCAATTTTACTCTTTTATTGTATGCTCTGTAAAGCTATGTACGATCCAGTGATGTAGAGAAAACCCACTTGTAGAGAAAAATATATACGTAAAATATTTTCTCAACCCAAACGAGCCGTTTTTACATATATATGTACGATCCAGTGCGCTAGATAACGCTACCCTCGCTGAATAAAGTAATACAAATCACTGCTCTTAAATGACTGGCAGATTTTTTTCTTGGATAACTTTAAATATTTATCTCTTAGATGCGATGTGTACAATAGAAGTAAAAAGCTAAATACTTTTAGGAGTGGGAGCTCACTGTGTAGCTTTGTGCTGAACTACAAACACACCCACACTTAAAAACGCAGAAATCATCTTACTTCTATATATTTTAAGTGTATGGTAATAAATTGTGTGACAAAACTTTAGAAAATGCTCTTCAAGAGGTGTTTCGTTCGGTGAGAGAACTAACCCTTGAGGTTACCGTTTATGTTTTCGGTGGTAACAAGGCTTTTCCAGGTTGAAAAATATAGTTTAAAAATGGTAGAGCAATGGGTTTTGTTTTCGGACAGATTCTGTTTCAGAAATAAACGCGTGGTCGTTTAGTCTAAGTGCAAGCAGATTAAACACTCAGTTGCAAACATTCTAGAGGTTCTAAGATCCTCGCGTTATCAAGAACCTTAAAATGGATTTCAATCCAGTTGACAACATTGTCTCGGAGATTTTGATTTGCATAACGTAAAGGAGCTGCCTTTACAGACTCGCCCGTATCATCTGATCAGTGATCTTTAATTCTCTATAATAATCAACTTGTCAGTGAGAGTTTCGTCAAACGAGAACCAACTGCGCACACGATCTAACTGACAAGTTCACAGACAGATTGATGTGCTTTCACTTCATACTGCATGCGATATTTTGACTACGTTCATTGATAAATTTATAATTGGAAGTTTTGGAGTACGAACTGAGGAAAATGAAGAAATAATGTGCGGTCAGTATTCAAGGCAGACAAATATGATAACAACATGCAAATAATAATCTTAAAGATATCTCAACCGAAACGTTCTTTTGAAAATTTTGACACTGGATAATTTATCACAGAATGCGTCTGATACTTAGCAATGTATTTGGATTCACCAGTCTATGTTGTATGCAGAAAAAATAATTAATATACACGTGGTTTAAATCACGAAAGGGAGTTTTTATTATTTGCTTTGTTTTTGTTGTTAAACGTTAAACAACCCACATGGGCTATCTGAGCTGTGCCAACCACATGTCCGGCATACCAAATTTTCTATAATCTGCTAGAAGCAGTGTAAATATGTTCAGAAGTATCGTAGAAAAATGTATTTAGATATTTTCTCACTGGCGAATAAGTAAATAAATCAATAAAAAAAGATAGGATTTTCTTTTTTTTGCTCAACACGTTCTCACGGTTCAACATTAAAGTTTGTTAGTTAAAGTTTTTGAAAAGTTCTCGTATTTCAAGAAAATGTGTTAAACTTATATTAGAGTTTTGCTATTACACATGCTTAAAGTGTTTTATTATTGCGTTTCAATATTTAAGTCGTATTGTCAGGTAAATATATACGAGGGCTGTTCAAAAAATACGCGGACTGACGTCATAAAACAAAATGTACTTTATTTAGAAGTTACAGGTCTGGGACCCCTTCAAAGTACTCTCCTCTCCAACGCACACACTTATCCCAACGGTGTTTCCACTTGTTAAAACAGTCCTGGTACGCTCCTTTTGTAATGTCCTCCAGCTCCTTCGTCGCATTTGCCTTAATCTCGGGAATTGTCTCAAATCTTCTTCCTTTCAAGGGTCTTTTGAGTTTGGAGAACGAGAAAAAATTGCAAGGAGCAAGGTCAGGTGAGTAGGGGGGTGGCGAAGAACAGTGATCGAGTGTTTGGCCAAAAACTCACGAGTTCTGAGGCACAAATTTCGCAGCAACGCGGTGCATCTTCAATTTTTCGGCCAAAATCTCGTAACAAGATCCAACCGATATCCCACACTCTTCAGCAAGCTCCCTGACAGTCAGACGTTGATTTGCCGGCAGGGTGTTGATTTTGTCGACGAGTGGGTCGTCAGTTGACGTGGAAGGACGTCCAGGACGCTCATCATCTTCAATGGACTGTCGACCATCCTTAAAACGTTCATGCTACTTGAAACATGCCGTACGCTTCATAGCAACATCACCGTAAGCCGTGTTAAGCATAGCAAAAGTTTCAGTCGCAGATTTTCCAAGTTTAACACAAAATTTCACAGCAAGTCGTTGCTTCTTCAGGTCATTCATTCTGAAATCCGCCAAACGAAAAAATTGCACTTAACTTAAAACCGCTTAGCTAATACACAAATGAAGATATCTGCAATCGGGAAATGGCGTCGTAATCAGTTGATCTGTGCAAACCTAGCGACACCAAGCGGATTCCCCTGGAACCAACTGGAGCCGCGCAATTCAAACAGTCCGCGTATTTTTTTAACAGACCTCGTATATTCGCCCTCTCGTTACTGCTGGTTTAAAGTGCACATGTCACAACCTTTGGCAGAGCTATACTTAAAACGTTATTAAACTATTCTATTATCAACGCACGTGAATAAACTTAACATCAAAACGTAGTGGATAAGTTAAAGTCTACGTCATTAGTTTTATTGGGAAATGTTTTAAAATTCCCATACTTGAAGTATGGACTTCAAGTTAAATTAATTGTTATAATTTAAATATTACCGAGGGAGGCAAACTAGTCTAGTTTTATAACCTCCAATCTTATTTGTCTTTGGAATCATAAATTAGAAAATGAAAGTTATTTGCCTGCCCGGCATGGCTAGGTGTTAAGGCACTCGAGGCAATCTGAAGGTTGCGGGTTCGCATCCCGTCACACCAAACACGTTCACCCTTTCAGTCGTGGGGGCATTATAAAGTGACGTTCAATCCCACTATTCGTTTGTAAAAGAGTACCCCAAGAGTTGGCGGTAGGTGGTGATGACTAGCTTTCTTCCTTCTAGTCTTGCACTGCTAAATGAGGGACGAATGGAGCAGATAGCCCTCGAGTAACTTTGTACAATATTCAAAACAAACCAAGATTAAATTGCCACGCCCCACTGCCACAGCCTCTCTGTCACAAATTACCAATACTTCTTTCTGAAGTTTATACTACATTACTTATAACCAATAGAAAGCCAAAGTTTAGATATATCTAATGACTATAGTTTTACATTATTTTCAGTAGAGAGTTTTGTCAACTTTGTCTTCAGTTTAAAAGTTTATCTCGTAGTGTTCAGATAATGTAGCTAAGATAATTTATTTAAGTCCCTTTTGTATTGGTTAGGAAATTGATTAAACTAGATATACTTGTGCAGTATTTATATTTGTTGCTTTTGAGTTCATATGTTATGCTGCGTTGTAGCCTACAGAGTGCATAATTATTCTCGTGATTCATGGCATACATATGTTTCACTAACGTCACGATAGTAAAAATTGCAACGTTAAGCGTCCCAAATGTGACGTCATTTTAGTGCCTACTGACTGATAGACAGACAACACACTACTGTAATATGGTGCGAGTGGTTAAAGAGGTGATCTTCCATGCGGCCTTCGGTCATCTTTCGGGGAAATTGTAATAGTAACAGAACATTATTTGCTTTGTAGATGTTATTATTATGTGTTCTTACATGCATTATTTAAGTAAATAAGAATTGTTTAGTGTACAAGTTGTACCATCATTATAAAAACGTAGGCTTGAATTTCGTCTTCAACCGTTGTAAGTACAACATGTCTCATTTTTATGAATATTTTTTTTTATTGTTATTAAAGTGACTAAAATGTAAATATTAAAAGTAATTAAGCTGGATAAGGTAATATAAAGAAAAGTGATAATAATAAAAATTATTTATGAGTTTTCACGCAAGCAGCTCGTGCGTTATGTCATTCAACACGTTAACGAGAGCTACACGTTCTCTATGTGATTTACAACTTGTGTGGCAGAATTATTAGTTATACACATATCATAGGGCAATAAAACAATAACATTTAATACAAACATGCGTAGGCTGTTACAAGATGCACGATATTTAGGATAAACAATTGTTGTAGTTTTCTGTTATAATCTACAGTTATTCTAGAAAAACAAAAGAAGTAATTAAGATTTATTTGATATTATTTATAATGGTTATAAGTTCCCTCACGTACCGACTCAGTAGCCTTGAACTTTGACTTCATAATCTCAAGATGTCAGCCTCCACTGACTACACTTTTTTGGCTGATTCTTCGACTCTAGTGACCATTTCAGACTACTTTCGCATTTCCAAAGGTTATACTATGGTGAATAGTTTACACTAAATAATATTACCAGTCGCATGTCTAACGGACAGAGCTCACGACTCCCGTATAATGTTAACAAGTGTTGACCAAACTAGCTGAAAATCACTGCTCTTGTAGGGTTTCTAATGAGTCAGAAATACTTTATCAGACGTGTGTGGTTTCCCTATGTATCAGAGTTACAGTGCTAGAGTCTGAAGTTCAATTGATCGTAATGACATACGGTCCATTGTGTAGCACTGAAAAAATTACATCTTCAACAATGAATTTACCTTCGATTTGCATATTTTTAACACAGATTTGCATACTTTTAACACAGATGGTTATTCTACTTTTCTTTTGAATTTTCTTTTTTATATACGAACTCTTTAGCATCGTTCATTTATACCAATTTCTTTGGATTCAAGTTGGGCCTGTTGTAGATCTCTGAATTTCGGGCTGATGACTCGGGTTTGAATCACACAAAATACTCCTCTAACACACATATGCAATTTAAACTATTGGTTACTGTAAGTGCACACAGTGTGGATGATGTGTGAATAGGGCTTCCAACTGACTGCTTTGTTTCTGACCACTAATTCAGAATTATAGAGAATGGCACTTACACTGGGAAGCTTTGTCATAAATATACATACAAATGTATTTGTTTGTTTGCTTTAGAGCAAAGCCACATTTGGAAATCTGCTGTGTCTACCGCGTGGAAGCGAACCCCGAAATTTAGCGATCAGAGTCCTTAAACTTATCGCTATCCCACCGTAAGACAATATATATAAATATATCCACAAAGCATCAGCTTGTTAATTTGCGTACTTCTTTCTGTTTCAATGCCATCCATTAGGTCCTGTAAATATACTTAACAACTAAATATATAATTTATTTATTAGCTCTAAACTTACTCATGTTACATCCATCCCTAGGGAAGAACAACCAGAAAATAAACACGATGTTTCAACTCTGATGTGTATCAGTAGATTACTTTGGTCACTTATGAGCGTGAAGTCTAACAGATTAAAAATATGATGCAAGGAGAGATGTTAAAATGAAGGATCTTTAAAATCTGGGATTTCTCAACAACAACAATAAAACTTTGCTTTACTAAACAGTTCTGTATTTAACCAGAATAATAATCTAACATTCATTCACTGAGACATAAAACTTAACACGAACTTGATTCTGTGCTTTACATCAAGCTCCGACCAAAAATAAATTTAAAAAATGACAATTTCCAAAGATGTGCTGAAATTAGTATTTTACTTTTTTATCTGAAGTATATGAACTGTTTCGAACTGATTAGAAATAACACTAAACTCAAATGTAAAAAGTTGTATGATGTTAACTAAACATGACATGCAATTAAATATTAGTTGTTTGTTAACTTTATCTACGAATTATCCACCAGAGTATTAACGGCTCAAAGTTAAAGATGGTGATGTCTGAGACATGATTTTCGCAACAAAGGTTCACAATAGTTGCACATCACTGAAAAACACACATGATAATTTATACAACGAAAATAAACTCGTTTTAGAAGCTATTAATATATGTAATTAATTATCGCAATAGAAGAAGTCCGCCGTTGTTGTTTTCATAAATTTATTTGTTTGTTTTGTATTTCGCGCAAAGCTACTCGAGGGCTATCTGTGCTAGCCGTCCCTAATTTAGCAGTGTAAGACTAGAGAGACGGCAGCTAGTCATCACATCCCACCGCCAACTCTTGGGCTACTCTTTTACCAACGAATAATGGGATTGATCGTCACTTATAACGCTCCCACGGCTGAAAGGGCGAGCATTTTTGGTGCGACCGGGATTCGAACTCGCAACCCTCGGTTTACGAGTCGAACGTCTTAACACGCTTGGCCATGCCGGGCCCTTGTTTTCATACGATCCAACAGATATTTATTACTACAAAAATATCAACCAACAAAAACAGAAGACCGTTACATTTATTTTGTTTAAAGTTTATATGCCAAGTGCGTCGATATTTCTCAGCTGTCAGTTGTGATAATATTTTACCTATTTTAAATTTCCGGACAGTAATCATGCAGGACCTGGTCTGCATTTGTTTTAAACTAATCCTTAAAAATGAGTTTTTAAACGTTGTAAATAAACAACAACTAAAGCACGAAGATACTAGTTTGTGGTATTCTTTATTTGTTTCGTTGCGAGTAAAATATTAATATAATTTTTAAAATCAAACTTGCCAGCCCTGAAAGAGATGTCCAGAGAAATATAAGAAGAGATGCCATATAATCAGTAAGCATTTTCTACTAAATATCACCAAATGTCTCGTGTCTGAAGATCCCGAACGTTTTCTCTCTATAAAAACAGTTTGATGTGTAGCCGAATGTGGATTTCATTTACAAACAAACGATCCAGACATCAGTACATTTTCAATAACTGTAAACCTTGCTTCAATCCAGTTGGCAACATTGCTTTTCATTTCTTGATTTTCATAACAAAAAGTACTACTTCTACAAGCTCGTGCAATGCAAAAGTTGGTTCGTGTCACCTGATCAGTATCGAGAAATTCTCTCCAGAAATTAGCTTGGGTCGTCTCACCCATAAGGGTTTCATTTAATGAAGACCCATCGTCCACTCTATGTTGATCAAGACCGAGCATGACTAAGCCACCAAATCGGGCACTTAGTTCATGTGTTACACCAGATATGTCATCATTACACAAGTACTCTCCAATGATTAGTTTTACTTTTCCATATACACTTCTCCAAGCAATACAAAGTCTGCTCCACTTACTAATTAAGAAAGGGGAACAACTCGCTGTAACTTGCACACTTCTAACTTGAAGTTTAATCAGTGCTGATTCAAGTGGATTGGTTATTTTAATGGAAACCACAATCTCTTCGTTATCTTCTCCTGTGCCGACTACGTAAGAGAAAACAAAATGTTCCCGAGTAATGTCTGTTTTGATCTTTAGCCAAAAGCATTGAGTAACTCCATTCAGTAAGGCTGAATTCACTACTGATCGTGGATAAAATGTATCATTAGATCCCGGAAAGTAAGCACTTAATGTAATTTCTCCATCTCTCACGGTGCTTACAACGGCTGAAATCGAAGCAAGACTTATAATAAATAAGACGGTGGGCATTTTGCCATGTGATGCTAATGCGTTTCAGAAGGTTACCTGACTCAGTTGTTTACCTGTTGTTTATCATTACCTTGCGTACACTTACAGCTAGTATACCTAGGTGTTACATCTGTCTAACCAGCCAACCATGGACAAAGTAGAATAATGATCTGACAAAATCACAGATAACACAGATGGCATAGTGGTTACGTCATACTGAATGCGTCTTTTTTGAATAAGGGAACAGTTTGTTTGTTGTTGCTTTTTTATGTAGTTTATCACGAAGCTACACAATGAGTTATTTGTGCTATGCTCGCCAGGAACATTGAAATTCGGTTTTTAGTGTTATACATCCGGAAAGTTACCACTGATTCACTGGGAGAGGTTTATGGAAGGGCTGTTTTGGAATAAGAAGAAAACAAATGAATACACAATGAAAACTGAATGTTGAAGATAGTGTTAAACACAGATATATATAAGGAAACCCAAGAGCAAAATCTCGTTTGTTTTCAAGGTTTAAAATCCATGTATAAAGAAAAACACCATTAATGAGCATATTTGTTTTAAACCATTAAAAAAACGTACGTGTTTATACATTAATTTCTCAAACTTTCTTAGCATAAGGCTTTCCAGAACATTTAGTATCTCAACATAGACCCCCACTCCCCCAAGTAAAACTATAAATACCAACAGAAAGTCAAGGATTAATCTGTTTAGTTATTTTCGCACTATTGTCACCAATAAATATGAAGTGAGGAACAAGAATGTTCAACCCTAAATGTTGCCTAAATAGCGAAGTCAGATATTTTTATATCTATATGTGTTCCTATTTATGATCAGCTAAGGGTGTTAACCTAGCTGTCCTACAAGTAGCTTGGAATACATAATGAAATCTGTATTATTAGAAAGCTGAAAAGATATAGTTATTTATTCTTGTAGGAAATTCAGCGTTTCAAATAAATCATCACGAAAACATGGGAATTGGTTACTTGTTGTTAAGTGGGTCCGTGTGTTCCGATGTAAGATGACGTTAAAGTGGGTTAGTGTATTTTGATGCACGAGGACATTAAAGTGAATCAGTGTATTTAGATTAACATGACATTAAAGTGAGTTAGTGTATTTGGTTGTAACATGGCATTAAAGTGGGTCAGTGTATTAGAACTTACTTCTTTATGAGTGTATAACAGGATTACGGGGTATTCGTGATAATTACATTTTTGTTTTTCAAGTTGACATCAATCTTCCAGTCGATCTTGAAAATAGTTCTTTATTACAGAAAGTAAAGTTTATAAAATATATTAAACTAATACAAGATGTTAATACAAGACGTTAATACGAAACGTTAAAACCTAAGTGAAGACTTTTTGTATAACTATACTGAATGTAAACTCATCTCCAGCCTGTATGTGTAACTAAAATCACAGTTAACTCATGTCTGATCTGTATGTGTAACTACAATCAAAATAAACCCATCTCCAACCTGTGTGTGTAACAACAATCAACGTAAACTCATCTCTGACCTGTGTGTGTAATTACAATCAACGTAAACTCATCTCTGACCTGTGTGTGTAATTACAATCAACGTAAACTCATCTCTGACCTGTGTGTGTAACTACAATCAACGTAAATTCATCTCTGATCAGTGTGTCTAACTACAATTAACGTTAATTCATCTCTGACCTGTGTGTCTAAGTACAATCAACGTAAGCACATTTCCAACCTGTATTTCTAACTACAATCAACGTAAGCACATCTCTGACCTGTATTTCTAACTACGATCAACGTAAATTCATCTCTAACGTGTGAGTATAACTACAACCTACTGAAACATTTCTCTGATCCATGTATGTAACTACAATCAGCTTATCCCTGATCTATACCGTAGATTTATGTTACTGGATCAGAGTTGAGCAGAACACGTATTGTTCACGTTTTAAGAAGTCACGATGAATCTGTTTCTTTGTTGATTTTGTGTTGTGTTCATTTGCTAAATGGAAACTATATATGTATAACGTGGGTTAAGGCGTTGAACTCGTCATCTGAGGGTTGCGGGTTCGAATTCCCGTCGCACCAAACATGCTCGCCCTTTCAGCCGTGGGGGCGTAATAATGTGACGGTCAATCCCACTATTCGTTGGTAAAAGAGTTGGCGGTGAATGGTGATGACTAGCTGCCTTCCCTCTAGCCTTACACTGCTAAATTAGGGACGGCTAGCGCAGATAGCCCTCGTGTAGGTTTGCGCGAAATTAAAAAACAAACAAACAATATATATATATATATATGTACACACATATACAATTGTTAAGAGAATATGACATTAGCAATCACTACTTCCAGGAGACATAGGAACGAATACTTAATTCTCCCACACACAAAAATTAGAGGAATATTTTTTCGGCCTTTGTAAAATTTACTAGAATCATCATTGTACTGCCTCAGGCCCGGCATGGCTTAGCGTGTTAAGGCGTGCGACTCGTATTCTGAGGGTCGCGGGTTCGCATCCCCGTCGCGCCAAACATGCTCGCTCTTTCAGCCGTGGGGGCGTTAAAAAGTTAGGGTCAATCCCACTATTCGTTGGTAAAAGAATAGCCTAAGAGTTGGCGGTGGGTGGTGATGACTAGCTGCCTTCCCTCTAGTCTTACACTGCTAATTAGGGACGGCTAGCGCAGATAGTCCTCGTGTAGGTTTGTGCGAAATTAAAAAAACAAACAAAAAACACGTACTGCCTCTTAATATTTAAAGACGTTTAGAAAATAAAAGTTCCATGTTTTTTACTAAATATATTAATAATTTTTAACGTGCGTTATCATAGTGTATATGGTAAAGAAATTGGAAATTATTGCTTTTTGTTATTATGTTACCATTGCCTAATTAGTAATTAAAACATACATAGAATAGGTTCGTAAAAAAGCTTCAGTTGCGATACTTTTGTTGTTTACATACGTTTCAGTTTTCAGAATTTATTTAGTCTCCTACATTGTTGTTATAACAATATAACCCCAGTATTTATGCACGTGGGGTGAATCAAACTGTAACCCTTCTGTTAAATAAACGAAATGTTATATTCCTCTTGCATCATTTAGCTTAGTTTTCATTTGTTTTGATTCCTCTTAAAGTAAAAATGTGTTGTATAAGAAATCCTATTTTTCCAGGCTTTAACATATCACTGACATGGTGACAAGCTGCCAAAAGTTCCACCCATTATTATTATTTACTGTGTGGTCACGACCCTCTCCAGCTTCTCTGTCACGAGTTATTTTATGTGAATCTTGGCGAAGAGTTTGATGCGTTTCTATATTTCGGGTTTGTTCTCGACTTCTCCTCATTGGTTCTTGGTGAGAAAACCTGTATCTTTCCTTCTGTAAGTTGCATCCTGACGGTTCATTTGTTTTTGTTAAGATTTCAGACTTTCTCTGTCATACATATATAAATTACTTTTTCGTTTGACAGTTTTTGTGTCGTGATTTTCGATATTTTTCACCACTTTATACCCGTATTGAGATAAAAAACAAAACACTTGTGTAACTTAGTGAGATCAAGTTGCAACAAAATCACTTCAAATTTGTCTACAGTCTACAACAATCTCCATTCGAAGCACTCGCGGTTCTTTCGGTCATAGAACAATTCAATTGTTAACCTGAAGATGAACTAAGAAAGTCGAAACGTTGATTTATGCTTTATTTGAATTAAAGTGCTGATACCCATACCAGCCGTCTTGGAAATATTTCAAGTGGGGTTCTCGCCATCACGAATAGAACAATTCAATTCATTGTGTGCACTTGGATTCTTCAGGACAGTTTCTTTCCTTCTAAAGTTGTTGTATAGTGAGTCTATTGCAGAATTTCAAAGTAAGTCTTCCTAGTAATGAATCATAACGCATGTATGGTTGTTAGTCAAATAATATGAAAACCATCTACACGTCATGCGTTTTGAGTAGAATAATTATTTATGGTATATGAAGAGGCGTAGCCAGCACTACGAATGTTTATGTATGTATCATTGTGGAGAAGGGAAAGTTTTCTTCCACCTAAAGAATTTAAGCAAGTTGCATGCATATCAAGTATTTACTTAACAACAACATCAAATAATAATAATAATCTGAAAGCATAATAGAAAATTCTGAAATACTGGAGGTGGTTATTTGATCCCTGAACCCACCTCTTAACTTACTGGGAAGTATCATGACCCATTTAAACTGTAAAAAATATTTTATAGTAACGTCAAAAACAATCACTCAAGTAAACAATCACGATGAATTCATTAATAAAAAACAACACCAGTGAAACTAACTTCTAGCTATTTTCACTGACAATATATCAGACATTACATTGTCTTTTAACTCTAAATCTTGGTTTTGACGCCCGTGGTGGGCACACCATACTTAGCCCATTGTGTAACCAACAAAACAACATTGTCTTCATTCTTATCCATGTATATAAGAGACTATTATCCATCTGTCGTCAAAACTATTCCCACAGTTTAAGTTCAGTTTGGAAGAAAGTTCTCACGAGTTTTTCAACACCATGAAGGGGAAGTTCCTAACAAAGTTTCATTACATTTGGGTCTCTGGTAGAAAGTTTATTTGGTACATGTGTCCACGTTATAAAACAGACTTTCGCTAAAATATAAAAAGGAAGTGGCGAAATGGCACTTCTTTCCTTTTTTAAATGGCCCGGCATAGCCATGTGGTTAAGGTACTCTACTCGTAATCCGAGGGTTGTGGGTTCGAATCTCCGCCGCACTAAACATGTTTGCCCTTTCAGCGGTGGGAGCGTTATAATGTGAAGGTCAATCTCACTATTCGTTGGTAAAAGAGTAGCCCAAGAGTTGGTGGTGGGTGGTGATGACTAGCTGCTTTCCTTCTAGTCTTTCACTGTTAAATTAGGGACGGCTTGCGCAGAGAGCCCTCGTGTAGCTTTGCGTTAAATTCAAAACAAACCAAATCTTAATGTGATCAAAACGTAGGAGTAGGAGCCATCTTTTGAACGGCATCATAAACCAAAGATCATGAAAAATTTCACACTTTGCGTTTTCAATATTCAAGGAATTAGAAAAATAACTGGTACGCGCAACAACCATTTCTTTCTAATAAATATACCACAAATCTGAATAAAAGATCTCATCACAACAAGGTATTCATGATGATGTGATTACATCTTTATTGATGTAATTTGCAAGCGCAATACTTAGAAAACAATTATTTTTAATAAACAATACAATTTTTAACATAAAAACATTAATATCAGTAAAATGTATAAAAGTTTTGATTTCTTCACATTGAATTATTTTGATGTAATGAGTTGCACATGACAAAAGAGCACATTCAGGACAATTTACCATGTGATATTCCCAGTAAAAAAATCGTTTTATAGAAACTGTTCACTTTTTCGATGGCATATGAATACTACAATTAGTTTGTTTGAATTTCACACAAAGCTACACGAAGGTTATATGCGCTAGCCGTTCCTTATTTTGCAGTGTAAGACTAGAGGAAAGTCAACTTCTGGGCTACTCTTTTACCAACTAATAGTGGGATTTATCGTAACATTATAACGCTCCAACGGCTGAAATGGCGAGCATGTTTAGTGCGATGGGGATTCGAGCTTGCGACCCCCAGATTATGGGTCGAGTGCTTTATCCACCTGGCCATGCCGGGGCACTACAATTACTTATTAATAGAACTAACAGTCGCCCTCAGGACGATGTTTTTACTAGTGCATTATAACGCCTCTAACAACTTACATGTAAATTTCTAAAATTTTATGCACTTTACCCAGAAATGTTGTTACTTCAACTTTTTTCGAGGAACTATGCTATTCTGAATATTTAGTTTGGAATCGAAAATTTGATCGACAGAACTCTAGAATGTTTCACGGTGTTTAACGTTAGTTAATTTTAACACTTAGATAAGTGCTGCACTATTTTGCTGACCGATTTTACATTTCTACAAACGTACGTAAACACATTGGTTTTCGAAGATGTATCCTAACTAAAAGAGGACATTTACCAACCCATCCTGGGAAGATTGTTGTTTTGCATTAAGCACAAAGCTACACAATGGGCTCTGCCCACCACGGGTATCGAAACCCGGATTTTAGCGTGTAAGTCCGCAGACATACCGCTGAGCCACTGGGGGGCTCCTAGGAAGGGGAGTGGGCTACATCATTTCATATTTGGTTGGGATTGGATCAGAAGTGCAGGCATGAATAACAGTTGATTGATTATTTGGAATTAAGCACACAGCTACACAATGGATGGTCTGTGCTTTGTCCACCACGGGTATCGAAACCCTAGTTTTAGCTGTGTGAGTTTAAAGACAACCCGCTGTACCACTGGGGAGCCTTAAATAACGGAGAGACACTTATACAGATAGATACTCTCTCTTATTGTCTAGAATTGCAAGTTCAGACTGAGAATTGTTTGAGAGATATCTGTGCTAGCTGTCCCTAATTTAGGAGTGTAAGGCTAGAGGGAAGGAATCTAGACATCACCACCCACTGCCAACTCTTGGGCTACTTTTTGCCCTTGAATAGTGGGGTTGATCATCACATCATAACGCCCTAACTGCTAAAAGGACGAGAATGATTGGTGTGAAGGGGATTCGAACCCGCGACACTCAAACTACGACTGGAGCACCCCGACTACTTGCCTATGCCGGTCCAAACAACGTATGTAAATAAGTTGGCTACTTAATTATTTGTAATTGTAATCATTGTTTATTTTAAATATGAGCATTATGACCCTTATCGTCAGGATAAAACGTGTGTTTATTATTTAATTATTAATTTATTTGATTTACAAAAGATCAATGTGTGGTTATTGCATATTCGAAAAATAATCAATAGTGATCACGTAGTAAGTAGTATTTAGTTAACATTAGAAATTTATCCGCGAAGTAGTAAATGTTCATAAAACTCCTAGGATTTCTGGGACGAATTTTTGTTTTTTTTTGCAAATGCGTAAATGGTGACGTTCAAAAGGTTTCGTTTGTTTGTTTTTGAAATTCGCGTAAATTTATACAAGGTCTGTCTGCTCTAGCAGTCCCTAATTTAGCAGTGGAAGACTACAGGGAAAGCAGCTAGTCATCACAGCCACAGAGATGCCAACCATTACGATTTGAGCGTAATCATTACGATTTTGGTATATGCATTACGACTATACGCTCATACAGACAAATATTACGACTTGTTGAAACTCCCAAATTATTATATATTATATAGGCCTATACAATAAAGTGATAAATTTCTAGTGACATACAAATAAATTTTGGTAATAAATAAAAGACATAGTCCAAATGGCTACTTGCGATAATCATGTTTGTGCTTGATATAATAACAAAATATTTGTATCTTTGACGTCTACCAATAGTTTGAGTGCGGTGCTTCTCCACACAGGGTACGTGGGGGAATCCATAGTTACGTCATCAGTGCTTGTCAGCCAATCAGTGCTCGCGTAGATGGGTATTTCTCGTTTTCTAAGCGGCATAGAAACACCAATGCCATCGTTCACAAGATGGAAAAAAAAGGCCTCGTTCACCAGATTGTCTTGTTTCTGGCAAATCTATAAGGCCTAAAACTGTGAATCAAAATTTTAGGAAAGAGTATAGTGCAAAATATCCGGTTATTGCATCAAAAGTCAGTGACAGTCATGCGTTTTGTACAGTTTGTCACATCGATTTTTTTGTGGCGCATGGCGGGATAAACGATTGTTCCAGACATACAAAATCGGCGTCTCACCAACAAAAGGCTGAAGCGAAGACAAAAGCGATGGTGATAACAACATTTATGACTAAGAATTCAGAATATGAAACCATAAATGCAGAAGAGATGTTCACGCAATTCGTCATTGCTCATAATTTACTCCTAGCTGTAGCCGATCATGCAGACATCTATTCAGAAAAATGTTTCCAGACTCTGATATAGCGAAAAAATATGGCTGTGCTAGAACCAAAACGACAGCCATTGTACAAATGTTGGGTTGTGAAGATGACAAAATGATTTAAAGCATACTTACTAACAGTGTTTACAGTTTAGCCACAGATGGATCCACAGACATGGATGACTCAAAACGGTATCCAGTGGTTGTACGATATCTTGACCCTTTGGTTGGAAAAATTGTTTGTTCTCTTTTGTCAATGGTGGAATGGAAAAAAACTTCAACGGGAGAGAATATTTTCAAGCTTTTGGACCACGAACTGACAAAGAGGAAAATTCCATGGGAAAACTGTCTTAGTTTTTCTTCAGACAATGCCTCAGTTATGTCTGGTATAGGTAAAGGTGTGAAGGGACACATCTCAAGACGACAGTCTGGCATTTACTTCATGGGCTGTGCCTGTCACCTCATGAATATTGCTGCTCAGAAAGCTTCCAGAAAACTGCCCTGCCCAGTTTCTGATATATTGATAGATATCTACTATTTTCTGGACAAAATGCTAGCAGAAAACAACATTTCAAAGAGTTTCAAGGATTGTATGACAAAGAAACAAGAAAAATTCTACAACTTGTTAACACAAGATGGCTATCACTTGGGGTATGCCTCATCATAACATTGGACATGTGGAAGCCATTGAAGAAGTATTTTCACTGTGAAAAGGAAAAACTAGATTCAAAAGGATCTAAACGTGCAGCTCAGTCAGGCAGCAAGACTTTAACAGTCAGGATATCCTCTCAGCCACACAGGGACACAGTCAAGACACCCTTTTAGCCACACAGGGACACAGTTAAGATACCCTCCCAGCTACACAGGGACACAGTCAAGACATCTTCTCAACCACACAGGGACATAAGACAACAGTCTCCAAAAGCAGACAAAGAAGAGACAATCAGTGAAAAAAGAAAAGAAAAGCTAGCAAGGAAGTAACCAAGAAAAGTTATGCACAGAGCAAGTTAGATAAGTTAACTGTTTTCTTGGACAACAAAATGAACTTGTTATTTTGTCTTTTTCTTCAGTCTGCAATTCCTCTATTTGAGCAAGCCAATTTGATATTGCAAATAGAAGAACCTTGCATACACATTATGCATAGAACTCTGATTACACAAGTTAAAAATATACTTGTCAGGTACATCAAGCCAGAATATCTTGAAGGCAACATCACTGAACTTGACTACAACAATGAATCCTTACACAAATCTGATGAGGCAGTTTCTATTGGAAATGCTGCCAAGGAATACATTGTTAAATATGAAAAGGACCTGGACCTGATCAGCTTCTACACCAGTGTTAAGAAATACTGTATTGCAGCTACAAATTACATGATGAAACATTTCCCTCTAAACGATGAACTTCTGACTCACGCAGAGGTTGCTGATTCAAAACTGAAAGTCAGCAAATATTTCTGTTCTCTACGCTTCTTCACAGACAGTTATTCTATCCTTGTCAATACACATAAGCACGACACTATTGACAAATTGGAAGGGCAATATTTGAACTATCAAATTGATACTTTCTCAGAAACTGTCCTTCATTTGAATGTTGACAAGTTTTGGGTTAAGCTGTCTACAGTTAAGGATGGAAATGGCAACCAGAAGTATGACATTCTGTGTAGGGTTATGCTTGGAATTCTTACAATCTTCCATTTTAATGCTGACAGTGAAAGGATATTTACTTTAGTGACTAAAAACAAAAGCAAGTTCAGACCAAACTTGAGCACCTTAGTTTTGAGCAGTATTATAACACACAAGATGTGTATGCAGTCAAATGGACAATGTTGTTATAACTCCCAACCATCCAGAGACATTCTCATGAAAGCAAAGGCTGCAACAGCTGCAAAACTATTACAATAAATGTCATAAACATGATATAAGCTAGTCCTTACACAAAGGCTTTTCTTGCTTACTGTTTGTGCATGTTCAATGTTGTTTTACCAGTATGTTTGTTACTCTGAACTAAATAAAAGACATAATTTCAAAAGAAGTTTTTTTACATTTATTTATTAAATACACAAAATACAGTCATAAATGAGGAATCTATAGCAGTAATAAATAATAATAGTTATAATAACAATATAATAATAAACAGCTTAGAGAAATTGGCCAGGCCTAGCAGCCGCAAATGATAAGGGCTCTGTCTACAATCATTACGCTCAGTCATTTGAAATAGTTGGCATCTCTGCAACCACCGCCAACTCTTGGGCTACTCTTTTTACCAATTAATAGTGGGATTGACCGTAATATCATAACACCCCCACAGCTGAAAGGGCGAGAATGTTTGGTGCGATAGCGATTCGAACCCATAATCCTTAGTTTACGAGTGAAGTGCCCTAACCACCTGGCCAAGCTGGGCCGTTCAGATTGATGCATTCCCAAACTTTCTTCTCTTTATTGTCTGTTTGCAAATCATTTTAAAGGTTTTTCTTTTCGTGTTTAAATTTTATATCCATTAATAAATACAAGTAATAAGGTATTTCTTATTACGACGAAAAGCTGCTTGAAAGTAACATTAAAGATTAACGTGAACAGATATGGAAACTTCTTCCTAAGAGTTGAAAAAAGCGAGTGTACGAAAACAGACCCACATGTTAACTGATCTTTTTACTGACCCACATGTTAACTGATCTTTCATCGGTCATCGTGTGGTTACTACAGACATCAAGTCACGCCACACCTCTTAACCATCTGAGTCAGGCAATTCTTGAACAAAGTAAAAAATGCGCCGCCTGGATTTTAGATTTATAAGTCCATAAACGTTCCACCGAAGGACGTCTATCTTTGAAAAGTTATAAATCAACTGCTATGCAACATTGATAGATAAAATAATTTACCATTAAAGTTAATTATAGATGTGTATAATTACTTAATAATGATATCCAACCTTTGTTTTCTCCTCATTTTCAGGTATTGTCGTTCTGACATTGACATATTCCTGCGATACTGCCTCCAATTCATGGGCGAATTTCTCTCAACATGTAATATCAACCAATTGAGATACATCACCGTTGCTTCGTTATATATCGTTATATACAGGAGTAAATCATTCTCTCCAAGACCCATTTCTCTGGTTCTCAACAATGGATACACTACATACAACAATGACACATTGATCTGGTTCCCAATAATTTATACAACACATACAACAATTATAGCTAGACCAGTATTCAGTGGCTAGATTTTATACAGAAATCAGAAGGTGGTCAGTATTCAACACGTCCTGAATGGTAGATAAAAGCATATTCTTAACAATAGAATGAGTGGATTCGGTATGGACCAAAATATCACGTGTGAGTTTTACGGTTGTTGTCATGGTTGTCACAGGTGCTATGATTCTGGTGCTAACGACGTATTATTAAGCTCACCAATGTGTGATGTAAAAAACGCACCCAGGAGATACAACTTAAACTCTCAGCTACAAACTTATCGGAGTTTTATGCTATGAACAACAGTAAAGAAGAGTACATACCGCTAAGTAGTCGCGATTCTAATGCCCGTATTACATTTTGCGGAGGTAGAATCGACATTACTAAACTCCTGTTTAATGTGGAGATTAATGTGTTGTGCATTCAACATACGGACTTCACCTATCTATTTCCAGGAACTAACAAATGTTGTAAGCACCGTGTGAGACATCCAGTTATAATAAATATATATACATTTATTTACAACATTATTTCGGCACCCCGCTAGTACAGCGGTATGTCTCCGGATTTATAACGCTAAAATCAGCGGTTCGATTCCCCTCGGTGGGCTGAGCAGATAACCCTATATGGCTTTGCTATAAGAAAAACACAAACATTATTTGATTTTGTAACACCTGAGGAAAATGTACCATCCAGTTTTATCATCAAGATGCCATCGAAAATTAATTTTTCCATTATGTAACTCATGTATAGAAGAGAAAAGATTACAACCATACTGACACTAAGATGGAAACAGAGCTTCTATTGATACCTAATATTATGCCAATATAATCAATAATTTGTTCTATAAACAAATTTCAGAAAACCATATAGATAAAGCAAAGAGAAATTCACTCATATGTTCACCTTATTATACTGAAGCTTAAAATAAGATAAGTTAATTACTGGAGAACGATCAAATTAAACCAACTGGAAAACTCTCAAATAAACTAAATATACGAAATGACGTCATCAATACCTTCCACAAATCAAGACACCCGATTCAATGTTCATGCAACAAAGTCTACATCGGTTAAACTAAACGGCCTCTGAGTACAGAAATGATTGTTTGTTTGTTTGGGAATTTCGCACAAAGCTACTCGAGGGCTATCTGTGCTAGCCGTCCCTAATTTAGCAGTGTAAGACTAGAGGGAAGGCAGCTAGTCATCAGCACCCACCGCCAACTCTTGGGCTACTCTTTTACCAACGAATAGTGGGATTGACCGTCACATTATACACCCCCACGGCTGGGAGGACGAGCATGTTTAGCGCGACGGGGGCGCGAACCCGCGACCCTCGGATTACGAGTCGCACGCCTTACGCGCTTGGTTATGCCAGGCCGTACAGAAATGAAATAACATGAAGTAGAAGTGGAAAACATAAACCATAACTTATTACAGATTCAAAAATATTTTCGCCAAGGAAGTATGAGAAAAATACATAAAAATGTTTGTTTGTTAGTTTTTCAATTGCGCGCAAAGCTATACTAGGGCTATCTACACTAGCCGTTCCCGATTTAGTAGTGTAAGACTAAAGGGAAGGAAGCTAATCATTACCACCCACCGCTAACTCTTGGGCTACTCTTTTACCATCGAATAGTGGGATTGATCGTTACATTATAACGCTCCCACGGCTGAAAGGGCGAGCATGATTGGTGTGACAGGGATTTGAACTCGCGGCTCTCGGATTATGTGTTAAGCGCCCCAACCAGCTGGCCATGCTGAGCTCGTAAAAGTGTAAACAGACATATGAATAAGGGCATGCACTTTGAACTAAATTCATTATGGAAAATATTCTTTACCGGAACACAATGTGAGATTTGTTTGTTTGTTGCTAAACACAAAGCTACACAATACACTATTTGTGCTGTGCCAATCACGGGGATCGAAACCAAGTCTTTAGCGTTGAAAACATGCAGACAAACCATTTTTCTGTTACTTTGAATTATTTCAGAAAGTTCTTCAAACTCACCAGGAGTATTGTTTTTTATATTAGAGGAAAGAAAAGTGTATTTTTTGTAAAGTTGAAAAAGCATTCAAAATTTTTTTATAAAAATAATAAAACCAAAGACGGTTTTAGATTTTTGTGTATAAAATGTATTGAGGATTAATATAATAAAACTATAAGTCAAATATATGAAAAAGTGAAATGTGAATCTACTAATAAAATGTGTTAAAACATACCTGGAAAAACACTTGACTAATCTATATGTAAAAAAATGTATTCGTCATTATTATTACAAAACCCAAACCGAAAAAATATACCAAAGAGTGGAATGTTAATGTGGATTAAAAGTTGTTAAATATTATATTGAAGAACACAAAATATTAACATTATTATATCTAATTTAACATTAGATTGCACTACATTCTTCTCGATGACGTTCTCGAATGTTTAAAATATGTTTTTGTTTACTTGTACTTTCAACTACGCCAGTAACTTCTCTAACTTTCTCATTTCTTTGCTTTTGTATGTAAATACTTGTCGACTCTCCGGGTTCGTCAGTAATCGAAATAACTGAAGTGTGTTGTAATCATGTGTATGTGAGGTCTAGCAAAATTCAGTGAATTATTTTGTTGATTTTTAGTCCTTATGCATAAAAATGAAAATATTTTTGAACATTAATAAGACTTGTAGGAGTGAAGAAAAGGATGGTGAACCACAGACCATTGGCAAAGTTGTGAAGAAATGGAAATATTGGAAATATGACGATAGTTATCTAGATTTTTGTTTTAATTCAGTAGATGTCAATCATGAAGAGTGTCCGCAGTGTGTATTATGTCTAAACGTTTTAACTCCAAAGTGCGTGCTTCCAAGTAAACTAAAACGCCACTTAGAGACCAATCATTCTAACATGGTTACTAAATCCCGTAATTATTTTACCAGAAAGTTGAAAGAAATGAAAGAACAAAAAGATACATTTTTGAAACCAGCATCAATACCAAGCGATGCTTTGCTAACATCCTACAAGGTGGCATATGAAGTCGCAAAATGTAAAAAACCTCACACCATCGCAGAAGAACTGATTTTACTGGCTGCAGTGGATATGGTGAACATTATGGTTGGTGAATCTGCTTTTAAAAGTAACTTTATACAACAATACTATCAGTCGTAGAATCCAACACATGACCGAAGGTCTCAACGATCAGTTAATTGAAAAAAAAAATGAAAGGGAAGAAATTCGGGTTACATCTAGATGAAGTAACAAATAACAACAAGGATGCTCATTTGATTTGCTACACACGGTTCGTGGATGGTGACAAAATTGTGTAAGACCTTCTCTTTTTTAAAACTATCACTGCACCTATAAAGACTCAAGACTTGTTTGAGTTCCTGACATTTTTATGTGTGGAAACAAGTTAGAATGGACTAAGTGTGTTGTCGTCTGTACCGATGGTGATCACTCTGCGTCTGGCTGTTATGGAGGATTGCAGGCACTCGTACGAAACAAAGCTCTTGATATGCTGTAGGCCCACTGCATAATCCATAGGGAAACCCATGCGTCAAAGCACCTGAGTCCTCCGAGTCTTGGGAAGTGTGTTACAAGTGGTGAACTTTATGAAAACTTGGCCACAGAAGGCGAGGTTTTAAAAAAAAGCTGTGTGAGAATATAAGATCTGAGCAGCTCGTGATGAAGCCCGTGGGAATGTACTGACCCGTATGTTCGAATTTCGAGAGGAGTTCTACTCTTATCTGGAAGAAGAAGAATATGAATCTGCTAAAAACTTCTAAGATACTGATTTTTTGTAAAAAAAATAAACATACTTGTGTGATCTCTTCAAAAACTTGAATGTGTTGAATGTCTCTCTGTAGGCAAGCAACACGCACATTCTGAAACTCGCAGAGAATGTTTCAGCCTTCAGAAAAAGCTACTACTATGGAGAAGAAAAATGAATGAAGATGATGGAAAAGACTGTTCCTCCCTATTGCAGCAGTTTGTTACATCCAATGAAGTTGATTTGACTTATGAACTAAAATCTGTTTTTCAGGACCATCTAACACAGCTCAGTGACTGGTTTGAAAATTACTTTCCAGAAGATATGGAGAAGTTTGTATGGATCCAATACCCATTCAAGACTAAGGCCCCATCTGAATTTACCTCTCCAGAAGAAGAAAATATTCTTGAGCTGTCTTGTGACAAAACTTTAAAAACAAAATTTGGCAGCATGGAACTGAGTTTGGATATCAGTGAAAGGTGAATATCCGCTGCTAAGTCCTAGAGCTCAGTGAATCCTAACTCCATTTGCGACGTCATATGTTTGCAAAGCTGGGTTTCGACGGTTTCTATGATAAAAAACAAGTACCGCGCGAAAATCAATGTGGAACATGAAATGAAGGTAGCGGTGTCCAATCTGATTCCAGGATTTGAGAAGCTGTGCGGTACCCAACAGGCGCACACATCCTATTAGTAATTGTAGTTATTCAAAAATAAAAATATTGTTTTTATTTTAAATTTACGTGTATTATTCTTTCAAACGGCTACTACGTTGTTAGGACATAAATACTTATTAAGTTGGTTGGACCTAACTATTCAATAAGCATGGCCCTGGCTCGGCCAAGTGTGTTAAGGCGTTCGACTCGTAATCCGAGGGTCGCGGGTTCGAATCCCGGTCGCACCAAACATGCTCGCCCTTTCAGTCATGGGAGCTTTATAATGTGACGGTCAATACCACTATTCGTTGGTAAAAGAGTAGAATATAGTCTTACACTGCTAAATTAGGGACGACTAGCGCAGATAGCCCTCAAGTAGCTTTGCGCGAAATATAAAACAAACAAACAAACAATCTTGGTTAATTAGAGTCAAGTAATAAAGCATAAATCAAAAATATATCCATATGAGAGACGTTTGCAGTATTTGTACTCAAAAGTAGGCTTAAAGAAATACGGATAAGAATGTAAAATTTATAAATATGAGTTATTAATTTCGAGTTCCTTTTGTTGTATATCCTAAATTTGAATCGTTAATAAGAAATATTGATAGATGTAATTCAGATGCCTCTGAGAGGAATATAGTCTTACACTGCTAAATTAGGGACGACTAGCGCAGATAGCCCTCAAGTAGCTTTGCGCGAAATATAAAACAAACAAACAAACAATCTTGGTTAATTAGAGTCAAGTAATAAAGCATAAATCAAAAATATATCCATATGAGAGACGTTTGCAGTATTTGTACTCAAAAGTAGGCTTAAAGAAATACGGATAAGAATGTAAAATTTATAAATATGAGTTATTAATTTCGAGTTCCTTTTGTTGTATATCCTAAATTTGAATCGTTAATAAGAAATATTGATAGATGTAATTCAGATGCCTCTGAGAGGTACACAAATGCTAATCAGAAACATTAACATTTGGGTTTTTGGTATTACAACAAGTATATTCAAGGACGTTATCAATATGGTGCAGCTTTTGGAGGACCAAAGGCGCAAACTGCATTCATGAAAATGCTTAAAGAAGCTGATGAAACAGAAAAGTTATATAGCGTTAGCAACAACATGGATGGTTCAACTGGCGAAGAAAACAGAAGAATTCAGAAATAATAATATTTGTTATAATAAAATTAAACTACAAGAAATATGGATATAAATCAATAAAAAGGAAGTTCACCATCATTTAACTAAAAACATAGAGGGCGTGAATATACAGTTTGTTTGTTTTGGAATTTCGCACAAAGCTACTCGAAGGCTATCTGTGCTAGCCGTCCCTAATTTAGCAGTGTAAGACTAGAGGGAAGGCAGCTAGTCATCACCACCCACCGCCAACTCTTGGGCTACTCTTTTACCAACGAATAGTGGGATT
This sequence comes from Tachypleus tridentatus, assembly GCF_004210375.1. Lineage (NCBI taxonomy): Eukaryota > Metazoa > Arthropoda > Merostomata > Xiphosura > Limulidae > Tachypleus > Tachypleus tridentatus. Next base: position 129,215,522 of record NC_134832.1, on the reverse strand, counting down.
GACCGTCACATTATACACCCCCACGGCTGGGAGGGCGAGCATGTTTAGCGCGACGCGGGCGCGAACCCGCGACCCTCGGATTACGAGTCGCACGCCTTACGCGCTTGGCCATGCCCTAATTTTGCAGTGTAAGACTAGAGGGAAGGCAGCTGGTCATCACCACCCACCGCCAACTCTTGGGCTACTCTTTTACCAACGAATAGTGGGATTGACCGTAAATCAATAAACTAATATACGTTAATATGAGCATTCTAGTCCTTTTGAAAAGATTAATGTATGAGTTGAACTATGGATTCATGAAACAGAAATGTTGTGTATAATAATTTCAATTCATACAATTCATACAATGCCCGGCATGGTCAAGCGTGTTAAGGCGTGCTTCATACAGTGTCCGGCATGGTCAAGCGTGTTAAGGCGTGCGACTTGTAATCTGAGGGTCGCGGGTTCGCATCCCCGTCGCGCCAAACATACTCGCCCTTTCAGCCGTGGGGGCGTTATAACGTTACGGTCAATCCCATTATTTGTTGGAAAAAGAATAGCCCAAGAGTTGGCGGTAGGTGGTGATGAGGGAAGCTGCCTTCCCTCTAGTCTTACACTAGTAAATTAGGGACGGCTTGCACAGATAGTCCTCCTTATACAGACTATATAAAAAGATAGACATCTGTGAGAATATTAATTTATTTGATACGTTCGTAAATAAAATATTTTGGGTAAAATGAAAGACGAAAACAATAGAAAAATATTCACTCTACTTAAGCATGAGACGCATGGTTTAAGATGATAACATTTGGAAGAAGTCTAACGGTGTTAAATGTCTGTTATTAAAAACAGAACGAATATAAAGAATGTTTATTTAACCGTTTCCTTACAGTTACCCTTTTCTGCAAATGTTTTCTTGCTTGTTTGAAACTAAGCACAAAGCTACACAATGGACTATTTGTGCTCTGCCCACCACGAGCTTACGGAATAAACTTGACATCAAAACGAAATTAATAAATCAAATTTTAATATCATATAAAGTTTAAATTAATATTACAAGGAAATATTTGTTTAAATGCTCAGTCTCCCCTGATATGAAAATTGTAACATTTGCTCTCTAGGATTCTCCTTTTATCTAATTATTTACCACCCCTACAAGAAGTATGGAATTTGACGTAATTTTTTTATATTATAGTATAGTTATTACTGAAGTAAAGCATAATTTTATAGCCTTCAATCTTGTTTGTTTACAGTGTTATATCCACTTGTCACGCCCATATGTCACATTCTTTCTTTCATAAATTGTCCATTATTCTCTCTTATGTTTAATACTGTATTATTTATAAACAATAGAAAGCTAAAGTATAATTCTATCAAATTACAGTATATTACATCGTTTTCTGTTCGGAGTTTTGTCAATTTATTATTCAGTTTGAAAGTTTATCTCGCAGAGCTCAGATCGAGCAAGTGCGGGAGTTATTTTAAATTTCTCTTGTATTGGTTTCAAAGCCAGTTAAACTGTAACAGTGCTTTGCGCTTTTTATTATTATGCGTACAAAAATGCATTGCTTAAGTTGTTGTTGTTAATTAAGCAGAAAACTACACAAAAAGCTGTCTGTGCTCTGCCTATCACGGGTATCAAAACCCATTTTTAGCGGTGTGAGTCCTCAGACATACCGCTGTGCCACTTGGGAGGGGAGACATTATTCATTTACTGATAACTTTATTATAAAGAGTGGTATTAAATTTAATCAACAGCAAAAAACAAGAAGTGAAAGGTAACTAGCATATAGTATATTTATTATATAGTATATTTAGTAGAAAGTATATTTAGTATATAGTATATTTCTCGTCTGTCGTGTATATTCTTTATGTTTATGCAATTAATTTAAATGTAACAATTAGAAAAATATTAGGTTATATAACGCTAGATTCCGTTAGATAATGACAATAATAATGACTTATTATAAGTTATGCTTATGAGTTAAACTTGAACAATGACAAAAATGCATATTACCAGACGGTATTAATACTTAAGCGTGGAATAATTTATAAAGGAAGTACTAATAACGTTAGGCCTGGCATGGCCTAGCGCGTAAGGCGTGCGACTCGTAGTTCGAGGGTCGCAGGTTCGCGCCCGCGTTGCGCCAAACATGCCCGCCCTCCCAGCGGTGGGGGCGTTATAATATTACCATCCCAGCCGTGGGGGCGTTATAATGTTACGGTCAATCCCACTATTCGTAGGTAAAAGAGTAGCCCGAGAATTGGCGGTGGGTGGTGATGACTAGCTGGCTCCCCTCTAGCCTTATACTGCTATATTAGGGACGACTAGCGCAGATAGCCCTCGTGTCGCTTTGCGCGATATTCAAACCAATACAAGTAATGAAGTGTAAAATGTAAAGATGGTGACGAAGTATTTCGTAATAATATTTAATATCATACATATTAATTCTCAGTCTATATTTGTATTAGTATTTATACGTGTATTGTTATACGTCTTTGTTATCCTATATAATAAATTTTACACACTCTTCTACAATAATAAGATACAATAACCATTTTATTGCATTGAACTGTGATATATATATTTGGTAAGTTTAACAGGGCCACATATGTATTATTTGATACATTTAGCAGTGCTACCAAAATCATTGTCACTTGGTCCTTGAAATTATCTTTCGAATTCAAATACGCACATATAATATAAATCATTTGTGATTATAATAAAAAGCTTTATTTGCAAACAGTGGATGAAGACAAAGAAACTCCATCATAAGCCATAAATTCTGTATGAAGCCAATCGATTATATTTCCTTTGATTTCTTCGTCTTTGTAACAACAAGGACTATATTTGCAGGCCTGACTGAGACAGGAGCTGGTACGTTGAATTTGATCGTTGTTTAAATAGGTATCCAAAAAGTTGACTTGCATTAGATCACCAATTAAGCTCTGACGAGGGTTAAACTTACCACCAACTTTATCTTGTTCCTGGCCCAGAACTACAACGCCTCCTGATCGAACTGATTTTCCCGTTGCTACACCTTTCACCTGATCACTACATAAATCTGTGTCTACAAAAAATCCTACGCTTCCATCTAGACTCCGCCAGGTAATACAAACTTTGTGCCACGTTCCGACAGAGAAGGCAGGGCATGCCACAAAACCCAGATCTCCTGCCACAACTATCTTAATTTGTGGATCTGAAGAGCTTAAGTCAATGTATGCCAGGATTTCGTTGCTGTCTATACCTTTACCGACTGCGTAGGAGAAAATGAAGTGTGACCTTTTCACTGCACCCTTTATCTTCACCCAGAAGCACAGTGTGAACTCGTCCAGATATGGAAGGGATCGGGTCATCATTAAACGAGGGTAGTTTAACATTGTTGATCGGTGAAACGTGGCTTTTGTACCGCATTCTCCCTTTCTCAGACCATCCACTAGTGAAGGAACTGAAACACAAGCTAGAATTAGGACAAAAATACTCAACATTTCGATGTTGGTTAGACAATGTTCAGATTAATGGATAGTCTAGGACTCGTTGATGTTGGTTAGACAACGTTTAAATCAATGGATGGTCTAGGACTCGTTGATGTTGGTTAGACAACGTTCAGATCAATGTATGGTTTAGGGCTCGCTGGGCTGGTGATTTTGTGTCCTGCCTGCCGATTTCTTCGAACTCATTAAGTTACGTTTTTATATATCTCATAAATTGTAATGCACCAGTTTAAACAACCAATAGAGAAGAGTGAAAATAAGTGAAACGATGATTTGATGTTTTTTTCTTGTACTAGCAGATGTAACAGGTGTTTTAATTATTCCGCTAAAAATCACGTGATCATTTGTGAAACCTAACTGAAACAGACGCCTTTAGCTCAATACAAATGATACATTGGTAAATCAAGAATGTGGACTCAGTCAATTCGAAATGAAGATAGGCATACAGAAGCCCTGCTTGATTTTTTTTTTAAAATAATTGTTAACATGACATAGTTACACAGTACGATAATAAAGGAACGGTTAATTAAGTTTTTCCAAGAAAACATTTGTTTACAATGCACATAATTTAACAAAATCAGCTCTATAGAACGTTCCATTTCAACTGTCAGAATAAGCTATATTGGTCGAAGTTTTCATCTCACAATCATAGTTTGGATCAAGTACTGCCAACTTATTCATTTCTCAGGTATGAACATTATATACATTTAAGTTATTCACTCAGATTAACGACAGAGTTAGAATTAATGCGGCTGAGTTTACGTTACTCAAGAAAAGAACGCAACGCAATAGCTTACTCTTTCACTTAAAGTTTTACTTACATTTTTGAGAGAATATTTACAACGATTTTGGAACGTCTCACTCATTACGAATATATTCTTATAACAAATACAGAATGTTTTTTTTTTCTGGTACCAATAATTAATTAATAATTTGTTAATTTGTTTCGACTTTGCAAATCGCACCAGTTGATGTTACTGTTAAGAAGACTATTTTAACTAGGATAAAAATAACCCAAAATCTTTACTAATTTTGGGAAGTGTGGTATTGAAGCCGTATTATAACATACGGAAAACTTACAAGCTTCTATCAAAATAAGTTTATGATAATCAAAATCAATCTGTGTCATAAAAATGTTGGCTAAAACTGAAACCTCAACCAACCTCTAAACGCCATGATGAGTTTCCAACAACAACAACACAAAATCAATAACCATGATCGACAACTGAAATAATATAAACATTATACAGCCACTGGCAAATGTATTACAAAACAATTGCCAAAATTTTAATAAACCACTCACCAAAACTGATTATAGCCGATGTATCGTTTAACTTGTCAAAACGTTGGTTAAAACTGTTTCAAACTTCTGTGAAAACTACTGACCGAAACGCCTGGTAACTAATTATTAATATTATAATCTAATAAAATAATAAATAACCACTTGATAATGTAATACTTAAACTGTAAGTAGTCACTAGCCTGAATGATAACGGAAGTATCAATAGTACTGATCAACTATTAATAAAATGAAATAATTAGAGCATCTTGTAAGCACTGTATACGTGGAATCAAAATAGGAATCTTTAGCTTGAAATATAACGTATACACTATTTAAAGCCTAGTTTGTTTATTCTTCAGAGTCGGCTTGAAATTATATCTCTTGCATTTTGTTTAATTTTTTTCCTCTTTATAAATGAAACAGTTGTTAGTAATTTCTTTTGTTAGTTTTTTATGTCCATTAATGGAGAATAAATTTTATGGTACATATGTGCATGTGCGTTCCGTTGACTGGTACATGTTTGTTTTACAGGTTACTACTGCATTGGCTTTTATTCCCACCAAACCGCCTCATTAAACCTATTCAAAATAAATAAACACACAATAAAAAAATGTATACAGACATGCAACAAACAAAATGCAAAGTTGTTCTCTAAAGGCCATCTTGAAAGCGAAGATTTAAGACTGGCTTCCATCATTGTCACAGAGTAATGTAACGGTGAACGAGCAGCAACAAAGTATTCTCATCATAACTGAATAATATTTCTTTTAAGATAATTCAGCATGGTATAAATAAATCTAAGCAGAGTCAGTTACATGTTTACCTTGTTAGGTCTATATGACACATATGTGTGCTCTTCAACAGCCTGTTGTGCACAAATGTTTGCTTGAATAAAGCGACACAAATACTGTATGTAAAATAGACAACAATTTATTGACAACACTCACAACCACTACCGTTAACACCAACTACTTAACAACAGCAATAGCTACATGACATGACCAGGTGATTAGGGCACTTAACTCGTAATCTGAGGGTCGTGGCTTCGAGTCCCAGCCACACCAAACATGCTTACCCTTTCAGCCGTGGGGGCGTTATAATGTGACGCTCAATCGCACTTTCCGTTGGTAAAAGAGTAGCCCAAGAGTTGGAGGTGGATGGTGATGACTAGCTGACTTCCCTCTAGTCTTACACTGCTAAATTAAGGACAGCTAGCGCAGATAGCCCTGGTGTAGCTTTGCGCGAAATTAAAACAAACAAAAAATGAAGAAACAAACAGGCTTTCTACTGCTACAGAAGTATGTTTGTAGACTTACAACGCTAGAAACAAACAAACAAAACTACATGCAGTGGTAATAAATGCTGAATATACACTCAGTATAATAAACAATAGAAAGTAGGAAAATCTACTATGGTAATTGCCCGGTGTTAAAAAGTTTCCGAAACACTGTCACGGTAATCCATGACAAAATAGTAAGCTCGAGTTACGTCATGCAACGTCAAAATCAGGAACGTTTCACGTGGCAGTTTCAAGTTGTGGCTAGAAAAAAACAACAAATGCCCACACTAGGAAAACACTAGATTTTTGTTTGATGTCAGAAAGTGAAGGACGTAGAAAATTTCTCAGAAGTCCATTTATATTAAAAACTTTTCTCTCTTTGCTTTGCAAAAATCCCGTGCTGATCGCACTCTAGTGTATATATTACTTGCAATAATTTTATAATGGAGTTATAAGACGGATCTGTACCTTGAACAAGCTGTCAGCAGTACATCACCAACCTTGTTTCCTTACTTTTTGCGATCCCTATTTGTAGATTTAATATTCTCAAGCTTTAACCATCTTGTATTTTGGCTTTTACAATGCATAGCAAATTGTAAGTATATAGACTTAAGACACAACCCTCACTAAGCGTGTGCAGTATTTTACCAGTAAAAAATCAGCCTTTACAAATTAAACAATGACATTTAAAACACTACTGTATGTAAAGCTTCGTGCTTGTTAAAGAAACTACTTGCTGAGCCATGTGGCTTTGTACCCGAGGTTATGTGTGAACAAGGTTAACATGCATCGAGTAGAAAAGCGGCAGCTACCCAGAACAACATAACATCTATTATGTTCGTATAACCACATAAAACCACTTTCAATGTAAAAGAATCAACTTTTAAATAGGTCATGGTCATTTGCAGCGTTCCAGCTGAGTTTCCTTTAGACTTGTGAAACAATAATATTAATTAATAATAATTAAAAAAAAGGAAAATCACTTATATTGCTTTTTATTAATATTTGGGTGGCACCTAACTATGGAAAAAAGAAAGTTTTGAGTGTTGTTTTATAAAAAAAGTCTTCCTTTTAAGGTGTTTATTTTTCTTGAATGTTCTGTTGGAGTTTTGGAAAATGTATGTGCAACCCCTATTATGAACCAATGTCGTGGTTCACAATAACGTGAAAATATATGTACATAATACTCAAACTGGCAATGTGATAATTAGGTAATTTGATCTTTAGCATTATTTTGGGTGATTAAACCAAAATTAGAGAAATCATCATAATAAAAGTAATAAGAAGCTGTGTGTAAAGAATAAGGGAAAGGGACAAAAAAATTATAAAAACCTGTTAATCGATGAAAACATGAAACGTGGTAATTAACCAAACCGAGAGTAATAGCGAGAAAACTACGAGTCCAAACAACTAGAAAGAAATATTAATCAAAAAATATGGTGAAGCACAATTAAATTAAATATTTTGTTTAAATACAGGTTAAATTAATACCCAAAATGCAAAAATTAAAAGGTAAAACAGTGTTTTTGAGTAAGAGCTGAAGAAAATGACTGAACAATGACATACAGTAAAACTAAATAACTGTTACTAAGATACAAAGTAAATATTAGATAACCATCTCTGGAACAAAGTAAAAACTAAGTAAAACTTCATTAAGAACACCTTTATCGATTAAGATCCAATGTATAATTAAAACACTGTTTCTAACTAAAATTCAAAATAAAAATAAAAATATCTTTACTTAGTGCGAGAGAAAAGACTGCTTAAAACATTTTAACTCATTAAGATTCAGTATAAATCTTAAACCTTATTACTGATCTTAATCAGTGAAAGACAAAGTGAAAGCTAAAATACTGTAGCTAAGTAAGATTCAGGGTAAAAAACTGAAACAATATTATTAAACAAGATTAAAACTATAAACTGAGTAAAATTCAGAGTTAAACTAAAACCTTGATAACTTAGTAGGATTCAGAGTGAAACTAAAACACTGTTAACTAAGTAAAATTCAGAGTTAAACTTAAATATCGTAAACTGAGTAAGATTCGGAGTTGAACTGAAACACCGATAACTGAGTAAGATTCAGAGTTCAACTAAAATACCGATAATTGAGTAACAGGTAAATAGAATTTAAAATGCTGTTGCAAAATAAAAGACAGCTAAAACTAAAACAGTATTATCAACTAAAAGCTGAAGTAAAAACAAATCATTGTTACCAATTAAGAGACAAAGAAAAACTAAAATACTGTTAGTAATTAAGGAACAAACTAAAAACTGAAACAATGTTACTAATCAAGAAACAAAGTAAAAACTAAAATACTCTCTTAATTAAAAGATAAACTAAAACACTGTTATTATTTAAGAGACAAAGTAAAACCTAAAACACTCTAAGTAAGTCACCTCTCTTCAGTAACTGCAGACAAGAACAAATATAAAAATGACAATATTAACGTCATTTCGTTTCAGCCACTTACAACAAGTGGCAGAACAGCAAAAGTTTATGCCCTCTCTTTTCAGTCAAGAAAATAAACTTCTAATGGGAAGGGTATTTATTTCTTTGTTTTAAAGAAAAGCCACATTGGGTTATATGCTTTTTTCACTGCGGAGAATCATAACCTGGAATTTAATCTTGTAAGTCCATAAACTTAACCCTATTTGACCGAGGCTCAGTGACAGGGGAGTTGTGTATGGAGTTATGGTTAAGAGATGGAAGACGAGAATTGTGAAGTAAGCGACAGATAACATTATATTAAGAAAAGACGAATGTGTAATATTAGGTTGTTCAGAAATAAATGTCGTTTCGAACTGCGAAGTTTGGAATAATACAAACCAGTTTTATAAAGTATACTTTAATCAAAGTATTTGTTTCAACACACCTTTGCCAACGTGTAACGATGTTGTTTATGTCCCTGCTGTAGAAATCAGAGTTTCTATGGTCAATGAACTTCCTGTAAGCTTCTTCTGCAACTATCTGGTTTTGAAAGAGTTTATTGTTAAAAAAAAGTTGTCAAAGTGCTTGAAAAATGAAAATCTGTAGGGAAAGGGTCTGGGGAAAAAAGTGGAGGGCAGAACCTCGATTCCCAATTCGTTCAATTTTTGGATCGTCATCATCGATAGTTTTCATAACGCCGATTTTGTTGATTTTCATTTAGCTCATGCGGAACACATTCATCCAACTTTTTCGTCTTTTTAATCGCTTTCGGGTAGTTGGCAATGCTTGATTAGTTTGTGCCTAGCTTTTCTGTAAGCTCACGTACTGTCGTGCGAGGGTCTGTCTCAACTGCTTCCCTTTATGTGTTTTCATTTAAGGATGGCTTCCTTCCACGACCTTCATGGTCTTCAAGACTTTCATCTCCATGTCAAAACCTTTGAAACCAACGCTGAACTATACGTTTAGTAATAGATCCACGGCTTAATAATGTCTGGATGATGTTCCGTGTAGTTTTGGCAGCTTTTCGTCCAAGTTTGAAGTCGTAGAGGAAAATCAGACGAAAGTCCTTCTCGTCCATGCTACTCTGAGGGTTGCAAAACGTACTCTGAGTAGAATTGAAACAGCAAGACACCTTGTAAACGACAAAAGTTGGACCGAACCAATTCAATATTCATCTTCTAAATGTCAGCATGAGAATTCCGACCTTTATTTCTCGACAACCTAATACAATATAATAGCTACTTCATGTATACATTTGTATTATTATATTAGATGGACATATTAAGGTAAATTAATCATTAGTAGAACATAAAGGTCAGTCACTGGAAGAGACTTATAATACATATTTAAAAGATATCCAGTGGTGGAAGTAGCTTTCTTGGATGAAGCTTCTTGTTGAACTAGTCGTCGATAATAACATTTTGTTTATTAATCGCTAGTGACATATTGTGTAAGATTATTTCTTTGTTTGCTGTTGAATTTCGCACAAAGCTACAGGAGGGCTATCTGCGCTAGCCGTCTCTATTCAGCAGTGTAAGACTAAAGGAAAGACAGCTAGTCACCATTACCCACAGCCAACTCTTGGACTACCTTTTTACAAACGAATGAATTGTGGGATGCACCGTACCATTATAATACCCACACGGCTGAAAGGGCGAACATGTTTGGTGTGACGGGTATTCGAACCTGCGAGCCGAAAATTACGAGTCGAGAGCCCTAACAACTTGGCCATGCCGAGCCATTTTGTGTACGAAGCTGAAAAAAGATGTTTGATGAGAAGAGGTGATATGATGATACACATCACCAGTTGGACTAAAAAAAGATGCTTGATGAGAAGAGGTGATATGATGATACACATCACCAGTTGGACTAGAAAACTTGATGTGAAAAGCTACACAAATAGCATGATATTCTAGACTTTGTGGACGATTCAAGAAGGAAGAAAAAGCTAAAATCCAGAATGTGTGGCCATAGGTTGGCGGAAGAACATCTTGTTCGCATAAAGTAGCAGAAGTGAACTGAGTGACCAGGTCAATATCGATAAGCTTTTCGTAAGGTTAAGACGCTATGAAACTTTTTGACTAAATATAAATGGTCGATCCAGGTCATGTGCTTAATAAAAGTAACCTCATGGTACTTAACATTAGAAGAAAGATTAACAGGAATGTCCAGGGTTGTGACGTAGTTACAACAGAGTTTTGTAGTGGGACCAAATAAGATTGCTTTGTTTGGATTACTTACACTGATGTTTAGACGCCATTGATTTAATTACGCGAGAAGAGTTGATGTCAAGTTGCAGAGACATTTTGTAGTGATCATGTTTATGCAGTATGCAACAAAGATAGTGCCATCGGCATTTTGGAGAACACTAATATTTGACGATTGTGGTATAATACGTAAAGGACTGACTAGAGTGCACTCCTTACAATATAAGATGACCTATAAAAGAACAAAGAAAGTCATTTGTGAAGAAAGGGACTGATTAATTTGTAGGAAAGTGTTTGTTGTCAGACTGAGTCAAAAGTTTTTTTTCATATTAAAGACAAACATACTTAGTGGTCAGTTTGTATTGAAGTGATTGATAATAGTGTTGGAAAGCTAAAGTGCTTAGTTTTGCGTAAACAAAAAAAAAAAAAGGTTGAAAGTGTACTTCGTTGAACGGTAAAAGTCGATGTTAAAAATTGTTTATTTATTTTTGTTTTTTGGAATTTCGCACAAAGCTACTCGAGGGCTACCTACGCTAGCCGTCCTTAATTTAGCAGTGTAAGACTAGAGAGAAGGCAGCTAGTCATCACCACCCACCGCCAACTCTTGGGCTACTCTTTTACCAAAGAATAGTGGGACTGACCGTCACATTATAACGCCACCACGGCTGAAAAGGCGAGCATGTTTTGGTGCGATGGGGACTCGAACCTGCGACCCTCAGATTACGAGTCGAACGCCTTAACCTATGTGGCCATGCCGGGCCTATTTTGTAAATATTATCCCCTGCAATAGTTATTATCCAAGGTCTAGAAACTCGTCTATCATTTTACTGTTTTTGAATCCCTATAAAGACCTCTTATTCTTTGATAAGTCTTGCACTGCTAAATTAGGGACGGCTAGCGCAGATAACCCTGGAGTAGCTTTGCGCGAAATTCAAACCAAACATTTTAAATTGTATACACTAAAAGACAAAAGCTTCGCGATGTATGTTGTGGTATATTACTATCTTGCAGTGGAGAGGATACCACCCTTGTGTGTAATCGCTAATCAAATATCAAATAATGTTATAGAGACAGCAATTAGTTCATGGGCAAATTGGGGAGAAAAGTGAAGCAGTTTTGGATAAGTAAAACTGGATCTCTTATTATAGGGTAACATGGTTCGGAGCTCGAAAACCTATTTCTTGAAATGTGGTTCTATCTGCGAAGTTTTCGATGTTAGCTACTTCGATTCCTTTATATATCTGCTTTTAACCAGTGCGTATTGTTTATATTTAAACAGAAAACACGAATTACTTGGAACCATGTGAGAGGGTAGACGGACAAACCTAACATATTCGCCAAACTTAGAGTGTCAACTCACTCCACTGTTCTTACCTGTTTGTTTTTCAATCTTATATAAGCTACTTGAAGGCTGTCCGAGCCATCCCTAATTTTGAAATGATGGACTAGAAATGTATCTCAGAATTGTTAGTATGGGTATTAACACTTTTATTCATAAGGAGAGAACAAGGTTTCGACCTTCCTAGGTCATCTTCAGGTCAACAAAGAGAGTTTGCAAGTGACCGTTTCCGAACATGTCTGAAAGCCGAGAGTATAAACAAGTATGGAATTGTAGGTGACAATGCAGTTGGATGTTAAGTTATTAATTAATATAGGTATAAAGGTATTCTTTTATACTGGCTTAATTTTCGTTTTATTTGCTGTATAAGTAGAGCTTCTTTGATTTTGCGTTTGTTTATATTTGTTTCCTTACTTAATATCTGAATGTTTTCTATGGTTATGTTGTGTTTATTTGATTTGCAGTGTTCAAAAACGTGTGAAGGTGTTTGTTTGTGTGCAGAAAAATTGAAACTAGATTAAAAGAATACAAAAAAACACGTCTTCATACGTTTTTGAACACTGCAAGTCAAATAAACACAACATAACCATAGAAAATACCCAGATACAAAGTAGGGAAACAAATATAAACAAACGCAAAATCAAAGAAGCTCTACTTATATAGCAACTAAAACCAAAATTAAACGAATATAAAGGAACACCTTTATACCTATACTAATTAATAACCTAACATACACCTGCAATGTCCCCTACAATCCCATACTTGTTTATATTCTCGGCCTTAAGACGTGTTCGGAAACGGTCACTTGCAAACTCTTTTTGTTAACCTGAAAATAACCTACGAAGGTCGAAACGTTGTTCTCTCCTTACCAATAAAAGTGTTAATCCATACCAGCCGTTTTGAGATACATTTTTATTTCAAGTGGGTTTCTCGTCATGAGAGAAATAACGTATGAGTTCTTTGTGACCATTGTGTGTATCAGACCTATAACTTCAGCATTATAAACATCCAAGCTTGCCTCTGAACCATTGCTTTTGAAATAGATATATAGTGTTCGTTAGATTGTAAGTTTATTGAACGTATAAGATTATTCACAAATTTACTAGAATAAAATCCAGTTTCATTTTAATTTACGTCTTTTATTTATTTACGTCACACCTTATTACGTTCTCAACGTGGGGCTCTGTAATGCCTCGAGACATGTGGTGTATTACATATAATATGTTGTTACTAAATTTAACGAACTGCAGGTGGACGTTGAGTAGAGAATATACCACATAGAACAACTGTCATTCCATAAATTTAGAAATAGCACCGATAAGTATCAGGAACACACATGTCTTTTGAAATAAAATTATCAACACTTGTTGTCAGCCATGGATTGTCTGATTAAATAAAAACTTCAACTTTTCATGTCGTACGCTTTAGAACTGAGTTACGCCTTCATAACTTCTGAAAATTTTGAAACTATTAGTTTGTGTTTACAAATGTTTAAAATGTGTATAATTTATATACATAAAAGCCCTATTATAATTATTATAATTAGTTAATTCAAGCAAAGAAAGGCCTCATCAGTTTTCTCGTTCAATTATATATTATTCGTACACTGTCATTATTAGCGTGGAATAAAACTACAATAGCGCAGTCTGTCATTATTGTCCTAACACAAAAACAATTAACGGAGTACAGTTGCGTTGTCTGGTATTAGTAACCTGATACAAAACCAATAAACGGTCTGAAAGCTAATGTTACAAAAATGTTGGTTTACACTACTGTGTATTTCGAAATCCCTTTATTTTTCGAATGAATACCTCAGTGTGCTCAGAACAATAAAAAGTTTGATTGACATCTTTGTGCACAAAAATAAATTTCGTCTTTGTGTATATCAGGACATATTCAAGACAGAAGTCACTAAGCCAAGTCGTAAAATGCACGCCTGGATGGTACCGCATTATTATGTTTTCCACGTGATTAAACTCACTGAGAAAATGTCACACGTAGATTAACAATTTAATTGCTATGGAAATTCACCAGTCTCGACCGTTTTTATTACAGCATATTGCTAAAGTTAGTTCGATGGTAGATTGTGGTTTTCGCTTATATGAGCCCCCATCTCGAGGTGAAATTAAGTACCGTGTTTCTATATCAGCGTTTGGTTAGGCGTTGTAAGTCTATGGTTTTAAAAGTAGAAAGCATTTCTAAAATTCACGTATATCAAATTCACACCTTTAAACTCTGTACAGGACCTTGGAATGTGCTCTCGCATAAAGAGGTGCCAAAACTGACATTGCAATTGGGAGTTTTTATCAGTTTTACAGTGGTAGGAGTGCCGAAAACAAACTTCGCATAGGTTACGATTTTTCCTAGAGCCAGCTTTGCTTTAACGTTATCAAAATAAGCAGTAACATGAAGTAAACGCAACAAAATACGTCAACATCAACGATAACAATTGTCCGAATATACACGTTAATTGTAGTTCATAAAACTTATGCTCCAGGTCCCATGCTCTACTTAGAAGTACTTCATCTATCATTGTTAGTGCTCATTCTGATGTCTAAAATTATACACACCTACTCAACTACGACTTCCATCACAAACAAGATTCTGTGAAGATCAGTTGTAGGTTGTTAAAAAGCTTTCTATAAGCCCTCTAGTGTACTTGAACGTCATCTTAAGAAACCTCGTCTGAGTTCCCTTGTTGGAACAGCGGTAAGATTACAGACTTAGAACAGTAAAAACTGGGGTTCAATTCTCCGGCGAGGACGCAAGATATAGCCTAATGTAGCTTTGCTTTAAAACAAACTTCGTTTACGTAAACCAAAGAAACAAAGGTCTGCTGCAGTTTCGTTTAGTTATTTGAATTTCACGCAGAGATACACGAGGGGTATTTGTGCTAGCTGTTTCTATGTTCGATGTAAAAATAGACTTCTTAACACCCCCACCGCCAACTTTTAGACTATTCTTTTAACAACGAAGAGTAAGATCAACCATCGAATTATAATGCCTCCACCGCCAAAATGGTAAGAAAAATCACGGATGAGATTCGACCCCGCGACTGCCAAATTCTAAGTTGAGTGCCCTAACCGCCATCCCTCATTGTAACTGCTTCAGAAAACTAGATAGGTGTGTGGTCATATAGAATTCCAGTTTCATCAGCCACTTTTCCTACGAACGTATGCAATCGTTAAACTGTTTCTGTAAATTTTTTTTTAAAGTCATTTGAAATCAACCACTCGTGGCGCCACTTCTCACATATTTGGAGAAACAAGATTGCGTTAACATTTAAATAAGACCTTCAAATAAAATGCAATTAATTTTTCATGTATAAAAGAAAAGGATTTAAGGCCTAAGGGTAAAAACAGGTCTTCTTATTGAATGTATTTTTATTTTTTATCGTTCTTTTCAAGGGTGTCATTGTTTAATGGTTACTGTTTTGGATAATCGAAAAGATGCAGTTTCAAAGTCTCGCTGCCTCTAATGACAAGTCATTGTGCCCTTAATCAAGAAGTTTTGCCCCAAATGTGCTTCAGTCCATCAAAATGTACAATTTGTTTGACAGTTAACAGACGGACCAAGATCCCTCCAGTAGGAACGTGTAAACCTTTCTATCTGCTCTCGTTACAGAAAACTGCGGCTAAACATCCAATCAAATCAAATTCTGGTATGTAGTCAGAATTTAATTGAAGTTTCTCTTTGCTTCTTCATTGGATTGTGCAATAAATAAAACTCAGGAGACATTACTATGTTTTTCGTGTTCTTTATTTCCTTTACTGGGTTCCCGAGAACAAGCGAGAAGAGAAGCCGATAAGCCAGATTAGAAATGTTTCATCTTCCTCATGTTGAAGTGAATAGAAACTTTAATTACTTTTGGTAATTAACCAAACCGAGAGTAATAGCAAGTAAACTACGAGTCCAAACAACTATAAAGAAATATTAATCAAAAAATATGGTGAAGCACAATTAAATTAAATATTTTGTTTAAATACAGGTTAAATTAATACCCAAAATGCAAAAATTAAAAGGTAAAACAGTGTTTTTGAGTAAGAGCTGAAGAAAATGACTGAACAATGATATACAGTAAAACTAAATAACTGTTACTAAGATACAAAGTAAATATTAGATAACCATCTCTGGAACAAAGTAAAAACTAAGTAAAACTTCATTAAGAACACCTTTATCGATTAAGATCCAATGTATAATTAAAACACTGTTTCTAACTAAAATTCAAAATAAAAATAAAAATATCTTTACTTAGTGCGAGAGAAAAGACTGCTTAAAACATTTTAACTCATTAAGATTCAGTATAAATGTAAAACCTTATTACTGATCTTAATCAGTGAAAGACAAAGTGAAAGCTAAAACACTGTAGCTAAGTAAGATTCAGAGTAAAAAACTGAAACAATATTATTAAACAAGATTAAAACTATAAACTGAGTAAGATTCAGAGTTAAACTAAAACCTTGATAACTGAGTAGGATTCAGAGTGAAACTAAAACACTGTTAACTAAGTAAAATTCAGAGTTAAACTTAAATATCGTAAACTGAGTAAGATTCGGAGTTAAACTGAAACACCGATAAATGAGTAAGATTCAGAGTTCAACTAAAATACCGATAATTGAGTAACATGTAAATAAAATCTAAAATGCTGTTGCTAAATAAAAGACAGTTAAAACTAAAACAGTATTATCAACTAAAAGCTGAAGTAAAAACAAATCATTGTTACCAATTAAGAGACAAAGAAAAACTAAAATACTGTTAATAATTAAGGAACAAACTAAAAACTGAAACAATGTTACTTATCAAGAAACAAAGTAAAAACTAAAATACTCTATTAATTAAAAGATAAACTAAAACTGAAACAATGTTACTAATCAAGAAACAAAGTAAAAACTAAAATACTCTCTTAATTAAAAGATAAACTAAAACACTGTTATTATTTAAGAGACAAAGTAAAACCTAAAACACTCTAAGTAAGTCACCTCTCTTCAGTAACTGCAGACAAGAACAAATATAAAAATGACAATATTAACGTCATTTCGTTTCAGCCACTTACAACAAGTGGCAGAACAGCAAAAGTTTATGCCCTCTCTTTTCAGTCAAGAAAATAAACTTCTAATGGGAAGGGTATTTATTTCTTTGTTTTAAAGAAAAGCCACATTGGGCCTCTAATGACAAGTCATTGTGCCCTTAATCAAGAAGTTTTGCCCCAAATGTGCTTCAGTCTATCAAAATGTAAAATTTGTTTGACAGTTAACAGACGAACCAACATCCCTCCAGGAGGAACGTGTAAACATTTCTATCTGCTCTCGTTACAGAAAACTGCGGCTAAACATCCAATCAAATCAAATTCTGGTATGTAGTCAGAATTTAATTGAAGTTTCTCTTCGCTTCTTCATTGGATTGTACAATAAATAAAACTCAGGAGACATTACTATGTTTTTCGTGTTCTTTATTTCCTTTACTGGGTTCCCGAGAACAAGCGAGAAGAGAAGCCGATAAGCCAGACCAGAAATGTTTCATCTTCCTCATGTTGAAGTGAATAGAAACTTTAAGGCCGAGAAAAAACATAAGACCAGAAACATTGTTTATTAACAATTCAGAGTTACAAAAACAATGAAACTTACAGAGAACAATCAATAAGAGGAGAGATTACAATTTAGCAACAATAGATACGAAAAGTCAATAACTTACAAACTACATAATTATTCAACTCGTATTCTATTCTGTATTCCTAGCAATGTGTATGAGCAGTTGTATTTATACACAAGTTTCTTGTTTAGATAGAAAAGCTATTGAAAAAATAGGTTACCTACCCCACTGCTTAGTGCTCTTTATTTATAGCCTGAATAGCAATTTTATGCTTCTAGTTGGGGGAGATACATATAATAAAAAGAAAATTGATATTATTTATTGGAATTAAGCACTAAGCCACACAATTGGCTAGCTGTATTCTACCTACAACGGGTATCAAAACCCGGTTTCCTAGCGATGTGAATCCTCGTCACACCAAATGTGCTCGTCCTTTCAGCCGTGGAGGCGTTATAATATGACGGTTAATCCCACTATTAATGGTAAAAAGAGTACCCCAAAAGTTGGCGGTGGATGGTGGTGAATAACTGTCTTTTCTTTTGTCTTACACTGCTAAATTAGGAACGGCTATTGTGATATTGTGATACCAACACCATCTTGCTTTATTTGCTTAAAATTGTATTTATTTCATAGATTCATTTTACCAGCTTAATGATTTCCTATGCAGTGTTAAAAACAACTTTGATAATAACAGCTTGCTAAAGATGTCCTTACAAACAAGGTTTGCTACCCGCTAGTACAGAGATAGGTTTACGGATTTACAACGCTAAAATCAGGGGTTCGATTCACCTCGGTGGGCTCAGCAGATATTCTGATGTGGCTTTGCTATAAGAAAAAACACACACACACACAGCCAAGCTTTAACACATGATCATAACAATAAGTATAAATTGCCTTCCTCCCAACTTTATTAACCTGTGCTGCCATACCATCGAAGCCTTTTCATCATAACAATGACTTCGGAATGAAGAAACAGATGTATCATTCCTGTAAAATACATATCCAAGTGTTTGTAGTATTGTCTCTGATAACATATGAGGTATAATATAAAAGTTCAAAAATACTTCTAGGGCTCGAAAAGTGACGTCGACATATCTAACAGTGTCTATTGTTTCATCAATTATGATTCAGAGTTTACCACATGATTTTTAATATCTTAGATAGATAACGTCACAAATAATCTGATAAACCATGACTTTTAGCAGTTAATTTCGAATACGGCCCAGCATGGCCAGGTGGGGTAAGGCGTTCGACTCGTAACCTGAGGGTCACAGAATCGAATCTCCATCGCACCAAACATGCTCGCCCTTTCAGCCGTAGGGGCGTTATAATGTTACGGTCAATTCCACTATTTGTTGGTAAAAGAGTAGCCCAAGAGTTGGCGGTGGGTGATGATGACTGGCTACCTTCCCTCTAGTCTTACACTTCTAAATTAGGGACGGCTAGCACAAATAGCCCTCGACTAGCTTTGCGCGAAATTCAAAAGAAACATAAACTAAACGAGAATTGTAACTAAAGCGCCATTAATTATTAATTTCTATATCTAATCAATTAAACATTTATTACTAACATGCAAGTTATTGATATATAATTGATTAACTATTAATTATACATTAAATTTGCATATAATTTACGTATTGATGTCAATTACTTGTGACGTCACACTTCCGCCTCCAGAATGTCATTTTCACTACTCGCCTTTCACTAAACAGTAGCGGGTTCACGCCCGCGTCGCGCTAAACATGCTCGCCCTCCCAGCCGTTGGGGTGTATAATGTGACGGTCAATCCCACTTTTCGTTGGTAAAAGAGTAGCCCAAGAGTTGGCGGTGGGTGGTGATGACTAGCTGCCTTCCCTCTAGTCTTACACTGCAAAATTAGGGACGGCTAGCACAGATAGCTCTCGAGTAGCTTTGTGCGAAATTTCAAAAACAAACAAACGATAGACAAAAGAAAAACACAAACTCTAATTGAAATAGTAATATGAGCGTAATGTACAAATGTTGTATGACAGCAACTCCAGTTTTTCATGAATTGAGATGTTATAGCATATTAGTGTATCTTCAAGTTTTGTTGCTACATGTTTTAGTACGTGTGGTACTTGACAAGTCTTTACTTACATGTATTAAGGACAACACATTGAGATCTGGTGAAACACATCTGTAGTGGAGAGATAATGGAATGGTTAGGGTCTAACATTCAGAACGAAGGGACAGTCAGTTTAGTTACGGATTTCAAGTTCCTATGTTTCCTATAATTTCTAAAGTAAAAAGACTTTGAACACTTTAGTAAATGGTCTTTATATTTTATCTATGGTAATTAATTCCATTTGACGAATATTCTGATAAAACTACTATGTACTGCAGATATTGTTATATTGGGCTGTAAGCCACTAATTCATAAACTAATAAATAGCATGGAAGTATATATTGAAATTTTGTATGAAATGTAAGTTTTCCATAAAAGAATCATAGAACACTTACTTATAACTGAGGATTTATATAATTCTTAAGTGAAAAGATAATTCATGCGACTGCAACAATTTCAAATTCTAGGAAATATCTATTTTGAAATAGTTGAATAATAACCACTTGATTTATAACTAAAAACCCTTTTACAGTCATGATTGTCAACTGTATTTGGATATGTTTATGTGAAAAATACGTGTTTTATACTTTGGAAGACTAATAAGGTTAAATAATATATTGTACACATAGTGAAATTTTGAAAGATACAGAAACGTAACTTCTGGTTTTTCTGTGAATTTACTTGCTTTAGTCTAAGGCGAATACATGGGTCAAAGCTATCTAAACTTGTCTTCAGCTGATATGCTTCGGTAATATGTTGAAATAGCCCACACTATTTATATGTGTGAAACTAGTTATTTGGTCTCAAAATCGTTTGCTGGCAAACATATAACAGAAAACAATGGTAAGTGTTACTTATGTAAAGTTGTATATAATCATTTTTGACAATCAGGGTTCATCAAGCTTTTAGCCTAGATGCAAATACTTTACAATCAGCAAGAAACATAATCTGTTAAGTTTCCTACAGAAAGTTATGAACATAGTTTTATAATGTTTTACTTGTAAAATGGGAAGAGAAGATGCATTAAAATCCTACAAAACAATAGAAATATTGTCCTTTGTAACACTGACCGCCTCAAGTAACATTATCAATAGTAAGACTTTCTAGCATGGCCAGGTGGTTAGGGAGCTCGACTTATTATCGAAGGGTCGCGGGTTTAAATCCCCGTCGCATCAAACATGCTCGCCTTTTCAACTGTGTGGACGTTATAATGAGACGGTCGGTTCCACTATTCGTTGGTGAAAGAGTAGCTGAAGAGTTGACGGTGTGTGGTGATGGCTAGCTGCCTTCCCTCTAATTTTACACTTCTAAATTAGGAAGGAGGTATAATGTGAGCAGCACCTACATTGAATATATATATATAAACTGAAATTTGCTGTTTGCATAAGTATTAAGCCCCTTCAGTTAGTACTTAGTGGAAGAACCATTAACAACAATTACTGGTGTGAGCATTTCTGGATAATCTTCTGCCAGCTTTGCAATACAAGATGTTTCGTTGGAAAATATTGATGGAAAGCAATATTTAAGTCTCACCAAACATCTTCTATTGGATTGAAGTCAAAATTTTTACTGAATTATCCAGAACATTCACATTCTTCTATTGAAACCGCTCCAGTGTGGCTTTTATCTTGTGCTTCAGGTCATTGTCCTGAAATGTAAATTTTTGACCTAGTTAGAGATTCTTTGCTGACTCAAGCAGGTTTTTATTCTAGAATTTTTCTGTACATTGCATCATTTATTTGTTACACCTCTCAGTAGGACAGAGGTAAGTCTGGGGACTTACACCACTAGAAACCGGGTTGTGATACCTAAGTGGTGGGCAGAGAACAGATAGCCTATTGTATATCTTTATGATTAACTTGACCAAACAAATATTTCTCTCAATCCTGACAAACTTTTCAGTTCCTGCATCCCCTTCATTACATTCTGCTGCCACCATGCTTCACAGTTGGGATGGTGTTGAAAGGACGATGTGCTGTGTTGTGCTTGCTCTAGACGTAATGCTTTTAATTTAAATAAAAAAAAAGACTCAATTTGTGTCTTGCCTGACCAAAGAAAAAAAGCAAAACCCGCGATATGTTTTCAACATCATTTACATGCTTTGCTGCAAACTCAGTACTAGATTTCAAATGGTTCTTTTCAGTAACAGCTTCTTTCTTGCCACTTGCCCATCAGGCCAGTTTGTGTAAGAACCGGGATATTGTCGATGTATGAACACTAAATCTCGTCTCATAAATGGAATTTTGCACATCTTTTAAATTCACTGTTAGCTTCATAGTGGCATCTTAGTTTAAAATGGCCGTATAATCTCTGTAGTTATTAAGTGGTCTGAAGCACATTCTACTTTGTTTGTTTTTTTAATTTTGCGCCAAGCTACGCGAGGACATCAGAATAAAAGCATCATCTGTTCAAGCCACAACTCACATTGTGAAGATCAAGAAACTTTCTAAACAAGTCAGGGATAAAGTGGTAAAGAAACATTGATTAGAAGAAGGTTACAAGAAAATTTCAAAGTTGCTAATTATTTTTTCGAGTACGGCAAAAGTCCATCATTAACAACGTGGAATGTTCTTCAGACCACTCAATCACTATCGAGATCACACCGCCATTTTAAACTAAGATGCCACAATGAAGCCAACAGTGAATTTGAAAGATGTGTAAAATTCTACGTATCAGACGATATTCAGTGTTCATACATCGACGATATCTCAGTCCCTACACAAAGCTGGCCTGATGGGGAAGTGGTAAGAAAGAAGCCATTACTGAAAAGAACCATCTGAAATCTGGTACCGAATTTGCAACAAAGCATGTAAATGATACTTCAGACATGTGGCAGACTTTATTTTAGTTAGACAAGACGCAAATTGAGTTTTTTTTTAAATCTAAATTAAAAGCATTACGTCTAGAGCAAGCACAACACAACGCATCCCCCGCTCAACACCATCACACATGCCAAGCATGGTGATAGCAGTATCACGTAATGGGAATGTTTCTCATCAGTGGGGAAAAATTTGTTTGTTTCTTTGTTTTCAGTTGATCACAAAAATAAAATCTGCTCTACCCACCACACGGGTATCACAACCCGGTTTCTAATGGTGCAAGTCCGCAGACATACAGCTGTGTTACTAAGGATGGGGGAGAGAGAAATGGTTTGATTTGTTTTGAATTTCGCGCAAAGCTAGTCATCATCACCAACCGCCAACTCTCGGGCTACTCTTTTACCAACGTATAGTCGGATTGATCGTCACATTATAATGCTTCCATGGATAAAAGGGCGAGCATGTTTTGTGTGACAAGGATTCGAACCTGCAATCCTTAGATTACGAGTCGAATACCTTAACCACCCGAGCATGTCGAGCCGGGGGAAAAATAAATGGTGAGACATGAAGATTGCATTCCACGAATGTTCCCCCAATGAAATTGTCAAAATTGAAACAATTTTGCCAGGACAAATGGGCAAAATTACACCATCCCATTGAGCAAAGCTGGCAGAAACTTATCCAAAGAGACTCGTAGAAGTAATTGTTGCCAGTGGTTCGTTCACCAAGTACTAACTTAGGGAGCTAAATACTTACACAATCAGCAAATTTCAATTTATATACATATTGTTTGTTTGTTTTTTGAATTTCGCACAAAGCTACTCGAGAACTATCTGTGCTAGTTGTCCCTAATTTAGCAGTGTAAGATTAGAGGGAAGGCAGCTAGTCATCACCACTCACCGCCAACTCTTGGGCTACTCTTTTACCAACAAATAGTGGGATTGACCGTCACATTATAACGCCACCACGGCTGAAAGGACGAGCATGTTTGGCGCGAAGGAGATGCGAACCCGCGACCCTCAGATTACGAGTCACACGCTTGGCCATGTTGGGCCACTTATATATGTATATATATATATTGAGCGTAGGTGTTACTAACATTATACCTCCTTCACGCATAACAACGTTAAATATGATCATTGGAATTCTGAACGAAAACAGGTTTACTAAAAAAATGTTTACATTATTTGTATTTCATCAAAATTTGACATTATTGGTAGGAATGAATACTTTTATACGACTCTGTGCTTTGAATCTATAAACTAACCACTTTGTAAAAAAAACAACAACTCATAAACACTATTATTAATAGTTTTTGCTTTATTTGTTAATCTAAATTGCTTTATTTTACTGTTTGGATTCATCATTTAAACATTTCAGGAACCTATGTTTTCACAGATAAATACAATTTTCTGTACAATATATATATCTGAATACCGCATCAGCAAATTAATATACTTACGAATAACTTCACTGACTTCTTTAAATTCAATTTGTGAAAAATTGTAAGTACTCGTCTTGCTTTTTATTATCAATAATTTGACATTGTTACGAATGAATATCACATTAAGGCCTAGCAAGTTGAGTGGTTTGTGTACCTGGCCTGTGAATCCAGTTACGCTTCGCTTCTTCGTTATGAGTATTTGGGAATGTTTAATTTTTTAATACTTAGAAGGGTCAGGTGCACAAGACATCTTCCTCGATCCCTAGCTTTCCATGTTGGCTACTATTAAGAATTTGTTGTTGTAGTAGTGATTTTGGGCCAGAGTATCCCAAAGTACTCCAGCCCTTTTCAGGGTAATGTCCATGTACTGTCTTGATTTGCCCTTTTTTTTTTCCTTTATCCATTTATTATTTTTTCCTTTTTTATTTTATTCTATTTTTTAATTTTTTTATATTTATTTTTACTTTTATTCGTGTGAGTGTGTATATACATATTTCCTTTTTCCATGCATATTTATCGGCAAAATAAAATAATAATAAAAAGAAAGGGAAAAATAAAATAAAAAAAAGGAAAGAAAACTAGTTTTAAACGTCTGATGCATGGTGGCCAGCTTGATTTATATTTCTTAAATATATGTTTATTTTAAATAAATATTATAGTTATTGTTTTGAATTAACCACAAAGCTACACAATAGGCGATCGTTGCTCTACCCACAACGGGTAGCGAAACCCGCATTTTAGTGTGCAAGTCCGCAGATATACCGTTGAGCCACTGGGGGGCTATATTTAGAGTAAAGAGGTACTTAGGACTATGTTCATCATGTACGTGGTGTCTCGAGATAACACATTAAGTCATTTTTATGCCAATTCTTATTAAAAATAATTTAGTGCATTGTGCAAGAGTCTTACAGATGTTGTCTCTATGTTTGTATACCTGTGCATGAATGTGGATGAAGTTCTACGTGGTACTCTGTAAGCTGAAGTTAAGATTGAATTTTGTATGTTTTGTAGTTTATATAATTGTTTTTGTGCTATGTTTATTCAGGCAGGAAATGCGTATTCTATAACAGGTCTAATGAATGTTTTGTACATTTTTATTATATTATCAGGTGATGCACCCGATTTTTACTTAAAGAATTTGCTCTTTTACAGATTCTAATCAGAATATTGTTTGTTTGCTGTATCCACGCTAATTTGGTATCATAAGTTAATCCTAAAAATTTAGCAGAAGTAGTAGTCTGTAAAAGTTATCGGTTATGTATAACTTTGGTGGATCTTTTTACAGTTTATTTAATCCGCTGAATAATATTACTTGGTTTTTCGGAATTTTTATTTTTATTTTATATTTCTGGCAGTATTCTCCTAATCAGTGATATCGAGAAAACCCACTTGTAGAGAAAAATATATATGTAAAAACGGTTCGTTTTGGTTGAGAAAGTATTTTTCGTAGAGGAGCGAACCCGACGATGACGGAAGAAGGTCGAAACGTTGTTCGCTCCTCTACGTAGAAAAATTTTCTCAACCCAAACGAGCCGTTTTTACATATATAGTATTCTTCTAAATTATTCAGGACTGGTTGGCGGTTTGTTGCTGCTATTGCAGGAGTGGGTTCACTTTTCCAAACCGCTACATCGTCAGCAAATTGTGATGCAAAACCTAAATTTAGGTCCGACAGTGGAATATTACTCACATACATGATAAATAGAATAAGGCTAACTACTCCTCCCTGTGGGACTCCTGCCTCAGGTGAAAAGAATCCTGAGTGGGCCCCATTCACGTCTACTTTACACGTTACATTGTCCATAAAGTTAGATAGCCAGCGAATAATTCCCTGGGGTGAATCCATTTCTGTTAACCTGTGGCGTCATCCCTCATGCCACACCGTGTCAAATGCTTTCTCAATGTCGCAAAAGCAAGCTACAGTGCATTCGTTTTCGTTAAAGCTATCTGTGATTGTTTCTGTTCATCTGATTAGGTTGGCTGTATTTTGTAAATCCGTTTTGAATTTCGAGTAGTTTTGAATTTACTTCTAAATATATAGATAGTCGGTTACTAATTATTCTTTCTAAAATTTTACCGATACAACTGGTTAGGCTAATTGGGTGGTAATTGTTTGGTTTCTTTGCTGGCTTCCCTTCTTTCTGGAACATTAAGTTTACTGCTTCCTTCCAAGAAACTGGTATATATCCGGCTAATAATAAGTTAAATAAGGCTGTTAGGTGTTCATATAATTTCTGAATACCATGTTATAGAAAGGATAGCTTGTATAACATCTTCTCCAGGAGCTTTGTTTTTTGTGTTTTTGATAGCTGTTAGTACTTCCGCTACTGTTATATCTTTTATTAGTTGATGTGTGCTCCAGTCCATTGTTTTCTCTGCTTTTATTAATGTCTTTACTGGTAATTTTGGTTTTTTTTTATGTTAAATGAAGCTATTGACTTTATAATAAAAGTATCGGTTCACGTCAAGTTCATTGTGTATTTTGAACGTGTTTTTGAGGTGGTCTTTAAATATTTCTGCTTTTTCTAGGTTAGTGTAAGCTGTTTTGCCATGTGAATCCAGTCTCTAGTCTCTCTGGTCTTTGGGTATATTTATGTGCATACCCGGGAGGGTCAGGTACACTCGACCTCTTCCTCATTCCATAACCTTGTTGGAGTGGCCAGATTAATATAAATTTCAATTTAAATACAGAATGGCTCGAGTGATATCATAAATTTAGTCTGGTCCTTTTCAGGGCAATGTCCTTTTATATTGTTCTTGATTTTTTTACTATTATTATTATTTAATAAGTTTAGAACGTAGGTGGCCTGTTTTATTTTATCTATATTCTAATACTATTACTATTATTATTATTTTAAATGATTTTTGTCTTAATGATCTAATGTATAGATTTAATGTGGAAAGGTGTTTAGGTCTCTCTTTATCATATATGCAATATCTGTCTAGTTCACATAGCAACTCATTTTTTCGTCAATTTTTATCAAAATATTTTATTGTACTCTGTAGAAGTCTACCTGGTATTGTTTGTGTGTTTGAGTAATTATGCATGAACTTTGATGAAGTGGTTTTAGGTACTCTGTATGCTGATGTAATTCGTGTATTCTGTAATGTTTGGAGTTTGGTTTGAATTTGATTTACACTTACATTGATCCATGCAGGAGCTGCATAGTCTATTACAGGTGTAATATATGACTTGTATATTTTAATGATGTTTCTGGTGTTGTTCTGTATTTTTTATCAGTTAAACTCCTAGCATAGTTTATTCTTCGCCAAATATTAGTTGTTATGTTATTTACATGCTTCATCCATGTAAGCTTCGAATCATAAGTTAATCCTAAAAATTTTGCAGATGTAGCAGTCTGGAGGCGTTCCCCATTCATATAAATTTGGGGTTGAACTTTTTGATATTTCGTAGATTTTGAAAATATTACTAGTTGCGTCTTCGCTGTATTTATTTTGATTCTATATTTTTCAGAATATTCACATAATCTATTTAGTTGTGGTTAGCGGCTGCTATTTCTGGTGTCGGGGCACTTTTCTAAATTGCTACATCATCAGCGAACTTTGACGCGTATACATGATTTGGGTCTTTTAGTGGCATATTACTTTAATACATGATGAAGAGAATAGGACTAACCACCCCTCCTTGAGAGACTCCAGCTTCTGGAGTGAAGAACTCTGAGAAAGTTCCATCTACGTTTATTCTACATTTTCTATTTTCCAAAAGGTTTGATAATCAGCAAATAATTCCACGCGGTAGTCCCATTTCATGCATACGGAACCGAAGACCATTGTGCCATACAGTGTCGAATGCTTTTTCGATATCGAGGAAGCAGGGAACAGTGCATTCTTTATTGTTAAAGTTGTTTATTATTGTTTCAGTTAACCTAATTAAGTGATCTGTTGTTTGCCTATATTTTTTAATTCCGTTTTGTTCTTCCGGTAATTTTGCATTATTCTCAAAAAATATGGAGAGGCTATTGCTTAATATTTCGAGAATTTTGCTTAAACAGCTGGTCAGTCCATAACTGTTTGGTTTCTTTGTAGAACATTAAGATACTTGCTTGCTTCCAAGAAACTGGGATGTATCCAGAATGTAGAGATAGATCAAATATTGTGAATCCAGTAATTCATAGTTTGTTTGTTTTTTAATTTCGCGCCAAGCTGCACGAGGGCCATCTGCGCCAGCCGTCCCTAATTTAGCAGTGTAAGACTAGAGGGAAGGCAGCTAGTCATCATCACACACCGCCAACTCTTGGGTTACTCTTTTACCAACGAATAGTGAGACTAACCATGCAGATTATAACGCCCCACGGCTGAAAGGGTGACTATGTTGGGTGTGATGGAGATTCGAACGTGCGACCCTCGGATTATGAGTCGAGTGCCATCTGGCCATAATTCATAGTTTCTATGCTTATTACAAGAAATAAAACCAGCCCAAATACAATGGAGGAAAACAATATCGAAGATATTATTACAATTCCAGAAATTCCTGCACATTGTTTTACAAATTTTATCAAAAGAACTCCAAATTTAAAGCTTAAAACAAAAACTTGTTTTGTTTGTAATGTTTTAATGAGAATCTTTTGTTCCAGTTTTAAATTTAATATAAATATGGGGTGGAGTTAAGTTTAAAATCCAATGGGAACCTACCAAAAAGTTGCAGTCATCATTGATAAAAAAAAAATCTAACAAGTGCAAACACTTTGTACCTTCCTCTTGAAGTGAGGTACCCCTAACATTAGTTTATCATAAAATGAAAGTAAAACGCATTTTAAGATCAAAATGATTTTCAATAAACACAAAGAAGAAAGTTTCTCATAATTAACATCTGAACAATATCCAGTGTGTGTTCTATGTCATGGCATTGAAAAAAAAAAAGCTATTGAAGCATGTACAAAAATTAAATTACAGTGTGTTACAATGTGTTAAAACGTAGATGGGATTACTGTTATAGTTTTATTAATTTTGAATTGATTACGTTAAAAATAATATTAAACACATGTTTATTGATTCTTAAATAATATTTTACCAAGGAATCATTTTTTGAACATTTGTTGTTGTTTTGCTTTAAATCCATCATATAAATCAAAGTATAACTAGAAACTTTCTAATTTTCATCCATGAATACATCATGGGTTATTAACAGGTGGTTTGTTTACTGAATTTCTTCCACAAATGTTTCCTTTAGTCGTCCCTAATTCTTGAAGCGACAGACTAGAGTGAGATTGGCTGTCACAGTAGAAAGGGTAAACATGTTTGAAGATGGGTTTCGATCCAGTCATTTTTCAGGTTATGAAACAAGCACCTTTATTACAAGGTCATGTCAGGCGTCACTAACAACTAAACATTTCCAGTAAAAAACGTGGAGTTTTGAATACAAGAAAACCTTTCAGCTGAACATTTTATGTCATAAAATTTGATTGATAATAAAGGAAGACAAACAGAGACTTGTATAAATACATTAGATATTACACTTTATTACAATCAAACCATACAATTAGACTGATTAGTTAGAGAAACAAGTACAATGTAATGTATTTCGATTAACTTATCACCGTGTTCAAATGTTTAGAAACTTATTATTTGTTAGAAATAATAGAAATATGGTAAAAAAAACACCTCAACTGGTGTGTGAAAACAATCTGATATAAAATATACTTTTGTTTTATTTTCCTACTATCGGTTGTACGTATTTGCAAACAGGATTTTAGGTTATATCTACAGAAATATTAAATATGAGTCTTGAGAGGCTAAAATTTCATTGTATAGGTCAGTGGTTAGTCCACATTTGGAGTATTGTGTTCGGTCTTTGACGACTTACCTTAGTAATGACATTGAGCTGGTGGAAACATTTCATAGAAAGACTACTAGAATTGTTCTTGAGATGTAAAAGTTGTCCTATAATTACAGGCTATACTCTGTGGAAGTGTTTTTCTCTTGGAAAAAAGAATTGTTGAAGACAATTTGGTTTAGTTGTTCAAGACTGTTAGGGGTGGATATTCTTGTTTTACTTAATAATAAGACTAGTGATACACATATAAGCTTACAGTAAATTCAGAGTGATATTCAACCAATATAATTTTGTTTTTCTAAGAGGTCAGTTAGTCTTTGGATTGGTTTGTCTTGAAATGAAGTGGAAGCAGTAAACTTAAAGAGTTTAAACAATGAATTTATAAATATTTAAATGGTGAGGGCTAGCGTTCAAGTTTTTTTAAGTCCTTGCGTGTAAACTTAACTAAAAAAACTTTAACAGCAAGGCCTGGGCCGTCGATAACTGAATGACAGCATATCAAGTGACAGGGAATTTTATCAAGCAAAGGAAAGAAAGAAAGGCCTGTAGAAGCATTAACGTATGGTTTACAGAAAAGGAAACAAAGTGTTTACGTTTATAATACATAATACTTAACAATAGAACATTTTGTTTATAAAAACGGAACTTAAACATTTATGTTTTGATATGCAATACTGACTCTGGACTAAGAAACTTGTGGATATTGCTTGTCGTTGTCTTTGAAAAGTAATTTTAAATCGCATGTGAAATCTGTTGAACACCCTGGTCTACTAAATAGATTATTCTATTCTTATATCTGTTATCAACTGATGGAATGGTTTCTCTGATGCAGTGATTGTTACTGGTAACTTGAGTTCTATGATAATTTTGTTTTATAGGCAACATGATTGGTAAAGGAATATATTTGTTTATCCTGTTTTCATATTTTTACACTACGTTTGATTTAACTTCCGTTTGATATGCGACACAAAATTGCATTTCATACCATAATATTCAAATTTTTGATTATTTTAAAGAAATGCATGTTAAATAGATAATTAAGTTAAAAATTACATAAGTGTAAACTTACTTCATGTATTGTTTGGTTTCCATTTTGTTGAATGGTAAAAATACATATATAATAATATTAGGGGCAGCAAACTATCACAGTGAATCAGCCAATAAAATGCATTGTTTGTTTAACCTTATTGTTACTGACCAATTATACAAATCACAAACAGTTGAGAAACGCGATTGGTTTAGTAATTAATTTTATGTTACTACAGGATATTTCAACTTCTATCATCTTTATGGGAACAGACACCCTGTTACCTTGAAGCTGAAAACACGACAAAATAAACGTTTAGTGGAATTAAAATATTTATAAGGTTTTATATGGAAAGTTTAATAGCTTATACATTTTGTTTTAAAAATGGCAGACAATTATAATAGTTTTGTAAAATGTTAACTTTTGTGAAACTAAAATAGTGTTTTCTTGGAACTAATATACAAATATATAATAAACATATACACACAAATACTTGTCAACATGGTGTTTGAAAACCTTTATCTCTAGACATTATTGTTTATATAGTAGTAGACATAGCAACAATAGAACACAATTTTATATGAAAAATGAAAACAGCAAGTTAAAGTAATAAATTTTAAGTTCTGGAAAACTCGTTTCAGTTTAACAAAAGTGGGAAATCAGTTCATAAAATTTCTTATATCCTGAGACTGATTATTTCCAGTTAGTATTTTAACATTTAGATAGTTGTCATGTTATGGTAGTTATGAAAACGCATAACTGAAAGCAAAGTAGAATATGTTATAAGTTAGTCACATTACATATGTCATCTCAGGCGTTGAAGAGGCCTCTCGTCAAACACTAGCAATATAGTCAATACGTCAAAAAGTTTCTGATGTACAGTGGAGCGCCGTTAAGCCGCGGTATTTGGGGGGTCAACCTGCTTAACCGCTGCTTAAATCTTTGTGACTGAAAAGCCGAAGTCGCTAACAGGAGTCCGGGCCATTGCGTGATCATTATAATATTAATGTATAGACTATTCACATACAATTGACAAGTGCCGTTTTAACACAAACGACCAATGCATTGCGATGGTTCGCTTTTCCCTGTAAAATTTCGTCTTCCCGTGTAACATGCGGGCCGCCATGTCAATATGATATGCTCACAATTAATTCAAAAACTGAAGTGATTTCTATTGGGTTTGTGGCCAATATTTATACAATTCCATAAAAATATCGGATTATCGAATTAAAAATAATACTTTAATTATTGATCACTTTTTTCACGGATTTACCGCAGATTAACTTTACTGTATGGAGAGGTGTGATTCGGTAACAATGGCGGCCTCCATAAAGCTGACATAGAGAGCAGATAAGGTAGATTAACGGTCGATTTCTATTGTAATATATTTTATTTATTTCCCAAATTAAAACAAATCCTTTTTAAATATCCCCTTGAAGTTATAAAGACAAGAAGAGTGTGAAAAACTTTAAAAAAGCAGGGTAGTAGATTTAATACATGAAAAAGTTTGGGACAAGACTTGCTACAGCGGCTTAAGCGATTTCACGGTTTACTGGCTCGCGGCTTAATGGCGCTACACTGTATTAACCAGTCAGTGAGATCCCAGCAGTACAGCGGTATGTCTAAGGACTCGCACCACTAAACTCAAACTATAACATCACACTTTAGACGAAACTTTGCATAAATCCAACCAAATATGAAAGAGAAAGAAACACGGGAGAGATAAATAAAACCAAATCACAAACTACAGAAGATATCATGAGGTATTCCCATGTTTGTTTTATCTTGTTCTTTATATTCTTTAACAACTTCCTCTGTTAGAGAATAAACAATTAAACTGTTTCGATATATTTCGCTGAATATGGAAAAATACAGTTGCAGACAAAGTGCGTGCTGCTGTTAAACTGACGTGGTTTAGTTTGTTTTGAATTTCGCGCAAAGGTACACGAAAGCAATCTGCGCTAGCCGCCTCCAATTTAGCAGTGTAAGACTAGAGCGAAGGTAGCTAGTCATCACCACTCACCGCCAACACTTGGGATACTCTTTTACCAACGAATAGTGGGATTGGCCGTACCATAATAACGACGCACGGCTGAAAGAGCGAGCAGGTTTGGCGTGACGGGGATTCGACCCCGCGACTCTCGGATTACCAATCGAGTGCCTTAACCACCTGGCTATGCCGAGCCAGAAACTACAAGTAAGAAGTAAACTGTGTAAATACAAACGTTGTAGCACACAGCGACATTATCCAAGAAACGTTGGTTTCCTATGGGTTTTGTACAAGTTTGTATAAGTTTTTAATTAAAAATATTTCGCTTTAATACATGGTGAACTATAAGGTTTAGATAACTTATGTATTTCGATAACATTCATTTCATATGAATAATTAATATGAATCACGTCATTTAGTAAGTGGATCCAAATAGACATAAATTCCCTATGTCAAAAGGTTTCCAATATTCTACAGCTACTTCACAACAATAAGAAACATTTGGACTTTTACTCACCATATATTATATTGCATTATCTTATTATGAGAGTTTCATCACATAAAAGTTGAATCATGTATATCATGTTTTTGTGTATATATACGAGGTGGATCAAAAAGTTCTAAGACTTCACTTTTATTCCGAAGAATAATGTACATACATCAGTATTATATGTTATCCAATTCAATGTAATCTCCCCCCAGCTGATTCACACTTATTCCAACGTTCCTCCTATTTTCAGAAGCAATGCTGGAAGTCTTCAACTGTTATGTAACTAAGTTCTGCTTCCACATTATTATGGATGGTTGGATGGCCATCAAATCTTTTTCCTTTCAACGTAATTTTGAATTTTAGGAACAGAAAAAGAATCACACAGGGATCGGGAGAATACGAGGGGTGTGGTATCACAGGAATGTTTTTGCTGCCAAAAATTCTTGAACAGACACAGCAGTTTGTGAAGGCGCGTTGTCACGATGAGGAAACCAGTGACCATTCTCCCACAGCTCGCGGCGGTTTCTTCTAACTTTCTCCATTAAGCGAATTAAGACCTCTTTATAAAAGACCTGGTTAACTGCCTGGCCACTTCGAATTTTTTCTTTCACCTTTGTGACCGTTTTATTAGTGAGCGATGTCGACGGTCACCTGGAACGTGGACCATCTTTGACCGATTCCCGGCCATTTTGGAAGCGTTTCATCCACTGATAAACGACATTCATCACCAAAAGCAGTTCTTAAGATTTTGAGGATTTCTGTTTCTCCTTTATCCTCCTTCACACAAAACTCGATGCAAATACGCTGCTCTTATTTCCTGTCCATTTTTAAGGGCAAGGGATACGTCTGTCTTTAAACACGTTTTCTGCAACACGGGTTTAGGGTCTGGAGAAATGGCTTGTTCGTGGGGTTCTTTGCACACACTTCAGTTAAGCTCACTGCCTCTGTACAAAGAAGAAGTATCAGAACTTTTGGTCAGAACTCGTAAAATTTTCTTACATTCTTTGTATATTTTGTCAAAGTACATAACATTTCTCCCAGGATGTGTATGGTACTATGTCAAAGTACATAACATTTCTCCCAGGATGTGTATGGTACTAAGTGATACTGCTGTTCTTGAGTTTTGAGCTTCTTCCAGTAAGGCTTGAAACACCGCAGGAAGCTCAGTTATTAGAGATTGACTACTTTACCTTACCAGGTTTGTCAGAAACTGCATTCCTTTTATTTTTTGTCTCCCTGTAAAGTTAATATAAAATAGTTTATTTAATTTAGCGCAGAGCCACATTAGGCTATCAGATGTACTTCCCACGAAGTAACGAACCGCAGTCTTTGACAATGTAGGTCCGTAAACTGTTATTTAAACCACCGAGGAACAAAGAGTGTAGTATTCACTTATAGGAATGACATAATCAGCCTTATCTTTCTCCATTTATGTGTTATACTTTTTGTTAAGACAATGTGATATTATTTTATATGTGTCTATAAAACTAGTTTAGAATTAACGAACTTTCTTCTACAAGTACTAAATAAACTTTTATTTTGTAACTGAAGAAACATCGCTTTTGGGAAAGTGCAAGACCTTTAGTAACAGAAAAGTCAGATTGGCCTAAAACAACAAATTAAATTCCTACTAATGCATTTTATCTTAAAATGAAGTCCATGTTTAAGATAGTTGTTGTTATTTCAAACTATTCAATCTCATTTTTACACTTTTGCGAGAGGTAAAGCTTATTAATATATTTTAGTTTCAAGTGTTACGTGTAACTCCCTTTTGCAAAACCCTAGAAAGCCATTTGTTTTGCTCAAATAACATTCAAATTCAATGAATAACAAAGAAATTATTTTAACTAAAACACTGTTCTCACCTTTAAATGAAATATTTAAAATGAAACATCTCTTCCAGTTTCCTCCACAAATCCCTGTGACCTTTTTTTTCCTTTTGTTTGTTTGTTCTCGACAATAGGAAGTTTCTTTGTCCTCTGTGGCATATGATTAGGTTTTACATAATATTTGTTAGATGGTTTTATAGAAATTTTTCGAATACAATTTGAAGGAACGCTAGACATGTTTTATTGAAATATTAAAACCTTCTCAACATTAACGAATTTGAATTTGGTTCTGAACAACCATAAATTGGAATATCGTTTGTTAAAGAAGAAAGTTTTAGCTGTATTAAGCACTTCCACATGAATGATAACAAGTTCCTAACAGAACACAATTCAGTTTTATTTTACGATTTACTTAACCAAACACAAGAGTTTTCTTTGAAACCACATAAATTAGAATATGTCGCTAAGTGTTTCACGTGTTTTTATAACTCAGATCTGTATAAACCAATAATCCACAACAATATTGTATATTGAAATTATGTAAATTTCTTTCATGCAATTAGGGGATCGATTCCCTTCGGTGAGCTCAGCAGATAGCCCGATGTGTCTTTGCTATAAGAAAACACAGACATAGACTCTCATGCAAAGAGACTGAAGTTTTTCTACAGTTCCCAGTAGTGTGTGAAGCCAGTAAGGGAAAATGAAATAAAATATTTTCTTAAATAAAAATCCTAACAGTTAGTTGTTGTTTTCGTTTAACGCTTTAAATGTTAAAACATCATTGATGTTGTATCTTTTGTTTCTTCATATCTGAATATGGAAAAATACAGTTGCAGGCATAGTGCGTGTTACCGTTAAATTGACGTGGTTTGGTTTGTTTTGAATTTCGCGCAAAGCTACACTGAGGCTATCTGCGCTAGCCGTCCCTAATTTGGCAGTGTAAAACGAAAAGAAAGACAGCTAGTCATCATCACCCGCCGCCAACTATTGGGCTACTCTTTTACCAACAAATAGTGGGATTGGCCATCACATTATAACGCCCCCACGGCTGAAAGAATGAGCATGTTTGGTGCGATATTCGCATCCCTGAGTCGACCACCCTAGCCACCTGGCCATGCTGGGCATATTCACGTTTGAAAAGAACATTCCTGCAGGCCGTTTCTCTGATTTCTTGACTTCTTCCCATGGAGTAAACTGCATTTCCGTTTGGTTTTTTTCAGTGACTTTGTGAAAGGATAATTGTCTGACGGTTGTTCACTTTCTAATGTCAGTCAAATAACTTCCTCCACTATACCAGTCACTAGGTCAATATTTAAACTATTTAATAGCGATTAACTTGAGTCAGTCTAGAAAAAAAAAACTCTTCTTTTTCTCTTTCTTCCTCAAGTACTTACGATGGTTATATCCTCACTCAGAGTTGCTGGTTTTCTTTATAATTCACTTTGTCCATCTCAACCTTGATTTTTCTCTATTACGTCAACATTATTA
This sequence comes from Tachypleus tridentatus, assembly GCF_004210375.1. Taxonomy (NCBI): domain Eukaryota; kingdom Metazoa; phylum Arthropoda; class Merostomata; order Xiphosura; family Limulidae; genus Tachypleus; species Tachypleus tridentatus. Next base: position 129,178,957 of record NC_134832.1, on the reverse strand, counting down.
TTGGGAATTAATATAATTAATTCTGACTGAAATGAACAAGAAGGATCTAGTTCCGGTTTCCTTGGTTACATTTACAAAAAGTGTATATATACATATGTTTATCTTTAAAATTAATATTTATCTTACAAAAGCTACTTTTTAAGTAGAGTTTAATTTAAATTTCTTTAGTGCTTTCCACAAGTCCCTTGTTGTCCCTAAACATAATGTTGTTACTTTTTATCTTTATATTCCATAGTAAAGAGTAGTGCAAGAGTTCGTGGAGGATGATATTAACTAGCTGCCTCATTTGTAGTGTATTAACTTCAAAATTAGGGACGGCTGAACATCCACAAATAAATAAACATGTGGACAAACTCTGGACAAGTTTTACATTATCAAGGTGACTGAGCAACGTAACATTTACTGTCTGGAACACAATAATAACAAACTGAGTCTGAAGAGTATCTCAATACAGCCAATCTTACTTCACATTCACAAGAACTTCAAACAGAACTCTCCAGTAAAAGCGATTGTCTTTTGTGGCAAATAAACTATATTTTTAGCTGTACTTGTTAAGACAAACTAAATATAAAAATGGGAATTTAAAAGTATACAAAACAAAGAAATAGACACTGTAAACATAATTTACTGAAACTAGAAACCCTTATTTTGGTTCCATGCTGTTACCTTTAATTATATTTGGTGTTTTCAAAATGAACTTTCTTTCCTAATTCTTTTATGACGCCTACTTGCAGATTTTTTAAATTCTCAGTTTTTACTTATTTTGTATACTGGATTATGAGCGAAGGATTACTGGGTAAGGTAGCAAACTTTATACACTGTAATAATAATAAACATAACTAATACCCAGTTGATACGGTTCGTGATGATTCACTGCACTATTGACTATTTGATTGCATTTTTTTGAAACAAAAAATGTTAAACTGCAGATGGAAATTTGTTTGAGAATATAGTGAGCATTATAGCTGCTGTGTAATGACAGTTTCTGTATGCATGTATAGTAAAGGAAAAATATATACAAGACTAAGACACAACCTCCACTACGCGGGTATAACATTTTACAAGTACAATAGCACTCTTTCAAATAAAACATATGAGACTACAACGTCACTATTAATAATTCTTCGTGTCTTTTAAAGTAATTATTCTACGATGTGTGTAATAAAATTTGATATTATGTGTATTGATTTATTTACTCCTTATCTTCATATATAATATAGGGGCTGGCTCCTTAAAAAACACCAACTGTTTGTTTGGAATTAAACACAAAATTACATGAGTACCACGGGTATCGAAACTCTGTTTCTACCGTTATAAATTCGTAGATACACCGCTATACCACTAGGAGTGACCGAGTGTATAATGTTGAAAACATTTAGTATCTACATGTTACGATTATATAAATATATTTATCTGTTCTGGGCTGATAATTCTTCTTTTATCTTATATTTAAGATCTTTAAATGGGTCGTTTTGAACTGCTTTTATTTTTCATGTATTTTTATATAGGTATAGCTTTAGCAATCAACAGCAAAGCTTTTAAAGTGTTGTTTGAACTGAATTGAATATTTACTATTTAAGTTGTTTTTAGTCGTCACATTCTATACGGTTTTGTTGCGATCCCTGTGGTTCATGATAAAGTTTGTTTATTATGATTGTGCTGGCTCTCTTTATTTATAGCGGTTTCTCTTTCCCTCTTAGTCCAATAATATCAAATTAAAATATCCCATTATTCACCATATCTTTATTGCCACTCAAATCAGAAATCAGTGCAATATAAAAATACAATATTAGAAGCAATGCTTTTCGTGTATTATTTCTGTTGCTGACCAATTGTAGTACAATTAGAAGTAGTTTATTGCTGTCTTTTCTTTCTCTCCGTAGCTTCCTGGTTTATCAACACATACTTGATTATTCTATTATTCTCTGTGAAGAAGACACTATGTATTATTTTTACACTGTTCTGTTTGAAGAAGTAGATAATTTTATTGAAGTTTCATTTATCAAATGAATTTAAGATTTTATATGTTGTAGTATGTAGTACTAAAATAAAGTCTCGTCCTCTAATTGGAATAGATGTAATTTTATTTTTATGTCATATTATCTGTCGTACGTTATGCAAGTGCTCTACAAACTTCACCCCTACATCACTTACTAGTAAGGTTGATATTGAACCCTGAATGCTCCATACAACGGTCAGGTGGTTAACCTGCTGAGCTAACGTACTGGATATTTGATAACTAAGTACAATGTCATTGAACAGCTTCCTCCCCAATGTTATGTATCTATAAATCGTATTTTAGCTGTCTTCTACTCGCTACGGTACAACCTATATTCATACAGGATTTTAAAATATTTAGTATTTCCGCTACTGATTTATCTTTCTTAATAATTCAGTATATAAATCGTTTAAAATACTAAAAATAAATATCTAGTCTAATCTATCGGTTAATTCGTCAACTGTATTTGAGAAATATCAGTTTTGGAAGATTATCCCCTATCAGCTACTTTGAAAATACACCAGCGGTATATGTTTAATACCTTTGAAATTCCAACTGTATCGATGATTTTAAGCTCTTGATTAACAATAATTTCTCTTTATTAACCATTTTATGATAACTAGTTCTGCTGTTCTATCGACGTGGTTTGGAGGGCTACAGGAGGGCTATCTGCGCTACCCGTCCCTAATTTACCAGTGTAAGACGAGAGGGAAGGCAGCTAGTTATCACCACCCACCGCCAATTCTTGGACTACTCTTTTTACCAACAAATAGTGGGATTGACCGTCACATTATAACACTCCCACGGTTGAAAAGCGAGTATGTTTGGTGCGATGGTAATTCGAACCCGCGACCCTCAGATTAAGAGTCGAGTGTCGGGCGCTATTAACGTGATTTTATGATCATTTGCGATCAAGAAGGCCGAGTACTAAAATCATGTTATATGTATATATAGTGTTTTTTATATTTCAAATCGCATTGCAAGAAAGACTTTAAGTAAACTCTCGACATATGAAGCGTTTTATCAATGAATACACACGGTAGTGTTTCTTGTGTAAAAATAAAGAACAATCCCTGCAACATTGTGTCTTACGAAGAGAAGCGAAAGTTTAGCGGTATTCCACCATCTGAAATTGTGTCAGTCCAAACTAACATATACTTTCTGTAGTCGTACTTAAGAACCAAATTTTGAGAGAATCCACCAAGAAATATCTGAAATATTACATCTACAAGTTTGATTAAGTTTTGTTGTTGGTTTTCATCTCATTAAAAGTACAGAAACTTTATGGAATTGGAATTTTCAACTTGAACATCATCTTACGTGTTCGTGGGCTAAACGGACAGTTAAAATTCCCTGAGAACTGAGATAGAGTCGTTTATAATTTTGTATGACTGACCAGAAGCTAGCCAACCAGCCGTTGGTACCTGCCAGCACAAGGGCTCTCTCCGGTTCTTTTAACTGAAAAACGCAGTCAACTACCGCTTTTATAACACACCTACAGTTAATAGTGTGGAATATGTTTCGCTGCATCAGAACTCAAACCTTAGACCCACAGCTCAGCTAGTTAACAAATAAATCATAAATCACTCATATGTCACATACTCTGTCTTTAATTCTGAATTATTTCATTCTCGTAACAACAAAACAATAATGTTTGGCTGCGTAATGTTCCATAAAAACACACTCGACAGCTAAAGATCAAACATCAACTTTCAACCATTACGTATTAATTTCTACTTCTGCTTTCCTATTCTTTTTTCTTGTCAACAAACAACTAATGCAGTTCTTATCTGAATGTACTAAAACCTGGAATTCGCTATTATCACTGCATATAACACCCATGTCTGCTAATAATCTCACCATCTGCTAACAATGGTCACACTCCGCCAGTTAAACGTAACTAAACTACTTGGGTTCGGCCACGAGCATAAAGCTTACCAATTCACTTAATGAATAATCTTTAATTCCGCGCATGGAACGAAGAGACACAAGTTTCTGACGCCCCTGTTGTCTTTCTGGCCTCTTCGAGGTCTTACTGCTAAAAAGTGAATGTTACAGTGGAATAACAAAGTGTTCTTAAAAATGCTTCAGGCCTACTTTTCACCAACCTCATTAATTCATCACTTTTAACTGGAAAAAGCAATAACTACCGTAATACCCATGAAACAAAACAGCAGATCTAATCCTCACAACTTACACCCTACTAGTTTGTCAAGCTGTCTTGGAAAACTAATGAAAAAATAATATCCGACAGACTTTTACTATTCATATAAACTGTGAAGAAAATTAAAGTAAGAAGATAACAAAAATCAACAATAATATTAAATATCTCGGTATCATATTTTATACATCTCTAACAGGAAACAAACAAAATATGCACGTCTCAATAAGTAAATGTATCAATTATATCCAACAAACTGTCGGTAAACACCAAATTTGAACACCAGAACATCGATAAAAAGATGTAAAACATTCATACGCCCTGTCATGTAATAACGGTTGTTAAACAACATTCAACATGTTAGAAAATATCATCAAAAACTGCAACAAAACAGGGCAATCAAATTAGCCCTAAGATTCTCATAAATCACTCCCATAAAATTATCAACCTCTCTCTTTACCTAATAGACTTTCTAAGTTTGCCTACAAATACTACAGTAAAACGGAAAAAGGAACAAGCTTACAACCATTGTGAGTCACATTATATATTCTGTTTTGAAAAAAATAAACACAGGCCAACAAAACACCCATAACTGTTAAGTTTCAAACATCATACGCCATACTGTTTTTAACTATGATGTTTCTTTCCACAGCCTTGTCTTAATTTATCTAAAAAAAAGTGTGAATTTTAAATCGTAAGAAGGAGAAAAAATGAATTGTTGCAAAAAATCTCAGTACAAATTTTACAAACTTATCTTTCTAAACAGCGAATTGTCACATCAGAGCCTAGATCAAAAATCAACTAAACTATTTGGTTCAGTATTTTTTCACAGTACCTGGTTCGATGGTGGTCTTCTGATTTTGCTCTTCCGATAAAAATCTGTACATATACAGGCACAATGTAAGTTGTAAATATATCATGCATTTACTTTACCTTTATAAACTCAGTTTAACCATATGGATGGCATTAGATATCGTTTGATTGGCCCGTGACAGTTTCTAAACATAAAGTTTATACAGGTATAAGAAGAAAGGTGAACAAACGAGAGTATTAAACAATAAGAATTCTCAAATAATGTTAGAATAATCTCTAACAATATTTAGAAACAAAAGACTATTTTAGGTTACTTTATGGACATCGAAAAGTGCTTAAAACCTGAATTGATGTTGTATACAAATCACCATTAAAAGAGGCCTAACTGCGTTTATTTGATTAGTCAGCCCATGGCAGTGGGTACGACCAAATAAGTGAAACGTTAGGCCACTGCTTCGTATGTTCTCATTTTAATTTTACCTTTGATGAAATTAGAAGAAGAATCTTTAACATAATATGTAAACTATGGTATTATTTTATTCCATTGGCGATGTTCCAAGCAAACGATCTTTTTCAAGCCTATCAGTTAACAACAAACCTGGGAAACGTTCTGAAATGAAACAATATTTGAAAACAGAATGTGACGTAGATATAGCAACGAGATTTACACAATGTTATGAAGTGATTGAAAAAGTAATTAAAATTAGTAAATATATTAAACAATCTTTACATAGCAATGAAAATAATTAGTATAACATCTTAAGGTAATAAACAAAGGTACGGTGAATTTTTTACAAAAGCTGAACCATTGGTTAATAAATACATACACATATAAACATATTGTTTAACAACCACCGCAAGTGCAACGTGCAACAAATGATGATTCAAAAACAAATCGGTAGAAATACGCCTTAGATTTTGTAAGCAGTTGCTGACTTGGATTCAAATTAAAAGGCCTAAAACAACTAAGTAAATAAATTAATGTAATATAACATCATCGCAATCTTCCCACAACATCGACAAACGCTTTAATTTTTCCATCAAATACAAAATAGTTGTTATTTAAAGAATGAATAATTAAAGATGTAAGTTGTTATTCAATTAAGCATTGAACGAGAGACTCCTCTTGCAAGAGTTTTTTCCAAACAAATACAAATGGTCTAATTCATATAATGTTTGTAAATAAAGACTCGATATAACAACTAGCCATAAAACATTCATTATAAGGATGTAGGTCTTTAACTTTATTTAACAAATGAAAACGGTCCAAGAAAGTAAATTCATTAAATGTTAATGGTAGAAATTCCCTACGGAAGCGTTGTATATTTTCTTCCCATTGTATGCTTAGCGAAAGCATATTTGACTTAAGTGGCATGAACTTTGTAATGTCTCTCAAAATGGTGTTCATTTTTCTCAAGATAATCTTGTCTAATAATACAACTCCATTTCCTTTGTCCAAGCGCATTACGATTATGTTTGGATTGTGTGAAAGCTCTTTTAAATCTGAAAATTCTTCATTTTTAAGGGAGGAAGAGTGGTGAGAAAAACTGAGTATGGATAGATGAAAGCACGAGGATTTTCAATTTAGTCTTAAACAAGTAGGAGTAGTGAGAGTACTAATAGGCAAATTTGTTATGTTTTATATGGAATTTCTAAAGAACACATGTAATAAGCAAAACTCACACTTGAGGAAACAGACTAACTTAAGACCTTTACTAACGGCAATTTTGCACGATTCGGTTAAAGAAACATTACTAAAGTTAAAAATTAATTTATAAACATCAATATATTTTTTGATATCAGTAACTTTACAAATTTTCATTATTTTCGTATTTTATAAATGCTCATAACAAGTTGTTTTCCATTCTTACATCTAAAAATTAAACATGCTAAATGTACAAATTATAACCAGACAACGATGTTCTTAAAATCAGTCTTACTCGTGTTGAACTTTGCCGTGAGATGACTTTTATGTCGATGTTTTCACCTGAGTCAGACCAACAGGCGTTTTAGACATTGATTGTAAGCTGTAACACTACAGTTTAAAATTAAAGGACTTGGGTATAACAATTTCTAGTTTTGCAAGTTGCCGTAATCTATATCTAAATCCACTTTCTTTGGTTTGAAGTTAGAATTTTCTAGTGAACAAAAAAGATAATAATGCATTTTGAACATATATATGAATCAATATATTGTCTACTGATAATCTGGCATGAAAACGCAGCTTTATAAAAAGATTAGAAACATTGTAATCAGAAAAGTAACAAAAAACATCACATGTCATTGTTTCTAAGATACGTTTCCACCATCTACTTAAGTTATCATCATATTTTTATTTTTATCCTTTTGTTTATAATTGGAAGAAAAATCTCTAACATATGTATGTAATGATTGACCTAAAATGTCCGAACATTGCCCTTTTGACATCTTTATTTCATTATTATTACATTCGTACAAAGTCTTAATTTCTATAAAGCGAAACTTATAAGCAGTTCAGGTAATAATGTAAATATGGTTATTGACATATATGTATCATACCTGTTTTTATAACCTTCTTGTACACACATATGCATTAATGCAATCCTTGATCAATAATATGAACATAATATCTTTAGATGCAGTTCAACTACAAAACTGTTCCAAACAGATATAATAAAATTAACTAGTTTCCAGAGAAATAAACAGTTACTAATTTAATTATTGTGACAATACCTTAGAATGTTTTTATTTTTTACAAATATAAAACTTTCACTTATTATGCAACCATTTTCATACACTTCTGAGATTGCATATCACATTTCTAAACAAATAATTTCCTTACTTGCATAGAAACTAACTGTAGTAACATAAAAAAAAACACTTGCACTTCTTAAAAACTTAGTGTAGTAAAACAAAATAAAAACACTCGTCTTTCGCAGAAACTAATTGTAATAACACAAAAGAAAAACTTGTCCTTTTGGAAACTAGCTGTAGTAATACAGAATAAAAACACTTATCCCTCAAAGAAACTAACTGCAGTAACAGAAAACAAAAACACTTCTTTCTCTCAGAGACTAGCCCTCTAGTGATACAGGAGAATGTCTGCGGATTTACACTGTTAGAAATCGGGTTTTAATGCCTGCAGTGGGCAGAACAAAGATGCTCCCAATGAGCTTTGTGACTAACAAACAAAATCTTAGAAACTAAATGTAGTAACACAAAATAAAAACTCGTGTTTTTCTTAGAAACTAACTGTTATAACACAAAACAAAAATAAGAATAAAATATTTTTTTGGTGCAAATTGTCCGGGAAGTAACCCAACCACATCATTTGAATTGCAAAACCAGCCTCTTCAGAATAAGGTCTTTATTTCTGGAACTTCAATAATCCTTTATCCGTGTTCTCGACTATAAACAGCCCTGGATTAACCATTAAGCAAAATAAGCACGTGTTCAGGGCACTGAGGGAAGAGGGACACCACAAAGATTTTCCCCAGCTGTTATGCCTTAAACTCTTTCACTGCCACACTCAACTTTCGTCGATTTTTTCGTAATTGTCCTTACCTACCGTGTTCGACTTTATTCTGCATTGCTACAAAAACGTTTCCTTTGGCTCTGTGAGTGACAAAAGTTTCGATAAAATACTAAACTATGTATCTGAAGTAAGTTTTGTTTTGAATTGTTTTGTTTTGTTTTCGAAAGCTATCTGTGCTAGCCTTCCCTAATTTAGCAGTGTAAGACAAGAGGGAAGACAGCTAGTCATCACCACCCACCGCCAACTCTTGGGCTACTCTTTTACCAACGAATAGTGGGATTGACCGTCACATATAACGCCCCCACGGCTGAAAGGGCGAGCATGTTTGATGCCCGCGACCCTCAGATTACGAGTCGAACGCCTTAATCCACCTGGCCATGCCGGGCCCATAAATGTAACCTATAGGAGTGTTTGGGCATGTATGTATTCCCTTGTGATTATGTAATAGTATAAACAGATTTGAAGCTGAGATTTAACCCCATTAATAAATAGCCACAAAAAGTTTTTCAAATATGCCGTTTTTAAACCCAATCTTATCCTGACGTCATAATGCCCAGAGCCGACCCGGCCCTCCGGTGATATTTTTATTTATGAGGCGAACGAACAATCCAAGAAAGAAACATAGGGACAAGGACCACAATGTTTTAGGTGTAATTCAACTATTTTGCGACTATATATATATTCAGATCAGCATTCGTTCTGTTACATTTCTGAAAAGCTGGGAAAACAATTGACTGATCGGAGCAGTCAAAAGGCGAGAATTCGACCTTTTAGGTCAAATTGTGTAAGACTTCGAAGTGTACGACAACATGATTCTTAACGTTGTTATGTAACTTATGTATGCACTAGGCCCGGCATGGCCAAGCGTGTTAAGGCGTGTGACTCGTAATCTGAGAGTCGCGGGTTCGCATCCCGGTCACGCCAAACATGCTCACCCTCCCAGCCGTGGGGGCGTTATAATGTGACGGTCAATCCCACTATTCGTTGGTAAAAGAGTAGCCCAAGAGTTGGCGGTGGGTGGTGATGACTAGCTGCCTTCTCTCTAGTCTTACATTTTTAAATTAGGGACGGCTAGCACAGATAGCCCTCGAGTAGCTTTGTGCGAAATTCCAAAACAAATGTGTACACTATACCACTACTAATAGTACAGTACTGTGGTACCGCGGTCATACAAAGACACTATAAAGAACCGACAAATCAACAAAATCTATTTAGAATTGTCTTAAAAAGTGTATGAATTGAACAAGTTCATGTGAGCAAGGTTAGTACTGAGTACTAGGCTTAACAGCTTAACGTTAGTGGCCTCAGTTGCAATGTATTAGTATTAAGCCTAACGTTAGTTTTGTGATGTGAGAACCGAGTAACAATAACGTTACGCCTAAATACTGTAATAACTATTTTGGTTAAATACACTGGAAACGCTACTGTACCCTGGAATAATAAATTGGACTATTCCCAATTTGAGGCCATCGTTTCTAGGCATGCAGATAAAGTTTCAGAAATATGCCTTTGGTGTATGGTTTGTTTGCTCATCTAACGTCCCCAGGTCAAAACTGAGCTCAGAGTTGAGGTTACAACTCATTCTTCAGATATTTGATTAGGATTAAGGTACTATAGCCTAGGCCTAACCCAGTATTTAGTAGTTCAATATGCAGTACAGTTTACAATTGATTATATGTTATGTATGTACCATTACAGAATGATCGCCGTGTATATAGGTTACTACAATATGCGTTGTTGATCACAAATTGTTTTGGAATACTTTTTGGCTCACAGCGGATTTGCATATCACCATTAACATTGCTTCTTGCACACAGTTACCATAGCAACAATCGTAATGAAACTTTTGCAATGATTGAAAACTAATTCTCTTAAAATGGGTTGAAGCCAGACTTGTATTGATTCGAGACTGGTCTTTAACGGTTTTCAACCAATCAGAATGCAGCAAATCAATAAAAGTATTTATGAATTCATGTTTATGTGCTGATGGACCTAGGTCAATGAAAGAAAAATATAAATGGACATTGCTCTGAAAAGGACCAGATTTAAAGTTATGTTATTAATTCAGCCATATTGTATTTACACTAAATGTATTAATCAGTCCATTCCAACTGAGTAATGACAGTGGTCTAGTGTACCTGACCCTCCTGGGTATACAAATATATATACCCAAACACCTAGAGAGAGAGAACCTAGGTTCTAGAATAACTTTATGAATTTCAGTGTTTTTTAAACATTATAACTATATATGATCCATATGCTTTTGTGTTTTATTTTTTATTTTTCTTTCAGTTACTTCTTTCTTTCTTTGTGAACCTGACGATGACCGAAGAAGGTCGAAACTTTGTTTGCTCGTTTACATAAAAATATTTTATCAACCCAAGCGAGCCGTTTTTACATATATATATTTTTATTTTTGTTTCTGTATTTTTCAGACTGCAAGATGAAACGTATTCAATTAAGTGGCGCACAAAAGAGAAAATTGGCAAAAAAAAACCAACAAAAGGCTTTGGTTTTTGTGGTCAAGACTGAAAAGCTGACTACTTTTTTTCACACTACTTACACAACATGATTTTCCAAATCAAAACTTATCTCTGCCATCAGAAGTCACTTACACTGCATCTGTCTCCAACAAGATTGAAGTTGAACCAAGCTTCACACCTACAAGTACCACTTTGTTCACTTCAAGGTCAGAACATAATGATGACGTTGAGATGTCACAGGTTGGCTCAACTGGCACAAGTCTCACAAATGATCTCACTTTGCCTGTAAATTCTCCTGATATCTCTAGTATTAATGTTGATGCAAGTTGCTCTACAAGACAGTCTGAAGTTGAAATAATTGCTGAAAATGAAAATTTACTGACTATGGTAAAATGCTTCAGTCTACAAAAGATGAAGAAACTGAAGCGAAAGATCCAGGGTTGTGGCTCGATTTCTCTGCTGATGATGTGGCTTATTGGATTGTTTGTGGAGCCACTGATTGTCAACACCACAATGGGCCATTTGGCAAATCTTGCCAGACTTTCAATAGCGGCAAACCAAAAGTATGCTGTTCGCAAAAACATTTCTTTGTAAGGTAAATTTACAGCTTTGTTTGTAATTTTTTGCCCCTAAATTTTCCTATCGTTTTGTTGAAACAGACTGGCGAAATACTACTGTAATTGATCGTTATGAAGGTAAGGTATTAACGATTAGGTATGAGAGCTATCGACCGTAGTGATATAAACCTCTGAACCCAGTCATACATATGGTAACAATAGTCATGTACATGAACGAACGTACCTCATAGGTTGTGAGTAATTCTTCCCTGGATTGAAGACAGCACCATCGAAATATATCTACATTTGATCGACAGTATCTAAAGATAAAAAAAAAAAAAAAAGATAAATGCAAATTTCAACACAATTTTCAAAAGAACAACAAAAATTGATAAAAATAAACATTGATGTGTTTTTTTTCTCTTTTCTCTATGAATCTACTTTGGAAAGTCAAAGATGTATTCTTCCTCTTATTGCTGGAAGTGACAATCCAGGAACTTTTGTATTATGAATACTGACATGGTGTCAGAATAATTAAAACACTGGCATCCATTCCAGGTTCTCTACTCTTCTGACTTGAAGTTTTATTGAAAAGATAAGAAGAATATAATATTTTTATATATTTTAATGGAAAAGTTTTTGGAAACAATGATAAAGACATAGGTATAAAATGTTAGTTGTAAATTATTCTAATTCTGAGACTTTTTACAACCATGAGCACATTTTTTTCCGCTATTTATAATAATTTCGGATTTTATTCCCAGACAAATATGATAATAAAGGATAAAATTTAGTCTAAATTTTTCATATTATATAGCATAAATTTATAATTCGTGCGTTCTTTCTAAAACAAGAATCGACAGAATTCTTCAAGTGAATTATAACAGTAATTTTCCTCATGAATTTTTGTTTCCTGATCTGTCTGGAAATTAGAAAATAAGTATTTATTTGACGAATATTTGAAATGGTTATTTAAGCCACACGACTTACAACTCTCACATATGATTTTTACATATCAATGAAATTCAGGATAACATTTTTCATTTTGCCAGTAACAGGTCAGATGGTTAGAGCGCTGCACTCAGGGTCTGAGGTTCGGGGTTTCGAATGTCTGTCACACCAAACATGCTCGCTCTTGCATCCGTGGGGACGTTATAAAGGTACTGTCAATCCCACTATTCGTTGGTAAAAGAGTAGCTCAATATTTGTCGGTGGGTGGTGATGACAAGCTGCCTTCCCTTTAGTCTTACACTGCCAAATTAGGGACGGATAGCGCAGATAGCCCTCGAGTAGCTTTGCGCGTTATTAAAAAAGAAATAAACAAGCTACAGCAGAAAAAATTTGGTTAGATAAGTGGAAGTTAACTAATTCTGTGATTATAACATTGTGCTTGGTGGTGATGCTATTAAGTATAGTATTATATACAGTACATGAGAAATTAACTTTAATGAAATTTTGGAAATTAGATGGGCTGTATAAATTTGAAAAGAAAAGCAAAACAGGGCCAGGCAACAATAGAAGGTTGTGGTATTTAGAGGCCACTAAAATCATTGAATTACATGACCGTGACCCATCTAATTAAGATAAAGATTGGTTTGTGGTAGACTGATGACAAAATTCAAACTATTTTAACCAATTGGAGATGTTAGCTGATTATAAATTGAGCATCAGAGATCAAAATTATGAGGAAAATTTATAAGATTAGAAAAACAACAAGAATCAAACTGTGAAAAATGTGAGAATTCAGACGAGAACGAGAATTAGTAAAGTGAAGATGACGATAAGTTCGAGAACCAAATGCTAGGATAATAAGATTAATTAGCTGCAGATAATGATGAAAAAAGTGACACTACCAGGCAAAACTTAGTCAATGATGATGGAAAAGAAGCCGACACTATAACACTACAATAGGGAGGAAAACGCTGTTCAAGTTACGGAACACAACTCGAGTGGAAGTGTGTCAGGAAACGAACATTGGTAGTGGTGCTAGTAATTATAGTGTTATATACAGTACGTGAGAAGTTGGTTTTAATGACATTTTGGAAATTAGATGGCATGTGTAAATTCAAAAATAAAACCAGAGCAGGGCTAGGCAACAATAGAAGGTTGTCTTATTCAGAAGTCATAAGTGGTTGAATTCGATAATGGTGACCCATCAAGTTAGGATGTAGATTGATTTTCTTACAGACTAATGAAAAATTTGAACTAGCTTAACCAAACGATGAGATTAGCTGATTATAAGGTGAATATTATAGATTAAAATTATTAGGCAAAATTAACAGAATTAGAAAAAATAAAACAACAACATACAAAATAAATCTAGAAGCAAGATGTGAAATGTTGGAAAATTCAGAGATAGTTGGGCCAGGCATGGCCAGGTGGGATAAGGCGTTCGACTCATAATCTGAGGGTCGCAGATTCGAATCGCTGTCGCACCAAACATGCTCGCCCTTTCAGCCGTGGGGGGCGTTATAATGTGACGGTCAATCCTACTATTCGTTGGTAAAAAAGTTAGCGGTGGTGACTAGCTGCGTTCCCTCTAGTCTTAATTGCTAAGTTAGGGATGGCTAGCGCAGATAGCCCTTGATTAGCTTTGCGCGAAATTTAGGACAAACAAACAAATCAGAGATAGTTAGAATGAATTAGTAATTGATGATGATGAAAAGCTCGAGAATCAAACGTTAGAAGAATTAATTTGCTGGAAATCGCAACGAGAAAGTTTTGAAGTGATACTGTCAGACAAGACTTATTTAATGATGATAGAGGGCAGAGAGAGAGATAGCTCACACTACAAGTGTAATAAAAATGTTGAAGAAAACTCGAGAGGAAGTGTGCCAGGCAATGAATCAAAATGCAAATGATATAATGAAGTGTGCTAGAGAATTACCACATATTCGGTTTGTTACAAGAAACCTGAGTGTTGACCGTGTGTAGGTTTCACCATGCCTAAAACAGTATAATTGCAGGAAAAGAAAAGACAAATCTGTTATAATAAAAGTTGAAAGATTCTGAATAGTGGATGTATATGTTGTGAAGAAGTTGGCCATCGAGAATGTCTACACTAGATGGACCGGCACCTACAGTTTCAAGGCACTTTTTCTGAGAGAAATGTTATCTCAAGAAGACAGAAGACACATAGAGTGATCTACAACATATTTATACAACCTGAAATTAGAAAAGTAACAGTAAGACTGCTTGTACTTAATTGACATCTATCAGGTCATAAACCAAAGGTACACCAAAACGTACTTGAAAGGTCTGGAGAAGACAAAGCTTATCACTTGATTCACTGGCATAATGTGTGTAAGCCTTGATAATATTGGCTTTCCAGTGTACAAACGATTGACTCATGAGAGTCCTATGATATGCAATTATCATGAACACTGTGTGAAATGCAAGGTTGCATACTATATGAATGGATCATTAATAGTGATGAATAGTTTTGCTTTGAGTTCTAAAGAGAACATTAAGAGAGACAGAGTAACTGCAAGACCTGAAGAAAATGAAGAAATAAGACGTCGATTGATTGTCATATGATTGTCTTCAGTTTGATGTGATAGCTAAATGATATTAAACTAGCTATTTGGTAGCAGTATTAATATTTATGGTTTACTATATAAAGTAACTATGTAATACATATGATATAATATGATTATTTTTTTTGTGATTAAGTATTGTGAAATGTGTTAATTGTTATTGGATACAACCATGAGCAAAGTATATCTATACATATGATTAATATTTTTAGAGTTTATACTAGAAATGCATAGGGAGTGTATATGTATATTAAGGATTAATTTGTTTATGTAGATAGTTAAAAGAGTAAGGCAGTAAAAGTAGTAACTTGTTATTCAGTTGAAGACTGACTAAAATGTGGAATATCAGAAAGAGTATTGTAAATGTTGCCCGATGTACAAATGGAAAGGTGGAAACAGAGGTTTAGTAATGACATTTTGACGAGGATAAAAACATTTCTAAGGAAGGAAGTAATGAAGCATTTGCGTCATTTCTGGAAATTTCATATGCTTCAAGAATTGAGCAAATATATGCAGTATGGAGAAGTGTGGTGTATATTGACAAAAAGCATTAGAATGATTATATAACAAGAAGAAATATATGTTGAGAAGAGTTCTTCTTTATTCTAACTACAAACAACACGATCAAGGTCATGAAAAGGGTTATAAAAGTCTCATTAAAGAAACAGAAATTAGGTTGTTATCTACAGATTGATGCCGTCACAGCAGTATAGAAGCTACAGTGAATGTTTTCATTACTATGTACAAGATTGTCAAGAAAGGAAATAAAGTCGGAACTTTGACGTGGTATCCATGTCAAAAGTGTATGTATGTTTCGATCCACGTGGTGGGCAAAAGCACAGATAACTCATTGCGTAGCTTTGTAATTGACTTCAAGTTTAAGCGGTTGGCCCCTGTGACTCCTTGTGGAGGCTTATAAGACTTAATAATTCAACACCTATGGTAGACATATCTTCGAGCTTAACAACAAATATGCAGAAAAATCAATTCACGTGGTTATGTTTATACTTTCTATTCACAAATCACTTTTAATAAACCAGTACATACTCGCGTCCTTGCATAACTGTCAAATCTTTTTTTGATAACTTAAAAGTGCATAACATGTAAAAGACAAATTAAAACTTATGGTGAAAAAAAAGAAAATAACCGATGTAAATGAGCTTTACGAAATAAATATTATAACTGGCCATACTACAGATTCATGGATGTTGCTTGAAATTAATAAAGTATAACAATTCGAAATGCGTTATTAATGTAGTCTGACATTAAATGATTGTAATAATGATTTTTAGAAGATGGGCCCAGTAAGTATCGCAGAGAAGGATGGAGTTATAATTCGTTTTATCGTTACTATAAAAGAACAAAAGTTCATTAAAATGCTGCTCAAAGCTACATGGGAGATGAATACTAACCCCCAAACTTGGGTTCTTCACTGTTGTACTTGGAATGTGTAGAATTCTACTTGTTGCTTGATTAAACGTACTCAAGCAATTCTCAGAAAAAATATTGTTCTTTACGTAATATAATAGGTATCATGACTTATTTTTTGCTATTACTCAAGGGTACTGGGAATATTCTCTATTTTAACCTGTCTGCAGATGATAGTCTTATTAAAACCGTAAATTAAGTTTGAAACATACAGAAATGACTCGGTTTGTTTTTTGGTTTATAGTTGATTAATTACTCCCCATAATGTAATAAAATAGACATACATGAGTGGTTTTAAACTGTTACAATGATAAACAAAAACGTGATTTCGTTAGAAATACACAAATGCGGGTTGCACTTCGATATTTAGATATAGTAGTCTGTTAAATTTGTATAATAAAACTTTGTTTACAATATTCAGTATAATAAATGTAATATTAACTCAGTTGCTTTGAATTATTCAGGACAATTTGTAGCTTTTATATTTTTAAATTTGTAATTTTTCTCCTAGTTGTTAGAAAACAATATAGGTTTTATTTCCTAGTAATTTTTAAGATGGTTCAAGCCATTCAAGTACTGTTGGAGGTAAGAAAAGTTAAGAGTAATCAAAACCTTTGAATAACACTTTTTTCATATCTGAAAAATTTTACTACATCGTGATATATTTGTTATTTAATACAAAAACAGATTCCATGATATAATGTAATAACTTTTATCGCTGTTCATTAAAAAATGTTTATATTTAATTAGTAATAAGCATCAAACGATATTGAGTGCACGTGGAAAGTTGTGGGCCTTAAATATGGTAGTAGAGGAAAAGTGTGAAATTAGGGACTTATGTTCAGAGAAAGAAGATGTGGGAAATTTTAACGTAGAAACATTTCAGAAAAAGGAAAGTAGATGTGAAGGTAGCGATAATTTACTTTGTTATGTTCCGAACTGAAGGAAGAATGAGCACGTAGATGATGTGAAAAGAACTCTGTAGACACATACAGTCCATGTTGTATGTTCCATCTTGAGTTCATTTCGAATATTGAATAGAAGGTAACAAAATTTAACCACCAACAAACCCTCAAATTTGCAGTTTAATCCAATCAAAATAGTTACGTACTGCATTTTTTAGAAAAGTCTTGCTTATAATGGGTGTGAATACCAAGAAAGTCACCAAGTTTGTTACCAAGATATATTTTTTTAAGATTTTGTTGGCTCATTTTACAAAACTACGAATTATAATAGCTTTTTATCAACGAACATTATTATTGTTACTAAAACTGTCATTGTCATATAGCCTCAAATATTCAGTACTAAAGAGCTGTGTGTACGTGTGTTAACTTAATAAAAAGGTTGTATTATATATAACACTATGTAACAAAATTTTTACTTTTTCTTGGAAAAGACCTATTTTTCTCTTCAAACCTTTTCTTGTGGCCTGAGCAATGAAATTTTCAAATTTAGCCATTTTCCAGAACATTCCAGGTAGATTCAGTGCTGAGTAGCTGATAGAGAATTTTCTCGAACTTACAAGAATTTTCAATAACTTTCTAAAATATTGTAGAACTTACACGAAATTTCTAGAATGTTGTAGAACTTACGAGAATTTTCAAAACCTTTTATAATTTTCTAGAACTTTCTATATTAATATATAAATAGGGGCTCACCACTCACCACTCCAATTTACTTCTAGCTGCTTAAGTGAACACACAAACCTCCCTGATTTTATAAGAGATAGCATCAAGAAGCTACAAGCATTCTCCAGACGCATTCTGCTATGTATGTGGCTAATTTATCAAGACAAGAGCAAAAACATACTTTGTGACAGTATCTGCTAAAATATGTGAAGCCTACAAGATATATTTTGACATGCCTGTCGGGGATCAAGACAAACACTGGGCACCTCATTTTACCTGCAAGCACTGCAAAAAAACTCTAGAAAGTAAAACGGACAATATTTGTTTGCTTGAACAGTAAGATTTTACATTATAAAAACATTATATCTTTCAAAATTTAAATATCTTTTAAAATATTTTTTAATTAACAATAGTGTAGAAAAATATCACATATAAACTATTTTAAATGGACCTCTTACACATTAGTTGTGAATGAAATAAATTTATTCTTCATAATAACAACTTTATTTTGTTCTTTTGGAGGATGGTATAAAGGGGAAAAGAGAGCCGTGAAGTTTGCTATTCCAAGAATTTGGCATGAACCCACTGACCACTCAAGCAATTGCTACTTCTGCATGGTGAAACCTTCCAAACGTCGGGCTGGTAAGAATGCATCTGCTGGTGAAAGAAACTGACAATACCTCAACCAAAGAGACCTCAAAGAATTGATCAGAGATCTTGGTCTAACAAAGTCGAATGTCAAACTTTTCACATCTAGGCTCAAGGTGTGGGATTTGTCAGATGAAAGTGCATAAGTTGCAAGTCACATGAAGGATCGCCGACATTTTTCAAGCTTCTTCACTCATCAAGATGGGCTGTGCTTCTGCCACAATGTATCTGGTCTGTGCGAGGCAATTGGAATTGCATATAACCCGAACGAGTGGCGCCTCTTCAAGGGACGCAAACATGATGGGAGACTGTATTAATACGTGAAATTGATTTACATTACAGTCGCAAATCTCGAAAAACTACTCACATTCTACAACAACATTCTAGAAAGTTATTGAAAATTCTTGTAAGATCGAGAAAATTCTCTATCAGCTCAGCACCGAATCTACCTGGAATGTTCTGGAAAATGGGTAAATTTGAACTTTTCGTTACCCGGGTCACAAAAGCAAAGTTTGAAAGAAAAATAGGTCTTCTCCATTTACTTTAGGCTTAAGCAATTGGGAAATAACACTTTCTGCCCAGGAACAAGAAAAAGTAAAAATTTTGTTACATAGTTTTATCAATAAACGTATTGGAATAATATAATAATGTAAAATAAATATTAAAGTTTGATTCATATGCTCTTCCCTTTTACTTTTATTCGTCGTATGAGAACAAGAAAATGTATATTAAAAATGTTTTGATTATTAGCGTCGAAACTTTTGAAGCTGGTAAAAGCATTAAAACATCGAAGTGATGTAAATATGATGAGATTTAGCACTACACATAAAGTTGAACAGCTAGTTACAAGGTGATGCAATACATCCCTGGATAACTATGAAAGGCTTGACAAATATATGATATTCTCATCTTTTGCACTTTGATGAGCCTGGTAATCATCAGGAATATACTGTAGTGCCGATTAAATCGAGGAGAAATTGAAACTTTCGATAATTTCAACCTCACAGGTCCATGAATTGTGTGATACTTTCCGCCAGATAAACATGAGTTGTTTTAAAGATGAGATGCCAATGGATATAGTGACTGATAAAAGAAACAAGAACTCGTGAGATCTAGACAGAACTGGCAGTGGAGGAAGAGATAATTTTAATGAAAAACACAGAAGTGGGGCTGGAAAAAGAGAGTTCAACAGGACACCACAAGATCAGCTAGGAATAATTTCGTGATTTGTCTACTTTGCATTTTGAGGACTCACAACATATTACGAACTAAATTCTACATGATGTCTCTTATTGATTAATTTTATCACAAACATAAGATCGTAAGACCTGTATCGTAAGACCGAGACAGGTAAATCTGAAAATAGGAAAAGAAGAAGCAGAAAACCTGAAATTAATGATACTGATGTTAGGTATCTTCGTTTATGCAGCCTTTGATACAAATGGAAGACAGCCACTGATCTCAAGCATGCGATAAACAGCCATGTTCCAAATGACGGGGTTGGCCTAGCTAGGTACATAAGGAACTCGACACGCAATTTGAGGATCGGGGGCTCGAATCCCCCTTCACACTAAACATGCTCTCCTTTTCATCCGTGGAGTTGTTATAATGTAGCGATCAATCCTTCGTTGGTGAACTAGTAGCCCAAGAGTTGGCGGTAGGTGGTGATGGCTATTTGCCTTCCCTCTAGTCTTCCACTGCTAAATTGGGATCGGCTAGCCCAGATGGTCCTCGTGTAGCCTTGCGCGAAATTCAAAACAAACAAACCTTAAATATTAGTGATACTTACTGCACTTTTAATGTATCTGTTAGGTAATAAACAGCCAAAGAAGATGGATTATTCATGGTGATCCATCATCTGAACAACAAAACGCCTAAAATAAAAAAATTACTTTATGCCTGGAATTGGGTTCGGTTCCGGTAAAAATTATAATTGTGTTGGGTGCTTCCAGTTAAACTATTTTGGTGATTTAATTTACTTTGAAAAAAAAAGTTAAAATATCAAATTTTATTATGTGATATGCTGTTTTTTATTGTAGGCTTGCAGTCATAAAATGCGACAATGATTAAAAGGTTCAGAATGGAAAAATTGATAGCACTTGACTTTTCTCTTTACCGTGGCACAGTGGCATGCCAGCCAACTTACAATAGTATAAAGCGGATTTCAACACCCGCAGCGTAGATAGCCCTCGTGCAGCTTTGCGCGAAATTCAAAACAAGCAAACAATCAATACTCGTTGCAGGCAGAGCGCAGATAGCTCATTGTGTAGCTTTGTGCTTAACTACAAACAAACAAATCTTTTTACTATATATATACTAACTTATAACTATATGATATAACAATAATGGAAGTAAATACAAGTTCACCAAATTTATTAATTTCTAACTTTATGACATTACAATGATAATATAAGTGGTAAATATACTCCATGCACTAAGTTTTAAATATATGAGATAAGAGATAACAATAACGTAAAAGAACAAAGGCTCATTTGATATATGTTAATTCATACCTATATGGCGTAACAGCAATATTATTCATACTATATTACAACTATATGAGACAGCAGTAATGTTATGAGAAATAAAATTCACTATATAAGCTAATAATGAACAAAAATATAAGATAAATAATGTTCATTATGTACACCAACTTACAACTATGTGACATTACGGTGCTCTTACAGTACTAAAGATCACTATAAATTGTCTCCTGTTAATAGATCTTTTATGAAACAAGAACAACATTTTTAAAATTTCATAGCAGATAACACATAAACACATTAATTCAGAACAATTTTGTCTGTAATACGGAAGAAAGATGGGCCTGGGATGGTGTACGTAAGATCTAAACGCCGTGTATACTACGTCCCCCACCCCCCGAGTCCTTAAGGTATACGCCAAGTTTAATGATGACTGGGCCAGCAGTTTGCCAGTTACAAGTACACACACACACTTACAGAGGAATCTTAATGTGTAATATGGCAAATTCAGATAAGAATTTGTCTGAACACTATAAATGGCCAGTTGGATAAGGCACTCGACTTGTAATCTGAGGTTCGCGAGTTCGAATCTCCTTCACACCAAACATGCTTGCCCTTTCACCCTTGAAGGCATTATGATGTCACGATCAATCCCACTATTCGTTGGTGAAAGAGTAGCCCAAGAGTTGGTGGTGGGCTTTGTGATGCCTTTGGGAGTTTCCGTAGGTAGTCGAGTCTGTATCGCTTTGTATCTTTTATAGGTATAGTTTGGGCCGGTTCTTTGGTTATTGTGATGTCATCAGTCATTACAGAGGCATCACGCGTGTTGATATTTTGTGTTTAGATAGACCAATAAACCCGTTATGGGGGTAGCGTGTATGCTGTTTAGTTTTCAGGCGAAGGTAACCGAAAGTAGGTGCTCGTTGAAGAGTATTGTGAATGGCGGGGTGGTTTTCGACGTGGCTTGCTGTGAGGTTGTGAATATATTTATGTAGTTTCTAAATGACTTTACTAAAACTGAAAATAATTATGCTACACTGAACTAATCTTAATCTAGTTCACATTGTTACAGTTGTTTTTTAAGATTCTGATGATATAAATATAAAATTTAAATCGCCGAGATCAATACATTTTTTGCTGTAAGTAACTTTACAAAATTTCATTATTTACGTATTTTGTAAATGCTCATGACAAGCAGTTTTTCCATTCTTACATCTAAAAATTAAACTTTCTAAATGTACAAAGTCTAACCAGGTAACGATGCTTTCAAAAATAAGTCTCGTTTATGTTGAACTTTGACGTGAGAAGACTGATGTCGATGTTTTCACTTGAGTCCTACCAGCAGACATTTTGGACACTGATTGTAGGCTGTAGCATTACAGTTTAACATGAAAGGACTTGGGTATAACATTTTTTAGTTTTGTAAGTTGATAAAAGCTGTATATAAATCCACGTTCTTTAGTTTGAATCCAGACTTCTCTACTGAATAGAAAGATTACAATGCATTTTGACCTTATTTTCAAATCAATATATTTATTTTCTACAGATATTCTGGAAGGAAACGCAGTTTTGTGATAAAAATTAAAATTATTGTAATAACAAAAACAACAACAAAATATTATACGTCGTTGTTTCTAACTTGTAAAATGTTTATCACGAAGGAATACACACTTATTTATGTATATGTATATATATATATAAATAACAAGGCAACTTATCCATTTTCTACTTAGGGCCCGGCATGGCCAAGCGTGTTAAGGCGTGCGACTCGTAATCCGAGGGTCGCGGGTTCGCGCCCGCGTCGCGCTAAACATGCTCGCCCTCCCAGCCGTGGGGACGTTATAATGTTACGGTCAATCCCACTATTCGTTGGTAAAAGAGTAGCCCAAGAGTTGGCGGTGGGTGGTGATGACTAGCTGCCTTCCCTCTAGTCTTACACTGCTAACTTAGGGACGACTAGCACAGATAGCCCTCGAGTAGCTTTGTGCGAAATTCCAAAACAAACAAACAAACAAACTAGTAATGTCCAGTTTTTATACAGATACGGGTATCAGATTTTCAGAAAAAAAACTCCAGTACAGAGTGGGATTGAATCTCTTTAACATAGAAGTAGAAACTGGGATTTCTTACCTGATCCGAATAAATATATTAGAATCAACAGCCAAAGCTGTAGCCCAGTTCTTGATCTCAAGGAAAAGACTCAGTAAACAGAACATTGGGGAGTATCTGGGAAACCTACAAAATGGTTTCAACTCAGCTGTGTTAGAGTAAGTAAACCTCTAATCATGTGTATAACAATGTAAACTGTTCTGACAAAACAGGTATCAGCAGTTGTAGGAATCGGTATTTACCAATACTTCACATAACACTAGCTGGACACTATAGTATTAAACAATACACAATAGATAGCAGCAGCTGTATGAATTAGTATTTACTAATATCATAATATAACACTTTAAACTTTTCACTTTCTTAACTAAAGTATTATTTTAAAAATTAAAGGGTTTTTCAAACATTTCTTGTTTTTCAGTATTTTTGCTAGCTTTTGATTCTTACCTAAGCCTTTATCAGGCTGTAAACCACCTTTTTAGAAACAGAACAAGGATTTGTTTGTTTGTTTTTGGAATTTCGCACAAATCTACTCGAGGGCTATCTGTGCTAGCCGTCCCTAATTTAGCAGTGTAAGACTAGAGGGAAGGCAGCTAGTCTTCACCACCCGCCGCCCACTCTTTTACCAACGAAAAGTTGGATTGACCGTCACATTATAACGCCCCCACGGCTGGGAGGGCGAGCATGTTTAGCGCGACGCGAACCCGCGACCCTCGGATTACGAGTCGAACGCCTTACGCGGTCGGCCATGCCAGGCCCTGAGAACAAGGAAGAGTCTAAAATTCTTTGTCATATTCATATTAACTGTACATAACAACCCTAAAATTATATTTAAAGTTTCAAGCTGTTATATCATAAAGTGTAACTTGCGTACTCTGTGTCATCATTAAAATTTAACATATCTTATAACCTCCACCTTAAATGATCTGGTGATAAATTTGAAACAGGTCATTTTTTAGTTTATATGTTTGTTTATAATTCATTCAGTAAAATGTGTAATTAATAAGAGAAAATAATTCTGAATATTCTAAATTTACTGAAGTTTTGTGAAGAACTTGATCTAGCTGGGTTGTAAGTTGATGAGACTCTCTGGAAGTTCCAAACTAATTTTGGGATGCCAGTAAGTTTAGTATTCATGGCAGTTAGTTGTGTAGAGGTTTTGTAAAGTTGTATCTAAATTTATAAACTTATAATTTAACTACTAGACCCAATGGTGTTTTATCAACTGAACAAAAACAACAACTTCTATGTTTTAAGGTAGATAATTAGTGTTACATCTAATGATTGTAATCAGATACAAGTTTACTGAATATTAGTTACTTTTTCTTCAGAAAAACAGACATTTTATGTGAATTCCATAACTACAAAATTTTGCGTCTCTTTCAAAATTTTGAACTTAAGTAAGAAAGCAAATTATGATAATATTTGGCAAATAACAATTTATGGGCATAGTAAAATGATTACTTTTGGTAAAGTCATACTACATGTGTAATATCTGAAGAAGACAGATCAATGTTGTATCGCAACATGTAGTATGTTACTCCCAAACTAAATCACTTTAAAATAATCAGTTCGTGTTAATCCTTTGGCTACTTTAAATGCATGCAGAATTTTTGTGAGCCCTAACCATATACAACAAACTCTCATTCAACTGCCAGAGGCAAACCATACCATATAAAGCAAATTATCTGCTACTAAGTTAAAATGGTCAATCATTTTTTTGTATTTTATCTTAGACTTGAACACTTAAATTAATTCTTACTTGAGCATGTCATCAAATTATACGTAATTTTGTCTTAATCCAGCCTGTCATCAGACCGTACATAATCTTGTCTTAATTTGGCTTCTCGTCAAATTATACATAATCCTGTCTTAATCCAGGCTGTTAAGTTTGACAAATCCTGAATTAATCCACTCTCTTATCTGGCAATACAACAATTTTTCTTTAATCCACATTATTATCAAGTTATTCTGCAACCCTTCTTAATCCAGGTTCTTATAAAGTTGTATTACAATATTCATTTAATCATTTTATACAGTAATCCTCTCTTAACAAATCTTTTCCTTCAGATCTGTTCACTTGTAAAAAGCCTGTATTTGTTTCTGTTATAGTTATTCTTCAACTGATGATTTAAACCCAAGTCCTCAAAGAAAGTTTAGTATTGTGCAACACATATTTTATACTGGAATCACAATAAACCATTTTCATTGTTCAAACTTGTTGAAATCAAATGAAAGATAGTAATAAACTTTCCATAAGTATGCTGAACAAATGTTTTATAAGTTTAAATTCTTAAATCTTTGTACTCTTGTTATAACTAGCAATAGATGATGGTCATAATCTAGACCAAGATATGCTGTCAGGAATTTACAAAATAATGAAAGCAATTGAATCTAATACTGGATCTGACTACATGACCCAAGTAATTAAGGATCAGCAGATGGTTGTTATAAAAAATCCAGTAAGTAAATGAATTACTTGTTTCTTAGTGTTGACATGTGGATTGAGTTTCTTCTTCAATTCTGTTACTGTTTTCTTGACATTTAAGACTTCTTGCTGAATTCTTTGATTATAGAATCCAAAAATATTATCTTGAAAGTGAAACCAAATTGCAGAACAAGTCCTTAGAAACTTTGTCTGCTTGACTTTTTTATAATTATTATATTTGAATCCCAGACACCAGCTTGCAGTCATAAGAATGAAATTTCATTTTTTGTATCTCAAAAAATGTCTAGTGACATACTCCTCAACTTACATGATTTTTAAGGTTTGACATTGTGTAAAAGAAAATACTCAAATTATAATACAGTAAAACTATACTCTAATAAAAAAGGTGCTTTCTTTAAATTAAAAGTTTATTGCAATGATGACTTAAAGAATTTGATGTACAGTAAATAAAATTAATGAATAATATTATCCAAGTTCAATAATTGGTTGATTTAACTTTCTAGACCTTAGTCAAGCCTCACAGAAGGCTGGTTGTTCATTGTCAACTGTATGAAGTTAATAATGTTAACAAGAAATAAGAAGCAGGAATCTATCAGAGACAAGTGTTCATCCATAATGATATGTTTATAGTAAGGATAATGTCTTATATCAGATCATTGAATCTATGTATTTAATTGTGTAAATCTATTACTTTATTGTTCTCTGTTTTAAAGACAAGTTTAGTTTATTTTTCAACATTTTCATCAAACCTACTAATGATAAAAGTGTTATTTTGCACTAGTGATAAGAATTTCGTGTTTTACTTTACGATGTGATAATTTTCAAATGTCCTATTTTATTTCTTTACTTAATTACCAAAATGTTTTTTTTTTTATGTTACCATTTCTTGTTTTGTTCGTATGCATTAAAAATTATAAACTGTTTTATTTAAAGATGTTTAAGTTTACTTAACTTGTACAGAAAATTGTACCCACGAGACAAGAACATTTATATTGCAGTATGGCTGTGAGATAATTCAAAATGAAAATGAAAAGATTATAGTGAAAAGCTATCAACATTTCAATTACATAAGGTATGTGTATTTCCAGGTCTCTGAAATCTGCAGTCAAATGAATACCAGAATCACCTACAAGACCAAGTAGTCCTTTCCAATTTGTGGGATCACTATTACCCTCTTTGAAGCTCCATGCAAGATATTAATTTTTGTTTATTTCAGGTTATTTCTGAGATTTATTTCTTGTGATTTAGGGGAAACTGATATTTTTGCAGAAAGTTTTCCATTTTATGGGTTTACAGTATCTGCAAGTAAAGTTACTGAGAAGTTGCAGGAGCAGGTAGATGAGTGGGATGTCAAAGAAGACATTTGCTCCCACCTCTGTCTTTCTTTTATGATCATCAAAGGCACTCAGAAACTTATCAGAATATTAATAAAAATGTATAAAATTAATCTAAAGTTAAGAAATGTTGTTTAATCACCTGATTTATTTCAGTAACTTGCAAGTAATGTTTAAAACATCACCACATTCAAGGGTCCACAACAAACTTACTCTCCATCACCTGGCTATGAGATTTTTTTAGTGTTTAATTTACTGGATAGAATAGCTTAGATACATCATACACTGAAAGGTCCCTGGTTGTTCTTTAGTTATTATTTAGTATTATACTTTACTTGTTTGTTAAGCAAAAGAATAATGAAGTATTTTGAATATGTTAAACAATGTGAAAGATGAACAACAGTAAACATTAAATTTAAGGTTAATGAAAGGCAGTCTTTTATAAATCTCTAAATAACTTGCACAGCTTTTTTATGTCCAGATTATCCATATGGAATTAGGGTTACACAGGGAGTTGACAACAAAGTCCTGATAACATTCAGTGCTAGAAATGAAGTCGATCATACAAAGTTTGTAGATAATCTGTGTGAAGCTATTCAAGAGGTAAGAATTTTTCCTCTTAAAATTTTGCAATGATGAATTCTGAAAGTTTGTAGGATCAAATCAATATAAATGTAATATGTTTGGAACAAGCCAGCCCTTAGGGTACTGTTTTCACCTTTTAGTATTCTTTATTATGTTGGTTTAAATATTTCCCTACTGTTAGATAAAGTAACATTTAATTTGGTCTGAATATTTCCTTACTTGCAACGTGATTTCCTAAATTGTTCTATTGACAATTCATTCACAGGTTAGGGTGTTTTACACTTTGAAGTTTTTCTGATGATAGGCTGATTTGTTTGAGACTACAGTTGCTTATCTGTAGTAATGGAGGGGAAAAGGGAGCCTGGATAATGCAGAAACACAAATAATACAAAAGAAACAAAAACTTGCATATATCTGTGTATTTCTGAGAAAGACAAAAAGATGAGAAACTGATTTTGACCTAATATTCAACATGAGAAGCTATACTATAATCATTTAAAGTTTACTTTTGTTTTTATTTTTTAATTGTAGAACACAGATAGTGTAAAACTAGATCTGATGTTTTGTATAACAGCTTGTGCAACTTTTGGGATTCTGTTAAAAGATAAATTGGATAGTCTGTCTGTGATGATCTGGTCAACTGTAACTTAACCATACTGACTTTTTAAATACATTTTAAAATATTTATACATCACATTAGCTATGACTCTATGATTATGTTGTTTACAGAATCTATAATGATGTATGAGTTGTCATAAATTCATATGCAACAGTACTCTCAATATGTGAGGTCATTTGCAACTATCTGGAAAATTAAACTATTTTTTTATTTATTCATCATATCTATATGACTTTTGTCCAATTCATAATCTTACACTACTTTTTCCCCCTTTGTCTGGAAAAAAAATTCTCAGGATGTCCATGTCAATATTACAATTAATTCTACTAATTACTGCAGAGGTGCTTGTGTAATTTACAAATAAATTATACAGTTTCACCCAGTTCAGTAGGCTAGTTCTCCACATTGAATATTGTAACAAACAAAACTTATAGCAGTATGTTGACTTCGTGGGCAAAGTTTTCAATTATTTTTGTCATAAGAACCTTTCAATAAGATAACATCAATCTACTTATGATTCTATCTGAACAGGTGTTATTTCTCCAGAAATCTATGAACAGTAGGTACACACAAGAGAAAATGAAAATTTTGTTTAATTTTATAGGATTATTGTTTCAAGTACATTTATACTGAGAATCATAAGAAATGCAAGAAATATATTTATCATTTTATGACTTATCATAACAGTATAATTTAAACAAGTTTATTGTTATTATATAGTATGTTTTCTTAGCATAGATGGTTATTCTTTGTTTGAAATTAAACTTTTATACAACTGTGGGTATATTTGTGAAAATATATTTTCGTTAATCTTTTTGATGGATGAAGTGGAAAACCTTCGAAAAGAAACAGAAATAGAAAAGTAAAAATCGATGAGAAACGTTATTCCAGAAAACATACTCTGGTGTCGCAGATAGAGATTTTCCCAACACCCAGTGAAGACAAAACCAGATTTTCTCCTGGTGGACAAGGTTTAAACATGAAACATCCTGCTTTGTTAAATTATATGTTTGATCTGTATGAAAAACATAAGTATAATTTGTTCCATTAATTGTTCTTGAAATATAATTGTCACTTTCATTGCAGGTTGGGTGGAACCTTGACTATGTTTCAGTAAACTTGTAGTTTGTATAATATGGTCACATTTCAGTTATAATACATTATTACTATTTACAGATGATATTTTAAACTTATTTTTCTTAAAACACAGAAAAGTAAGTGAAGTAAAGCAAACAATTATATCTTCTAGTTACAACTTGTGTAACAGTTTGCTGTTGTTGAAGGTTGCTAAGCTTCTTCAGAGTAAGTAAATACAACTAATTTGTGTTTTTTTGGGTTTAAATGTCATTTTTCTCTGTCCTTTTAATCAAGATGTGTATCTCCCTCTAGTGTACACTACGAATATTAAAAGGTATTATATTACAAATATGTTTAATATTTAGTTCCGAATAAAAGACAATAAAGTGTGTGGCACCCTAGTGTAACTGATAGTTTTCAATTAAGTGACAAAAAAGACATAACTAATACTGATCTTTATTTCTACATTCATAGTTATTTTATTGGAGATAAAAATTGCAGGCTAATTAACAAGTAATTTTGTCTAATCATCCATCTAGTAATTAATGCAGTTGTAGTTTATACAAAAAAAATGGTATGTTTGGAAAATATATGTAGATAGAACATAAATCCAACACAACATTATGAGTAAGAGTAAGCCTAAAACAACTTATGTATGTACTTGTTCTTCTATTATGTAGTCATACAGTAACATTAAAGTAAGTTTACAGCCTAATGTGCTTAACAATAAAATTTCTTAGATATAAAGAAAGGTAAGCCTTTATGTATTGTATTTAAGTGATTGATTAAGCCTATAGCAAGCTAACACTATATTTTGTTTGCCCACAGGATAGTTCTTTAAGACTTAAATCAAGCTTTGCATATAGGTTTGGGTTGTTTTGAATTTTGTGCAAAGCTACACGAGGGCTATCTGCACTAGCCATCCCTAATATAGCAGTGTGAGACTTTATGGAAGGCAGCTAGTCATCACCATGCACTGCCAATTCTTGGGTCACACCAACGAATAGTGGGATTGACTGTCACATTATAATGATCCCACAGCTGAAAGGGTGAGCATGTTTGGTGTGACAGGGATTCGAACCCGTAACCCTCGGATTACGATCTAAGTGCCTTAACTAACTAGCCATACCAGGCCCTTATGTATAGGAGGTTGGTAATGAATACTGCTTTACTTTTTGAATACCAAGGTGTATGTATGTCTGGGACAACAAGTTCCACCTTTATTGTTTGTTTGTAGATAAGCAGAAAGCTACACAATGGTCTATGAATGCTCTTCCCATCACTGGTATCAAAACCTGGTTTGTCTTGTACTTTGCCTGTTGAATAGATATTTTTCCTCTTTATTTTGTAATACAAGTTTGAAATTAGTATGCTACCCTCATTAGGAGACTTAGAAAATAGTGTTGCACTATAAATGTATAGCGCACAAACAGAACTGTATAAAATCAATAAAAATGTCTTATATCTGGTAAATTATGAACCTTACTCTAATATTATAGGTATTGCTGGCATTTAATAATGACTTTTTTTAAGTACTTGTTTTTCCAAAAAAAATTACATTTTATACCACAATGCCTGTTTTGTTTTTTATTCTAGTTGTTGAAATAGTTAATTTGTGATTTATCATTCATGGGATTAAATATTTTAACCTGTAAATAATAAAGCATTATCTAAGTCAGTGCTTAACACTCAAACACCATGCACATTCACATCAGTATACTGAAAATCTCACAGTTCTTAATTTGTTGAATTTCACATGCTTGTCTATAGTCCATAACTACTTTGTTATACTCAGACACTTTGTGACCAACCAAGGTAAATGAATAACTGTACTTCAGTTTAGTTATTAAATAAACAAACACTTAACCTAAGTAAAAACGTAATATTTTTATGTTCATTAAAAAGCATAAATATAAAAGTCAAACAACATAAAATTTAAAATAATGTCAATTAATTTTCCAAAATTAAAACTTTTAATAGTCATGACTTTATCTTCAAGTGTTTGAAAACTGTTAGCAAATAAATACGTATAAGATTAGTGGTTGAAATGAGCCAGTCAGTATTTGTCAGTATGCTGCTATATTGTGAACAGTTGCATACCAGCATTTCACCTACATCCAGAATGATGTATCTAAGAGTGTACTGATACTTCTGTACCATCTTTTATACATACCAGCACTTTGTTTTGTCATTTCAAGGTGATATTAAAAAGCCTATTTAGATAGTATTATTGTATCACCAGGATTTTAACTTTACTAAACCAGCTACAGTAATGTTTTATTTTTTACAATGATAGTGTAATACCTGTTAACTTTCTAAATGTTATGTGTGTAAAATTGTAACAATATTTTCAATATATGAAAGAAGAGAAATTTATACTATATAATAAAGTATCTCAGATTGGTCATTGTTGACCATGTCTGTCACCTGCACCCCCTGCTAGTACAGCAGTAAATCTATGGATTTAGAATGCTAAAATCAGGGGTTCAATTCCCTCAGTGGGTTCAGAAGATAGACCGATGTGGTTTTGCTGTAAGAAAACACACACTGTCACCTGCCATTTTCAGGCACCCCAGTGGCACAGCAGAATGTTTGCAGACTTAGTTAGAAACCTTATTTTGATACCTGTGGTCAGCAGAGAACTGTCTAGCATTGTGCTAAATCACAAACAACTAAACAAATGTATAAACACAGAAACAAACCATTGTCAGATGGGAGAGGTAGAACTAAGGTGTGTCACAGAATAATGGGAGGCTTTTCCATCACGTTGTGTGGATGTGTTGAAGTGAGTATGAGGTTATTTTCATTTTTTACCATAAGCTCACATTTCTCTCTAATGTAGAATGGATGAGCACAGTAGTTTCAACTATTATTTATTGTTTAACAAAAGCAAAGTCCTAAACTTGTATTTGAATTGCGTTGGTGTTTTGTTGGAGATTGAGGTGGAAAGTAGATGTTTTTAGCATTTGTCTCTTGGACAAGGTTTTGATTCCAAAGATTTTATGGCTCCTGTTGATTTAAACACACTTTTCATATAAAATAGGTATTACATTTATGTACTGATAAATATGAAAAAAATTATATTCAAATACTTAAGATATAGTAATCATATGAACACATACACAAACCACACTTATACTTTAGATTTAGAAATCTTTGTTTAGTGTGACACAACACAAAATATAAAGTTTATTCATTACATTTCTAATTATTTTCTAGTTTGTTAAATAAATATATTAGACGTATTCCAAACTTAGTAACTTCTAAAACCAGATGATTTTACTATTTTGATGAGAATGTGTTTAAGTTTTATTCTCTACTTTGATCTCACTGTGGTGTATGTTTTTAGTTTTAATACTTTTCTATAATTCACTGATGTATATTCTGTTTAACTTTTAACATTATTCCTTTTTTATGTCATAATTTTCTATTTCAGCAACTATCTTGATCTTTTAAATCTACTATAACACCAGTCAGTTTAAATTTCTTAAATTTATATTGTGTTTGTTTTTCTAAATATTATTCCTTATATCCTTAGAGCAGTGGCTTCAAATAATTGATCTGTATATTTCTCATCAGATATTTCTTGTCAAATCCCTTCAAAATTTTACATAATTATAACCTCATTAACAGCTGAAATATTAATTCCACTCTACAGTTTCTCATAAATTTTGCCAGTATTATATGAGAGTCTGTAACAAATTCCCACTGAAAGCCTTTTCCCTTTATATTTGCTAACAGAAATACAAATGAATTCTCTCTTCTCATCATTATCTTTGATATTCTTAACTTTAATAGTATGTAACACATTTTACATATACAGTCACTCCTACCTCTTTCTTCAAAAATGTCTCCATATTAAATAACCTATAACTTATTAGACGTGTTATCAAAACTATCTACATGTAATTTTCTTTCAGTTATTCCTATTATATTAAAATTCTACATTTATACCAGTGCTCCAAAGTCATCTCGTTTATTTCTTATACTTGTAGCATTACAATAGTGACAGTTAAGCCTACATTTAGAGCTATTACTGTACTTTGTTCCTATGCTTAACTTTCCTCTACATCTTACATTTAGTTTATCGTGGGCCACAGTACTGTCTAGTCCTAGTTTAAATCTTCCTTTTCAGCTGTGTTAATACCCTTACAAACAAACCAGCTTTTGTGCTATTTAAATGTAAACTCTCCTTTTGAAAAAAGCTCCTTTCTCCCATTAAACTGATCCTAGAAGTCAAATCAGTTAATCTGCTCATTTTTACATATTAACCTAGTATTCAGCCCTAGTGACCTACTCACATTTTCAGCCCCATCATTAGTTCTCAATGGTATTCCTGACATAATTGTTATCACCCTTTGATTTAAATACCTTTTAGCCCCTTTTCTTATCAGTTAGTTCCACTGATCTGCCTTTCCCTGCAACATTAGCTTCTTTGTGCACATTAAAAATTGCATCACTACTAACCTCTTTATTGAATCTTCTATTCTGTCAGTTATATTTTCCACCCATTCCACTGAATGATGTAATCCAAACCTTTTTCCCTATTTATCCAACAAACTATTTTATCCACTGAACTTTATAAAGGTCCTAATGTATATGCTCACTTCTTTCACAACCCCTCCAAGAACAAAATTGAATTTTGATCACTATCAAGTGAATAGTTAAACATTTTAAAGTGTAATTGAATATCTGAAATTTATTTCAAGTATTTTGTAGTTAACAACAAATCTATACAATGGGCTATCTGTTCTATAATAACCAAATTTACCACTTTGTTGGAGGAGGGGCAGATGAATATACACAGATGACTTTGTAATTGTGTATAAAACAATTCTTCTAAACAATTAAATTGTAGTTAAGTGAAAAGCTATATTAACATGTTTGTGATCTGGAATGTTCAATATTTATTTTTATGAGTATTAGATGAAAAGTTTTTGATTTTAAATATTTCAAATTAAACTTGGTTTTAAGTCTTATTCACAGAGTCGACTCAATTTGCTTGGATTACATCCCCGTTTATAGTGAAATAATTTTTCTTCAGAACACCTTAACTAAAAAATGGGTATCTTCATCATTAGGGAGCTAAGAAAGGAAACAGGGACAAAAACTTGGAAAATATTGCATTGAAGAGTAAAGATGGACTTGAATTTAAAAATAAACACTTGATTACAATCACTTACTAATGATGAGATGGAGCAGGTAGGGGAAACAGATGAGATAATAAGTGGAAAAGATAGGGAAATTATAGTTGTAGGTGAATCTAGTTAGTCACATAGATTATAAAAGTATGTGGAGTAAACAGAGTGAAAGAATCTGTTTATATTATCTAGGAGCAGGGGTATAAGATACAAGTGACAGAACTAGAGATAGTTAAGGGTACTAGTAGCAATGCACATTATGTGGCACATGTTGGGGCTAATGATTTATGGAAAGATGAACCTGAGGAGCTTATTGGTAAGTATGGAACACAGATAAGATCACATTTAAGGAAAGGGTTCATAGTTTGATTTTGTCACATAAATTGTCGGGAAGAGAAACTAAGTAGGTCATTAGGGTTGAATGTCAGGCTTAGACCAATATGTAATGATAAGCAAACAGGTTGATTAGATTTTTGAATAATTTAATGGAAAAATTAATCTTGTTTTGAACTGACAACATACACTTAAAGTAAGGGCTATTAACTCAGGTGTAGTGGTAGATTTATTGAACTAGGTCATGACAGAGGTGAGGGCAAACATGTCAGTAAAATAGGAAATATAATTGACAGGAAAATATGAATACATTTTAAAATATATGATTAATTGTTCCTATTGTAATGCTAGGAGTATTAGAAATGAAATGGATGAGTTCAAAGCAGTTCTGAAAACTGAGAATTTTGATAGTATGGGTATTTCTGAGACTTAATTGGATATTAACAATTGTTATGAGAGAATGTTTTGAAATACCAGGCTACAAACTATTCACAAGAGATAGAGTACTGAAAAGAGAGGAAAGAATAGCTTTATATGTGAGGAATGAATTTCACCCAATTGAATTAGGGTATGTTAAAGAAAATAGCAATAAGCTTGAGTCAATCTGGGTTAGTGTTAGTGGACATAAAGAGAAAAGCCTTATAGACCACCAGGTCAAAATTTGAAAGTCAACAAAAAACTGTATAATGAAATTAGATTGGGAGCTGAAAAAATGTTGTATTATGGGAGATTTTAATTTCAGGGTATTGATTGTAAAAATTTTGACTCTGAGAATGAGGAAGAGGTTTTCAAAAATTGTTCAAGATACTTTTATACACAAACTGGTGGCAGAATCTACAAGAGAGGAAGCTATATTAGATTTCATATCAGCATCTGAAATGAAGGTAATACAGCATTGTGGTTAGAGAGCTTTTAAGTAGCTGTTTCATTGTTAGGTTTGGGATTTTACTGTGTATATAATTTAACCTGGATGGTCCAGATGACTTCCAATGTTACTGGCACGATAAGGATATCCCACGGAGACATTTTCTACATAACACAGTGGAGGAGGTTCCATCATGATCTGAGGTGCTTTCTCCTTCCATGGAACAATGGAACTTCAGGTTATACAGGGGCATCAAACAGCAGCTGGCAACTTTGGCATGTTGGAGAGAGCATCCTTATTGACTGAAGGCCCTTGCTTGTGTGGAAATGACTGGATCTTTCAGTAGGACAATGCTGCAATCCACAATGCACGCAGGACAAAGGACCTTTTAATGGCAAATAACGTGATTCTTTTGGACCATCCAGCGTGTTTGCCCAAACTGAACCCCATTGAAAATGTTTGGGGTTGGATGGCAAGGGAAGTTTTTAGAAATGGACGTCAATTCCAAACAATGCATGATCTTCGTGAAGCCATCTTCACCACTTGGAATAACATTCCAGCCAGCATTCTGCAAACACTTATATCGACCATGCCAAAGTGAATGTTTGAAGTTATTTGTAATGACGGCCATTCAACTAACTACTGAGAACTCTTGTTGGGCATTTCCTACCCTGTTGAGGACGTCTTTTTGGTATGGTTTTAAACTTTTGACTAGCTAGTATTGAGGCTAATTTCATAGTGTTCACATTTTTCCTATTAAATGCTATAAATTTTTTTATTTTTATTTTCCCTTTTCTTATTTTTATCTTTCAAAGCACTACTGAAATAAGTGGTTGAGTCTAACAATGCAAAATGCATATTTTTTTCTTTATGTTCATTGGCCTTAAAATTTTGGTCAGCAGTGTATATATATATCATCTGAATAAAGAATTAATACATATAAATGCAACATTTCGGTAACGATAGTAAATATATGGAACTGTAAGTATCTATTGTTTCTGTTTAGTAAAATACACATCATCTGAACAAAAAATACCACATCTAGATTCAGTAAACAAACAATAATACCAGTATGTAGAACTGTAAGAATTTATTGCTTCTTTATGAATTGTGTGTTTTATCATCTGCACAAAGCATCAACACAACTAGATCCAACAATCAGCCGTTTGTGGGAGAAAACTTGGAAGAAGTATTACTACTACAGCTTCATTACACTTGCGTAATGTTATGTTACTCATTAGTTTATTTTGTTCATTCTAGTACAAAATTAATATTTTGTGTTTCATATGATTAACCTTGTTTTATATTGTTTAAGATGCACTTATAAATTATCATCAAAATACTGAACGAACCTAACCTAATATGTGAACCTGAATAAACAGTATGGCTGTGATATATTTGTCTCTGAGGTTGCCTCAGTGATTTATGATAGTTATTTTCTCATTTCATTGTAAGTACTTATACTATCTATTTACTTACTTAACTTTTCCTGTACACAAACACTATGTATTTAGTGTCAGCTGAAAATAAGTAAGAAGCCTATTGAAAATATATTGTTGAATTAATTAATAAAGTTATTTTTTTATATATCTTCTATGATAAATTCAGTTTATTTTACACTAAGATTCTGGCAACAGACATGTAGGCATATCAAAACTGTAAAAATGGAATAAAACCGACTCATTTGAAAACCTTTGATTACAGTTCTCACAAAACTAAAATGTTAGTTAAACTTAAAATGGTAAACTAACTATAGTTCTTAGTCTAGTTCTTGACTTTTACTTCATTACTCAAATCGCATCAAAAGTAACAGTGAGCATAAATATCCACTATCAGGACTGTTTGGGAAAAGTTATGATTTGACAACCCTACAGATACACCTATAGTATAGAGATGTTTGGATGTTTCAATACTTGTTTTAAAAAATTGTTAATGTTACATCATATAATAAATTACTTTTCATTTTGAAATGTCAATAAAGATTTTACACTTACATGGGCTCATTTCATAAAAATAAGGGTTACATAACAATCAGAATAAATAACTTGAAA
This sequence comes from Tachypleus tridentatus, assembly GCF_004210375.1. NCBI lineage: Eukaryota > Metazoa > Arthropoda > Merostomata > Xiphosura > Limulidae > Tachypleus > Tachypleus tridentatus. The sequence goes on along the minus strand of NC_134832.1, from coordinate 129,141,144 downwards.
TATGAAGAAGACGACAAAATCACAAAGTAATTTAAATATAGATAAACTATAATCAGAGTATGCTTATGACAACTGAAATTAACATTATCAGAAATTATGTCATATGAATTAATATGCGAGACCAGCTCCATCCAGAAAGAAATTTGTAGCAAATCATAACGTTTTCTAAGAAGCGAGAATAGACAAACAGTTTGTTTGTTTGAATTTGGCGCAAAGCTACTCGAGGGTTATCTGCGCTAGCCGTTCCTAATTTAGCAGTGGGCTACTATTTTACCAACGAATAGTGGGATTGACTGAACATTATAACGTACCCACAGTTGAAAAGGCGAGCATATTTGGTGGGACGGGGATGCGAACCCGCAACCCTCAGATTACGAGTCGCACGCCTTAACCCACCTGACCATGCCGGACCTGAACAGACAAATCCAGAATCAGTAGCAAATTCGTCTTCGTAAACCAGACAATAGTAAGCAACATAATAAAGTAGGATCTCTGTCTGTAAATGAGGTCAATAGTGTGTGAGCTTATCAAGATAGGGCTTCCAGGTATACCTCCTGTTCAACCTTGACATAGTTCAAGCATCTGGAAAATACATGTAAACATGTTATTCCGAGCGAAAACGTTGGGCCATGTTGCTAGACACAGAGCATCTTTGAATTTCTATTTGATTCTATTGTTGAAAATGCTGCTTAAAAACCATTGTCATCCTAAGTAAGATGGATTATGGAACGTTATAGCTTCAAGTCCATGCCTTTTACAATGACAGTTACGCTTCAGGGCTGTTTGTAAAGTTCACAATCATTAGGAAAAGCGTAACCTGACGTGGTGACAAATGCGGGGGAAGTTCCAAAAGCATTTTGATGTAAGGTACAATACAAAATAGCTTTGAAAATGTTTATATTGCACTAAATACCGATAAACAAAAACTCTGACAAATTTATATATATGATACTCACCTACATATAAACAAACTGCTCCCTAAAAAGACCTGCAAAGATGACAGATTTATTGATGCAACACATTCTTGGACGTAAATCGGGTCTACCAAACAAAACGTTAAAGTATAAACAAGAAACAAACAAAAGCAGCTGTCTAACAAGTCCTTAAAAGATATAAAAGTTACTGGTATGAAACAATTATTATTTTTAATTCTTGAAATTAAATATACTAGCCAGGACTTTTTACAGAGCGCTAGTCAACACGGTATTACGTATTAGTGTAAGAATTGTAAACTATTAAATTTACTCCCCTTTATTGTTCTAATTAGTTCAAGGTAGAGTAAATACCAGATGTCTTATACGAGGGTGGTGAAAGAAAACTGACTATAAGTATCTTCATATCTCATCTAATTTTTATTTTTATTTTAAAACAAGCTTACACACTTCACTAAGTGCATGTCACATTTCCCATAGATGTACATAGTAAATTGATAATTGTGGTTAGTCTTCTTTCTCTTAAGAGGGTATCGACCCAATACACAGAACCAGTACAATAAAATTAATGGAGAATTCGAGACATTTTGAGATCAACACAAGGTTATTTAAAGTGCATGATCTTCGGAGCTTTTAAAGTCGTAGTTAGACCTGAGAATGTTTAATTTTATTCAAAGAATCACAGACATACAATTTCAAGAAAATTATTTATACTATTTTTTACACATACATATACCTTAAAACCATAAAACATGCGAATGACTTGCTCTACATTCAACATAAATGCTTTCGACAATAATTGTTTTAATGGAACAGTTCCAGTAGAAAAAGATAAATATGAGGATATATAACACTAAAAATCAAGCTTTTATTCTGGCGGTGAGCAGAATACAGTTAGTCCATTGTGTAGTTTTGTGCTTGAAAACGAACAAATAAGTTTTCATTTATTCTGCAATAAATATTTTAATGGGCACAATATTTTACTCTTGTAGGATTTTTATGATTTTTAACTTATAAATTTGGTTGTTCTAAAACATCTGAATTAAAAAAACAAATTATTATTTATTTGTCTGTTGTTGTTTTAGTTCAAAGCTACATAATAGGCTATCTGGGCTCTGTCCACCACAAGAATGAAACCCTATATTTTAGCACTGTAGCTTTAATAAACTCAATACTGACTCGGGAGAGGACAAAAGAAAAATAAACTGAAACCATGTGTTTCACCTTAGAGACATCTTGAATGTGTGTTGCTGTTTTTCATATCACCTTCGTTAATAAAAGGAATTAATAAAGTACAATTATACACAAAACCAAAACTTTTTAAATGTGTATCTAATGTGCATGAAGACTGATTTCCATATATATAAAACCTACTGATATCATCAAAAACGGTCAATTTTTCCGTATTTTTTGTTAAATACAACGGTTCCTACTAAAAGTACTTCACTACAAGAAGTAAAAAAAGTCACTAAGTGCTCTACATTGTCGTTGAACACGTACTAATTGTGATTTGTGGAAAAACAAGCATATACAATATTTTGAAGTTATTGTTTTACGAACTTGTTTAAATATTCTTTTAACCAGTGATTTTAAGTATTGGTAGATGATGCATTAATGGGTTATTGTAGAGAAATGTTTGGTTGGTTGGTTCGCACCAATGAGATTAAATGAAATCATGAGTACACGTGCGGTTTGATTGGGATTTCTTCAAATAAGCTGATGCCTTTTTCGGAAGAAACAGTTCCTCATAAAGTTCCGACGTTGTTTTCAAAATATAAACAAGGGTCGCACGGAGATCAAATAATGTTGAAAGTCTTCGTAATTAACTAATGTTTGTTTTTCGAACCATTCAGGAATAGTAAGAAAGTCAAACAGCTTCCTTTCTTCAATCTTGCCGAGAAGAGTTTTTATTTTGATAAACCTTACACAATGGTCACTGAAAAATGTCATTATGGTTCTGTTAAGTGTGCCACTGCTGTGTAAAATCTGAAGAAGAATATGCGATGGACATTTGGCATATGCTTCATAATTCAGGACATTGTATGTGAGGCTACTAGCGAACAGGAATAGGAAATATTTTTTATCGTCCATGGTTGATGTACATTGTTTGACGTAATCGAATACAAATTACATTTCCACCTCTAAATGACTATATTTTTGTTTCTTTTTAACATGTCGGACTTCACAACAGTAAGGGAAAATGTTCGATAGCAATAACTTCTAGGTGAATGCAGAAGCCCCCTTCTGTTATAGTTAAATATAACGTACCTTTGCATATCTTCAGTAAATAGTGTACGATGACCTCTTACAGAATATTCCTTCTGTAAAACATATATTTTATGTTTACTAGCCAATTGATCGCTTAAGAGAAACGTAGCATACAAGTTTGTGATTTTTTATGAGAAATCGAAGAAAATAATGAAAAATTTAAAGTACATATAAAAAATATATAACGTACTTGTAAGATATTTAATCTATCTGATATCTTCATTAGCTTATATTTATTTTCTTGCATTATTTAATCAACCTATGTTAAATCAGATCTGAGTGTAGATCATTAAATATGTATATAATCTAAGTTTTTGATTAAATTTTGGAAAGTAATGCAACCAGTAATTTCCCTATTTGCTTTATGTGAAGTGTCCATCTCACCAAATCAGCGTATTTACAGTTTAGGGACGATTCCTTACGACCCAATCCTTGTACAGCGGTAAGTCTACAGATTTACAATGCTGAAATCAGGGGTTCGATTCCCCACAGTAGGCTCAGCAGATAACCCGATGTGGCTTTGCTGTAAGAAAAACACACACACACACACACACACACACGATTCCTTATATGCATTATTAAATGATTCGAATATAAATATAAAAGTAACATTAATGGCTTGACGTGCTACTACGCTATGTAACACAAATTTTGTTCCTGGATAGTATGTGTTATTTCTTAATTGCTCATGTTATAAAAGCCAGAAAATGGCCAATATTTCCTTCAAACTTTGCTTATATGACCTGGATAAGGAAAGTTATAAATTAACCTATTTTCTATGTAAAAACGGGCAAAGTTGCACATTTTCATTTACATAAGGTCCGAATAACACAACATATGAATCAAGATTTACATGTATTTATACTAACGTTATACAAATATGTTTAGAAGTAAGTAGTTTTTCGAGATTTGCGACTGTAATCTAAATCAATTTCACGCATCAGCCCTCAAATATAGTCTCCCATCATGTTTTCGTACGCTCCTTGGTAGCGGCGTTTAAAATCCAGTATATCTTGGTGGGAGCGCTCGCCTTGGCCCTCTGAGTATGCTCCCATGTTTTCCTTGAATTTATCAAAATGAGCGTCTAGAATATGGACTTTCGTAAAATGATAATATAGTACTCTCTCACATTTCAATCCTTTCGAATACAATTTTGTCAATATAAAATTTTCACTCTTTGGACGTCACATAACACAGTACTATAAAAATGTATTTTTCCTCCTCTGATATGAGAACTTGATGTAAAAATCTTAAGACCACATAATTTCTTAACGTTAGTGCAATACCTTAATAGAACGAGGTTTTTATGTGGTGTTCTACATAGCACAAAAATTAAATGAAAGAAACGAGAATCGAAGAAACATTTTCACCAGAAAGACACAATTTAAAAGCATTTTAATTACAAGTAGTATTTGTTCGTGTTAGAACAAAGTCATATTGGACTACCTGTGTTTCCATCACGGAGAATCGACCTCCTGATTTTAGTGTTGTCTATCTGTAAAATTACTGATCTTCCACCATGGGAGTTAAGAGTAAAGTTTCTGAGTCGAATTATGATGTTTTTTAAATGAGAATCGAAATATATAAGTATATAAATTAACTTAAGAAATGTTTGTCTCTATTGGGTCAGCGATAAGTCTGCAAACTTATGACGCTGAATCATTTAAAACAATTAAAAACATAGCTATTGGTTATACAAGGCTGTTTAGTATGAGTTATTATTAAGTGCTTTAATTATTATATAGCTTTCATAACAAGAAACTTACCTGTGGCACAGAGTATGCCTGTGAACTACAATGCTAGAACCGAGTTTCGATACGCGTGGTGGGCAGAGAACAGATAGCCCATGGGCAGCTTTGTGCTCAACTTCAAATAAAAACGAGGCCCGGCATGCCCTAGCGCGTTAAGGCGTGCGCTTCGTAATCTGAGGGTCGCGGGTTCGCGCCAAACATGTTCGCCCTTTCAGCGGTGGGGACGTTATAATATGACGTTCAATCCCACTACTCGTTGATAAAAGAGTAGCCCAAGAGTTGGCGGTGGGTGGTGTTGACTAGCTGCCTTCCCTCTAGTCTTACACTGCTAAATTAGGGACGGCTAGCACAGATAGCTCTCGAGTAGCTTTGTGCGAAATTCCAAAAACAAACAAACAAACAATCAAATAAAAACAAACAATAGTGTTAAAATATAATTAGTTTAGAAGTCTTAGTTACGACAAATTTCGTTGCGTTAATCGGTATGAGTCGTATGTTGTGTGTGTAGTTTATGTTTTAAGATGACATCACATTACTCGAATTTTATGAATTTTTCTTATTTTCTTGAGTGAGTATTGTCACATCATATCGTCTGACGGTTGGTAGAAAGTTCTAGGCCTATGTTAGGTGTTTGATATATAGGCAACTAAGTGAGCGCAAGAAAAAATGTGAAGTCAGAAAACGTTAAGTTAGTGAAGGTGAAGTTAGACTTCGTAGTTATTGGTCTAGTCAGTGAAACATTTCAGACAATGCCTTCTGGGATCCTTAATGGAACAGTAAATTCGTAAATGCAAAGCTCTAAAGAGAAGATTATGTGACAAAATAACAACTAAACGTGTATAAAGATTTTACACTCTGGAAGCCATATGTTAGAGAACTGCTGAGTTGTATATACACGAGTAACAAAATGTGAGAGTGATAAAATAAACGAATTACTTTTCGAGATGAACCTACCTTAACAATAAATACTTGGTCCAATATATAATGTGGAATAGTGATTTAGGCACAAGCTCTGACGTTATTCAAATACCTAAACTATTTCAGGTTACATTATTGGTGATCGAAAAGTACTTAAAACCCAAATTAACGTTGTATACAATCACCGTTATACGAGGCCTAACTGTGTTTATTTTATTAGCCAGCCTATAGCAGAGAGTAGGGCCAAATAAGTGAAACATTAGGCTCTCCTTTAAATTTTACCTTTCATGAAACTGGAAGAAGAATCTAAACCTAATATATAAACTATGGTATTATTGTATTCTATTGACGACGTATCGAGCAACGCTGTTTTCAATCCAGAAACAAGCCTATCAGTTAACCTAGGAAACATTTTGAAAAGAAACGACACATGAAAATAGAATGTGACGTAGTAGAGCAACGAGAATTAAACAATATTATAAAGTGCTTGAAAAAGTAATAAAAATATTAAAAATATAAAACAAGCTTTACATAACAATGAAAAAAAATTAATATAAAATTTTAAGGTAATAAATGAAGGTATGGTAATTTTTTTTATAAAAACGTAACCATTGGTTAATAAATACAGACACTCTTATACGTTTAATTCAAAACCACCGCACGTGCAAGAACTGTTCTGAGCGTCACGGTATCATTGCAACCTAACGGAAATTTGAATTGTGAGATAGCTTTAAGAGTGTTAGTGCAGAAACTGTCAATATTAGTTTACTGGAAGTAATTACAAAACAAATAAATCTGCTTCAGATTTCGTAAGACGAACAAAACCTAGTAAAAAACTTGATTTAAATTTTAAATCAGGAATTAATCGGTAAAATATGACTTAGATTTTTTAAGCACTTGATTACTTGGATTCAAATTAAAAGGCCTAAAACAATTAAGTCAATACATTAATCTAATATAACTATAATTATGAATATATGAAAATGCAGGAGTTTTAAATTTAGTACTAAATAAGTCTTGAGTTACAGTAGAATTATTGGGAACATAAATAGGCAAATTTGTTATGTGCTTGCCGTGAGATGACTTTTATACCGATGTTTCCAATTAAGTTCTTTCAGTAGGCGTTTTTTGACATCGATTGTAGGCTGTAACATAAAGTTTAATATTTAAGGACTTGACTATAACTTTTTAGTTTTGCAAGTTGATAAAAGCTGTATCTAAATCCATTTTCTGTAGTTTTGAAGTCAGAATTTTCTTGTGAATGAAAAAATAATGCATTTTGACCGTATCTTTGAATTAATATATTGTCTACCGATTTTCTGGTATATAAACGCAGATTTATAGAAATAATACAATTATTGTAATCAGAGGCGTAGATTCTGGGGGGATGGGGGATACATCCCCCCTTCATTTTAGGTGGGGAGTATGGTGCAGAAATCACCCCCCCCCTACAGTTTGGTATGTTAAATTGTTTTATTGCATCACAGGCCTACAAATTGTATGTTTGTTCTTGTGATTCTCGTGTTCTTACCAATCGAATTACATAATTAGGCCTAGATGTAGGCTTTCTCAGTAGCCGAAATGTATATCTTTAATATAGGCGTGCTTCTAAGCTTTTCGATCTAAGCGATAGTTCGTATCAGTCAGTAGGCCTAAGTATACATGCAAGGCTTACAAGCACTATCACAGAATCTGCCTACGTCTTGTACATAGTGTAAGATTAAGTAAAATTTTCATCACAACAGATGGAACAGAGCATGAAATTCGAAAATATTACTCCCAAGCGTAAACTCCTGTGATCTAGATCTGGGAGGCTATTTGTAGTTTGTAGCTGCATCAATCTTATGTGTATATTGTGCGGTTTTCCTACGCCATTTGTTCTTATGCATGTCTAGCCGGTTTTATTGTCGAACGCCTTACTCTTCTTAGTTGCCGAAGCCGATGACAATGGTGTACATTTAGTGTACACCTAACGACAGGTTCGGGCCGCTCGAATCCAGACGCGCCCCACATACCCCCCCCCTCTTCTCCCTTTAGTTTCAGCCTCGAATTTACAACGGGGTTCATTAGACCTGTGTTTGTGGCTCTCATTATTCCATGAAATTTCAGATTATCACCGCCCTCTAATAAAGTGCTAATGCTTTATGGTAAAAGAACAATATATTCTCTTATCATAGATAGTAAAAGTATTGTATTTTCTTGTATAATCAGAACACAAAAGGAGCGATTTCAACGGCCTGAAGCCTTTACTCCAACTGTATTGCTAGTTTTTGTTTAGGTGTTTTTATTTAATAGACGTGCTTATAGACATTATATCACAACGTGTTTGCCTTTTGATGAGCTTTAAAAGGAATATAATATATTTATGATTGTTTAAGTATTTTTCGAGAAACTTGCAATTACTTGTGTTGTAACTAGCACACATTATTGAATCAGCGATGCCCAGGTGGTCAGTCGATTCGGTAGTCACTGTGAGGTTCGCGCGTTCGACTTAAATACATTGTACAGTTCAGTCCTACTTCCATTCTGTTCTATCTTCGTTCATTGTACGTTAGAGTTTTTCAGTAAAGACTGTATTTTAGCCTGTTGAGTCATCTTGGAAACACATGCCAATTATGACAAGCAAGCGTCTGAGACTTTCCGATATCAGACAGTTCTGCAAGCTAGGTACTGGTATTACAAGTGACAATGCAGATAATCCAACAGCCTCAAGCAAAGGAAAAAAAAACTTGCCATACAGGGAAAATACCATGTTCATCAGAGGACGAGTCTGAAAATGCTTGTGCAACTATTGCACATCATGAACCACCAGATAGTTGTGAAACAAGTTTGTGCAGAAATGAAAATCTGACACTCCACAGATACATTGTGGAAAGCCATATCATCCAGATGCACAACTAATACCACGACAGAAAGAAAATCTCAAAATATCAACTTCCAGGGCAATCGGTTTGATGAGTTCCCATGGCTGCACTTCGACAATCAGACTCAAAAATTCACATACTTTCATTGTGCCAAGGCGGAAAATACAGTCCTTTTATAGGAAATTTGAGAGGCCAGTGGAGTATACCTTCATATCCACCGGTTTTAGCAACTGGAAAAGGCAAAACAGAAATTCAACGAACACCAATCCTCCTCTCAGCACAGATTCGCTATATCTCCAGAAGGTTCACTTGATGTAACTCCAGTGACTGTCTAGCTACATGATGGAAAAAAGAAGCAGCAGGAAGAATGCAAAAGAAGTCTAGCCAAAATATTCAGAAGTTTACGTTTCTTACTGCGTCAAGGTTTAGCATTACGGGGACATACTGATACGGAGAGGGAACTTCCTGCAGTTAATGAAGCTCCTGGAAGGGGATGATCCTGAGTTGACGGCCTACTTGTCAAAGAAAACCACATTCACCTCACCCCAGGCTCAGAATGAAATAATGGAGATATGTTCATCCATCAAATACTGAGGAACATAGCACACGAAGTGCAAGCAAAGTAAAATCTTTGCATCAATGGTTGATGACACTCAAAATGTTACAGGTGCCGAACAGGAAGCAATATGTGTACGATACGTAGATGAGAACCTTGACGTCCATGAGACATTTCTTGGTTTGTACAGTGTTTCCAATACAACTGGTGAAACAATATCCTCGACTATACTTGATGTACTGACTAGACTCAATTTAACACTACAGGATTAAGAGCACAAATTTATGATGGAGCCGCACATGAGTGATGCGTACAGTGGATGGCAGCAAAAAATAAAAGAGAGGAAACCGTCAGCTTTGTTTTATCAAGGCTAATTTAACAATGCAACATGCAGTTGAAGCTTGTGAATGTGTTTGATATTCTATCCAGTGGGTACATGACCTTGGTGTCTTGCTTCAGAGGTCAGGCAAATACAAGACAATCTTTGAAAATATTGTATCTTCAGACAGCCACAATGGTCCAGTTAAATACATCCACCCACTGTGTCCAACACGCTGGTTGTGTCCCCTAACTGCAATTACATGTGCTAATGATCACTATAGTGACATTGTTGATTCTTTGTCTGAATTAGCAAGTGAAAAATCAGATGTAACAGTGAAAGCACGAGGTCTTCTGGACATATTTGACACTTTTAGGATTGTTGATGGCTCAGCATCCATTAGCTGCATTAGAGGAACTAAACCGTGCATTCTAAACCATATCAGCGACAGTATCTGGCATGATTGAAGCATCTGCAATGACAGTTGAGCAACTGCGGGAATTGCGAACAGAGGAAAATTACAACAAGATATTTGATGAAGCTGAGAAAAAGGTAATTTTCCTAAATCTGGTGCCTATTCAACTACCACGCATTCGCAGATCCCCAAGAAGGATCACAGGTGATGGCTCAGCTCACCATTCTGCAACAGCTAGAGATTACTACAGAAGCCAATATTTTGAATTTGTGGACGCAGTTATATAATATCTGACCACTAGATTCAATGCAGACAACAATGACTTGAGGCAATATCTGACACTTGAGAACATGATCACATTTTGCAAGATTGACAACTCGGTTATAAACTTCTATCCAGAAATCTCTGCACAACGGCTCGAGTTTCAGTTGCTCATGTTCAAAGAAACAACAAAAGCAGTATCCCTGAAAGGTGCGAAAGATGCTTACAAAATGCATGAAACAAACCAGCAGATGTTTAGTGAAGTGTTTCTTCTACTGACAATTTCCTTGTGTGTCCAGTATCCAGCTGCGAATGTGAATGCAGTTTTTCTGCATTAAGACGGCTGAAGACGTGGTTAAGGTCAACTGTGTCTCAGTGCCGCCTCAACCATGTGGCAGTTTGTCACACTTACAAAGATGAGGTCGACAAGATAAATATAGAAGAGCTTATGAAAGAATTCATAAACAGATCATCACAGAGGAGGTCTACGTTTGAGAACATGTAAACTAGAGGACTAAATGAATCTTACTTCAATGAAAAGTATGAATAATTATGTGCTACACTGTATTGATGTGTAATTTTCAAGAGTTCGCAAAGACATTTTAATTATTTTTTTATCAAACAACATGAACAGTTTTTCAGTAGATATAAACTTATCAAGGGTAATTACTAATTTTATTAATATTTGAAAACGTAATTCATGCAATGAAAATTATTAGTAACCTTGTCAAGTATAATGGCCATCTTTTATACCGTACAGTGTGCAGGAATAAAATCATGTGGCAGTTAATTTTGTGACACATTTGTCTTTATCCTATTAACATTTTGAAAACTGTTCACGACACCTCACTTATACAAACCTACATGGAAACGTTGAAGTATCGTAGCAACAAGATTACTCTGTGACTGCGCGTTTACAGCTTTCAGGTTCACGTAATCAGAAATTACCAATTTGTAAATTGAACAGTCCACATAAGTGGTTTGCAAAATCATCCCCCCATCGGGTGTAAAA